>NC_134140.1:24692500-26191666 GCF_033958435.1 Carettochelys insculpta | reverse complement strand
ACTTAGTGGCCTGCAGATCTCTGGCCAATATTCTTATCTCCTATGCACCAAAAGGCAGTCTTTGTATTTCCAGTTTGTGTGAACTGTGAGCTAGCATGATAAATATGAAAAGAGGATGGAGTGCCTGAATGAAAACCCTGATCTATAACAGAAATTCCTCTCCCTGCCTTGTTGTTTGTACTCTTCTTCCTTCCTGTTTCTCAGTTCTTGCTTTTCAGTTTTATTTTCCCAAATTTCAGAGTTGCACAAGTTTGATTAAAAGGTGTGATTTTTAAATTGGTTTAGTTACTCATGAAAAACCATGTGAACACTATTTTAGCAATGATTTATATCAATTTATTTTAAGATAAGGAATCTTCTGCCCCTTCCCTTGCCAGCTTCACAGCTCACTAAAACACATTTGTTCCAAATATCACTTCTAAATCTAAGAGTAAAATATTATCCTGTTAAACAGTTATCCCATATTTCTTTGCTTCATGCTTTCTTAGTGCATATTTCTTAACTAATAATTTTGTACACCAACTACTAAACAATACTAAACATTACATTATTAATAAATCAAACAGTTAAACAGGATATATCTATTGCTAGAGTCATAACCCTTTCTCACCATTTGCACACCAAAAAAATCCAATAAATCAATTATGTATATTTACAAAAGATTATTTCTTCACATCTGAGCTAAAGTTTTATGTATAAACATATCTTTAAAAACCACAGTATTTATATGTTGCTTCCATTAGTGTATGAAATGAATGAAATTACCTTACCAACAGGTGTCATTACTTGTTAGGGTTGTATTCTGCACATTTAGACAGGACCTGTCTAAATATATCATCTTTATTGCACAGACCATTTTCTAATTAATGGTTGTGTATTTAAGCTACCTTATTAATCACTCAGAGTGTTAGGATGGAAATATTACTATCAACCAATGCAGCACACACTACATAATTTCCCAAAGATAAGATAATGAACTGCTTGTTTATTCGTTTAATATTTTGTGAGCTAGTCATCTGACCCAGGAATTTGCAGCCATGGGATTAATCTGCACTAACTACCATGCTTTGGAGCAGGGGAGCCTGTTTTCTTGAGCACGCTTGTCTGACTGAACATACAGCTTATTTACTCTGGCAATCTTCTTTTATCCAGAATTCCACCTGAAATAAACACATCACGGAAATGACAAACTTTTATCTTGGTTTCTGAGTAGGGCCAACAGGCAAGTTAAGGTGTGGCAAGTGAGAAGCCTCTCTTGATTTCCTTTTTCAGACGAAACCAAAAACTATTTTATCAGCATGCGATACCATTCATGTGACAGCACAACATAAAATAAAAAACACTGATACAATTCTTCAAAATTTAAAACGTTACAATTCTTCAAAATTTAATCTAATAAAAGCACAGTGTCTCAACTGAAAGTGGCAGTGTTAAAAAAAGACACAAAATTGTAACAGCCAATTAACAAAAACTTTTGTTGCACTTCAAATGTGTTAACTCAATGGCCATAAAGTAAAATACTAGGTCCCAATCCTTCAAATTCTATACGAGGTGTAAATTTATTAACTTCAATGGGACTAATACCGGTAGCTAGCCATGTGCCTGGCAACGAGAGCTTTCATGATCTGGCAACTAGGCAGCAAAATTAATCCTTTAAGAATTATCAAACCAAAGAAAAAATTAGATATAAATTCAAGTTTTAGACTGCGGTCAATTGAGGTCTAGACAAAACCCTACATTTGTTCGCTGCCTAGTCTCCAGTCTGCTCCAAGTTTGAAAAGGTAATTGAACTCTGTCTATAATTACTGGATTAGACACAGATGGGCTCTGTACATTTTGGGGCGGGGGGGAGCACTGTTTTGATTGATTTTATGATTGCCTGTACGGCTGAACTTTTAAAAGTGTACTTTCATCTGTTAAATGGTTTCTCAGATTCCCAGGGGCATATCTTCAATAACTGATGTTTTAAGCAATTTGGGCCTATCAGATCCTGTCTTTGAATGTAATAAGCTGCCCATTTTCTAATATTATAAATGTGCACACAGGTTAATTGCTACATCTCTTACATATTTTCAAAATTGCACTTTTTTGGAAAACTGAAAAGTTTACTCAGTAATTGGTTTATAGAAACTCTCTTAGAAATACTTCATTTTAGGGTGAACAATATCTACACAGGAATCAGTACATTACTCAGTTAAACCATGAATGTTCTTACTCATAATAGCAGTGAGATCAATTCCCTACAGTAACGGATAAAAGATAAGCTTTTTACAGTAACTGATAAAACTTCTCTTCTGGGCTCTAACACAGTAAGGTATGTAAACAAGTTCCTAATTTTAAGTATTATCCACGTGCTTAAAAGTTAAACACGTACTCAAGCATAATAAAGAAATGGGCCTTAAAACACGTTTTTTAACAGTAAAGTTTCCCTTCAGTGAACCACCTCATTCCCGTAAACAACAAAATTGAGTAACACGAAATGCCATCTGCTGATCATCACTGTTCACTTTGCATGTATGTTATGAGCAAAATCCTGTCCCCTCCCTGAAACCAACGGTAATTTTGCCACTGACATCAATAGGAATAAGATTTCATTCTATATCCTTCTCCAATAGCCCTCTCAGGCTACATCTACACAACAGCTATCTTTCGAAAGAACTCTTCTGGAAGATCTCTTCTGAAAGAACTTGTTTTGAAAGAGTGCATACACAAAAAAAAAGCAGATCAAAAGGGTGATTTGCTCTTTCCACAGTGTCCACACAGCCCTCGCTCTTTCGAAAGAACAGTTCGGGGAGCAAAAAAATCAGGCTCCATGAGGACTGCTCTTTTGAAAAAAAGGGCCAGCCAAGCATCTACACACATTTTCTTTCGAAAGAGGCTTTCAAAAAAAAGGAGCTCTTCCTGAAATGGGAGTGGAAGAGCGCTTTCGAAATGAGAACCACGTTCTTTCGATTTAATTTAGAAAGAACACTTTTTGTGTGTAGATGTTCCACTGGATATTTCAAAAGAGCTCCTTCTTTTGAAAACTATTTTGAAAGAACTTGCGAGTGTAGACACAACCTGTCTTGTATATTTAGATTGTAAGCAGTTCACAAAAGGGTCTATCTTCCTGTTATTCTATATCTGTTAGTGGCCAGCACAGTTTGGAATTTAGTTTGGAATCCTGGCCATTAATTTAGTACAAACTATAAATAATAATTTACCAATAACCAACTAAAATGCTATATGGCAATTACGACTGCAGCCTCAGCACATGAAGGGAAAGATTCTTTAAATAAAATAGGACAGATATTTATATTGTACTATTAATACCTCAAACTGCATTTCAGCCTTTTTGCTGTCTACAACAATCTATCAACAAGAATACAAATGAGTTGTATTTCAGCAAAAGTACATGTAGGTCCTCATACCCACGCAATTACAGACCGTTATACTCAAGCAGCTGCTCTTGTGAGATCACACAAGATTGCCTACGCAGGGAGTAATTCTGGAATAGCTATTGCTAATTAACTCGTGTGGTTGTTCTCTTTCTGGAATAAGAATCACTTATTACAAATTATCTTAATCCTTTGGAATAAGACACACTTATTCTGGAATAAAGTGGACTTAATTAGACATAGGTAATCCACTTAATGTGTACACTTTGTTTTATTCCAGATTAATTTTTGCACACATGCCTTAAGAGAGTATTTCATCAAAGACTTAGGATCGAAGCACTGGTAACAAGTATAATGTCAAAAATTTTCATGTAAACCCTCTTCTGTCTCTGTACAGGCTGCTGAGAATAGCTTGGAAATATGGCATTTACTCTAGGCAACTTTAAATGTTTAATAGTCTAATCATGTTACTTTCAAATGATTCTTCTCAATAAGGGCCAACCTCCGGTTTTGTTGAACTTAGAGGAAACTACTGTAAACACTTAAGTGGAAAAATTCTTTAAAATATAAAAGAATACTGTTGGTTATACAACTTCTGTAACAAAAACACACCAATGTTCTAATGTATGTATTATGTAACATATTATGATAAAGTCCCACTGAAATCTGTAAGATTCTACTGGCATACTTTAATGGTTAATTTAATTGCTGCACAATATGTATAAACTAGTCATTCTTACATTTTACAAGTTAAAAATATTCTGTCCACAGAAATGCCCTCATACAACAAAATTAAAGCAAAAAAAAAAATTCAAGTAATATGAAGACTCAATAGACTTCTTTGGCTTTCTTTTCTTATAGACATATTTAAAAAGACTGACAACACAGCTACTCATACTCAAAGCCAAATTCTGTCCTCAGATGTGCAAGAAAGACTCTTATTATTGTCAATGGCAACTATTACCATGCACCAGAGCAGACTTATTTCTTAGATCTCTGCTTCTGACTACATTTCATTACGACTGGAATACTGTTCACATGACTATTTATAGGGCAACATTGTTAAAAACAAACATACAAAACAACCTCCTCATATAGGAAACAAAGAAAAATGGTTCTTTTCAGCTTTTTCTTCATAAAAAAAGCTTTTAGAAAAATATACATTTCATTTTTCCACACAAAAGAAAATTATGCTAAGTGGTATTTCAAATAGACTGTGAACTCTCGAACTGCGTCTAGCACTGGTGTAATTATCCTGCACGGGAACAATGAATTTTCAAACAATGCTATTGTCACAAGCCACAACATACTGCACTTTTCATTCCATGAAGCATAAGAATGGTAAATATGAAATTAAATGATTTGCAGAGACAGATTTTATTTAAACTGTTTGATTCTTAGCTAAAAGTTCTGTTGATTCTTTACATTTTCGATCCTATAATCAAAATACAGATGCAACATCTTGGTTTTCATAAGTCTCTATCATCTGTAATATTATGTAGTGGGTTTGTAAGGCGAGAATTTAAGATTAGGGAACTGAAAAAATATTTTTGAATAAAACAAAATTAATATTTTAATGAGCCAGTAGCACTTATTTTATTGAAGAAATTGAATACCATGAGCTTTTAAAAGAAATGAGAAATTGCATACATGAGAAAAGAATACCTGATATATGTATAAAACGGAGATGATATAAAGGCCAAAGCAGATGAAAGGATATAATTATTTAATCATCCCCCTCTTGCTTCCCAACTCAAATAGAATGATTAAATACTCTTTGGATGTGAGTATCTCCACCGATTCTTGTGCAGAAAGAAACTGCCATACCAACCAAATTCAAGACTGGTACACTACAATAAAATGCTTTAAATTAATGCATTATTGCCAAGTTTTATCACTAAAATGAAGACAGAACATTCATAGATTCATAATGTCTCACAACAAAACAGTAGGCTTGTGATCAGAAGATGGATGGTCCCCATAGTTTCTGCACTTGCTTAAGTCTAGAGAGACCTGGGTTAACGTCTTTGCTCTGCCATTGACTTTCTGTGAGATCTGCGGAAAGTATTTCAACCTCTCTGTGTGTCAGTTCTACATCAGTAAAGTGAGAGGGGATAGTACTTTCCTTCTTAGGTGGATGTTACAAAGATAACTACTTTAAAGGTTGTAGGACATTCTGAATAATAATGTGTGTGTTGAGAGGTAAAGACACATAAATGCAGTCTGAACTACGGAATAACTCAAGATGTTCACACTGTAACTCCTGCCAGGTTCACACCTTCTGGGTGAAACAGAGCACACTTTTTAGAAAGAGATCCAATCCTGATTTAAAAACTTCAAGAGATGGAGAGTCTACCACAGCTCTGAAAGCTAACCACCTTCATTGTTTAACATATGCATGGCTCTTGTCATACCTTTGAGAGATGCAAGAGCCCTCTGCTATCAAAAATCTTCCACCAATATAGTTGCTTCTACCTCCTAGCCTTTACTTGGACAAGCTAATATGTTGGCTTATTTACTATCTCACTGCAAGGCAGATCTTCTGGATTTCAGATGACTCTTGTAGGTCTTTCTGAACCCCTTCCAATTCTTCAAAATCCTTCTAAAAGTGCGACCATGGTAACTGAACACAGTATTCCACTGTCACATTAATGCCATACATAGTTACAACACCAGCTGCCTATTTCTAATCACTATTTCCCTACTTTAAACTAGATTTTTAAAATTAAATCTTAGTTTTTAAAAAAGTAATATTATTTCTGTACCAACTGCTATGTGTAATATAAATAGTGCAATTTCTTCAAGGAGGACAGTTTAAATGGGCCAGGTTCTGCTCTACCACACTTCCAAATGAAGACAATAAAAGCAGAATTTGCACATCCCCATTATTATTTTGCTTCAGATTCTTTGAATACTTTCAATAATTCATCTAGATAATGAAATCTGTACTCGAAAACCTATATGATGAAACTCTTCCACACCATTCAGCAAAGATTATACTTCATACATTATTCAGGTGGATCTCTCTATAGCACAATATAGAATAAAGGCTGAAGAAAAAAATTAAAAATAATCAGAAATTTGTAGCTGTCATTTAAAAGAAAAAACCTTTGTAACCAAGTTCTGAAAGAATATCCCAAGAACATGCACATCTGTTTAATATTACAAGCCAACTGTCAACATCCTAAGTGAAGTTTTAATTTAATATTTTTTTCTTTCTTGATGTTTTACCTTTAATCAATGCCTTGTGAGAGTATCAGCTTTCTACAAGAAACTGTTAAATATAAAGAAATGTTATTGTAGCATGTTTATAAAATCATAGTTCGAGAACTTTTTATTTTTCTAAAGCCTGACCACAACTTAATTATCCGCAGGACATTCCAAACTCACAATTGCAAGCTCCAATTCCCAAGCAATTTTATACAATATCTACTGTACAGGACATAGGGTATTCCAAATACCACAACACGGTTACATTTCCAAAAGTCAGCATTAAGGTCTTTCAACCTGGCTTTTACTTGAAATAAATATATTTGTTTCTCTACTAATCTTTAAATGGTTATCACCATCACATAAAATTATTTCACATGTCAGTTCGCTACCTCAATTGTTTGTTTTTACAATTAAAGTAAGCTACATTTATCTATTTTGCATATTATCTCCAGTTCAAAGAGTTTTGTAACATACCTATTCAACTCCCACCTCTCAATCAAATAAAAAAAAGCAACAAAATTCCCAGGCAAAAACTTTGTAAACATGGAGTTAAGTTAGAAAGAATGTATCATTCACTTCAGGAAGACAAATAATAAACACAACAAAAAACCCAACCCTCATAAAAGAATGCTGGAGTTTCCTCAAATGACAGAAACACTGAAAAGCTGCCACTCTACAATAACTTCCAAACTACTGAAGGTATGCAAATTAACACACAATCCAATTACTTAAATAACCTTAGCTCTGCAAGCATAGTGCCAGTCTGAGAACAATGAGAAATTCTGAGACTCTGCTATAAGAGGGGACTGGAAACTTTTTAGTAGAACATTTTTTTCCCATCAGAAAATGCTGATTTTTTCAAAATTGAAATTTTTCATGGGAACAAGTTGGTTTCTACAAATATTGAAACAGAAATTATCTGGTTTCTTACTAACTCACCCATCCACCTTTCTCTCCTCAACAGCCCACCTGGTGAGATACTATAGAGTTGGAGCTCTCCAGCAGTAAAGCTGACAATTTACTGCAGAGTCAGAGATCACAGGCTGCCTTAAGAGACAGGGATTCCAGGTTCCTGGAGAGGATATTCTGTTTTGGAAACAATGAAACATCCCCACAATGGAAATGTTTAATTATTTCCAAAAGAAATACTGCAGAATTTCACTTCTGCAAAAAAAAAAAAAAAAAAAAAAAGTCCAGGGTTTGGTTTCTCATCCCAATTCCAAATGAAAATATGCCCCAAGCTTTGAATTTTTTTCTTAAGATTGTGAAATTCAGTTTGGGGGAAACTCTATGCCTGATACATCAGAGTTTCATCTCTTTAGTGACCACAAACATATGAGCTGGGTCTACACGTGCCCCTTCCTTTCAAAAGGGGCATGTCAATGAGCGGGTTCGAAGGATGCTAATTAGCATAATGGCGGCCACGGCGATTTGAAAGTGCGGCTTTTCGAATCGTGCGCCGCCCGTGGAGACGGGACCTTCTGAAAGGACCCCCCCCAGTTTTTGAAAGCCCTTCTTCCGATCACCAGATAGAAAGAAGGGCTTTCAAAAACTGGGGGCGTCTCTTCGGAAGGTCCCGTCTCCATGGGCGGTGCGCGATTCAAAAAGCCGCAATTTCGACTGGTCGTGGCCACTATTACGCTAATAAGGCAATGCATATTCATTGCAGTGCCTCATTAGCATCTTTCGAACCCGCTCATTAACATGCCCCTTTCGAAAAGAAGGAGCACGTGTAGACACAGGGTTAGACCTTGTATTCAAATTATAGTGAATCTGTCTGATAAACTGATAAGCCTTTTCCTCACAGGATACGTGTACACAAGAGGGTTTTGTTGTCAAAACAGGCTTTTAGTTGACAAAGCCCACAGAGTGTCCACACTAAAAATGTGTTGACAGAACTCATCACTTCTGTCAATAGCCTTTTGCCTCTCCCACGAGGCACAACACCTTTCCTGACAGAATCAGTCAACAAAAGAGCCATGCAGGTGCTCCAGGGGACCCTCTGTCGAGAGACAGAGGTTCTGGGTCACTGGGCAACCCCGTCTGCTGTGCTTCTGATAAGCTGTTCTGTTGAGAGAGTGGCCAGGCATTCCAGCCACTCTGTTGACAGAGCAGATCGACAGAGCGATCTGCTCTGCTGTGTGGCTGCGATCTGTCGATGGAAGTTTTGTTGGAAGAGAACTTCCGACAGCAATTTCTGTCAACAGATCACTTTAGTGTAGACATTGCCATAGTTTCTGGGGAGGTATGGCTACAATGCACACTAAGCCCAGGATCTGATCCAGGTTTGTCTGTCCATGCACAACTCAGTTTGACTTGAGTCTGCAAGCACTCAGGATACAGGTCCAGAGGGTAGGGGTGTGTGCGTGATCAGAGTCCAACTCCCACTATGACTTGGGACCAAGCACTGTCATTTTACAATATGGACACAGGTCAAGCGGCATACCAGAGTCATATTAAACTCACACCATCCAAGGAGAAAAACAGTCAGCCAAAAAAGGAAATACCTGACAGAGGAAAATGTCAAGTGGTAACTCTGCACAAATTACTGATTTTTTTTTTTAAATATTCTTCTACATCTAGACATTTATATAGCTTCCATAACATCTTAGTATGCAGTGGGGTCTCAAGATTCGTGAACTTAATGTTTGTGAATTTAATTATTCACAAACGGCTGCTTGCCCCGGGGCTCCAGGCAGGAGAGCCAGCAGTTGCTGCTTCCCCCAGGGCCCCAGGCACCCCCCGTATTCACAAAAATCCAACATTTGCAAGGGCTCTGAACACAGAACCCTCACAAATGTTGAGACCCTACTGTACATTACAAATGGATAACAGTGTAATTTTTTAAAAAAAGTTTCATCCATTACAGGCTTCATCCTGATACCTTACTTACCAGGAAAAGAATAATTGGGAGGGGAATGGATTCCCTTTAAATATATTAGTTTTTCAAAATAAGAGGCACAATATTTGTGTAAACAAAAGGCAGAAATTTAATGTAGAGTTCATGTATTTGTACTATACTGCTGTTCCTGCCCCAAAACAAAGGGAAAGATGGAAACTTAGAATGAAAGGGAGAGAAGGGGCCAACACCTCAAAAGGTTGGAACCTGATAATGTGTATTATTTTTGGCAGACAAAGGTTTGCCACCACTGCCCTGAAACCAGGAACTTAGGTTTTCAATAAAATAGCCACAATTTATCATTCTAAGCAATTATTTTAAAATGTAATATTTTAGTTGTTAAAAACATTTTTCAGCTCCCCACCCTACAATTTTACCCTTTAATTGCCTTAACTGCTCAAACTGCAATTCCAATCCCTGATCTACTTATTCTGTAAACATTCTGTAAACATACTTATTCTGTAAACTTATTCCTGAAAAACATTTTTCAAATGCACAATTTGTACATTACAATATTTTTCTGACATACAATATCTGTGTATCACGCTGAAGCAAAAAGAATTTTAATACAATAAGCACAAAAATACTATCTTCACATCAAGCTGTTTCATTGTACCTCAACAGCTAACCATGATGATAAACCCACACCCCAAAACAATTCTAGATATACATCAGTACAAAAGTTACCCGAACACAGATTGATAGCAAATAT
The DNA here is from genome assembly GCF_033958435.1 of Carettochelys insculpta. NCBI lineage: Eukaryota > Metazoa > Chordata > Testudines > Carettochelyidae > Carettochelys > Carettochelys insculpta. Next base: position 26,181,465 of record NC_134140.1, on the reverse strand, counting down.
TTGTTATTTGTTTACATATAACAGCTTTTTTTGATTTTTCAGCTCTGAATGACCATGTTAAGTACTTCCTACTCACCTGCCTTTGTATTTGTGTTGAGGGCTAACCAAAAACCTCCCATTTTATTGCTGACAATTTAATATTTACTAAAGTACCTAACTACAACATTACTGTTTTATTACTAATAATATGGTAAAAGCTTCACAACAGAAAGTTGCTAAGATCTATGATCTCTCTGGCATTCTGTCAGATAGAGAAAGGAAACCACTTTGGCCTCTGTATTCAGCAGATACTATGGTGGAACAGCATTCTACATATGCCCAAGACAAATAGGGTATCCCTGACTGTATATTAGTGGGGGATTTTTACAACAATGTAGAGCTGAAGAATGTACTCATTCTTATAATGAATTACATCTACCAATGTGACATTATGTAAACCCACGAACTGTGGAACAATTTTTATGAATGGGATTTTACAAATGACATAGTGTTAACTACTTTTGCATTAATTTATTTGTAGTCTGTTAAGAATTGCTTTTGAGGAATCTGTTATTCAACTCCTTTTTAATACACTGTTACTAAAGTGGCTTCATACTTTAACTGAAAACCCCATTTTAAACTTTGTACTGATTTAACTCTGTGTAAATTTAGGTGAACATGTTTAGTCTCATTTAAAAGCGTGAGTGTGAGCATTTCTGTAATGGGATCAGTCCCCAGTGGCTGAAGAACAGAAGGTGAGTCCTGCAAAAGAACCCACCCAAGAAAGAGGGAGACAAAAAGATCAAAGACACATCTGCCATTAACTGATGATCCCATGGTCGTATAGGCCCCTGGGGGAATGGGACAGAACAGGCTCTACCGACTACGGTGCACAAGTGTTCTCGTCTGTCCTCCCTGTGGAAGGAAGGGGTCCGCGTACAGATCGTCGAATCACAGAGGTAAATGCATGGTTGTGCAGGTAGTGTAGCAGGGAAGGATTCGGTTTCTTTGACCCTGGGATTCTCTTTCATGAACAGGGATTGCTGGGAAGAGATGGGATCCACCTCACAAAAGAGAGGAAAGAGCATCTTTGTGAGCAGGCTTGCAAACCTAGCGAGGAGGGCTTTAAACTAGGTTCGTTGCGGGAAGGTGACACCAGCCCTGAAGTAAGTGGGGAAGGAGGAGGGAACAATCAAGTGGGTTTCCTGGGTGGAGAGGAGAAAGTGGGCCAATCGGCCCCTTTTCTAAGATACTTGTACACTAATGCCAGAAGCCTAGGGAACAAACAGGAAGAATTAGAGGCCCTGGCACAGCCAAAGAAGTATGAGGTGGCTGGAATAACGGAGACTTGGTGGGGCGATTTGCATAACTGGAGCATGGTCATGGAAGGTTATAAACAGTTTAGGAAGGACAGACGGGAGAAAAGGAGGAGGAGTTCCGCTCTATGTGAGGGAGCAGTATGATTGCTCAGAGCTCCAGTATGAGGAAGGAGAAAATCCAGTTGAGTGTCTTTGGGTTAAGCTTAGAGGTGGAAGTAACAGAAGTGATGTTGTAGTTGGTATCCGTTATAGACCACCAGATCAGGGAGATGAGATAGATGAGGCTTTCTTCAGGCAGCTGAGTGAAGCTTCCAAATCACAGGCCCTGGTTCTCATGGGAGACCTAAATCATCCGGACATTTGTTGGGAGACCAATACGTCAGCACACAGACAATCCAGGAAATATTTGGAGAATGTTGGGGATAACTTCTTGGTACTAGTGCTGAAGGAACCGACCAGGAGCCATGCGCAACTTGACCTGCTGCTCACAAACAGGGAAGAACTAGTAACAGAGAGAAAGCTGTGCTAGTCTATATACTATCAAAACAAAAAAGCAGTCCAGTAGCACTTTAAAGATTAACAGAATAATTTATTAGGTGATCAGCTTTCATGGGACAGACCCACTTCTTCAGATCAAAATTATTCTGTTAGTCTTTAAAGTGCTACTGGACTGCTTTTTTGTTTTGAGGAAAGAACTAGTAGGAGAAATAGACGTGGAAGGAAACCTGAGCTGCAGCGACCATGAGATTGTAGATTTCAGAATCCGGACAAAAGGAAGAAAGGTGAGCAGTAACATACAGACCCTTGATTTCAGAAAAGCAGACTTTGACTACCTGAGAGAATGGATGAGCAGGATCCCTTGGGAAATGAAGATGAAGGGAAAAAGAGTTCAAGAGAACTGGCAGTATTTTAAGGAAGTCTTACCAAAGGCACAGGAACAAACCATTCCACTGCATAGTAAGAAATGCAAACATGGTAGGCTACCAGCTTGTCTAAACAGGGAAATCCTTAGTCAGCTTAAACTCAAAAAGGATGCATACAAGAAATGCAAACAAGGACAGTTGACTAAGGAGGAGTATAAACATAATGGCTGGAGAATGCTGAGCATCAATCACGAAAGCAAAAGCACAGTTGGAACCGCGGCTGGCAAGGGATGTGAAGAGTAACAAGAAAGGTTTCTACAGGCATGTTAACAATAAATAGTTTATCAGAAAAAGTGTGTGGGGCTGCTACTGGATGACGGAGGTAACCTAGTGACAGATGATGTAGGAAAAGCTGAAGTACTCAATGCTTTCTTTGCCTCAGTCTTCATGCACAAAGTCAACTTCTACATGACAGTCCTAGACAATGCAATATGGGAAGGTGGAGGGCAGCCATCTGTGGGGAAGGAACAAGTTCTGAGCTATCTAGAAAAACTAGATATACACAAATCCATGGATCTGGATTTAATGCACCCGAGGGTACTAAGGGAATTGGCAGAGGTCATTTCTGAACCTTTGGCCATTATCTTTGAAGACTGTTGGAGGTCGGGGGAGATACCGGATGACTGGAAGAAGGCAAACGTAGCATCTATCTTTAAAAAAGGAAATAAGGACAATCCAAGGAACTATAGATCTGTCAGGCTTACCTCAATCCCTGGGAATATAATGGAGGGAATCCTCAAGGAATCCATTTTGGAGTACTTGGAAGAGGGGAAAGTGATCAAAAGTAGCCAACATGGATTCAGCAGGGGCAAGTCCTGCCTGACCAATCTGATTAGCTTCCATGATGAGGTAACAAGCTTTGTGGACATAGCAAGTCAGTGGGTGTGATATACCTTGATTTCAGCAAAGCTTTTGATACGGTCTCCCACAACATTCTTGCCCATAAGTTAAGGAAATATGGATTGGATCCCTGGACTATAAAATGGCTTGAAAGCTGGCTTGACGGTCGGGCCCAACGGATAGTGGTCAATGGCTCAATATCTGGATGGCGGTCAGTTTCACGCAGAGTGCCGCAAGGCTTCGTTCTGGGGACGGTGTTATTCAACATCTTTATTAATCACCTGGATGAGGGACTGGGTTGCACTCTCAGCAAGTTTGCGGATGACTCAAAACGAGCGGGAGAGGTAGATACGTTGGAGGGTAAAGAGAGAAGCCAGAGTGACCCGGATAAATTGGAGGACTGGGCCAAAAGATATCTGATGCGGTTCAACAAGGAGAAGTGTAGAGTCTTGCACCTGGGGCAGAAGAATCCCAAGCACTGTTATAGACTGGGGACCGAATGACTCAGCAGCAGTCCGATGGAAAGGGACTTAGGGATTATGTTGGATGAAAGGCTGGATATGAGTAAACAGTGTGCCCTTGTAGCCAAGAAGGCTAATGGTATACTAGGGTGCATTAGGAGGAGCATTTTGAGCAGATCTAGAGAAGTAGTTATTCCCCTCTATTCGGCACTGGTGAGGCCACATCTTGAATATTGTCTCCAGTTTTGGGCCCCCCAGTATAAAAAGGATGTGGATTTGCTGGAGCCGGTTCAGCGGAGGACAACAAAAATGATTAAGGGGCTGGAGCACAAGACCTATGAGGATAGGCTGAGGGATTTGGGCTTTTTTAGTTTACAGAAGGGAAGACTTAGGGATGATTTAATAGCAGCCTTCAACTTACTGAAGGGGAGCTCTGAAGAGGAGGGTGAGAAACTGTTCTCAGTGGTGTCAGATGGCAGAATAAGGAGTAAAGGTCTGAAGTTGAAGAGGGAGAGGTGTAGGTTAGACATTAGGAAAAACTACTTCACCAGGAGGGTGGTGAAGCATTGGAATGTGTTGCCTAGAGAGGTGGTGGATTCTCCATCCCTTGAGGTTTTCAAGTCCCAGCTTGACAAGGTCCTGGCTGGAATGACTTAATGGGGGTTGATCCTGCTTGAAGCAGAGGGCTAGACTAGGTGACCTCCTGAGGCCCCTTCCAGCCCTATGATTCTGTGACTAAACATATAAAAAGATAGGTGGGCTAGGGAAGTGGGATATTGATTTTTGCAACTCGAAATCGCACATTTTGAGGGTTTACTGTACTGCTTTTCACTCTTTCTTCCCCAGCACTTTTAATATGATCTTCATACCTTCCCTCACTCTTTTAGGACTAAAATTCTTTTCAGAGAAAGATGGATGGAATCCAATGCAATGGGGAGGTGGAAGGTAAAATTACAAAAAATAATCAGGCTGATAATGAATCAGACATCACATTTAACCTCAGTTATGAACCAGAGCCTGATATGCACAGTAGAAAGTCACTAGTACATTTTTCAGCATAATTTAAATGCATAATTTGGCATCACAAATAATAAAAGTGTGTGCAAGTACTGTACAAAACACAGCATTCATATTCAAGCAACATGTTATAAAATAATGAATGTTTTAATAGTCAGGAGAGGGAGAAATAAATCTGTTTTTTCTAATGACCTCAGCTATGAGCCCAATTTATTAGAGCTCAATTCATTGCAGCAGTTTAAAAAGTGAACTCAAAATAACTTGTAGTCAAAAATTCGGCATATTAATTAATTTCTATTGAAGAGCATAATTGGCCATGCCAAAAATACTGTGCGCTATATTTGCAGCCCTACATTCTCTTTTGGGAATTAATAGGTAACCATCACAGTCAAGTATATAAACTAAATCTCTCTCTCTCTCTCTCTCAACAACTGAAGTTCCATTCCCTCTGATGTTGTCCCCACAGTGTCTTTCTGCCTCTCCCTTCTCTGGGGTTCATCTCAGTCCTCCAATGGGGCCTGCTTCTGAGGAAAGCAAGAGACTAAATTCTAGGCCAAAGCATGGTTCAAATTCTGGGGAAGAAGGGCCAAATCTTCCCTTCCTCTCCATCCGTCATGTGCTAGAAGCCCGTAACAGCTCCAGTGAACTTGTCCCATACCTGTGTCAAGATGTCATTACAAGACTTCAAGTCTCTCTTTCAGTGAGACTTTGTAGCACCTGTTATGTTGTATTTTATCACAGAAGCATCTGATGAAGTGAGTCTGTGCTCACGAAAGCTCACGCTCAAAACTTTTCTGTTAGTCTATAAGGTGCCACAGGACCCTTCGTTGCTGTTACAGATCCAGACTAACACAGCTACCCCTCTGATAGTATGCCAAAAGAGACTCAGTTCTGGCTTGTCTCAATTTTGTCAGAGATTTAAAATGCAATTACTCTTGTGAATGGAGGTTTTCAATTTACCCTACACCAAGCCTGAATTTTTAGCAAATACAGTACTGTATTAAATGTATACAGAATTAATGTCTCTAATACATCAGTACCTTCCCTTAGTCGCTGAACTAATTTTCTAGTAGAGACCAGGTCTCTGCAATATCCACCACAGAAGTTGGTCCAATAAAGATATTATCTCACCCACCTTCTTTATGCTATATCCTGTGACCAATGTAATCACAACACTACAAACTTTACAAAACTATTGCAACCTTATGGGTAACAGCTATCTGGTTTGAAATTTAGATCCCCTTAGTTAGATTAGCAGTGTTCTATTTTCACTCGCTGTTCAGCTGACTACATGTCATTACTCTGTCCACATTTTTTTCTCAGAGTCCTTTCAAATCAATAAAAAATAGTCCAATGGCATTAAAGAATCCATACTTGGGCCATTCAGTTTTACCTATAAACAAGTATAAGTGTACGCTTGATTTTATTTTTGTTTGTTTTTTAAATATGTTATAAGAAAATGACCACTATCACAATGCTACAGGACAAGGGTCATAGGCACCAACTCCCACTCTAGCTAGGTCCAATGCTCCACTTTCCAACCTATCCCAGGCCCCTGTTCTGCCTCTTCCCACCCCTGCCCCATGCTCATGCCATCCTGAGTTGTGCTCAGGGAAATGAGCTAACAGGGAGTTCCATGTGGGAAATCTCCAGGAGAAGGAGGAATCATTATGAGCCCCTTGAGGTAAGTGGTGTGTGCTGGGCGTTACTTGCCTTAAAGATACTGTGTGGTGAGCTTGGGTTTGTCCATTTGTTTGGAGATGCATATGCTGAGGTGTTTGTTTGAAGCACTTTGCTGTGTGCAGCTGGAAGTACCAGCAGCTCTGGTGGAGGGGGTGGCAGCTCCTCCAGATTGCACCAGTGAAGTCCTTAACTTTCGGGGGGTGTGGACTGGGCCAAGGGGGCACTGGAAGTGGGCTGAGCTGCAGGCTAGAGGGGTGTTGGGAGCAGGCCAGGCTGGGCTGGAGGGTACAGGGAGAGCTGGAGGCCAGGGGGAGGGGTGTTGGGAGCAGGCTGGGCTGGGCTGGGCTGGGCTGGAGGGTGCAGGGGGAGCTGCAGAGCATAGCTGGAGGCACCAGACTGAATGGCTGCGGGCGCCCCGCCACACTGCCTGAGCTGCTTTGCAGCATGCAGTTGCTCCACCACGCGGTGCGAGCCGCTTTGCCATGCACAGCTGCAGGTAACGGCAACTCCAGTGGAGGAGGTACTGGCTCCTCTGGCCTGCACCACCAGCAGTAAGTCCTTAACTTACCTGGGGCGGGGGGGTTCGGGGACCGGGCCATGTGGGTGTTGGGAGAGAGACGGGACAGGGGATACAAGGGGGAGCTGTGGGCTGCTGGGAGCTGCATGGGGGAAGTTCAGCGACAGGGGAGCAGATGCTGGCAGGGAGGATCAAGCTGGCCTGATCCTCCCAGACATGTGTTATTTCTTCTTGCTCACATGGTCCTCCATGAGCCCCATACAGGGGGCAGCGGCAGCAGTGCCAGCAGCCTGCGGGCAGCACAGAGCCCCAAGCACGATGGTGGGCGGGCGGACTGAGCGGCTTCTGCCCCCTCATTCAGCATGATACAAGAGTCTGGGATACTTGGGTCCTTGGATTATTTTGGGTAATCCAAATGGTTTATGAACCATGATTTGGTCACCTGCATCCAAGGGAGCATGACTCCTTACATCACCCCAGGGAAGACAACAGTGTCAGAAAATTCCCCACTGCCTTGTGGGTAGGTTCGGGAGATCCAAAGGCTATAGGAGCAAACCAAGACAAAAAATTCAGAGTGGAGAGCCTAAGGCGGTTAGCAGGGAGGTTCATCAAACCTGCTTTCCAGCATCTCCTTGCAGTCACCTCAGTTCCAAACATACTGACTTCTGTCTTTCCTTTGGATTTAGCTGGCGCGACTGAGAGGGGTACAGTGCCACTTGGGCAACGCACTTGCTGCAAACACTAGCCCAGGTAACGCAGCATGTAAGAGGGTGCCAAATGGAGAGGACATTCCACCCTTGCCGATAGCACGGAAACAACATGGGAAGTGGCAGTTACAGGTTAAAAGCCCTACTCAAGGTTACTTTTGTCAGTGGGAGGAGTCATTGCACTCCACTGGTCAGCTACCACCCACCTCAAGCCGGGCAGTCCCCAGTCAATCAGGAGCTGACCTGCCACATCTGCCTTCCTCATTGGGTGCATGGGGATAGACCAAATATTGAAAAGTAGATGTAAATGACGTACCCACCAAAAAATGATATAAATCAACTTGCCTGCAGCTTGGTAGCTGGAATGTGTGGACCATGTGTCTGAGACCTGAATCTGCCCAGGACCTTAAGAACACTTACTCAGTATGCAAAACAGCAGTCACAGATCAACAGCTACACAAACGGAATGTCGACATCACTGCTCTCCAGAAAACCAGACTGGCAGATGCTGGGTCAGTGAAAGAAACCAACTACACTTTCTTCTGGAAGGGCTTGAGTTCAGAGGAATACCACCTCTATGGAGTTGGATTTGCTGTTCGGAACAATCTGCTGAAATCTATCAATATGCCCACAGCTGAATCGGAATGTATTATATCCCTGAAGCTCTAAGCCATGTCAGGCTACGTCAACATCATCAGTGCTTATGCACCCATGTTGGCGACATGCACCGAAGACAAGGACTGCTTTTATTATAATCCTCAGAAAGTTACTGACTCCCTTCCAACTGTCGAACAACTGTACATCCTTGGCAATTTAAATGCAAGAGTTGGAAGCGACCATCAGCCCTGGCCCGTCTGCCTCAATCATCATGGTATTGTGAAAATGAACGAAAATGGTCAAAGACGTCTCAAATTCAGCTCTCCGAATCAGCTCTGCATCACCAATACTTTCTTTAACTTGAAAGAGTGTCACAAGATTTCATGGCACCATCCCAGATCCAGTCACTGGCGTCAACTTGATCGTGTACTGGTAAGCAGGAAATATCTCAATGCTGTCAAAATTACACACATGTATCACAGTGCAGATTGTGACACTGATCGTTCCTTGATCATCATCAGAGTGAATATGGTCCCAAAGAAACTCTATATGGCAAAGGAATGCAATAAGCCAAAAATCAATACCCTCAATACCAGAGATGTGCTCAAATGCTCTGTCTTCGGAGATGATTTCACTCACAAAATGGAACACACACCTGACCAACAAACCATTGATGAAACATGGTCCATGCTGAGAGATGCAATATACGAATGTGCGAAATCTGCCTTTTGAACATGTAAATTCTCTAGCAAAGACTAGAACGATGAAAATGCTGACATTCTGAGACCTTTTCTTGAACAAAAAGACAAGGCACATCTGAATAACATAAAGAAACCATCTCAAATATAAGAGATCAACTTCAACATGCAAGATTTGTTCTTCAGAGAGAATCCAGGCAGTATACGAACAAGTATTGGGCTGACCGATGTTCTAATATTCAAAAGGCATCTGATTTGAGCAACCTGAAAACCATGTATGATGGCTTGAAGAAAGCACTCGGACCAAAAGTTACAAAAGTCACCCCACTGAAGCATTTAAATGGACAGGTGATCACAGACAAAAAGCTGAGGATGTCCAGATAGGTGGAACACTACTCAAGTCTTTATTCCCATGAGCATACAATAGAACCTGAAGGTTGTAGAGCAGTTTTTAAATTAAGAGCTGGGGGAAAGCTGATGGGTACGGAGGACCCATGGATCAGACAGAGACATCTCTTATGGGAAGGCCTATAAATAGGGATTATCTATGTTCTACGAAGGAGGAGAGGATTGAATGTGGTAAAATATGGGTAAAATCAGATGAAAAGCAATCATTTGAAAAAGAATCTAATACACCCGAAAATGGCAGACAGATAAATAGAGACAAATGTTTAAAGTGCTTATGCACAAATGCTAGAAATCTAAGTAATAAGATGGGTGAACTAGAGTGCTTTGTATTAAAGGAGAATAATGAAATAATAGGCATCACAAAAACTTGGTGGAAAGAGGACAATCAATGGGATACAGTCACACCACAGCACAAAATATATTGGAAGGACAGAACAGATAGTGCTGGTGGGGGAGTGCCTCTATACATAAAAGAAAATGTAGACTCAAATAAAGCAAAAATTTTAAATGAACCTAAATGTTCAATGGAATCTATATGAATAGCAATTTCATGTTCTAATAATAAGCAGTATTGTATCGACCACCTGACCAAGATAATGATAGTGGCTATGAAATGCTAAGGGAGATTAGAGGGGGTACCAAAATAAAAAAAAAACTCAATAATAATGGAGGATTTCAACTATCCCCATACTGACTGGGTACATGTCACTGCAGGATGGGATGCAGAGACAACATTTCTAAGTCACCGGGAGCAGATGGCATTCACCCAAGCGTTCTGAAAGAACTCAAATGTGAATTTGCAGAACTATTAACTGTGCTTTGTAATTTATCAGTTAAATGAGCTTCTGTACCTATTGACTGGAAGATAGCTAATGTGACTCCAATATTTAAAAAGGGCTTTAGAGGTGATCCGAGAAATTACAGACCAGTAGTAAGTCTAGCATCAGTAACGGGCAAATTAGTTGAAACTATAGTAAAGAATAAAACTGTCACACACGTAGGTGAACACAACTTGTTACGGAAAAGCCAACATGGTTTCTGTAAAGGAAAATCCTGCCTTACTAATCTACTAGAGTTCTTTGAGATGGTCAATAAGCATGTGGACAAAATGGATTCAGCAGATATAGTGTACGTAGATTTCCAGAAAGCCTTTAATAAGCTTCTTCAACAAAGGCTCTTAAGTAAAATAAGTTGTCATAGGATAAGAAGGACGGCCCTCTCATGGACTGAAAACTGCTTAAGAGACAAGAAACAAAGAATAGGAATAAATGGTTAGTTTTCAGCATGGAGAGAGGTAATAAGTGGTGTCCCCCAAGAGTTTGTACTAGGACGAATCCTATTTAACCGATTTATAAATGATCTGGAAAAAGGAGTCAACAGTGAGCTGGCAAAATTTGCTGATGATACTAATCTGTTCAAAATAATGAAGAAAAAAGTAACAAAACTAGGTGATTGAGTGGATGTTTTCAGAGAACTATCCCCAGTGACTCCAAGATCTCTCTCTTGAGTGGCTATAGCTAAATTATTCCCAGTCATGAGGTAGGTATAATTGGGATTATTTTTTTCGAATGTGCATTACTGTACATTTATCAGCATTAAAATTCATTCAACATTTTGTTGCTCAATGTGCTGCAGTAGTCAAAAAAGGCAAACAGAATGGTAGGAATGATTAAAAAGGGATAGAGAATAAGACAGAGAATATTTTCTTGCAGCTATATAAATCAACAGTACGCCCACATCTTGAATAGTGCATACAGATGTGGTCGCCTCATCTCAAAAAAGATAACAGCATTGGAAAAGCTTCAGAAAAGGGCAACAAAAATGATTAGGGGTTTGAATGGGTGCCATACGAAGAAATATTAAGAAGACTGGGACTTTTCAGCTTAGGAAAAAGGAGACTAAGGGGGAATATGATAGAGGTATATAAAATCATAATTGGTTTGGAGAAAGTGAATAAGGAAAAGTTATTTACTTGTTCCCATAACAAAATAACTAGAAGTCACCAAATGAAATCAATGGATAGCACACCTAAAACTATCAAAAGGAAGATTTTCTTCACACAGCACATAGGTGGCCTGTGCAACTCCTTGCCAGAGAAGGTTGTAAAGATCAAGCCTTTAACAGGTTTCAGAAAAGAACTAGACAAACTCATGGAGGTTAGGTCCATCAACGACTATTAGCCAGGATAGGTAGGAATGGCGTCCCTAGCCTCTGTTTGTCAGAGGTTGGAAATGGATGTCAGAAGAGGGGTCACTTTTGTGATTACCTGTTCTGTTCACTCCCTCCAGGGCATCAGACATTGGCCTCTGTCAGAAGACAGGATACTGGGCTAGATGGACCTTTGGTCTAACCCAGTATGACTGTTCTTATGCTCTTTACTCAACCACCTTCCTGCAGTCTATCCTGCCCCATTGGGCCCCTCCCCAAAAATCCTCCCCTTTCCCATCCAGCCCCACCTCTTCCTCACCTCCTGCTCTGAGCACTTCCTGTCCCCACTCCTCCTCCCCTCTCCTAGAACATCCTGAATGCCAAGAAACAGCTGTTTGCAGCTGGCAGGAGGCGCTGGGGGGAGCAGGAAGTTTGGTTGCTGCCATGGGTGCTCCAACCCCAGAGGGCCAATGGATGTGCATTGTCCTTTTACCAATCGCAATATATCATGGAAGGCAGATGGATTAGTGATTTTAGACAGGCATATATGCAATCATTTGTTGGGGATCTGATGATACTTAAGTGTAATTTCAGACACTAAACTTCAGAGGGGGAATTTCTCTTTTTCCCATTGCTCATGACCTGTATAAAGAAACCTACCTATTCCTGACATATACATTGGCCCACTACAAATTAAATCAGCATGTAGACCTAAAGATCTGTGATGAGGCCCATGATTCTATAACTCTGCTTTTCACACATAATTGTACTTTCCACCATAAGGGGAAAGGTCATATGTGCAGAACACTGAGCTCTCTTGCAGGCTGGTCCAAAACTTAGGAACAAATTTCCACAGAAAATAAGGACTATCATAACTCTTAAACCCTTCTTTGATCTTGCCTCTCTACCATAAACACACAACACCATGTAATTATTTATAAACAAACTTACCTAAACAATAGCAACACTTAGAATTTTGCCCTTAAGATAAAACTGATAGAACAAACTACGTGACAGATGTTAGTTATATTGCTTTATGCACTACTGGAAGGTGCTCTTACACATTGATGATGAAAAGTGGTACAAGAAACTATAAGGAATCAAAGGCTAGGTCTACGAGGAGCTCTGCTCAGCGCTGTTGCCGGCAGAACTATGCAACGTGAGCTTGTCAGGATTGCAAATGGCTATCTATTTGCATACACCCAAAGCTCATTACCATAGCCATGCGAGAGTCAAGTGCAAGCAGAAGGGGGTACCGGCACTGCAGAGGGCCTGTGGATGTGAGTTTCAGGCATAAGGGACTGGTGAAAGAAGGGGGTTTAGCCAGCAGAGACACGTCCACATGGCCTCTGCAGTGCTAGCACACCCTTCTGCCAGCACTGAACTCTCACGTGGCAATGGTGATGAGCTTTGGGAGCATGCAAATGGGCAGCTATTTGCAATCCTGAGCCCATTTTGCATAGTTCTGTCAGAAGCAGCATTGAGCGGCGCTCCGTGTAGACCCAACCAAATAGAATGCAACAGAACAGTCCTTATCAGGGAGCATCTCATACTTTCTGAACATAACCTTTAAAAATGTCAACTCTCTGAACTCTTCCGAAATGGTAAGGGCTAGGACCATCAAATTATGCAGCTTCCTCTTACCATAACTTAAAGCAACGTAAGGGTTTGGTTGCGCCAGGAAAATGGGATTGCTTCTCATAAACCGTACAGAAAAGGGGCAGAATCACCAGGCAGGTCAAAGGGACTGACCAGGGATGCGTGCACCCACCAGTGTGGGACTGTCCCAGACCCTAGTCTCCCACCCTGCAGGCACCCTTTAAGGAGAGGGGAGGAAGGGCTAAAGTTTCCTCACCAGCCCTAATTCATATGGAACACCACTGGTTGTTCCCCTTCATCAGCAAGGGGAAAGTGTGCAGTTTGCTGCATTCCTCACTCTGGCTGGGGAGCACAGGAGGCAGATGAACCTGGACCTGCCTTAGCCAGGGGACAAGCACCCTTCTCCCTGCTGTGCTTGCTGAAGCTGCAGCAGCCATGCAGTGGCACTTCTCACATAGCCCCAAGTTCCTGTGGTGAGAGAGGGCTGGAGCAGTTCCCTCATCCCCAGCCCCACCCCAGAGTAATGGTTTAAATGAAGCATGTACATTTTCATGTCATCTTCCAAAAAACAAAACAAAAACAAAAGTGACAAGCACCTGCGCAATGCTGGACAAATATTCTAGTGTTCCATAAACTGGCAACTCTGTGCTGTGGGTCTAAATTTCTATTATTCCCTAGTACAGCAGTTCTCAGCCTTTTTTTCTTTCTGAGCCCCTACCCCAATATGTTATAAAGACTCTACAGCTGACGCATGCCATAACAACTGGTTTTCTGCATATAAAAGCCAGGGTCAGTGTTAGGGGGTAGCCAGCAGGATAGATGCCTGGGACCTCATGCCACAAAGGGCCTACATTCCTCAGGCTTCAGGTTCAGTCCCAGTTGGCAGAGCTCAGGGCCCAGGCTTCAACCCCATGCAGCAGGGCTTCAGCTTTCTGTCCTGGATCCCAATAAGTCTAATGTTGGACCTGCTTGGTGATCCCCCCTGAAACCTAGTCACAGCTCCCAGGGGACCTCACTCATTCTCTAGCATGCTTAGTTAGCGCAGGGCTTTACCCTCTGCTGATTCCGACTTACGATCTTTTCAGAGAGGTTTAGGTTTTAAAACAAAAACTAGTGCTCTGATATGTTGCCAACATCATCTTTTAGATCAACCAAGTCTGTAGGCATAATTTTATACGGATATGTTCCAGAACTAAATGTGTCAATCAACAAATCATTTGCAAGTTAAATTGCCTAGCTGTGGCAAAAAACAGCTAAAATGGCAACTGCAAGCCTGTAACAAGAAAGGAGCTCTCTCACACACACATAATCAAATCAGACTTTACCAACCATCTCTTGCCTTTCCAGAAAAAATAAATGCCTTGGACTAGAGCTTATGGCTTGCATGCATTATTGTCCCTCTAAAAATCAAACTGTATCTCCAAAAAATAGCAGCTACCAAGTTTGCAGGACCCTACATGTTGGTACAAAGCAGTCTCTGGCTCATCTGGAAAATTAAACTGTTGGTTTCCATTCTGGCAAAAATATTTTGAACCACTTAAATAGCTGAGAAGATAGTACCCAATCTCTCCAAAAAAGTGCCAGAGACCACTGACCAGGCATCATGCAGATACTGGAACTCATCCTGCAGTATGCTTAGCAAAACACTTATCCTTTGTTTAATTCGTTTCTGAAGCAATTGCTTTGAGGCTGAGATCAATCAGACTCATTCCTCCTTCCTCACAAACTGCCAGCTCAACTTTATTGCTTGGTTCATGCATTGAGGTGCCATTCAAACTCAGTTCTTCTGACTGGCATCTCAGCGTTGCTGTGCATGGTTTCAGTCAACCAGTGTTCCCTGTAAACTGAGTGCTTGGGTGACCTCCAAGGAGAGATACAAATGTCATTCAGATGACGAGCAGAGCTCCCACAGCCAGCAACATGTCTTGCTATTGGGATGCACATCTGCATACGCCTCGGTGCACATAAAAAAATTATTCTGCACATGGATGAAAAAATTAGAGGGAACACTGCAGTCAACCCTTGGCAGGCAAGAGATCTGACAGCTTTATTTGTTTAGACAGCATTCAGACTATTTCCCAGAAGCCCACACAATGACATTTTCTTGTGCTTATGGCTACAGTTTTAAGTGACTTAACATCAGAGATTTTCTGGTGGGAAGCATCCAGTTTTGATAAAGTCAGATTGCCACCACAACTTGATTAATCATCTTAAACTAACATAAGTCTTTACACAGGATTTTAATTTAAGATTTAATTTAATTTACTATAGCTAGACTGCAAAATCTCAGTGCATAAATAACTTGATAGAAAAGTCATTATTATGTTTAAACAAAAATATTTCAGAGGCTCTCTCTCTCTCATCCATTTCAATCCATCCTTTTGTAAATCACTGATATCAAAGGTAAAATATTCCTGTGACATTATGTCGAATAGTGCAATTCTGCAGATATTCTTCATTGAAAGTGTAACAACACTTTCATTTCTTAATAACATATTCTCCTATATATACACATATATATTATATATATATTTTGCTTCCCATAACAGCAGGTTACATGTTTCATTTATATATGCCGGGTCACTTTGGCGCTAGTGTATGCAGGCACAACTCCACTAACTTCATATTTAAACCAGGACTGAATTTAGCCTGTCAAATGTATTTAAAAGAACCCTGCAGCTCCAGAAACAAACATTTCTCTGAAGAGTTGATTTTAAAAAGTAGCAATTCACTAACGCTGTTCAGAGGGTTGGAATGACAGACTTAAACCCAAAAGAGGGCGATTAAAGAACAGAAGGCAAGGAAAGCTGTCTGAAGGTTCATGGTGAATACAGTCTATCACAGGGGTGAGCAAACTTTTTACACGGGGCCCACTTTTCATCCCTGCAATTAGAAGGGCCCTGCCATCCTGTCTAATCAAATCCAAACTGATGGGAATTTCGTATATGTTCATATGAAAAAAAAATCTTTCTGCATGTGTAAGAAAATAAGTTCGCAGAATATACAGTAAATTCTTATCTGACATTCTACCATTTGGAACTCTCAAATAACCGGCATTTTATCCATAAGTAAATTTTAGTCACATTTTCCATAAATACATAGTAAAAGTAAATAGAAATAAATACAGCAAATACAGTACAAGTTTACAATGTACAATACTACTGTTGTTGGTAAATGAAGTACTCTGCGTACATTTCTGTTTGTTTCTTAGTATCTAATCTTGTTTTGCTTTAGTGTTATGCATTGCTAGGTACCTCTCTCTATTATCCAGAATATCTGAATATCCGGGCAACCTCCTGGTCCTAGGGATGCTGGATATGAAAGTTTACTGTAAAAACATTATTAATTGGTGTATAAATGTAAATACACACACACAAAAATTCACATACATATTTCAACATTTTTAATTAGATGGATGAGCCTAAGAACCAGCAGCCAATCATGCTGTGCTCCCCCCTTATGAAATTTAACTCCCCACCCCCTCTGAGGGGCTCCACCTGCCATTTTGCTCACCCCATCTATCACACACACAGCCAGACCAGAGGGGCCCAGCCTGTGGACAGGGCCCAAAGCAGCACACTAACAGCAAGGCCCAGCCAGTGGGCAGTGGATGCTACACTTAATTGGGACACGGGGCCCTAGGAAAATGCCCAGCTCACCTGATCTGCTCACACAGTTTTGAGACTCTACCTGTATAAAGTGTAATAGTCAGCGGCACACAGAACATACACATAAATCTGCAGCAGAGCTATATGGCTCCACCTCTGAAAAGCTAATTATAGTAACCCCCAAATTAGCCTCTTCGCACCCATGCGTAACTCAAATTTCGCACAAGCCAAGGGGAGCCATTCCCTGGGCTTGCAGGAGCCAGCACTGGTCAGTTTCCTGCCTCCCAGAGTGGCCAGGAGCCAGGAAACTGATCAGTCCTGGTGCACTTGTAAGTTTCCCAGCTCTGACAACCCCAGGGCAGCCAGGCTGCCACCTGGTTCCTGGCTCCCCACCCCTCTGGGAGCCACATACAGCTACTTCCTGGCTTCTCCCAGCTGCGGAAGCTTGGAGCTGGAGTAGGGAGCTGGCAGAGAAGCTGCAATCCCACCAGCCCCCAGCCACTGGGAACCCCAGGATTTCAGCTTGTGCTTAACTCACCTTAACACAAGTTAAGTGCAAGTTGAAACTAAAGATATTTGGGGCTTACTGTATGCACATACCTAAGTTTATTCATGGGAGTAGCTCTAGTAGCTCCTATGCCCCTATTCATAGAAGTAAATTTATACTCATATTTATTTGCAGTAGCAGTCCATACAGAAAAGAACAAAGCGCTGTGTGGAAATTCTGGTACCTGCAGGCAATTGAATCAGTCCTAATGAGAACAGACTAGCAGCTAAACAACATCACCGGAGACTGTACTACATGTCATTATTATGAGCAGTAAGTATGCCTTCCTGAGGCTCTGTCACGTCTCTTAGGGGAGGGATTGGTTTTAAAGAGACACTGTCACCCTGACAACTGATCTGGATTTCAAACGGAGTAGAAAGTAGTTCTAGGTTCTCCTGAGTCCCGCAGCGATTGCCGAGTTTTTGTGCTCTCTCTCTCTCTCTCTCTCTCGATATTGGGAGAGGGGCAGGGTCCCCCCGCAAACACCTCAAAGTCAGCGACTAAGGCCTAGCGAGCAGGTGTTTTTCATTACCCCCCCCCCCCGCTCCGAGCGGGAGCTGCCGGTCAAGCCCACGCCCCCAGTGCCCCCCGTCTGGCAAAGTGAGCGCTGGGGACAGAGCCTTGCAGCCACGCCGAGCGGCCGGCGACCAATGGGCACCGCAGAGGCAGCTGGCAGGCCGCGGGTGGGAAGTGGTAGTAACCCTTCTTCCACGCCTGCATAGCGGGGCACAGACCACAGGGGCTGCTAAGGGCATGAGGTACAAGAAAACGGGGTGGGACACCGCTCCGATCGGGGTGAGGGGGCGGGGCGGGGGCCAGGCGCCCACTGTGCACACGGAGCCTTGACTAGTGCCACCACAACCCTCCGCCTCCCGGACAACGCGGTCCCCGCCGGCCCCGCACTCACCACCTCGCGGGCCCGGCAGGAGAAATCGCTCTTGGGCCGCGGGCCGCCTCGCTTGAGCAGCTCATCCCGGGCGCTGTCGCCGGCCGGGACCCCCAGCGCCTTGTTCCGGGTCTTCACTGTCTTCACGCTGGCTTTGAACAGCAGCGTGATATCCACGGCCATGGCCCCGCCGCCGGCGCGCTTCCCCCACAGGCCGCCCCCCGCGCGGGTCCCTCCGCACAGTCCTCCCCGCACAACTCGGGCCCCGGTGCTGCGTTCCGCCGCCTTCTCAGTCCCCGCGCAGCGCCCAGCAGCCGCGGAGCGCAAGGCGCGAACCGCAACAGCCATGTTTCCCCGCCCCCCCCTTGGGAACCTTCGGCACTACCCGGGGGGGGGGGGGGGAGAGGAGAGGGGGTTATGTCTCCAGGGTAACCCTTCTGCACTGCCCCAGTGTATGAGGGGCGTGCTCCCCCAGGGAGACTCTGCATTGCCTCAGGTATGTAGGGGTTGCATCTCCAGGGAGACTCTGCACTGCCCCAGTAATATGGGGGGATGCGTCTCAAGGGAGACTCTACACTGCCCCAGTGTTTGGGGGTGGGGTGTCCCCAGAGAGACTTTACACTGTCCCAGTGTATGTAGAGGGTGAGCTCCCAGAGAGATGCTGTGTGTGTGGATGTGGGTGAGCTGCACTGCTTCACTGGGGGTGGGGCGTGGCAAGTCTCCCCTCAACTCACAAGAAGACCCCTAATTGCCACAGTGTGCAAGGGGTGAGCCCCCAAAGCAATGTTACACGGCTCCAGTAGGGGGGGAGCAGCACGAGACTCTCCACCATCCCCATTGAGATCCTTCGCTGCCCCAGTATTTGTGTGTGTGTGTGTGGCTGGGGGGGTTGTCACTCTTCATTGCTCAGGGATACCTTGTACTTTCCCACTGGTGGAGTGAGCCCTGCCAAAATCCGGAGTTTATCCAGATGGCAGAGGAGAGCAGTGAGCCCTACCAAAATGAACAGAACTGCTTGCAGCAGCAGTAGCGGTCCATCAAAACAGGAGTTTAGGGACTAATTTTTCTTCAGTTGAATCACGTAAAATAAAAATTGGTAGGGTTCATATGTTTACTAAAACAGATGTAAATCTTTCTTTGGATCTTTGCACTCTGATCCTGCTTACTTCTTCCATGACAGCTGGGTCTGTCTCCAAGAGCATAGTCTGACTTCATGTTTAGTAACAGAGAGGTAGCCATGTTAGTCTGTATTCTACTGTTTCATATTTAGCATTCACTTTTTGTTTCTTAGAATAAACATTTTGCAGAAAGGAAACATAAGCATTACAAGTCAAACCTTATTTAAAACCTGGGCAATACATATGAATTTTGTCAGTATAGCAATACTGACCAAAACTTCCTAATGCAGGTGCAGTTATACAATTACAAAAATATTTTGGCCAGTATATTTGTTTCTGGGTCAGTGACTGAAACAGTACATATTTGGCAACAGCACTTTTTTGTTGGTATAACTGCATCTACACTAGTTCTTTTGCCAGGATAACAATGTCATTAAAAAAAAAGTAATAACCCTACCTACATAGCTATGCCTGTAAAACAAGTGTAGGCTTAGGCTCACTTGGGTGTTTTCATACAATGTTTTCTTTTTAATAACATTGTTATGGCAGGTGTCACCAGGTGGTGCTATTACAGTGTGTTAAAGTTGTCCAGATTCTTTCTCTTAGGATATGTCTATACTGAGAATGCTATAGTGGCACAGCTGCAGTGCACCACTATAGACATTAACTGCAGTGCTTCTGTGTAGACCAGACCTGCCCAGGGAGCCGGGGAGAGCAGGGAATTGGGCAGCTGGTCCCAGGCCCAGTGATTTAAAAGGGTCAACCCTGCCACTACTGTGGCGGTGGCGGTAGCAATAGGCAGACCCTGTGCCCTTTAAATTGCTGTCGGAGTCCCATGCAGTGCGGTCGGGGCAGCATGAGGGCTGGGTGGAGGAGGCTAACCTCCTCCAGACCCACCACTTTCATCTAGGGCCCCACCCTTTCTCCAGAGCCCAGAGCCAAATCCCTGTCCCCCCTTGACGATGGCCCATTGAAGTCTGTCACCAGCCCTGGTGTAGACACTATCTATGCTGTTGGCAAGATAATCCATATCCCCAAAGAGTTGATAAGGGTTCATCTAACTAGTTCTGTCTACATTGGGGGTTATGTCAGTATAGCTATTTCTCTTTGGTGTCTGAAAAATCTACACTCTGAGAGAAATAGCTATGCTGTTGTAAATTCCCAGTATATACTGGCCCCTACTTTCTTCACCAATGGGGAGACATGTTGATTAATTGAAACAGGTTTGTTCTCTGGAAGTGGGCAGTGGTGTTAGGCTGAGATTCCCCCAAAAAAGGGGTTGCGTGCAATCTCTTGATCACCTCTGTTCCATGACTGATGGATAAGTGTAAATAAATAAAACAAATTACAGTAATTTCTCCTCCACCGGAAAGTTGAATTGCAAGACCTTGAACAGCTGTTACCATTCACCAGAGGGGCGATGGCAGTATTAGAACAGGACACTGGTGTTGGAAGAAGGGGCAATAGTATATTGCATTTTGAATTGTCATGCAGTGACACTAGCCACTCCATGGAAGGGCTGGAGGTGATTTTAAGAAATAGCAGTTGTTATTATTAATATTAGGACAAATTTATTCTCCCCGGATTGAGCAGAAGTAGTCAGCCTTTGTGCAAGACAATACAGCAGGCAAAGAGGGAAACATAGTCTTTGGCTGGGTCTACACTTCCCTTGAATATCAGTGGCTGCTACACAATTTTAGGTGCGCCAATTGCGTACCAAAAATCGATATTGCAGCCGTCAATAGTCATCCCTGTCCTCACTGCAGAATGCTGATGGGAGCGCTCCTCCTATCAGCATTCCTTAATCCTTGCGGGTCACAAGGAATTCCAGAGTCGACATTTACCCCAGAACGTGCCGTTTCATGTGTGTGCAAAATGGCACCCTGGCAGATCAAACCTAAGCGTTTGATCTTCCGTGGGAAGTGTAGACCCAGCCTTTCTCAGCAGACTGTAATGGGGCTGTTGTCTCAGGCTCCCAGTAATTTCTGTGCGTGGGGAAAGGAGAGGAGGGTGTGGAAATTGCTGGTGGTGCTGCATGTTATGTAACCTCCAATTTGACTCCCACAGTTCTCCAGCATGCTAGTGGCCCATATGCTCCCACAGGAGTTTCGAAGGATGGAATAGAACCTTGCACGGGTCTGAAAAGCCTGACACTCTCCACAGCAGAACTGAAGTTAATACATTATACCTAACCATCTCCATAGCTGCATAAGAACTCAGGGTTGTTACCATCATAGTAACCCTGTTTTATCTTAAAAGTTCAACACAAGCCTAATTATAGATCTCTTAGTGAGTCCTCCATAATTATAATAATTAAGACCCTAAATAAATTGCAGGATTCTTTTCCAAACATTGCTGCTGAGTTGAAGACAAGCCATGGAAAACTGCACAAAAGTGATAATGGACCTTATTAATTGTGATAATTAAATTCATTATTACTTTTCTGAGATTTTCTGAGGTCAGCTGCCTAAGCTGAGTGTGGGGGTTCCCCGTCAGCTTCTTGGGGCTGAGTGTAGGGACTTCTGCTGTTGGCTGCCTGAGGCTGAGGGCAGGGGTTCCCACCTTCAGTTTGGAAAGCCAGAAATCCCTCTGTCAGCTTGCAGTGTGGTGGTGCTCTTGCTGCCAAAATTGCAGTGGAAGCCTAATGTGAAATTGATAACAAGAAGTCTTGTGGCATCTTATAGACCAACAGATATTTTGGAGCGTAAGCTTTCGTCAGCAAAGACCTGCTTCATCAGATGCATGACTCATGACTCATGCATCTGATTAAATGGGTCTTTGCCCACAAAAGCTTATGTTCCAATATATCTGTTAGTCTATAAGGTGCCACAGGACTTCTTGTTGTTCTTGAAGATACAGACTAACACAGCTACCTCTCTGATAATGTGAAATTGTCGATTTCCACAACATTGAAAGTTAATTAGTGCCTTAATAATAATAATTCATATATTTTACTTATTGTTCCGTTCATCATCCTAAGTGATGATTTTATTGTGACATTACTGTGTACTTTCAATAAAAAGAATTCACAGTCACTGTCCCCTGTGCTGAGTTTATAATGAGAAAATACTTAAGGTATTAACTAGGTGGGCACCCTGGGAGGCAAGACTCTTCATTCCAGGAATGCCACAATTATTTGTGTGAAATAGTAGTCAAATGCCATTGCTCTTTTAAGATTTAAGAAATACTGTATAGGGGATATTTCAGGAAAATATGCATGTAATAAAGCCTGGAATTCACAGATGGTAAATCAGATGCTTAGAGATATGTTTCTTTAAAATTGCATATTTCCATCTTGCTTTGCGTTATTAAGAATAAATTCCAGAAATAATGACTTGTTCATCATGCTGTCACCCTTGTATGGAACATTTTGTAGACTTTTTTGACATGTTAAAACTACTGTTGCCGTGTGTTAACATATTTCTTGCAGGCTTTAATTCTGCCACCCTAATACTCAGAATAGTCTCTCATTCTGCAAATAGTCTTCCTGAAATGAATGGGACTATTCAGGTAGGGTCACATAGTGCAGTTACTTGCACCACCAGTCTTCTTGAAGACAGTGGGAAGGCTTGGGCAGATAACTCTTCACCACTAGAAATAACAGGCACACAGCTTGGCTCAATTTAAGGGGAGCTCTAAAGAGGAGGGTGAGAAGCTGTTCTCAGTGGTGTCAGACAGCAGAACAAGGAGTAATTGTCTGAAGTTGAAGAGGGAGAGGTGTAGGTTAGATATTAGGAAAAACTACTTCACCAGGAGCGTAGTGAATCATTGGAATACATTGCCTAGAGAGGTGGTGGATTCTCCATCCCTCGAGGTTTTTAAGTCCCAGTTGGACAAGGTCCTGGCTGGGATGACTTAGTGGGGGTTGAACCTGCTTGAAACGGGGCTGGACTAGATGACCTCCTGAGGTCCCTTCCAGCCCTGTGATTCTATGATTCTATAGTAAGACATTACTAAAAGTGAGACAAGGTGGCAGAATCAGGCTCTGTGCCCCATGTACTCTTATGCTTATGGAGCTTGATCCAAAAAACACAAAGCCAGTGGAAACCTTTTCACTGTCTCCAATGGGCTTTTGGTAAGACTTAGCATTTTTATATTATTGGACTATAGCCAGCAAAGCCAACAACCACTCTTGGTCTGGGTATAAAAGGGTGGGGAGTGCTGGTTCCTTGCCCCAGGAGGGCTGTGTACAAGGGTGGAAGGGGGAGGGTCTTAGAGCAGTCATCCCTGCCCCCACCCATGCTCTCTCAGGGCAATATGTGGAGTAGCGCAGCAGCGCTGCCACAGTATTTTAAAGGGGCACAGAGCTCTGGTTGCTACTGCTGCTACTTTAGCAGCAGCGTTGGCTGATGCTCCAGGCCCCTTTGAAATGCTGGGCCCCGGGCAACTGCCCTCTTTGCTCCCCCGTTGGCATGTCTGACTATAGCTAATGTAGCTCTTCAGAAAATAAAAATGAGTTTGAAACTTTTAACCTTTGTTCTATCTTACTGTATTCAGAGACAGCATCTTGGTGCTTATTTC
The DNA here is from genome assembly GCF_033958435.1 of Carettochelys insculpta. NCBI lineage: Eukaryota > Metazoa > Chordata > Testudines > Carettochelyidae > Carettochelys > Carettochelys insculpta. Next base: position 26,157,889 of record NC_134140.1, on the reverse strand, counting down.
ATGTCATAGCCAATTTACTTTTTGCTTTAAATGCAGGCAAGTACTTACAGTTAAATGGCATATTATTCATAATTTTGGTATGAAAATTTCACCTATTACTGCAGATAATTTGCTATTGGCTGAAAGGGTCATGTAGCTCTACGAGCAAAAATAAATAAAAATCTGAGAAATGACCAGGATAACAGAAAAAGAAGGTAGTGGGAGCTTCAGCATATTAAAACAAATAGATTTTAAACAGCATGGTATAATTTAGGTCTTGATTCTGCAAATAAGTATGCAAATACTGTGTTCACTATGTATAATCTTATTGAGATCAATTGGATTACTCACAATGAATAAGTTAAAAACATACATAACTCTTTTCAGGAAAACGACTTTAGATTGTAAACTCTTCAGGATTGTGTCTTTACTTGTGTCTGTTTGGTTCCCGCATTTTTTTAGAGCATGTCTATACTAGGAAACTAGCTCAAATTTGTTAAGGTTGATTTTGTAGTTCCCGTTTTGTAAAGCCAAGGGTGCATGTCCACACTGGCACATTAAGTTGATAGAGTGCATCCCCTTAACAGTGGGTAGCTTCGCCTTTGTCAGCAATGCACTGTAGGGTAGCTATGCCACAGTTCCTGCTGCCCCCTTGCATTGTAGGTGTTAAAGCATCTGATGGGACAAAGAAGTGCCAGGGGAGTTTTCTGGGTGTGTTATCAGCTTCCGCAGTGTACTTCTCTTCTCCCCCACCATTGGAAAGCAACAGCAAAAAGTGTTTTCACACCCTTTTTTCATATCCATGCAGATGCCATTGCAAGCCTATCATGGAACATGTCCAGCTTCAAACTGTTATGAGAAATATTATGAGCACCTCACACATTGTGCTGTGGCATATACAGAGCCTGAGCGCCATGAGATTGATGAAGACTCTGAGGAGGACAAGAACATACACAAATGTGAAACACTGGAAAGGAGGAACAGAGAGAGGCTGGCTGCACTCGATGCTTTGCACACAGTGGAACACCAGTTCTGATTCTGTGAAACAAGCTCAGACTGGTTGGTGGCTACAAAATTTCTGCATGCGAAAGGCCACTGTCATGGAACTTTGCAAATTGTTTTCCCCTGCCCTGAAGTGCTGCAATACCAGAATGAGACCTGCTCTAACAGTTCAGAAGCAAGTGTCAACTGTTCTGTGGAAGCTTACACCAGACAGCTGCTGCTTAGTCGGCAAGTCTACAGTGGAGGCAGCTGTGATCCAGGCAGCCAAGGCAATCAGTACCCTTCTTCTACAAATGATCAATACCCTTCTGCTATGAAAGATTGTCCACTCTTGGAAATGTGCAGGACATAATGGATGGTTTTACCAGGGTGGGGTTCCCTAACTGCAACAGGGTGATAGATGGGACACACATTCCTATCATGGCACCAGACCACCTTGCCACAGAGTACATAAACTGCAAGGGGTACTTCTCTATGAATGGGACTATTCAGTATATACCGAGTATAAAAGGTGTTGCAGGCATTGGTGGATCACAAGGGTTGTTTCACTGACTTCAGCTTGGGATGGTTGGGAATGGGGCATGACACACACATCTTTAGGAAGTCTGGTCTGTTCACAAAGCTGCAGAATGGAACTTTCTTCCCTGACCATAAAACTACCGTTGAAGATGTGGATATGCCAATAATGATCCTGGAAGATTCAACTTATCCTTTGCTCCCTTGGTTCATGAAACTATAGACAGGCAACCTGGACTGCAATAAGGAGCAGTTCAACTAAAGGCTGAGCAAGTGCAGAATCATAGTAGAATGTGCATTCAGCCATTTAAAACCAGGTTCAGGAGCCTTCTGACTCAATTAGACCTCAGTGAAAGCAACATTCTCTCTGCTCTGTGCTCCATAACTTATGTGAGAGCAAGGGGGAAAATTTCATGCCATGCTGGAGGGCCAATGCAGATCAACTTGCCAGTAATTGTGAGCAGCCAGACACTAGGGCAATAAGGAGAGCGCTGTGATTGGCACTGCTCATCAGGGATGCTTTGAAAAATAGCTTTATGAATAACCAGACATCAACATGACAGTCATGCCTGTTGCTCTTAAGGAGGTGCCCCGTGCATGATGTGTGCCCCCCCGCAACACAGGCAATAAACACATTGTGTTGTGCACTTGATTGTGTTTTGTTCAGGGGACAGTGAAGGAATTCATAGGAGGGACTTCAGGTATGGGTAAGCAAGGGCAAGCGGTATTTTACCATCACATGTGTGGGAATGTCACCTTCTACCCTGACAAGTGTCCCAGGGAGTGGAGTGCAAGGCTGGCCGTGACCCCTGCCCTGGCGTTCTGCGGTGCTGATGTGTGGGGGGTAGGGAGCATGGTGAGGGGGGCATGTGGTTCATCATGGTCTGCAGTGGGGGCTCCTATTCCAGGCACCTTAGGAGCTCTGTTTGCTGCACCATCAGCTTCAACATATCCTTCTGCATCTGGACTTCAGGCTCTGAGTGCTCTCCTCTCCTCATGATCCACCCTTCTGTCTTCCTGCTCCACCCACCACTCCTCCAACATGGGTCTTCTCCATGCATTTAACTGTTCTCTGTCTGTGTGGGCAGCTTGCCATGTGCTCTATGAACATATCTTCCCACATTCGTTTTCTCCTTTAGATCTGGGCCACTCTAACAGCTGTAGGGCTGGACAGCAGTGGTCAACAAGCCCACTCCTGAGCACACTGCAACAGAACATGAGTGAAGGCCAGACACAAGGGAGACGCATTTACAGTAGATGAGGCAATATTTACACGCAGAAAGGAATTTCATGAAAGAGCCTGTGTGGAACACAATAAGGATGTGTTACATGCAAGGAAGTATTTTGGCTTTTAAGTGTCCTCTCTGTGCAGCAGGTACTACACAGAGCTTTAAGGGACCTGCTTGACACAGTTTGCTTCCAGTCATGGGAAGGCACAGATTGGGACATACTTTCAAACCTGGGATTCAGCTGCTGCACACTGCAAGTGGGTGGAGCAGGGCCCTAGGGGCTGTGGCAGTCACTGTGTGCTTTCCCATCCATCTTTGCTTGGGCACTGAGAGTCTCTCTTCTCGCAGGGGCCCAGGGAAAGGTAGGGAGTAGGGCAGGCATGGCAGTGTGCCTTGTGCTGTCTGTCAGTTGCTATGTCTATCCCTCCCCATCCTTGGCCTGGACAGTGAAAGTTTCCCTTCCCCCAGGAGCCCAGAGAGTGTGGGGCAAGGCATGGCAGTGCAGCTTGTGCTATCGGGGTTGTGTGGCTCTTGCGGTTGCTGCACGCTTCTCCTCCCACCTCTACTGGAACAGGGAAAGTTCCCCTTCCCCCAGCAGCCCAGGGATGGGGGGAAGTGGGCAAGGCTTCTCACTGCAACTTGTGCTTTCCTCCTTGTGGCTGTGTGTACTTCCTCCCCCCCTGCAGCTTGGCTGGGACATTGAACATTTCCCTTCCTCCAGGAGCCCAGGGAAGGGAGTGGTGGGAGGTGGTCCAGTCATGGCAGAGCAGCTTGTGCTATCATAATAGCTTAATGGTCCTTCCCCTGCTTCCTCTAGGTTGCCAAGAGAGAGATTAGTCTCCTCAGAATAAGAAACATTGATAAGGAACAGATGCTGACTGAACATGGGCAGAAGGCTGGTTATTAGGTTGTGCTACTCTGTGGTGTAGTTATGCCAGATTACTTACTGGTGGCTTGGGAAGGAAAGGTGTCCTATCAGGGTCAGAATAAGGCAGGCCTCCCCAAAATCCTTGTGAGAAGAATTAAAGAGTACCTTTCTGAGTGCTTTATAGAGTGGGGCAGGGAGCATCTGCACTCCACCACCAGACTCGTTAATAAGTTGCTCTGGGGGCCCCGGGCTGCACAAGTACAGTGCCCACCATAGATCACACCCAATTGCCTTAACCCACTTGTAGCATGACTAAACATGAGAACTCACCAAAAGTGCCCTCCCTGCCAGCAGGATCTGTCTGCAAAATGTCCTGGAACGAAGGGATGAGATCCAAAGTTTTAAAAAGCTCCTGGCAGATGTTTAGGTCAGCTGCTCCATTTGTCTGCTGACCATTGCTGTACTTCTCTTCCTCAAATACCATGTCTTCCCTGCTGTTGCCAGAGGCTGCATGAAGAATCTCTTTGGAATTATTCCTGAACTCTTTGGGGACAGTGGTTGTGTCCCCAACTGGAACTCCATGTAGCTGCTCATAGAAGTAGCATGTTTGTGGCAATGACCCAGAATGTCCTTTTGCTTCCTTTGTCTTCTGGTATTCCTGCCTGAGCTCATTTATTTTCACCAAACACTGCTGGGTGTCCCTGGTGTATCCGTTTTTCAGCACTCCCTGTGAGATCTTGGCATAGGTATCTTCTTTTGCTGCTACATAGTTTTGCCAGCACAGCTTCATCTTCTCCTCCCCTCCTCCCAGCAATGAGGTCTGAGGTCTCCTCTGTGCTCCATACTAGAGCTCATCTGCGATCCAGGGAATTTCAGGGCCAGATGTGCTGCTGATGTGTGCTGCTTCCTCCACTCACCATCCTGGACAAATAGGAAATGAAATTCAAAACTTTCCAGCATCATTTCATGCACACCTGGGGTGTGTCTACATGGGCACAGATCTTCGAAATAGCCATGCTAATGGCCATTTCAAAGATTACTAATGAGGTGCTGAATTGAATATTCAGCGCCTCATTAGCATTAGGACGCTTCCGGCTGCGGCGCTTCAAAAGTGCTGCTTTTGAAAGCACGTGGCTTGGCGCGGCTACACAGGGGTCCTTTTCGAAAGGACCCACACCTTTCGAAATCCCCTTGTCCTGATCACTGATTGAAAAGGAGCCCCATGTAGCCGCACTGAGCCGCGTGCTTTCGAAAGCAGCACTTTTGAAGCACTGCAGCCAGAAGTGTCCTAATGCTAATGAGGCACTGAATATTCAATTAAGCACCTCATTAGTAATCTTCGAAATATGGCTATTTCGAAGATATGTGCCTGTGTAGACACAGCCCTGGAGAGCAGCGGAGCTGAAAATGGTGGCCAGAGTGGTCACACTGGGGCACTGTGGGACACCTCCAGGAACCCAAGAACATCAAATTTCACAATGCTTTTTCTGCACTACCCTAATGCTTGTCATGCATGGTTGATTTTGGCTTTACTCCTTGTGAAAAGCAGGAGTACAAAAGTTGAACTTAGGAGCCCTTAAATTCTGCAGAACTGACCCTGTCATGTGGACTGATTGCTTAGAAAATTGACCTAAGTTATCTTAATTCAATCTAATCTCCTAGTGTAGATCAGGTCTCAGGTGCTAAGACATAATGGTTACATCTACACTACAGAGATCTTTTGAAAGAAGTTCTTCTGGAAGATCGCTTCTGAAAGAGTGTCTTTCGAAAGAGTGTGTCCACACACAAAAAAGCAGGTCAAAAGAGTGATCTACTCTTTCGAAAGAGAGCATCCACACAGTCCCCACTCTTTCAAAAGAGCAGGGATCGAAAATGAAGACTTTTCTTTCGAAAGAAGGGCCCTGCAGAGCATCTACACACATTTTATTTTGAAAGAAGCTTTTGAAAGGAGGCGCCCTCCTGAGATGGGAAAGGAAGAGTGATTTCGAAAGAAGCACCACGTTCTTTCGATATACTTTCAATGGAACGCTTTTTGTGTGTAGATGCTCCATGGGCTCTTTCAAAAGAGCCCCATTCTTTCAAAAAATCTTTCAAAAGAACTTGCTAATGTAGACGTAGCCAATGTATGGGTGGATAATAAGATATTTTTCATCTGTTTACTGAAAATCGCAAAATTATAATATTAATTAATTCATGATAAAATTACAGGACCCATTCTTAAATTTATAGACACTTTACAACTTCCACACAGAGGATGAGGACAGAAAATATATGTTTCAGTAGCAGCACGGTGTTAAAATTCTGCATAGGTGATCTCATCTGTTAATAGAATGAACAGCCAACCTGGAAGAGGAAAAAGTTAAAATATTTTTGACCTGGAGAGAAGGCTGCTTAAATGGTCTGTCTCATTAGGTATATAATACCCTTGTCCCTCTCCACAGAGATAAACAGATAGCTTTGTAGATTACAACTACTTTAAAATCAGTTGCTAAGAACTGGTGCCCAGACATTTATTTGAACTTGATCCTAGCTTCCTGTAGACAGTAACTGCATCTACTCAGAGGTTATTTGTAGTTCCACAGGCACCTTGTTTTGAAAGTTTCAAGTTTTGTTTGGGGCCAGATAGGTTTCAGTAGTACATGCTGTAGCTTCCTGTAATTGCTAAAAAGACTAACTCTGAAACTTTAGATTTTCAGGTTGGAGTAGATTTCCGAAACACACACAAAGAACTACATTCTTTCCATAAGCACTGCACGTAAATATGTAAAAATGTGTACCTTGAGGCCTCAGTTACACCTCTGCAGAGAGAGACAGACCCACGTTGGGTAAGGGAGGAATGACTGTCGGCATTATGCCTTTGCAAAGTATGAATTTGCAGACATGGTGAGGAGAGGTTGGTGGACATAGGGACTTTCTACATCTATGTTACAGGTGTCTCCTGTACTCTCCCAGTGCAATTCTGCTGTGATAAATGTGATCCAGGTCAGGCTATTCCACCCAACACAAGAGTCCATATGCTGTGCTGTCTCCTGTAAATGAGGGGCTCATTGGCAGGCAAGATGCTCCAGAGCCTTCACCTCTCCAGTACACACATGCTGGAGCAGCAATAATTTAGCCCTGACTATATAAAACTGCCTTCAATATATTTTACGTGTTCCATATTTTTTCTGGCATAGAAATAGCTTCATGTGTGTGATGCAAGTGCTGAAAATGTAATCAATACATCAAAAGAAAGGCAATTTGCTTACAAATCTCATTTGTAATCAAGCCCAATCAAAAGGAGAGAAAAGCAGTATTTGAAGATTGTTTAAATCACTGAGTCAATAGCATGCATTCTCATTGGCCCAAATTCAAAGTAAACATAGCAGCTTTATGGATGTGTAAAGAACTCTTTTTCAGCACTTTAAACTTGGGAAAAAATACAATGTTTTTAAGAAGAACCTCATGGAAAGAATGTTCAGTATACACAGAAAATTGTGTGGCAAGAATGGATTTGAATCTAAGAGTTATGAGCGAGTGGCATTGTCAGTGGCTGTTAATTTAGGCTGCTAGGTAGTAATTCAGTTTGCAACATCATCAAGGTTATATTATTTTGTTTGACTCCAGGCCACCAGCATCCAATCTACACAATAAACAATAATAATAATAATAGGAACCTAGCTTAAAATGTATTATTTCCTAAAATTTTCTGTGATTTTGATGTCTGGGGAGACAAAAGTCTGAGAATGGGTTTAGGATAAAACAAGAATCTGACTTTAGCATTATTCACAGATGTGGGTACACAATAAGAAAAAAAAATTTTTAAATTGCATCAAAGGACAGCTGTATGGTAACTGGGTCTACTGATATGATAGACCCATCTAAATTACATAAACAAAGCACTGAAGATTTGTTTGTATCTAGTATAAACAACACTATGCAGTTTTACACAGTCTAGCTTTCCACTGGTCAGGGTTCAATCCTAGCTCTGTCAGTTGACCCAATGTGAACGCTAGAGGGAGCTAATAGAAAGATCCAAGAGGAAGGGAGAAATGGTGGTGAAAGAGTGGAGCTATAATAAAGTATTGTGATTTTCTAGCAACAAAGAATCCTGTGTAAGTCTGTTCATTTCAGTCAAAGTGCAAATAGTTAATATGTGCTTCTGTAAACCTTGACTTGTACACATAGAGGTATTAAAGTGGTTCAACTGATGACATACACACAACACACTCCATTACTGTGCACTGACTCTGCATTTGTCATGAGCTCTGCAGTCCTCTTGCCCAGTGGATTAGGTTTGATGCATAGATTGCAAGCTCCTCTCATCTCTTGGGAGGGACCATCCTGTGGAACAGCTTCACAAGGTATGTAGCTTGTCTGCCTCTTGGAATAAGACAATTATGTGCCTCTTCCATCTTCATCAGTCTACCAGTATCATTAAGAATCAAGATGGCTTAGTGGGGATCAGAAAACTCAGCCCCGATGGTCTTTCTTAGCCCTTCTGACATCACAGAAGTGCTGCAAATATACCAATACAAGTGCTAAACCAAAACAGAAAAGGTGCGTCTACACTTACATTCCTCTTTTGAAAGATGTATGCAAATGAGGCAAATTGAAAATGCAAATAAAGCGTAAATTTGCATATTTTCACCTCATTTGCATAATCTAGTTTCAAAAGAGCTTCTTTTGAAAGAGGAAAGCCAGTGTAGACGCTGCTCTTTCAAAAGTAAACTCATATTCGAAAGAATCCTTCTTCCCTTTATTTAATGGGAAGAAGGATTATTTCGAAGATGGCTTTACTTTCAAAAGAGCATCATCAACACTGGCTTTCTTCTTTCGAAAGAAGCTCTTTTGAAATTAGAATATGCAAATGAGGTGACAACTATGCAAATTTATTAATCACTTGCATTTTTGATGTACCTCATTTGCATACCTCTTTCGAAAGAGGAATGCAAGCGTGGACACATGCAAAGCATTTCCATGGCCAAGGATGTGGAAAGCCAGAGAACTGCAAAGGCAGCTGGTGGCATTGTGCTGAGCCACATGACTCTTCTACAAAACATGCTCCTGCTAAGTCAGGAGGTGCTGCAGTTCCCAGGACCCTGCTATGTCCTTCAGCCCCTGACAAAACTGGCTACTGAAATCTCTTCACCATACCGCAAGCACTCCTCCCAGACACCATTCCCCTCTCACATCCAACGTCTGCCCACTGAAACCACTGGCTCCTAGGAGCCCAGCACATTTGAGCCCTCCAAAACATCTGGAAACGTTATGCTGCAGCAACCAATTCCACAACTCCTGTGTGTAAGCAGAGACAGAGAGAAGGCCTATATGTAGGGCACCTCCAAATTTAAACCTCCCCCCATGTTACTTTTGCACAGATCTATTGTCAGACATTCAGTTTGATTTACACTGTTGTTTTATTTAAAGGTTTGTTCTTTATTGGATAATGTAGATTACTTTAGTAAATATATTGTCATATAAAAATGGGTTCAGGGAAAAAGTTTATTGTTGGCTTATTTTTTTTAAATAAAAAATTAATATCCATTTCAGTCCATTATGACTCATCGCTGCATGTAATATACAATCCTTTAAATATGGCTAAAATAACTCATAAGACTTTTACAACAATATGTAGATAAATTCTGAGTTCCACCAAACAATACTGCACTGTCATTGTCTATCCTAACCCTACTTCCATGGAATAGCAACTAGATGTTCAAATAGAAGACTCCAAATAGGAATAATAGACATCCCTGACAATATCCCTCCAGATGCAAGTATTCTCTTTGGGATGCCTTGCTGGCAGCTTGAACTGCGGAGCAAATCTGCACATCACCCTCCCACCCACCATTAAAGCTTTCCCTTTAGTCTCACAATTACTGTGAAGAAAACACATAGCTATAATGGTTGAGCCTCTTCTTGCAAATGATTCCATAAACTCTGCTATCATCATTCAGAGAACCAAATGCCCATATAACTACCATTTTGCAGCTACACAAGGGATAGTTAAAATGTTCCACTCTTCTGTCCAAGTGGCCTGTGTTTGGCTATATTAACTAGGGGATCCCAGAATAACTGGGCCAGCTTCAAAGCCATCCATCTACAGAGTGGGCCTCGGGAAAACCTCCATTTTTCCATTAATTTAAACAGAACTGAGTTTTGAAAGATCCCAGTATCGTGGACGCTTCCAGGTCACCCAGCACTTATGTCTGTAAACCTGCTGCCATGGTTAACCACTCCTTAGTGCACGTCGGAGAAATAACTCCTTCTATTTATTAATCCTGGGCTCTGGCAGGTAGGGAAGGACACGATAGATACATGTGTTCTATCAATTAGCCCAAAAAAATTTAAGACTGTCATGTGTGCAAATCTGTCAATGTCAGAGCATTGCCCAACTTTATTACCCAGCTACAGCGTACCTTAAAATAGCACTGCAGACCTGCATGACAAAGGCCCCAAGCCAAACGGTTTGAGTGCAGAACAGTTACTTTCTGAGGTGGCCAGCTTCCCAACGGCAATGGTGTTTCACTTCTTCAAGGTCATGGGTTGCTATTTGCTGAGATGCTGCTGCTGCAGCTCTGGAATCAGTTCTACACAAATCTCAAACAAAGTAGCAATCACCATCCTGAAAATCTGTCATCACGGCTGGTTGTCCTGGAGCTGCAGCGCCATCCTCTCCTACCATTCCAGGCTGGTTTGCTGGGACCACAAACAGTGCTGAGTGCTTTATAGTTGATCCTGGAACTGGCTCTCCAGCTCAGTGTTTCTCAACCTTTTTTTAAAGTACCCCTTTAAAAAAATTAAGTACCCCCAGACTTCAGTCACATGCCATTAAAAGTCCACATACCACCGGTTAAGAAACATGGCCCTCGGGTGATCTGAGGTCTTGAAACAAGTGCCAGTCAACCTTTCCAGATGACTATACCCTTTTCAGGAGTTAGATCGGTTTGACATACCACCAAGTTACACCTCACTTTAAAACTACTTTCTTACAAAAAACATGGAAAAATACTGAAAACTTGCTGAATCTCTGCCATCTTATTGTCAAAAATAAAGAGTTGTAATAGAAATATTGTACTTACATTTCAGCTTAAGGTGTATGAAGCAGTAGAAGCAAGTCACTGTCTGAATGACCTTCTAGACTGTACTGACTTTTCTAGTGTTTTTATGTAGCCTGTTATAAAACTGGGAAAGTATCTAGATGAGTTGATGTAACTCTTGTGTAACCCTTCTGTTAACGCCAGATGCCTGCCAGAAGGGCCGGGTTCAACTCTTGTGGGGTTTTCCTATCAAGGATACAATCAACCGGCTCGAGCCCCCACCCAGTGGCCTGGGACAATTTCACCCCCGTGCTGGGTGCCTGTAAGGCAGTTCTCCCCCCCCTCGCAAGCACAGAGTCTGAGATAGAAATGGCTTGTTTAATGACCGTAACCTACCCCAAGGTTACAGCGACAGATGCAGTATATCTCAGCACAGAAGAGACAAAACCCCTTTTACCCAGATACCATCCCCATATGCAGTAGAACCCAGTCTCTTGCTGGGGCTCTTGGCCCTTTTCCACACACACACAGTTACAGGGTGTACCCTCTGCGGTACATTCCCAAACTCAAAGCCCACATATACGTCACCAGGGCAATACTAGCTGTCCACTTGTCTGTAGCCTCCCCTTGCTGTCACCAGCCGCCCGCCGGTCGCTGTCGTCTGCCGCCGCCGCCGCTCCTACCGGCCGCCCGCTGGTCCTGCTGTTGTCCGCCAGTCCTAACCCCACTGCTTGGGACTGCCCTAAGGCAGAACCCAGTGATTTCAGCTCTGTGTGGCCTCAGCTGCCACTCTGTGATTTCAGCTCTTGGTATCTCTAGTGTGGGGTTTCACAAACACCCTAGTATCCAGCTCTATCTTTTAACAGGTGGGGAGGGTTAGTCAAGCCAGGCTTATAGCTATATGGCCAAGGCATAGGCAGGGCCAAGGCACTCAGCAAGCTGGCTCAACCCATACCCCTCCCCTGCTCTCTCACAATGCTTTAAACCAGGGAGCCCTGTGTAATCAATGTCTTACACAGCTAAGGCGACTGCCCTGTCCCCCCACAACAACCCAGAGCATTGGTGAGATCTCACAACTCCCACCTTAAGTGTCAGCTTAAATTGTGATTTTACAACTACATGTTTACAATAGACCAAATCTCATGGCTTACTTGCTACCCATTAGGCTTTGCCTGAAAAGGTATCACACATGCACACCTTTTGCATTGTCATGCAGATGACCTCTGGGAGACTCATTCCTACCAGCCTTCAGCAGCACTGCATTCCTTCTGCCACATTCCCTACACTCGGAAGACCCTGGTGAATCCCCAAGGGTACATGTACCCCTGCTTGAGAAAAACTGTTCTAACTCCAACAGCTCAGGATCTTCAGCTCCACAGTTTTCTCCCACTGTCAGAGCTCTGCTGATGCTGTCATTGAATATTCCCCTGCACCCCTGACCCTGTATCTACTTAGCAGGGTGGTAGGCAAAGTCCATTGCTGAATGTGAGTGTTGTAACAGAGCCCAAATAGCCTCTTCATAGTCACATTTGCCACCGTAGCAACATAGTGAAGTTTTAGACCTAGTCTGGCAGACAGTGATTCAAAAAAGGTGCTAGGATGCTGTGACATACTGAAGTACAATCCAGACCTTTGGGGAGTACATCACCCGATATGTCACTTTACAATGCCTTGCTGAGTTAGTTCCGACTTGGGCTGCTCACATCCTTCCAGAATCCATGCCAAACCCTGTGGGTCTGTGTGTAACCACAGCCTGCCAGCTACAGCCTGGCTCTCAGCTGTCTTGGTTATACAGCTTGGACCTCCCTGGTCTGGCATCATAAGGACCTGACTGGTCCCAAACAAAAGAATTTGCTGCACCAGGGGTGGTTCCCTACCACGGGCCCCTGCAGCCTGCCACTGGCTCCAGTTCTGGCTCAGGCCTCCAGCGCTTCTTGGCTGCCATGGCCCCAGTTCCAAGACCAGATGGCCTGCCATAGACCTGGCTTGCTGCCACAGCCCCTGTTCCCAGCCCTGTTTGGTAGCCATGGCCATTGTGGCCTCAGCTCCCAGTCCAGCTGGGCTCTGAACTGTCATTTCTTCTACTGCCTGACTCCCAGCCACTGGGGCTTTATGGTTTGGAAACATCTGTGGTCCTGCTGGGATATTTAGGAAGGTGCAACCTGTACTGCAGGGTGATCCCAACATTTCCCTCATCTCAAGTTTCTCCCCAGAAATGTATGTCCTGTACTGCCTTTCCCTAGATGGTACAAATATTTTTAAGTTCATTATTCCTTTAAGGGACTAATATACCAGTTTATTATCTCAAATAGAGTTACCCAGACACTTGAATTTAAACACACTGGATTAAATAAAATAATGAAACAAGATTACCAAGTACAAATAAATGGATTTTAACTGATTACAAGTAATGAGGCATAAAAATCAGAAATGGTTACAAGAAAAATAACGATAAAATGCTTACAAATGCCTAGCTTGGGGTTGGTAACCAAAAGAGTGGGAAGAGCCAATTTTTTTCAAAATTGTTAAAAAAAAATCAATAATTTAAGAGTTGGCATGCAAGAAAATATAAGATGGCCCTTAATAAAGAGCGTCAACCCATACTTTTTGCACCTTCTATTTTTAGAACCACACACACATATTCTACAATGCACTGCACATATTAAAGCGGGGAGATATCCATTGTTTCAAGATCACATAACATTTACTATTTAGAGATGAATTGTTCATTGCTTGGCTTTTAGACATTCACTGAAATTTCAAAAATAATCAGGAAGGTTTCTTTTTTATTAAACTTAGCAATTATAGCATCAGGAGCCACAAAGAAGTCGTTAAAGAGCCTCACGTGGCTCTGGCACTACAGGTTGAAGCCCCCTAACCTAGCTAAAAACTATGTTAGGTTCAAGTGACATTTCTCACCAAGTGCTTCTAGCAAGGTTACTGATACCTCCCTCCACAAGAGTCCAACAGATCTTTCCTTTTGTCTTGTCAGTGTGTGGGTAAGGAGGGCAGTGGGTGGGGAGGAAGGAATCCCTTGGGGTGGTTGTCACTCCTTTTTATACCTGCAGCTCCACTCTTGAAAAACCTATACAACAGATTGACAGTTTGTCTTCTGGTTATGTGGAAGGATGTTCCCACTTCGTTATTTTCACTGGTTTAAGATTTCTTTATTTTACCTTTCTCCTTGATGACTCTGTTAAGTGCTTAAATGAAAGTTAAGGCAAGCACACACTTTTGTGTTTATATCAGACCTGTTTGTTGACTTCTCCTTGGGCAGGGCTGTGGGATTTGGAACATGCATTAATCATATAGGGAAGTCTTATAATTTCACATTCAGTGTTGCTGTGCATATTTTATCAGGACAATACTGACTTGCAAATTGTGAGTTTTCACATTATATCTTACAAAGCATACCTCATACAAGATTATTACAATGATGTGTGGGACACAAAAGTGTATTCCATCACACTTGCCCAGAAAGGAAGCATAGATGTAGACAATAAAAACAACTTTTTTTTTTAAGTTGAATCTGTCTGGCCTCCACATGTCACAATTCCCGGCACCAATAATCCTATGATGCATGCTCAGCCTCAAGGGACCAGGCGATATCCTCCAAGAACACTACTCCCTCAGTTAGGATCAAACCACCCCCATGTGTTCAGCTGATGAAAATTGAAAATGGAACAGGAATTCTATGTGTATGCTATTGGTGTGACATGCATGCTGCAATTACCAGAGGCTCATCATAAAGCTTTTCATTAAATTCCCCATGTAGACATACCCTTAGATAAAGTATTAGTTTGTTTCTATTTCTTTATACATTCATATGGTGGCAGCATTAGGACTTGTTAGTTGGAATGTGTATATTGAGAAGACAAACATAATATAAACATAAGAAATTCTTTTTCTTTTTCATTTAAATTGATGTTTATTTGAGTTCTGTTCTTTCTGCTCACTTGGCTTCATCCTCTGCCATCTGATATTTAATCTAAAATGGGGAAGGATTGTAAGAGGACTTTGGCAAACTGTAGATATACATCCTCTAGGAAAATACAATCATTTTCAGTGAACACAATACAATGATGAGGTGTCTTATTACATAATTGAGGAGACAATGTCTTTTATATGCATGCTGGCTCACTTTTCACACTAAATTAATCTTAATAAGCATCTGCTTTGAGTAAAGAGAGTTTTGTGATAATTCAACCATGACATCTCTAGAAGTCCAAATGATTTCACTTTCTGCCTCAGACTGGAGTATTCTTTTGAAACATTCCTCTTTACTGTATGACAATCAGTATGTTAACATGAGTTGATTAATCCCATCAGTCTAAGTAATGTTGATACCCTGGTTCTTGAGCTCACTCCCTGATAAACTCATGATGATGAAATCCTTCGTTTTACAAACCAAACTTGAAGATATACAACTGCATTTATCTTCTCTATTAGTCACCTGTTGGACCTTTTAATATTTCCCAGACAACAAAACAAAAGCCTTTTCTAAACCATCTGTATAGAAAAAGAGAATGTAGTGTCCTATTAAAGAAGGTTGCCTTTTAATTTAAGAATGCAGACAGAATTGAGGCATGTGTAAAATATTTACTCTAATTTATGAGATTATATATAGGCTTGGAAAGATTTGATTTTTATTGTCAAATGTTGTGAAACATCAATTTAACCATGCACACAAGTGGATGAAAAATATTTCAATTGATAAACAGCATTTACAAATAGGCAAAGTAAGGAAATTGCTACTTAAGAACTTAACAGAATTTGATTTAAGGATATTTAGATTGTATAGTCTGACAGGTGATGCTGACAATTTGTGTTTAGACAGTAACAGAGCTTTAACTTTTTGAATTTCACCATCTGTTGTCAAACAATTATTGTCTACCCTTCCATAATTTCCCACAACTCTGAAAATTTTACTTGCTAAAAATAAGCTTCAATATTATGTCAAAATAATTGAAAAATATTGAATTCTGCCAAGCCTAAATATGTAGTTATGCCTGAGTAATAATAATTCAAAAACATGCTGGGTGATGCTATTTACTTTGAAGTCAATGGAAATGAAGGGTATACAGTGACTTGCTAAGCAATGTCCTGTTTCAACATTCAGCATTTTGTTTTTAAATAAACAAAACAGCAAAGGAAAGAAAACCCTAGCAAAAGCAGGAACCTTTGGTGGTTTATTATTATTATCTGCTCAAAAAACCTGTGTTAGTACATTCCACACATTTTAAAGAAAAGCACTTCAAAATACATTTCAGTTACATTTGTTATCTGTCACCGTGGGTTGCAAGACCAGAAAAGACAGCTCAAATGAAGCAGGACTGGGCCAATACTTCAGCTGGACGTCTGCAGCAAGTGCCTTTGGGATTTGCTCACTGACACTCTTCTCTCTAAGGGCACGATCCTGCTGCAATTAAGGTCAATAATAAAATTAACATTGACTTCAACGAGAGCAAGGGTGAGCCTAAATCTGTACTGAATTTATGTTCTTACCACTATGCTGCTCTTGGAACCATTAAAAGGAGCCTGTAATTTGTAATTACTCTTGGCCACTAAAAATACCATTGCATTTGTTTATATAAATAAGAATATTTACTGTTCTGTCCAAAATCCAATTTTAGTCATCGTATTTGCCTACCTTAAATTCCTCCTGAGATTTCAGTTATTTATGGTATTTTCCTTTACTTTGTCCAAAAATTGTCTACTATTGCTATTCATTGTCAAACAGGCTATGTTCCCTCCCAAATGACCTGGCATTTCAGGAGTAGATAGAGTATAGTCATGATTCCTAAAAATATGTTCGCTACCATAAAAAAGTTTTATGGGAGACGGTGTTTGTAAAATACATTGAGAACCTTAAGTTGCAAATTCAAATTGCATCTGTTTTAAGTACATTATTATTGTAAATGTAAATCTATTTTTATGTAAAATATTTAGAACAAATAAACTTCAAATCCCTCTCTCCTATTTCTTTCTTCCACCTCAAAGCAAAGTTGGAGCATTTGTTTTATTTGAGAGAAATATTTATCAAGAAGAGTGTTTGGCACTCTACAAGCTGCAAATATACGCCTAGTCCAAGAGTTTCTAATGTCACCAGTGATTTTGGCAGCCTCAGTTTTTGCTGTCCAATTTGAGACACTTTAAAGTGATATAATTAACAGAAAGGGCTAAACTCGCCCTGTCTAAAAATCAGGTTAATTTAAGATATATTTGAGACTGATCATCCCCAAAAATCAATAGTAATTTAAAAAAAATCTTAGCCATAGTCCACATTCTCTGGGATTTCTCTTCTTAGCATCTCATGACCCAAAATAAGTTAGAATGAATTTATATCCAGAAAACAATGAAAGCAAATTTATTTTATTTAACATCAAATTCAGCAAATTGTTTACAATGTATGAGATATCTTACACACATACATTAGGGCACATCTTTATCTGGGATAAACTCTTATAAGTTCATCAAGCTATGTGGTGCTTTCTCATTTTTTGTCTGCTATTATGCAGGTATAATAGTGGCTCCAGTTTGCATTTATTGAAATTAAAGCAAAATTTAATTATTTAAATTTGTCTCCAAAAACCTGGAGAAACTGCTCCACCAGAAAAACAAAAACAAACGCAAACGCAAAAAGCAAAAAACAAAAACCCAAACATTGTTAACTTAAGAATTAAGGTTAACATGGTTATTCATCAAAATTTACTACCAATTCAATCTATGAAAATCCAGAAAAGCACCAATCAAACTAACATGTTTAACTTATAACAACCTCAGCCTTATTCATATTAGTATTCAAACATATTTGCAACTTTCCCAGCTTCACAACTTCCTTGCCACTCTAAACTGCAAGCACACACTCAAATGCATGACAACTTTAACTTAGATCTCTGTATGTTTTGTTTTTCAAATAACACATTGTAGACATCAAAGATACAGCTATTCAAAAAGTAATTTTTACCTTAATTTAGCTAAGTTTGAGCGTGATTTTGAAGGACTAGATGTGAACATGATAGTGGGATATGTAGTTGGAATGGAAAGGGAATTGTTTTGGAGTGGAGAAGGCTGCAAAGGTCTTTAAGTGTTAATGTGTTAGGGTAGTGCGTCATTTGAGTTGAGACTAATGTGCATATGGAGGCTGTCTAAATTGGTAATTTCCTTGAATTTTAGTAATTGTGTTGCTAGAAAACTTGTTTGAGCAATGTTAACTGACCATTTAAGGTGGGGGCTTGTGTGGGATTCAACAAGAATATAATTTTGGGCTGCTAGAAAATTATGTTCATTGGAAATTCCTTGGGTTAAGTGTCACCACAATGCTGCCAAGGTGACCTCTCATGGATAGTAGATGATTTCCTGTTTGTGTGAAATGTGGAATACTGACTGTATAGCTCCAAACCTCCTGCACCAGCTCCTGTGGATGTGCTTCCATTGGAATCCAATGCTCCATGGTGCTTTAGGGGTAAGGAAGAGATGAAAGGCTGGACTGAGACACCAATCCATATAGACTTGTGGAAAACCCAGCTGGGGCTTTATGAAGTCTTTGGGGGTCCAATCCATAGCTGTTTCTGGGAAGCCAAAAGAGCATTCAGAAGAGAACACTACAGAGTGAAGTAGCAGTGAAGAGCACTCTGCTATAAAAATGACTGATCTGAGATGTTCTTCCTTTGTGGACCCTGGAGAGCCATGGTACTGACAGGACTTATCTTTCTGGCCCTAGAAGTCCCTCTCTGCTGAAGGAATAATTTATAGAGAATGCCATGAAGTCAAACCTCACTGTATTTTTCTGCCTGTATCACCCTCTAATACAATGGTCTCCTTGGGAAGGGTCAATCTAGCTCCTACCTGGGAGTTTTGTCTCAGTTTTTCTTGTCAGTCACCTGATAATGGGTAGAACGTCTTCATGTCACCCTCCTACTTGATAGTCCATTGACAGCTGACCAGCCAGATTCTGGAACTGTAGGTCTTATCACAGAAAGGGCAGGTGTTGGTAGCTATTGGAGGGGCGCAGGATAGTTTTTGCTGCTCTTTTCTTCTTCTCTACCTTGTCTCATATGCATTGTAGTGGGACCTCTCAAATTGCGCCACCTCCTCATGGTTTACTGCTTTCAACTGGGCATGGTCCTGGGCAAGGTTCTCCCAAGTATCGACACCACTTTTTCATGTGTGTCTTCAGCAGGCCACTCATTAGGCTGTGGTCCACAATGCTACCAGTAAAGAATATGCAATCGGGTCATTGTTTAATATGTTAGTAGCACCTGATCTGATTACGATATGTGCATATTTTACAAACATTAAAGATATTTTCTAGATGTTTGTTATCATTACCTCCATGTGAATGCTTTAGTATACCTTGAATAATACCAGCTCTAGAATTAGGCCTAAACAAGTAAAGATTTCAGATTATAGCCCCCAGAGGTTTTTTTTTTCCCAATTGATGTGCTAAGCCCCATATTAGCCAACCCAGTCATACATAGATCAAATTTTATTCTAAAATGAAATCATATCAAATAACAACCTTCGTGGGGGTGTTTTTGAGGGCTTGTTTACATTCGATTCCTAGACCAATTTAAACTAAATTGGCTCAGAATATGATTTTAAATCAGTAACACACACTACTTGCAGAGGCTCACAGGCAAACAAAGCACATATATAAAAACACACACACAGACACCTAGATGATCACGACTATGTGAAGTAACTTACTTAAACCAAAATAAACACCTTTAGGTCATTATAACTGCAGCTACACTTAGGGGTTGCACCAATTTGGTAGTTTTTTCCTATTATTTAGTTAAACCAGTAGAAAGCTGAATGTAGACCAGGCCTCAGAGCATGCTCTTATTAGTAAAGCAAACACTGAGTTTGTTTTTGCTGCTGCTGTTATTTGTTTTCATTGCTGTCTGAATGACCCTTTTGTGGTCTCTGCCTTTGCCTGGATGGCTGCACCCAACTGCATTTAATTACACTCACTCAATAGTTTTAGCCAGGCTCACTGATCATTACTTATCAAGTGCAATCACTATTATTTAAATCCAATGATTCAGAATTGGATAGTTTATCTGTTATACAATTATTGTCTAAATACCCAGTGTAAACATGCAGAAATCTGGAGGACTTGTTCTGATGGTGGTGATTAAAGGCGAAGTGCAAGATGGATGGAGTCAGTTGTGATCAGCAGGCTCAGTGTCCTGCTGTGAGCCGGTCTCTGCCATTGTACTGGGCTCTGGGTACCAGACTTACCGTGGTCCTCTCAGCTCTAAAAGGAAAGCGGGCTTTGTTTGCCTCTAAGCATCTGCAAACTGTTCTGACACATGATCTACCCTCTCAGCAAGGCCACTCATTAGGCTGATTATCACTTCAAAGTTTGCATTATCATCCATCTCTAAAGGCAATTAGGAATGGGTGGCTTTGAGTATCAGACACTGGGTGACACCAAGTGACTCATCTTTATTGATTCTTTTGTGAGCAGAGACAGTGATTGAGATGATACGACTGCAGCCTACCTGCCCCTTTGACTGGTAAAATACTGAAGAAAACGGTGTGTAATTAACTGACAGTTAATATAGGTTCTGTTTAGTGTTCAGAGAGCACAATAGGAGAAGCTGCCCGAAAGGAACAAAGTAATGGAACTCCTTTGACAAGTTAAACTCTAAAGCCAACTGTGTAATTATCTGACAGTTAAAGGGGGAGGGGCAGGATTGGGAAGACTCTGTTTAGTATTTATGAGACCAAAGGAATTCCTGTGTGCGAACAGAGACAGTTACGGAAAGTAATCATAACAGCTGCCCCAAATTTTTGTTTGTATAAATTGACTTTCAAATGAACAATGATTGGTTTCAAGAACAGAGGAAACGATACCACTTTGGAGATGGAGTGTTACTGATATAACCTGTATCAGTTTATTTGTGAGAAATAAGATGAGCTGGATCCCAGGCACATGTTCTAAACTGCTTTGGTCCTGAACCTATGAATTAGGTTGTGGCTGCACTTAGAATGCTATAGTGGCACAGCTGTGCCACTGTATCACTACAGTACAGACACCTCCTACATTAGTGGGAGAGGTTCTTCCAGGAGCTCATTCAACAGAAAAATTCTGCTTGTTCTGTCTGCACAGGGATTTCAGTCGGCTTAACAGCACTGCACGGGTGTGTGTGTGTGTGTGTGTGTTAATATCCGTGGCCTAGATAACTAAACTTAACAATTTTTTCATGCAGACCAGGCCTACATTCCAGCTAGACTGATGTTCAGAAAGTCAATCTTGCCTAGTCTACAGGAGAAAGTTGCACCAGCAAACCTTGGCACAGCCTGGCTTGCATCCATATTGCCTTTTGTTTCCTACCAACATAACTCTCTCTCCACTTTTTCCAGCAGAATTACTCCCCTTTATGGAGTAACATAAGCTGAAATAATTTTACCAGCACAGTGACAGTGTGGATCCAGGGAGTGCAGTCTTTCCCCCACAATCCTGCAGTGCAGCCTTCCCTTTTGTAATGGGCTGTGTGGTGGCACTTTTGAACATCACTGTGCAGAAGGCCCCATAAATGAGAAAGAAAAAGCTGATGTGATTTTCCCATTTTAATAGTGGATAGAGAATGATTAGCCAGAGTTGCCGTTGGGACAGGTGCTCAAAACTAATTCCTTTCTCTGTAAAAGAGAGGGGACTGGCAGCAGAAAGTTCTGCAACAGGTTTTACCTCCTTGCATCTTAGGCCAAAGTAGCCCCTCAGGGTATGCTGCAAGGCACACTTGTTTGTTCAGGCTCTTTCACAGGGGTTTCATGGGCTATATGTGTGGGTGGGAAGAAAAGCTTTATGTTCTGCTGCTTAATTTTATTTTTGATTTTGTCACTTATGGCCATGGCACCTAGAGGATTGCAGAGATCTCTCTTTGATGTTGGGTATTGATTTAAATGAATAAATAACATAATATGAATAACACTTTACATTCTTATAGGGACCTTCAGATCTAAGGATCTCAAAATTACTTGACAGACGTGCTAATTAAGCCTCATAATGCCTGTGCAAGGTAAACGAAGGATGGGATTGTTGATGGTGAAGATTTTGTCTGCTACTGAAATGCAGTCACCTTTGAGGAGGATCAATATTAGTTTGTATTACTGACTTTGAAAAGAGCATGGCCACCAGTACTCCTTCTTTCTAGTGCTCTCCTTCCCTCATGCCCATCCACTTGATTTCTGTTGTGTTCTCTGTGGAAATGAGAGGGATTCCAGCAAAACTAAAGGCTATGTCCTTCTTACTTGGCCAGTCCCTACTTTCCAACCTGCATAGCAAGAAATCAAGTTGATTTGTGCTGGACATGACTTATTTTTGAGTGGAAAGTCAGGGTGATTGAAAAGAAAGTTGAGCTGGTTGGTTTCATGGGAAGGGCCGTTGGAAAGTGCAGTTACCAGGAGGAATGGTACCTGTGGCAGCAGGAGATCAAGGCTGTGTGGGTGAGATATGAGGCTCACTTTGAACAGCAATGCTTCGATACAGCTAAGCATACCATCATGCAGCAAGGAGCAAAGAGTGTAAGTCACACCTGTCAGATGGGGGATGATTTTAGAACGCAGCAGCTCCTTTATAAAGGGACTTAGAGGTCCTGGTGGATAACAAATGAACATGAGCATACAAGTTGTAGCAAAGAAAGCAAATGTGATGCCTGAGCGTGTAAGCAATGAGATATCAAAACAGAAGTAAGCAGGTGCTATTAGCACTGTATACAGCATTAGTTAGGCCTTTATGAGGATACGGTGTTTGGTCCTTGTGTTCACTGTTGAAAAAGAATGCTGACAAATTGGAAGGAACTGAAGAAAAGCACTACAAGAGAGATTTGTGGTCTGGAAACCTGCCTTACAGCCACAGATTAAAGAAGTTGAAGGTATGTAATTTACATAAAAGAAGATTAAGAGGTGACTTGCTTAAGATCCATAGGTTATCTACAAAAGGAGATTTCTGATAATAGAGAGCTCTTTAATCTATTAGAGAAAGGCATAACAAGAGCCAATGTCTTGCAGATAACTCTAGATAAGTTCTGACTTGAAATGAGGGACTTGTTTTTTATTGAGGGTAATTAGCCTTTGCAACAATTTACCTTGGGGAAGTCTCCACTGCAAAGTTTTTAAATCAGTACCTCAAGATTGGTTTTATATCTAAAAATATGTTGTAGCACAGCGGGAATTATTGGGTTTGCTATAGGAACCATGTGTTGATATTCTGTGGCCTGCATTCTGCAGGTCAGGCTAGGATATTCTTAGTGGTCTTTTCTTGCCTTAAAATCTATGACACTGAGCCATGAGAGTTAAGAGGGACTTAGGGGACATTAAGAGTTGAGAGGGCAGCAGTATCGGCAGGATGGATAAAGCTTTGGACCAGGAGTCAGACCTCCTGGCTCTGCCACTGACCTGCTGTGTGACCTTGGGCGAGTCATTTCACTTTCTTGTGTCATTTTCTTGTGTCTGCTTCCCCTTTGATTGTCATGTCTGGAATGTAAACTTCAAGGCATGAACTGCCTCTCACTATGTGCTTGTACTGTACGACACTTGGGTCAGACCTCCCTATGTAACCCCGAGATACAAAAATAAAACAAAAAACAGTATCAAAGCACTTACTTGTCCTTGCTAGTTCCTTCCCCCTTCCCCACAAAATACACTCAGAGTGGGAGTTTCTGGGGTGCAGGAAATACGGGATCAAGACCTATGCTAGTACTTCAGTAAAATGAAGCAAGTGAAGCATCATGAGGACTAGATAGCAAAAACTAAAAGTAGCTGCTAGAAGAACTGTCAGCACAGAGCAGAGTCAAAGTGAACTACATTCACTTTGAGGTGGAGCCATGTTAGTGTGTAGCTTCATAAAAACAACAACAACAAAACAAAAAGAAAGTAGTCCTGTAGTACCTTAAAGACTAAGGTTACAGTTACACTAGCAAGCTTTGCCAGCAAAACCCCAGTTTTGTCAACCAAACTCATGGAGCATGCACACACAAAATGCATTTTGCCAACAGTATCTGGACAAAACACAGCACTTTTGCTGGCAGTGTTCTGCCTCAAAGCTTTGAGGCAGAACACTGCTGTCGACAAAAATGCTCTGTGGCCAATCTGAGGGTCCTTCTTTTGACAGACAGGGCATCCACAACAATGGGCAGCCCTGTCTGCTGTGTTCTCGGTTGCCTGTTTTGTTGAGAGAGCAGCCAGGCAGTCTGGCTGCTCTGTCGACAGAGCCGAGTGCTCTCCCAATTGGCTTTTGTGTGTGGCCACATTCTGTCAACAGAATGACTTCTGTCAACAGAGTGTTGTAGTGTAATCATAGCCTCTCAATTTTATTTATTAGCTTTTATGGGTAAGCTCCACTTCATGAGAATATTTACTTTCACTTAATTGTGTTACGTTTTTTAAATTCTTCTATCCAAGGAGAGGAAACCTTGGTAAATGTAGTAATTCCAGTCTCTCTCACATTATGGGAAGGTTTTCAAATTTCTTCTGGATATGTAAACTGTAAATAGCATAACCCTATAAAGTACATAGTGTAACCAGATCCCAGCTGAGGAGAGTAGAGAAGGAAAATTGCAAACAATGAGTTTGCTAATTCATTTTGACCTCCACTAGCTGTTTGTAGAATCCAGGCTACTTTCTCTGTCACCCACTTCTGATTCCAGTTTAATCTGTTCCAGACAAATTATATGTAAATGGTTGTTTTTATTTGAGCTTTGTTCATTGAGACACTTAACATACGATCAATTGAGGAACAAGATAAGAACAGCAAACAAAGATAAGCTTTTGTTTAGATAGTGGAATCACAGATAAGGGCCTGACTAGAAATAGCCTGCACAGGCTCAACACTGAATGATATTATCTTTTAGAGTGCAGCATTGTGACCCTCTATATTGTATTTATCTCTTAGTATTACTCATGGAGCTTAATTTACATGAGGACTGATTAGTCAGTTCATTTAAAGTAAGTACACATTGGAAATAACGCACATTTTTAGAATGCGGGTTTTTGTTTTTTTTTATTAGAACTAAGACTAAAGGTCTGAAATATAGACAATTTGCATTTTTTCTCTGTTTTGTCTCAAAAAAAGAAGACTCACTTGAATTGATAGAAAGAGAAGAGCAAATGGGAAAAAAATAAATTCTTTAGTGACTAAAGTTTAGTCAAATTACAAAAATGACAACAATCCTTGTAGGTTGAACTGAGTTTCATGGGTGGAGCAGTGTGGAAGAACTTGTACTGTCATTGTGAATGATGTATTTTTTCCTGTGGATAAATAAAGAATACTTTTCACTTCTTTAACATATTCCACACATGAAAGAAATCAGTCTCATAGCTTTCCTATGAAGTAGGTGGACATTATATTATCTCTTTTACCGATGGGGAAACTGAGTCAGAGTGATCAACTGAATTCCCGAAGGTTAAACAAACAGCCTGGCAAAGTGGGTAATAGAACCCACATCTCCTGAATCATAATTCTGTATCTTATCTAAAAAACCATAATTCCTGCTCCCAAAGTCATTGGTGTTAATGGGTTTTGGGTCAGGCCCACAAGGAACATCAGTCTTTGAGGATATTTATCTGCACCTCTCACCAGCACTAAAGTCACATAAATACATCTTTAAAAGACTGCTACAATTTTAAAAGTACTAGAGAAAAAATGTGTGTAGTTCAAAGACATCAGTTAAGGGGGGTGAGTTTCGTATTTCCAAAAATCTCTGTGTACAGTTGGAATACCAGAAGTTTGCTTGGAACATATGCGGGCACATTAGTTACAAGCCTTTCTAAGAAGTCATGCAGAAAATATTGATCCACTGAATGAAGCATTTTGTAAGCAAATCCCATTAATTACAATTCCACTTAACATTCATCTGTATTACAAAGTCTGATTCACATTTAAGCATATTTTACTTGTGTGAAACACAAAATTGTAGTACATATACCTGAACACACACAATGTAGAGTACATATTGGTGGAATGAGTGACTTATTGTAAATTTTAGAGACGGACCCAAATTTCAGATTCAGATTTGCATAGATATCTGCTTTGCCCCCTTTCCCAAATTAGTAGTTTTTAGATCTGAGGTCCTGGTTTTGCCTATTTTATGGGCATTGGCCAGTTTTAAAGTTTGGTGGGATAGTTCATGTGTAACAGGGAATGTAACCTGTACGTGATCT
Organism: Carettochelys insculpta; assembly: GCF_033958435.1. NCBI lineage: Eukaryota > Metazoa > Chordata > Testudines > Carettochelyidae > Carettochelys > Carettochelys insculpta. Next base: position 26,132,102 of record NC_134140.1, on the reverse strand, counting down.
ACATCATACAAAAGAAGTATGGTTACCAGTGTACTATAACAAGTCTACCATGGATAACCTAATGCAGGGATTTGCAATTGTTTTTCTTTTTGAGTCCTCCCACCATATTATAAAATGCCATGGTCCACCTGGCCACAACAACTATTTTTCAGTAGATTGAAAGCCAGGGTTAGCTTTTAGGGGTAGCAGGCACTGCAATTGCCCAGGGCCCTAGAGCACAGGGGAGGCCTTGAAGGTAAGTTGCTCAGGCTTTGGCTTCAGCCTCAAGCAGTGGTGCTCAGAATTTGGCTTTCTGCCCTAGGCCCCAGTAAGTCTGATGTTGGCCCTGATCTATGGACTTTGGCAGACCCCACGAAGCCTCCCCTGTGGGAGACTTGGACCCCTGGTTTAGAACCACTCACCTAAAAATCTCACATAACAGCATGCAAATGTAAGCCTTCTTACTATCACCAAAATGTTAGAATTATTGGAACTTCCTTCTTCCTTATCTAATGACAGCTTAAATGTATTAAAGCTCAAAGATGATTGTGGGAGAAATGGACAAAATCATGGAAATGTAGTTGGAAGGGACCTTGACAGCTTTTCTCAGCTCCCTGTGGTGAGGAAGGGCCTAGTGAACCTAGGTCAGAGGTTCCCACCCTTTCCACTGGCGCAGACTCCCAAACTTTTCACAGACCTCCCATCATAGCCAATTCTAGTTGCTATGTACACTTCATTCAGTGAAAGGAAACAACAACATAGAGTTTTGGACAGCAATTAATAATATTATTGCAAGACATTAATGTAAAGACATTAGATTGTCACTTTGCAATTTAAGATTTATTTTCTATGATCATTTTTATTTCTTTAATTTTTTTCACAGACCCCTTGCAGTACCCCAGGTTGGGAATCACTGACATTGACTATTCCTGGCAGGTTTTTTTTTTTTTAATTTTTAAGAAGTCTTCTAACTCTCCAGTGATGGGGAGTCCATAATCTATCTTGGAATATATTTCAGAGCATAAATATTCTTATAGTTGGAAAGCTTTTTTGCAACATCTAACTTAAAACTCCCTTGCTGAAACTTAAGCAAATTACTTTTTGTCCTGCCTTCATTGGACATGGAAGACAATTGATCATAATTTTTTTAATAATAGCCCTGAACATATTGATGACTCCTATCAGGTTCCCCACCTCCTTCTTTTCTCAGGACAAAACATACCCAGGTTTTTTAACTTTTCTTCATAGGTCAGGTTTGCCAAGCCTTTTATGAGTTTTTTCCTCCGAACTTAGATTTGTCTACATCTTTCTTTAGGAACTGGACACAGTACTCCAGCTAAGACTTCACTACTACCAAGGAAGGTAGAGCACTTACCTCCTGTGCCTTATCTACAATATTTCTGCTAATATAGCCCAGAAGTCTATTAGCATTTTTTGCTTTTTTATCACATTGCTGGATCATTCAATTTGTGATCCACTGTACACCCCCATATCCTTTTCAGCAGTATTATCACCTACCCAGTTATTACCCATTTTGTAGTTCTGCATTTGAGTTGGCCTTCCTCAATGAAGTACTTTGTGGCTGTCTTTACTGAATTTCAACCTGTTTTTTTCCAGACCATTTCTCCAGTTTATCAAAGTAATTTTGAATTCTAATCCTGTTCATGAAAGTGCAACATCTCTCAGCCTGGGGTCATGCACTGGCCTTATTAGCATACTTTCCATTTCATTATTCATGTCATTAAAGAAAATATTGATCAACACCAGACCTAGGACAGTCTTCTGCAGGACCTCATTTGATTCAACACCTTAATCTGACAGTGAAGCATTAATAACTACTCTTTGAATATAGTCTTTCAACCAGTTGTGCCTCCACCTTATAGTATTTCACCTAGAACACATTTCCTTAGTTTGCTTATGATAGTATGTGAGATCACATTAAAAGACTTACTAAAAATCTAGATCAGAGCCTTGTTAGTCTGTATCTTTGAGAACAACAAGAAGTCCTGTGGCACCTTATAGACTAACAGATATTTTGGAGCATAAGTTTATGCTCCAAAATATCTGTTAATCTATAAGGTGCCACAGGATTTCTTATTGTTCTTAAAAATCTCAATATAGCACATCTATAACTTTCCCCTTATCCATTACTACAATACCCCATCAAAGGAGGAAACTATGTTGGTTCAGCATGATTCGTTGTCTTTTACTTATAACCCTGTTTTCCTCTAGGTACATACAAATTGATGGTTTGGTCATTTGTTCTGGTATCTGTCTAGGTATCAGTTTGACTGGCCTATAATTCCCTGGTCCTTTTTCCCCCTTAGCCTTTCATATGTAAAGGTACTATGGTTGTCTTTCTCCAGTCTCCCTAACTTTAATCTGAATCCCATGAGAGTTCCCAAATGAGATGATGATAGTTTATATGAGAATTCTAGGGGTGAGAGCAGTAAGAAAAGTTCAGATTTTAGAAATGTCATCCAGAAAGCGTGGCAAAATTTTGGCCATGGCCTTTATGTGTGGGGTGAGGGAGACTGAAGAGTTGCAGATGAAGATGCAACTTGAAAAGAAAGAAAAATGTTAGAGAATGACCTGTTCTGTCAGGCTATGTCTAGACTATTGTTGCTATTTTGGGATACAAATAAGTATCCCAAAATAGCACCTTTGGAGCTTTCCACCTCACTCAAAATAGCGTGGCTATTTCGAGCACAGTATTCTGTTTCCACTACCCCTCACCAAGTTCAAAATTTTACAAATTATTTCGAGTTAGGGCTACAGTCTAGATGTAGCCTCAGATTCGATCCAGAGATGGATTATCTGCATTTCAAGCATCCTCTGCTCTAGAGTTGTGGTTCCTCTGATAAAACATGGAGGCCATTATTATCCAAATTCAGAGACAGGCTAAAGACTGCAGTCACCTCAATGATCCAATGAATTCATGTGATATTATCTCTAGAAAAAAATTGATAAAATACAACTTGGAGTTAGGTTTCTACAGAGGGTAAATATTCAGAACAGGAGTTTTATACTGATTGATAACTGTTTGAGAGTTAAATTTGTTCTGCCTGAAAAAGGCTGGGAAAAAGGTTCCTCGTCTCTGATTCACTGAACAGAAGGTAATTGGGAGATCTCTTTATAGGAGGATTTACAACCCTTGAGCTTCAGTTGTTTTCAACGAAATAATTATGCATTTGCATGAGGACTGTATCTAATTTGAATTTCGCTTCCTGCCTAAACACTTTGAAAAGATGCATGCCTGGAGGTGTCTGACTGAATAAAATTCCTGTGGAATTGAGGCTTACAAATAAAGTCTGTTGTGGTGCATTAGAATCTGCTTTGCCCTAGAGAATAGCTTTCCTGATAAATTGTCTGATTTATAATGGCAATTGCTCCTACTGTTGTATACAAGTATACCTTACAGTAATGGGGCATTAAAGAGGCTTTCATGTGAACCAAACATTTAGCTTTGAAGTCATGGGGAATGAAGCGCTCAGCACCTGGCAGGACCAGTCCCCAAGGAATTAACCTTTTCACTTTATAATTTCTTCTCAAAATACTTTCTGACTCCGTGATAATGGTCTGAGTTTGTAAATATACAGAGTAGTCATAATGATGAGCTTTCATAATGTAGAATCAGTTAGCATGAACTTCCTCCTAGTTTAAAGAACTCAGGTCTTCATTCTTGCTCTATGAGCCAATCCAGTTTTATACCAGTCTTATTTTCCTGTTTCTCATGAGAATTTTTTATAATAGGTTTAGTATTTTAACCTAAGATCCTCAGAAAGGGGCTTTGTTATCCATGTATTGGCAAAGTGCTGTAGACCATTAAAGTACTCTGTAACTCATCATTTATGCTTCTTATGCCAGAGCCATGGCAGGTCTATAATTCCCTCTCATGCCTGTTAGATATTTTCTACTTGACTTTTTTGTTGTGCTCAGTCTGGATTAATCAAAGTGTACATGGAAAGCTAGTATGTTCTCCAGTTACTTAGCATTTATGCTGAAGGGAGAGCCCTTCATTCCAGGTATCCCTTTGTAAAGACAATATTAAAAGTGACTTTTATATTGGTTGTTATGAAACAAACAGTGAAATAAGCCAATGTGAGAACTGACAAACTGCTTCCAGATCTGAAGAAGTGGGTCTGTCCCACAAAAGCTCATCATCTAATAGATTACATTATTAGTCTTTAAAGTGCTACAGGCCTGTTTTGTTTTCCTTACCGTTAGTTCTGGTCATTGGAGAATAGCACTGTTGCTGCTGGCACTGTAGGGAATACCACATTACATGCATTATATGGGTCAGCCTTGCAATACACCCAAACTCCTAATGAGTAATGGGTAATGATGAGGGCAAGTCTATGGAAATGCATGTACAAGATCCAATTCTTGGAGATCCTGAATGCCTCCTCCTTCAAATGTTTTTACTTCCATGGGAGCTAAGTTAATACCACGTAGGGGTATTTAGGAGGCTGAGCTCTAAATGACATGCTTTTCTGCCTGGTGAATTGATGAATGAGTAGAGGGCATATGCAGAGTTTTCATATACGGGCGTTTGATGCTTGTCACTGCTTTCAGACCTTTTGACTTGAGTACGCCTGCTTCCCTTGTAAACTCCAATGGATATTATATTGTTCCATGGGGCTGTGTGGGATGTTAACCTGGACAGTTAACCCTACTGTTTGAAGAGAACGTGAGAGGAAGCGTCAACCAGTAACCCTACTAACATGGGAAAGTAGCTAGTGTAGGAATAGAGATTTTAACCAGGCAATTGACTGCAATTATACAAGCCTTAACTCCATTCCTTTATTAAGATTGTTGTATCCAACCCTTACTAGAATGGTTTCCCTCTAGGTCCATCTGTACTAGTGAATTTTAGTGCACAAAGCATGAATTGAAGCACTTGTGAAAAACTCTATATTACCACATACAAGTGCGCCCAATGGTTCCCAAGCATTCCAGGTATCACTACAACTGCACCAAAAACAAGCAAAACTGCTGTTTCAGTCTAGCACAGGCAATGACACTGCACTGGGACAACAGTTCTTCAAGTATGACCAAACAATACTCTTGTTCAGCCTTCAGCAACAAAGCTCAGAACACTGCCTCTATCTTTCACCTGCCAAGCCCAACCTGCTGCGACATGCAGGAGGAAGCTTTAAGCTCTGCCTATAGCTCCCACTCCTTCTGTTGCAGGCAGGTTCAGGAGCAGCTAGGGGAGCACTCAGCTGGTTTCGCTCCAGCCAATCAAACCTCCCTGCTCTTCCCAAGGAGTAGTCACGCGGAATGCAAACAGGTTCCTTAGCATTAAAAACCAAAGTCAAAATCCCATATGTAAACAGTAACACATATTCCCATCACAAAACTACTATTTCAGTTTTAGAGAGGTAGCTGTGTTAGTCTGTATCTTCGAGAACAACAAGAACTCCTGTGGCAACTTATAGACTAACAGATATTTTGGAGCAGAAGCTTTCTTGAGCAAAGACCCTCTTCGTCAGATGCCCACAAAAGCTTATGCTCCAAAATATCTGTTAGTCTATAAGGTGCCACAGGACTTCTTGTTGTTTTCAGTTTTAACTCTCACCCCAAACTCCTAGTACTGGTATCTCACCTCAAACATGCAAGGTAAACACATACTACATACATTGCAAACATGCATGCTCAAGTGGATATCTTACCTCTCTGGGAGCTGTGGTTGGGTAGTGTGGGTAGAACATTGGGTAATAAGTAGTTCATTATGACCCAAGCTCACAATTTTTCAATGATCAGCCTTAAATAGCTTTCAGACAAGTAAATCTGCACTTGTTGGAAATTGGTATAACAGAAACAGAGCACAAGTGTAGCTATGCACCATCCCCTATCTAGCTGAGATGTAAAGTCTCAATCTTGCCTTAAGAAATTAAAGGTCAACCCAACGTCCTTACTGATATGAGTGAGAGTTTCACCTGAAGGATGGAGGGAGCACAGATCTCAGCATCTGGTCTTAAGTGCTCTCTGAACTCATTGGGAACTGAGAGTTCTCTGCATCTTTCAGGAAGTCTCTAACGTTCAGTGTAAATAAATTTCATCTCTGCCAAGATCTTTACCTTTACAAGGACACTCACTTTTGGTGTAGGGCCCCAAGCTCGCTTTTATAAGGAGGGTTTCTGTAAGAATAATATGAATGGAAACATTGTCATGGTTTGTTCTCATACTAATGAAAAGCATTTTGCATTTGAACATCACTTGCCATGTGAGCCTGGCTAACACTGGAATGTGAGTGCCTGAAAACCAGAATATGAGCATTCCGAGAAAGTGGCTATAAAAATAAAGCAATTCTGATGCCTGTTTTCAATTTGCATTTCATGCAACTGAGAGAAAGTAAATAAACAGTCTCTACAATAAAAATAAAAGTAGATTTTAAGACATCTTTTGAGCCAAATTCTGGCTGGCATTTGAGCCTAGCTGCATAAGGAAGCCCCCCCAATTTGGGTTCCTCCAAAACCTACAGGGAGACCACATCACAGGCCTCTGTAGAGATACAGGAAAGAACCACGGATCAACATTTGTAGAGGGGGCCATGGGCCAGGAATTTTCATTTAAGTTGTGTATGCCCTTGCCTGGCCATACTCCTGTAGATGATTCACACACCTGGAAGAAATCATTTATACAAAACAAACGTGCATGGGTCCATAGCAGGCACAAAACTAATACCACAGTCCGTGCTCTAAAGAGTCTGGTTCTATCTGATGAGCACAGACTTGTGTTGGGGTTGGGGAAGAAGTATACCATTAGAAGAGGCCCTGGAAGGCAATGTTCATACGTCCTCACTGCTTTTCCACTAGCATCCAAAAGAATATTAAGAGAAACTACCATTGAAACACTTGCGTTGCTCTTGTCTCCCCTGCGCACCAACAATGCTGCCTTTTTGAAAGTGAAACCCAAAAGGCCCAGAATTGTACCCAGATGTCTTTGAAAATCAAAGATGTTTGTTAGTACAGCTGATTGAAATGGTGTTCACTGGCAGAAAAAAACACTCTTTAAAAATATTAGTCAATATTAATCAAGCTTTGATATTTTTTTGTCATTCCCCCTTGGAAATTTTAAAGTGAAAAGAAAATTGATTTAATTTCAAATTGTATTTTTTTCATTAGTTTAAAAAATCAATTAATATGAAACCACAATAAAATTGTCTATTAAAATAGAAATTAAATTTTGCTTTGTTTAGAAAATTTCCATGAAAAATAAATTTAAATGGAATGTTTTTGCTCACAGTTTCTCAGGGTGAAAATGTGTTTTGACCAATCCCAGTCACTAGCCCTAGAAATAAAGACTTTACTTTAAATACATGAGTGTTACATGGAGACCCTTATAAGCAAATATCCATTTTGTCATTTACACTGTCAAACACAAATATTGGGAATGACAGTTTTTAAATCTGCAACAAAGTCAGCAATGCTGTCTGAAATATTTCTGAAATGCCACGAAAGAGAAGTGTAACCACATCCTGCTGAATATCTGGATAGTAATAGCATGGTGTGAAACTTGGTGGGGATGTGTCCCAAATCATTAGCCTCTTAGGTCAGCTTCCCTTTGTTTGGTGCCAGTTGCCATATGGAACCTCTAAAATGTTCATTTACCATCAATGGAGAATTTGCTTTATTGTTGTGCTGTTATTTTACATAAAAGCTAAAACTAATTTTTTTTAAAAAATGTGCTTTGTAATCTCAACTCATTAAAAAAAATTAGACAGAAAACACATCATTACCTACTCATAATGACCTGGAATTCTTTTTAATAGTGCTGAGTGAATCATTTGAGATAAAATTGAAACTGACCCAACCTGAAAGAGTCAAACTGAAAGGACCAATGGAGAGTGCTCATGTGCCAAACTTTTTAAAGTCCCAAGTCCTGAGCTGGACTTGTACATTTCTCTCATAACAATCCTGTCGCTAACATGATTCTAAAGTAATACAGGAGCTGCATCTTTCATAGTGCTGTTACAGAAGGCCCCTGTAATGTGATAGAGACAGGATATAGTTGAGTGAATACTGTGCACATTTGACAGACAGGACCCGGTAACATTCTCTGACACTCTAGCTCCCATCTAGCTGAACAAAGTCTGCTGCCTACTATCAGGATGCCAGGCCTTGACTAAGCAGTCAGGGGAGGAGTGCAGATAATCCCAAAACAGACCCCCTTGAAGTCTGGAAAAGTTCAAATCAGGATCCAAATGTTGCAACTCAAAGTAATTTCTAAATGCGTTATTTGTTAGAGATTTCTCTATCTAGGTTTTCTTACCTCAACCATCAACAGAGCACTTGATTGTGAGAGCACAGCCATCCTAAGAAACTCAGAACTCACTTATCCTTAACACATGCCTTTGAAGCTATATGAAAGGACTAATTTTTAACAACTTGTGTTAAGCTACATTTACGATCCACGATTTGTAACTTCTAACTCTACATATGTGTTCTGTTAGGGAAATGAGATCTCAGAGAGCTCTCTTTCTCTGTGTATTTAAAGCATTTCAGTTCACCTTTAACCACAAGTCTCTATAACACAAGAGGATGCTGTTTCAACTTCAGAGCTGTAAGCTCCAGGGTCTTCAGGGGCCTGTGACCTTGGAGCCTTTTGAGCTGGACAAACCAACAATCAACAAAGGCCACAGTACCCTGGCCCAGCCACCCTACCTTCAAAGCATCTGTGGGTGCTCGCACAGCAATTTCCTCCCCCGTAATCTGACAATTACAGTGTAGTCATGGGCCTTTTCTCTCTCTCTCTTTTTTTGCTGGGCTTGGTGCCTTTTTCAGCGTTAAGGCTGCTACCCGTTGTCAGAGGTCTGGCTTCAATGGTCTGAAGGGAGACAGATACTGATAAATTTCCTTTTGATCTCTCCTCTGCAAAACTACTCATTTAGAAAAAAATAGAGGGTCTGTATGCATAGGGGTTGAAGGATGTGAAAGGCAGAAAACACCCTATCATGCTAGAATGCATAGAACTCCCATTTCACACTAGAGCTCAAAGAGGAGCATGAAGAGGTGGGCAAATATTTTGCTGATCAAGGCAAGAAAGCATAAGGAAATGAAACAAACTAATTTATCACTAAAATTAGTTTTCTCAAATAATTGCCTTAGTTAAAACATATGCCTTGATATCCATGTTGAAAAGCTGCCATTTGTAATATATAAACTTATTACTTTGGTGCTGTGTTCATGACACTGAGTTAAAAATAACTAGTTTGTTTTCATGAGAATTTATCATTCATCTCATTTTGATGAGAATTTACGTTTGTCACCCAAGCCTGCTGCTGGGGGGGTGGGCGGAGCAGGGTGAAAGGGAGCAGTGGACAGTGTTCCCTGTAAGCTGGGGACTTTGGCGGCCACTCAGGAGAGATTCCAGTGCCCCCCAGCTGATTAGCAGAGCATCCACAAGCAGGCAGCTTGTGTTTCTACTGGTGGTGCACGTACACACATGCCTCAGTGCACCCAACAAAGTGTATTCTACACACGGAGGGAAAAAAATAGAGGGAACATTGCCAGGTGCTCCAAAAGAGCCCTGGGACTCCTGGCCGCTGCTACTGCATGCCACCTGGGATCACAGCCTTTTCCATGCCCACCTGATGTGAGCAATGTTGTCTTGCACCCTCCTGTCCTGTATACCTGTGCAGCAATAGGGCACCGTTAGGCCCTTTCAGGTGAAGTTGCTGAGGAACACAGAGGATGCCACTGTTTAAAACTTAGGAACATTAAGAACAGGGTGAAACTTTAACCACAGCCTCAAAAATACAGATAATTGTGTTTTTAGTCCCAGTGGGAGAAAAATTTAATTTTGGGTTCAACAAAACATGCCATCTTTGTGGAGTCGAGGTTGTCCATAGGTTACTTGGCCTAGCAGCTAGCGTCCTCCTCAGCTGGACATGGGGGTTAGCAGTAGGGGAGCCTGAGCCCAGTCATTCCACTGGACTCTGGCCCCAGACCTTATGAGAGTAAACAACATTGGCCCTTGGAGAGGAGTGTGAGCCCTCTGTGTTACCCTCCCTGAGTCACTTCCTACCACTGACTCTCCACTTCTAGTCCCAGATAAAGAAATAAATTTATATCTAAAAGGGAAACCAAACCAGGCTTGGTACAGTCCTATGTACAAGGAAGCACCTCTGCCTGCTTTCACAAGAGCCTGCAGGTTAGGTATTCGCTCCTCCTGCCTTCTGAGCTGCATTGCTCCTCTTTCAACCTCTGGGAAATAATCACAGATTTTTGTGGATGCTCCGAGGCTGGAGCACCCACAGGCAGCCAGCTCCCCTGTCTCTGTCCAGCACCTCCTGAACACTGGTGGCCCTGCCGATCAACTCCTTCCTCCCTCTGCCAGCACTTCCAGCCTGCCACAGTCAGCTCTTTCAAGGTGTTTGGGATGCTCTGGGAGGGCTGGGGAGGAGCAGGGACTGGGTTGGCTCAGGGGAAAGGCAGGAAGAGTGAGGAAGGGGTGGGGTGGGAAAAGGCAGGGCTGGGGTGGGGACTTGAAGGAAGAGGTGGGTGTGGGACCTAGCAGAGCAGGGTAAGAAGAGGCATGATGGAGGTGGGGACTTGAGAGAAGGAGTAAGGTAGGGATGGGCTCTGGGGCAGAGCAGGGGTTTGAGTACTGGTGCCCATGAGCTGGAGCATGCTGAGGGTTGGAGGGGCATGGCTAGCTGTGCCCAGGATAGTCTTTAACCCCTTCTGTCCCAGAGAAAGATTTATATATCTATCATATGCTCAAAGATGGCTTTTATCTGCAAGTGTATCTATACATAAGGGGTGTACAAATCTCATACTGAACACAGGCAGAGGGGGAAGGAGAGTCTTTCTTGTTTAGAAGCAAGCAGGAGATCACAGTCACAAGCAGCTGCCAGTCATGAAGGCAGGGACCCACATCAACTGAGAGAGGAAAGAAGGCCTGTCATAGAGGGGAAGAGTGGAGAAGGAAAGGGAGGCAGAAAGGTTTGGCATAGCAACAGCTGCTGCCAAGAAAACTGTGAGGAGATGGAAAAAGACAAGCCCAGAAGATGAAGGGTTGGCAGGCTTTACTGAGAGTGTCAAAGAACTGATCTAACAGTGCAAACTAAGGACAGTCCATGAAGAGAAATTAAGGCCTCTTGAGAGACAACCCCAAGGAGCAAGTTAAGACACAAGAGCTGTAAGTGCTAATACCTTGGGTGTATTGCCACAAGCTACTATGTCTGGCCGATACAACACCATGTGCAGGGCACCTTGGCAAAGACAAGATATAGCCTAGGAGACACTTCACTCCCCTCATGCTCCAGCCTCCATGGGTGGGAGGGCACAGGGCAGGATGACCAAGGTTCAGGGCTTGCCTAGGCTAGGTTAACTCTTCTGGGGTCCCAGGGCTCACAGATTCTGTGGGCTCCCACAGGTTGTGGGATGAGTCCAAATATGAGGGGATCAGCGTGTGGAGAGGACTGCTGGGGAGTAGGATGGGAGTGTGGGGTCTGAGCGGGAGGTAGATGTATGAGTGGGCTAGGGTTGGGGATGCAGGATCTGCGTGGGAGGGGGATGAGTGAAGGTGATGGGAGGACACTTATCTGTGCAGCTACCCAGGGGCATGTAGCTCCATGGCCCCTGAAGCTCCCAGGCACTGTCCCCCCACTGCTCCTATTGACCATGGTTCTGGCCAATAGGACCTAGGGAAAAAGAACTCTAGGCCAGTGCTTTCTTGAGCTGCCATCCCCTCTCTGTTGGGGGCTTCGGGGTGGGAATGGCAGCATGCAGAGATGCTTCATTCCCCTGCCAGGCAGATCCCATGGGCCCATTCTGCCCTGTCGTGCCTGGATCCTGTCTGAGAGGCTGCCTGCAATCCCACAGTAGGGAGCCAGTGCCAGCATTCCAGCCACACAGGGATGGAATGCCAGTGCAGGCTCCCCACTTCAGGGGTACCCGAGCCCCAAGCCTCCTGGGCCAGATCCAGGCAAGCTATGGGCCAGATCTTGCTTGTAGGACATAGGTTCCCCATCCCTGACTGAAGGGAATCCTGTAGGCTCCACTAGTACCTTTCTCAAAGGTGGAGACATCCTTTGGAAGAATAGGAATTGATCTTACAGGCTTACTAGGGGAAAACTCCTTTGGACATCAGCCTACATAATTCTGATTGTGGACTATGACAATAGGTACCTGGAAGCCGTACCACTCTGGTCTATGGCTGCTACCACTATCACTAATGAGCTAGTGAAAGTGTCTGCATAGAGATCCTAACAGGCCAGGGGACAAGTTTCTCATCCTAGCTGAGAAGATTGGTATGGGAATTATTAAAAATCAAAGCATTACACACATATGTGTATCCTCCACAGACAGATGGCCTAGCTGAAAGATTCATTATGACACTCAAGAACATATCAAAAATTCATTGCTCAGGATCTCCAACAAAGGGGCCATCTACTCCCAGCCTTACTCTTCATCATCAGAGAAGAGCTCCAAGCCCCAACAGCTTTTCTCTTTTAACTACTACATGGAAGTAAGCAAAGGTTATACTTTGCTTGGTACGGGAAAGCCAAGCAGTGAAAGCTGAAAACCTGCCGTGGGGTATTTTAAAGTTGTGTAAGAAACTGGAGGCCTACAGACCCCAACTCAAACCACTGCAACACATTATTAAAGACCTACAACCTATCCTTAATCAGGATGCCACACTCCAGAAGGCTCTAGGTGACAGGCCTGTTCTCTCCTACAGACAACCTCCCAACCTTATGAGGATTCTCACCAACAACCACAGTCTATACTGCAGGAATACCAATCCTGGAACTTTCCTTGCAACAAGGCCAGTTGCTAACTTTGTCCACATATCTATTCTGGAGATACCATCACTGGATGTAAACAGGTTATTCACAGAATCATAGGCACATTCTGATGTTCCTCAACTAACATCATATATGCCATCATGTGCCAACAATGCCCACATGCTTTGTATATTGGACAGGCTTCAAACTCTCTTAGGCAAAGAATTAATGGGCATAAAACAGACATAAAAACACTCCTGATTCACAAACCTGTCAGCCAGCACTTTAATGGATAGGGCCATTCTGTTAATGACCTGAGAGTCTGTGTCCTACTGAAAAGGAATTTTCACAGCCATTTGGAAAGAGAGGCTCCTGAACTCTCTTTCATATTCAAATTCGACACATTAGAACGTGGTTTGAGCTGGGATGGCAATTTTCTTGCTCAGTATAGGGGCTCTTTTACATACTTTGCTTTATATAATTCTTGACTCCCCCCACTCCTTCTGCCCCTCTGCTTTCTGATTTGCTCACCTTGATAATAAATTTTTCTGATTTGTCAACCTTGATTACTATTTTTGGTTCTCTTTGTCTTAAATATTGAGTCTGTTCTGGTATGGCTATGGTCTGAAGAAGTGGGTCTGTCTCACAAAAGCTCATCACCTAATAAATTATTTTGTTAGTCTTTAAAGTGCTACTGGACTGCTTTTTTGTTTTGGGGGCATATGTAAGAGAAAAGCTCAGGGAAGCATAGGAATGGTGGTATAATAAAAGGGGCATAGATGCACATCTTGTTACAAGCCAACAGACCTGTTACTTTTTTTCAAGCTTGGAATTATAGTTAATAATCAAGTGGCAAGGCCTTATTTCATGATAAAGAAAGTGGGATCTTGGACCACATGATCCAAAACCCAGGTAAGAGAAAGGAACAAAAAATTTACCAGGTAAATATACCAAGGTGCTGGAAAGCCTTCTCAGCACCTGTATCCAAAGGAAACAGCTCTAGGACACCAAGGCTACGTCTACACGTGCCCCAAACTTCGAAATGGCCACGCAAATGGCCATTTTGAAGTTTACTAATGAAGCGCTGAAATGCATATTCAGCGCTTCATTAGAACGCGGGCTGCCGCGGCACTTTGAAATTGACGCAGCTTGCCGCTGCGCGTCTCGTCCAGACGGGGCTGCTTTTCGAAAGGACTCCGGCTACTTCGAAGTCCCCTTATTCCCATGAGTCAATTTGCATGGCCATTTCGAAGTTTGGGGCACGTGTAGACATGGCCCAAGTTAATGACTGCCTAAAAGAAAGCTCAGAACCCTGTGGAAAGAACCTAAACCAAAAGCAAAAGGAGCAGGCAATCCAACTGGTCATCACTTTCTCACAGGTATTCTCAGCACTCCCTGGGAAGACATTCCTGGCAAAACATGGCATTAATAATGCCGAATGTGTAAAAGTAATAGAGAGAGGTCTCTGACCAATCCCCAGCAGGGTGAGAGATGACAAAAAGATGAGGAACATGTTAGAAATCAGGCTGATGATTAAAGGTCTAGAGAATGTGACTTATGAAAAAAGGCTGAAAGAATTGGGCTTGTTTAGTTTGGAAAAGAGAAGATTAAGGGGAGACATGATAGTGGTTTTCAGGTATCTAAAAGGCGTCATAAGGAGGAAGGAGAAAACTTGTTCTTCTTGGCCTCTGAGGATAGAACAAGAGACAACGGGCTTAAACTGCAGCAAGGGAGGTTCAGGTTGGACATTAGGAAAAAGTTCCTAACTGTCAGGGTGGTCAAACAGTGGAATAAATTGCCAAGGGAGGTTGTGGAATCTCCATCACTGGAAATATTTAAGAACAGGTTAGATAGATGTCTATCAGGGATGGTTTAGACAGTACTTGGTCCTGCCATTGGGGCAGGGGGCTGGACTTGATAGCTGCGTCTACACGTGCACGCTACTTCGAAGTAGCGGCAGTAACTTCGAAATAGCGCCCGTCACGTCTACACGTGTTGGGCGCTATTTCGAAGTTGAAATCGACGTTAGGCAGCGAGACGTCGAAGTCGCTAACCCCATGAGGGGATGGGAATAGCGCCCTACTTCGACGTTCAACATCGAAGTAGGGACGTGTAGACGATCCGCGTCCCGCAACATCGAAATAGCGGGGTCCTCCATGGCGGCCATCAGCTGGGGGGTTGAGAGATACTCTCTCTCCAGCCGTTGCGGGGCTCTGTGGTCACCGTGGGCAGCAGCCCTTAGCCCAGGGCTTCTGGCTGCTGCTGCTGCAGCTGGGGGTCCGTGCTGCATATACAGGGTCTGCAACTAGTTGTTGGCTCTGTGTATCTTGCACTGTTTAATGAAAGTGTGTCTGGGAGGGGCCCTTTAAGGGAGCGACTTGCTGTTGAGTCCGCCCCGTGACCCTGTCTGCAGCTGTGCCTGGCTCCCTTATTTCGATGTGTGCTACTTTGGCGTGTAGACGTTCCCTCGCTGTGCCTATTTCGATGTCGGGCTGAGCAACGTCGAAGTTGAACATCGACGTTGCCAGCCCTGGAGGACGTGTAGACGTTATTCATCGAAATAGCCTATTTCGATGTCGCAACATCGAAATAAGCTATTTCGAAGTTGGGTGCACGTGTAGACGTAGCCGATGGCCTCTCGAGGTCCCTTCCAGTCCTAGTGTTCTATGATTCTATGACTTCTTTAGCCACTCTGGGATTCTTCTATCAGGCTGGCCTCAAAGCCAGATGGCTCATTAAGATTTTGCATAGATTTTGGAAAAGTGAGTGCAATTTCTAAATGTGATGCCTATCCCAAGCAGGCAGATGAGCTCTTATCTGGGCGAAGCCCAGTACATTACCATTTTGCATTTGACAAACACCTTTAGTGCCAGAATTTTAGGAAAAGATAGCTATTTCCCTGTTGCTTACCCTATGTCAATTTTAAGACCATGCCTTTTGGGTTACACAGGATTGCAGTCACTTTTCTATGTTTGATGGACTGATTACTCCAACAGCACAGTACAGGTGCAGCAAGATATTTAGTTATAGTCATCTGTAGTTACCTATATCAAGGACTGAGACTACCATCCAGAAAATGTAGCTGCTATTCTCAGATCACAAGGAAAGCCAGGCTGATAGCAAATGCTACTCAATGTGCAACAGGGAAGGAAGATTACCTGGGACACAGTCAGTGGAGGACAAGTCCATCCCTTGGTGCATAAAATTCGTGCCTTGCAAGCATACAAAACCCCCACAGCCAATAGGTAAGTGTGTGCTTCCTAGGCTTAGCTGGCTATTTCCACTAGTTCATGCATAATACTCCATTTTGCCACCATAGCTAGCCTGCTAATTGATTTAACTAGGAACATCATCGCAAGACAGTTTTGGATGCACACCGTTCAAGAACTTAAGGCCATACTCTTGAGACACCTATGTTCTAAAGCTCGGACTTGGGAAAGGAATTCATTATACAATCTGTCAAATATCAGTGGGGTAGCCATGTTAGTCTGTATCCACAAAAAGAAAGAGAAGTCCTATGGCACCTTATAGACGACCAGATTTTTGGAGCATAAGGTTCTATTGGCAAAGACCCACTTTGCCTGATGCACGTATCTGATGAAATAGTTCCTTGCCCACGAAAGCTTATGCTCCGAAAATCTGTTAATCTATATGGTGCCACAAGACTTGTTGGTTTTTTGGTTGTACAAACTGACATCTCAGATGTAGAATTGGGGGTGGGTGGGTCTTTCCCAAGAAGCAAATGAGAAAGATCATGCTGTACTGCAAGTTAGCCAGAAACTCTTCCTCTGTGAAAAAGTATACTTGGTGATGGAAGAAAGTGCTTGTATGTTGAATTGGGAATAGAAAAGCCTATGGGACTATTGCTTAGGAAATGAGTTTACATTAGCTATTGATCACGCTCCATTGCATTGGTTACATGTGATAGAAGAGACAAACCAGAGAGATAAGAGATGGTACCTGTCACTACAATGCCTTTTGAGTACACTGCCAGACAGGAATCTTGCATCATAATACCAATTTTCTGTCCAGGGGAGTAGCCTGTGCTGGTCTTGTGCGGTGAGGATATATAACAGGGTCTACAACCCTCTGAACACAGACAGAGGGAGGAGGACAGTTTCTCTTATTTTACAAGAAAAAAAGAAGCTTGATCACACTCACAAGCAAAAACAAGTGGGGCGATCAGAAGTGTTGTAACAGTTTTTAAGCCAGAGGTACTGACAGCCATAAACAAAGAGTAAGCCCTGTATATAATGGAAGCTACTTCAAGAGGGGGTGTGCTGCAGCACACCCCATACCTATAGTTCCAGCATCTCTGAAGGAGATAGAGATGACAAGCCCAGAAAGTGAAGGGCTGACTGGCTTAATCGAAGACAAGGATCCAGGAACTGATTGGACTGAGAGCAAACAAGTAAGGGTTCAGTTAAGAGAACCTGAAGCACTTTGAGAGACCACCCCATGAGGCCATGGCATAACGTTATCTACACATGTTGAACATTAGCTGTTTTATGCCCAATACAAATTTAGACTCAAATATGGGAGCATAAATTTTTGTTTACATTAAAGCTTTATACAAACTCAACAGAGAAAACATGTTTTAATAAAAAACATATAATTAAAAACATTTGGGGCACATGTCCATGTTTTATTAGTAACTACTATCAATGGTGTGCTGCAATTAGTTATGTGGATTGATCTGGTGCTATGCTATATACTAGTGACAAAGACATATATCACAGGCTTAATCATAAAAGTGTGGCATGCACTGTTAAAAGATTCATTGGGAAGCCATTTATCATCTCTTACAAAAGGCTCAGTCCTAAGGCAAAATGAAATTAAGATAATCCTTAGTGAAACATCCCCACCCAAGATATGTATATTTATAGAAAGAGAAGAAAAGTAAAGTAAGCCGGAAGTACTCTTACTTTTTTAAAAGGCATAAATGCTTTTTCGTGGAGCTGACATACTCTGATGAAGGGAACCTTATAAATGTTGATAATGTTACACTCTTCCCTTGCCTTATGAGGGTAATGTGTTCCTGAAAAACTCCTCTTGGGATGAATTTTTGTAAGTCGAAAATGTAATTACCATTACTTTCAATGGGAAAAAATTTTATGCGTTCCTGAGCCCCAAAATTTACACCCACTTAAGCTTACTTGGCAGAGGGCACAGCTGTGCAGAGAAGGTCGTGGCAGCCCCCCAGCTACCTGGGGAGCAAGCGGCAGGGGCAGGGCCAGGATGGACTGTGCACCCAGCAGCCATGTCTCCCAGGAGCGTTTGGGAGTGGCCGCTGGCTGCTGCAGCACCGAGGTGGACACCAGACCAGCCCAAGGTAAAGGCTGGGCTGGGAGCTCTGGGAAACCACCGTCAGGGAGTGAGCAGCAGGGCCGGGGCCAGGATGGACTGTGCACCCAGCAGCCACATCTCCCAGGAGGCGAGTGGCGCCCGAGGCACAGCTGTGCAGGGCGGGTGGAGGTGGCTCCCTAATGTAAACTGCCCAAGGAGTGAGTGGCAGGGGTGGGGCCAGGATGGGCTGACTTTCTCCAGCTGCAGGGTGTTGGCATGCTGCTGAGGCACTCGTAAACTTGAGTAAATGCCTTGTAAGGCAAAGTAGTGGTCCTTAATCAAGCTCCTCGTAAACTTGAATTCTCATAGCCTGAATGGGCATATCTTGGGGTATGACTGTACTAGTTAATGTGAAGAATTAGAAGTGTAAGGGGTAAACAAAATATGGCCAAAATGCTCAACTGGTGTGAAGCTTTACAGCTCCGCTTAGATCATTTTTTCCCACTGCTCTAGCAGTACAAATGGCCACGTAGCTTCCTTAAACAGCCCCCCTAGAAACTCCCACTGCACTTGAAATTTGTATATTTTACTTAATTCATTTGTTAGGGTATATGTCAAGGTGACAGAAAGCTTCCCCAAAAAGTCTGACTAAAGAACTGAGGAAAGCAGCTGTGTGCAATTGGAATTCAAAGCTCACCACACTTGTGGCTGTCGTCTTTCCATATTCACCACATTGTATTGTACATAACTTTATTAAATAGTATAAGAATATTGGTAGCTAAGTAAATGCCACCCCCCCGCCACTCTAATGACTGATTTCCCCTACAGCCAGGCACCCCTGGCCTCCACCCCTGCTCTAAGTGAATGCCCTCCCCAGAAGCCAGGCACCCACACCTCCCTCATTCTAATTCAACGCCAGTGACTCACGAGAGCCAGCAGAGCTGCTGCTAGAGCCACTACTGGAATTGCTGCTGGGGCCACCACCACAGCTGCCACACTTCTCCAACCAAGTGGTGGGGCATGTGTGCCGAGCAGGCGGATGGCTCTTTCCATGTGCGGCTCTCAGAAGGAGCTGCATTTAAAGACTCCAAGAGCTGCATGCAGTTTGAATGTATTAGACACCGCAGCAGTAAAGGTTTGAATACTGGGTTGCCTCGGAAAGCGTGGTGGCTAATTTGTCATTGGCATTGAACTAGAGGAATCTGATGTATTTGAACTCATTAACTCATTTTATTCCGTGGGTTTATTTAATCTCAGCTGCAAGATTCCTTGAAGTTTGTTAACTATTACTACACAAGTACAGAAACACAAATCATTTGTGAATTATAAGTAGTCAAATTACTGCTGGCTCCGGCTATTCTAGCAATGTGCCTGTATTTGCACCAATCATAACAGTATGTAACTATATGAACCCGTGTGCCCACTAATAATGCTGTAAATAAACCGGTGCTAGGCCTAAATATCACAAGATTACCAAGGCTAAAAGCTTCAAAAACAGCCTCTAATTTTGAAAACAACATGGACTAGGTTTTCAGAAATGTTGAGCACCCAAAATTCCACCCAAAGTCAATGAGATTTGAGGCTTCATAGCCTCTGGGATTTGAAGCTGCCCTCTGATCCAAAGAATCACAAGTTAGGCAATCAGAAAACCAAGGACACTCAAAATTAGAATCCATTTTCAGAATGGTTTGGACAGAGAACATATGCTGAAGCCTGTTTTGTGGAAAAGCAGGAATATGATGCAACATGATCCTTTACATGAGTCATGTACATTTATGCTGTAATCCTGGTCCCTCCCTCCTCCCCCACCTCCCAGCGTGGGTTTTTTTTTTTTTTTGGTTGCTTAACTTCTTCTTTGTAATTCCAATTAAATTGTCATCTGGGTTCAGCAGATGGTTGCATTTAGCTCCTATTTGTTTGCCTGGTTATTGAGTTTCACAGGATGGAATGATGAAACAGCTATTGTACTGAAATTTCTGTTCTAAGGTAATTCCATAAACAATTTGTTCTGGAAACATCCAAATGTTTAATTTTGGCTTGGCCTCACGTTGTTGTGTGCCCCCTGAGCTGCCATGATGCCCCATGGGAGTTGCACTTAGAAGCTTCAGACCCCAATTTGCTCCCATGCGCTGGTCTTCCCAGTCAGACTAACTCTTCCATGAGACATTAAGGTGACATAAATCCTATGATGGGTCTGTATTTACACTAATCAGAATAGTATGTAACTACGGCTACGTCTACACGTGCAGCCAACATCGAAATAGCTTATTTCGATGTTGCGACATCGAAATAGTCTATTTCGATGAATAACGTGTACACGTCCTCCAGGGCCGGCAACGTCGATGTTCAACTTCGACGTTGCGCAGCCCAACATCGAAATAGGCGCAGCGAGGGAACGTCTACACGCCAAAGTAGCAGACATCGAAATAGGGATGCCAGGCACAGCTGCAGACAGGGTCACAGGGCGGACTAGCGCTTCCGGGGCAACAGCTAGCCGCTCCCTTAAAGGGCCCCTCCCAGACACACTCAGCCTGCACAGCACGCGGTCTGAGGGGCCATAGGCACACAGACCCCGGGCGCCACAGTCATGGACCCCCAGCAGCAGCAGCAGCAGCAGCATCAGCAGCAGCAGCAGCAGCCAGAGGTCCACCCAGCCCTCCTGGCAGGAGCAGGGCTTGCCCTGCTCCATGCCATGCGGGAGGCAGATGAGCACCTCCTTGCTACCCCGGAGGAGGAGCTGCCCCCAGGGCAGCAGGGCTCAACCCCCAACCCTGCAGCACCCCGCCCCCCCCCCCCCGCCTCACACGCCGGCGGCTGTGGAGCTACCCCACCAGCACCGACTGGTGGGAGCGGCTGGTTCTTGGGGAGTGGGACGACGACCGCTGGCTCAGGAACTTCAGGATGAGCCAGCAGACATTTATGGAGCTGTGCCAGTGGCTCACCCCCGCACTCAGGCACCAGCACACCGCCATGCGGCGTGCCCTCACAGTGGAGAAACGGGTCGGCATTGCTGTCTGGAAGCTGGCCACTCCAGACAGCTACCGATCCGTGGGGCAGCAGTTTGGTGTCGGCAAGGCCACCGTCGGGGCTGTCCTCATGGAGGTCAGAGAACCCACGGGGGGAGGGCAGGGCAGGGGAGGGGGGCCCGGGCAGAGGAGGGCAGGGGAGGGCGGGGGAGGGCAGGGCGGGGGAGGGGGGCCCGGGCAGAGGAGGGCAGGGCAGGGCAGGGCCACACACACCCTGCTCACCCCTCATTGGTGCTGTCCCATGTGCTTTCTCTGCAGGTTGTGCGTGCCATCAACGCCATGATCCTGCACAGGCTCGTGAGGCTGGGGGACCCAGATGCCACCATCGCAGCCTTTGCCACCCTGGGCTTCCCCAACTGCTTCGGGGCTCTGGATGGGACTCACATCCCCATCCGCACCCCGCATCACAGTGGAGGACGATACCTGAATGGCAAGGGCTACCATTCTGTCGTCCTCCAGGCCTTGGTGGACAGCTGGGGACGTTTCCAGGACATTTATGTGGGCTGGCCTGGCAGCACCCACGACGCCCGGGTTTTCCGGAACTCGGGCCTGTGCCGCCGGCTGGAGGCGGGGACCTACATTCCCCAGCGGGAGATCCCTCTGGGGGACACCACCATGCCCTTCTGCGTCATCGCAGATGCAGCATACCCCCTCCGGC
Source organism: Carettochelys insculpta (assembly GCF_033958435.1). Lineage (NCBI taxonomy): Eukaryota > Metazoa > Chordata > Testudines > Carettochelyidae > Carettochelys > Carettochelys insculpta. The sequence continues at coordinate 26,110,414 of NC_134140.1, read as the reverse complement.
CGTGGCTCGTGCACCCATACACGGGCCATCTCTCCGCTAGCCAGGAGCGCTTCAACGAGTGCCTGAACCACACGCGCCAGGTGGTGGAGCGCTCATTTGGCCGCCTGAAGGGACGCTGGAGAAATCTCCTGACCCGCCTGGATGCGGGCCCCAACAACATCCCCCTGATTGTGGGTGCCTGCTGCGCCCTGCACAATTTGGTGGAGAGCAAGGGGGAGACCTTTTTCCAGGGCTGGGCTGTGGAGGCCGGCAGGGCCGACGTCCAGCCACCTGCTGCCCCCAGGTCGGCAGGTGGACCCCGAAGGGACCCGGGTCCGGGAGGCCCTGCGGGCCCACTTTGATGAAGAGGCCGCGGGGTGAACTCTGCCCAGGCCCCCCACTGCCCGCCCCTTCCTCCACCACACTCCTGCCCCAACGCCCACACCATGGAGCACCCAACCGCACCCCCCCTCCCACTTTTCCTGGACAAATGACAGCACGCACTTGTGGCTGAACTTAAACTTCTTTTTCTTTGAGAACTTTTTTTTTTAACTGTAAATATATAAAACAAGAACAAACTATATACAACATGTGGAAACAAAGTCATATGTACAAATAAAACAATCATCACAAACAAGTGTCCTCATTAATAAAAAGAAAACCAGGGAGGATAAAGGGGAGAACTATTTACATGGGGGGGACGGGGCAAACGGGGGGCACAAACAAATAAGTTTAAACTATGTACAAGGGGGCGGGCCACGTCCCGGGCCCCTCGCCCCTACAGTCCGGCACTGGGCGTGGGCGGCCGGGAACCCCGCCGCGGCCGCAGCCCTATCCTGGGCTGGCTGGGGGCGGGCCGGACCGGAAGATATGCCCGGCGAGTCTCAGCTGGCTCCAGGGGTCCCTCGGCGCTCCGGCCCTCGGCGGTGGGTGGCGGGGCAACGGCGGACGGGACGGCGATGGGCGGAGCAGCTGGTGATGCGGCTGGTGGAGCAGGCACGGCGGGCGCTGCGGCGGCCGGCGTGGCATGGGGGGCCAGGTAGTCCACCAGGTGGTTGAAAGTCTCCATGTAGGCCCCCCATGCCTCTTGGTGCCAGGCCAGCGCCCGCTCCTGCAGCTGCAGGTGCTGCTCCGTGACCTCCAGCTGCCGTTGGTGGATGGCCAGCAGCTGGGGGTCCATCGCCATCGGCTGTTGGTGGCGCGGGGTCCGCCGTCTAGCCCGCCGTGGGGCCGGTCGGTCCTCGGCCGAGGGGCTGGCCTGGAGCGATGGTCCCGGAGGGCTCTCCGGGACCACTGATGCCTCGCCGGTGCTCTCTTCCGGTCCTTCTGGTGGTGCAGGTGCAGGACACAGGAGAGGAGGGGGGGAAGAAGAATGGAGACAGGCGTTAGTGTGGGCCCTGAGCCATGGCCTTTGTCCCCACAGCCCTGTGCTGCAGGTTCCCCATCCCCGTCCCCGGGAGATGCTGCTGTGATGGATGGGGTTCAGGGCTCCCCCTGCCCTGCACCCCGTCCCCTGGTGGGAGCGACTCTCACTTCACCCCGCAGGGTCTGACAGCAGGAGAGGTTTCTTAGGCCACAGATGCCCAGTTTCTCCCAGGAGTGACAGCACCAGCTGTCGGAAGAGACAGTCCTTCCAACCCGTCGTGGGGAGAAGACCCCAAGGGGGGCCCCTCTGGGATGCAGCTTTCCCCCTCCTCAGGCTGGCTGCCTTCCAGCTCTCCCTTCCCCTAGCCTCTACCTGTGGCCCCCGCCCTCCCCCCCCAATTCCAAGCCAGCTCGGCTCCTCCCTCCTCTTTGTTCAGGGCAGAGGTGTCACCTGCCAGCTGTAGCCCCAGGATCATCCTTTGCCCCTGGGAGCTATTCAGCTCTTGTTGCTCATATGTAGCCTGAGTCTCCCTTTTGCACTCCCCTCACTCCATCACATGCTGCTGTTGCTGCTGCTGCTGCGGGGTGTCCCACCCCCTCCTCCTGGGGGCCCCTTGAGGTTCCGCTCCCCCCTGCCCCGGGGATGGGGCATGGCACTGTCGTGCGGGGTGGTGGGGGGGCAGGGGCTGATGCAGTGCTGTGAGGGCCATGGCCCTGGTGTCCTTGGGGCCATGGCCATGTGAGCATGTGGGGGGCCCTGGACACATACCTATTACCCCCCGCCCCTCAAGCCCAGGGGTGTACACCAGAGGGGGGTACCTACCTGTCGGTCCACTCCCACGGTCTGGAGATCCCCGGGGGGCGGAGGCCCGGCTGCTGCTCCGGGATGGCAGGAGGAGGATCTGCAGCCCGGATTCTGCAGAGGAGGAGCCCCCCTCCTCCTCCTCCTCCTCCTCCTGCCGCGATGTCCCGGGGGTGGACTCCGGGGGGGGCCCCCGGGGTGCGGGACTTACCTCCGGGGCGGACCCCGGCTGCAGGGCCTGCTGGGGCTCGTCGGCCGAGGTATCAAGGGTGGCTGGAGGGGAGGAGGTGTGCCGGAGGCCCAGGATGTCCCTGAGCTCCCTGTAAAAGGGGCAAGTGACGGGGGCGGCCCCAGATCGGCTGACCGCATCCCGGACCCGGGAGTAACCCTGCTGCAGCTCCTTCACCTTACTCCTGACATGATCAGGAGTGCGGGCAGGGTGACCCCGGGCAGCCAGGCCGTCGGCCAGCCGAGCGAACGCATCCGCGTTCCGCCTCTTGCTCCCCATTACCTGGAGCACCTCCTCCTCGCTCCAGAGCTCCAGCAGGTCCCGCAGCTCGGCCTCCATCCAGGAGGGGCCCCGCTGCCGCTTGCCAGCCTGGCTGCCTGCCTGGCTGGGCTGGCTGCCCTGGCTCCCCTTGGGGGGGTCCCCTGGGGGCGCTGGGGGGGCTGCCGGGCAGCCATCGCAGCTGGGTGGGTGGCTGAGGGACGTGCAGGCTGGCCGCGTGTCTGGGCTGCCGCCTGCACGTTCCCTCAGCTTCCTGCACAGGAAGGGAGGGGGAGAGGACCTTTAAGGGGCCGCTCCATGCGGCCACCATTGAGCTGAGGGGCTGGAGAGAGCGTCTCTCAACCCCTCAGCTGATGGCCGCCATGGAGGACCTGGCAATTTCGACGTTGCGGGACGTGCAACGACTACACGGTCCCTACTTCGACTTTGAACGTCGAAGTAGGGCGCTATTCCTATCCCCTCATGGGGTTAGCGACTTCGACGTCTCGCCGCCTAACGTCGAAGTTAACTTCGAAATAGCGCCCGGTGCGTGTAGCCGTGACGGGCGCTATTTCGAAGTTAGTGCCGCTACTTCGAAGTAGCGTGCCCGTGTAGACACGGCTCCTGTCAGCAGGTCTGCCTATGTAAGTCTAGCTGAAGTGCAAACTGGGGTGTCATCTGTTACAGGGTTAGAAGATGGCGTGAATTTAGACTTCCTCTAGGTATTACCTCTGAATGTAGCTTCTGTTGTGCAGAACCTCACTGAGACAGCACACAGCAGGGAGCATTCCTGGGGAAAAGCTACACACCACAGTTGTATGCTAGGTTAGTTAGGAAGATTACATATGCAAAGTACTCCACTTAGGAAGGAACAATCTGTTTCACACATACAGAATTAGAAATGATTGCCTAGGACAGGGTTGGGGAACCCATGGCCTGTGGGCCACAGTGGTCCTGCTACTTCATTTCATATGGCCTATAGCAAGAGTCTAGGCCACAGGCTAGAAGCCCTGGCTGAGCTTCAGCACTCCCCTGTGTGGCTGGAGCTGCGAGCATTAGCTCACAGGCTTGTCTCTGGGTGCAGAGGCGATCAGGGATGCTCTTCCTGCTGCTCCAATCCCCAGAACTGGCTCTACAGATCCCGCTGGATAGGAGCTGCAGGGGTGGCACCTATAGGCATGGACAGCACATAGCACACAGAACTACCTGGATCCTCCGCGCAAGGGTTGGACGTGGCCGCCACTTCTGGGGCCAGCAGAGCCACGGTGAGCAGGCAGGGAGTCTGCCTTCACTTTGCTGTGCCACCCCACCTGAGGTAACCATTGCCTGGTTGAAGCCCACACCACAAACCCCCTCAAGTACTCCCAGCTCTGCTTTAGGTCTGAACCCCCTCCCACACCCTAACTCCCTCACAAACCTCACACCCTGGCCTGTACCACAACCCTGAGGCCCCTCTTGCACCCACACTCCCTCGCATAGCCTACACCCTGCACCTCCTCCCACACCCCCATCCTATCCATGGCCACCACCAAGAACCCAACCCCCCATCCAAAGCCCGCAGCCCCTTCCACACCCCAACACCCTGCCCCAGCCAAAGCCCCTTCCTGCACTCCAAACTCCTCATCCCAAGCCCCACCTCAGAACCCTCTCCCTCAACTGGAGCCTCACCTCCTCCTACACCTCATCCCCCTACTCCAGCCCAAAGCCCCCTCCTGCACTCTGAATCCCTCCTTTGTAGCCCCACCCTATACCCTAGGAAACACTCTGAGCCTCTGTGTCATTCCTCACCCCCACAGCACTGTGTGTGGCCTCTGATGGATTTTTTTTCAGTGAGTCAATGGGCCCTGATAGAAAAAAAAATATGTTCCCCACCACCGTCCCACTGCTGCAGAAAGGGATTTGGGGGGTCCTAACAAATCACACGCTACACATCAGTGTAACGCTATTGCAAAAAACCCAAACATCATTCTGGGATGTCACAGCAGGAACATTGTAAGCAAGACACAAGTAGAAATTCTTTTGCTCTGCTCCATGTTGATTAGGCCTCAGCTGGAGTACTGTGTTCAGGAAACGTGGACAAATTGGAGAAAGTCCACAAAAGAACAAGACAAATGATTAAAGGTGTAGAAAATATGATTAATGAGGGTAGAATGAAAAAACAGTGTTACTTTAGTCTGGAAAAGAGGAGACTGAGGGGGACATGATAACAATTTTCAAATATATAAAGAGTTGTTACAAGGAGGAAGGAGAAAAATTGTTCTCCTTAGTGTCTGACAATAGGAGAAAAAGAAATGGGTCTAAATTGCAGCAAGGGAAGTTTAGAAGTTTAGATTGGACATTAGGAAAAACTGCCGGTCATCATAGTTAAGCACTGGAATAAATTGCCTAGCAACGTTGTGGAATGTCTGTCACTGGTGATTTTAAAAAAGTGTGTTAGATAGGGATGGTCTAAGTAATACTTATTCAGGGATGGTGTACATAATGCTTAGTCATGCCTCGCATGCAGGAAACTGGACTAGATGACCTCTTGAGGTCCCTGTGATTACATTATAAAATTAGCACCACTGGTTTCTTACTTGTTTAGATAAGGAAATAATCCCTTTAAACTCCAGCAAGACTTGAAGATTCCATGTAAATATATTGAAGCATAATCTGTGTTGTATTTTTTTCTCTTTAAAAATACCAATACAGGTTGGACCTCCCTGGTCCGGAGACTTCACGAATGAGAGAGGTTGCCAGACCACAGGAGGTTGGAGCACTCTGGGGCTGCTCTCTCCAGCCAGCAGGGCTCCTTGTCCCCAGCAGCGCTGTGTCTGGGAGCGGTCACAGCTCCACACCCCCGGCTAGCAGGCTTCGCACCTGGAGCCAGAAGCTGCTCTGTGCCCCTGGCCATCAGGGCTCTCCACACCCCATGGGCTCCCTGCCCTTGGCTATCTGGGCTCCGTGTCCAGGGCTGGCAGTATATCTGTTCCCATTGCTGCTGGTGTTCCATATCCAGGTTCCAGCTGCTGATCTGCTCCCAGCCAGTGGGGCTGCCTGCCAGGCCAGCTGAGCCTCCAGTCCCTAGCAACCTCTGTGGCTGGGGGTCTCTAGTCCAGGAACATCTCTGGCCCTGACTGACCACAGATGTTGCTGGACCACAGAGTCCTGGAAAAGACAGGTTCAACCTGTATTATTATTCTTTCTGGTGCATTTTGTGTTTTCATGGAGTACTTGCCTTTCAGAAATTAACTGTGGTGTCAGACCATGCCAGAAAGAATAGTCTCTCATGAAAAAAGAAAACCATATGAAACTCTTGATGATCAGTTATGTTTATAAACAAATAAAGGAGGAAATATTTTACGCTAGACAAATATAGTTTTACTACATACAAAATTATATTAAAGGACTCCTGGCTACGTCTACACTAGCAAGTTTTATTTTAACAATGCCAGGGCTCTTTTGAAAAATCCCACGGAGTGTCTACACACAAAATGCGCTCTTTCAATATTAAAAGAGAAGAATTCAGCACTTTTTCCAATGACCCTCTTCCTTTCCCAGATGAGGCAGAGTGCCTTTTTCCAAAAGAGTCTGTCAGAAAAAAAACATGTGCCGATGCCATGGACACCCTGTTTTTGAAAGAGCAGTCCTCATGGTGCTGGATTTTTCAATTCCTGGTCCATTCTTTTGAAAGAGGAGGGGCTGTGTGGACATTGTCTATCAAAAGAGTGGATTGATTTTTTTTCAATCTGCTTTTTTGTGTGTGGATGTGCTCTTTCGAAAGAAGTTTTGTCAGAAGAGATCTTCTGGCAGACCGTCTTTTGAAGGCTCACTGTAGTGTAGATGTAGCCTAAGTTTCTGGCTTATGGGAACAAAAGCAAAGAAATTCAGGGGTAAAGCTTTTTCACTGCTCTGAACTCACCCCTCAGCCATTTAGGCTATGTCTACATGAGCCCCAAACTTCGAAATGGCCATGCAAATGGCCATTTTGAAGTTTACTAATGAAGTGCTGAAATGCATATTCAGCGCTTCATTAGCATGCGGGCGGCCGCGGCACTTCGAAATTGACGTGCCTTGCCACCGTGCGTCTCGTCCTGACGGGGCTCCTTTTTGGAAGTGCCGCGGCCGCCTGCATGTTAATGAAGCGCTGAATATGCATTTCAGCGCTTCATTAGTAAACTTCGAAATGGCCATTTGCGTGGCCATTTCAAAGTTTGGGGCTCGTGTAGACACAGCCTTAAAGTGTTAAGTGAAATAAGATACAATTAGGATTACTTTGGAGCTCCTGTTCATAAAAGTATTAAATCTAGCAGGATGCTCAAGTTAATCGAGTGTATTTAATATGTGCTCAGTTACTGCTCTGATGGAGTCTAGATTAAAAAATTAGCTAATTTTTGCTCCATTTGTTCTTACGCTAACTTCTATCCATACCATTTTGCCTGAGAACGGGCAGCAGGATTGAACCTTTAAATGGCTAACCCTCTCCAAGAGTAGCTCATTTTAAAAGATAACAGGACGCTGGTTTGCCTCTCACTTAACACATGGATTTACAATTTCTGTAGATTAGTGCTCATCACTTTTGTCTTGTGTGGTCCCTCATTTGAAACCAGACAGAAACAGTCATGCAAAACGTTTCTCTTTGAAAACACCTTTCTTTCATATGATTGCAACATTGACACCCCATTTTTCTAAAATAAAATAAAATAAAACAAAAAAACAAAAAGCCCCTTAACTCCTCAAATAAATCAAAAAATAACCTTGAAAAAAATCAACCTTAAAAATTAATTAATAAAAACAAAAACTCTATTTCAATTAATGTTTCTACCCCAAGGAGGGGTACGTGCCAGAGATGCCACAAAATCCACTAGCAATGCTGCTATTAATTGATTTTATGGGAAAGGTGCTCAGCAATGTTTCCACTAATTTTTCCATCCATGGGAGGAATAAATTTGGTTATGTGCACTGAGGAATGTTTGGAGATGCACCATCAGCAGAGACACATGCTGCTGGCTGGTGATGCTGTGAGTGCTCTGCTAATCAGGGGGGCAGCATTTCAATGTCTCCTGGTGTTCAGATTGAAAGAGTTTTACTGAGTGAATATTTATAATCCCAGAAAGCCAAATAGCACAGGATAAGAAAGAAAGCACATATAACTCATCCATGGTGCAGAGGTTGGTTACAGCAGTAACAAGCACTTAACAGAGTCAATGACTATACATGGTAGCCTGCCTTGCCCCGGATACATATGTTTTGTGAATTATACTTAAGCCAATAAGTAAGTAGCCCCTGGGCAAACCTCTATGACATGTAGCATAGTCTTAGGCTTGGTCTACACTCTCCATGGAAGATGGAACACTTAGGTTTGATCTTCCAGGGTGCCATTTCATGAATGCGTGAAACAGCACATTCCAGGGGCAGTGTTGACCCTGTAGCTCCTTAGGAGCCACCAGGAATAAGGAATACGGATGGGAGGAGTGCTCCTGCTGGCATTCTGCAGTGGGGACAGGGATGAATGTTGATGGCTGCAAAATCAATTTTTGGTACACGATTGGCATACCTAAAATTGTGTAGCAGCCGTTAATATTGGAGGTAAGTGTAGACCGAGACTTAGTCCATCACCATAAGTAAATACAGTAATGAATGGATTTGCCCCATTGGGGATAAGTCCTAAGATTTAAAAAAAAAAATTAGCTCAGTCCAGTTTAACTCAGCCCATCAGGTATGGAAGCCCATGCTTCCCCTGACATTTCCAGTCATGTCCCTTGGTGGGTGTCTCTCATTCCTCAGTCTGGTTCTAAACAGTCCCCAATACAGTCCCTCATTGTCCTCACCCATGTCCCTCGTTGGATGTCTCACATGCTTCTGTCTGACTGTAGTCCGTTGAAGCCCTGGTGACGATCTCTTCTGTCAATTGAGAGGGAAGCAAGGCCTCAGGAGGAAAGTGGTTGAAGCCCTGGCCGTGTCCCTCCTTGGTGGGAGTATGTGGAAAAATTTCATAAAAGCAGAGACTAATTGTCTGTTAGTGAAAGCAATGGGAGTGATCCCCAAACGTGTCCCTTGTCAGTCATCTGTCTTTGTCACGGTTGCAGTCGGTTGCTGTCCTGGTGATGGTCTCCTCTGTTACCTGAGAGGGAAGCAAGGCCTTGGGAGTGTGAGGGGAAGAGTTTGAGTTCCTGGCCATGACCCTCCTTGGTGGGAGTCCAAATGACTCTCTTTGTCCCTCAGCAGTCATCTGTCTTTAGTCACAGTCACAGTCTGTAGCTGTCCCACTGCTCATCTGCTCCAGCACCTTTGGAAGGAAACAAATAAAGTAAAAGTGGGTGGGGGAAGAGAAAGAAAGATGTGCCCCTGCTGAGTTCATTCTCAGTGGACAACCAGGCAAAGGTTATCAGTGGCAGAGTCCATAATCTGTCAGGGAGGGCCCAGGAGCGAAGTCTCAGTCATTGTCCAGAGTCCCTCATGGTTCAGCACCTGTGGGAAGACACAGCCTGTGGAGTGTAAATGGTTAGAGTCCCTGGCTGTGCCTCCCTTTGGTGGGCAGATACTACAAGTACTGAAAATCCTAGGACAGATGGGTACATAAGAACATCCATAGTGGGTCAGACCAAAGGTCTATCTATCTCGGTATCTTGACTTCCAACAGCAACCAATGTTCAGGTGCCAAGGGAGAATGAGCAGAACATGTACTTTCCAAGTGATCCCTCCCCTGCCTCTGGCAAACAGAAGCTAAGGACACCATTCCTAGAGGGAAATATATTGAGTGTAACACCTCTGAAGTTTCAGGAATTTTATGCTGAATAACAGAACAATCAGGTTCCATTTGACTTATAGCTCTGAGCTGATCTGTTTGTAACTTGGAGATTATATAACATCTTTCTGCACATTTTGAAGTCATGTTCAGCTGTTCAAAGTTCAAAAAATGCACTAAATCAAAATACACTTTGACCTGTGCAAAGTGGATGGGCAGTATTTCAGACCCACTTTGCACAGATTAAAGTGATTCCACAAAGGATGAGGTAGTGGTAAATTATCCTCGCACTCTGCTCAATCAGTTACAAAGATATGATTAAGATTATGATTTTTGGTTCTCCTTTTTAAAACTCTTTAGTATGGCTTGGGGAACAAGTTATGGGATGATTTCAAATGTTATGTTTGGACCGTAAAAGACTGATCGATCAGGAAAGGACTGGTTGATAAGACATTGCATTACAACTTGCTGCCAGATATAACAGCCCATTCATTTTTTGGAGGAAGGACATTAGTGGCTTGGAAAAATAAGGTATGAGAAATCCTTTCAATGGGAAAAAACCCAAATATCTTCTATCAGGGCCAAGTAGATTTGACAGCATGTGGTTAACATGTTTGGAATACGGATCAAATAAACAAACAGATAGAGGAGATCTATCCAAATGGGACTTTTGAAGGTTACAGATCAAATTTGTTAATATTTATATGGAAAGTTATGGTATAATAATAATAAAAAGGATTAACAGTCAGACATTTGAAATAGCGAAATGGCTTGTAGGGCCTTGTATTTCATGACACAGGAAAGTTATTGCAGTAAGTTGCTGTGGGTTTTTCATGTGGATTTTATGATGTTTGGCTTCATAATGGCTGTATATAGAACTGATTGCAGTATTTTAAAATTTTGACTAAATGCAATTAGCTTAAGTTCCTAGCAGATGAAAGTTTATTTGTTTTATACTGGATTAAAGTATGAATAACAAAGGTTGCAAAAACAGGAAGTTACATCTAGTTATTGAGGTTTCCAAAGATCAGTATAGAACAGTGCTGTTGTGGAAGCCCGGGGTGTTAGAATTTATTTAACTTGTAGCAAAAAATGCAAAACAAAACAACACCCCCCATAAATATGGACTTTGAAATAAAGAGGTTAAGTGAAAACATAACTTCCATAAGGAGGTGCTTGATATTTCTTCACAGAAATGCTGTTATAAATGAATTGCGTACATCAGTGTTTGTAGCTTAAACAATGCAACATGTACAATTTTAAGTTTTTCTCACCTAGTTTTCACTGAAGAAGATAGCTTTGAAACATGCTGTCATGAGTTCAGCAGGATAAAGGGAGGGGAGGCACACAGGTGATTATTAGCGCTAAATTCCATTGTGACAGCAATCATTTATTTGAACCGCTAGTACAGGAAGATAGGCGCCACCAAGCTGAGCATAAGGACCCAGCTCCTTGGCAGCCTAATTTTACATTTGTGAATCAGTACTATGTCAAAGTACAGATAACTAAAAGTAAAATTAAAATAAAGTTAGAGTGCCAAAACTGTTCCACATGGGAAAGATCATTGCTGATTACCAGATCTGGAACACATGCAATACAGATCCAACCAGAGGCTATTGGCGGATGAAACACTTTCATCTTTTCCAGGGAGATAAACATGCATGCTTGGATGGTATTGTTTACTTACAAGAGCAAGTTAAATTAGTTTTAACACTTATACAATCATATAAAACACATGCTACCTGTTATGAACTGTTCAAGCTAGGCTAATTCACTGTTTTTTGTTGTTGTATTTCTTTTTTCTTAATGTTGAATTAGATTGGAATTTCTTCACCATTCCTAGTGATGCATGAGGTGATAGTCATTTAAAAACACTTCAACATATGTTCATTTTCTACAGCTCTAAGACAAGTGCTTTTTCTCAGTCAAGGTTAGATACCAGTATTCCCCATGGATAGGATTTCTCCCCTTACTGGCTCAGTTCTGCTGGTGTTATCATTTGGACTTGAGCGTAAATGAAAATAGAGTGAAAAAATGTGTTGCTATTTGCAGGCTCCCTACCTATTGTTCCCTGTTCTGAAACATCTCTAAAAATGTGCACTAACTCACACAACATTTTTCAGAAATGTAATTTTAAAAAGCAGAAAAACGGTTTGGGACAGAAGTATTATTTTGATTTTGTAGTTTGTTTTTTACATTGTTTTGATAAAAACCAAACCCCGTTTCCACTCCGTAATGATCCTTTTTTGAGCAAAATCCTATGAAATTTCATTTTTTAAAAAACACAGAAACAGATCCAATAAAACTGTGGAAGAACAAAGTAACACACAATAACTTTGAAGTGTCTGAATGTCTAGGCACAAATATCATTATCACCACTAAGTCTTAAAATGCAATATCATTCATCCTCCTTCGGGCAGCTCACTGTACCACCTCCCAAGTTATTTTTCTCTCTTTTACCAGTCTCATGTGAAGTTCTCACTGTGACAAGATGGGGTAACTTGCACACTAGTCATCTCTTCATTAGGAAATTATCTGTTGGTTTAGCTGTGATATGATAGAGCCTCGGTCTGTTTATCTGACCATTTAGATAGCCAGAAAGCAAAGTGTTAAAACTTTGAACAGCATATAACACTGAGGTTGTAGAGACAGATATATCTGTTCTCTGCTTCTAATCGTCCATTACCAGTGACCATCTTCCTGCTATCAATCAGCCAGAACAGAGAAAGCTTCCTTGACCTAACATGCTCTTCTGTAAAACAAACAGACAAACAAACAAACAAAACACAGTTCTGTAGCACCTCGAAGGCTAACAATATAAACATTTATTTTCCAGATCTGAAAAAGTGGGTCTGTCCTATGAAAGCTCATCACGTAATAATAAATAATATTGTTATTCTTTAAGGTGCTACAGGATTGCTTTTTTTGTTTTGTGAAGATACGGACTAACATGGCTACCCCTCTAAGACTACGCTCTGCTGTCTTCTGGATCCCATTCCTGCAGAGCTATCCATCATGCTACTGACTTGTTGTGGCAGGTCATCTTGAAGGCTACAGTACAACACAGCATACACCCTCCCTGCCTCTTGTAGGATACATTTTAGACAATGATCACTACTGAACTGGTAGGTCATTACCTGTTCTGATCTGTGATGACCCATGCCAATGGGTTTGCTGAACTAGGTTTGCCAACCTTCCAGGACTGTTCTGGAGTCCCTGGGAATTAAAGACTAATCTTTAATTAAAGACTGTCTTGTGATAAAACCTCAAAGAATATGGCCAACTGTAGTTTTCAATGCATGATAACTATACTGAAGCTCAGCTACAATTTTAGGATAATAGTAAAAATTAGTTTTTTTCTTTCCTAGGTTGCTTCTTTTTTCATGTCCTTTAGCAGTCAGAATAGGCTTTCTACGTTACTTTTGCTTTAAAACCTTGGATAAGTGGTTTGCTGTTTTCAAATGACCAGTAATAGGTATGTTTTTTTGAAAACAGAATGAAGAAAACTTATTTGTAAATGAAGCCCAGGGTTGTGTACTTTTGGAGTTGTTCTCAATTAACGCAACATCTGGACACTTATCTAGAATAAGAGCATGTTGTTTCCAATTTCCAACTGGTTAATCTCAAGGGGAACAAGGCACTTGGTTTTTATAATGAATGTCCACCACTGAATTTGATCAGAAACAACTGCAGGTGTAGGTTCCAGTGCCATTACATTATTGCCTCCATAATTGTTTCATATGAACCCAAACCTGCAGGCAGGCAGAACCTCCACTTATAGGTTGGTACAGGTCTTCATTCATGGCTTTGGCTAGGAGCCGACCTCAGCTTAACATTATTGTTGCTCTTTCACTTTCAGTTTTTCATTCAACTTTCCTGCTTGTCCTCTGTGCAGGTCAGACAGGCAGTACAGACAAGCAATTTTGAGCAGTCAGTTAATAAAAACCTGATGAGCCTTACCTGGTCTTGGCCGTAGTAGAGTTCACTCTATCATTGCTAAAGCTCTAAAAAGCCCCTCATAAACCTGGGCAATCTCACCATTCCCAGTAGAAATTCAGTTCGCTTCTGAGTCCCTGGCAGTGTTCCCCAGTTCTCACCACCAGCTGCTGAAAGCTGTCTTCCAGGACCCCCTGCCAGTGACGCAGGAACATTTTAATGAGTGGGGGTGCTGAAATCCAGCCTCTTACCTTGTCCACTCCCAAGCTACGTCTGGAAGCAAAGCCCCAGTATGTGGGGCCAGCAGCAGAGCCCCTGGGTGCAGGGTGGCAGCTGGAATGCCAGACACTATGCTGGGAGCCTGGGGGTGCTGTAGCACTCTACATATCCCTAGTTCCCATGCCTATACCCCTTACCTGTATCAGGCTTGCAATGCCAGTTTACCCCTAGCAAGGGGCGGACAGAAAGGCTGAGCACCATTTGCTAACTGGAGCGCATTAGCAGTCCTCTCTCAACACACTCGACTCCCGCCAAGTCACAAGCTTCAGCTTTTTAAGATTCCCCTCTTTATGAGGTACAGAAGTGTTTTGCAGGTGCACCTAACCGGCGCTGAGTGCCGGAAAGCTCTCTGGCCTTTCTATGAGTGTGATAGACGGGGGTATTTGCCATCACAGAGCACCAGGGGAAACATCTTGTAACAAGAAGGGCCTAACAGAAGAAACGGTAGTGAGGAGAGTCCCAAGCTATGTGTGGTGGTTCCTTTCATCAGAGAACAAGGAGGGACTTTATGTACATAAAAACTAAGCAGACCAGACTGTCATTAAAACCACAGCTAACTCTCCACTCACCTCCAATTACTTTATACAGTGCTTATGCTGGATTTTGGTTTGCGTTTAGAGCTAGCCTCCTGGCAGTGCAATGAATTAGGGTTCGATCTGGGGGTTTCCTACGTTCCCTTCACTCCTAAGTGCTTTGTTTAAGTCTCATTCTCCTGCTTGCGACTTTAGACCTGAATCAGCAAAGTGTTTAGGCAGCAGTGTAACTTGAAGCGTGTGAGTAATACCACTGACTTCAGCACTTTGCCGGATCAAGGCCTCTGTGTGCCTTTTGCTAAAGTAGAGGGATTACTTGTAGAACAAAGAAATAATTAGGTCATCATGGATGAATCTGATGCTGGAGATTGTTTCTGGTGTGAAAATGATAATCTTAATTAAAGGTAACAGAAATCTACCTAATAAGCAAAGTTACCTTTGAAATAATATTTTACTAGTTCATCAGGCTTTTAGCTAAGGGGATCCCTTCAGCAACAAGCATGGTCTCATTCACTGCAGAGAGTTACTGGCTAGAGGCTATTTTTTAGCAATGGCTTTAGCTTTTTCCACTTCAACAGGCTGATCTGCATGGTTCTGAGCACCACTTCTTGACGTGAGTGGGAACTGGAAGCACTCAGCATCCTGCAGGGCCAGGCCTTAGGATTTTGCATATGCACTTCTGTTTTGGACTCTGGACTTACAAATACAGATATTACTCCTATCTGCCAGGTCTAGACCTCTCTACAACCCCCGCCCCGCAAAAAGGAGAATAGTTAAGGCAGTTTTGCAGGTTTAAACCACTGTCCTAAGAAGTCCTCCTTTAATTCACTACCTGTGCAAACCAGCACTGTTTTCATTTTTAGTAATCACAAATATTACATACGGGTAATCCTAATGAACACACATGCAAAAACCCAGACAGACTCAAGTAGTGTTGCTGACTTTGTGCTTTTCATAAAAAAAATTACAGCATCCAAATGGCTTCTGGGTATCATTTACATTCCAGATCTCAGGCTGCTGGCAACCTTTTATCTTTGGTCTTATCAACTTTTTCCTCTGGCTGGTTTTAAGACCCAGTTTTAGTCACCCAAGAATGGTGCTCCTCCCTAGATTTCAATCATGGACATTTATTGACAGAGCACTTTGCAGTCTTGGATGGAATACACATACATATACCTATTTAGAGAGGAGGTCAGACGCTTTTAAGATAAAAAATGCATAAGCCACAACTTAGTGTGTACTACTAGTACGCATGCTAGACCAGGTATTTAATATTTGGGTCCCAGATTAAACTGAACTAATTTTTAAATACATTAATTTTTATTCATATTTTTCTCCATTCATGACATCACTACAGGACAGAGCAGTGGTTGTTTCAGTGCCTGAAGAGTAAATGTCGCAAATTTGGGGTCTATATGTTTTGTAGGTTGAACCTCTCCAATCTGGCACTTTCTAATCTGGTATCATTTTAGTTAGCTGAATGTCCACTTATCCTGGATGTAGCCAGATTTCCCATGGTCCCATAAAGTTTGTTTAAAGCCAGCAGTCCTGACTCTCAGTGTTCTGTGCTGTTATTTAGCTGTAATTTACCCTTACATGTCTTCTAAGAACCCAGTAAGCATTGGAAGTGTTGGTAATGCTGCTAGACAATATTGACCTCCCATAGTCTGTCAAATTATCTCATCTGACCCCAGTCAGGTCCCAAGGGTGCTGGACTAAAGAGGTTCAATCTGTACAAAACAAAGAGCTTGAGTTCTTGCTTTAAGTGCAAAACAAAATTTAACCTTAACTATGATTTCATGAGTAGTACCACCATACTCACAATAATGCTCTGATGCCCCAGGTAAGATGGGTGTCTAATTGTCCTAGGGTATGTGTACACACACATACCTCTTGATCCAAAGCCTGTGAAAGTGAGAGTCTCTCCTATACTGGGAGTCAATCCTTGTCCCAAAGATCTTACAATCTAAATAGCCAAGTGAAACAAAGGGCAAGGTAAAGGCAAAACTACTATTGCCATTTCACATGGGGTATAGTCTCCAAAGCCAAGAGCTCTCCCATCAATCTCTGCTCATCCTTACTGCTGGGAAATGTTCAGGAGCATGAAGCAGGGGCCAGCAAGGCCAGATTTGGGTGCAAGCTCCTTCCGCAGTGTAAGACCTAGCTTCTGGAAAGCCATTGGCTTTTTCACATAATGAGAAATGCAACAGCAAATTAGAAAATTAGAATGTGCCTTGTTCTCTACTGGCAAATAGATCTTGAAGAAAAAAAAAAGTAATATTTATGTTATGAGTTACTTGGCATACATACAGCTATATATACTCACCAAACTTTGATTGTAGACTCCATTAGCTAAATGCAGAGAATCTTTTCTGCATAACTCTGTTAAAAAGCTGTCTACCTTACCCATGTTCCTTTTGTGTTATGCATACATCTTGCTTTGTCTCTTGCCTGGTTCATATTTCTATTTTGTATTTAAACTGTAGACCTCCACAACATAATACACATCCAGCTAGGATTTTACTTGGAGGTAACTAATTTTAAGATTTGAAACAAGCTGTGGCAACACTGACCCTATAGAACAGTAGAACTAGGATTAGAATGATATTAAAGCTGAGGCTACAGAATAAGCTCATTGAGTATTTCGATGGGGGAAAGTAGAGACATCAACAGGATATGAGTTCTCTTTCTAACTCCTTACCAAATTAATAATTTTTATAGCAATTACAGGGTGTGAGAAATTCCTGATTAAATCTTTTCATCAAAGATCAAACTCCCTGTTTACACTGGCTTATGAAAATACTTTCAACTGTCATTAGCGGACTTTAATTGCACCAATATGCCTTTCAGTGCTTAGAAAGGCCTTTGTTCTTCCCAAATAGCAATACAAAGGTAACAGCAGTACTTAGCAGCTTTTACTGCTTGGATGCAAAATATTCTTAAGCTTTAAAAATCTTCTCTCTTAGAGATACTATCTTTTGCCAGGAGCTAAAAGAATTAGGGGATATTTACATGATTTAAAGCTAATTTTATAGCATATTATGTTTCTTCTCTTCCATGGAATCAAATGCTGGAGGACTGATATTTTAAAATGTAAATATTGGTAGAATGTAATAAAACTACTGTTTGTGTTGGAAATTTTCATATTAATCTGGAACAATATACAAATATTTAAATGATGTTTCTTGGTGGTGAGCAACATGAAAAAATTCACTATGGAAGCTGCAGCAGAATGGAGACCAAGAAAAAGTAGTGTGTTCTACTAGTATCTATGTTAGACACTTGAAATAATGTAGAAGGTGAAATTTGAGTTCTAGAACCTAGTTTTTTGGGCAATGTAAAACAGAGAGAAATGTGTGATAGTTGAAAATGGATAGATTATGTAAGTCTTAATCAATGATAGACACCAAAATCTGATAGACTATGTAAATTTCAATCAAAATAATTCAACATGAGGTTTCTAAACTGGTTACCCCAGCATCAGAGTATAAGAACACACTGAGAATTATCAAATCTTTTGGTCTGAAATAAACTCACAGAAAAGTACCTTTACTTTGGTTAAGCTTTAACACTTCTTACAGACACACTGTGAGAAAGGAAATAAGCGAGTCAGCCTAGTATTTGCCTATTGGTGTTCTAACTGTTCCATATGAGTTGGTGAACGATAAGGAATAGAGGGTTGATTTAACAGTATTTAAGAGTATCTCTATCCACTCTTTTTAAATTTGTATAAAAAACAAATCTGAAGAGCTCTGTAGTTTTTCCAAAAATAGCTGACAACATACAACAGCTCTCCTTTCCAAGTAATTTATATATCCTTTTACCCTTTTCTATACAAAGTTTCTATCCATGAGTGGCATATGACTGCTGCGGGAAGAGGTTAGATCTTGGCCCTGCCCCTTCCATCCAAGGCCCTGCCCCTTCTGCACCTCCTGAAATCCAAGTCCCACCTACGCTGTAGCGGCCAGCTTCCACCCCAGGCTGGCTAGTGCTTGCAGCCCCTCCCCAGCCCAGGGAAGGCAGGTGATATGGCCCCAACCCCCAGAGCCCATTGGCACAGTTGAAGCAGGGTCCTAGGAACAGAGCGTGGGCAGAGCCACAAATGGCTGTTTCAGGAGGCACAGCCTCCCCCAGCCTCCCTTGCCCATGTATGTCATGTTATTTCCTGCAAGTGCTCAGATAGCATGGTCCCAGTCCTGCAACAATGTATACACAGATACCTTTATCGGAGAAAGTAATATTGCTGAGCTCAGTGGCACTACTTATGTTTGTAAAGGTATTTGCATAAATAAGATTCTGCAGGGCTGTGGACAGTATAAAAGCCTAGACAGAGGAGAGCTGGATGTCTAAATCTTTAAACAGAACACACATCAAAATTAACTGAAATTGCATAAGGGCTTAGTAAAGACTGCAAGAACTGGCAGTAAAATTAATCTGATCATATATGCATTTATGCTGCATTTCAGGCTAAGACCTTATACATAGGGCATTACTGAAGCAGTGAGAAGGTGGCTGATAAGATTACTTTCAAAGTATTACTATTTAGGCTTGTTTATATGAGGTGTTAGTTGGCATCAGAAGGGTATAAATACTGGTACATACCAGTGTGTCATGCACTAACTGGTCTGCGTGGACCCTGCTGGTGTTTACTAAGAGTTCCTAGTACACCATAATGTAGTGCTATTTCAAACAGTACTACGTTAACATGCACTAGGAACTTTTAGTGCATGACAACAAAGTTCACATGAGCCAATTAATGCACTACACTCTGGCATGCATTAGGATTACTCCTTCCTGGTAGACTAACATACTGTGTAGACCAGTCATGTCCAACCCGCAGCCCACGGGCCGCATGCGGCCCTGGACAGCTAGTAATGCAGCCCCACAAGATTGTAAACTTCTAACATTATTATGTGATTTACATACATTAACTATATTATATATTTTATATGCGGCCCAAGACAATTCCTCTTCACTCAGTGCGGCCCAGGCAAGCCAACAGGTTGGACACCCATGGTGTAGACAAACCCTTAGTCATTTCTTTGTCTGCTATATTTCATTTTTCTGGGTGTATAGATGACGCTGTGATTCCCTACCTTGTTTTGAATCTCCCACACTGTATTCATGTCCCAGAGTACGAATCCCACTTCACTTTGCCCTCACTGGAATTTGTTTTAGGTTCTGTGACTAAAGATGTCATTACAGCCATATTTAATGGTAGAAAAGCTTGGTCCTTGAAATATAGAATCACAGAAGCATAGAGCTGGACAAAATCTCAGGAGATCAACAAGCCATGTTTACTTGATTTGGCTAAGTAGATTGACATACAAGCAGTAGCATCACTGGCAGACAAGTGAGCACATCTGTATCCAAGTAATCTGTGGATCATTGTTTAAATGAACATCAGGCATGTGTGCTGGAAAAATGTGCTGGAAAAATGTGGCCAAGCAACTCTTTCTTTAAGTTAAAAATATTTGCACTTAATACTAGCACTTTTAACCCTCAAGCAAGTAAACTGTTAACAAAATACACAGCAATTTCATAGCTATCAAATCTCAAGGCAAAATTTGAAGTTGTGTCTCGACTGTGCGTCATTTGAGTTTGAGCAAGAAAAAACACCCTGTAGATCTTTATTTTTTAAATGAAGTTTTGAAAGTCAATGCACTTTTGACTTTCCCTTTTCATGAATGTTGAGGCTTTGCGATAAAATAATTTCCCCTTCTTTTAACAAAATATCCCTTTGCCTTATTTTTTAAACCATTTCAGCATGGTTGCACTTTAATAATGACACTTAAAACTTGTATGGCACTTTGTCTCTTCAAAGCAGTGTTGAGAGATTTGTCTGAGTATGAATAGGATACAGAATTGAGGGTTTTCCGCTCTCTGATGATTTAATATTAGACCAAGTGATTTTAGGTTCCTGTTTGCACCGCACATAACATTTAAAGAAACCAATGCATTGAAATTCATTTTCGACAGTAATCTTTATATGCTGTTTTGGTTTGCAAATAAAGTTAACAACTTTTTTAAATTGTTGTTTAAGAAATGTTATCATAAAACCATATTGTTTTAAAGGATGATAGTTACCAACAGCAAGTAGAGGTCACGTGTTTTGAAATAAATTATAGACATAACAATAATAAAATACTTCAGACTTGCAATTTTCAAGGAAAACACAAGAGGGGGCTTCTAGATCCCAATGTATCTTGTCTTTTAGATTGCTTCTATACAACTTTATAGCAGAGACTAGGCTCGGAGAACATGAAAAGCCTGGCTCTGGTTTGCCTCTCACACCCATTTTACATTGGTGTAATAATGCCATAACTTCAAATTGAAATCACTTCCCTTTTGTACCAGTCAGAGGAAGAACCAGAAACTTGGCAAGGTTAGTTTATTTTTTCTGCCTGGGAAAATTCACTCGTGTATTGTGTTTATGTAACTATTTAATTATATATTATAGACACACCAAAAAAGTCTTCCTGAACATTAGGTATAGCCCACAAAAGAAAACACAAGGCAATTAGATCATTCCACACCCCATTTACAGTCCACTCATCCATTTCTCTTCTTAACCTCAATTTCTTCACTTTTACCACTTGCAGCCCACATATCTCCACCTCCAACCAAATCAATCAACATGCAGTCCTGAACTCTGGCCAACTTTATTCATTATAAGTTCCTGTGTTTTAATGATTACTCTAGTGTATGGCTCTTATGAATTACAGTCTGAGTGATTCTATATGTGGTTTTCTCTTGAGTTACAGAATCATAGAATCATAGAAGAGTAGGACTGGAAGGGACCTCGAGAGGCCATAGAGTCCAGCCCCCAGTCCTCATGGCAGGACCAAGCACTTTCTAGACCATCCCTGAAAGCCATCGATCTAACCTCTTCTTAAATATCTCCAGTGATGGAGATTCTGCCACCTCCCTTGGCAATTCGTTCCAGTGTTTGATCACCCTGACAGCTAGGAACTTTTTCCTAATGTCCAACCTGAACCTCCCTTGCTGCAATTTAAGTCCATTGCCTCTTGTTCTATCCTCAGAGGCAAGGAGGAACAAGTTCCCTCCCTCTGCCTTATGACACCCTTTTAGATAGCTGAAAAGTGCTATCATGTCCCCCCTCAATCTTCTCTTTTCCAAACTAAACAAGCCCAACTCTTTCAGCCTTTCTTCATAGGTCATGTTCTCTAGACCTTTGATCATTCTTGTTGCTCTCTTCTGGACCCTCTCCAATTTCTCCACATCCTTCCTGAACTGCGGTGCCCAGAACTGGACACAATACTCCAGCTGAGGCCTAACCAGCGCAGAGTAGAGCGGGAGAATGACTTCTCGTGTCTTGTTCACAACACACCTGTTAATGCACCCCAGAATCATGTTTGCTTGTTTTGCAACAGCATCACACCGTTGACTCATATTTAGCTTGTCGTCCACTATAACCCCTAGATCCCTTTCCGCTGTACTCATTCCTAGGCAGTCCTTTCCCATTCTGTATGTGTGACACTGATTGTTCCTTCCTAAGTGGAGCACTTTGCATTTGCCCTTATTAAACTTCATCCTGTTTACCTCAGCCCATTTCTCCAGTTTATCCAGATCCTTTTGAATTATGACCCTATCCTCCAAAGGAGTTGCAACCCCTCCCAGCTTGGTAGCCCAAGTAAGACATACACTGTCACTACAGTTAGTAGCTACAAGCTGTATTTCTTCAATTGTTCTACACTGGTGTTAATTTTTCTGGGGAAATTACAGTATTGAAAGCTGTATGTGCTTTGGTGTATTACATTTATAGGTGCTGTGAAGGTTGCCCAGTGATTGTTCAGTCTGTGAGTTGGGTATATGGGACAAGAAGAGGATGGTAGGAAAAGAATCGGGGAAGAGAACTGACTGTTGGAGTATCGGTGGAGTGCTGAATATCTGAACTGCTTGTTTTCTTGCTTCTGGCACTTTGCAGTGCATCCACTATTACAAAAAAGTAACATATTTGGGTGGGGTGGGTGGGTGAAATTTACCAGGTATTTTAAAATATGTATAAATGTTAACATTTATAAATAGCTATCACCACTGACCTATGCCTATATGCCTCCATGCAGAGCCCCACGGCCTTCTTGTGCCAACATAGAGCTTTAATTCCACTACCCCCATGCCTACACAGTTCCCCTGCTCTCTCCCTGAAGTGACCTGCTCCCCTCATTCCCCGCCCCATTACACCCGGCTTCACAACCTGCTCCTCCCTTATCCCCATTCCGTATCAGAATCACCTTTTGAAAATGTAGATGGATATCAGTGTCTGTAAGTAGTCCAAGGGGCATGTATTGATGTTTGAGAATGGAATATGTTAGGACAGTAGAGGGCGTGGAAGGGAATGAGCATGTGGGGTGTGTTGGCAGGGGCACAGCAACATTGGGAACATGAAGGTTGGGGAACAGATGAAAGACTAGTGCATAAGTGGTGAAGGAAGTGGATATAGGAGCTAGGAGGGAGTGTAACCTTTTCCACTTGGTGATTGCAACAGTATGGGCTAGAGTCAACTATGTAGGCTATGTCTACACTAGCACACTATGTTGAAGTAGCCTATTTCGATGTAAGAACATCGAAATAGGCTACTTCGACACCTATCATCTACATGTCCTCCAGGGCTGGTGCCATTGACGTTCAACGTTGAAGTAGCGATGGAGAACATCAAAAGGAGCTGCCCCAGAAGGAAATGTGGAGCATCCACACACACACAAGTGCTCTCTGTTGAAATAAGGGGCCAGCAAAGCCCCAAGCCGCTCCCTTAAAGGGCCCCTCCCAGACACACTTGCCTGCACAGCATGAGCTCCACAGAGCCGACAACTGGTTGCAGGCCCCGTGCACGCAGCATGGACCCCCAGCTGCAGCAGTAGCAGCAGTAGCAGCAGCCAGAAGCCCTGGGCTAAGGGCTGCTGCATGCGGTGACCATAGAGCCCCGCAGGAGCTGGACAGAGCGTCTCTCAACCCCTCAGCTGATGGCTGCCGTGGATGACCCCGCTATTTCGATATAGCAAGATGCGGATTGCCTACACACGCCCTACTTTGACGTTCAACGTCGAAGTAGGGTGCTATTCTCATCTTCAGATAGGAATAGCGATTTCAACGTCTCGCTGCCTAACGTCGATTTCAACATCGAAATAGCGCACGGTGCATGTAGACGCGACGTGTACTATTTCGACATTGTGCCAGCTACTTCGAAGTGGCCAGCTAGTGTAGACGCACCCCTCATGGTTGTTTCTGAAAACTTAAACTACTCTGATCCAGCCCCTACTCAGAAACCTGGGGAAACTATATTATCTCACCTGGATGCTCTTGATAACTAATACTTGCCTGTACACAAACACACAGTCCATTATACAAAACCAATAAAACTTTACTGGAGGAAAAAGGGGCTCCAAATTAACCAGTGAAAGCCAATAATAAATCAACAACAGCTGTGACTATGTGAGACTCCCCAACCCTGGGTGTCTTAGCAATAATCTTAAATAAACTTACCCACTTGCATTGAGACCATCCAGTAATGTGATCCTAAAATAGTCACTTCTTTCCTCTTCTCCATGCTCCACTCACTGTTTGTTGTTCAGTGTTAGCAGAGTCCAGCATTCAGGCAGGTCTACCTTCAGCCCCTAAGTTTTGCTCAGGGATGTTTACCACCTAATCCAGCTGTAACAAGTAGAGCCTTATTGATTAATGTATCGGGGGTTGAAGGTTCCTTGTTGGAGATGCACAACTATATCCTTGTCTCCTATGGATTCAACAAACACAACCTCAGTTTATCAACCCACCTCAAAATTGCCTCTTCACTAGGTCTTCAGAGAGGGATCCATAGCTTATAGGACCCTGAGCAGAGTCCTTAGTACCTGGGAGGCACTCCACCAGAGGACAGAGACACCTTTCCTTGTCTTCCTCTGTTTAGCTTTGTCCAGGCTTCACTACCCAACCATGTCAGAGTGGTTGTGGTTAGGGTGAGTGTGTACCCCTGCATCATTGGTACAGTTCTCCTGTATTCTCAGTATCTAACAGGAATAAGACTGTTTAATATTCTCATATTTTAAATGTAAATATCTTTTGACCCAATAGCCCCAAATTTTACATAACAAAGATGCAAATCAGACCTGTATCATTCAGTCATTTTGCTTTGCTCACCATCAGATGCCAGCAGAGAGCTCCCTCCCATGCTGAACTTTTGTCCATGTGGCATTCTTAAGCATCCCTTGATCACTCTTCTCCCTATTTACCAACAGGTGCCACTAGCCTGCTCTCTACTCTCTAAGATACAGGGTGTTCAGGAAGAATCAGAGAGCATAAGTTCCCACCCTCTGACAAAACATCTATGGTTCTTCAGAGAGCCTGGTTGTACTTAATGTGGGTTCTGGAAGGGAGGAGAGCTCAGGATGACAAGAGGAATTGATGTGTGGAATGTAAATGGACCACTGAATGTCTTAACTGCTCATTTTCATACATTTTATGGTTTGTGTTGGTAGGAGATGAGTTTAACAACTATACCTCAAAATTAACACAACTGTTTGTGTGCGCCAAGCTCCATGAAGTGAGGACAAAACCATGTAAGTCTCTTGTACTACAGGGCATAAGATTCTTGAGAGATAGTGCCAGGAAGAAATTGTGCTCAATGGTAAAGTATCATGGAGAGTTTATTCCTTTGAAACATTCAGCATCTGCCATTATGAAAGATAAGATGCTGAACTCAGTGAATGACTGATTTAATTCAGCAAGGGCAATTTTGGTGTACTTAAAGTAATGTTGAAGTTCAAAACATTGTATATTTTCCCATCTTGAGTTAAGTCTAATGAAATAACTGGTGTGGACATCTCCATGTAAAATTTAGTTGGGCTTAAAACTTTTTAGAATCATTACTATAGATAAGGAGAATTACTTTTAAAAAGTTTCTTCCAAAGAAAGCACAAAAGTAATCATCCAGAAAAGGTTTCTCTTTATACAGCACAGTAATCCCCTAGTATGTGCGATTTCAATTTGAGCTTAACTTGCATTAACGCCATGCCTGGCTCCCACAAGCCCAGGGGAGCTGGGAGCCAGACTGCTGCCTGGTTCTCGGCTCCCCCCTCCCCGACTGACTTACATGAAATTTGAGTTATGCTACCCTCTCAGAACTCAGGAGATTACCGTATTTTTATATTTTCAACTTGGAGTAAAACATCTGAAGTCAGAAACTGCCTCCCCACCCCATCCCCAGATTCTATCTTTGATCCATGAATTTCAGAACAGTCACAGAGATTAAAAAGAAAATAAAGATGTTCTTTAGATGTAAAAGTTGAAGTCATATGTCACATGTTTATTTCAAAAAATTATTTTAGCTACCTCTTAAACATTTGAGTATTTTCTTCCACAGCCCTATAGTGATACAAGGTGTTATAGTAAGACTTGGTATAACTCCCCTGAAGTCCCATGACTGGAGTTACATGCAACTGGT
Source organism: Carettochelys insculpta (assembly GCF_033958435.1). NCBI lineage: Eukaryota > Metazoa > Chordata > Testudines > Carettochelyidae > Carettochelys > Carettochelys insculpta. The sequence goes on along the minus strand of NC_134140.1, from coordinate 26,084,848 downwards.
ACCATTCCTGAATTTTGTTTTGCAATTAACAACCTATTTCTTACCTCTAATAACTGCTCCTAAGATCTATTTTTATGGCCCCAAGGCTATCACATCTTTCCCTTCCTCATTGTTTTACTAATTTTCATACAGAAAGAAAAAATAAAAAATGCAAAATGTAAAACAACTTGCAGCTTGTGTTACCCAATAACACACGTCACAGGACAGCCAATGAAATGATGCAGACATGCAACTTCACAACTTGTCAATTCTGCGACACCAGAGAATGCAAAAGCAGACAATATCACACAGCCACAACATGTTAGGTTGAGGATAACATAAAAAATAAGACAATATAAAAATATAGGTAAGAAAAGGAACCTCATATAGCGCTGAGGGTTGGCCCAGTGTATGAGAGGGAACAATGGGAAGAGGAAGAGAAAAAGAGGAGATGCCAGGTGGGCGTCTGGAATTATTTAGAGCAATAGCCTATCTGGCAAGGATGATTTACCAACATCCAGAGTGGGAATGATCAATGTTAGAAGCAGGGAAATCATGGCAACTCTCTCCAGAGTGATGCTGATATTTTGCCAAGGTTCTCCCCAGAGACTCCTCTGTCACTGAGGAGGAGGGGCAGCTGTCAGAGGATCACTAGTTTGGTCTGCCTGGAATTCTGTCTTTGTGTCTTGCTTTACAATCATCTCTAAAAAGTGTGTGATACAAGGGACTCTTTTCAGACACGGCAACCTGAGCATCTTCTGTCTGATTAGACCTTGCTTTTCAATATTCAAATAGCACTTAAGCACAGAAATGGCAACAGGGACTTTGGAGCTGCTGTTAATGACCCACTAATTAAGAATCTGGTAAGTTTCACAAACGAGACTTATAACTGCCCCTTCCCGTGTCACTAGCATTCACAAAACCACTGTTCAGCTGCCTTTGGTTCCTTTAGAAGTGCTGAAAGTCCCTAAGCTCGCACATTTTCATTGGTAAAGTCCATTGGTGTCTGAATTTGTCCCTGTGGGCATGTGGAAACCCACCTAAATCCTGATGTTGCCCAGTACCTCAGCCTCTAACTCATGCCTTAATCCTGCGGGGATTCATTCCTTACCTACCTTGCCATGGGGCCCTAGTCAGTAGGCATACTCAGAGCATAACTACCCAGCACAAGATGGCTTGAGGAGGAGGTCTGTGTCCTTCTTGCTTTTTATACTCAATGGCTAGAGCATTCCCTTGCAATGTGGGAAATCTGGGTTCTGGTCCCCTAGGCTAATGAATATTTAGGCATTTTATTTCATATAGGGTGGAATGGCTCCAACAGGAAAGACTGTGAGAGCCCATAACCCAGGGGTACCTCCTAAACTGGTGCTTCCCTAAGAAGTAGGAGAGCAGGGTTTACAGCCGTACTTCTTCTCAACCAGAATGAGGATTTGAATTGGGATCTCCACATCCCAGGTGAATGTCATCAATTTAAGAGAGATAGGCCTGCTGATGCAGAAGGGGAGTTTGGAGGGCAGGGTGTGAGGGACACAGGAGGCAGTTGCCCTGGGGGCCAAGAAATTTAAAAGGGCCTAGGGCTTCCAGCCAGCACTGATGCTACTGCGGCAGCTCTGCTGGCTGGAGACCAGACCCTTTGAATCACAGCTGGAGCAATGTGCAGTGCACTCCAGGCAGCCCTAAGGGCTGGCTAGGGTTTGGAAGGGGTGAAGCACTGAGGTCTGGCTGTTCCAGCTCTACCCCTTTCACCCAAGGTTATGCCCTTTCCAGGAGCAAGGAGCCACTGCCCCTACCTTGCCTAGGTGCCTGGAAAGGTTGTGGTCTCTCTGAAGGGAGGTATGGGTTCCTCCCCTCTGTTTTCAGTTAGAAAAACCCCTAAGCCAGGCAAGCTCCGCTTCCAAGAGCTGGTTCATGGGTGAGGAGAAGTTCATGGCTGAGAATTCTGAGTGAAGGGAGGTGGCTCCCCCTTTGGCGAGAAGGCTAATAACTCCCTGAGGGATGTGGGACTAAGGCCCCACCACAACTGGGTGTTTCCCATTAGGCAGCTTAGGCAGCCCTCCCTCAGCTTGCTGGTTTTTGTGAATCCCTTTCTAATTTTCTCCATGCATTGTACATGGAGCCTAAGTGCCTAACTCAGGATTAGGAATTACACTATGTAGCAGTGTACCTAAAGTTTAGGTGTGGCAACCCTGTGTGTTGCAATGTTGAAGTCTCCCTTGTGACTCTAGACCTGTGTATTATGCATGTTATCTAAAAATGAACGTTTTTTCAGGACAGGTGTACAACTTCACATGATGGACACGGATATTGCTAAAGGATCCTTTATTCTGAAGTGGCGTGCACTGGTGATATGGTGCTAATACAACCTCGAAAGCCAATCAATCCATAAGCACACAGATGTTAGAGGAACACCATGTGCTATGAATCTTCCTGGTGGTGAGTAAAACAACAAACAAAAGATGAAATCTCTCTGGAAAAGGGAAACAGATTCATCTGCTTCATTCTAATCTGGAGAGGGATCAGTTGCAGAACTCGGCCATCACAGCCTTTTGATGGCAGAAGCCTGTGCAGTTGTCACTCACACTGACGCAATAGAGGATCTGCTGCGACAGTTCCCAGGCTGCGTGTTCATAATAGTACTTCTTGTGTGCAAACATCGCTAGCTGTATTTCAAGTATTCAGGCTGAGTGGGGGATATTTCTGCGGTCATGAATCTTTCCCCTTCAAGTTCACAGCCAGCAAATTCCTCATTCACGGCAGCATGAAGCATTCCTTCCAATTTCAGCCACTCATTCAGTTCAGGCTCCAGAAATCAGTTTTCCAGCTGTACAAAGGGCACAACGATTTCTTTGAAGTGCCGCATGATGAAAAATTCTTCAGCCATTATTACATAAGTTGCTCCTCTGCCTGCAGCACGTTACCATAGGGAGCTTTGGTCCGTGGAGGTGCTATTGGATCCAAGTGCAGTGTTTAGACAATTTCTTCTGCTTATTTAATAATAGACACAGTTGAATCACTTCTTTTGCCTCATTAACTTTTCTTTGACAAAGTATACTTGACATACCCTTCTTCGTATTGTGCTTTGGCGCTCTTGTAAACTTTTATTCCAGAGGTGTCTGAGGTTCTACACAGGAGGGACTTAAAAGCAAACACATTTACAACTGCATTCTCCTGTTCAGAGGCTGCTGGCATCTGGTTTTACATCTCCCAAGTTAATTTCTTTTGTAATGTCCCATGACTGAATAACAGCTTCTAACAATTCTGTCCCTTTATAAAAGGAATCCGACTAGATGATCTAATGGCCTAATCTAGTTTTAAAATCTGTGAAACAATGTACCCCTAAAGGACTCTATTGAAGCAGGGGCTTGGCTTATTTATCAGTATCTTGCCTCATTAATAAGCAATGGAAAACGAGTGAAAATTTATATAAAATCAGAAACTTTTGCAGTGAAATCTCCAGGAGCAGCCTGGTGGCTGGTAAAATATAATTGATTTCTCTCAGTGCCAGGGTCTACATGGCAGAGACTAACCCTTTCTTATTGCATGCCATATCTATGTAATCCCGAGCTCCATCAGCTATCACAGAATGGTATTGTGAACCACAATTAATTTCCTTTACAATAGTGAGGATAAGTTCATGGCTCATTAGACTGATGATTTCATTCTGAATTGTTGGACTTGTGTAATCTTGTTTTCTCTTCAGCTAGCTTCCCAGGGTCTCATTGTCAATGCTGTGAAGCTTCAGTAATTCAACTAAATTCCCTTCATCAATCTGATGGCCATGAATTGCCAAGCCTTGTCTACTCAAATAAGATACAGAGGGTATTATTTTATACAGTGTGCAAAACCATTCTCTTTTAACATAACATCTTGCCAATCTTCTTCCAGTGACAATGAAAAGGGTGTGATTCTGACATTGTCATCAAAATGTCAGCTCTTCTGTGATATGTAAAGTTCGCTGGTACCTGGGGGAAATCCCTGGCTGGTGGACTTGTGCCACTGGAGTTGGCTCTCCTTTGACTCTGCTTTTGTTTTCAGAACAACTCATGCAGAGCAGAGGAATTATGACATCAGCGATAAGTCACTTCCTGTTCAGTGAAATAACAGAACTGTGACATCAAACCCAGGAGAATAGCCACGCAGCAGACGAGGGTAGAGATGAGACAGGAACAAAAAGACTATTTAAAAAAAAAATAAATACTACCCAGAGGGATACAGAATATTTGCCTAGCTGTATCTGCCAAACTGCCATGTCATTACATTTTCTTGGAATTACATCTAAAATGAATGGCATTAGAATGGTATCCAGTCAGAATTCACTGTCACCAGGAGAACAAAATGAAAGACAAAAGAAATGCAAAAAAGAGAGAGATCATGTGTAACTGCCAAGAGCTGCATGTTTTCAGAAGGGATTTGAAGGCAGAGAGTGAGGATGCTTTACATGCTGGGAGAAGGCAAATTTAAGTTGTTTTTAATTTAGGTTCTAATTTTATAAAGCTAAAAAGGATACACTCATGGTTTTAGTTCCTTCAGGTCTTGAGATCGCCAGTATCATTCTGAAGCACTTAGAAATGTCCCCTCCTCATTAATACATCTATGGTTAGGTACAAGAAATTGAGAGGCAGGATTATCCTGTGGTTAAGAAACTAGTCTGGAACATGGGAGACGAGCATACAATTCCTTGCTCTGTCGCAGACTTCTTACATGACTTTGAATAGTTCACTTAGGACTAGAAGCACAAAAGGGACTTAGACTCAGTCTTCCAATAACTAAGTTTCATGCACCTTGCTGACCAGCAGATCACAGCCCTAAATTAGGAATCCAGGGTTCCTGTTCAATGCACAGGGAGAGTTAGGTGCCTAAGGGATTTTCAGAATTCAGCAATCTGAACGGGGCCCACCTAAACTCACCACTAGGAAATGCCCAGGAGAGGAGCAGGGATTTGGTCACATCCCTTTAGAAGAGTTAAGTGCCTCTCTTCTTGGATTCTTGGATATTTGTATTAATTTAAAGTGGAACAATCATTACAGCCTGGGCAAAACAATTCATTAGACCTAGGAGAGGAACTTGAGTTTCATAGGAAATTGCTCAATCACTAGGCTTAGATTGGATCTGCAAAAACGATGAAAAGTCCTGTGGCACCTTGTAGACTAACCGATATTTTGGAATATAAGCTTTTGTGGGCAAAGGCCCACTTTGTCAGATGCAACATGTCAGATGTCACATCTGACTAAGTGGGTCTTTGCCCATGAAAGTTTATGCTCCAAAATATCTGTTAGTCCATAAGGTGCCACAGGACTTTTTGTTATTTTTAGGCTTAGATTATCACTCACTCACTTTCTGATCCATGAGCTGTTCATGTGCTTATGCAAAGTGAGACATTTTTTAGTGTTAATTATTAATGTAAGATTCCACTCATGATTTCTGATTTGGAACCTTCCTTATGTAGCATGAATTACGTGGATAATTCCAGTTTCTTTCATTGGTGCTTGCACTATGCCATATTTGTTACATTATAGTTCCCTCTCCTACGCTTGAATGGGGAAGTCACAGTTAACCACTGCATAACACACTATCAACAAATAATGAAACACTTGTACGTTTTAACAGACTAATGGCCCTTTAGTATGTTGTTGCCTTGCAGTTACAGTGAAATTATGCTTTGAGTGCTTGCAACTAATTCATGTAATTTTAATCCAGCTACTAAGTAAATATTACTAATTACCCAGCCTTTGCATGTTTTTAAAACCAAGCACATGCAATGTTTATACCTAGCCTTTTGGTTATAAGAATTATTGGTAATTAAATTACGTGCACCAAAAAGCATAACCATTAAGTAATTACATAGTAATTGCTGTGTAACCATGGTGTTACTACAGTCACACCATTATAAAAGTGTAATTGAAATACTTTTTTTCTATATGACAGTTGAATGGGCTTTGACCAAATACACTTTTGAACAGAGAGCTGAGTATGTGCCCTGATCCTTTGCTCTTTCATTAATGAGCTTCATTTGTTTCAAGAGTTTCCTTAATGTAACTGAAATCCATCAAATATTTAAAGCGAGATACTGAGTTTCACCGGGGCATTTTTAATTGTATTAGTCATACCTAGCGTCCATACGGCTAGCTTATGCATCAACTGAAGATTCTCCTGTATATGGGGAATCTTCTGGCAGCATAAGCCCAGACACACACAGATATGTAGGTTCCTAAATCCCCAATTTAGATGTGTAGGTCCCAGTTTTAGCTGCCCTTGCAACCCACAAATTTCCTAGTTGGCTGTTGCCTAACTCTGAAGGTACCCAAACTTTGGCTCTGTCTATACTCACAACAAAACTTGTGTTGTTCAGGATGCGTAAAAACTCCCTCTCCATGGACAACAAAGTTTTGCCACAGCAAGTGTACCCATGAGCGCTGCTTTGTCGGAAGGAGAGTTCTACTGGCAAAGCAAAACCTGCTCGTTGGGGTGGGACAGTGCCTTTTTTTTGAAAAAAAAAAAAAAAAGGTGCTGGAACTCAAGCCCCAAACCACCCCCAGACTTAAACAGCATGCACCACCAGCCCCGTTCCCAGCTCCAAATCAATGTCGTCCCCCAGCCCACCCCACCTCACCCCACCCCATAATTCAACCCAACTCACCCAGAGCCAACAGATCACTGGCAGCTCTGAGGCCAAGAAGCTGACTGGGGCAGTGCCTGCAACTCCAGGGCCAAGGACTCTGGTGGGGCTGAGGCTGGAGGAGCGCCAGGGTGCTGGGAAGTGGTGGAAGCACTGTGGGAGCTGGCAGGGGCTGAGGGAGTGCTGGCTGAGAAGCTGGCAGGGGATGCGAGCATGGAAGCACTGGCAGCGCCGGGGCCAGGGGGCCAGCCAGGGTTCAGGGCAGTGCCAGCAACTCTGGGACCAGAGACCCTGGCGGGGCTGAAGATGAGGTAGTGCTGAGGTGCAGGGGAGCACCAGTGGCACTGTGGGAGCCAGCAGGGTGGGGGGAACACTGGCAGCACCAGGACCAGGGAGCCCCATCAGCCTGAGTTATTTGCCACAGCCTTGTCCTCCCGCCTCCCTCCTGCCACAGGCTTAGAGGGACCCCTGGGCCTCATGCCCCCAGGCAGCGCAATCTTGGAAGCACCTGCTACTCATTCCGGTTGCCTCCCTCTGGCCCCACGCAGGTCAACCCTGACTTACCTACCAGCACGTTTGACCACTTCACAACCTACACCCCCCCAGTTGCGCGTGGCAGCCTTGCCCTCCAATTTGAATATTAGCAGCAGGCTAATCACAGAAAGCTCATGGGGCCTTCCCTGCCCCTCATTGGTTCCACTTTCTCAAGTAGAAAGGGCATGCTAAAGCTGACCACCAGGATGCCATCTTTCTTAAGGGCCCGGCTTCCTCACCTCTGCGCTCCCTTGTCTTGCCCTTTTATGGCCCTGAAAATGGTGGCTCTGGGAAAAAAAAGGTGACAGAACGCCATTCCATGGTATTCCTGAAAAAAAAGAGCCCTGGGGTTAGAAGTATTTTGTTCATTAGAGACTAGAACAGTTCCCTGGGATGTGGGAGACCTGGGTTCAGTTCTCCTTCTGTCTAAGGAGGAGCAGGGGTTTGGTGAGGGGTCTTCAGGAGAGTGCCATGATCACTGAGCAATTGGATATGCCAGTGTGCATTTTCCTCACTTTCTCCTGTTGAAGCCATTTCACTTTGGACAACTACTGAAATAGTCACTAAACCAAAGAAGGACAATGAAAATGACTCTATAGCCTGGTGGTTGGACTACCCATCTGTGAAGTAAGAGATTTCAAATCCAGAACCTGTCTCCAGTGACTATTTATATACAGTGGAATGACCTCACCAGGAGAAACTTAAGGACACCATTAGAATAGCTCATGTCCTGTGGTTAGGGAACTCAGTGGCAGGTGGCAGAGGCTCACTTCAAATCCTCTCTCCCCTTCAGGCAGAGAGGGGGGTTGAATCCAAACTTTCTCACATCTTGGTTGAGTCTTCGGACCTCTGCAGGACCCAGTGTGGTAGGTAGGCATGTTCTTGAAGGGGCCCTTATTGCATTGGGCCCAGTTTCAAACCTGGCAAGATAATGAAGTGCTGCTGCCTGCCTTATATATGCCTTATATGTATTTTTCTCATGAGTGACTAGAACATAGTGACTGGGATAAAAGCTACTAGGAATGCCTTAGCATTATGTCATCCAGGCCCCTGTTTTTTGTGGAGTTAGGCACCTGTCTAACTCTTACAAGAAATTACTTAGGCATCTGAGACACCAGGCTCAAGGAAGGGACGGCACAAGCAGAGATGTCTCTCCCTGGAGCATGGATTTAGGCGGTGAATTTCCTAAGGGGGGAACCCACTTAAAAAAGCAGCATGGAAATTATTGTGAAGGTGGCAGTGCAGACTAGTCACCCAAGCTTGAAACAAAGAGATAAAGATGGGTTTGTGCTGTGGTGAGTAGCCTGAGCTACCACCTGTGCCATAAGATTCACATTACTATTTTTGCTGTACTAGTTAGAGCAGAGCTACTGTGTGCCTGCCTACCTAAGCTGGGAACCTGCTCCGAGCTCATGTGTAGACAGAAGCTAAAAGTTACAACTGTGAGCTTTGTAATGTGTAAGTCTCTTTGTAGAACCCAGGAACAAAAAGACTGTAGTTGGCTCTTCATCAACACTTTCCCAGACTGTAGTGTATGCCGGGTGAGGAACAGGGCAGGATTAAAGTGTATCTGCTCCAGCAATTTTTAGCTGGCACAAAGTACTTGTGTGTGTTTATGTGGTATGTGTGTGTGTTGTAATAGGATTATAGACTAGAGAAGTCTTGATGCTGCTCTAAACTATGCCCCTAGGATTGAGGATTGAGGAGTTGCAGCTGGCTCCATTTTGACTCCCCTTCTATTGCTATACTGAGAGGGACTGGATGCAACAGAGGATTGATCCCTTATTATTTAGAATTGATGGTACATTGCAAATGAATGTGAGGTGTTCATATGATTTGAATGGCTGCATATTGTCATTGGATCAATAGAAAAATAGATGACCAGGGATTACAATAATTCTGCCCACACACATACATATACAACCAGTAGAACCAATGGGAGTGGCATATATGTACCAAGGACAATATTTCACCCATAAAAAGAGCAAGCTGCCTGCTTTTCAATTCAGTACTGAAATCTCACAGGAAAATGTATATATACTGGGTAATTCTGTATGGTCATTTGTTAAGGCCTGTTAAAAAAGCTGTCCAAGTTAATCTTTTTTTTAATATTGCATCAAGCACTATCATATATAAAGGATGTGCCATTCAAATCTGGAAACTCTGAAACAAGGTTTTACTCACACAATGGATTGGGTTTTTTTGTATCTTTTAAAACATTATTAATTTGATTCTTTTGGCAAAGTAGGTGATGCAGGATTTTAATCTTGTGGGACCTCTTCAGTGGTTTCATGACTATCCGTCATAGTATTAAAACAGCACAAATGTAACACTTTAAACACTAACTAAACAATTTATTCAGTGGTGAGCTTTCATGGGACAGACCCACTTCTGTCCCACAAAACTCATTACTGAATAAATAATTTTCTTAGTCTTTCAAGTGCTACATTTCTGCTGTTTTGTTTTGCTGGCGTACAGACTAACACGGCTACCTCTCTGTTACTGTTCATCATAGTATTAGTAAGTCTACACAGTGTAACACAGGTTGTAGACTGTTTTCTTGTCATCTTGATATATCTCTTTACACTCTCCATGAAATATAGTCTTTTAATACTATGGCTAAATTGTTATACACATCAGTTTTTTCTTTTTTGTTTAAAAAGAGGCCTACTTGCAGTGTTTGATCTTGGTGAAAGACTGGCCATGGATTGAATTTTGACATTTGGAAATAGTGGGTAAAATTACCCAGCTGTGCACCAAAAGTGGATGTGTTTTTCTGTAGTAAATTACAGGTATTTTACACATAGCTTCTCAAAGAAATGCCTTACGGTATGCATTCATTCTGTGACAAATCCATCACAGCCTTTTTTGCATGGCAGGGAAGAGACTAAGACTTACCGCAGATTTATAAAGAAAAGCAGGTCTATGTGCCAAAATGTCTGTTTCCATTTGGAACAAGCCCTTTTTACGGTCATCCTATGCCAAAATGCAGCAGTGTCTTTACTTCTTGGGATCAAAGCTTTTCAAGGTACAAGATGTCTAAAAGAGTGATGTGGGTCACATTTTCTCTACACCATGCTATGCCAAAATTCCAGTCTGGCACAGCCCGCTTAAAGGAACAACTCTAAACTGACTTTTGGATGAAATTTAAAGGTGGTTTTAATTTATAAAGCTCAGAATGGTTTGCGTTGAAGAGACTGCATCTATTCCCAGGTGGTACTACTTACTTCCCCTGGACAGCCTTTTTCACTAAATCTACTGCATCTTGATAGCTGCAAATGCTCCCATTGAACTGGCAGCATAAGTATGTTTTTTCGTGGTCCACATTCCAGCTCACTTCCTGATGAACATCTCAAGGTTCAATCTCCACAACACCCAAGCAGCAATCTATTTCACTTGCCCTAAGACACACCGTGTTTTTCCAAATATTTTGGGGGACTGTCCTTTTTGCTCCAGGCATTAGCATTAGTCATGATCACCATGAACAATCTTATTTCTTCTTCTCTATACAAAACTATAGCTGAGGTCAATGGGAGTTCATAGGTTCTTAGCCATTGTTTTGGTCGTACTCTCTGTCAAGTCTTTGGGGCTACGTCTACATTACAGTGAGCTGTCAGCAGAAGTTACTGTTGAAAGATGTCTTCCTACAAAACTTCTGTTGAAAGATTGCAGCTGCACACAAAAGTGGATTGTTCTGTTGATCTGCTCTGTCGACAGAGAGTGGCCAGGGTGCCCAGCTGCTCTCTTAACAGAGCAGCCAACCAGAGGCACAGCAGACCGGGCTGCCTAGTGACCCAGAAGCTCTGTCTGTCGTGCATCTACACGGCATTTTTGTTAACAGATTCTGTTGAGAAAGGCATTCTGCCTCATGCGGGAGAGGCAGAAGTATGTTGACAAAGTGCCACGTTCTGTTGATTTACTGTCGACAGAACCCTTTTTCTGTGGATGCCTCACCAGTTTTGTTGGCAAAAAACAGTGTTTTGTTGACAAAACTCTCTAGTGTAGATGTAGCTTGGGAGCCTTACTGTCTGTATCAGAGGAGCAGGACAGTGCCATGGGCAAGGAGGAAGTAATTGCAGGGAACCACAGAAACAGAATGGAGGTGAATCCTGAAACAGGCTTATTAATTTAGATACATAAAATCTAGAACTCGGTTCATGGGAATTAGGGTGTAAATTAAGCAGATTTAAAGTATAGAACTTTCATTTATATAGCAAATAGATAAGGAGGGTAGAGATCTCTTTTTAAAGGTGAACTGATTTTGAATTATATGATTAATGTGCAAACAGGCTTTCGGTATATTTGCCTCCTAATTCTATCTAATTTAGTATTAAACATTTCATGTGGAGAGTAAGAAAAATCTGTAGTAAAGTGTGAGTTAGATTCAGCCTAGAAACAGCTAAAAACGGTGTCTTAAAACTCCCTTTTAGTTTTTGCCTATTTGCTTATAATTTTATATTGAATTGTTTGTTATTTCTTTCTAAGAAGCTTGAAAATCCATTTAGCCTCTATTTATTTTGTCCCTTGAGTTCATATGAACATAGAAAATACTGTGTCTTAAATGAGCTGTAATTCACCTGTCTTTATTTGATGGAACATTGCTTTAAAGAAGAAAAGTGCTATTGAAAAATGTTGAGTATACTAGTAGATTTTCAAAAGTGCTTTGAATTCATTGTTGAAGGGACTAGATATTTTCATGAGAGCTCATCTCTTCTTCAAGAACCTAGGTGAAGGTGCCAGACTCCCAAAGGTACTGACTTCATTGTGAACATTTTTGATAACCTGGCTACTTAATATGTATGCCAGAATGAGAGCTGAGATTTTAATTTTTCCTCTGAAAATCAAGCACTGTTATTACATACCTCTTTGTAGAAAAAAAAAAAAAAGAAAAAAGAAAAAAGGAAAAAACAAACCTTTGTTCTGGGTGTCATTCTGTGGTTCTTATCCAAACAAAACACCTCGTTAACTGGGAATTTTGCAAGAGGAACAACTACAGGAATGGACTTTTTTGGTGGCTAATAGTTGGACTATTAATATTAATTAATAGATTTTATTTAGCCTCCAAAATGAAATGTAATTCAGCAGAGGAGTTAAAGGGGGATTCTGAAACTGCTACTAGACTAAGCCATTATTTAGCTATAAACATCACAGTACCACGTTTTCTTTCTTTAGGGTCTTGTAGAAATATAACTGAGTACCCAATCAGCAAATAACACGCAGAATATTTATAGGTGAATTACAACACCTTTGCATAGTTAAAGTGTTGAAGGTTCTAAATTAATGGACTATGGGCAGGAAAAAATGTACATGCTTATTTCAATTTTGATTCAATTTATGAAAATGTGTGTCTCCACCTAAGCCTCGAGATGTAATTAGAGTTTGAAACACCAAGAAATAAAATTTGGTATGGCACTCTTGGAAGCAATATGATGAACTCCTTGAATTTACAGCTCCTTCTGACAGAATAAAAACAGAGACAATCAAAGTGCTCTTAATCCATTACCTGAGCAGTACTAAACCAAAGCTAATCTACCTTGAACAAAAGCATGAAGAAACGGGTTATGCCCTGAAAGTGTGGAGATTGGGATTGGTTTGCAAAAGACATTTCCCTCATCAATATAATGATGTTTGTTAGCAGTATGATTTTGTGCCACTGTTGTTAGGCTGATACAATTCCTCGTGTGGACTCTGTTATATTGGTATATTAAATAATGCATTCCCATTTGCCATATAGGAATAAGCTGTTCCAGTGTAAGCGTAATTCACTGGTGAGTAAGGGTTAAAAATCTCCTGTCTGTACCTACTTGCAGCTAGTGTGTATGTTACAGCTCCTAGCTTGGCTTTCTGGATCTAGCCTCTAATGCTTTTCTCTTTGAAAGTTCCTGGTGCAACCTCTAGTGTGTTGGGCAAAAAAGCAGTGTCAATATAATTGAATCCATAGTAGCACTGTTGTGGCACTTTTACTATGGACCTATAGATGCAGTGCAGCTTTTGTGTGGTATACAAATCCTTAGACTCAACTGTACTCAATGGCTCTGGTTACACTAGTGAGGTTTGCTGACAACACCCAGTTTTCTTGACAAAACCGGTGGAATGTCCACACACAAAATGCATTTTGTCAATAGTTTGTTGACAAAACTCAGCACTTTCACTGGCAGCGTTCTGCCTGTCAGCCATGAGGCATAACGCTGATGTTGACAGAGTCTGTTGACAAAAAAGCTGTGTGGATGGTCTGTGGGGGACCTTCTCTTGGCAGACAGGGCTTCCACAACAATGGGCAGCCCTGTCTGCTGTACTTCCAGGTGCCTGTTTTGTTGAGAGAGCAGCTGGGCAGTCCAGCTGCTCTGTCGACAGAGCAAAGCACTCTTCCAATTGGCTTTTGTGTGTGGTTGCACTCTGTCAACAGAAGTTTTGTTGGGAAATCTCTTCCAACAGTGACTTCTATCATCAGATAACTGTAGTGTAACTGTAGCCAATGGAGATGCAAATTCCATAGCCAAGGACTCAGAATTTTCTGCCCTCAGCTCCAGATATAACTGTAAAGGCTATTAGCCAGCATCTCATTTGATATGTACTGTTGCAGCAGTGTGTGGAGAGAAAGAACTGGTTTCTAAGGTACTTAGGTCCTATCACGTAAATTGGACAGGAAAAAAGACAATATTTTAGTTTCTACTTCACTTCTGAGTGCAAATTAATCATTAACTTAGGAGTACTAATACTTTGTTCTTCTCTCCAGTTCTACTAAGCTACAAGACAGAGGCATTCTGCACTACCTGGAACTTCCAAGACATTCATGAGCATATATAATATGTTCAGAAGGCAACACAGTAATCCTGTCAGTGAAGCAGAAACACAGAACAACTGTTGTCAACGTGGGAGAAAAGGATGAACTTGTCATCCCAAGATCTGTTAAAAAGATTTCCCAAGTCATTGATGTTACCTGGAAAATACAGGGGCAAATGAGGGTGAAAATTTCCTGTTTGTTGCCATTACCAAACAAGGTAATATTTCAACTACAGGAAAGCATATGTCAGTGTGTAAGACTTAGTCGACTGCATAAATATGAGTTGACAGAACCACGGACAAAAGCACTTGCTCCAATTTACAGTTAATGCGGCATCTTTCACACTACTTGTCACTGACAAAGCAGTAACTATTCTGTCCTCCGCAGTTTTTTATGCTAATCAGCAGAACATCTGAGTGCCTACTTCCCACGTTGATTTCAGTGGGAACCACATCCTAGGAGCCTTACAATCTAGTGAAACTGAACTGTGCACATTTGAAAACTCAGAGACAGTTTTTCTATTGGTACATCTCAAGCAAAAACTTGGTGTCGTGTGCTAAGTATTCCACAGCATTCAACCTTTTTGGACACTTCTTTCAAACGGCTTTGACATGGGAGAGAAAGACTGTTATGTCATATTACATCTCTTTCAATGGAACTCCAGTAGTCTGAAGTGATTATATTTCTGTAGGGACCATTGTCTTTTTACAGTGCTAGGAAAACTTGAGATATCTTCCTTCTACTGTAAGCTTCTGTATCATAATACAGATACTCAGTGAAATTTAGGAACTGCCATAGAGGATCAAGCCTATGGTCCATTTAGAGTCCAGTACCATTTCTGAAAGTGGCTAGTGCCAGCAAGTTGAAAGGAAAGTGCAACAAACTATGCAGAAGGCTGTTATGGAATGAGCATGGAAATAGCGAAAATATAACACATGCAAGAAAAGAGATTCTCTCTCTCCCTCTTATAAAGATATTTGTAAAGGAGTTTCATAGCATTTAAAGAACCAACTGGCATCCTTTTATTAAATATTTAGAGTAAATTCCCTGTTTATAAAAATGCTGGACGACTTCTTTTGCATCCACTGAATATTCATTGGGAAGTTCATTGGTGAGTGCCTATTCAAAACTAAAAGATCAAAAGGGAACTGTGTCAATTTTGTTCTTTTCTGGGGTGACTGCTATTTTTTGATGTAATAAATTGCCAATTTTGGAGGGGTAAAGAACAGAAATGGAAACGAGTATGCCTTTCAGGAGACTTTTGACTGTGCCATTATGAATAGTCTCCAAACAAACAGCTTGTTGCAGGCCATTCAAATAGTAGATAGACATCCAATTGTTAACCATGCAAATAACCATATCCAATGGTCAGACAGCTGTTAGCTGGCTTTTAGAATGTTGGTAACCACATTTTTGTAGGACTTACCCATGTCTACAGGCTGCTGGGTCTCATCTTTTTCTGAAACCTTACTAAAATTAAGAAGTTTTATGTAGTTGCAAATGTCTTCGAAAAAAAATCCTAAAAGTAATTGTTATATTAAGAGAAAAATGTTTACAAATTATCTTTATAGCCACAGTTTACTCAATATAAATTTTATACATATAACGTTATTTTTGTGTGACTGTTGTACAGCCTTGTACCTGGCATGGTGTATGTATTGTGAATATAAAATACTTACTTTATATGCATATATATACACTTACACTATGTAGGGACATAATTATAGGGCTGCTCCCTGAAAATGGAGCAGATACAGGTTGTATCTCCTTGGTCTGGCACAGTCGAGGCCTGACTGGTCCTGAACAAGAGAATTTGCCAGACGAGGGGAGATCCCCTGCCATCAGCCCCCCAAGCCCTGGGGCCCTGTGCCATGGAGAACTGTTGTTCTCTGGCCTGGCTCTGTGCTCTCTGGGGCTGCTGGGGGACTCTGGTCCCCACCCCGTGTTCCATGGGGCTGCTGTGGGGATGCAGTTCCAGCTCAGGCCCATGCTGCTCCCACTGGGCTGTGACTCCAGCCCCAACCAGGCTACACACTGTTGCCATGGAGCTAGGCTCCAGCCCTGGTCCTGTACTGCTGCTGAGGGGTTGCTGCAGGGCTGTGGCTCTGGCCCTGACCCTGGCCCTGGCCTGTACTTCCACCACACAGGGCTGCTGTGGGACGCCCAACCTGGCCCTGCACTGGCCATGGGGCTGCCAAGGGGTCTGTGTAACTTAGTGTTGCCTCAGCTGGGTTGCTGAGGCTGTTGCCTTTGGCCCTGGCTGCCCCTCCCACCCTTAGACTCCTGGGTTCTTTGGTCCAGGAGCATCCATGGTCCTGCTGGACCACATAGGTTGATGGGCCAAAGAGTGACAGTTTTAAGAGGTACAACCTGTAATAGCCTGCAAAAGTTAGCCATCCGAGGGCCCAGTCAAACTCTCACTGATGTCTATGAGGTGGTAATTAACTCCTCTATAGCGTATTCAACAACCAAACCCTCACTTGGTTCAACCTAAAGTTTTGCACATTCTTCTCATCATTATGGGGATGGTTTTCATGTCACAAAAATATTGGTATATGTCAGTCAGATTTTAAATTAGGTATACAGACAGCTGATTTTCTCAGTGTACACAAAATTAGATTAATGGGAATAAATCTCAGTATTAATCTAATAAGAGCAATACCTGAACCTAATTTTGGCATGCAGATAAAGCCAACAGTCCTGTAGGCCATGCACAATTAATCAGAAGATCATATATAGGTAATGGAGATTGACCAGGACTGTGGGACTCCTCTGTGCATGAAAAGATCATACATGAATAATATTAACTTATATGGAGTGTACTGTAAATTATTTTTACCAGCCAAATTACACTCTAGCCTAAGTACAGACACTGTAAATTATTTCACCACACAAGCAGACGGAGGGTGGCCCAGGGGTTAAAATGCTTGCCTGGGACTTGAGAGACTGAGGTCTTGTCTACACTACTCAGTTTTGTCTGGAAAAGGAAGATTTGCAAAAGGAGAAAACAATGGAGATGTACGCTCTGCTAAGCTATTTTTGGTGCCAAATTCTGCTATTTTGTTGGCCTCCCCGAGTAGTCCAACATGTCCACTGCAGGCCCTTACACAAGAATTTCTGTGGGGGTAGGTACTTTTTTTGTAAAGGTGGACACACATAAAGGAGTTCAAAATAGTTGTGGAATGAATGCATGTAAGAGAGGTTAATGAAAAATTTGAGTGGAAACTGATTGGTAAAATGATTGTGTTATAACACACTAAAAATGTATATAGTAATAAAGGTTTTATAGAAATTACCTTCTGGGGTCTTGCTGTAATATCATAAGTGAAAAACAATATGCCAAAGTATTCCAGATCTGGGCCACAACTGCCTACTCCCTGTGCACCCAGGTTCTCCACTCACGGTGCCACTGCCTTGCAACAGCTCTCTCCATGCACAGCAAGTGCTGTTCAGCTTTCCTCGCATCCCCTTTCCTTTCCTGTTACTAATGGCCAAGGGCATGCTGGGAAATGCCCTTTCCCTGCTCCAGGGCCAGCTATCTAGGCTAGGAGCTGGCCCGGAAACTACAGCTTCCAGGGTGTCTTAGGTTTCCCCATCATTCCTTGCAGGCTCCTGGTTCACAGTGCAGCAGGGAGGAAAGGAGAGAAACCTGACATGGAGGGGTGTGTGCATTCACACCCTTTGCATCTCCCCGAGTATGGGGCTGCACTGTGACCACTCTGTACATGGTTTTGAACATGGTTGTCCTGCAGGCCTGGGGCCCTTCCCTCTCAGAGCTCCAGGAAGCACAGAGAGCTCACAGAGTTGCTAAGGATGCCATTCCTGGAAGCTGAGGTGGCTATGGGAGAACGCAGAGGGAATCACAGAGCCATCAGCATAGAATTGTCAGGAAGGCAGAGCGGAGCTCTGGCGGGGGGAAACAGGCAGGGGAGAAAAAGACTTTTGTGCAATGCTGGGGAGTGTCCACCTCCAGCATGATTTCATTGCTCAGGCTGCTGTCCGAACTTAAAGGGATAGCATGCCAGCAGTCCCCCAACACACACACACACACACACACACACACACACACACACACAGAGTCTCTTTCACATTTACACACACCCCTCCCTGTCACACTTTCTCCCTCCTTGCCCCCGACATACATGTCAGTTCAAAAGCAGCACCGCCTGACAGTCTTGTAAAATGCCCTTGGAGCAATGGGATTGAGAAACTCGCCTCGTGGTACACAGTACCTGCCCCAGGAGGAACTGCAAATCCTTCCCAAAGGACCCTGCTACCACAGTACACTACTATGTCTATGGATGCAAGAGCTGTTAGTGTGGATGCCCTCTGCCAACATAAGGGGGCTGGGGGTGCACTGGCACACATGCAGCGGAAGGCTGTGCCGCTCCAGACAGCATATTGCCGCCTCTTCCCCAAGCTTGTTCTTGCTTGCCCGTCCTCCTTTGGCAGGGAAGTGCACTAGCAGAGCTGGGGCTCAGATGGCCAGGACTTTGGGTTGCTGGGGACCTGGCTGCTAGGGCTGTGCCACCCAGTACTCAGGAGGAGGAGCTGGAGCTGCCTGTTCAGTTTTTGGAGATATGGTGGCACTAGGGCCTGGAGGGAGCCTACAGGGATCGGGGGGCATATGCTGCCCTGGAAGGGCAGGAGGGAACTGCCTATCCACCCTGTGCTCAGAGAACAGGTGTGGACCACATGCCACCCTGCTGCACTTAGAGACTGAGGCCAGTGTGCCACTCACCCAAGTTTGGAGTAGGGAGGAGCTGGTGGCTTTGGGGAGGAGAAGCAGGGAATGTCTGTGGGTGGGTGGGGTGGGGCTGCAGCCAGCCAAGGAGAGCTTCCCCCAAGTGGCAGTTCACCCACTGCCTGTGTAGATAAGGCCTCAGGTTAATTTCCCTGTTTTGCCAGGGAAAGTGCAACATGCCTGAGGGCAAGATGTATTCTCTCTCTGCCCTCCAAGGAGTGCAATGAGGGTAACACATTAAGGATTGTGAGAGACATGGTGGATGAGGCATCGTCTTTTATCAGTCCAACTTCTTTTGGTGAGAGAGAGAAGCTTTCCACAGGGCTCTGTATAAAATTGAAAGTTTTGTCTCTCTTACCACCAGAAATTGGTCCACTAAAAAATGTTACCCTCCACACTTTGTTCCTGTAATATCCAAGGAGTGGCATGGCTCCAACAAAATTCTGCAAACTCCAGTGCTTAACACCCTGAGAGTTAGAATGTTTTTCCTAATGTTCAGCCTAAACTGTCCTTACTGCAATTTATGCTCATTGCTTCTTCCTCTACAGTCAGGCTGTATCTACACTGGAGAGTTCTGTCGAGAGAAGGGGCCTTCTGTCGACAGAACCCAGAGAGAGTTTACACTCATAAATTCTTCTGTTGATAGCGTCTTGACAGAACTCTGCTTTTGCCTTGACAGAGTTATCCCTCAAAAATTTGAGGCATACCACTCTGTCAACAGAGGTTCAGCGTAGCTACTTCTGTCGACAAAGAGGGCTTCTGGTTCACTGGGCAGCCCTGTTTGCAGAGCTTCAAGTCAGCTGTTCTGCCAACACAGGGCAAGGCAGTCTGGTTGCTCTCTGTTGACAAAATGGACTACTCTGTTGATCTGCTTTTGCATGTAGATGCACTCTGTCGACAGAGTGCTGTAGTATAGACGTAGCCTCGGAGTTTAAGGAGAAAAATTTCTCTCCCTCCTCCTAACAAATTTTTCACGTATTTGGCAACTTGTTATGTCCCCTCTGTCTTTTCTTCCCCAGAGTACACAAACCCATTTTTCCCAGGTTAGACCCATAATTTATGTTTTCTAGACTTTTTATGCTTTTCTTTGGATATTTCCCAGTTTGACCATATCCTCTTTTCTCAGATGTGGCACTGAGAACTGGACACAATACACCAACTAAAGCCTGTCATGAATGAATGCAGGGAAAAGGTTAAGACTTAGAGGCAACTCTCTGCAGGGGCTGCCACGTAAGCCAATGGGTGGAAGAAAAACTTTTTTGAAGTGGGGCATTCTGTCAATGACCTGAAGGTATGCGTGTTACTGAAAAGGAATTATCGCACCGTTTTGGAAAGGAAAACAGCCGAGCTGGCTTTTATGTTCAAATTTGGCACATTAACACATGGTTTAAATCGTGATGGGAGCTTTCTGAGTCACTATAGGGGCTCGTCTGCATACTTGGCTCAATCTAATTCTTGACCTTCCCCCCAGCCCTCCACTCTGATTTGCTCACCTTGATTATCTTTTTCTGATTTGTCCTCCTTGCTTACTGTTTTTGGTTCTCTGTGCCTTAAATATTGAGTCTGTTCTGGTCTGGCTATGGTCTGAAGAAGTGGGTCTGTCCCACGAAAGCTCACCTAATAAAACATTTTGCTAGTCTTTAAAGTGCTACTTGACTGCTTTTTTTTTTTTTTTTTTGAAGTGAGGACAATTGCAGTCTGAGGTGTCTTTGTCTGTGTGGCTGATGTGGAGGGGACAGAGAGAAATGATTGCTCCTAAGCAGCTGAAATGAATCCAGTAAATGTCCTGGCTGTCTCATAATCAGCCATAGATATGTAAGTAGAAGGGAAGTTTTTAGTTAGAAGCAATCAGGTTATTTGTTATTTTGGGAGTTGGTGTGGAATTGCTCTGGTTAATGATTTCTTTCCCCTGTACTCTGTAACTTCTAAGCTGAATCCCAGGGAACTAGTCCTCTGTGCTGCAACTGAAATGTTTGAGTGTTTTCTCTCACTTTGTGAATAAATTACTTTTTTTTTAAGGCAAAGGATTTGATCCCAGTGTTCTAGAGAAGAGTCTGTGTATATTCATATCTTAGACTGAAAGGTCAGCTATCAGATCACAGTTCTTTGTTTCTAAACTGTCTCCTGAGGGACGTTTAAGAACTTGGGGTACCCCACAGGGAGACATCCCAAGTGTGTCTTCCTGGGTTAAAGTTTTTTTTTTTCACTTGGGTAATCTGTGAGCTTGGAGAGCTTCTTAAGTAGAGCCTTTACAGGTAAGGTATTTTTAAGATTTTTGAGGGACCCCACTTTCTGCACTCAGAATGTTAGAGTAGGGAGGCAGCCCTGACAATGCCTAATCAGTGAAGAGTGAAATTAGTTCTTGCATCTTGCTTACAACATTCTTGCTATAGTCCTGAATGATGTTTGCTTTTTTGTAACAGTATTACACTGTTGACTCAAATGTAGCTTGTGATTCACTATGACCCCTCGATTCCTTTTGTCAGTACTTCTTTCCTGGCATTCATATCCCATTCTGTATATATGCAACTGACCATTCCTTCCTAAGTGGAGTACTTCACATTTGTCCTTATTGAATTTCAGACCATTTCTCCAGATTTTCCAGATCACTTTGAATTTTTGATCTTATCTTGCAACTGCTCTCCACTTGGTATTGCCTGTAAACTTTGTAAGGGTACTGTCTGTGCCTGTATCTAAATTACTGATGTGATACTGAACAGAACCAGACGCAGAACGGATCCCTGTGGGATCCCACATGATATGGCTTTCCAGCTTGACTGTGAACCACTGATAACCATTCCCAGAGAGTAGTTTTCTTGTGGTCCCTTCTGACCTTAAACGCTATGACTATGACTAACAGCACAAAAATGTTGCCCAGGCCTCCTGCCTTCAGCACTTTATCTCATTAGTGGCTTCATGAATAAACACTACTCGGCACAGGAGTAGCGAGTCAGGAGTCAGTACTAGTATACAGTCTGTCATCCCCAGCAGTAGGCATAAGTGGCATATGCAGTGTTTGTAGCTGAAGTGTGCAAATACACCACACAAAATGGAGTACTGTATAAATTCCTTTTTAGACAAATCTCAACTACTGTAACACAGAAAGTTTATATGATACAGTTTTGTGCATTTTCAGAATCAGTCGTACCATAACAGATGGAGGGCATTTCTTCCATGACTGCATACCAGTGTGGCTCTATCAATTTCAGTGCATCTCCTTCTCTGATTTACACTAGATGTTGCCTACAATGTCCTTTTCTCTCTTGATTTGCTAAAATGTGGCAGATTTAATCACTTAAATGTTTGATTCCTTATAAAAAAAAAGTTCTGATTCTAACCTGGGCTAGGTCAACTGAAATATCAGAGAAGTAGTTGCATTAGTCTGTATCTTCAAAAACAACAAGAAGTCCTGTGGCACCTTATAGACTAACAGATATCTGATGAAGTGAGTCTTTGCCCATGGAAGCTTATGCTCCAAAATATCTGTTAGTCCACAAGGTGCCACAGGACTTATTGTTGTTTTTGAAATATCCACGTTAAAGAACAGTTACTAACTTAACTGCTCTGAAATAAGAATACTTAGGAGTGAAAGTTACACTGTTCTCACTGTAAGAAGATAGCACAGCACACATGTGTTTCTTACATGTTCAACACAGCTTTCCTTCAGCAGGGTCCTCATACACACCACTGCCATCACATATATTCATGGAAAATCAGTAAAAAAATTCATCCCTTGGTTCTGTCTTAGCCTGATTAATATAGGGTGATAGCAAGTGTGAAGAAGGGATAGCTGTGTATATAAGATTTAAAAAAATAAAAATAGCACATGTACATTGGCCTACCTTGTCCTGTAGTGCTCCTTGAAGGAGCCAGAGCCTGACCCCCTTGGGGTGGCTTGGGTCAGGCTCTTTCAGCCCTGTGAAAAACGTAGACAAATGATTTCCTGACAGAAATTTGATTGGGATCATAGAAAGGCACTAATATCAGGATAATCCCCATTTTCTCAGGACATTTAGTCACTCTAGTTTAATATCAACCAGAATGCATTAGCTGGTCAGCTAGAATGCCCTTAGAAAACAGCATTAAGCCCCGAAATTCAGACTGACCCTTAATAACGGTGCCAACAAGCACTGGTTTGATAGACTTGTATTCAGCACAGTCAAGATTGCAATACACCCTCCAGCAAACTTCCTGTGGCTTCCAAATACAATGTGACACAGGCCAGTTGGAAGGGGAAAAACAAGCCATTTATCGGCTTTATTTTACATAAGCCCCTCTTTTTTTAAAAGTGTAACCATTAGTTTTTATTGATGGGAGTCATGCTCTGCATTTAACCTAAATTACAATAGGAAAGGAGGTGCTTAAGGGTAACTGAGCGATGAAAGGACTACATTAGCGTACATGTCCAACAGCTGCTGTTTCTTATTTGTAACGCTGAATCCACATGCAAATTTAATCTATAAACGGTGGTGCCTAGGGAGTATATACTCAGATTGCCTTGAGAAACTAAAATACTTTTATCAAATCACCAGATGGCCTGGTATACAAAAACCATTTTCCTGAATAACATTGTTTTTAATGTCTACACTTCGTTAAGTTCATGGGCATTTCATAATGAAGGCAAATAAGATTGCATATTTGGCCTCATCTTCCATATTATTTCATTTATTTCAATAAATCCGCTATATAACACAGGTGAGTTCTTCATGGACCTGGCATATTTTAAGAGTTCAAACAGCATCACATTTTGCTCCTCCAAAATGCTCATACTCATACTCCCAACATCTTAGAAAAAAACAATTTTGGCTAATGTTGTGGCTTCATAAAGAAGTTTGGAATATTGCATGGAGAATAGCTCTTGGGAGAAGGTAGCAGAGCAGAAGTGGGTGACAAGGAAGACTTATGTTCCACATCTGAAATCTTAGGTAGGGTATCATTGAAATGGTTTTTATGATGACAGCTTTAGGGGCCTAGCTAGACATCGAGATGGGTAGCGCTCAATTTGCAAGGATTTGCCAAGATGAACAGATCCAATTTGGGTGAAATTATAGTCTTCATTTTTGCAGAAGGAGCATCCACCTCCTAGGTGCAAACCTCTTACTCCTCTTTAATTATGCTTTAAACCCAAAGGAACAGAATTGAAAGTTGTGTTAATTCAAATGATTGTATAAGTACTTGCAACACACAAGCATTGAAACTAAGGTTTTCTGAAATAAAAGATGAAGGCAAATAAGTAGAAAAGGCAAATTTAACTGCTAGCATGTCTATATGCGTGCAAGGAGCATGCAGAACCAACAAGATGACCTATATATATATATATATATATATATATTAGAGGCTTGGATTTATGGCTTATTGTGCTTTACTGAACCTTGTTGGGTTGATTCTCCAAGGGAATGTCAGCACAGCCATATGAAAAAAACTCAAAGGGCAGAAGAGACGCACTCTGGGTCCAAATATTTACAGTGTTAAAAACTAGTTTGACAGTACAGTGGGTGGTGGTACTACCAAGGACTCTCTGGACTAACATTTAAAGCCAGATTCTCAGAGCTGCTGAATATCTGATATTCCCCCCTTCTATGACAGTCAATGATAGCTGCCTTAGCTCACCTTTTTAAAAGTCAGGTTGCTAATCTTTCTACACATGTGTAGGTATATTCCTAGTGTGCCTGAAATCATTGCTTAGTAGGTAGTTTGTCGTGTTCGACAATGAGGTCTTGAGCTTGCACAGGGTCATCGGTTGTGGATTTGCATATGGCTGAGGAGTCCAAGCTTTGAATGGCATGGGCGTTCACAGTGGGGGCAAGGGAATTGTCCTGGCTCTGTTGGTGTGGCTGCTGCTGTTACTTTCTTCCTCTCACAAGCATCAATGAGGCGTACACGTCGCTGCTCTTCAAAGTTGTGATATGCGTGTTGTACGAGAGCACACCAGCCTGTTCGGTCTTTTGCATGCTGCTCTAGCTCATCTGGTTTTAAACCAGCATGAACAATGTTGGCCTTCACACAGTCTTTATAACTCTTGCGAGGCCTACCTTGGTTCCTTCTGCCCTGGGAGAGTTCACCATAGAGGAGTTGCTTAGGGATTCTTGACTCCTCCATTCGTGTGATGTGTCCTGTCCAGTGAAGCTGGGCTTTCAGAATCATGGCTTTGATGCTCGTGGTTCCCGCTCTGTCCAGGACTTCCAGGTTCATAACTCTGTCCTGCCATCGAATGTGCAGTATTGACCTCAGGCTGTGTGTGTGGAAGTGCTCCAGCAGTTTTATATGTTTTCTGTACCTGGTCCAGGTTTCACAGCCATACAGGCAAATCTTTCCACACATGTACAGGTGTAGTCCTAATGTGCCTGAAATCATTGTGCCTGGATGCTAAAGTCTTCTAAGCCACGTGACACCAAACCCAAAGAAGTTTTAAATATCTTGTGAGGCAGGGGGCAGGGGGGGAGTACCACTTCTTTAAGGGGTAGTCTGATCTTACAACCAAGACAGCCCAGACACAATCAAGGAACACTCTGCCCAGCCTTTGGAATTTGGCTGTATGGACAGGAAAATGAAACTGAGCGAGAGATGGCATGAGGTTGGTGACAATGCTGTTACAGGCCCAAATCACCAGCCCAAGATTCGGCCAACTTTAGCTCTTTACCCACCATGATAACCTGCTTGTGGGACAAGAGATAGTTTGTTTATGTTGGGCAACTGAGGGCACTGCCCTCCCACAGCTCCCAGTGCCTGCAGCTTGCCCTTCCTGGCCTATGGGAGATGTCTGGAGCTGCACCCAGCCTATTCCTGCAACCCACTGGGTGCTTTGTTCTTCTATGTATAAGTTTTGTTGCTCTGATTTAGGGTTCTGAGGTAAGAGCTTTATGAACTGGGTTAAGAGGCTCCTCCCTCTACCTGATGGCTAAGGGAAGGGGAGAAAGCTAAGTTAATTTCTGAATGATAGGAGAGTTAGGAACTCTGCTAATTGGGTTTCACTTGGAAGCCTTCCAAAAGGGGCATTTGTTGTTAGCTTGGCTTCCCCCTTCTTGAATCCTGTACACAGCCAGATAGCTGCTGAGTAACAAATATAACCAAAAATGCATTCAGGAGTAGGGACATGATAGAGGCTACCAAAAATAAGTTCATACAGTTCCCATGGACGTGAAAAATAGAGGATAAGTAGCCAAGTTCTGTCCCTGAGGGGCTACTCAAATATGGGAGGTTTCCCTCATAAACTGGGAAAAGAAAGTGATAGGTAACTCTACAAAAATGCACAGGGTCTGTTAAAATCTGCAGAATGGGGTAAGTCACAATGAGTTTTCTGACAGCCAAAAAGGTTAATGGTTAAAATAAAGCTTGTACAAAATAAGTACTAGAAAGAAAGAACACTCAGAATTGAGGAAAGAGGTAGAAATGGATGATAAATGTAGTCAGCAGCTGAGAAACTGATTTCCTTTCTTTAAATCTGACTTTTAAAGAAGAAAAGTCTTAAATGCAAGTGCTTCATATCCTATTGTCTCATAAGCCCCATGTTAATCTTTAGTAAAATAATTGAGAAGACATGTAAAGAAAAAGAAAATATCTAGGGTGGGCTATTCAACAGTATTTGGCTTTGGCCTAAGCTTGCTGTAAGTGAAGTGGATGGTGTTAGACCAATGTTGAGAGCATTGATCACTCTGGCTGTGTCTACACTACAAAAATAACTTCGAAGTTGCTTACTTTGAAGTACAACTTTGAAGTAAGCAACTTTGAAGTAGAGTATCTACACACAGCCTACTTTGACGTCAAACTTTGAAGTAAGGCACCACTCCATTCCCAGGAATGGAGTAAGAACTTTGAACTTGGGCTCCCTACTTCAAAGTTAACTTCAAAGTAAGGGAAAATGTGTGTAGACTCTCTTCTGGCTACTTTGATGTAGTGCCTAACTTTGAAGTTAACTTTGAATTTAGTTCCTAGTGTAGATGCCCCTTCTGTCTCTAAAATATAACAGAATCATATCCAGCATAGGGCTGTAAAGGGTAAAACTTGCTGGAATACTTTGTTTTTAATTTTCTCCTTTAGGAAAGGAATTACAAAACTAGTAGATTATGGAAATACTGTAGGATGATATTTGGATTTTAGTAAAACACTTCACTATTTTTTCCATGACATTTTACACACAAAGTTAATTCAAATTGGCTTATATAGCAATGTTGTGTTGACAGAGATAATTGAATGTGAAAGAGGATAGCAATGGAAGGCAATGTATTAAGATGAGTGTCCATTGGGGTGTTACAGGGAAAGTTTCATCTAACACTTTAAGTGTCTGCAAGAAGGATTTATCAGTAAATTAATACAATTCAGATACATTGGGATGAGTGAATTCTAAGGTAGTAACTTGATATTTGTGTTTAATTAGCCCAAGTACAGTGTTAGCACTTACCAAGTAAGTAAAAATACAATCATTGAGTAACAAAATACTTTGCTGTGGGAGCTAGAAAGACTAGAGATGTGGGGAAAACATAAAATGAAATTTAACTGGAGAAGAATGCAAGCTCATCGTCTAGAGAAAAATATCTCTAACTGAGATTCAAGAGGACGATGTAAGAGCTGATACAAATAACCCCTTCAAAAGATGAGACATAAGAAATCAGACATGGGGTGGGGCTAATGCTCAGCAAATGGAATATTGCATAGGAATTTGTCAAGCAATATGTCAACAAAAATCAGGTCAACGTTAGGCAGTTTCCGCAGAGGTGGAATTGAATAGGGAAGTACTAGTTCCTCTGTGTATGACTCACAGAGGTCGATTCACCATGTCTGCCCTAGGGATCAGCTCCTGCCAGCTATTTCACTCTTTTCTGGCTGCATCTCTCCTGTCATTCTCTCACCCTGTGGCCCCTCTTGCTCCAGGAACTGCAGCTTCCTCTTTGTGACTTGGAACTCCAGCTAGATCACCACACGTAGTCCCCTTCTGCGGTGATGTAACAAAGTCTTTCCTGAACCAAATGGTCCCAGTTTCTCTATCCTGTATTTGCCACATTCATATTCTCAATGGCAAGTAAGAGAACCTGGTCCTGCCTCCTACCAGCTTCTAGCTCAGGGGCTCTCTGATCAGCAGTCAAGGCCTGTATTGTCCTACCTTGCTGAACTTTCCTGCTGTCTGGGTTCACCAGTCTCTCGATTCCCACCTCTCAGGAAGTGGCTATTGCATTGCTTCCTGAAGCCCCTTTTGGTGGCCAGCTGCCAGGTTGTATCCGTCCTTCCTGTTCTGTCCAGCTGAGCTTTCCTCCTATCAATTCCCCTGTACCTAACTTCTCCTCCAGCTAGTGGAGTCAGTTTGTCCATCTATTTATTTTAACTTTACCACAGTGGAAAGGCCAAAGCAGTACCACTCTGCCAGAAAAATACACAGATTGAGCAAAGCCCAAAGATGAGAGACAAGGCAAAATACCCAAATGGTTATCGAGATTCACTTCCCCAATACTTAATCTTGTTTCTCTACAACCCACGGTCCTTGAGGAATCTCTTTCAGATCATCCTGAAGGGGTGAACTAATACTTAGCCTCTGGGGCTTAATCTTCACTGGAAAACGAGTTGCTGTGTTTTTTTTCATACAGTGAGAGATTTCACTTGCGAATCATCTTCATGTAAAAGCATTCACCTATTTCCAGAGAAAAAGTAGTGATGAAGAGTTCTTTGTTAAAAGATCAAAAATAAGGCATGGGGTTGAAATAAAGAATGAACGCTGCTCTTTTGCTGTTGAAATTGGAAAGGAAACTCCCTCTCATCTCCCTCTTTGGGGCTTGAGGGGGCTTGTTTCCTTCAGAGAAACTCCTCCTGCTGTTTCTGTGTTGCCTGGTGAAGTGGAAGGAGTGTGATAAAAGCAGGCAGGAGAATCTGAGGTAGGAGAAGCAAGAGAATCTATGTCTAACTCAAGAGTATACTCATCTCCAAGCCTTTTCCTCCACTAAGTGGAGTAAAAACCTTGATGTAGGTCAATCCAGTTAGAGAAACTGAACCAGTACTCTCAGGCTGCATCTAGATTCAGTCTGGCTGCTGGCAGCATGATGCAAAGGAGGGTTCACAAAATTGCAAATGGTCACTCATTTGCATGTTTGTGCAGCTCTTTTGCATATTTGCTTCAGAAAACAAGCTGTGTAGATGTGGTTCTGCCAGAAAAAACCCACTCTGATGCCAGCCCCTTACCCCTGATTTTTTCAGCGATAAGAGGCTGGTGACAGAGTGGGTTTTTGCCAGAAGAACGCATCTACATGGCTTGTTTTCTGCTGCAAATAAGCCACATGAATATACAAATGAGCAGCCATTTGCAATTTTGTGAACCCTCCTTTGCATCATGCCCCACAATGTCTCTTGCCTAGGGTCTCCATGTGCAGCCCAGCCCCCATCCCTACCACCCCCTGACCTCTGAGAGGATGCCCTTTCCCAGCACCCCGTTGCTTTGGCTCCTTCCCACCCTCCAACCCCCCTGCCTTTCTATAACGAGCCCCATCCCTGCCCCTTCTGGCAGCCAGACTGAATCTAGATGCAGCCTCGGACTTGTGCTATGACATCAATCCAGCAAGTTAGAAATGTTGAGCTAGTAATGTCTTAGAGGCCTGAAACTTGTAGGAATATTGAGCCAATGACCTCAAGTAGGGCTTGTACTGTGACAAACGAATGACTAGCTATGAATGGCCTGACTCTTGAATTTCCAAACTGAGTTAGGAATATTGAATTAGTGCCATTTTTATATTCCCATTTCCCCAAATAGCTGGATAAATATAGCCATTAACTGGCAACTACTTTTGATATCACCAACCCAGGCCTGACCTGAACCAGTGATATCTATATAAAATTATCTATCCTCCTTCTCTCCCTCCTTCAGCCATTTCTAAAGCATGTGGGTATGTAAGTATCTAGAGTTAAAATTCTTTGTTTTTTGTTACAAGTCCTCAGTGCCATTACACCCCCTTAATATTATTCATCACTTAAGAAAAGACGTTTTCTGTTCAGAAGGACTGTGGTAGAAGGAGAGTTCGAAATATCTGATAGTGAGTACTATCTGGGACTTTTCTTGTTGCCTAGACAAGTGGCGTGAAAGCCAGGTGTCCATTCAAGATTTTGTAATACATCTGTCGCTGACATAAAAGAAACAAAGATTTTCCTTTTGGTTTTCTCCAGCTTCTCACACTGCTTTCTGAACTGATTGTCTTTCTGCTTTGTTACCCAATTAATTTTAGTGAATCACCTTTTAAATGAGAACAGAAGGGAAACAGCCAAGCACACATTTTTCTAGAAAGGTCTACTGGAATTTTAAATAATTCTTATTTTGTGTACTTTGCATAATTTGTTACACTAAATATGAAACAGATTTCAACTGCAGCTGTAGTGCATATGTTGTTATTCAAAAAAGCTCAAGTCCCACAGAACACAGTTGCTGGCTAATTCAGAGTTTGTTAAAATCATAATTGCTGGGCTAACTAACTAGAAATGCTGTCCAGTGATGAAACGAAAATAAACAATGAAGAGCAGATGGGATTCAGCTGAGAAATGACATATTTGCTCCCCCACCACACTTTTATTCTTGACAAACTGCACTATAATTAGCAGGTATATGTACTGATGGACAAAGAGGCAAATTTTTTACCAAATTGTCTCATCAACAGCATTGTCAGCAGCAGGAGAACATGTGAAGAGAGAAAGATGGGGCTTGGCTGTACTGGTGACTTTACATCCATGGGGGCTAGCTACCAGTATAGCCATACCGGAGTAAACTCTGACTGTAGACAGGATTTATACCAGACAGCATTTTCAAGTTGGGACCAGCTACACTGCTGCAAATCTCATTTATAACAGTTTTGCCTGTCTCCACTGTGATGTTTTGGTGGTAACTCCAGAAACAGCCACTAGAAGATGGTTTTGACTACACGCTAATGCCTCACTTTCCAAAATGGAGGATGACCTTTAGTCTCTGCAACACCTGCATCCTGACATGGCAATCTTGGCTGCTCCCACACAAACTAAGCATATGTCTATATTACAAGCACTACAGAGGAACAGTTGTAGCGATAATACAGAGATAGAAGGGAACTTTTGCATCATTGTTGTCAATCTACCCCCTTCCAAGGTGGTAGGTATGTTGACAGAATTCTTCTTCTATGGTGGGATTTAGGTTAATCTAGCACAACCATCTTCACAGCCCTGAGTGGTGCAGCTAAACTGACATAAATTTTAGGTGCAGACCATATGTGAGGGTTTGATTAACATGGCTGTCCTACTGGCTAGTCCCTAATGCCTGGAACCTGTGGATGTTTAGTAAATTGAAATAGTCCTTTATTTCTGCCATATTTTCAGAATAGTTTTTTAAAAGGTTTTATTATAGAGCTCTTTGGGATAGGGGTGACTTTTTTTCTATGTTTGTACAGTTCCCAGCACAAAGGTATTCTGGCTCAGAATTCAGACTTCTTGGTGCTATTGCAATACCAATAAATAATAATGATAATTAATAACATTGGTGGAGCTGGCAGCATCACCTACAGGTAATATTGCCTATGTCCCATTATAGGACTCTGAACTTGCTTATTACTTTGCCATTTTTAACCATTCAGGCTGAATTCTCCATACCAGGTATGCCTCAATTTTTGGAAAAATTCAGCAGACATGGTTTAGCCATGTCAAGGAATGAGATTGGGGGACTTGTTTTTTTTTTTCTTGCTTTTAAAAATATTTTATAACCTCTTTGTGGAGTTGATTTAGCACTTTCATGCTCTGTGGCAGGGACTTGACATTTGGCTGGCAGTCTGGTCTCACCCTGGTGTCGAGGATATGCCCTTTGCTTTTCCAAAATTTATGAGCCCCAGGTTCCCAGAAGAGTTACTTCAGCCCTGGTTAGCACACATCTTCCTGCACAAAATTAAATCAAATTCAGAGATATGCCAGAAAAATAGGAAAAATTAAATGCCTGGATTTACATTTTAGACATTATTTTCTAAATGGTTCCCCCTGCATACTGCAAAAATTTTCAGCTAAAATCTGCTGCAAGCATTATTCTGAAACAGATTTGCCCTTGGTCAAATACTTTCCTTTATGAAGTCAGTACTTCTGTACATGGTCCTCCTTGGGCTTTCAGAATTTGAATCTGGATCCTAAGCACTAAAAATATGAGTCCTCTAACTTCAAACAGATCAGTCTCAATTCCCTAACTGGCAGCTATTACAGACTAATTAACTTCCTGTGTGGACCAGCCACTAAAGAGCAACAAGATTATTTAGACTATCTTCCATCTGAAAATCGCTCATTCACTCCAAACCCATAAATAACTAACTGGCTCAGCTGCAGGGCTGTAATGTAAATAATCGTCTGAAAATCCTTCCTGAGCCTTCTAGGTGAGAGTTCTGGACCTGCCTGGGTACTCCAAAACCTGAGAATTATCGACGTTGAACCTGGTCTTGTTCTAAAGGACTTAAGTAACAAAACTATTAACTGCACTGAGATAAAATCACACCTTGGATTTTTCAGGTGAAATTGTTAAGTTCCTGCCTCATCTTCACTCCAGCTTCTCACTGAGGTAATTCCTTTGCTATTCTTTCTTTGTCCAAATAAATTACAAGGACTTCTGGTTTGTGTGATGGAAGGGTTTGAATCTTTGATGTTCATATTTGATTACAGAAATGGAAAGACTGATAAGTGAAATTATTCAGAAAAAGCACTGTAAATCCTGATGCTTTGAAGA
Organism: Carettochelys insculpta; assembly: GCF_033958435.1. NCBI lineage: Eukaryota > Metazoa > Chordata > Testudines > Carettochelyidae > Carettochelys > Carettochelys insculpta. Next base: position 26,052,501 of record NC_134140.1, on the reverse strand, counting down.
CACATTGAGTTTGACTCAGCCTAACACCTGCAGGTAGGAGCATCTGTCATGAAAACCAAAAGCCAGTCACCTTGGTTCTCAGGGGCAGGCAAAATCAAAACAGGCATTTAAAATGCTAGGCTTTCAAAAGCAGAAATTGGGGAAAGCTTCCAGACTTAGTGTAGGTTTACACTATAGACCTTACAGTGGACAGCTGGAAGGTCTCCTGTGTAGCCACTCGATGCTGGTAGGAAAGAGCTCTCCTGCTGGCGTAATTAAACTACCCGAAACGTTCCCACCAACTTAGAGCTGTCCACACTGTGGCTTTTGTTGGTGAAACTTCTGTTGGTCAGGCTGGTGTTTTTTCATAGCTGATTAACAAAAGTTTTATGGACAAAAGTGCTAATGTAGATACAGCCCTAGAAAAAGCTGATGTCAGAAGGTGAAGAAGACCATAGCCATTGTACAGGAATCAGAGACTATTATACCTCCCCTCCCCAAAGAAGACATGTGGGGACAAATATTATTTGGGGAGAGTTTCACACACACAAATGATTGTTTATTAATACCTAGGAGTCCTCCATTTAAAGTCAATAGAAGTTGGATGCATAATGCTGTTGCACCTTTAAAAGTTCACCCAACATGGTCAATCATATGAAGCTAGACAACTAAATACTGACAAATTTGTAAGTTCTTGACTACAAATGTAAGACATTTAAGTAAAAAGATGGGTCAATCTGAGTGCCTGGTGTTAAATGAGGATATTGATATAATGGGCATCACAAGAAACTTGGTGAAATGATGACAGTCAATGGGACATGATAACACTAGGTTACAAAATATATAGGAAAAGCAAAGTCATGCTGGTGGGAGAGTGATATTATATGTGAAAGACAGAATAGAGTTAAATATTGCAGAAATCTTAAATTGGGGTGGGATACCTTTTATGGGTAGGGGGCCACTGACCCACAGAATAGTCAGTTGGGGGCTACATAAAAAAAAAACCAAAGCCACAAAACATTCAATGAAGTAGCCCCTGATTGAGACACCTCACTCTCACACTCCAACATCACAGGCAGAGAGGTGGAGAAGGGGAGACTGAGGTTCAGGGCTATCCCCAGGCCAGATTTACTCTTCTGGGGGTCGAGGATGGGACCAAAAATGGGAGGTCAGTGTGTAGGAGGGGGGCTGCTGTGGAGGTGGTGAGGGGTCTGGCTGGGATGGAAGGACCGGCAGCAGGCTAAGGGTGGGCAATAAGGGTGGGAGGGAGCGGGCTGGGGTTGGGGGATCTGGGTGTGAGGTAAGGTGTAAAAGTGGTCTGGGGCAGTGCTGGGGGGATCAGAAGCAGGCTGGAGGTGAGAGTCTGGGCAGGAAGGAGGGTGCAGAAACAGGCTGAGGGTGGGGTGTGTGTGGTGGGGGGTGCAGGAGCAGGATGGCAGTGGGGGCATCTGGGCAGGAGGGGGATGCAGGAGCAGGGTGGGGGATTTGGGGCAGGAGGAGGCTGGAGGTGTGTGTGTGTGGAGTCTGGGCAATGGGAGGGCACTTACCTCTTCACACTACTTCTGCTGCCACCTCCTCCAAAGGCTGGGGGAATGGCATAGTGAAGAAAAGCTCCCCTGAGAAGATTTTCTCCTGCTGCTCCTAGGCACTGCCCCTCACTATTGTGATTGGCTGGAATTCTTATTGGCTGAAATCGAGAGCAGCAGGGGAAGCCTCTCTACAGGGAGCGCTACGCTGCTGTTCCCCCAGCCAGGGGAGGAGGAGGAGGAACAGGAGTGATGGTCCCAATGACTCTTCCTGTTCCCACGAGGCAGAGCCCAGCGGGCTGGATCTGGCTTCAGCTTGTCTGGCGCCAGTGTGGAGAGAGGGCAGATGCTGGGGAGAGGAGCTCTGAGACTTGGGGGCTGGATCCAGATAAGCCACATCCTAAATCCAGACCATGGGTTGGGGGCTCCCCACTCCTGTCTTAAATGAATCAAACTGTTTGACAAAGTTTCTATGGATAGAAATGTTATGGTTAAATAATAAAAGTACAGCAGTACGAATACAGCATGGACCACGTGACCAAGATGATGAAACGCTCAGAGAGATTAGAAAGGTTACAAAAAAAAAAAAAGAAAACACAATAGTAATGGATGATTTCAGCCATCCCCAAACTGACTGTGTACATGTCAACTCAGGATGAGATATAGAGATAAAATTTCTAGACACCTCTTGGGGCAGGAAGTGCTGGAATCCACAAGGTGAGAGATGAAACTTGGTTGAGTTATAAGTGGAGAACAGGATCTGGTCCAAGAGGTGAATATGTCTGAATCATTCAGTAACAAGGACCATAAAATGTAATTAAGTTTAATGTCCTTGGGGTGTGGTGAGAAAGGAATACTAAAAGAGCCCAACATAGTAGCAATTAACTTCAAAGAGTGGAACTAAAATAAGAATGAGACTAGTTAAATGGAAATTAAAAGGAACAGTCATCACAATAGAAACTCAAATTAAATATATACCTCAATTTATGAAAAGGACCCAAAGATTGCCACCACATGTAAGCACACTAAAAGGGGCACTTAGTGACAAAAACACATATTTTAAAAATTGAAACTGAAAATCCTACTGTGGAAAATAGAAAGGAACATAAACGTTGGCAGGTCAAGCAATTACTGGGACCACTGAACAATCAAGGCTCTAAATGAACACTTCTGGAAGATATGGTCATTGTGGAGAAGCTAAATGAATTTTTTGTGTTCATCTTCATTGCAGAGAATGTTATGGAGATTTGCTTGAGCCTTTCTTTGTAGGTGACAAATCTGAGGAATTTTTGGAGACTGATGTATCAATAGAGAAAGTTTTGGAGCAAACTGATAAGTTAAACAATAATAAGTCACAAGAAGTTGGTGGTGTTCACCCAAGAATTCTGAAGGAACTCAAATATGAAATTGCAGAACTAACCGTAACTCATTATAGCTACGTCTACACGTGAAGCCTACATCGAAGTAGCTTATTTCGATGTAGCGACATCGATGAATAACGTCTACACGTCCTCCAGGGCTGGCAACGTCGACATTCAACATCGACGTTGCGCAGCACCACATTGAAATAGGCGCTGCGAGGGAACGTCTACACGCCAAAGTAGCACACATCGAAATAAGGGTGCCAGGCACAGCTGCAGACAGGGTCACAAGGCGGACTCAACAGCAAGCCGCTCCCTTAAAGGGCCCCTCCCAGACACAGTTGCACTAAACAACACAAGATCCACAGAGCTGACAACTGGTTGCAGACCCTGTGCATGCAGAATGGATCCCCAGCTGCCACAGCAGCAGCCAGAAGCCCTGGGCTAAGGGCTGCTGCACACGGTGACCATAGAGCCCTGCAGGGGCTGGAGAGAGAGCGTCTCTCAACCCCTCAGCTGATGGCCACCATGGCGGACCCCGCTATTTCGATGTTGCGGGACGCGGATCATCTACACGGTCCCTACTTCGACGTTGAACGTCGAAGTAGGGCACTATTCCCATCCCCTCATGGGGTTAGCGGCTTCGACGTCTCGCCGCCTAACGTCGATGTTAACATCGAAATAACGCCCAACACGTGTAGCCGTGATGGGCGCTATTTCGAAGTTAGTGCCGCTACTTCGAAGTAGCGTGCACGTGTAGACACGGCTTATTTTAATCAGATGGTGTAACAGATGGCTAGTGGATAGCTAAGGCAATGTTGAGTTTAAAGAAAAAATCCAGAGGTGATGAATTATAGGCAAGTACAACCAATTTCAGTGACAAGCTTTCAAAGCAGCTTAAGAGCTCTGTGCAATGTCTGTTTCACTAACTGAAGCTGGTGAAATGAAAGCTATTACTTCACCTTCCTGTCTCTAGAATTATTGGACACATAAATGAACATGTTTTTGGGGGAAATGTCAATGCCGTTTTGTAAAGAGAAATCATGGCTTATAACCACATTAGCTGATTTGAGAGTCTCAACAAATAAATGGAGATGGGCGAGCCAATGGATATAGTTTCAGAGGGTAGCCATGTGAGTCTGTATCTTCACAAAACAAAGACAAGCAGTCCTGTAGCACCTGAAAGACTAAAAATATTATTTATTAGGTGACGAGCTTTCATGGGACAGAGCCACTTCTTCAGATGTGGAGAATACTGATAACTGATAGCTGAGAGGAAGGGAATTTAAAAAAGGATAGAAAAAAATGGAAGAAAAAAACCTGACTAATCAGCTAGATAGGGCAGAAGGAAGGGCTGGGGGATGAAAGGAGGAAGAGGAAAAGAGCCTTTGCAAGTGACTACTCAACAAAGATAATCAATTATCTTATGCATTACAAGGACAATTTCCCTACCTTTGGTATTGACAGTGGCACAGGCATCTCACTTAACTTAACAGACACTTGCACCAAGCTTTTTATTCTGTCAAAGAAAGCTATCAGATTGGTTTGACATCATCTGTTCTTTACAAATCCAAGCTGACTGTTACTGATCACCATATTATCTTCCAGATGTTTGCTGATAGATTTCTTAATTATTCGCTTCATTATCTTTTCTGGCAGAGAAGTTAAGCTGACTGGTCTGTAGAATTTACCACCTTTTCTCCAGCATTCACTGTTGTAGGCATCCAGTGACCACCAGCCTTCTTGGTGAAAACCCATACAAAGAAGTCATTAAGCACCTCTGCCATTTCCACATTTTCTGTTATTGTTTTTCTCTTTTCACTGAGAAATGGGACTACCCTGTCCTTGATCTTCCTCCTGCTGGTAATATATTTATAGAATGCTTTCTTGTTACCCTTCATGTCTCTACAATATTCACATTCAAAAGCCAATCTTCAAAAAACATGGGAGGGCCATGACAGTGGGTGTACCATGGATTTAAATAGAGCCAATATGATATTTTCTGTCTTATTATCTATCCCCCTCATTCTATTCACTTTTCTGACTGCTGCTGCCCATTGAATGGTTTTACTTTTAGGCGAAACATCCACAATGACTCCAAGATCTCTTGCTTGAGTAGTTACAATTAGTTTAGATCTCAGCAGTTTATGGCTACTTCTACATTATATTCCGCTTTTGGAAGTGGAATGCACATGAGGATGATTGAAAATACAAATGAAGTGCTGATTACAAATCTCGCCCATCATTTGCATTATCTCACAAGATCGCATTTCCAGAAGAGGCTTTTCCAAAAGCAAAAAACAGCCATGTAGATGGGGTTCCTTCAAAAAAAACCCATTTTCAAAAGAACCCTTTGTCCTGAAACAAAATAGGAAGATTTCTTTTGAAAACAGGGTTTTTTCTGAAGGAACCCTGTCTACACGGCTGTTTTTGCTTTCAGAAAAACCTCTTCTGGAAATGCAATCTCATGCGGTTATGCAAACAAGGGGTAAGATTTGTAAATCAGTGCTTCATTTGCATTTTTGATTGCCCTCATTTGCATTTTGCTTCTGAAAGCAGAATATAGTGTAGACGTAGCCTCTATGTGTAGTTAGGATTGTGGTTTTCCAGTTTGCATTATTCTGCATTTGTCAGTATTAAATTTCATCTGCCATATCTGAAGTTATGAATATTAGCCCTGTATTGATACCTTACACATCTATATTCCTGGGCAGTGCCCCCACATAGAAATTAGAGTTAGGGGAAATAGTTATGCATCGATGGCTTGTTAAGGACACTCAGCTCATAATGGTCCATTAAAGAAATTCATCCCCCAAGTAAGCCTTTGCTGTGGATGCCTCAGAAAGACTAAGGGTGATGGCTGTGAGTCATCAGAGCACATAAGGGTATGTGATATGCTCATGTGACTCTGGACTTTATCTTGAACCTGTAATTTTCCATGCACCTGGGTTGTGGGCTTTGTTTGAGACAGTAAAATGCCATGCACATGGTGAAGGATACAAAAAGACACCAGAGACATCTCCATTTTGTCTTCATTTCCTGCTTCAGTTTTCTGGGCTGTATTTCCAACAAGCAAGCTCTAAACAAGGACTGGTGACCCCCCAACTATTTGGGTAATTCGAAAGACACTTTCACAAGATAGCAGTTTATTTTATCACTACTACAGATCTGATATGTGGCCTTTGCAATCCTTGTATATATTATTACCTATTTATAATTCTCTTCTTTTATTATTGAACTTTTCATTTTAGTTATTAATGGATTAGCATCATGTGATTATTGGGTAAGATCTTAGTTATATATTGACCTGGGCAAGTGGCTGATCCCTTGGGATTAGAAGGACCCTAAATTTGATTAAATGGGTTTTTCAGTAACTACACATCATAGACACGATTTTCTGGTGAGGTGAGCCGAGGACTGTGATGCCTAAGGAGACTGCATTTTTGACATGTTGTTGTTAACAAGTGGGGTGAGCCAGAAGTTCACTTTTGTTAATGGCCTCATACAATCTAATGGTAGAATAATCACTTGTTAGGGTTGAGTCTGTGCTATTTCTCAGCCTTCGGGTGTGAATTTGGCATCTTCAGCTGTGAGTTACTCAGGCATGGTTACAGGTCGTTCTTACATTACATACCAGTGTAACTTCAGTCAGCATGCCTCATCTGAGACGGATTCATGTTCTGAATGGTTCTCATGTTCAGAAATGGCCTCACTCCTAAAGGACTGGGGTGCAAACAAGATACGTGGGAAGAAGTATTTTGAGACATCTGAAGTTATAAATTCCAATGTGAAGAGAGGGATGTCACTATGAATTGCTGGGAGCAGGGCCACACTAACTCATTCAGGGACCCAAGGCTGTTAGTTTTTGGAGGGGCTCCGTAGGCTCTGGGGTGAGGGCAGTAAAGAGGGGCTCAGCATGCTAGAAGGGACTGCAAGCTGAGGCAGAAGAGTGGGTTTGGAAGCAGGTGAGGACTCCAGTTGGGGCTGTGGGCTATGGGGTAGCCCGTTGATGAGACATTTGGTGTGCAGGAGGGGGCTTTAGGTGGCGGCCAAGGAGGTTGGTGTGGGGATGCAGGGTCTGGGGGGAGTTATGATGTGGGAGTGGACTCAGGGCTGAGGCAGGGGGTTGGGGCAGCTCCTGGTTGGTGCATGTGGGGTGGGGGGGGGAACAGGTGGCTCTGTGAGGTCTACAGGACTGCAGGCACTACTCATAGCTCCCATTGGCCATGGTTTCTGACCAATAGGAGTTGCAGGGGAGGAGCCTCCAGACATGGGCAGAGAGGGGATGGAGTGTCCACCAGCACTCATGGCAATGTGGCTCTAGCTGAAAGGAGAGGCAGCAGTGCTCAGAGTTACCTCCTGCCCACACCCCCACTCCCTGTCAGAAAGGCCTGACTGGCCTGCTGACACGGGGGGGAGAATGGGGGAGGGAAAGGGGAAGGTTTCCTGGGGCCTGGTGTTTGTTGAAGTGCCACAGCAATACTGCTGTGCCTCTCCATATGGTTGTGAGGGAGGAAGAGAAGCTTAGTGCCATCGTCCAGGTAGTGCTAAGGGCTTACTGTCCTTGATCCCACCCATTCTGCCCTTGGCCACGCCCCTTCTGGGGTACAGAGTGGAGACCTCCTTCCCTCTTTACCCAGGGTACAGGCTTGCGGTTGGCCCCATTGAGGACCGGTCTGGAACACGTGGGGCTTTAGTCCGTGGCTCTGGGCTGCAGCCCCTAAAGCCTCTTCCTTAGCCCATCCCTGTGTGGGATACTAAAAAGGTCAGGCTAGGAAAAGGAGAAATGTTACCTTCTAAATGCAAGCTATTTTCTAAATGCAAGCTATTTTTTTTAACTAACTTAAGTTACAGAACACATGGAGTCACGAGCTATGAAAACTTCAATACTTGCTATGTTTAGCATGCTTTTCCCTGCTGTTTTATTCTGGTCTTCTCTCTCTGTCCCTTAATTAGACTTCGGCACCATTGCTGAGGTTTGCATGTTTCATGCAGTCCCATCCTAGAGATCACACTTCATTTGAGATTATTTGTCAACACAGCACAAATAAGGAATCACCTTCCATCTGGTATGTCACTCACAGAGCAGTGTTCCAATGAACACATGAGAAAGGCTTACTGAAGACAGATGATGGCCAGTGTTTCCTGTATACTAAGCTCTTGGGCAGCTGCCCAGGAGAGATTCAGCTCTGCCCAGCTGCTTAACAGAGCGCCCACAGAGTCCACAGCTGGCATCATGTGTCTCTACTGATGGTGCACACCCCCACATGCCTCAGTGCACATAACAACATTCATTCTGCCCACAGATGGAAAATACTAGAGGGAACATTGATGGCCACTGGTTGTAAAGGGGCTCAGGTGACAGTGGTTGGAATAATCTGTCAGTCACAGGCACAGATAAAGAATAGTATGCCTGTGAACTCAGAGAAGTGAGTGGGTATAAATTGACATGGGTCTGCTGATGTCACCATAGCTGTGCCTTTTGGCTTGAAACCCAAACTTTGTGATCCAAAACAGGAAGAGGCTGGGTAAAGTGCTGACAGGACAACTTAAGGCATATGGTGCCTTTTTCTCTCAGCTACCTTAGTAGGAGTCAGGAGAAATTCCATTTGAAGACAAGGGAGAGGCACTGATATAAGTCCAAGAAAAACAAGGAATGGGGTCTGTTCCAAAGGTGACTGCCATCAGTGGGAGTTTCTTCACTGAATTCACTGAACTTTGGACCAAGGTATTTGTTCCCTGGGTTACAGCAAAATGTAAAGTTGCCAGCATTTCTACAGTAGTCAGTCATGTTTTGATTCACTGAATCTAGAAGAACCTTGGGGGCATGCTCTCATTTAAGTATTTGTACAAAACAAACCTAGTACTTGTGTGTATTTTCTCTCTGTTTACCGTGTAAACAAGTTACTCCACTATCACTTTAAAGACTAACAAAATAATTTATTAAGTTATGAGCTTTTGTGGGGCAGACCCACTTCTTCAGATCTGCCCCACAAAAGCTCATCACCTAATAAATTATTTTGCTAGTCTTTAAAGTGCTACATGACTGCTTTTTTGTTTTGTGACGATACAGGCTAACATGGGTACCTCTCTTCGACCACCTACCCCACTGTGCATCATGCTGGAGTGATCGTGCTTTTTGCATTTTACTTGTGCAAAGCATCCTGTACTTCTGTGAAACCATGGCCAAAAGACAATAATAATCATGCTGCCTTACCAAATATGATAGTGGTGATTTATATCTTCCTTGTGGTGAGATCCATGTATCTGTGCATTTCTGGAACTACTGACAGCCACTTTAAAATTTAAAAAGAAATGACATTGTATTAGGAGTAAGAACCCAGACATTTGCTTTCATATTCAGGACAGATTTCCCCTCTCGTGTCCCAAATCATCACTACTTTGTTTGTATCCTTATTATAAAGTTTGCAGTACAGTTAATTCTAATCAGATTAAATCTTGCCAGTCTTTAAACCATTGCTGATCTAGTTGATCCCAATGAACTGGCTAAAATGTGCAGTAATTTGTACAGCTGGCAATGCTTTTAGGAGCAAATACAGGTGTTCTTCCCCCTGGAGTTTGGGAGGAGGGGAGGAGCAAAGGAAAGAAACATGAAATTTCAATGGTTTAATGTTGCTTCTGTGCTGAGTTTAAGTATAAAGGATTCTCTGAGGCTCTTCAAGATGTGCCAAGAGGTCAAAATGCTGTCTAGTTCATCAAACTACTTCTTAATAAAATAGTAACTGTTCAAGGATTTGACAAGTCCCATGGGTTGGGAAATGCATGAAATAGCCTCACAGTAGTTTTCCCCCTTCTGTATTGAACTGATATTGTCCGACGTTAAAGGAGAGCTTCCTTTCTCTGGCAGGACCTACAGTGATCACTTTCAATATCTTTTTTGAGTGCTAGGATGTAGGGACTTTTAATCCTAAATATAAATCATGCACAGCTCCTTGCAAAAGGAAAAAAGTGGAAGACTGAACATGAAGGAGATAAGTGAAAGAGGGGATGAGAGAAAAGTTAAAGGACAACCATCCTTCTCTTCCTCTACTTTCTGCTTTCTCCATTAATGCCTCTTTGTATTTTCTGCTTCTGCCTCCCTTTTCACCTTCTTTTACTACAGGTTGCACCTCCCTCATCCAACACCCTTGGGACTTGACTGGTTCCAAACAAGGGAATTTGCTACATGGATGGAGGTCCCCTGCCTCTGGCCACCCAGTCTGCTGCTCCTCCTTGCTGTGGTCTCCCCTTTTACCCTCCTTCTTCCATCTCCAGCCCTGTGGCTCCCTTACGTGGACCTTGGCCCCTTCTGGGCTGACACTGGCTGGCCATGCTTGGGCTGCTGGCCAGGGAGGCTGGCTCCAGCCCCAGCCAAGCTGCCAGAAAAGGCCCTGCAAGTGGCATTAGAGGCTCCAGCCCTGGCCCCACAAGTACAGGATGTGGCCATGGCCCCATTGGCACTGGCTCTGGCCCTGGCCCCAAGGGTTCTGGACATGGCTGGGTTCCAGCTGTGACTGGGCTTCCAGTGCAGCCCCAGTCCCACGGGCAATGCCAGGGCCACCCCAGCTCCAGCCCTGCAGAAGACAGCTCCAGCCCTGTGGGACCTGGCTCTGGACCTGGACCCGGACCTGGACCCGGACCCGGACCCAGAGGCTTGCTCCCACACTGGCTGGGCTGCTGGTGTGGCCCTGGCCCTGAGGCTGGTGAACGTGGCCATGGCCCCGTGGGCGATGGCTTGAGCCCCAGCCCCATGGATGCCACTGGTGCAGCCATGGCCCCAGCTCTTTGGAGGCTGGCCGCAACCCCAGCTCAGCCATTGGACTGGCTGTGACCCCAGCCGGACTGCCCATGTGTTCCTGGCCCAGCAAGCACGAGGTTCACCTTTGGCCAGGCTGCTGGTGTACCTCTAGCCCTGCAGAGGCTGCCTCTGAACGAGGACACAACCCCTGCTGGGCTCCCCATCCAGGGTGGCTGGGCTCACCTCTAACTGGGCTCTAGCTGGCCCTCTCCCCAGTAGCCTCCCAACCTGGGGTCTTTGGTCCAGTAACATCCATGGTCATGCCGGACCATGGATATTGCCAGACCAGAGAATAACCTTTTTGGGAGGATCAACCTGTATTTCCTTCTCTTTTTCCCACCCCTTCATCAGTTTTTCTCCTACCATCCATTATTTTTATATAGAGATATTAAAAGTGATCATATTCAACAGTTAAATATTTGTTCCTTAGTTCCAAAGATACCACTTCAGGAAGTCAGTGTATGTCACCAGCCTAGAGGAACTTAGGTCCAATTCACATGTCATATCCCAAAGGTTCACAAACATTTCGAAAACCTCAGTATGAAATACCATCCAAACTTAAACAAAGAAGACTCCATTTTGTGTTGTCGTGCTCTGGCCATCACAGAAGTCAAAAGCTGAGTGAGATTTAAGTTGTCTTAGCCACAGGTAGGGTGAACAAGCCTCACAGTGAGAAATATCTCATTGCTATCAAATAGGAACCTCAAATGGGGTTCTTTACGATGTTCACCACTCAGAAAAGCTGCATGTTAAATATTCTCATGCCTCCATCCCTTATTTCTGCTTGTCCCTTATTTCCAACCTTTTCTAAATCTTTGTGTTCAAGACCTTGGATTCTATTTCCACCACTGTCTTCTGCTACTCCCACCATCTCCATCAAGTTTTCAATTTTTTTTTATACTCCTCCAAGTCTTATGTTTCATCATTCTTTTAGTAAGAAATCTCCTCTCCCCAGCTTTGCTTTCCTATCCTTTCTTGTCCAAATTCCTCTGCACCTTAAAAAAGTTATCTCTGGTGTCCTGGCCAAGTTCCATTTGGGCCATTACACTGTTACCTAATGTGTCTAGTCGATGAGACACTCTTTATAAAGTATTTTAAATTTTTACCCTGAGTACTTAGAAGTTTTGCTGTGCTCTCTTAATTGGTTGATGCTTCTAAATGTGTTTTCTCTCTCTCTCTCTCACACATACACAGGGTCCCATATGCTCTCCAGCAGTTTGACCTGAATTCTGTAGCAAGACTCTTATATTTATAGTCATATTGTTGTTGCTGTCTGTATGAGAGGTCCTGGGTCCAAACCTCACTTGATGTTTTGGATTTTTTTGTTTTTTGTTTCATATAAAAGTCAAGATTAGACGTTGTAATGACCCTTCCTAGCCTTAAGATCTACACATAAGCTAAGCTGAGGGAAGAGCTGGTTGGAAGAAAAAAGCCAATGACATCTTTTCCTGAAATTTGAGATTCTGACTGAAAGAAATCAGGATGAACTATTCACAACAATTTTCATTACAGTTTTTAAACAGCTCAAAAACTGAAATGTGTTACCAAAATAAATATGAACTTTACAATACAATCAGAAGAGGTCTGGTGTTAGTCTGATATTTTACTTGTTTTACACTGCCTCTGGATTTTTTAAATTATCACTATGTATTGAAAACAGGGCAGGAGTTCACATTGGAGAGCTGTAAAATGCGTTGCCACCGTACTGCTCCACCTCCAAAATAGTGACTGCTATCCAGCCTTCCACGCCTCTTTTGCAAACGCTTTGTTCATCATGATCACACCCCTTTAAATGGTATTGTGTATGAACAATACAGTCTCCACTTTTATAAAAGTGGTTGAGAAGCCATGTGCCCCCTGGAAATTGAGAGTATTTCAGCCCCACTGCCTGTTCATGCACAAAACTCTATTTGCTGGAGCTGTGATGAGGGCATGCAACCATCTTAATGTCTTGGGGGAAGAATTTTCTTGCAACTTCCTTTTTCTACTATGGACTTCTGTGGTCTGTGCCTCCATCTTATTTTGTGGATGAGAGTTTGGCCTCTTACAGTTAAGGGATAATCTCTGTCGCCTTGTAGTACTAAAACAATAAATTACTTTGATTGATGGCTAAAGCAAAGATGAGACTTTTATTCCTAAATAGCTAAAGCTGTTAACTGTGAGCATACTAGAAGGTTATGGGGGATAGTCACAAATACACAATAAATGATAGTGCAAAGCAGATCCACTAGAATCGCCAGGTAATTTCATCATATGTTTGAAACTCTAGTGACAGGTCTACACACTTTGGGGTGTGGACATTAACTACTCAGCAGGAGCAAAGCTAGACCTGATTAATAACCTCAGTACACACCAGGCTGGGCCTTCTTTGAAACGATTATGTGATGACCTACACATTGTATGAATCAACAAGGGTTTCCAGTGTCATTTCTGAGACCTGCAGTCTTGTTATACCTATTTTCTATACACAATCTATTCAGCAACACTTTAGATATCATAATGTCACATGGATTCTGCAGAGTTTGCAATTCTATTTTTCAATAACAAAAGGCCAAATTCTGGATTACTTAGAGGAAGAATCATATTGACTTCGGTTGCCATTTTGTCTGTTTAGGCCAGGACTGGGTACACATCAGATGCCTTCAAAGGTTCATCCACACGGGGCAGAGACAAAAGAGGCAGTCCTTTTGTGACACAGTCCAGAAAATGTAATGTACTAAGTGAGAAATCTCATCGCCATTAATTGGCATCCCATGTATTTACTGATAGATGAGTCCCTGAGAATCAGTTTCATTTACAGCATGTGGCCTAATATGATAATATGTAAAGGAAACAATTTTGGAAAACAGATGCAAACAAAACCACAGAGTAACATTTCCTTTTGATGTGTGGTGCCGTATCACAGCCATTTAACTTAATCCCACTAATGACAGCCCTGCAGTTGCATACTGAAACCACATAAAACTTTACCAAATGTTGTAATACTTAGCAATGATAAAGTATTCTGACAGGTTTTTAAAAAATAAATTTACTTTACAGTTACTAATAACAGCTATTTACGAAAACATCAACGTTAAAATTGGCATCTTAAGTTTATTATTTTACACTGATTCCAGACTTACTCATGCTCCAGAGGTGTCACCGTATAATTTAATCTTTCTTAAAACAAAATCAGTATCATTTTCTGGTTTGCACTATATCTTTCTCTCAGTGCAACAATCACATCTTCAAGTCTTTCTGAAAATGATCCTTCCCTCCATTCAAAACCCCTCCCTGTGCAAATATAATTCTGGAAAGCTGTATTTTATTTTGATCTGTTCCTCTTTTCCTTAGGAATAAAACCCCTGAAGCACAGACAAGCAAGTGTAATATATTACCTCTGTTGGCTTAGCTGGACAGCAGCGGGGGCTTGTAATAAGGATGTGGTAATACACCACAAGGAATCTGTAGACTCATAAAACCTGACCTTATAAATCTCTACGTTTATCAATTCCATACAGCAGCCACTCCCTGCAGTGGAAGTCTCAGACCAATAAACCTGCAGTTGATAACCATATAATTTATCCTCTGTTTTTTCCCCACCAAACTAGCTAATCATGCTACATTAATAACGTCTGTAAAAAATTGAAATGTCATTTTAAAATACAGATACCACTGGATCGTTCTTGTTATCCTACATACAATTAAAATGTTAAGCAAATGAATTTAGATGCACAGGAAAGCATCCTAGAAATGCTTAATTCATATGTTTGTTTCTCTCTAATTTTCAGTGCTTTCTCCCACCAACCACAGTTTTTCTGTTGTCTCACTTTATTCAGCTTTCTAAGGTGGTCCAACTTAATAATTTTCTCACTTAGACATACAAATGCAAGAAACAGGAACACAAGTTTAGGTTGCAAGTACACTGTAACTGTGGAATATGCCCTCTCTTTTAAGGCTGGCAGTACCTCTAAAACTGATTCCTGGTTACGCATCTTAAGAGCATTAAGAAACAGACCTTATCCCTGCACCAAAGCAGACTTCAGAGGCTTGGCACAGGGGAACTCTGCAAGAGGTTTGAGGGCACAGGGACTGGGGAGTAGTAATCCTCCCACCAGGCCTTGGAATGGCAGTGGAGAGGCAGAGGCTGCTTACTGAACCGTCATAATTGCAGTGGGTTGCTCTTTTCTCTCTTGCCAACCGTGATGGAGAAGAGAAAGGCCCATCCCATCATCACCTCATTTACTATTCATATTCCAAAAGGGCTCTGGTCTGGATACTGTGCAACCCCATCTTGCCTTCTTCCACAGTGCCCAGGCCCCTCCACTATAGAGCTATGGTCCCCAGGAACACTCAGGTGAATTTTCCTGCTCCTCTCACTGTCTTAAATCCTGTAAAACGGGGCAGGGTTTGCCACCAAAGATCAGATTTCTACACTCCTCGTGCACTCAGTTTTGGAAGCACAAGGGCGGCTGCTGCTGGCTTAGGCCCTACATTTGCATATAGAAAATGACTAAAGAAACACTCAGGCTGTGTCTACACTAGCAAGTTCTTTTGAAAGATTTTTTGAAAGGACAGATATTTTGGAGCATAAGCTTTCATGGGCAAAGACCCACCCACGAAAGCTCATGCTCCAAAATATCTGTTAGTTTATAAGATGCCACAGGAATTCTTGTTGTTTTTGAAGATACAGACTACCTCGGCTCCCTCTCTGACAGTTAAAAGAAGGGGCTCCTCCGAAAGATCCCATTGCACGGCTACACAGAAAGCGCTCTTTCAAAAGTAAATCAAAAGAATGCGGTGCTCCTTTCGAAAGCGCTCTTCCACAACCTCCCTGGGCTATTTTTTCCAGTACTTATCCATCCCAAGAGGAAGTTTTGCCCAATGTTCAACCTAAGCCTCTGTCGCTGCAATTTAAATCTGCTCCTTCTTGTCCTATCCCCAGAAGTTAAGGAGAATAATTTTTTCCCCTTTTCCATATAATAAGCTTTAATATACTTGAAAATGGCTATCATGTCCCCTCTCGGTCTTCTCTCCTGCACACTAAACAAATCCTGTTGTTTCAGTCTTCCCTCGCAGGTCATGTGTTGTAGACCTTTAATCATTTCTGTTTCTCTCCTCTGGACTTTTTACAACTTGTTCACATATTTCTTGCAGGGAATCCTGTAAAAAGGTGTTCAGTCAACTTCCCCCTAATAGCAGAGGGGTGGAAAAGGAGGGATAGTGACTTTTCAAGACACAGATTATTCCTTGGGGTGGCGGGGAGGAAATGGGTAGGGGTGCAGCTACATGCTACCCCTCACTAACGACTGGACAGTCAGGTTCAGTCAGGGCCATCTCTGGAAATTTTGGTGCCCTCTGCCAGGGGTTGGGTCCTCAGTGTCGGGGCAGGACCAGTGCTCAGGGCTGCAGGAGCTGTGGGAAGCAGAAGCAGGGGTACAGCTGTACTTACTTCTGACGTTCGAATTAGTGCACTGTCATGAGGAGTAAGGGAAGTCATTGGGAGAGTTTCTCTCATCAACCTCCAGCTGTGGGAATGGCAGGACAAACCAATTTCCAATACACTGACTCCAGCGGCACAATTCATGTAGCTGGAGTTGCGTATCTTAAATTGATTCTCGTTGTAGTGTTGACTGGTCCAGGACAGGGATGAGAGGCAGCCGGGGTCAGGCCTCCCCCTGCACTCACCAGATGCAATGGGAAGTGGAGCAACCCAGCCCCAGCCTGCTCTACTCCCCTGGCCCCCAGCTGCATCACTCAGGGGAAGCGGTGGGACTGTTCCTAGCACTCACTGGTGGCAGGAAGCCAAGCAATACATCTGGGAGAGTGGAGTGGGCTGGGGCCAGGTTACTCCGCTTCTTCCTGTTGCCAACAAGTACAGAAGTGGGCCTTCCCCCTGCTGGTCTGCCAGGCTGTGTTGCTTGGGGTAATGGGGGAAATGAGAAAGGCGTCAGAATGGGGATGTCCCATGTCCCACACACCATGCACTCCTCCCTGCAGGGACAGCCCCAAATTTTGTGTTGCTCTGTGTGGTTGTGTACTTTGCCAATTAGTAAGGATGACCCTGGGTTCAGTCTAGTTCTGTAAGTTTCTGTGAATTTAGGGCCAGATTTTTTGAGTAGTGAAGGTGCTCAGCATCATGCTGAAACGGGCTCAGAATGGCTAAGGGATTGCGGGAGTCTGGACACAGGACGGGACCAATAGTGTAACAATGCAAACATATACCTTGATGTAGGCTAGAGTATGAAACAAAAGTGCCAACAAAAATGTTCTGGGACAAAAAAAATTCCACACTAAAAACAAAACAAAACAAAATCCAAACACACATATTTTCCTGCAAATATAATAATTCTTTTCAGGAAATCAATCCAACCTGACTATTAAACCACAAACAAGCAAGGTAATAGCTACAGCAGCAGGCAAATACAAGAATTCTCTTTCCAGGTTTATTTTGCCCCCAAAGGCACTCTTGAAAAGCAAAAGCAGACAGTTCTCATTTTCTTATAGCTGGGGAGTTTTAATATAAATACTGTTTTATGTGTTTTTTGTCTTCACAGAAATGCAAATTGCAGCCAAGAATTAGCATATTCTAGTCTTTGAATCAAATGATCGTTTATAAAATTTGTTTTAAGACTACTTCAACAAAGTATGGAATTATACCTAGTCCAATTATGGGTCTTCCTGTTGAAGACAATGGAAGTTTTGCCATGAACTGCAGAATTTTACCCATGGGATTTACTAGCTGTATTTTATTGGTAGAGTATGAAAAAATTCTGAATTTTATGGACACAGCTAATGAACTAGTTACAAATGGAATAAGTGGTGCATTTTAAACAAGTTTTCTGTTTGCCGGAAATATATCATGTTAATATTTGTTTTGACTTTGTATTTAGTCCACCGTAACAATGAGACTGGATTGAAAATGTGTGCCAGATTAATGGAAACTACTGCTTCTAGTGTGTAAACTAAGACAGCAAATTGTAAAAACTGGGCCTGCTGCTACATCCCCACAGAGTTGATGTGTCTTCTTATTATAGACTTTATGGTCTGAATCTTGCAAAAAGTTTTGAACCGGCCAATCTTATGACAAGATTAAGTCCTAAGTATGTATGTTTATCTACCAAATACTTGGAACAAAAGCCTGGCTCTGCTGAAATCCATGACAAAGCTCTCATTGCTGTCAGTGGGGCCAGGCTTTCACCCGTGCATGCTGATGTTACCTATCAAGGAGAAGAAAGTCATCCTCTTCGGCTCCAAGCCTACAATTTATTGTGGGAGGCTGGACCTCTGCACCCGTGTGCTGCTGCTCTGTGTGTTTAATTGGGATTCAGCCTATGTGACTAAGTGAGCAGAAAGGGCCCTTTTGCAGAGGCATTGCAGTGTAGTGCATAGTGCACGGGACTAGAACAGGAGCTTTGGGGTCTGTTCCCAGCTCTTCTACTGGCTGATCTCAGTAGATGCCGTACCCTCATTTCCACATCTGTTAACTGGGGCTAATGATCCTGATCTCCTTAACAAAATGTTATCTGATCTAAGGGTAAGAAGAAGGGCTATGCAAAAGCTAGATATTGCTGTCTGGAAAAAGGCAAGAACAACTGTACATATATAAGCTATATGTTCAAGAAGTCTTAAGAAATACAGCACAGTAAAATCTTGAAATACATGGCTGTTCAGTTTCCCGGGTCCTGCAAGACGTGGGGAGCTGAGAACAAAGTGGCAGCCTGGCTCCCAGCTCCTCTCCACTTGCAGAGCTGGGAAACTGAGCAGGGCAGCAGCCCTGGTTAGTTTCCTGGCTCCAAGGAGTGGAGGGGAACCAGGAGCCTGTCTGCTCCTGGCTCCTCTCCACTGGCAAGAGCCAGGAAACTGACCAAGACTGCTGCCCTTGTCAGTTTCCCAGCTCTGTAAGGGGACAGGAACTGGGAGACAGCCTGCTGCCAGGTCCTGGCTCCCCACCACTTGTGGGACCTGAGAAACTGACTAGCACATGGCTGGTCAGTTTCCTGGGTCCTGAAAGTGGTGTGGAGATGAGAACCAGGCTGCCCCCAGTTTCTGGCTCATCACCACTCTGGGAGCCAGGAAACTAACCAGCACTGGTGGGCTGGTCGGTTTCCCGGCTCCTGAAAGCCCAGAGGAGCCGACCTGTCTCCCCACAACAACTTGCGTGAAAATTTGAGTTACGCAGGGCTTGCAGGAACTCAACCTCCACGTAACTTGAGGGTTAACTGTATAGGTTAAATCTTAGTTCTGATTATTACTAAATGAGTTTATAATCATTTAGATGCATCGCTAGGGATCTACTTCCCATAATGTCATTTAACGTGTACAGGACACAATTCTGAACTCCCCAAAACAAAACAAAACAGAACAGGAACGGTCTCTCCATCCAAGTTTGTGCAGTGCCTATTGGGAAGGTGCTCCAATCTTGATGAGGCCTTTCAACAGTGCCATCCTATAACTGGTGGAGAAGAAGATTTCATTTCTGTGCAATCTATTGATGGTCTGTTAAAGCAAACAATCATGAGGAACCTTCTCATTGATAAATGCAAAGACTAGTAGGAAAAAATTAACTTGTTATTATTCCTGCCATGTGTCACTGGCTTGTAACTTATGGCTGGGTGCCTAGAGCCTGGACTAAGTCCCCTTACTATTTTGTATAAACCCTGGCCCCAGTTCAGAGGGTACTTAAACATGTTCTGATCTTTAAGCATGTGCTTATGTCCCATCGGTGCTGTTTTTTTTGTAAAAAAGAGGAGCCAGTACTCATCTGGGGTTCTGCGGCGGGGGCTACTGATGGGGCTTGGCACCACAGCCAGCTCCCCGCCATGGGGCTGTGGGTGTGCCCCACTCCCAGCTGGAGTTCCATGAAAAAAGGTGCCGGTATGCTGTACTGGCATGTACCAGCACAGTAAAAAAGCACTGTGTGCCATTGAACTCAGTAGGATTTAGGCATGCATGTAAAGATAGGTTCATACTTAAGTACTTTGCTGAACTGGGGACATAAGAAGATTAATTACACAGCTGGCCCAGTGAGCTTTATTTTTGGGAAACAAGCATCTAATTATACAATAAGTCTAGGCTGGATCATTAGTTTGCAGTCTAGCCCATTGTTGGGCTGGCTCTGGAGCAAGCCTTCAGGGAGACTCTGCCTTGAGAGTTACAATTTCCCTGCCATTCTCGCAATAGCTCCAGAGAAGAAATATGTGGTGACAACTCTACATCTATCACATTACATCATGCAATCCTTGATGCGCTGGTGTAACTAAACCACCAGCAGATTCAGGGTGGGACTGAGACTGTCCCCCTCCACCTGATTCTGTCCAACCCCATAACGGTAAGATGCAGAGTTCTGGAAACTGTTTGCGCCCACCATACAGGAAGGAGCAGTGCATTACAGAAGAGCAAGGGGGTTCCTTTCACACCCCCTGCTCTCTGGAGACAGCATGCAGTATGGGTCATGATTTTGTTGGCAGACATCATGTCTGCACCAATTTGTACCACAAGATCTCAGTCATAGAGTCTTCTGGTTGAAGTGCAAAATCTGCATATTTTCTGAAATAATAAAGGTATCAATCCCTTCGCTGTCCTTCCACAGTGCATCCAAAATTTGATTGTGGAGGACAGACTTCTAAGGAAGTGTTGTTTTGTTTAATCACCACACTGAAGAAAACTTCTCTACCAAAATTAAAGAAGAGGGGTTAGGTCCAATACATGCAAGAAAGTATTTAACTCAGATGAAAGTACTAAATTACTCAGCATATTTCCGTAGGATCTGCATTTTATCCTTTTTTAATTAACTCATTTCAAAGCTTTTAAACTTGTTCAAGAATATTTTATTGGAATTTCATTACCATTGTTTTCCTTGGGAAGGCAGCCTATAATCTTCCTGATATTATTGTAAAGCCATCACTAAGCAACATGCTTTGGCATTTGTATAAGCTTTTGTCCTCCTCCTTCTCCCATCCAAATGCAAGACATTTGCATTTACTGTTAAAATATTACGGATGCTGACACCAGTTTAACCACAAGATGTGTTGTTAGACTGTCTCTAATTGATTTAATTATTCATAATTGCTCAGTTGGGGCTTATGAGTACTTTAGCGTGATTAAAGGGGAATATACAAGTCTGCAGTTAATGATGTGTTCCATCATCATTTACAACCGTGAAGTTGATAGAGTTAAAAGGTATAGGCATAGTACACTTCTAATTCCATTTTAGAATATTTTTTTCAGACCTAGTTTAAAAACAACAACAACAACAACAAAACATACCCCCCCTTGCGCTGCATAAATGAAGCTGAAGTAATGACTGGAACAATTTAAAGTCTCTTGTAGTTTGTTTAAATAAAAGAGGCACTGGATAAACTTATCTATGTCTGTTGTATGTATGATTCCATTGTAATGCATTTCCTTTTGTTGTCTCCACCTCTTTATTTAGAGGTATTTACAAATCTGACGCTAAAACCAAAGTTGTGTTATTTGATTTGGAAAATACTCAGGAATCTGTGGTTACACAAATGTACAAGTAACTTCTGTCAACACAATGTATCACAATGATCATACATGGTGGTTTTCTTAATTGTCACCATCACCAAACATGTTTCCATAATTACTTCAAGACAAGTGATTTAGACAAGATGGTGTTCATTTTGAGACAATGGCCTTAAAAATTAATGTTGAGAGACAAGTGTATTTCTTGTGTTTGCACAGTGGCTTGCACATTGCAAGTGTTATTGGATGCAATATTAAACAATAAAACTAAAAGCTAAAACTTGTATTTCCATTATCTTCAGTAACCTATTCTTTTAAAAAGGGCTTCTTCTAAGTGTACCTTATTTTCCTAAAGGGAACGTCTGAGGAGAACACACACACACACACACACAGAGTATAAATGATGATAAGCATTTTTAAGGCTTATATAATTATAAAATTGTTAGTATTAAGTTCTGCCTTTCTTCTGAATTCACTTAAAGGGGAGACTGAAAGAGTGAGTTTGCCCTATTTACTGGATGAGGTTCAATTTGGTATTAGGTAGACGGGGAAATTATGCAAACCAGAAAAGGCACCATTTGCATCCTAATACTAGAGGCAGTGCAGCTTTGTCTGGAATAAACCCTAAATGGTAGCATGGTGATAACTTTATACAGGGCTTTGTATTTTTCACCCCTCCAAACAACCCAAAAAAGTGTTTTCCCTCCATTTGTTACACAGATTGGTTTTGTGGATCTGTAGATAGACACAACATGCAGCAGTTAGAACTGAAATGTATTATCAGAAGGATGCAATTACTATTATTTATTTAAGCTGGTTCTGAACCACAGAATTCTGATATGAAGTTGGAGCCAGTAAAGACTTGAAAAACTACTGACAATAAGCAATTCTTCATGGAACAAAACTATTACAATAGAGAGCCTTTGATCTTGCCTGTCTCCTGTTGCCAATTGAACTTTGTCACCATGCACTGTCATCCACAAGGGAGCACTTTTGAATTAAGCAGTCTACAGCAATTTAGTCTGTTCCAGCTTTGAAGTGCCAACATCAGTCAGGCAAGTACTAACTTTTTTCATTAATTTTTTTTTGAGTTCTCTTAGGAGTTGTACAGCCCTGGCATTTAGATAACTAAAGTCAAGAAATCAAGGCACTAAGACATCAAAAGCAAGAGGGGCCCCTAAAATACAAATGTGAGCAATCATTAGGCTCTAATGGCGCACTTCATTAATGTCCAGTTCAAAGCAAAAGTTTACTGACTTTGGGATTGACTAATTTACACATTGTGGGAAATTGCTGCCAGCCATGCATGTAACCACTAAATGTTTCTGAAATAAAGAGAAACGCCCTCTTCCTTCAGAAATCAGGAATTGCAAACTGAGCCTTTAATTGCAAGATGGCTTTTCATTTGAATTGGAATGGATACCCCATCCAGTGCATAAATCACTAAAGCTGTGTGTAGTTAATCACAGATGCCAATCAGCACCTTGTTGCAAATTCCTCCTCCCTCTCTGTCTGCCCCAGAAGAGAATATTACAAATGCTTTCCTTATGGAAATGGCCTTCTATTTGGAACATTCGTTCACCTGGGCTAAAATTCTCTGAAGTTCTCAAGTGTCCTTGGACCCTAAATCCATCTCCCTTTTTTAAAAAGTGACAAATGCTCTCAGGAGCCAAAAGTTTAACTGAAAGTCAGTGAGACCAAGGGTGTGTGTACACTCCAGCCTCTGCCATAGCATGGCTAGGTGCTGCAGCTGTACAGCGCGTCCAGACGGGGCTCCTTTTCGAAAGGAC
Source organism: Carettochelys insculpta (assembly GCF_033958435.1). NCBI lineage: Eukaryota > Metazoa > Chordata > Testudines > Carettochelyidae > Carettochelys > Carettochelys insculpta. The sequence continues at coordinate 26,029,580 of NC_134140.1, read as the reverse complement.
GCCACCTTCTTCGAAGTCCCCTTATTCCCATGAGCTCATGGGAATAAGGGGACTTCGAAGTAGGCGGGGCCCTTTCGAAAAGGAGCCCCGTCTGGACGCGCTGCGCGGCAGCAAGGCTCGTCAATTTCGAAGCACCGCTGCCGCCCGCATGCGAATGAAGCGCTGAATATGCATTTCAGCGCTTCATTAGTAAACTTCGAAATGGCCATGCAAATGGCCATTTCGAAGTTTGGGGCACGTGTAGACACAGCCGTAGAGTGAATACTTGCTATACAGACAAAAGAGGTTTTTCATCCAGGGAGGTAACTTACTGCTCTGAGAGGGTGTATATAATTTGATCGAAAAATTCTTCTGTCAACCTAACTATGCCAAGAACAGGATTAGGTCAACCAAACTACCGAGCTTAGGGCCAGAAATTTTCACATCTCCTTGTCATGGAGGTAGGCTGATCTAAGTTTCATGTGTCTATGAGGCATTGGGCTCTTAAGTGCTTAAAATAGCTTTTCAAAATGTGACTTAATCCCTAAATTCTTGTCTACAAACAAAAAGTGCACCCCTTTAAGTACATTTGGGTACAAGGTATTCAAAGGTATACCACCCCTCCTAAGTCTAAATAATAACTCTATAGTCTGGCACCTTCAAGAACTCACCAGTGTCAAATGAAAGAATTTGCTGGACCATAGGATGTCAATATTGTCTAGTAGCATTACCAACTCTTCCACTGCTTATTGGGTTTTTAGAAGACACTTTGGGGGTAAATTACAGCTAAACAACAGCACAGAACACTGAGACCCAGGATTGGTGGTTGTAAATAAACTTTATGGGACCACGGGAAATTGGACTGCACCCATGATAAGTGGTTGTCAGACTAACTAAAATCATGTCAGATTACAGATATTGCTGGATGAGATAATGGTGGACTAGAGAAGTTCAACCCTCTGCTGTTATAACTGCGGACACACCAGAAGTTTCACAGTTTAATTATTATCAGTTAAAAAAAATTACACCCCTAACTGACCTACTGGGCTAAAAATTACGTAGGAACCAGGTCTTTGGAAAATGTTACACAGCAACTTCACTTCATCAAAGTAAATAGTACTAAGAAGCAAATGTACCTCATGCATTGTCCAATATTATAGAATTGGCAGGAATCCTTGTGATTTTCAGATTGTGATCAATTGAGTTGGATGACGCAGAGGAAGCTGGCCAGGACTTAGTTATCAGTGTAGCCCAGGAAAAACGGTATTCAGGATTTAATCATAGTTAGTTGATACTATTGTGCTAAGTATAATTTGTTCTGGTCTACACTAACCACTAAGTCATACCAGTAGCCTGCCATCTAACTGTCCTGTTACCAATCTTTTTCAAACAATCAAATCTTGTAATGTAGATGAGCCCCACAGGAGCTGTAAGAGATCAGCACCTTTGAAAACCAGGCCATTGGTTTTTCATTAACAAAGGGGTTGAAAACTGCCTGCTAAGACTGTATTTGGACAAAGTTGTCAAGATCTATACTTATTCATACATTTTTGGAACAAGAAAGCTATTAGACATGGATTGGCCAAAACACACAGAGAGGTTGCCAATGTATATGATAAACAGGGGGGAGGGGAGGATTAGAAAATTGTAACTCTGCTGCTTTGCATTTCAACTAACTTCCTTAATTACAGAAATTTTTTAGCAATTACCTCCTCTTTGCAACATTTCAATAAAAGTTCTGCCTTCATGCCTGGCAGGGAAGCTGACTTGCCATGGGCAAGAATGGCAAAAAGAAGAAGAAGGAGAAAAAAAAACCCAACCACTTAGCAAACCACAAATTTCAGAGTCCTAGTCACATCTGCATTTTATCAGCTTTTTCCGGATAGTATTACACCAAACAATTGTCTGCAGATCGGTAGACAGCTGAGACTTTAAAGTGCTGAATTACTGAGAAAATGCTAGAGATAAAAAACAGCACATGTATCCTATCAGTATAATGAAACCAACCTGCTGCTAGCGCCATAGTGCCTTAATTCTAAGTACCCTGTAGAGGAACGGAAGGCTTTCATTTAACTCTTAAGAGGAAAGTAAGGGAAAGAAGAGTAAAGGTCATCTAATACCCAGACTTAATCACAGAACAGAAATACTTTAGATATATGAAGGGAGGAATGCTTGGTGTTCAAAATTAAACACCAACAGCAGACAACAAGAGGGTGCCTGCTCATACTGGGGCTAGCATTTCCTGTCGCAAATTCCCAAGCCTTACCTTGATGTTGGCTGGAGTTACACATCCATGGAACGCCACAAAGGATAAAACTAAATTCAAACATGGAAGTGCTCATACTCTGCTGCATAAAGGATTAATTCAATCTACTTGCAAACTCTGAAAGAGAAGGTAGAGTCAGTAGATCAGCCAGAAGGTACTTTGGAAATGAATAATGGATATTTCCTGAAGTGAGCATGGTTATTATGCACCAGGGCTACTATCTAGAGGTAGATGTCTAAGTAGAAGTTGTGTTCAGAAATCCAAAAAGGGGAATGCATTAGTCATAAAAAAGGGTTTATTGTAGTATTTCTTAATATTTGTTTGACTTTATGTAAAGATTGCAGTGTGCATTATATCTGAGATATGATTGCTCACCCTAGTTGAGCATAATATTTAGGCAGAAATCAGAGGTAGATTTACTCTTAAAACACATGATCCTGCACCCACTGAAGTTAGTGATAAAACTACTGGGGTGAAATTCTGGTCCCATTCAAGACAATGGGAGTTTTGCTATTGACTTCCATGGTTTATTAGCTATATGACTTCCCACAGGAACAGGGTCAGCTCTGCAGAGACCTCACAGGGCAACAGAGATTGTTATTTTCAATATTTAATATTTCTGTTACAGCAGCTCCCAGAAACACCAATGAAGAGCTTTGTGCTAGTTGCAGTACAAACATAGAGATAAGAAATAATCCCATCACAGACTGAAAAACGGCAACACAGGAAGGATGATGGAAAGGGAAATAATCAATTTTAAACAATATTTTGTGTTCATATGCATTTACTTTTCATTAGTCTTGTAATTGTAGCCTTTTATTTTATTTAAAGTGAACTTTTTAATGTAGTATTACACTGCCCTGGGTTCAGCTCAGGTGGTTACAGGCTCAAATTCAACAGAGTGAAACTCACCTCTGCTACTTGCTGCAGATTTAGAGCCTCTAGGAATACACAGAGACCAAGAATGGTAGCTGTGTCAGGCTGTAGCTTCACAAATAACAAGGAGTCCTGCAGCACCTTAAAGACTAACAAATTTATTAGGTAATGAGCTTTTGTGGGTGCAACCCACTTCCTCAGATTTTGTAAAAAATCTGCAAAATCTGAAGAAGTGGGTCTTATCCATGAAAGCTTATTACCTAATAAATTTGTTAATCTTTAAGTTGCTACAGGACTGCTTGTTATTTACCAAGACCAAGGACAGTGACCACACAGGCATTCATAAGTGCAAGGTTCAGGCTGTTTCCCAAGTTTCATTAAAGTTACAGTTAAGGTTCTGATTACCCAGGAGTACAGAAGTCCTATAATGAGTAGGCTGATAATATTTTCCTGTCCTGAATACAGGACACCTGGTAAAGCTGCAGTACAAACATTCAAATTAATATCAAGTTGACTGAGCCTTTGGTAGAAAGAAGTAGCAGGCAGCTAGAATCTGTTTATCTATCTATCTTATTGCTGAGGTTTGCATATGGAAAGGTGACAAACTCACACTCCCGCACACATCTCTCTTGCAAGTATGGGGAAGGCAGTGCTCGCTCTGCCCAGTGCTCTCCATTCACCATGCCTGGCTGGGACCCTGGGATGGACCCACCTCTCCCACACCTGGCATCATGTCTTCTGCAGGCAACATATATAGGCCATGCAGGGTCACAGTCCCACCGTCCCCAGATTTCTATGAGGACTCACAGAACAACCTGGCCAGCAGCAGCCTTTCAGCACTGTGCAAGAGGGAAGGGCTTCCAGTTTCAAAGGGCTGAAGGTGGCAGGGTGAAGGAAAGGTAGGGATGACTTGGCTCACACCTTTGCTGAAGTCATCTCTTCCCCTTTCCTGCCCTTCCCTTCTTCATTTCTTTGTGTCTGGAAGCAGCTTGTCCCTTCCTGCTCGTAGAAAGGTGGCTAAGACCTCCATCCTCCTGCTGGTTACCAAGATAACCCAGACACCACTTGTGTGGCTGCTGGGTGGGCAGGAAGGGGTTAAGCCCTAAGGCTGCATGGTGCATCAGGGCCCAGGGACCCTGACTGCAGGGACTTCAGTGAACCCAGACAGCGTTTATTAAGGGTCTGAACACAGCATGTAGGTTTTTCATGCTCATAAAGATTGATACTGGATTTTAGTGGGTGTTTTCAATGGAGCCTTCTGGCAGTGACACACATGCACACTCTGTATGTCTGTATATGTGGAACTGATCACATCACAGATGCATAACTGAGATATATGGAAGTAAAGGAAATGATGACATGCAAAACCAGTCACTTAATAATGCTTTCTGAGTCAATTCCATTTGTAATTTACTCTGCTGTGCATCCAAGGGTGAAACTGAGGGGAACATTTTATAAATAGAAGCTATCATTTAGCCTTAGTGGCACCTATTTTTATTGGTATCCTCAGTGAAACAGAGTGGAGAGCAGTAGTTTGCAGGGTTTGTTTTTAACTATCCAAACACAAGCTATTTAACAGGCATGTAGATGTAGAAAATGGGATTTCATGATCTTAAGATCTTATTTGGGTATCAAATATGAGCTCTAGCTGTCATACATATACCACTTATAATTGAAAATTGGGCTCTGACTGTGCTGAAAGCTCACTTCTGTAAACCTTCTGGGATTCATTGCTTGCAGTACCTTATAGCAGTGGCTTTCAACTCATGTGCTACTACACACTGGTGTGCCGTGAGAACTGTCCAAGTGTGCCAGGAAATTTTGTCAATATCCCCTCGCCACTCTTCGTCACAGAGCAGCCGTGTCTACACGTGCCCCAAACTTCGAAATGGCCATGCAAATGGCCATTTCGAAGTTTACTAATGAAGCGCTGAAATGCATATTCAGCGCTTCATTAGCATGCGGGCGACAGCGGCGCTTCGAAATTGACGCGCCTTGCCGCTGTGCGGCGCGTCCCGACGGGGCTCCTTTTCAAAAGGGCCCCGCCTACTTCAAAGTCCCCTTATTCCCATGAGCTCATGGGAATAAGGGGACTTCGAAGTAGGTGGCGTCCTTTCGAAAAGGAGCCCCGTCTGGATGCGCCGCGCGGCGGCAAGGCGCATCAATTTCGAAGCGCCGCTGTCGCCCGCTTGCTAATGAAGCGCTGAATATGCATTTCAGCGCTTCATTAGTAAACTTCGAAATGGCCATTTGCATGGCCATTTCGAAGTTTGGGGCACGTGTAGACGTAGCCGCTAGCCACAGCAGTGGTGAGGGGCTGCTTGAGTCCCAGCTGGTATGGGGTTCGTTAATTTTCCCCTGTAGTGGCTCTTTGCATAATGTGTCAAATGGCTCTATTTCAAAATAGGCTCTATTGTGTGTAGACACTGTATTTTGAAATAGCTAAGAGCTATTTCAAATTGCATTTTGTGTGTAGCAGAGTAATGTTGAAATAAGCTATTTCAGAATAGCTCTTCTGGAACAGCTTATTTCAGAATAATGCTGCTGTGTAGACATACTGGCTACGTCTAAATTTGCATCCCTCTTTTGAATGAGGAATGCAAATGAGAGCAATCAAAAATGCAAATAAAGTGCTGATTTACATATCTCATGATTCATTTGCATAATCTCTTTTCGGAAGAGATTCTTTCAAAAGGAAAAAAGCAGTGTGGATAAATAAAATAAAATAAACTCCATCTTCGAAAGAACCCTTCTTTCTGAAACAAAATAGGAAGAAGTGTTCTTTTGAAGACAGAGTTTATTTTCAAAAGATTCCCGTCTACACTGCTTTTTTCTTTCGAAAGAATATCTTCCCAAAATAGATTATGCAAATGAAGCACAAGATAGGTTAACCAGCCCTTCATCTGCATTTTCTATTTCCCTAATTTGAATTCCTCTTTCGAAAGAGGAATGCAAGTGTAGATGTAGCCACCCTGGAAGAGGAATTCTGGAAGAGCTTATTCTGAAATAGTGCAGCTACACACCAAGGCTATGTCTACAGTGGCTCCCCACTTTCAGAAGGGAGATGCTAATGAGACACTTTGGCATATGCTAATGAGGTGCTGCAATGAATATGCAGCACCTCATTAGCATAATGACGGCCGCAGCACTTTGAAAGTGCTGCTTTCAATCGCCCACGGCTCATCTACATGGGTTCCTTTTCAAAAAGATCCTGCACACTTCAAAATCCCCTGATTCCTCTTTGATTATAGGAATAAGGGGATTTCGAAGTGTGCGACGAGTTTTCGAAAAGCATGACGTGTAGACAAGCTGCGCGCAATCGAAAGTGGCACTTTCATAGTGCTGCAGTGGCCATTGTGCTAATGAGGAGCTGCATATTCATTGCAGCACCTCATTTGTATATCCCAAAGTGTCTCATTAGCATCCCCCTTTCGAAGGGGGGGCTAGTGTAGACATAAGCCAAGGCTGTATCTACGCTTGCATTCCTCTTTCGAAAGAGGCATGCAAATGAGGGAAATTGAAAATGCAAATAAGGTGCAGATTTACTTATCGGGTGCCTCATTTGCATGCTCTTTTGTCTTTCAAAAGAGCTTCTTTTGAAAGAAGAAAAGCAGTGTAGACGTGGACAAACCCCAGCTTTGAAAGGACCCTTCTTCCCATTTTTTAATAAACCTCACACTTAGAAATTCCCTTATTCCCAATTTGTTTTGGGAATAAGAGAATTTCGAAGTGTGGCACTTATTTCAAAGCGCCTGCATCTATACAGCCAGTCTGTGTTTCGAAAGCAGCACTTTCAAAGCGCAGCTGGCCACCATTATGCTATTGAAGTGCTGAATATGCATGTCAGCGCCTCGTTAACCTGTTCCAAAGTGCTTTATTAGCATGCCCCTTCCGAAAGGGAGGACATGTGTAGACACAGACTAAGTGTCCAGTAATTTTACAGAGCAGTGTAAGATGGAGACTACGTATTCTGGTTACAAAGAATGTGAACAATTAAATCAATCCCATTAGCACACAAATATCAAATATTTCAATTTTGTTTACAGAGCTAGAATTTAAAAGGTTTCCGAGAAATAGTGCATGTCATTCACTTATTATTCCAATTCCATTCTCCTTTAACATTGACTGATTTAAAAGGTTGTCTTTAATTTAAAAGCTGTTTTCATTTTAGTTTTCCTTTCTGTCATGTTCCAAATGAGATGAAATTGAATTACCCACAAGTAAAACAGAGTGTTGGTTTTCCTAATTGGTTGATGCCCAAGAATTGCAAAAGGCATGTTTCTCTTCTCCCACTTCCAATCCCGGGGCCACTCATCAAGTGGGTGCGACCACTGACCATTTCCGGCCTTCCTTACTCACCTTGTTCTTTGTGCACCAATGGGAGACTCATAGATTCTAAGGCCAGAAGGGACTCTCATGATCATCTCATCTGACCTCCTGCACACTGCAGGCCACAGATCCTCATCCACCCGTTCCTGTACTAGACCCATAACCACTGGCTGAGTTACTGAAGTCCTCAAATCTTAATTTAAAAACTTCATGTTACTGAGAATGCACCATTTAGTTTAATTCAAACCACAGTATAATCAGTTTTTAGCCAGCAAAGGAAAGGAGTAACCACACAAACATACTCCTCAGCAGTGGAAATGCAGCTGGAGAAGGCATGCTACGTGTACAATGCAGCATTCCATATATATGCCAAAAGGATAGAAATGAAGGTCATACAAAAGCAAAGAGAAGACTTTTTATCCTACATCTCAATAAGGTGAGACCCAGACAGACTGGAAATTGCAGATGATCGAAATATATTGTCCTTCATGCAGTATTTGCTTGTGTTAATTTTGTATTTACTTATTTGGTTGGGATACCATAATGTAAATCATTGTAATCTGGGGATTCCCATGCTTATCTTTTTACTACACCCATCAGTTTTTGTTGCGTTCTCAACCTTATCTACAGTATGCCCAATGCCTTTAACACTGCTGTTCTTTGCTTGGGCATAGCCCCATTTGCACAGCTAAGCCAATGCACTTTCATTTTTATGACATTTTCTTATATTAACCATCACTGAACGTCAGGGAAAAGTGTGTGTGACTCAGGCCTTGCTTGTGTCTGTTAAATTTCCAACTCATCAGGGAAAAACTGAACAGAAAACCTCTTAAAATAAAACAAACACCTTGGGGGTCTGAAAGGTCAGTCCAGCCCATTCTGGAATAATATCAAGGTGCTGTAAGTCAATATTTTTGGCTTTATAGCCCTGAAAAGGTCTAATACAGTAGCTCCCAACCTGGGGTTTGTGGACCACGGGGGGGGTCTGCAAGCTTATTGCAGTAGGTCCATGCAAAAGAAATCTATACAGAAAATAGTAGAAAATGGCCGTGTCTACACGAGCCCCAAACTTCGAAATGGCCACGCAAATGGCCATTTTGAAGTTTACTAATGAAGCACTGCAATGCATATTCAGCGCTTCATTAGCATGTGGGCGGCCGCAGCACTTCGAAATTGACGCGCCTCGCCGCCACACGTCTCGTCCTGACGGGGCTCCTTTTCGAAAGGACGCCGCCTACTTCGAAGTCCCCTTATTCCCATGAGCTGATGGGGTAAAGGGCCAAGAGCCCCAGCAAGAGACTTGGTTCTACTGCATATGGGGATGGTATCTTGGTAAAGGGGTTTGTCTCTTCTTTGCTTAGATATACTGCATCTGTCACTGTAACCTTGGGGTAGGTTATGGTCATTAAACAAGCCATTTCTATCTCAGACTCTGTGCTTGCGAGGGGGGGAGAACCGCCTTACAGGCATCCAGCACGGGGGTGAAATTGTCCCAGGCCACTCAGTGGGGGCTCGAGCCGGTTGGTTATATCCTTGACAGGAAAACCCCACAGGAATTGAACCCAGCCCTTGTGGCAGGCATCTGGCATTAATAAAAGGGTTACATTGAGACTTCTGTGATTAGCAATTTTGACTACACGCTAGCTGGAGCAAGGCAATTATTCACCCACTTTTGCTGAACCATCACCCAGATTTTCTTTATCGTTTGTCATTTTAGAGCATCAGCCAATTATTTTCCTTTGAAGATAGGTTTAGGTTTTAATTGAAGAGCATATCCTTGAACATTCAAGTGAGTATCAAACCAAACCTGGGGAGAAGACATCCTTAAAATTGTGATGAACTTTGTAAACAAGAAATAAACTCAACTGGATAATCTTGTGTCTGTGTACGTTCAGGGGATTCCTTACTCTTTTGTCAGAACAGCTGAAGTGCCAGCTTTTGAACTTACATTGCATTGTGCATCAGGAGGCACTTTGTGTGCAATCTTGTGGAACCAAACTTGGAAATGTAATAGGACTGATAATTCGTATTGTTAATTATGTTCTTTTCTGAGCCCTTAATCACTGTCAATTTCAGTCACTGGTCAAGGAAGTAGATTCCAAATACTCCTATCTACTAATGCACATCAATGCTTGCTGGTTATCTCGTGGCAAAGGTTTGTTGAGTTTTGCCGCTTGCATTAATGAGATTAAATCATTTTGGATATGAAGAGTGTCAGACTTTGACTGGCTGCTCAAGTTTTACATTACTGGTTATTTGAATGATTTGAACCTTAAGCTACAAGGGCAAGGAAATAAAGTCCTGACTCTGCAGTCGGCAGCCTTTGGATGTGAGTCAAAATTGACTGTCTTCATCAAAGATATTGAGATGGGCAGACTGGCACATTTCAAACAATTATGAATGTTCCATGGTTCATAACAGAGGGAGAATCCAAATTGCAGCCTTGATTTGCAGCAGCTTGCCAGCAGCTCATGTTTCTGCCGTCCTGATGGTATTCAAGTCTTTTGACTTTTGCAAACATAGGGATCTGGATAAGATTATGATTTGTCTGTTGAAGAACTGGATTTGACAGTGATTCCACGAATTTTCATCAGTGATTTGGAAATGGAAATCACACATTTCAAGGAGCAAGATATCTGGGTGAAAAAATTCATCAGGCTGAACTCTGATTTAGAACGCCTTGCTCTGCAATGTGCAAAGTAGCAAAGCTGCACAAGTTGGCTGACATGAAGAAACTGGAGCACGATAATACTCTCATTCAGCAAACTTGGAAAGAACTTGCTGTCACATGCCGCAGCATGCAGAAAGTCAACTTGGCCTTACTTTCAATGTTTGGCTCCACCTATATGTGTGAGTGGACTTTCTCTCATTTAAATCACATCAAAAGTAATTTGTGCTGAAGAGTGCCATAAGACAGCCTGAATCTATGCATGAAGCTGAATTTGACCAGTTAAGACATAAACATCAAAGAAATGCATGAAAAGATGAAACAGTAGACATCTCATTAAATTGTCTGCAAATACAATGCTTCGTTTATGCTCTTAGTAATCATCTTGTCAATTATCAATAATATTAAGTTGTGTATTTCCAGTCATGCAAATGGGCATTCTTATACTGACTCTTTGGTAACCAATTGCTCTGAATTTTGGTTTGAAAAGGTTGCCAACCCTTAGTTTATAGTATTGGGACCTTCAAACCTAAGAGTCTTAAGCAGAGTAGTTAATTAGAGCACCTGGGTAAATATAGATGGAGCAGAGCAGGAAAGATGGATACATTTCCAACTCTTCAGCTGATCTCATACTATAAAGTTACTGGAATTATTGGGGGAAAAAACAAGATCTTCTTTTGCTCGATGCATGTCAATTGTGAACAGGAAACATTGAAAATAAGCAGTTACCGTCCACAGAACTTAACATGCCAATCTGCATGACAACATGAAACCCAGAGGAAGGAAAAATATTCCTAAGGGAAAACTGCAAAATGCAGTGAAAATGCAAAAAAAAAAAAAAAAAAGAGAGAGAAAAGTGGGTTATGGTATTTGTTTTTATTAACTGAATTGTACTGCTTGAAGTCCCTTCTTATAGTTAGATAGATAGATCTACTGCTCCTCGGGGAACAGACGCTATGCTATCACACTGTATACTCTGCGCTGATAGTGGTGTTGCATATGGGCATTGAACTGTATGGCATTTCATGTTCCCTAGCACTGTCTGAGCACAAAGCCCATGCTACACAGAACAAACTTGATTCAATTTTGTTTCATTTTTAGGCTTACAAGTTCAGGGAAGTCCTTAAACCAGAGGTGAAAGTGGGCCAGTATGGATAGGTATAGCGCATCATTAACAAGTGGCTTCCCGTACCAGTGCATACATAGCTGATGTTAAAGCCCTCTATTGCCACATCCAAGCAAAGCACATTGACTTCACTGAAATCAGAGCACAATTTGTTGGCCAGTCTGTCTGCTTCCGTCACTTAGGCAGGGTCTACACTTGCCCCCAACTTCGAGGAGGCAGGGTAATCAGGGTGATGGAAGACTACTAATGAAGTGCTGCGATGCATATGCAGCACTTCGTTAGGCTAATTCTCCCCGTGCTACTTCCAAGTTCCTTTACTCCACAAAATCACCCTGATTACCATGCCCCCTTCAAAGCTGGGGGCAAGTGCAGACCCAGCCACAGTGAAATCTGAAGTAGGGAAGTAACCAGACCCATGTGATCCAGGGCTCTTTCATACCAGATTTCCTCTCAAAGCCACACCCACTAATGATAAGATTGCTGTTTTCCACCCATGGACACCTTTCATTTGTAAGAGGTACATACAGTTCAAGATCTAACAACATTAAAGAAACACTAATATGCAAATTTTTTCAATACAAATGTATCACTGTGTTCATCCCATCTTTCAAAGCAAAGCTCCAGTATTGTAAGATAGGATGGTCAATGTGACACACATGATCTTCATGAATTGCTGGCTGTTCTCTTCTCAGAGGATGATAACTAGTTATCTAATAAAAATGCATAAGCAGTGTCTGCCCCCGCCCCCTCCACCTCCAGCTCCATTCATTTTCTACTCATGATCTCTGCTTGGGGTAGTATAATTGCTTTAGACATAATTTACTGCTTACTTGGTAATGCAGCATTTCAGCCTCTGATAAAAACCATATCAAGTCACAGCACTGGCCCCCGGCTTGAAAGGGATTTAGTGTAATCACTTTCTTACCCTAACCCATTGCCATATCATTTTTGCTGGATGAGGGGCTGAAAAGTAATCATTGTTAAATGATGCTGGCTCCAAAGAAGGGCTTTGAGTTCCCAGCCTGACCAATCTTCTTTGTCTCTTGCTTATTTTATGGAGTGGCAGCGGGGAAACTTTTATCGTTTGAATTTCATGGGAATAAAATGGATATAATGGCTGGCTATACAGACATGAGACACCTACCCTAGCCCAGGGCAAATATAAGTATCCCAGAAATAGCCTTTTGGGGGCACAAGGAGGAGTTAATTTATGATGGTATAGAAGGATAGATAGTAAAGCATTGAACATTTGTATCAGATTTATGGGTATATCTAGGCTGTTGCTGGAAGTGTGCTAAAAGTAGCCAACTAGTGCTGCAGCATGGGTCATGGCTCTTTGAGCTAGGCAGCAGAGCTTGGCCCCAGGCGATGTGTGAGCTTGGGCTCAGACTTGGGAGGGAAGCCCAAGCTACTTCCAGAGCTGCAACGTCCACACTACTATTTCTAGTGCACTGGCTTGAATGGGGCTAGCATGAGTCTTTGCACCTTTGTTGAGAAGGCCACTTCCAGCTGCAGCGTAGACATATTCTGTGTCCATCTGATGTTTCTGTTGCAGCTGGTAATGTTTAATAATAAAGACTGGAAATTAACATAATCATAGTATTTAACAAGGGTGTGACTCTGCAACATCAAACAATTTTCATATTGAAAGGTGGGTTCAGTTGCCTTCACGGAAAAATTTCCTTGCTTTATGCCTGGATTGTGTTGAAGGCACTCTGTAGCTGTGTTAATTGCTATGGGGAAAGTAGGCTATGGATGGGCCAGGAGAGCAGTGGATGGGAGACTGGAGGATAGAGTGCATGTCATCTACTTAACTAGCCCTGTGGAGCTCAGGGAGAACACTACTAGCAACCCAGGCCTGCTCTGCTGTGGATTTCCTAATGCAAAGAGGGAGAGAGGGTAATTCCATCTCCATGCCCAAGTTCTCTTTGGCTTCTGTGCAGGAACTGCCAAAGCTGCTAATTGGTGTCAGGTATGTTTTTTGGTAAAAGTTAAATAAGTAGCCAAATATATTCTTACAAGAGTTCCACCAGTGGAATGAAGAATAGAACTTGGGCAGCAACCCTTAGGAACTGGACTGAGGTAGTTTATTTCACATGAACTACTGAACAGTCATCAGATGGTGCAGGTTTTTGGTCCCTCTAACTTTATGATTCTAAGGCCTAGTCCACACTATAACCCTGTCCCTGCCACCCATTGATCTAAGATATCCAATTCCAGCTACACAAATAGCATAGCTAAAGTTGACATACTTACCGTGATGTCTTCCATGTGGTAAGGGGGGCGGGGGGGGGCTGCTTTTCCACCTGCTTACTCTTCTCATCCTAGTGGAGAACGAGAGTTGGCATGAGAGTGCACGGAAGTAGATTTATCACCTCTAAGCAGACATGATAAATTGACCACTGATGAATTGATCGGTGCAGCATTGAGACACTGCATAGTGAAGACAAGCCCCTAGTGTGCAGAGTTCTGTCAACAGCATTTCACAGTCCTGTCTGTGAGCTTGAGTCACAACTTCCACTAGTGCAACTTGCACAGAAATTTACTGTTAGTCATTTACCTCCCCTGAACCCTGTAATCACAATTAAAAAAAAGAGCATGGAAAGCATGATCTACACGTTACTACAGAGCACTCAGTTATACTTTTATACAAAGCCAAAGCTATGAAATATTATGTTCTGATTCAAGGTCAGGAAGCAGCAGATGAACCTTTGACAAGAATCCCATTTTGCTATTGCAAGCTATGATACCATATGGCATCTAAATAAGGCTTTTAAGGTGATGCCCTTACGGGTCACAAGCCACTAAATATGATCTGTTAGCACTGGTAAAGGGCGCTATATAATCATAGCTTGAATTTGCTACCAGTCATCTAGCCTCTGCTTTTCAGAGAAAAATTCTGCCCTTGGACACACTCATTCAGCTTTGCCACAGTGAGAGGTTCACAATTCCATTCAGATTGTTTGTCTTCCCATTGGCAGCAAGGCTGCATCTACCTTACAAGCCCAGGGTGTGATTCTCAGCTTCTGCAGACATAGTTCTGCTAGAACTCACAGAGCTAGTGTGCTAAAAATAACAGTGTATGTGTATCAAAACAAAAAAGCAGTCCAGTTGCACTTTAAAGGCGAACAAAATAATTTATTAGAGGGTGAGCTTTGAAGTGGGTCTGTCCCATGAAAGCTCACCACCTAATAAATTATTTTGTTAGTCTTTGAAGTGCTACTGGACTGCTTTTTTTTTTTGATAGAATATAGACTAACACAGCTATCTCTAGTGTATATGTGGTATTACTGGCAGTGGCAACATGGGTGACAAACCCATCTGGACCCTGGGAGTATGTCTTCAAAGAGACTAGCTTGTGCCCCTGTTCACAGCTGCCTGTGCTACCACAGAAATATTACTATTTTTAGCATGTTATCGTGAGTATAGCTAGCCTAAGTATGGCTGCATAAGTTGGGAATCACACCCCCAGTTCTCAGTACAGACATAGTCCAAGAAAAAGATTGAGAAAGTCCTCTTCCACGTAATTAGGTGTCACTGATTCTGCACCCAGTCCTGCAAGGTGCTGAGTGTGCTCAACCCTCAGTATAATGAATGGGTGTTCTCACCCAGTAGGACCAGGTGCTTAGAAATAACTGCATGTAAATGGCAGGATCACCAAGCTGTAGTTCAGGGGGAGTCAGATGTTACTGTAGACAGGTAAGCATTCATGCCAGCTGGCTTTTAAAAGTTGATAAATCCTGTGCAGACTAGCCTTGTTCTTTGAAGTTGTAAAACGGTCTGCTTTTACTTTGGCAACAAAGTAAAGGTCAGTATTTAGCACAAGCTACTATGGCATAGAAAGAGACAACAAGCATGAAAACAGGGTTTACAGTGGATGAAAAGGTAAAATAATAGGTGCTCTACAGTAGATAATCTCCTTTTTATCAAGGAAGAAAAAGAAACAAAGATATCTTACAGCTGGGAGTCAAGAAGCCAAGAAACTTTACAACAAAAAGTCCATTCTGGTACCTACTGAAAGTTAAACTCACTGATCTAAGCTGGCATCTCTGCTTTTTAACACATAACTCAAGTTGCTTTACAATCAGTACCATTGCATGTAGAAATCTTGTCTATTTAAATTTAAAAAAGCTAATAAACAGTTTTCTTAGCTTAGAATGCTGCAATGTGTTCTACTCACATGAAAATAAGCTGTTCGAATATTGTCAGACATATAGAAGCCAGGAAATTAAGACTGAAGCTCTGTCCTTAGCTCACCCTGTTGTATTTCAACATTGCAGCTCATATGTTACATAAAATCACCTATTGCATTGCCCCTGAAACAGTATGTCATATGCATTGCACAGGATGAGTTCAGGATGAGATTTTAACCTTGAAATAGGACCCAATCCTGCAAAACTCCCTTTAAAGTTGGGAACATTAAAGGAGTTTTGTTCAAGCTTGAAAAGGAGAAATGGGCCATAAGCTTAGTATGTGAGTTTACTGATTCCTTAAAATATATATTTAATGTGCAAGTTTCATTTTTTTACACATTAACTTTTTAAAAATGAAAAGGTACTTAGGATTATTTTTAATCTTGCATTTGTCCAGTAGATCCCATGTTTTAATATTTGCAGATGTGTAGTCTTTGCATTGCCAAATTTAACAGCTCAGAGCAATTGTGTACCTGTTTTTAGAAAGCTGGAAAAAAGTTGGAATGGTTGTTTGTTGAAGGGAAGGAGAGCTGTACTTACTATAATACAAAAATCCTTTAAGTAAGCCTATAGGAGTCAAATGGATGGTCTAAGGTCCTAATCGTACAATGCATGTCTTTAATTTCAAGCCTGGAACCACTCACGTGCTTAAAATTACCTATGTGCATGAGTCTTTGTAGGATTGTGCTTTGTGGTGGTCGTGCTTGCATATGCTTAGATAGGACTTGATTCTGTTATCCTCTAGCCTCTTACTCTACAAATAGTTCTAACCTGAAATCAAATAAGAACACACTGGTTCAGATCAAAGGTCCATCTAGCCCAGTATCCTGTTTCCTGGCAATGGCCAATGTCAGGTGGCCCAGAGGGACTGAACAGAACAGATAATCAAGTGATCCATTCCCTGTTGCTCATTCCCACCTTCTGGCAAAGAGAAGCTAGGGACACTATCCCTGCCCAGCCTGGCTAACAGTCATTGATGGACCTATCCTCCAAAAATGTATCTAGTTCTTTTAAAAATCCTGTTAAAGTCTTGGCTTTCATAACATCCTTTGGCAAAAATAGTTCCAAAGTTTTACAATGTTGTACGAAACAGGAGTAAGAGTGGTAGAATTGCGCCCATGGTAAATATGAGGCACACATTTTTAAAACAGTAAACTTTTGAGAGCATCCATTTATAGGGCCATTAGTTTATTTCTGAAATATCTAAAGGCATCTGTCCATAGTATGAAGTAATGACATAAAGAAATTCAGACCAGAAGACAAAACTGATTGAAACCCTGAGTATGTACAGGTTGGGCCTCTATAAATCGGAATTCCCTAATTCAGCAACATCCCTGGACCAGCAATCATGTGTGCATTGGTGCTGGGGTATTCACTGGGAAAAGCCAAGAGTTCCAGGCTCAGAAATTCCGCCCCAGCCTTCCCAGAGATTCCAGTTCCAGTATGTGGGGGCAACCCCTGTTGCTGCCCTGTGCCAGGCCCCCTGGTAATCCCATGGCTTGTGTTCTGCAGGAAAGGGACTTGGGGGAAGGGATACAAAGGGGGTGGGAGGAAGTAAAGCAGGAGCAGGAAGAGGTGGGATGGGGCGGGGTGTGGCTTGGGGGAAGGAGTGGAGTAAGACGGGACAGGCATGGGGTGGAGCAGAGGTGGGGCCTGAAGAGGTGGTGGGGGTTACCCTAGACCCGACCCCACACTTAGCATACTGCTGGTGGCGAAAGGGGCTTGCCCTGGGCCCTACACCTTGCTAAGGATAGGCCTTTTTCCAGCACTAGGCAGATTGCCCAATCACATCTACTTGTTTGTTTGTTTTGGGGTGGGGGCTGAGACAGTCAACCTGTGTAATTCTTAACAACATATCAGTGAAAACATATCAGTGAAAAGAGGGTGAGGTTCCACAGGATATGCGTGATGCTAACATTGTAACATTGTATAAGAACAAAGGAGACAGAAGCGACTGCAACAACTACCGTGGAATCTCCCTCCTAAGCGTCACTGGTAAACTGTTCGCTCGAGTCATCCTTGGCAGACTCCAGAAGATTGCTGAGAGGGTGTACCCTGAATCGCAGTGCGGATTCTGCGCAGAGAGGTCTACCGTTAACATGGTCTTCTGTCTAAGGCAGCTGCAGGAGAAGTGCAGGGAGCAGAGAAAACCACTCTACATAGCCTTCATCGACCTGACCAAGGCCTTTGACTTGGTCAGCAGGGATGGTCTGTTCAAACTGCTCCACAAGATAGGCTGTCCTCCACGGTTACTCAAGATGATCCAGTCGTTCCACGAAAACATGAGAGGAACCATCCAATATGACGGCACATTATCGGATGCTTTCAGAATCAGGAGCGGCTTCAAACAAGGATGCGTGCTTGCTCTGACATTGTTTGGGATCTTCTTCGCACTCGTCCTGAAGCATGCTTTTGGATCTTCAACAGAGGGCATCTTGCTGCACACAAGATCTGATGGGAAACTGCTTAAGCTTGCAAGGCTGAAAACTAAGTCTAAGGTGCGAGAAGTCCTCATCAGAGACATGCTGTTTGCAAACGATGCTGCTGTAGTGTCTCACACAGAAGACCAGCTTCAAAAACTGCTGGATCGGTTCTCCAAAGCGTGCAAGGACTTTGGGCTTACCATCAGCCTAAAGAAGACGAACATACTCGGTCAGGATGTTGCTGAATCCCCATCAATCAGCATTGACAACTATACGTTAGAGGTCATCCACGAGTTCGTTTACCTCGGGTCCACCATCACTGACAGCCTGTTGTTGGACACTGAGCTAAATAGGAGGATCGGAAAAGCGGCCACAACTCTGTCCAGACTCAGCAAGAGAGTGTGGAATAACAACAAGCTATACACTCACACCAAAATGCAAGTCTACAGAGCCTGCATCCTCAGCACCCTCCTTTATGGCAGCGAGACTTGGACCCTATATGCCCGCCAGGAAAAGAGGCTAAACGTCTTCCACTTGTGCTGCCTCAGGCGCATCCTTGGAATATCATGGAAGGACAGAGTTACCAACACTGCTGTCCTCGAGCAAGCTGGAATCCCAACCATGCACACCCTCCTCAGGCAGCATCAACTCCGCTGGCTTGGCCACGTCCACAGGATGAACGATGGAAGGATCCCAAAAGACATCCTGTATGGTGAGCTAGCCTCTGGCAAAAGACCTCCCGGACGCCCCCAGTTGCGTTACAAAGATGTCTGCAAGAGAGATCTCAGAGAGGTAGACGTCGAGCTGGACAACTGGGAAGAACTAGCAGACGACTGCAGCAGATGGAGGCAGGGGTTACACAAGGGCCTTCAGAAGGGCGAGTTGAAAATCAGACAGCTAGCAGAGGAGAAACGAGCACACAGAAAGCACAATAAGGACTTGCCAGACACCCACTACATCTGCAAGAGATGCAGCAAGGGCTGTCACTCTCGTGTGGGTCTTTATAGTCACAATAGATGCTGTAAATGAAGTCCTCAGTTGAAACTTTAAAGGGCGCGATCCATAGTCTATGCAGACTGAAGGATGCCTACTACTACTATCAGTGAAAACAGATGGAAAACAACAAAGGAACCTACATGCAAGCTAATAAACTTACCAGAGAAGGACCCAACCCTAACATGGCACTGACAAGGGGCAGCCTTCAACACTCCCATCTCTGTGGCTTTTTTTGTGGGCATAAATTCATCACAGTCTCAGCTCAGAACAAGCACACAGGCTGATAAGATTTTACTAGGCCCAGTCCTTTGGGTCCTGGTTAGGTGCCCTCTGTGGACAGGGCTGGGGGGAGTCTTGTCCATTTGTTGGATGAGAGAGAGGCCAAGAGCCAGTGTAAAACCAGGGTATTTATCTATAAACCCTGGCTTTTTCTGTTGATCACTGGAGAATCCGGTTTGAACTAGTTCATATGCACCTTTCCAGAAGGAGTGGGGAGGGGTGTTCTCATGGGAAAGTCCCAATCTGACAGAATTTGCCGAATCACTCTTTCCTCTTCTTCTGTTTATCCTTGACCCGAACATACAGTTCCACAACAACACCTGCACAAATCCATTTTAAACACAATGGATCCCCATGGCCTTGTGCTAATGCAATAAAGTTAATAGAGAGTATTCAAAAAAATTGTCAGTCTGTCACATCTTGCTCCTCACCTTGTATCTAAGGAAGACTAGGGGGTCATCTTGTAATATGTTACTGCACCGCACCCATAACAATTTATTTCTTCCCCACGCCTGCACTTGCCAGCACATTTGAGAGAGGCATGGAGGCTCCTCTTTGCCCTTCTGCAGAGAAAAGAAGAAGGGTCAGTTCCCCTGGAACCTGCTCTCCTGCACATGCCTGGAGAGGTGATTGGAGGAGGCTGCTGCGGAAGATGGTCTTACTCCTTACATAGCTACACTGTGGCCCTTAAGGGTTAGATTAGGCTGGTGTTTCTGTAATCAATCTCTGCCATGATCTATTTGTAGAAACCTCTCACAGTGTCCAGGAAATGTTAGCCAAGGAGGGACATCAACTAGTCTGTGAAAATGGATGGTAGTTCAGCCTGTCATCTATTTCAGCCATCCTTGGCCCCACTCTTATGTTATATGAAGTCTTATCGTTAAGTGTTGCATGGCATCATGTCTCAAGTGTTTAGGTCTAGTGTCTGTGATAATGTCAATTTGGACTGGAATGTGGAGAATATTTAGAGCACAGACATCTGTCCCCAGACTAACACAGTGATAAGAAATGGTTTCTTCTGAATAGGCTGAATATTAACATGATTTGCTTCATAGCTTTATATAAACTGAACACTGGCGGATTAGTCAAAATCAGTCCCTGCTGGTTTCCTGAACCAATCCTATGCAACACTGAAAAAACAACTTAGAACAGAGAGCATGAGAAAAAGAAAATGGGTTTCCATTAATAAATCTTTACATTCCCAATCCCTCCTCCCAGAGAAGGAAGTATGTTCTTGAGGTTAGGGCATTGAACTGGCATTAAAGAGACCTGTGCACTGAAGACACTATGTCCTTTTTATAGTTCTGTAACAGAGTTCTTACTGCCCAGTTTAAGAGCAAATCCTGTCTGGAGGGATGAAAATGGGTGTCATCTCCTGTTTGGATCCATGTCATGATCATGGGCTTATGGCCTCACATATCTGCCCCGAGCATGAATCCATGGTTCACACTTCTGTTGTGACCTGGTTTGCTTACACCTGCCTTTGCAGTAAGTGTTAGGACTACACCTACTCTACAGCGATCTGTCGACAGAAGTTACTGTTGGAAGAGATCTTCTGACAAAACTTCTGTCAACAGATCATGGCCACACACAAAAGCGGATTGCTCTGTTGATCCTCACTGTTGACAGAGTGCGGCTGGAATCCCTGGCTACTGTCTTGACAGAACAGCCAACGGGAAGCACAGCAGACAGGGCTGCCCAGTGACCAGGAAGCCCTGTCTGTTGACAAAGAACCCCCACTCCCCCCAGATCGTCCACACAGCTTTTTTGTCGACAGTTCTGTCATGCAAGACATTCTGCGTCATGGGGGAGAGACAGAAGCCTGTTGACAAAAGTGCAGAGTTCTGTCACAGTATGTCAACAGAATGCGTTTTAGTTTGGATTCGCCACCAGTTTTATCAACTAAACCAGGGTTTGTTTGTTTTTTTTGACAAAACTTTCTAGTGTAGATGTAGCTCTGGTAGTTACAAAGGACTTCTTCTACTGTGAATAACGAATTGTGGAGCCCATGGTGCTTTCTGTCTCTCTTGTGGAGCACATCATGAGTCTTGAAAGGTGAAGATCTGACTCTTTTTGCCTGTAAAATGTGTCCATTTAAGAGGCACTCCTTTGTGCAGGGCTAATTAGAATAATTTTGTATAGAAATGTCCAAGCTTAGATCTCAATGCACTTTACAAAGATGGATAAAATAATGTTAGCTTGATTGTACAAATGGGGAAATGGAGGCATAGAAAATGAAACGACTTTCTCATGGTCACACAGTAAGCAGGGGACAAAAACAGGAATGGAATGCAGGTTGCACAGCCCTAATAGAGTTCCTGCTATGGACACCAAGCTGCTGTGTTTGGCCTGGATCCATGTGCTCTTAAGCGTTCAGTAAGCAGGAGCACTATGTTTTTCCTCCCAGGCATGCTTCCTGAGGACTTTTCTGTATGTTGCCTATTCATGGAAATGGTACCTTATGGACCAGCTGCTACCTGATCTAATGGAGTAACAGGTAGCAAGAGCAGGCTGCCATCTTGAATTCCATTCTAGGCTCTGGACAGACATTTGCTTTAATGGGCACATCCTCTTCTGCCACTTCACCTTGCCCTCCAATCCCTGTCCCAGTTTTCTTCTTTCCCCATTCCCGGTTTCTCATCCCATGCCCATTCTCCTAGTCTCAGGCACTCCCTAACAGAGTATGGTAGATTTAAAGATTCCAACCATGCTAATGATCATAATGGTGTCAATAATATACCACATAATGAAATAGCTGATTTTTTTCCCCAATTTGCCTTTAAAAATACCCCTAGGAAATTAGTTTTGGGTGTCTGTGTTAAAAGAACACTATGAACGTTGGAAAGTTAAGCACTCTATAAAGCTAGGAAACGACAAAATTAAGGTTGCTGGGAAATCAATAACTGTCTGTTCCTTATTTGGTTGGTGCCTGATTTGAGGTGATGGAGATGATGTGAAAGTGCTGAGCACTGTCAGTGGCAGGTAAAGTCAGTGGGAGCTGTGATTCGAATGTATGAAGGACTGCATAATGATACATACCCCAAACAGTCATAGTAGTGCCTTTTCAGTTTGCCTTGGTCTCTTTGTGCTTCAGTTCCCTATCTATAAAATGGGGATAATACCCTCTCATTTCACAGCAAGATTGTGAAAATAAAGTGATGTTTGTGAAGCATTTGGACATGGTAGGAATGAGAAAAGGCCTCTACAGACCAAAGGTTGAGTTACAGTGAATAAATAAGTCCTGGGGACACTCACTGAACAATGAGGAGAAAACAAAATATTGAATAGCTGCTTGGTAAGGCTATGTCTACACAGCAGCATTATTTTGGAATAAGCTAATCCTGAAGAGAATTTCCAGAATAGCTTATTTCAAAATAGAGCATCTATGTGCAAAATGCGTATTGAAATAATGTTCAGCTATTTAAAAATAGAGCATCCACACACAAGAGTCTATTTCAGATTACAGCCCCTGGAAGCACTACAGCTTATTTAGAAATAGCCCCTATTACTTACCTATACAGCTCCTATTTCGGAATAGGCACTATTCCTCATAGAATGAGGCATACAGAATTCAGAATAAGCCATCTGCTACTTCAAAATTATTTAGAAATAACAGTTTTGCTGGGTTGATGCTTGTAAAGTTATTTTGGAATAACATCTATTATTTCAAAATAACTTCGCTGTGTAGATGCACTCTAAGTAATTGTATGCATTAAATGAAGCGGGGTCTTATTGAAAAATCTGATCACGTAATTAAAGATTGTTTCATAACACATATGTACAAGGGGTACAATTTAAGGTTTTAACGTGAATTTTAACTTTGGCTTTTCCTAATTTTTCAGAGCTTGACTTTGTAATTTTAATAATGTTCATTTAATTACATGTATGTGTTATACGCTCAGTTTAGAATGTAATTTTCTAGTATGTTTCCTCATTTCTCCCATTGCCTTGGTGTTTGTAGAAAAGAGAGATTAATATTGTATTTTTTTTCGACAAGTTTGCGACCAACACATCTACTACACAACAAACAAGGATTACAACGTTGGTAACATTCCAGTTGTTAATAAGTAGCAGGTGTTAAATACTTTAATCTCTTTCTCTGTGGCTAGATCAAAGACTTATCCATTATAATATTATGGCTAAAGATGTGCTAAATTGTCTAAAGTAATTCGTGACAAAAAGGCATGCCTGTTAACCCCAAGGTAAATCAAATAATCAGAGACATGATTTTGTTTCCAGTTTTTGTTCTAAATTTCCACCTTCTTACCTTTGCTTAGCATGTCAAATGTCAATTTACTCACATGGAAATGATTTTAGATGGTACAACGTAACATAGCCCCTTTGTATAGCCTGATTTCTCATCCACTTACCATTTTCAAATACACTTTATTTAGTGCAGGGTAATATATGCAGAATATATTTCAGTGGCCCAGTATTTTATGTGACTTATGATACTCATTTTGCCTCGGCACTTTCCATTAGGAAATCTCAGTTGCTGCAAGAGATGAATTTACATCCCTGACTGAAAAGGAGATTTGGTTTCTCCTTTTAAATATAATTTTGATTGTATGTTGTTACACTTTATTTACTTAAAAAGTCTCCAAGGGTTCATTTATTAACTGTTTGTTCATGAACACGTAACTCATTGGGAAAGGTGTATTACAGCTTGAAATATCATTAGTACAATCATGAGTATGCAGAGTAGGATAGACGCCACTGTAAGATGTAATCAGTGATATGCTGGGGTTCCTATGGCATAGGGATGGCACCTTTAAAGGCTTTCATAAAACAACTGCTTACCCATAATCAGCGAGATTAGGAAAAGTCTCTGCAACTGCATCCAAGGAATTTATTTGAGCATATTTGCAGAATGAATGATGAACAAAAAATCAATACCCTGGTATTTGGCATAATGGATGGTTTGAATAGGAGAAGCAGCCCTATCAGAGAATGGGTAGATGATATAGTAGATTAGTCTGGAGCTAGTCTACAGAAACTAAGCCACTCCACACTGGACACGGAAAGATGGAAGGAAAGAGAGGCATGAGACACCAACAGGCACTGAGCCCATGGTTGTAGATTATGATGATGATTTGGTGACATCCAGCTAGAGCAGCACAGAGCTCAAAGTCATGCCAACTCCGTGGCCACATATGTACATCTGCTTGCACTAATGAGTCACTGCTGGCTTAATTGATTATGTGCAGGTAGAACAATGGTGCTGACATGTAGGAAATGAGTCTCGTGAGTAGCAGTCTTTTCCTTTACCCTGCCCAATCTGCGGCTTTTCTTTTTTTTCCAACATAAGAACCTAGCTACAGATGATGACAGCTCCTGACATGAGACAAAGATTCTCTTTCATTCCAAGGCAATAGAGGCTGTGGTATATTATTTCAGTGCACTGTGTGGTCCTGATTAAAACTGAAGACTGACTCTGCCTAGTGACAGAAATAGTGTGTCAATGTCATCTGCTTCAGTTCACACACAGTCAAATAGAAAAACAGTGATGCTGGTAGAAGACCACCCCTCCTACACCTGTTTCTATAGCTGTAGTCAGATCAGAAACACTACTCCTTCCTTTCCATTGTTCATTAGTATAAAATTTAACTTCTGAAATGGAGAAGATCAAGCAGTTGCTTGCTAGAATCGTGGCAGCATAATTAATTCCTGCCCAGAATATGATTTAAATGATGGAGAAGATCTATTTCAGAAAACAAAAAATAAGTTGGCATAACTCACATTCTATCACACTTTCATTGCACACAGAAATCACAGTTTTTGCCCTATATCTTTGGAGACTGACCCATCATTACTTTGGCATATATGGCATCATTTATGGTTCCTTCTTTTTCCCTCCTGAACCAGTGGCATGAAAGTATTATAATGGAGCAGGGGTCCATATGCATTGATATTGATTAATTTTTGTAACTGTTGTATCTGGTCATCAATGACTAGTTTCTAGGGACTGGGGGGACAATTTTTTTTTCTTCCAAAACTTGAGGATAAATCTTGGACGTCAGTACTTGATTAGATTCCAACTCCGTATTTAGCCATCTAACTTTAGTCACATACGTTAGAAAGTTTGGGTTTTGTCATTATTTCTGCAGGCATTTACAAAAGCTTTGAATGGTAATTGAAACTTTTTATTTTTTTGGTAGCTGGAAGTAATTGAGTCTAGATAGGTTTAATAACCATTACTCAGTATCCATAATCGGAACTGTGATTCACGTTCTGTTTCTTTTCTTCCATTGGCATAATAGATACAAGAGAGAGTCACATGAGGGTGAGAAAACATATTTGTAGAGCTAAAGTCAATCTGGATCCAAAAGATGCAAATCAGTAAATTCTATCTCAGTTGTGAAGAAGCAGTTTTGTTATTGTGTTGATATTTCCCATATTATAGTGCTAGTCTATAAAACCAAAGCATTCGAAGTTAAGCTTTCTTCTAGTTCCAAGATTTATTTCTTAGGAATGATTTCTAGCTGTGATATTTTCGTTATACTTCATCTGACCACAGTTTTTCAGCTTGTCCTTGTATAAACAATTTGTGGATTTGGATCTGTCTTTCCTCCCACAAACTGTAATACACTCGCATAGTAATACATATATTCAGACGTAACGCATAGGTAATTTTAACTAATTCATGCAGCCATATACATATGGCATGCATGTACAGAGAGGCACAAAAGGATTAAAAATCACTAATGACACTGATAAGAATAGAAACGCCTCACAGCACTTTTCATTATAAAGTGAACTGAAGAAAACTGTCATAAAAATTAGCTAATTTTAATCCTGTTATGAAAATGATACATCCTGTTAAGCTTTCCCTTGTAGACTTACCCTGGTGAGTTATAAACTGCTACCCTACTGTCTTTCTCACAATCATTTACTCTCAGAGAGCATCCTTCCAGCCTGGGCTTGAGAAGAGACTGACTGACTGACAGAAGGACTAATTTGCAGAGTATTGTGTGTGGTTTCAAAGCCATTACTCTTTTAATCCCCAAAGATTCCAAATAAAAGAGAGATATCACATGACCCAGCCACAAGTATTCTTTCCAGCCAAAGTAAATTTACATCTTTTTACCCAGCCATCTAGGCTTGGCCTTGGGTTGACCTTTATGTTTAGAGATTACAAAATAGTAATGCAATAGTTCAAACAAGCATGCTTCCAGCTATGAAACAAGCTGCCCGGAAGGACACAGGGACAAAGAAACTAACAGACCAAATTATGCATTTTTATCTAGAGTGTTCAGGTCAACCCACAGCTGTATTTTCAGTCCATTGAAAGGATTTCTATCGCTATGTCTAACCTGTAGGCTTCTGGTGAAAAGCCTGGAGGTCTCTCAGCAGAAGTCTGATGATTCATGAACATTCTGTCGATATTCGTGTCTTCCTTGTTCTATGAGGAAGAAGGGATGTCTCAGCAGAGGCGGTTTTCCCAATATTTGCCTCCTTGCCAATGAGCCATATGTTGGGAAAGCCTCTCCCAACACTGAAGATGGCAAGAGCTATGCAAATGCTGTGTGCAATTTGCGTATCTTTTGCCAACAGTTCTTGGCAATCTAGATACAGCCTGAGCTGAGGCATCCAACCGTTTCTTTTCTTTGGCCCTCATATACTTTCTGATGGATCCACTTTGCGTTGTTTGCTCTTCTGTATCTACACTGGGTTCTTGCATTAGACCACATTCCTTCATGCTGAACTTTCTGTTAATACTGCTATTTATGTCTGCTCCTGTTTTACCATCCACATGGTGCATCTTAAATTTAGTTGGAAAATCCCCACCTCGGAAGGCCCAATGTCAAAGCAATTGCAAGCAGCAAGGGCAAGTTTGTGCTTTGAGGAAGGGTAAAGCAATTACATTTAACCACTGTAGCATGATTAAAATGTGAACTCATCAGACAGAGAATACATGCACTCCTTGGGTTGCAGCGCTATGTCCACCATTTGCTATCCTGGTTCACTCCCTGTGGGTCTTGTTTAGATTTCCTGCCGCTTTTTGGTACGCAGCGTGCGGCTGCTCCCAAGGGTATTCTTTATCATTTGCACTTGACAAGGAGTTATGATTTCTCTTCTTTGCATGCAGTCCTTACCAGTGAACCTTGCCTTTGCCACTTTGAGGCTGGATTACTGCAATATGTTACGTTTGAAAATCATTCAGAAACTGCAGCTGATGCAAGGTTTGCCTGGCTGTTTGTTAAGCAGTATTCCAGACATAGAGCATGTTATACCTATTCTTTGTGATCTATACTCACACTCAGTTGATGTCTGAATTATGCTTAAGGTTTGCATTTGACCTATGAAGGCTCCACAAAGCTTGCATCAAAGCTAGATCAACATAGAACAAGATTTTCAAAAAAAGGCAACCTAATTTTAGGCACAAAGGGATTATTTAGATGTCTATAGATTTTCAAAAGCACATATGGGAAGTAGGATCTGAAAATCTCACTGAAAATGAGTGGGGCTTGTGCCTCAAACTCCCTTAGGTGCTTTAAAAATAAGTCCATTACTTAGATTAGGAACAAGAGTGGAGCTTCTAGCAGCTCCTATGGACCTGAGTGGGAGCTGCTCAGCACCCTTGACACTCAGACCACTTACTTGAGTGGTCTTAGGAACTAACTGGGACTAGCTTTAAAGGCCCAAAGATATTTAATTTTAGCTGTAGTTTCATATAAGGTGGTGTCATGACAACTATGATAAGCTAAGGCACTCCGGCAGTGGTTTCTGAACTGAGGTCCATAAGGAGCAAGCTGAGCTGCCCCCTTTCTGCCCTCCTCCTCACAGGCAGCTAAAATACCTTAAATACTTTCCAACCAAGCAATGTCTGTAGTTGGTTCAAGGGTATTACTCACCTGCCAATGGGAGAGACAGTGACCGTTACCCATTGGAGTGAAGTGAACCATACTGTCAGGGAGGGAGCATAGAAATGGTGTCTCAAGTTTCCATTTGTAGGAAGCTGGGAATGTGTGAGGGGGATGGATCACTTGATGGTTACCTGTTCTGTCCACTCCTCTGGGACACCTGGCATTGGCCACTGTTGGAAGACAGGATACTGGATTAGACGGACCTGTAGTCTGACCCAGTATGGCCATTCTTATGTTCTCATTTTCTTATAGAACATGGCCCAGAAAAAGGCTCTCTGTTAAGAAATGACATGAACAGAAGAGTCTGAGAACTTCTGTACTCAGTGGGACCATTCTCCTGATTTAAATGGGATGGAACAGGTGGCAAAGCACTCTCGGTGTGTGTGTCTGGAATTCACATGCATTCTTGGTGTGACAAAGCTTGGATTCGACCAGCAGGACATTTTGCTTGTCTCCTTCCTCAGTCTGTTTTGCAGTATAGAATTATGAGGATTGGAAAGGGTTTATTTGAATGGCATGGGGAAAATAATGAGGTCTTTGATCAAATGGTTGAATGTTTCATTATTTAATGCCTACTGTCCATGATTAGTCCCAACCAGAACTACCAACATAAGGGAGAAGAAAGCTTTGCAAAGTAAACCACTCCCTGTCACCTGCAGAGAGATCTTCACAGCCTCAGGCTATTCTCTGAGGGTTTGACATCAGCTGAATTTCTCATTTACCACAACTGCTACAGTTCTAATGCTCACAACCAAGCCACCTCTCTGCTTTTGTAACTTTAGCGCCCTCATGTCAAAGATGGAGTCTAATGTGCAGGCAGCTCTGGCCAAGAGAAACCACCAATGTAGCTGGGAAAGCCCCTTCCCCTCCATGGGCACCCCAGAGTGAACACACAAGCCCAGGAATAGTAAAATGAACACATGAAAGGGAAACTTTTATTTGCAGAGGGATAAGAGGAGAAAAACAGGTGGAAATATGAGGGTACTGATAAAAACAGGGTTGCATTCAACACAAGGCCCCACAGCCCCACTGGTACCATGGTCCAAAAAGGCAAACACCAAGCAATGTGGTGCCTGGAGTCCTGGGTAAAGTTTGAGTCCAGTGTTGAGTCTTGAGTGCTCCTGATCATCTTTAGTGCCAGTGAACTTTGCCTAACAAACCTCTCCAATGCCCTCTTCTGCTCTCTGTAAAGCCAGGGCAACGACCCATCAGTTAACTAGCTAAGAGTCCGACTCCCTCTTTATTCCCAATGCACAGCCACTGAAGCCCCTGTACTCTCAGCCCTGTGCAGCTTGGGGCAGCAGTGATACTGGTCCCAGCTCTGGTCTGACCTCAGACAATTTCTCCCTGGCACAGAGCTCCTCCTGGCTCCCATGATGGGGTGTTCCTGTCCCAGCTTTAGGCAGCTTCCCGGCTGCTTCACTCTGTGAGGACCCTGCTTGCTATGGCCCTTCTGTTTGGAGCCCAAGACCTGCTCCCTGTCACTCTTCTTCCATCTCTCTGTGCCCCGTCCTTCCCCATAGGAACACTCCCTCGGTCTAGAACAATCAGCACATCTCCCTTCAGAAAAAGATTTAAAGGGAACATGCTCTCTAAACCCCAAAGGAGTTATAACTTCATCTACCTTATTGTCTCACTCATTAACTTGCTACCTTGTTACCAATTTGACTGGTTATCCTAATTGTGTTACTGCTTGGTTTTACAGCTCCATTTAGTGTGTTACTGATCACTTGCTAATTAATATCCCTGCCTGCATACTACTCAGTAGGCTCCCATATTCCTATTTATCCATTAACTGTGTCCTGACATCACTTTCACACTATGCTCACCACACCTCTCCTAAAAAGCAGTTCAGTAGCACTTTAAAGACCAACAAAATAATTTCTTAGGTGCTGAGCTTTCGTGGGGTCTGTCCCACAGACGCTCATCACCTAATAAGTTATTTTGTTAGTCTTTCAAGTGCTACTGGACTGCTTTTTTGTTTTGATAGACTAATACGGCTATTTCTCTGTTACCACACCTTTCCTGTGTTTTTTGTTCTGCTCTCTTTTTGCCTTCCAATTCTCCCTCCCCATAACTTACTTACTTTTTCCTTTCCTTTGTACCATTCCTTCTCTTCTTCTCCTCCACATCCCTTTATCCCACACTGTTCACTCCTCATCTCCCTCACTTTTTTTTTATACATGACATAAGCTCATCTCACTTGGCTTCAGTTATCTTACCTAAACAAAGCCAATGATTCCTGAACCTGCCCTTCCACTTCTGACCTCTTTCCCTCATTCCAGTATTAAAGTTCATCCTATTTCTCTGACTCTTTCCTCCTGTGTGTGTGACTGTCCATTTCAATTTAACATGGTCAAAACTGAACACTTGCATCACTCTTTTTTCTCCTCTTCTTTGTCAATAATGAGAACAATCCATCCTCCCTGTTTCTATAAGGTGAATGTCATCTTTGCCTCCATTTTCTCTCTGGAACTTGTATCTGAGGTAGCTAGAGCAAAAGGACATAAAATAGGATATAAAAGGCAATAAGCAACGGACATAAAAGGTCACAAAAACAAGTAATTTAAACAAATTAGGCGCCAGAAAATTATGTATAGTGCAGGTCATCTACCAGCAGAGGAGGGCTAATAGCCAATGACTTCAAGAAGGCTGGGATGTTTAACACTCATTTTGCTTCAATTTTCAATAAAAAGTTAATGGTAAGCAGATGTTCCACTCAATTAATATCAACAAGAATGAGAAAGGAATGCAAGACAAAATAGGAAGAGAACAGGCTAAAGAATATTTACATGAATTAGATACATTCAAGCTGGCAAAGTCTGACAAAATTCATCTTAAGGCACTTAAGGAACTAGCTGAAGCATTCTCAGAACTTCAGCTATTAGATATTGTCCTGGAGGACATGAGGTCCCAGAGAACAGGAGAACAATAAACATAGTATCTATCTTTTAAAAAGGGAAATAAAGAAGATCTAGGAATTATAGATCAGTCAGTCTAACTTAAGTGCCTGGAAAGATACTGAAACAAATTACAAAACAATCAGTTGTAAGCCTCTGAAGGATAATAGGGTTATAAGGAAGAGACATCCTGGATTTGTCAAGAATAAATCAGGCTAAACCATCCTAATTTCCTTCTTTGACAAGGTTAGTAACCTAGTGGGTGAGGGTAGTTGTCCCATGTGACATTCTCTATAGCAAACTAAGGAAATGAAGTCTAGATGAAATTACTATATGGTAAGTACACAACCAATTGAAAGACCCTAGAACTAGAGTAACCATCAATGATTCATTGTCAGACTGGGAGGGCATGTGTAGTGGGGTCCCAGAGAGGTCAGTCCTGGTTCTGGTGCTATTCAATATTTTAATTAATATTTAGATAATGGAATGGAGAATGTGATTTTAAAATTTGCAGACGACACTGAATTGGGAAGGGTTGCAAGCACTTTGGAGGACAGAATGAGAATTCAAAATTACCTTAATAATTTGCAGAACTGATCTGAATTCAACATGAAGAACTTTGGTAAAGACAAGTGCAAAGTACTTCATGTAGAAAAAAAAATCTAATGTATAACAACAAAATGGAGACTACCTAGGTAGGTGGTAGTACTACTGTAAAGAATCTGGGAATTATAGTGGATCACAGATAGCGTATGGGTTAACAATGTGATGAGATTGCAAAACAAACAAACAAAAACCCAACAAAAGTGGCGAAAGTCCTGGGGTATATCAACAGGCGTGTTGTATCTAAGACCTAAGAGACAATTGCCCTGCTCTGCTTAGCACTAGAAACCTCTGCTGGAGTACTGTTTCCAAATCTGGATCCCACACTTTAGGAAAGATATGGACAAATTGGAAACTGTCTACAGTGGAGCAAATGATATAAGGTTTAAAAAACCTGACCTTTGAGAAAGGGTTAAAAGCCTAGCATGCCCAGTGTTGAGATAAGAAGACTGATGGGGGACCTGGTAACAGTCTTCAAACATGCTAAGGGCTGTTATATGGTCCAGTTATTCTCCAGGGCCATTGAAAGCAGGACAAGAATTAATAGGATCAATCTGCAGCAAGGGAGATTTAGGTATGATATTAGGAAAGCCTTGCTAACTGTAAGAATAGTTAAAATCTGGAATAGGCTTCCAAGAGAGATTTTGGAATCCTCATTTGTGGAGGATTTTAAGAATGGTTGGATAAATGTCAGTCAGGGATACTCTAGGTTTATTTGGTCCTGTCTCCATGCAGGAAGTTAGGGTATTTTCGTAATGGTGCCCAAATCCAACTTTAGTTGTGCACAGCACAAGAGGCCCCATGTGCATTTGAGAGCTGAACTGGACCAATTTCTTAGTTAAAACGTAGAAGCATAGAACTGGAAGGAACCTTGAAAGGTCATCGTCCAGTCATCTGCCCACATGGCAGTCCATCTCTGACAGGTATTTGTCTAACCTGCTCTTAAAAATGTCCTATGATGAAGATTCCATGGCCTGCCCCAGGCAATTTATTCCAGTAGTTAACTACCCTGACAGAAAGTATTTCCTAATGTTCAACCAAAATCTCCCTTGCTGTCATTTAAGCCTTTTGCTTCTTGTCCGGTCATAAGTTAATGACAATAATTTTTCTTCTTAATAATAGCTAAAGTCTGGAATACATTTCCAAGGGTAGTTATGAAATTTTTTCTTTGGATTTTTGTAAGAGGAAAGTGGACAAACACCTGTTGGGGATGATCTAGGTACACACTCTAGTTTTCCTTGGTCCAGGCTCAGCAACGGGAATGAACAGGAAGCGTCTCTTTTAGCCGTACATTTCTACAATTCTGTGATTAAGCTGTCTGTAACTTATTGTAAACACAAAATCATTACACAAATTAGAGGCCAGAAATAAATGAGAAGACATGGAAGGCAGTGGGAGGCCTGCATGGAGAGCTTCCTTTCATGGTGTACATCATATAAAAACTTGATACAATTGGTGTCCCAGCATGCAAGGAAGTACAAGGACTGTACCTCTGGGATCATGTATAACCTTAAGGAGGTCAAGAAGGAGGCAGGGCCATAATCCCACTCCCCCAAGCAGTCACAGAGATGAGGCAGGTTTTGCACCAGACCACTCAGAAAGGAATTTTGCCTACTTTAACTAGAAATATGTTACCCTAATTGTTAAAATCTCTGAATTTTTCATGAAATCAAACCTTCTAAAATATTATGTTTTGACGTTATCTAAATATTTCATTACAATAAAGTCAAAATATTTTTAAAAAATTGAAACCCTTTCGTGGTGGTATTATTATTATTATTATTGTTATTATTGTATTATTACTATTATTATTATTATATAAAAGTTAAAACAATAAAGTCAAAATCAAATGTTTTAATTTCCCTTACACAGTTTTGACAGAATGTTTTGATTTAGTCAAATCTGCATGTTCTGATGAGAAACTGCAATCTGAATTTTTTTGACTAGCTCAGCTACAGACAGACTGTTAATTAACTTTTTAGGACTATTGATCATAAGCAATAATTGTCTGAAACAGGCAACAAAGCATACTGTTGTGCTGCTACCTTATATGAAGCAGCTGGAAAAATAATCAGCGGGCATAATTCTACTGACTTCAGAGGAGTATGTGCCAGCAGAGAATTTTACTCAGTGACTTAAATGACAGTTCTTGGTTTCCAGCGTAAATGTTTAGGACCCAGTTTGGCAACTCAGACACACAGTGGGCTGAAACCCACAAGCAGTCTCTCACTGATGTCAAGGGGACTAAGTTCTACTCAACAAGTGTACGGGTTGCAGCATCAGGACTTCATAAAGCAGGAGACTACTGCTGGGTTAACTAATCCATGCTAATTTTCTGCAGAGGTTTAGAGTCTTTCTGTGTGAGCACGATGTATTATAATATCCCATTCATTATAAACATTCAAAGCATGAGCTTTGAACCTTTCCTTCTTTTTCTTTAGCATTAACAGGATTTGAATGTGTGTTTCATTTCTCACTCCAATCTTCCCTGCTTGCTTTCCAGGCTTCCCCATTTGCTCCCTTTCACAAATGGCTCTTTGCTCATAGAAAACACTTCATATGTGGGATGAGTCGCCATGTTAAAAAGATTATCGCACCATGGAGTCCATCAGCATTTAGCAACAACCACTCTTACATTTTTCCTAAAATTGCCTTTATGTCTCTTAATCATTAGTTATCTGAGATTTAAGACATCATCTTCAGCCAGAGACAAAATCAATTAGTTGAAAAATCCTCAGCTTCTTAGCCATAGTAAAAATCCCTTAACTGTTCTCTTGGTTGTGTATAATTGTATTTTCCAGTTCACTGAGCATGTGCACAGGAAAACAGCAACAACCCACAGCAGGGAGTGGTCAGCTGATCCTAGGCTTTTCAAGGATCTTGCCTGCAGGCCAGCTTTTAAAGAAGGGGGGTTGTGTCCTAAATAGCCCAAAGGATTTTCCCGGACTCTCTTGGGTAATTTACACCAATCTTAAACGTGTATGTTTGTCTGAAGTCTTTTTTATCAGCGTGGTAATCCCATTACTGACAAATGAAGATGTAATCACAGTTTATTCAAGTAGCTTGAAAGCTTTATCCTCTTTTGAGAGAGAGTAGAAAGTACAACTGGCTGCAACTGACTTCTTAAACTCCTACTGCGGAGTTAGCAAAGAAAAATATTTTAAAAAGGCATGGAGACTTGGGAGGCAGAATAAAATACATAGTTTAAACTGGACTTTGTGGAAAAGATTCTCTTCTCTTTTGCAGTGATTTGACACTGGTGGATTGATACTACTCATGGAGAGGGGGGGACTGGGTTTTGTCCCTTTGGTCTTTCCTACATTAGCATTTCCCCCTCTTAAAACTTTTCCCACCCTAGCTATCACCAGTGCAGCTCCACCCATACTAACAACAGGGGTGATGCTAGTATAGATAGCTCTCTATCAACCATTTACAATTTAATCACTATGGCTATGTGTACACTGCAGCCCTATTTCGAAATAAGATATTTCAAAACCACTGTTTTGAAATATCTTATTTTGAAATAACACAGCTATACACAAAGGCTGTGTATACAGGCTGGTTTTGCTTCTGGAACAGGCTTTTCTGGAAGTGAGATCAAGCGAGAATATTGAAATGAGGCAAAAGATATGGAAATCCACAACTCATTTGCATTTCTGATTTCACTCATTTGCATTCCCCTTTGGAAAGGGGAATGTTATGTAGACGCAGCCAAAATGTATTTTAAAATATCACCTAACTATTTTGAAATAGCATTTCTAGACATATAGCGCTTATTTCAAAAATAGTGATTTCAAAATAGGTTTTATTTCTCCTGCACTGAGGGCTACCAATTTTGAAATAATGCACTCGCTAACTGGATTTTATTTCAAAATAGCGCATGTGTAGTCTAGAGGCTAGCAAAGTTATTTTGAAATAACTCTGTAGTGTAGCCATAACCTATGAGAGGTGACATGGTGGTTAAAATGCCCGTGGCTTACATACACAAGTACTCCTCCACCTTTCCCTGTCTCATAGCCATTGCTACCACCAAAGCAACCACCAATGGCAGCAAATGTTCAGTGGGGGAAGGGCAATGCTAGAATAGATACCTTGTTTGCAGGCTGTTGTCAAATAACAAATGCAACTTTTTAACTAATGAAAAAGTTATAGCACTGAAAATGTTAAACTTATTCCTTTTCAAAACATGGAACCTTATAAACTGCGACAGCTTCTTTGTTGAGTGACCATGTTATGATGAGATAGTCCCCTGCTCATGTTATAATGCAGTTTGGTCTCATCTATAGTCACTAGATCAAACATTGTTACAAGATGGTGAGGAGATTATTTTTTTACAACAGGACCCATCTGAATGGTCATTTTTAATGTCAGCGATGGGACTCTAATATAAACAGAAAATATTTTGATTCTTTTTAATTTTTACTTGAAGCCATACCTGACCTGTATCTTCTAGACATTAAGTATCTCTTCTCTACCTCTTAGGAAGTGCCACACTATGTATCTTGTCTTGATTTCGAGTTGCATGTGCTTTTTTTACATTATTGTACTTTTCAACTTTCTTGTAGCATGACTAATATGAAGAAAATACATGTGTAAGGCCAAATCCAGCAGTACTGATGTAGGCATAATCCTGTGAGAAACTGAGTGCCCTGTACGGACACTGACTGAGATAAGCCTGTTAGTTGTTACCCAAGTAAAAGTCCCATCTCATTGGGATTTACTATCATTATATTTATTTTTATTAGTTAATTGCCCCAACCCAACCAGGAGTCCCATTGTCCTAGGGGCTTTACATATATATAGGAAGATATAATCCCTGCCCTGAAGAGTTTACGGTCTAAACAGATGAGACACACAAAGGGTGAGAAAGAAGCAGAGGCCCAGAGAAGTGACATGACTTGCCCTACATTAAGCAGAAAAATGCAGGAATACTATCTGGGTTTCCTGAATGTGACCACACTGCACCTTCCTCTCTGGTCAATAACACAATTATTATTATCCATAATACAAGCGCCAAAATCCCCTGCCAAGGATTTAAAGGACTGGAACTCTTTTCTCCACTCTCCCTCCCCCTGGAGAAAAAGGGAAATTCTAACTGCTGACAGATTATTTAAATAAATTATAATTTTGCTTACTAATAATTCCATATTGTATATTGTGTAGATTTATTTATAGTCCATGTTCTGTAAGATGCTGGCAAACCAGATGCCAGCTCCTGCCAAGGTTCTCACACCTTATTTGAATACTGACAAATATGGACAATTACTGGGGTACCAGTTTTAGTATGGTTTAAATAGGTACAAGGATGTGTGGTTCACTTCTCTCCGCTGCTTGCAGGACCCAGGAAACTGACCAGCTCATGACTAATCAGCTTCCTGGCTCCTGCAAGGGGCAGGAAGCTGGGAACCAAGCATCATCCTGGTTCCCAGCTCCTCTGCACTGGCAGGACCTGGGAAACTGACCAGTCATGAGCTCGTCAGTTTCCTGGACCTACAAGCATCAGGGAGACTGGAAAGAGGCTGAACCCAGGTTCTCCGCTCTCTGCACTCTGGGAGCCAGGAAACTGATACTGGTCAGTTTCTCAGCTTCTGCAAGCCTAGGGAGCTGGGAACCACTCTGCAGCCTGGTTCTGTCTCCCTTCGATTTACAAGAAAATTTGAGCTATGGGGTGGGGGTGCGGTTTGCAGAAACGCAAACCTCACGTAACTCAAGGCTTTACTGTATATTTTAGAAAGGCCTACAAGATGTTTTACTGAACCCAGCCCTGGTTACTACCACTGCTAGAAAGTTTATTGTGGCCAACTGTATCATCTGTTTGTGTCCTGAACAGTTTGTGTAGTTCAGTGGTGTCCAAGAGAAATTTAATAATCGCCACACACACACTGCTAGGTGCCTCCCCCAGTCAGGCGCAGCCCCCCCCCCCAGCCAGGCACCTAACCTCTCTCCCCTGTGCAAACTGCTGAAATTGACGTAGCTAAGATTGATTTATCAGGCCATCCTCACAGAGGGAGGTTGATGGGAGAACCTCCCATGTCAACCTCCATTATTCCTTAGTAATGAGGAGTACCAGGACTGACTGTTGATCCCTGATGGTTTGATTTAGTGTGTCCCCACTAGGCACACTAAAATGAGCCCCAGAAGATCGACTCTGACTGAGTCGATCTTCTGCTAAGTATAGATGTAGTCTTATAACAGCAGGGCATATGATCTAATAGTTATGGTACTAGCCAGGTTTTGGGAGTAGTGGGTTCAATTCCTGCTCTGTCAGAGGTTTCTTGTGGGAACTGGGTAAGTCATATCTGCCCTGGAGTTCATTTCCCCAATTGTTAAAGGGGGTAATGTACTTTCCTATATTGTCAGGATGTTGTGAGAATAAATACATTAAACATTGTGAGCTGCATGGATGTGGGGTCCATAGAAGTACCTTGGATAGATCGATGCAGCCAATCACTTGCAGTGGAGACTACTATCTGGCTCAATGACTTTGCTCTAGGGTAGTAGTGCCTGGCTGTCCTCTTGCTTGGGTTAGTTTCAGGTTATAAATTTAATACTTAATGACACCAACTTAAATGGGAAAAAATCACCCCCCGCCCCACATCATGCAGGTCCAAACCCAATGAAGTCAATGGAAAGAGTTCAGTAGGATTTCAATGATTAGGCCCCTATGGAATGCCACACTGCATCTGGGAATAAGGCTTCCAGCCTGGATTCACAGACTCACATTAGTGGGATTTGTACTAGAACTAAAGAAATTCTGCAGCTTGGACTGGAGCTCAAGTTATAAGCTTGCCTGAGCTTCACAGCCTGACCTGCTGTACCTGCATGGTTATTCTTAGAGTCCTAGTGTGAGTCCTGCTAACATGGGCCTGTGGACCTGGCCTGTGAGGTTCATTCTCAGATATAGCATAGATGTGTTGCTGATGGCCAAGAGGAGCCAAATCTTGAAGGCCTCACTCAGAGTTCCTTTGTGTTACCATGCCCCACTAAGTTCTCTTCTCTCTTTTGTTTATATAGGAGGCTGATGTTGCACAGCTGTGCATGATGTAACATACTAAAGCTCTGCAAAATTGTCAGCAATGTTATTCAAGTTTTGTCTTGCTTTGCATTTGGATCTTTCATATGTCAGGCCCCCCTCCCTTTTTTTTATTTGATTCAACTTTTTTTTCTCTGCTGCTGCTTGTTACAATTCTGCTTCTTGTTGCAATCCCCAGATTCAAATAATAGCAGAAAGCAACTCCCCCTGAAAAAGAGAATTTCCATATATCGTATTTGCTGTCACTTCAGGAAGGGTGGCACTAAGCCAAAATGTTGTCTGACATGATGCACCCAGCAGAACAGACCTGGACGGTGGTGTTTGTATTTAATTGGAACCATCCGGCATACAGAAGTGAGTCATGTGCATATAAAAGATTAATTCTTTTGGGTGCAATGGCAGCTATAATCAAATGAGTGTTAGTTGGTGAGTCAGGAAAGGCACCTTACCAGATCATTTGTAACAAGTTGTTAAAGGGATTTACAGCAGGTAGCACCCTGGTGGAAGGAAATCAGTTTTCTCACAGGTCAGTGTTATAGTGGTAGAAAGTCTCATCTTCAGCACAAAGGACAAGATACATATTTGGTCTCAATCACCACAGTACCACTGTGTTTTGTAACAGCTGAAGACTTAGCCCAAAGAATCTTCGTCCAGTTTTATGTTGTATGCTAAACAGCTTTCAAAATTCACCTGAGCTGAAGACAGGCAGTGGGTTGCAGTGCAGCCCTTCTGGTGTTACTGCTTTGGGTTGGAATAGTGGGAGGTGTCTCTCTAGACCTCCTGTGCAAAGATTGTTTTGTTCGGAGTTCTATGATCATTTTCCATCTTGCCTTCAGCAGCAACCTCAAAGCCTTTTGCTGAATCTAGCTGCGCTCTTCTCTCATTTGCCTGGATGGTGTGGGAAGCTCTACAAGGCAGGAAAATTTCACCCTGTGAGCAAAGGTTCACTGTAGCTGGAGTCTGCCTGAAGTCTGCGCATTGCAATGCCTTCAAGCACATTAGAACTTCAATTCTTTTTCACCAAAAGTGCATTCCACTGTACATGGTTCACCTATTCAGTTTTCCCCATCATTCCCTAAACAATGGGCTGGAATTGGTGGGTGAGTTAATGTTTTCCCCAGTGTGCCTTTTAGAAATCAATTATGTGTAAGTGATGTAGGGATGCAGTGTTTCAGTAATGCCTCACCCCAAATACCACAATTTGAAACATGAAGTGTCTCACTTCTATCCAGGACACATCACAAGCTCTATTGTCCATGGTCAAGCCCAAAGATATAATGAAATCTGCTCCAATCCCACCCACAGACAAACACCTATGAGAGCTTTCTCAAGCATTCTTAAAATTTAATTACCCACTTGGGGAAATAAGGAAACAGACTGACAGAGCCAGACAGGTACCCAGAAGTCACCTACTTCAAGATAGGCCCCACAATGAAAATAACAGAACGCCACTGGTCATCATCTTCAGCCCCCCAGCTTAAACCCCTAAAGTGTATCATTGACAATCTATAACCTGTCCTGGAAAATGATCCCTCACTCTCTCAGACCTTGAGGGACAGGCCAGCCTTTGCCTGCAGACAGCCCCCTCAACCTCAGGAAAATACTCACCAGAAGCCACACACCACGCTACCAGAACACTAACCAGCAACCCATCCCTGCAACAAACTCTGTTGCTGACCCTGTCCACATATCTATGTAAGTGACACCAACACAGAACCTAACCACATCAGCCACAACATCAGGGACTCATACACCCACACCCATTAATGTGTTATATACCATCAAGTGCCACCAATGCCCCTCTGCCAGAGTCATTGATCAAACTGGACAGTCTCTGTGCCAAATGATAAATGGACATAAATCTGACATCAGGAATGGGATTGCACACAAACTTGTAAGCAATCGTTTTAACCTGCCTGGACATTAAATAATGGATTTAAAAGTAGCCATTTTTCTACAAAAGTACTTTATCACCAGATTACAGAGGGAGACATCTGAATTGGAATTCATTCACAAGATTAACACCTTTAGCCTTTGCCTGAATAGAGATCTTAAGTGGCTTATGCTTTACGAGGGCAATTTCCCCACCTTTGATATTTGCAGGAATGGGAAACATCTTGCTTAATTTTCTTCATCAACTGGTCCTTCTAATGGCAGGTAACTTCCTTTTTTTCCCCCTCCAACCTCACTAACCCCCAAACACCCGCTCCCTGCTATATGGATCCTGGATTCTGTATTTCCACTCCAAATCCCACCAAATGAAATAGGTTTTACTCACAAACACTCCTGACCTCATAATTTGTTTGTCTCTAAAGTGCCACAGGACTGCTTGCTATTTGTGAAGTTACAGACTAACACGGCTACTCCTCTGAAACAGATGGCACTGCTCAGTTTCTTTCATTCAGGCCTTGTCAAATGAGACTACCTTATGTGCACTGGGGAACCTCTAGCGCATGCCAGCAGAGTCCATAAGGGCCAATTAGTGAGCTACACACTAGTGTGCATAGAATTTGCACCCTATATAGGGCAGCCTAAGACACCATGGAAACAAGTCCTCAGTGATGATCAATGATCTACAGTATAGCTATACAACCTGGCGGCAACAAGCATCCCACTCTGAGTCAACAGCCTGAGGCTCATGCTATTGCACTAAAAAATAACTCTGTACAAAGAGCTGTTCCTGCTGGAACTTGGGCCCTTAAGCCTAGGAAACTGTGGTGTTTCCAAGCCTGAGCTCCAGCCTAAATACATTGCTGGCACATGGTAGTGCGATCCTGAGTCTGTCAACCCAGAGAAGGAGGTTCACTGCTGTGGACTATGTAAATGTACCCGTCATTATAACAACTGATTGAAAATTTTCCAACAAAATGTTTTTCTTTAGAAAAAGTCTTTCCAACCAAGTTATTATTTTCATGAATGTTTTTGTTTTGGTGAATTATTTTTTCCCGTGTTGAAAGTTATCAAAACAAAATTTCACAATGTTTTGAAAAAAATTATTTCAGTGGAGCAAATAAACCTTTTTATTTTATAAAAAAATCCACTGGAAAAAGATGAGAAAAGTAAATGTTTTTCCCCTCCTCTTGGGAAACAAATCTTTTTTTTTAAATTTTTAAAAAAAAAATTTAGAATATTTTATTGAATATTTTCTTAGAAAACATTTAACCAAAATGGAAACATTTGCCTTCAAACTTTTTCACAAAGCATACTTATAAGAGCTGGCCAAAATTTTGGATGGAACCATTTTCCACTGACAGTTAGAGTCTTATGAAAATTGAAATGTTTTGTCAACTCTCGTCAATTTTATTGAACTTTTAATTCTGGAAAAAGAAAAACATTCCAACAAGGTCAAAACATCCTATTCTGATCTTTTCAGAATGAACCTTTTTTTTTTAAACTGCTTTTCATTTAACTTTTTAAAGTTTGTATTTGATATTATTATGCTTAAAGTATAAATTCAGTCAAAATTTCAGTGCTGAAATTAAAGTTTTGTAGAGATTGATCAATCCACTTTTCCCCCAGAATTTTCTTTTGCATGAAATTTATATATTTTCAGGTTTCGTTGTGAATAGAGACAAAAAAAATTTTTGAAGTCCTTAATAAAATATAATTTCCATCCTCCACAGAGTTCTAATGCTTACCTATTTTCAGTTCTGTGCAATTGTTATGGTTAGGGGCCAAGAGAGATTAGAACTCTTCAATGGAAAGGTTGGTTAGACTGAAAAAAGTAGGAACACTGCCACTTTTTCCATTTGTATTCAATCAGCTGATCACAATCTTTGAGCCAGAGGCTAAATATTTTTGGATGTCTGGCCAACTTCAGTGATCAGTTATATTGCTATGATTGTGAGAATGCCTTATCTGCAACTCAATAGTGTAGTCTACAGTGATGGGCACTTTATAAATGCTTGAGATGGTAATCTTGGGTTGGGTATTCACAAACGTACTGCCTCCAAGTCTGTGTGCTCTAGTTGTTGTTTACATTAAGTTTAGACTCTATGTCAATCAGTGTTTGCAATATCAGGTTTGTTGTTTCCCCTATAAATTGCATTAATAAATGTCACAGAATAAGAAACAGAAAATGCCCCAGTTATTAAATATGATGCCACAGTCCTTATAATTTACCGTTTTTCATTCTTTACAAGAGGACCTGAGAATATATTCTGCCTGGTCAGTAAATTCTTCAAGCTTATCAGAGGCTGACTCTTCAAAGGTGCAGAGCCCTTTGGCAGTGATCTAGCAAAGGACTTCAAGCACATGCTGAACTGAAGTGCATGCGCAGTCACACTGCTATCCATCATATTCTTAAATTATTGGCTAGCTGCAAGTCAAAATGCTCAGCGTGGTACTGGATCCAGCCTCAAATCTGCAAAGTGGAGGACATTTTAATCAATATTTTTTCACTACTAC
Source organism: Carettochelys insculpta (assembly GCF_033958435.1). Classification (NCBI taxonomy): domain Eukaryota; kingdom Metazoa; phylum Chordata; order Testudines; family Carettochelyidae; genus Carettochelys; species Carettochelys insculpta. Next base: position 25,986,635 of record NC_134140.1, on the reverse strand, counting down.
TGTCCAATTTACAGCTTTGATTTTAATGCTCCTCAAGAGATTTCCCCTGTAGGCCTGGGCATATCTAAAAGTGGTGTCTCCAAAAATGACTGTACTCAAGCTTCTTTTCCCCTGTCTAAGCAACAGAACAAACCAATTTATGTAGATATAAAAAGAAAGATAAAGCTGTCATTGACAAAAGTTGTCTTTAAGGACAGAAACTGGCAAACTTTCTGATGGCTCCAGGGAATCTGTAATCCACAGAGTGTGGGACCAGCTGCTGACAGTCTGACATTCCTGTGTCAAGTGGATAAACTCGACATCCAGTATTTGCTTCCTGTTTCTTTCAAGAGAGCACGTGTGCCTGCAGAAAATACCTTTTGAGGCTGTGAGTGCATAATATCTGATAGGCTATGCAGAGCTGGAGTTGTTCAGGAATGTAAGAATGGAGAATGAGAAAGGTGAAAACAAAGTGTTGCAGGAACTGATGTTTGGTAATTCATTAGTCATATTTTTTCTTTTGATGAATCACTGTTACTGCTTTGTCATTTTCCTAACCTTTTAGCAATAACATTCCATGGTACTTCCTGAAGGAATATGAGTGCCTTTCGATTCCAGTATCTTAACCATATTCCAGCTTGGGCAAATGCCTTCTGCTTGTCAAGTGTATGTACTGCTTGATAAAATATTTTATTTCACTTCTTGCACAAAAGTTAGCCTCCTCATAGTTACTGCAGTTAGTAGGTAAGCAAAGTGACAACATCCCTATATGTGTGATTCTTTAAATTATTTTGGACTTGATTTTGATACATTTGCAGTTGGCTAGCCCTAACTTTATTTAACAAGTAGTCCCACTTGGAATTATCAATGAGCCCACTTGTGGAGCAACGTACTTGTCAATATATAATTCATTATTATTATTTAGACTGAGATGGGATGTTAAAAAAAAATCAAGGAATCAACTTTCCCGTTGTAAATGCTGCGAAACCATGATGGCATTTTATCTTTTCTAATGAAAAAAACATTATATATGGATTAAAGTGCAGCAACAAATCTGAGAGCTCCACTGATTTCACAATGCAAAAGACTGATTAGATACAGTGCCCCTGAGGACAAAAGTTTATACGGAGCCAATGCATCAGAGGAGCCTTGCTCTTTTGTTTGATAAGTTGCAAAGCGAAAATAAGCACATTTGTCAGGGCTCAGAACAAGGACCAGAACTGACCCAAAATCAGTGCAACATAGAAGAGTACAGAGTATTCTCTTGCCCGCTCAACTTCTTACTGAGCTTAGCTGGGCACCGGGACTGCTGCAGAAGACTGACCTGTATAATTCATGGTGGAGCAGGTTGAAAAATATGGAGAGGGTTGTCAGTATTCCGTGTAAACGTTACCATTTTTCTGTCTCTTTGGAATTGTGTGAGCTGTCAGCAGAGTGGATTTGATCACCTCCACATTCATCACACTACCCAAGGCAATATAGAAAAATATTTCATAGGGTGTTTAGAGCATTGTAAATCATGAAAGCACTACACAATCATCAACTAATTAAAACCGGGGTGAGGCCTGTCACAACAAACCTGCTATGAGGACTAGTTTGAAAATATTACCTGAAAACTGAGAAAAGTAGTAAGAGGACTCAGAATGGTTGTTAAAGAAGGAAAATGGCACATGCTGAGCAAGAACTCAGCTGGACCCAGCATGGCCATGCTGGGACACATGTGGGACAAACACTCCCCCACTCAAGCTTCCCAGCATTGTCTTCAGGCATAGGAGAGATTTTGGTTTGTGTTAGTCCAGCACCTAGAACCTAAGTTGCAAGTGAATGACTGGCCTCCTATGTACTACAGCAATACATCTATTAAACAACAAAAACAGGGTTACTATACCCTTCTGCAAGCAAATGCACAGAGAAAGGCTCAGGAGTGGGTGAAGCACCAACTTTGCTGCACACCTCCAAAGCACTGACCCACCGAACTGAACTGGTTGTGGTGGGGCATATGCTACATCTGGTTAGGGGCTATAGCTACCTATTCCCCTACTAGAGCAGGGAGTGGAACTCCTATTCTCTAGGCTTCATCTGAATCTAAACATCCAAATCAAGGACACCTGTGTGTTCCCCTAACCCTGAGAATGGGGTTTATACTTTGGGTGTGGAAGGCTGAATACCAAAACTCTCACTCTTCTGTCTGTGAGCTTGGTTCTTAATTCCCATATTCATCAGAGTAGGTCACTGAGCCATCTAACTGAAGTCCATGGAACAATTTGTGTGAATAAGGACTAATTGCTTGCTTAAATGTGACTGGATTAGGCTTTACAACTCTCATTACTGATTCAAATTAGTGAACAGATAGAAACCAACTTTCTCACAGATCCATCTGGATGAATGTGTTCATGGAAGACTTGGGTCAAATTCCTAATATTATTTTTTAATTTCAACTATTTACATATATTTATTTTCACCTATTACATATTTTAGGAAGTTTATCTGTTTGATCTTAAACGGTAAGAGCCAGGACCACCAAATTTGGTATACAGCTTGCTCTTATCATAATTTAAATCTACATAATGGTTTAGTTGTACCAGAAAAATGGGATGTGCTTGAAATGGTATTTAAATCAATGTAATGGCTCGGTTGTATCAGGAGAACGGTATGTGCCAGGAATGGGATTGCTTCATGTAAAACCAAACAGAAAAGAGACAGAATCAACAGATCAAGTTTAATCCTCAAAACTAACACTGAGTAAATGTTGAAAGAGACTGAACCCAGATGCACCAGAAGAATCGGATGAAACTGGAATAGGACTGCTTCTCACCAAACCTACAGAATGAGTTAAAATAGAGAAATTTGGAGTAGTGCTCTGTTTTAGCGAACCTAATTCAATGCCTAAGGTTTGAAAACAAGAAGAAAATGTTATTGGAAACCAAATTGAGCATAGCCCCTTTTTATTAAAACATAGTGAACGATAAGAGTTTATAGGAATGAAGAAAAAACATAAACTGGATGGAAATCTCATCTGAGAAAACTACTAAGAAAAATTTTAATATCCCCTTTTTTAAGAAATCTGAAATCAAAATTATCATCGTAAAAATAACACTTTTTTTAAAAAACAGTCATTTACATAAAACGTGCATTTTCCTTTTATTAAAAAAAAAAAGACTTTCTTGAGTTAAGGACTTGAGCAACACCAGGTCAATCTGCTAGGATTCCATAAAAAGAACATACTCTTCTAGGGAAAGGGAATAAGCATGAATAGAAGGAAATCTATTTTTTAATCTTTAGTGCTATAGAAGTGTATTCTCATCTTGAATAATTTATTTCAGAAACCCAAGAGGAAATAACGGGGTTTCAGATTTTGCATTTAATAGATACCGTGTTCTTTGTTCAGTTGCACTGGTACAAATCAGGAAAATTCCATTGAAGTCAGTGAAGTTACTCTAGTGCAAAATTGGTCAGAGCTCACAGTCTGGTCCAATGAGTGTACAACATTAGTCAGCTTGAAGGATCTTTCCCCTAAACACTTAATTTCTAGGAAACTGTACAATGTGACATTACAAGGATCCTATTTAGAGACAGGCACTGAGCAGATCAAAGCAGCAACTACTGGAAATTCTTGCTGAAGGTATGTGTAACTATAAAATGTTTTGAGTGGCTGCCAGTATTTTGTAATCACTGTTGTAAAGTTTTGCGATACTCTTGATGTCTGCAGATGTTATGTGGCCCGTGGCAGAAACCTCATGTACTAAATTACCAATTATATACCTAATGGAGCCTCAAGAACAAGCTCCCACTTTCCTATTGGTTGCTGGAACAGTCTTTAAATGCAAGGAAGGGACTGTAAACAAATTGCTGTCTCCATAGCAATGTGCAACTCAGCGTTTAGCTTTTCAACACTTGCAAAGGTAATTGCTGTCTTTTTTCTTCTTTATATTTTTCTATTCCTGGTTTATAACAGCAATAATAACCTCCTGAGTTGGGCATTTCCTGGCAATTATTGACTGACTGTATTAAGAGCCCTTGGCTCTCCTCAAGCCCTCAAATCCTCCAGTCATTCATTAACTGCCAGGAAATACCCTTCCCGATAGTCATTATGGCTTATGGAAGCCTGGATTAGAAATGTAATTACAGAGGTCTAACCTGCTGTGATTTTTTTTCTACCACCCCGCAGTATCTGCCATCATTATCTGCTGAATTGACAGAAGGCTAACTTGGCCTGAGATAATGACAGTGCAGGCCAAGCTACTTTCTTGTTCAGCTCTTACCACACAATTGTCTTGTGGTTTGCTTTGAGTTATTGGCTTTCTGCGACTTGCCAACTAATTTTACTTATGTCTCCCTTTCCATGTATACACTAATCTGATAAAACTGCAGTTCCAAAGCTCTAGCTGCTATTGACTATGTTTAAAAGAAGAAGAGCGGTCCTGGTCCTGCAATCAGATCACCTCAGACAGAAATCAATGGGTCTGTGCTCAGGACAAACAGCCTGCCTTGATGGATCCCACAATCTACATAAAGAACACCTATAACAACACCCTAAAGAAAGTGCAGTATAAAGATGCATCCTTTCCCCCACATAATGCTTTAGAGATTTATAGTAATAAAAATTAAGGCCAGGGGCTCATGAAGATTAACTAGTTCAACTTCTGAATAACACAGACCAGAGAGTTCCATCCGTATACTCCTGTATTGAAAGTGATATGCTTTAGTCGAACAAGTTAGTTTACAGAAAGGCATTTACTTTATTTTACGGCTTCTTCGATGCTCTGGTGGGTTGCTTTCCACTTCCTAGGCATAGTTACACTAGCTTCCTCCAATTTACTAATCTGTAATTTACACCATAATTTCTGTCCTCTCTGAATTTGGCCCTGGAATCTTTGCCTGTGCAAAAAGTTCAGTCCCTATTCAGGCCCCTATTTATGAACCAAATAAAAGCAAAATCCCAAAGATTATATTATCTGTATCCTTGGAAGGACTCCCACCAGCTCCTTAATTTCTGTTACTGACTATTGTGTAGCCTGTATGGCACCATTTAATAATGATTTAGTGTCTTGGACACTCTGTATAACTATAACTACTTAAATACTTCATAAAATGCTTCAGTGTTAATTGTTTTAATATACAAAGAGTATATAATTTGGATCAAAGGGCACGTTCTGTGAAGTCTTAATTATGTATTCCAGCACTTGTACAAAATATTACTTCTTGACATATAGGTCATGTTCTAATAAACAGAGGAACCTCAATAACGCAGACATGAAATTTAATTATTATATTACTGAATCATCTCTTTAATTTGAAGACCTTTTAAAAAGCACAGTCTGCTTGACTGCAAGCTCTGTCAATTTCTTCCAGACATGTTAGCGTGTTATGACAATAGAGGGCGAAAGCATAAATGTCTTTTGAAAGGTCTTTAATTGTAACCATTCCACTAATGTCTGTTGTGCATTAAAAAAGACATTTTAAAAGAACAAAGCTGAATATTTTAAAACATTTTGAACCCTTCAGTTTTCTCCTTTTTAAAAGTTATATACTATGGTAATACCTTTTTATCAAAAAGACTACGAAATTCCACTCAGCTTAAAATAAAAGGGTAAGTAGGGTCTATTAAAGATAAAGTTATTTCTATGCAATAATTAAGCTTCCATACTGTAATGCTGACTCTTGAATAATGTAATATACTTAATTATGGCTTTGTTGTTTATAAAATATATCTACTCACAGTAACAAAGATATATAAGTGTATGTTTAAAAAAATTAACCTAGCAGACCAGATTCCAGTTCTATCCAGATCCTACAGATGGTAACTTACCACTGCCGTAAATGTAGTGGAATTGGTTCCTGTTTCAGCTGAATTCTCCCACCCCCCCGACCCCGGCCAATCTATTTCAACAGAAGGGACATGCTGGATTAGGCTGTGCGGAAATAGCATCACGTGGAGCTTCGTTCTGCTGACATAAGGCCCGTGAGGAGTCTGAGTGGTGTCAGATAGAGAAAGCTGTAACTGTTCACTGAAGCCCCACTTCACCTGCACCAAGGGGAGCTCGGATACAGGGGAGACCTGAGCTCGCCTTTGATTCTTTTCTGATTGTTTCTCTTTCTGGATTGCATTCCATGAAAATTAGGATTGCCAGGAGTCTAGTTTCAACTGGAATTCACAATTGAAACTGGACCCTGCTGGTTCTGGTCAGCCCCACTGAATGGGCTGTTAAAAGCCCAGTCAGCAGTGCAGTGAGGCTAAGGCAGGCTCCCTAAATGCCTGGCTCCAGGCGGCTCCTGGAAGCAGCAGTGTGTGCCTTCTCCAGCTTTTATGCATATGAGCCGGGGAGATCTGCACACTGCCCCCACCCAAAGGGCCACTTCTGCAGCTCCCACTCTCCAGGAACTGTGGGAGTGGGAGCTTCAGGTGCGGAGCCTGTGGATGGGACAGTGCACTGAGCAGCCTGGCTGCACCTCTCTGTGGGAACCAGGCATGTTGCTGCTTCCAGGGGCATCTTGTGGTAAGCGTCAGACATCTGTACCCATGAGCCCACCCCACACCCAGCCACCTGTCTCTGCCCTGATCCCCCTCCTGCCCTCCAAACCCCTCAGTCACAGCCCAGCACGCCCTCCTACATCCCAAAGCCCTCATCTCCAGCCCCACCCCAGAGTCTACACTGCCAGCCAGAGCCCTCCCACCATCTCTCAACACCCTACCCCAGCCAGGAGCCTCATTTCTGGCCTCACCCCAGAACCTGCCCTCACAGTCCAGAGACTATCTCCTCCCACACCCCAATACCCTGCCTCAGCTTGGAGTCCTCTCGCATACTCCAACCCCCTTAGTTCCCCCCTCAGCCTGGAGCCCCCTCATGCACTCCAAATGCCTCATCCCTGCCCCTGCCCCAGAGCTACACCCCCAGCCACAGCTCTCAGCCTCCCTCACATCCCTCAGCCCAGAGCCCCCTCCCATGCCTTGAGGAGCCCACTGGGAATGAGGAGTGAAGGTGAGAGAGTGACAGAGGGGCCAGGGGATGGAATGAGTGGGGTGCAGAGCCTTGGAGAAGGGACGGGGCCTATATCCATGTCACTTTCTCTACTTGGGCTGCACAGGAAGAGGGCAAGAGAGCAGCAATACCCGACGTCTCACAGCCCAGCCGGGGTGGGGAAAGTGACCTGAATGCGGGAAGCTCTGGTGTGTGTGTTGGCGGGAAGGAGAGAGGGGACTGCATGAGGGAGGCTATGTGTGTGTGATTGTGTGTTTGTGTGTGGGTAAAAACCACTAACAATATTTGCATGCCAGCTATATGCTGCACCCCATTGAAAGGGAACCATTCCACTATTTCTTCCCTCTCATTTCTCATAGGCACGACCAAGGCTTGAATTAAATATTTGTGAATGTAAAAACTGTTTAAAACATTTTAAAAATAAAAATGTGAAAAGCTTGTTTACCTTTTTACACTGTCTTTATTCACAACAATCTTGCTAGTCCTTTCCCCCTCCCAGGCAGAGCGGCACACAGACTAGGATCTGGACCAGCTGTGCCCTCAAAAGGCCAGACCAACCCTCCAAACTGGACCTGATCCACATCCCTCCCCAGATGAGGGGCACTGATGATGGTGGGGGAATGGGGCAGAGTGAAATAGAGTAGCTCAGTCCCTCCCCTGGGTGATGGTGAGGGAGAGATGGGGCAGAGGGAGCCGTGGGTTTCTACCACAGTGCTGCTGATGGGGGAAAGGTGGGGCAGCAGGGGGATCTGGGAGCCTCCCCCAAGCTGCAGCTGATCAGGAAAGGAGGAGGTAGGGGGAACTGGAGGTCTCCCTCAGGGGTGCTGGTGATGGGGGAGGGGTGAGACAGGAGAACTGGGGGTCTTCTCCAGGGGTGCTGGGGAGGATAGGTCAGAGAGAACTGGGTCTCCGGTTGCTCTGTGGGGCCTGTGCTGAGGGGGTTCACCTGGAGCAGGGAGCACCCTCTGGTCAAGGTGTCCATCCAGAAGGTGCTGGTGCCACCTCCTGCCCTACGTGGTCTGGGATCCCCAGGTTTCACAGCCTCTGCATTTGGATACTGGAAGGGCTGGGACTGAGGCTGGGACAGGCTCATGGGGTTGGGGTGGAGGGGAGCTGCACTGCAGCATATTCCACCAGGGCTGCCTCAGGCCCAGCATGGAGGGACCCAGAGAGCAGGGGTAGGGGGCACCTGCACTATGGTGGAGTGCTGCTGTCAGACCCCCTCCCCCAAGCCCTACCTCTGAATTTCCCTTTTTCCCCTCTTCATCTTGAACCTTCAAGTGGTACAAGCCTCTCTGGGGGGAGAAGGTGGGGCTGGAGTAGCCACAGAGGCTAAACAGGGCTTCTGTCCCCTGTGGCCTGGTGGAGAGAAGTCAGGGGGAGGGGCAGATGGGGGATGGACAGGGATGGTAGCCCAGCTCTGCCTACCTGCCTCCTTCCCAGAGCAGGCAGCTGCCCAAGGCACGCACAGCATGTAGCTGTGTATGGGTAGCCCTGCAGAGAAGACTGCCACCTCACGTTGGGGTGGGAAAATGCACAAGGAGGGAAGATGTTATGGAGTGCAGCAAGGCAACTCAGCATCTCCTGCTGTGCATCTTTTCCAAGCAGTTGGGGATTCCTAATTGTGACACATACCAATTTTGTGCTTGCCTTTCCTAGCTCCAAGGAACAGCTGCTTTTCAATGGTTCTTCAGAGGTGGTGGAGTGCGGGACAAATTTAAAGATATTGACACTGGGTAGTGTGGAAATGTCCATGATGTGAGCATATCTTTAACTTCTAGTGTATCTGAAAAATGACAACGAAGAGCTTTCTTTCCAAGTTATCCAATGGACATTAAGGGAGAGGTCTTGTGCCATTGTTGAGGGTAATTTAGCCTACTCTTTGCTTCAATTGTGTATAAGATGGATGCGGACTACAGGGAAAGAATAAAGTGGACAAGTATGTGTGTGCATACATTTTGCTGGATTTTCAAATTTTTGAAATTTTAAGAACATTTTCAAAAATTGAATAATTTTGAACAACTCCATAGCTGGTCAAAAATGGGAAGATTTCTAATGCATTTTGTGTTTTGATGATTTTTTTCATCAAAATTTGATTTTTGAAAAAATGAAAATTCAAAGCAATTTGCCCAGCTGTATTTCTTGCCGAGAAGATGGTAAAATGGTGGATTTCACAGTTTAACATCAATGTAGTTGTCACATCAAAGTTGTGTGATTCTGATACTGATCTTCTGTATTCCTGAAAGAAAGGAGAATTCTCTAGTTCGTGTACAAACCTTTCTAGATGAAGAGGAGCTGATGTAAAAGATGAGTTGTACACAGACTGAACGTTGAATTGCATGGGACCTATGTCCTCTGTGTTGGCACCACATCTGACATGAGACTCTGGTGCCAGTTTGGTGACTATTAGGTACTAATAGCTCCATATTAGGTACTAATTTTCTAAAAATAGAGGGAAAATGACTTGTGTTTTATATTTCTAACATGTAGGGATGCTTTGTGGTGTGTTTTGAGGGGTCAGTGGGATGGAGAATAACTCCTTTGAGTCTTACAGCAGAGTGCATATGAGAGAGAGAGAGAGAGGATTCCTTTTTGCTTTATACAACACCAGCAGAAGGGTCAACTGAGGAGAGGGATAGCTCAGTAGTTAGCACATCAGCCTGCCAAACCCCAGAGTTGTAAGCCCAGTCCCTGAGGGGCCTATTTAGGGATCTGGGGCAAATAGATTTAAAAAAAATGGGATGGTGCTTAATCCTGCTGGCAGGGGACTGGACTCAATGACTTCCTGAGGTCCCTTCCAGTTCCATGAGATGGGCATTTCCATGTATTTTATTTTTTATTCTATTCTTATTTTATGAAGGCTAATCTATACTTACCGGAAGATCAACCGCAGGAAGATCAATCTTCTGAAGTTCAGTTTGCTGGATCTGTGAAGATACAGCAAAAATCAACCTCTCTGGGCTTGGCCATCACATGAAGTAAAGCATGTTGATGCAAGACGTACAAGCCCTGGACTACACTAGGTAAGAAAGTTGATTCTCATGTGTTGATTCTTGCTGCCTTTAGTTCCAATGGCAGACTTTCTCATACAAAAGCCAGAAGGAACCGTCCTTTACTTCCAGACCGTAGGCTGGGTTAGCAAGTTTAGGATGCACAAAAATATTCCCCTTTAGCTGTAAACTGAGCAAATTTGATGCCAAATCTGTTGGGAGAAAGTAAACATGGAATTCAATTATCCCTTTTTTTGCAGGGTCTCTTTTTGGATTATAAACCACACTTTGAAAGGGAGAACTGATAAGAATTGTTAGTGAAATGAAATGCCATAGAAGAGATAAAGAGTTTCTATACTCACTACCACGCTATGTCCCCAGATATAATAATTGTCCAAAAGCCTGTATCGTTTATTTAAACAAATTTGCTAAGAGACGTGATTGTTTTTAAGCTGAGTGCTCACAGTAACAATTACCTGTGATCTTAATGTCCATGAGCCTCAATAAACAGCCCAGGGATTTATGTCTTAGTGAGAACGAACCTATTAGTTTCAGCTGTAAATCTCATGTGCCTTCTGTACAAAGTGAATTTTAATAAAAATCATATAAGGAGCCAGAATTACTAGGCTGGATTTCACATGGCTGCCAAACATTTGAAAGCAATTAATAAGGACCTTCCAGGGACTCGGGGGGGCGGGTAAATAAAACCATATCTTCAGCTCCTGTTGACATGTACTGGATCCAGTGAACTTCTCTGAAAGACAGAATGAAAAGGAGTTTTCTTAAAAATTACAAGAAGCAAAAAATGGAGACGGTGACTTCTAAATAAGGATAGATAGTACTCACAGGCTGGTACTGAATGTACAACTTATCAGCCACGTCTACACGTGCCGGCTACTTGGAAGTAGCTGTGCCAACTTCGAAATAGCGCACGCCACGTCTTCATGTGGCGAGCGCTATTTCAAAGTTGACATCGACGTAAGGCGGCGAGACGTCGAAGTCGCTATCCCCATCAGGGGATGGGAATAGCGCCCTACTTCGACGTTGAACGTCGAAGTAGGGCACGTGTAGCCGATCCGCGTCCCGCAACATCGAAAGAGCAGGGTCTGCCATGGCGGCCATCAACTGAGGGGTTGAGAGATGCTCTCTCCAGCCCCTGAGCTCTATGGTTGCCACGTGCAGCGGCCCCTTAAAGCTCCCCACCCCCTGCCTTCCTGTGCAGGGAGCTGAGAGCGCGTGCAGGCAGCAGCAGTAACACGCGGCTAGCCTGCATGCCTCCCTGCAGCCCCAAGACACGCCCCCTGCTGCGGTGGCTGCCCGCCAGCCCCCCAAACATCCCCAGGGCACCCCCCAAGGGGAACCAGGGCTCCCAGCCTGGCAGCCAGCCTGGAAAAAGGCAGCGGGGCCCCTCCTGGACAGAGGCCAAGATCTGGGACCTGCTGGGGCTCTGGAGCGAGGAGGAGGTGCTCCAGGTAATGGGGAGCAAGAGGTGGAATGCGGATGCGTTCGCTTGGCTGGCCGAGGGCCTGGCTGCCCGGGGTCACCCTGCCCGCACTCCTGACCACGTCAGGAGTAAGGTTAAGGAGCTGCGGCAGGGTTACACCCGGGCCTGGGATGCGGCCAGCCGATCTGGGGCCGCCCCTGTCACTTGCCCCTTTTACAGGGAGCTCAGGTCCATCCTGGGCCCCTGGTACACCTCCTCCCTGCCGGCCACTCTTGATACCTTGGCCGACGAGCCCCAGCAGGCCCCAGAGGCAGAGTCTGCCCCGGAGGCAAGCCCCGCACCCCAGGGGCCCCCCCAGGAGTCCACCCCTGGGACACCGGAGGAGGAGGAGGCGGAATCCTCCTCCAGCGACAGGGGGCTCCAAATAATCCTGCTGTCCCGGAGCTCCAGCAGGGGGTCCACCCAGAGGGTGTCCCCCAGCCGTGGGAGCGGACCATCAGGTATGTACCCCCGCTGGCGCACACCCCTGGGGCTGAGGGGCGGGGACAAGAGACATGACCAGGGCCCTCCACATGCCCAGATGACCATGGCCCCAAGGACAGCAGTGGCATGTCCCTCAGAAGAGTGCATCAGCCACTGCCCCCCAAGCAGGACAGTGCCATGCCCCATCCCTGGGGATGGGGGGAGTGGAACCAAGGGTCCCTCGTGGGGGGGGGGGTGGGACACCCATCATCATCAGCAGCAGCATCTCCCAGGGACGGGGATGGGGAACCAGCAGCAGAGGGGTGGGGGCACAAGGGCCACAGCTCGGGGGGCCACACTAACGGCTGTCTCCACTCTTCTTCTCCCCCCTGTGTTCTGCAGCTGCACCATCGGAGTGCCCGGAGAGCGCTGGTGAGGTGTCAGTTGTCCCGGACAGCCCACTGGGGCCATCGCTGCAGGCCAGCCCCTCGGTGGAGCACCAACCAGCCCCAGGGTGGGGCCAACAGCGGAGCCACCACCACCAGAGGATGGCAACGGACCCCCAGCTGCTCGCAACCCTCCGGCGGCAGCTGGAGGTGTCGGAGCAGCGCCTGTGGGTGGACGAGCGGTGGCTGCAATTGCAGGAATGGGCACTGTCCTGGCGCCAGGAGGCATGGGGGGCCTTTATGCGCACTTTTGAGCGCATAGCGGACTACCTGGACCCCTATGCCGCCCTGCCCACCGCCCTGCCTGCCGCTCCACCCGCCGCTCCACCCACTGCTCTGACCACCGTCCCACCGCTGTCCGCCACCCTGGGGCCTTCCGCAGAGGGGGACCTGGGGCCAGCTGACACCCGCCGGCCGTACCTGCCTGTTCGCCCGGCCCCTAACCAGCCTCGGCCAGGGCTGAGGCTGAGGTGAGGGTCGCGCCCGCCAACCCCAGGCACTGGACAGTAGGGGGTGTGGGGCCCAGGACGTGGCCCCCCCGCTTTGTTCGTATCCCCCATCATATAATGTTTGTGTATATAGTTTGTGTTAGACCCCTGTTCTTTTATGGTACCTGCCCCCCCATGTAAATAGTTCCCCCCTTTTGTTCTTACACTATATATATATATATATATATATATATATATATATAATTAGTATTTTAATATAAGAGAATGCACTGTTTTGTTTTGGTTTCAAAAACAAGAGGTCTATTTTTATTTGCAAAAAAAGTGGGGGCGGTGTGCTCTTGGGTGCTCTGTGGTGTGGGCATGGGGGCAGGGAGTGTTGTGGAGTATGGGGGGGTGCAGTGGGGGGCCTGCCAGTGTTCACCCCACGGCCTGGTCGAAATGGGCCCTCAGGGCCTCCCAGACCCAGATCCCCTCAGGGTCCACCTGGTGACTGGGGGCAGCGGGTGGCTGCATGTCAGCCCTGCCAGCCTCCAAAGCCCAGCCCTGAAAGAATGCCTCCCCCTTGCTCTCGACCAGGTTGTGGAGTGCGCTGCATGCGCCCACAACCTGGGGGATGTTGGTGGGGCCTGCATCCAATCAGGTGAGGAGACACCTCCAGCGCCCTTTGAGGCAGCCAAAAGTGCGCTCAACCATCTGGCGCGCATGGTTCAGGCGCGTGTTGAAGCGCTCCTGGCTGGCTGACAGATGGCCCGTGTAAGGGTGCATGAGCCAGGGCCGGAGGGGGTACGCTGCATCTGCGATGACGCAGAGGGGCACGGTGGTGTCCCCCACAGGGATCTCCCGCTGGGGGATGTAGGTCCCTGCCTCCAGCCGGCGGCACAGGCCCGAATTCCTGAACACCCGGGCGTTGTGGGTGCTGCCAGGCCAGCCAACATAAATGTCCAGGAAGCAGCCCCAGCTGTCCACCAAGGCCTGGAGGACCACGGAATGGTATCCCTTCCTATTCAGGAAGCGTCCTCCGCTGTGCTCTGGGGCACGGATGGGGATATGGGTCCCATCCAGAGCCCCGAAGTAATCTGGGAAGCCCAGGCTAGCAAACCCCGTGATGGCGGCATCCGGGTCCCCAAGCCGCACGAGCCTGTGGAGGAGCAGGGCATTGATGGCGCGGACGACCTGCAGGAGAAGGACATGGGAGAGCACCAGTGAGGGGTGTGCAGGGTGTGTCTGGCCCTCCCCCCCCGGGCTGCCCTCCCCCGCAGGGCTCCCTCCACCCCCAGGGCTTCTCCCCCAAGTGGGTCCTCTTACCTCCATGAGGACAGCCCCGATGGTGGCCTTGCCCACGCCAAACTGCTGCCCCACGGATCAGTAGCTGTCTGGAGTGGCCAGCTTCCAGACAGTGATGCCGACCCGTTTCTGCACGCTGAGGGCATGCCGCATGGAGGTGTCCTGGTGCCTCAGTGTGGGGGTGAGCCACTGGCAGAGCTCCAGGAATGTCTGCCGGCTCATACGAAAGTTCTGGAGCCAGCAGTCATTGTCCCACTTGCCGAGCACCAGCCGCTCCCACCAGTCGGTGCTCGTGGGGTAGCTCCACAGCCGGCGGCGTGTGCGGCGGAGGGTGGGGGGAGTGGAGGACAGCAGGGTCTGGGGCTGCTTCCTCCTCCCCTGGGGGCAGCTCCTCTTCTGTGACCTAAAAGGTGATCAGCTGCCTCCTGCATGGCATTGAGCAGGGTGAGCACTGCTCCTGCAGGGGCGGCTGTGTGGACCTCTGGCAGCTGCTGCTGCTGCTGCTGGGGGTCCATACTGCTTCGCCGAGGTGCGCGTGCCTATGGCTCTGCAGACCGCGTGCTGTGTAGGCTGAGTGTTTCTGGGAGGGGCCCTTTAAGGGAGTGGCTAGCTGTTGCCCCGGAAGTGCTAGTCCACCCTGTGACCCTGTCTGCAGCTGTTCCTGGCACCCTTATTTCGATGTGTGCTACTTTGGCATGTAGACGCTCCCCTGCAGCGCCTACTTCAATGTGGTGCTGCCCAACGTCGACGTTGAACGTCAACGGCACCAGCCCTGGAGGACGTGTAGATGCTATTCATCGAAATGTCTTATTTCGATGTCGCTACATCGAAATAAGCTATTTTGATGTAGCATACACGTGTAGATGTAGCTATCGTCATATAAACTGCCACAGGGCCATAAAATTAATTGGTGAAAGAAAATAAATATACATCTGCACCCATCAGGCCCTATACTGAAAACAAATTCTGTTCATAATTAATGGAAGTGGAGACAATTAGAATAAGCACCGTGTGTGCCAATTTTCAAAGCTTAAACTTTCCGCTGTCCAGCCCACATCCTATGTACAGAGAATGCAATGCAGCTTCACTCCTGACTCAGAATTAAAAGGTCAAGCAAATAATTACTGATCATTTTTATAATAATATTTACAGTATTTTTGTAAACTGAGCAGCTCAAACCTTTTGTCATGTGTGTGAAAAAATAAAAGGGCACGTGCTGAGTGCCAATTACTTTCAGCAGTCTCAACAGGGCAAATCAACTAGAAAGCTGCCCTAAAAGGAAAACCAGGGATTGTTCTGACATGAAGGATGTGTTTCAGGGACAGAGTATATTGTGCTATATTGTCCCTAGGAGACCACTTCAATTAGTTCAATTTAGCACAGGCCTGAGGCTGCTCTAACTTACATCATGGGCTCTTTTGGCCCCTTATTGCAAAGGACTGGAGAGTAGAGGATGTTTTAGAGCTACCTTTCCTTCCTGTTCAGCTGTACCAAGTTTAAACTCAGTGCAGCCAAGAGGCTGGTCCAGATCATCTCTGAGTAATAACAAGAAGTCCTGTGGCACCTTATAGCCTAACAGATATTTTGGAGCATAAGCTTTCGTGGGCAAAGACCCGCTTCATCAGATGCATCTATATATTCTGACTGATGACTTTTTACTGGGAAGTTGACTTCACTTTTGAATATCCTTTGAGCTGTTAAAGTATTACCTGTACCACTACCTGTACGTGTTGCATGCAACTCCAGTACAATTCATTTATACCTCCGAGCGGGAGGCTAATTTTCAGCTAATATTGTCTCTGCAGCTGGGGTCAATCCCTTCACTCTCTGTCAACATTAAATTCCAAGGGAACACCACACTTCTTTTCTGTCAGTTTTTTTAGACAATGAGGATGTGGGTCTTATTGTCCTATGCCATGTGTTTGTATCTCTTGAACCAGAAGAGCTTGTGGACACCTGAGGCATGGTTACATGGGAAAGTCCTTATTCCAGGTGAGTCCTGTGTCTTCGTGAACCAGCCCACCAAGTACAGTAAGGAGCGACCTTTTCATTTATCTATCTATCTATCTAGCTAACCCTTCTTGTCATTCCAGGATCACGGGTCATGCTAGTCTCACTTTGTTGATTGAAATAGTTGCACTATTCTCTTCGTCATATCCAAATGCTGTTTGAATATGGATTCACCATGCATGAAAACAACCCCCTCGCCACCCAACCCCTGCATGCTCAAAATTTGTAAGTGCCAATTTTTGCCCTCGAATACTTGCCCATTGCCCCTGATTTGGTCATTGAGATTAGAATGCGTGTAGCTAATTGGTTCTAAGGGTCTCTACTGCTGAACACAGGAAAGTGAATGCAAGTGGAGAGCTTGCATGCAGCATCCTTAAAGATCAGGCACCAAGAATCTAACAACCCCACAAAAGACATGAAAAACAGAGTTAAAGCAAAAACACCATCTTTAATCTATCCCAATAGGTTTCCTAACTACTGCAACATATCAGGGGAGCACACTTTGGGCCTAACCCAAATTCCAATGAAAATCCTTCCATGGACTTTACTGGCCTTTAGGTTTAGGCAGAGAGGGTCTTAATGCTGTGCATATGCTCTTAACAATGTGGGTAAAAAATTTAACTTTTCAATTTATGTCTCTGTCTTCGGGAGTTCAAGAGTGAACTCTGACATTGTCTTAATGAGTTTTGATTGTACTTTGTCTGGGTTTGATTTTGTATGCTAATATTAATACTAATAATGCCTGCTTCTGCCAATAGTTTGTTTTGGTTTCTGAACTTTAGAGGTGCTGTACCAGTAAATTTTATATAAGTAATATAACCTGCCAGTGATTTGTTATGGGGTCCAAGGTTTACAAAAATTACGTCTCCCAATATTTTTGTTCATGTTATTGACTGATAATCTGCCAAGTTTCACTATAGAAAAAGCAGCAGCCGTCTTTTTAGCAACAAAGGGAAAAAATGTGCTCCAAAATGCCCACGTGTTTTTTTTATTAATTTTTAACTTCCCTGGAGTGCTGTGTCTTTACTTTCCCAAGCTTAGCCTGGAATATAATTTTATGGCCAAGTTATCAAACCCTTTTAAACCAAGATTCATAACAGCAATAGGGACAGATCCTTAAGTGCATGGGTGGGCATTGCTATAGCAATTGCATCTTTAAACGCATTATTCACACTGACACTCTTGTAATAGTGGCACCTGCTAATAATGTAGCTGAAGTTGTTCAATGTTTCCATTATAAGCCACTCTTTTCATGAGTTCATTTCTTGGCTAATAAAAGTTTACTCCTCAGGTGAAATCTGGCTGAAAACAGCTTTTGCCTGGGAATGATTATTATTAATATTTTAAAATAAATTTTGCTTTTAAAAATCTGTGTTGCTTGTAAATTAAAGGAGGGAGAGGTTTACTGGATTCCGCTACCTACATGGCAAATGTACGACTGATCTGGCGCCTCTCTTTAGTGTTATAGACCCACTAGAAGCTAAAGGGTCTAATTGTCCTGTGTCTTGCAGGGCACAACTCTGGCCAAAAAGGTTTCATTTGGACAATAGAGTGGAAAACCGGGGTGCAGTTCTACTGTTTCTGTATATGTGGGAGGATACTGGCACATCAGCAGAAAATATCCTAAGTCTAGTTTGCTGAAAGAGGGTGTGGCTAGGAATGAACCAGGGGAAAAATACAACTCTACCACATACTCTGCCCTTCAAAAGTTAACTGAACACAGAAACACATCTGCAGGCTGTAAGTTAAAGCAGCTTCAGGCAACTATAATTGGGAGGTCTGGGCATGGGATCTATCTGGTGAGCTGTGCTTTCAGTGACTGCATTATGTTATGGGGTGTGAGGAGAACCTGCGTTGTAGCTCCTCACCATGACTTGCTGATCCGTTGTCTTCTTGCTGTTCCTGGTAATTCATGTCGGTTGTTTCTTCTCCAGCCCCATGATTGTGTTCATCACTCTTAGACCATGTCTACACTATGTGATAAAGTCAAATTTAAGGCAGATAACTTGATTTTTCAGTGTCACTGTGTTCACTGTAAATACCATTGGCTCAATTTTAAGGTGTGCTAAGATCAATATCATAACATTGTCAGAAGGGGTAACATCAACTTCGAATTGAAAAGTTCAAATTGAGGCTAGTGTGGAAATGCCATGTCTATTAATAGACATTAATAGCCTCCAGAGGTGCCCTGTACGTATCCCACAGTGTCCCACTGTCCTCTGCGCTGGGCACTTCTATCTCCACTGCTCTCCAGGTGCACAGGAATTAAGTAACAGGAAGCCCACAAATTTGAATTTGGCACCAGGAAGCCCATGACTTTGGGTCATGCTTGTATGAGAGGCTGAAAAACTTCTTTCTTTCTTTGCTATTAGCCCTGTGAGTGCATCTACCCTTTAAAAATAGCCCCAACACGGCGTTCATGGTTCTGCCTCTACCTCTGGAATCTGAACATCTGGATTTGTTTTTCAGCCCTAGTGCACCAGTCTGCCCCAGCACACCACATGGCAGCTAGGCTGGTGGGGGCAGAGGAGGTGTGTCGTACTTGTATGAGAGGCCGAGAAACTTTTTTCCTGTGGTTTGCATTTGTGCAGGGCCTCTCCTCCTTTCCCACAGGCACCGTGCAGTCAGGGTCTTTTCCCATTTCCCAGGTCATGTGCCTAGCCTCCAACCTCAATAAAAGGATGTGCCTGCTGTTCAGTGCAAACTACGCTGCCAGGCAGCGCCATTTCCTGGCTTGTGTGTGGTGAGCGCTCCAAAGGTGGGAAAGATTTCTGGGAGCTTGCTGCTGCCTGGGGGAATTCTCCCCCGGTGGCTAAGATTTGTGGGGACTTGTTGCTGTTGGGGGGTACCACATCAACTGGCTCTGCAGCCACAGACCCCCACCCTCCATAGCAATGAGGGGGACCAGCCTCTACAAAGTCAGTCGGCGCTGCTCCCACTGCCTGAAAAACTCTGAAGGGTCCACGTCAACTGGCCCTCCATCTTCTGATCCACCCAGCCCCTCCCAATGGGATGAGGGAGTCTGGCCCCCTAACGGGCAATCGGGGCTGGCCCCCCCCACCTGTGCAACGCTGCTTGTTGAAATTTGGCAAGCCCCATCCCCCAGTCTGGACAGCCTGTGTAGTGAGATGGGAAGCCAAAAATCTTTCCCCTAACCTTTTCTATCCTCTTTCTTCACGCTTTGGCCCCCTTAACACATGGAAAGGTGGCTGGAGGGCCAGTTGAGAAGACAGAGACTCCTGGTGCTTTTTTGTGAAATCTTTGATATTTCAGTTATAAAAGCAAGAGATTTCAGTTAGTTTGATGATCTTTTTTGGTGCTTTTTTTCCAATCTCTGTTTCTTTGGGCTAATTTCTTATCAAATGGTCCCCTTAAAACGGGAAAAGTGGGTGGAGGGCCAGTTGAGATGACACAGACTCCTGGGTGATCCCAGGGCACAGAAGCATTCATGTGTGTATAAATTTGGTGAGCCCCACCCCCCATGTTGGGCACCTTTGGCTACGTCTACACGTGCACCCAACTTCGAAATAGCTTATTTCGATGTTGCAACATCGAAATAGGCTATTTCGATGAATAACGTCTACACGTCCTCCAGGGCTGGCAACGTCGATGTTCAACTTCGACGTTGCTCAGCCCAACATCGAAATAGGCACAGCGAGGGAACGTCTACACGCCAAAGTAGCACACATCGAAATAAGGGAGCCAGGCACAGCTGCAGACAGGGTCACGGGGCGGACTCAACAGCAAGTCGCTCCCTTAAAGGGCCCCTCCCAGACACACTTTCATTAAACAGTGCAAGATACACAGAGCCAACAACTAGTTGCAGACCCTGTATATGCAGCACGGACCCCCAGCTGCAGCAGCAGCAGCCAGAAGCCCTGGGCTAAGGGCTGCTGCCCACGGTGACCACAGAGCCCCGCAAGGGCTGGAGAGAGAGTATCTCTCAACCCCCCAGCTGATGGCCGCCATGGAGGACCCCGCTATTTCGATGTTGCGGGACGCGGATCGTCTACACGTCCCTACTTCGATGTTGAACGTCGAAGTAGGGCGCTATTCCCATCCCCTCATGGGGTTAGCGACTTCGACGTCTCGCCGCCTAACGTCGATTTCAACTTCGAAATAGCGCCCAACACGTGTAGACGTGACGGGCGCTATTTCGAAGTTAGTGCCGCTACTTCGAAGTAGCGTGCACGTGTAGACGCAGCCTTTGTGTAATAAACTGAGAAGCCAAAAACCCTACCTCACAAAACATCTTTGTTACAAGCCTTTACAATCCTACTCTTTCTTCAAGCTTTGCATTGTTCTTGTATTATTTTCAGGGATCATATATAATCCAGGGACGGGGGACAGTAGCTGGAGAGCCAGCTGAGAAGACTCAGACACCAGTTGCTTTGTGTAGAATCTTTGATAATTCAGTTGCATCTACAGTTATGAAAAGCTATCCAGTAGTAACAAAGAAGCAGCCATGCTAGTCTATATACTATCAAAACAACAAAGCTGTCACGTAGCGCTTTAAAGACTAACAAAATAATTTATTAGGTGAGCTTTCATGGGACAGACCCACTTCTTCAGACCATTTTTTTCTTATTTGTCCTCCTTGATTACTGTTTTTGGTTCTCTGTCCCTTAAGTATTGAGTCTGCTCTGGTATGGCTATGGTCTGAAGAAGTATCGGAGGGGTAGCCGTGTTAGTCTGGATCTGTAACAGCAACGAAGGGTCCTGTGGCACCTTATAGACTAACAAAAGTTTTGAGCATGAGCTTTCATGAGCACAGACTCACTTCATCAGATGCTGTGCTCATGAAAGCTCATGCTCAAAACTTTTCTGTTACTCTATAAGGTTCCACAGGACCCTTCGTTGCTGTTACAGATCCAGACTGACAGGGCTACCCCTCCGATACTTGACACCATGCAAGGCACTGCATTTAGCCGTATGGAGTGGAAATCTATCAACCTCACAAGGAAGCTTGCACAAACTCAGACAGACATCATCTTTCTCTCCAAATGCAAACGGTCTGAAGAAGTGGGTCTGTCCCACGAAAGCTCACCTAATATATTATTTTGTTAGTCTTTAAAGTTCTACTTGACTGCTTTTTTCTTTCAAAAAGCTATTCAGTTATAGAAGCAAGATATTTCAGTTAATTTGGTGATATTTGTTGATGCCCTATTTTTCCTTCTTTCCTTCTGGAAAAAAGGCCGTTTGCTTTCCAGGGGAGGGGAACTAGGGCAATGCAATGTGGGAAAATGACATCACATACCCACAAGCACTTGTGGGGCATTTTTTTCCCATGGTGATCCAGCAAAAATACCCAGAATGCTATAAGGATGAGGGAACTGTCGGATAGGTTCCCACAATGCACTGCTGCAATAGTCAATCTTTGGCAGTTTGAGTGTGGCAGCAAAAAGTTGACTTTGGCTGGGTCTACACAGAGATATCCTGCTGGAAGCTTCATACCAATGAGCAGTCTTGCAATTGCAAATGGCTGCATATTAGCATATTTCTGTGGCTCATGAGCATAGCCACACAAGATCTCACTGCCCACAGAGGGTGCCGCCAAGCAGTTAACAGACCATATAGACGTGCCTCTGCAGGCAACAACCCCTCTGTCAACAGCCCCTTATGCCTGAATTTGCAATTGCGAGACTGCTCATTAGTATGAAGCTGCTGGCAGGTAGTCTCTGTGTAGACCTAGCCAAGGTTAACTTGTTTCTGCCACTGCCAACTTGTTGGTGCCAATGTAGACCCAGCCTTTGTGAGGAATTTGTGGGGAGGTGAGGATACTCAAATATGAATTTTAAAAAACCCAATGCCACAACATCGATTTTAATACACTCAAATTTATCTTGTAGTATAGAAGTAGCCTTACTTGCATGCCTGCTGCTGCTGTCCAACATGCTGTGCTGCAGTGTACATATTACCACTTCCTGGACTCAATAGCTGGATCTGCTCTTTTGTGTACTGATTGCAAGTTTGGGGTTCTGAGTCCAATTCCTGTTATAACAAGCCTCTCAAAATCCTTCTCTCCTTATTTAAGCTAAACACGCACCTTTTCCACTCCAAGCAGCTTAAATATTGCTTGGGGTGATGGTCACATTCAGTGTGTGATCCTAAATTTAATTGCATGTTTTAATCAAACAATACCCCCGCCTTTTTCTGGAGTTTTCTGCCAATGAAGACAAATAGGGCTAAATGTTAAGAAGTGTGGCCTGTCTTTACAGTCAATAGACGGTGAAATCATAGTTCCAAGGTAAATGGAGAAACTCATCCTGATCTCAACAAAGCCAGGATTTGGCCCAAAGTATGCCAGAAAAACATAACTTCATTACAGCAGAAAGTACTTCCAGCTTATATATGATGCTGCTGCGATGAAAGATGCCTTCACAGATATGCCTTCTCTCTTATACTAGGTCTCATGTAAGCACCTGAATGTCACTGTGCATGAACAGGCCAAATTTAATAGCTGTTTTACAAATGCAAGGTCATAGGGGATTTTCATTGATAGCCTGAAACTGAACTTCCAACCAGGAGTGCCTAGGGTTTGGCTTAGGTGTTATAGGTACAATATTTTAGCCTGTACTTTTGCCGGCCTATAGAAACAGATCTTTTAAGGTATCCACGCACTTGAGCAGTTCTGCAGGATTTAGGGAGAACTGGCTTCTTTGACTTTGAGACATGTTGTCCAGGCATATAATACTCATTGGTTATAGACTAGTGACAGAGATAGCCGTGTTAAAAGTGGGTCTGTCCCATGAAAGCTCATCACCTAATAAATTATTTTGTTAGTCTTTAAAGTGCTACATGACTGCTTTTTTAGTTACAGACTAGAAAATGCTGGGAGCGCCACTCCAGTTTACTTCTGTGAAACTGAGGGAGTTGTGGTCCAGTGGCTACAATGTAAACCAGAGTGGCTACGTCTACACGTGCAGCCAACATCGAAATAGTCTATTTCGATGAATAACGTCTACACGTCCTCCACGGCCGGCAACGTCGATGTTCAACTTCGACGTTGCTCAGCCCAACATCGAAATAGGCGCAGCGAGGGAACGTCTACACGTCAAAGTAGCACACATCGAAATAGGGATGCCAGGCACAGCTGCAGACAGGGTCACAGGGCGGACTCAACAGTCAGCCGCTCCCTTAAAGGGCCCCTCCCAGACCCAGTTGCACTAAACAACACAAGATCCACAGAGCTGACAACTGGTTGCAGACCCTGTGCCTGCAGCATAGATCCCCAGCTGCCGCAGAAGCAGCCAGAAGCCCTGGGCTAAGGGCTGCTGCCCACGGTGACCATAGAGCCCCGCAGGGGCTGGAGAGAGAGCATCTCTCAACCCCCCAGCTGATGGCCGCCATGGAGGACCCAGCAATTTCGACGTTGCGGGACGCGGATCGTCTACACGGTCCCTACTTCGACGTTGAACGTCAAAGTAGGGTGCTATTCCTATCTCCTCATGAGGTTAGCGACTTCGACGTCTCGCCGCCTAACGTCGAAGTTAACTTCGAAATAGCGCCCGACGAGTGTAGACGCGACGGGCGCTATTTCGAAGTTGGTGCCGCTACTTCAAAGTAGCGTGCACGTGTAGACCCAGCTAGTGGGAGCAAGGAACTCCTGAGGGATATTTTTTTCTCTGACATGCCTCCTGAAACAAACTGTGTAACTTCTATGGCTCAGGTCCTGCACCTATAACTGAGGACAACAGCATTTATATGTCTGGCCCTGGTAAATCAGTCAGTGCTTTTTTTGTGCTGGTACTTGCTGGTACACAGTGCCAGCACCTGGACAGCCCCAGATGCAGGATTGGCTGGGGAGGGGGTGAGGTGTCTGAGTACCGGCTCCTCTTTTTTTTTTCAAAAAAGCACTGAAATTAGTTAATGTGCTCGATCCAAAGTAGTTTACTGACTTAAACCAGCCAAGAATCTGGCCTTAATATGTGCAAAATGCTTTAACTAAAGCGTGGTACTTCATATTTTTTTCCTTGAAGAAAGAGAACTAAATCCTCCAATGCTATATAAAGGAAAAATTAACATTCGGTAACATCTTTGCCATTGTTCCCAGCCATGCAGTCTGATTCTTCCCTCCCACCTTTTCCTACCCCAGTATAGTTCTATTGGCCCCATCGGAGCTGCTCATGATATACAGCTGTGAGAACAGAACTGGGCTCACAGCCTTCAAATTCAGTTATTTTGGCCTATCAATGGTAAGACACTATGCAGTTAAGTAACCGGGTGTGAAAAAAATTAAAGGGACCTGTAAATATATCCTAATAATTGTATTGCAGCATAGGATTTATAATTACTAAATGTGTGATAACTGCTTCCTAAATGCTTATGCTCTTTAAACAACCTAATTTATAATTTAAAAAGCTGACAACTCTTAAAGTGTTTTATGTTATCTTGTCTGAAATAATTGAAGAGTAAGTTATTGAAAACCTTTATTTTTCATTAGCCTTAAATTCAGCTACAATTAATGTGCCCAATTTGATTATAAACTGCACAAATTAAACAATAAAGAGCTGTCTAATGAGAAATTAATTATGAGGAACAGAAGAGGAGCTGGGCTGGATAAAAGTAATAAGTTATGGCCTATGGCAGGATGTGTCAGGTTTTAAAGGAGACAAAGGGCTTTTTCCTCAATGTGGGCCAGTGCTGATAGGGCTCATCACAGATCAGTAGATCCAGAAGCCATAACAGCATGGTAATTGAAACTGCCAAAATCAATAGTGCTGACAACCTTAATTAAATTAAATATGTCTCTGATGAGCTCAAACAGCACGGCAGCGGACTACTTGACCCTTTCTCTGAGCACAGCTTGATAGAATGCAGCATGCAGCATGATGGATTTCACCCAGGAGGACAGTTGGAGTATTCTAGCTACAGTAGAAAATTGCTCTAAGAGTAATGGTCTCCCCACCCCCATCCACCCAGCCCCCCCTAACGGTATCTTTGACTTACAAACTACAGTGCTAGAGTTTGGTTCTTGCTGCAGGTTTGGCTTTGCAAAGCCATGGTTTTGCAAGGCTCATAGCTCCTTCTACTGACAATGCCACAGAGAACTTTTTTCCTCCTGACAACTTTCTTTCCTCCTCCTCTGCTTCCTCCTGCAAGAAAAGGACCTTTTTATTTTCATGATGGAGAAATAACTTTCACAATTGCAATTGGCTTGTGATGAAACGGATCTTGCTGTTTTTCTGTTACAAAGTTATTCAGGAGTTCAACTTCTCAGGAGGTCCAATTCTCGTTTTATCATGATTTTTAAAGCAAGAAGGTTTGATTGAGAATTGCATCCCCTTTGCATTACATATAGGTGGGAAAAATGTGTGCAATCAATGTGCAGGAGACAAAGAGAAACCCTCAGCCCTTAAATCACGGAGCCTGACTCTCAGTTCAGCTGTATAATCAGCATTCATTTTTCTCCCTAGGAAATTGCATGAGTAAATATTTGCACAGAATGTGGTTCTGTTGACTGCGTCGTACTGACTTCCTAAACAACATGAAATAATCACACGTCTAGGTTTTTCAAAATGTTGATGTCAGCATTAACTAACTGTTCCCTCATTATAAGCCTGTCAAAGATCAGAGGTTTAGATTATTGAAGCAGATTCCTTTTGAATGCTAAAGTTGTTGCTGTGACAACTCTGGGGAGAGAATAGATTGTTGGAGGTGGACAAACTGTGGGTTTTCCATACCAAAATTGTTTAAATAATCCACCTCTCTGTTTAGCAAAATACTTCAGCTGGAAGGTGTTTACAGTGGTTAAACACAGGAAGATAAAACATTACAGCACACATAAAATCATGGGCTGTTGAGCTCTATAGAAATAAATATATAATTAGACTAATCTTAAATGTGATTGGGACATTGTGATTCTGTTCTATGTATGACATTTTATGAAAGACTTCTATATTCAATACATTTTGGAGCATTTCCATTTGTGTGTCATTGAGAGAAATTTATGGCACTGGAAACATTATGCAAAGAGTTAATGTCCTTAAATCACTATCTGGCCCTTCTTTGCGCGCTGTATTGCATTACTAAATATGATTTTATGTCAGCCAAACCGCTTTATAGCAGCCTTTCCTGATCCAGCTTTAAAAATTGTCTTGCTGTTGAAGAGCATAAGATAGACAAGTTGTGTAAGGTAATATCGTTTATCTGAGCATCTTCTGTTGGTGAAAGAGATAAGGCTCCAGGACCCAGCACCCCAACCCTTGCCCCAGGTCACAACCACCTTCCTTCACCCAAACTCCCTCCCAGACCCTGCATTCTCTCCTGCACCCCAGTTCCCTACTCAGAGCTCTCTTCTGCACCCAACCTTCATCACAGACCCTGCATCCCTCCATAGAGAAGTGTGGCCCTTGACTATTTACTGAAATGCTAGTGTGCTGCCGCCCATCAAAATTATTGCCTACCCCTGTCTAGGAAATACTCTGGGCGGAGCGCTATGGTCTGTGTTATATGGGAGATCTGATTATGTGATCACAATGGTCCCTTCTGGCCTGTGACTCTATGAATCTATTAAATTTGGCCGTTTCTCAGAACAGAAGAATTTATAGCCATAGATGACACTTGAGGCAATATGGTCAGTCCATGGACATTATGTTTATCAGTCCACGTGGGCCCTTTCCTACCATTCTGCTCTTATCTGCCTGAAATCACACTCCATTCATAGAAATCATCATCACCCTGTAACCTGTGTCCCTTCCCTGCAAGGAAATCACGCTTGGCTAGAACATTCTGGAGAGCGCGCCAGTAGAAGCTTCCTTACAACCCATTCCTGTAAGAGATTATCTGAAAGGTGTTGACCTTTGACTGAAAAGATCTTGCAGGATCAGCTCCGATGGCATTCACACCCTGCATGCGATCTGATTATGGCATATCCATAGCCCTTGGTGAGCCAAGAAAGCCATGAGATGTGGTCTGAGACCACATTCAGTGACAGGACACCAAACAAGCTCAACTTTCATTCCTTTCAATGAAAACAGGCACACAGTCTGGGAGTATTTTAAATGGGCAGCAAAAGAGGGCTTGTGGGCAGTATTTAAAAGTATTAATGCAGTTAATGAGTGCCTCACACACAGAAATTTGAGAAACGTAATTTTAAACTTTTCTGAAAGGCCTGAATTGGCAACCAAGATCAGGGACTTTTTGTTTTAAATTGCTCTAGACTTCTAGAGCTGTAGCAAGCCAAGGTAGCCATCCATGTAAAGTTCTTTCTTGTTGGGAAACCAGTTTGGAACAAGTGATTCCTAATCCACTTACTCAAGGTAGAGATGATCCTTGGAGCCAAACTTTTCCGAACATTTTGTTTTTGTGGTTTTGTTGTCGTTGTTGTCTTTGACTGGTCAACCTATATCTCCATAATCTTAAAGAACTCAAACATCTTTTCATTGTGAAAGAAGAACTTGATGTTTTGGACAGTCTGATTAGCTACAGGCTGCTTTATCTTTCATTCTATAAGCTTCCGTTACCTACTGGGGCAGCTGATCTCCCAACGACCATGTTGTGTGACCCTTGTCACTACCAGAGGAGTATGTACATTTAGTAATTTCAAGCGCAGAGGTAGAGAAGTGTCAAGGTTTAGATTGGAATCCATGTTAGCAATGGACATATGGAGATTCGCAACTCATAGAACTGGAAAGGACCTCAGGAGGTCATCAAGTCCAGTCCCCTGCCCTCTTGGCAGGGCCAAACACCATCCCCCTCTTTTTTTATTAACCTATTTGCCCCAGATCCCTAAATTGCCCCCTCAGGGATTGAACTCACAACCCTGTGTTTAGCAATGCTCAAACATACGGGACATAAGATACAATTTAGCCTTTTTTTGCAGTATAGTAAACCCTTGATTTATGCAGAGGCTGTGTCCTGGGCAACCTCCATGTAAATCAAATTTTGTGTAAATTGGGGTGGGGACAGGGACTGGGGAGATCTCCAGAATTCCCCTGGCTGGGGAAGTGGGCAGCTGGAGTGTCTGCTCCAGATGGCGGTTCTGGCTCCCCCTATGGGCAGGTGGGAGCTGGGTTGGGCGGGGGTGGGGCAGCTCCTGCTCCAGCCACCTGCCATGTGGAGCAGTTATGGTGCCCCTGCTGCCCACCAGCTGTGGTGTGGTTTGGCCCCAGGGCTGCTCCAGCAGCAGCAGCTCCAGCTGCAGCATGGCTTGTCCCCAGGCAGCTCCAGCCTTGCCTGCCCCTCTCTGCCACTGGCATTGTAGTGCTGGGCAGCTGCAAGGCAGGAGCTGCCTCCTAAGGAACCCCTGAGCCAGCCAGCAGTGCAGGGGTAAGCAGCGAGGTGAGGTACAATAAAGTAGGGTCCCCCCCAGACTCGACTCACGTTAATATGAAAACGTGTAAGTCAAGTCCATGCAAAGCGAGGGTCTACTGTATAGTTCTGTGTCCTGATCTAGATGGAGGTAGCTGTGTTCGTCGTGTATCACCAGCCTTTGGAATGGGTTACAGTATTTAAGATGGCAAGACAGATGACTAGAAAGAAGCAATTTGTAAAAAGCAGCAGTCACATTGATTATGTCATAGAATCAGCAGTCACAACAAAGATGCTCTAGCTCTAAGGAGACGAGAGATTAGTTCTTACAAAAGAGGATTTCCTGATTTGCTGAAGAGAGTAAAATGGGGACAAAAGCATAGCTGGGAATCTCCCCAAATAGTGGTGGGGAGAACTATACAGAAAATGAAAAACACATGGACACCTTTCTTCATTCCCTAAGGGCATGGCTATGCGTGCAGCACTTCAGCTTAGCTGGGTCGACACTCTATGCTGATGGGAGAGGATTCACCAGTTGGCACCATGAAGGCAGAAGCTATATTGAAGACAGAAACTCTCCTACTGACATACCTCTAGGAAACAAGTGCTTATTTCAGTGTAACTTATGTTGCTGGGAAGACTGGGGGTGGTATTCACACTCAAATGACAGAAGTCCTGAGAGCATAAACTGTAGTGTAGATATAACCAAAGACATCAATTTTCTCCCAGGCTATTCCATCTTCATGGAACATCTGCCAAGCCACCTTGATGTCCTCCTTCAAGCTCTCCTGTTACAATGTTAGCAAAAATGCAACAACGGGCAGGCAGCTAGTGTTTTGCAACTACTGCTTCCCAAATTGCTTACAACTTTCCAGGTGTTGTGTCCTCTTTCTGCTTCTCATCACTAAGGACTGGATTATGCTAGAAATTTACATCAGTGTAACTACAGGTCGAACCTTTCTAATCCAGCACACTCTCATCTGGCAACATCTGTAATCCATCATGATTTTAGTTAGCCAGGTGATCACTTGTCATGCATGTGGTCAAGTTTCCCACACTCCCATAAAGTTTGTTTACAGCCACCAGTCCTGGCTCTCCAGGTTCTGTGCTGTTATGTAGCTGTAATTTATCGCTAAATGTCTTCTTGGAGCCCAGTAAGCAGTGGAAGTGTTCGTAATGCTACTAGACAATATTGACCTACTGTGGTCTGACAAATTCTCTCGTTCAGTACCAGTCAGGTCCTGACGGTGCTGGAATAAAGAGGTTCAACCTGTACATCTCTTAGGGGAGGGAAAAATCCATGCCCCTGAGAGAAGTAGCTACACTGACCTCACCCTCAATGTCGACAGCAGTAATTAACTGAAGAATTCTTCCACTAACCTAGCTATCACCTCTCAGGGAAGCAGAATACATATGTGGGCAGAAGAAGCTCTCCTGTCAGTGTAGGCAGGGTCCAATTTGTATTGCACTGCCAGCATAATTTGGCTGAAATCCAGCCTTACTGATTCTGGAAGAATCACTCCAGTGTAATGATGACCTTGAGATTTCATCAGCTCTTCTAAGACCCTTATAGGTGCATGTTATCTGAGAGTGCTGATTTGAACGCTGTTAACCTGACTTGATTAAAAATATCCTCCTTGGCCACTATTACACTGGAAAGTATCTCATCTGCCTCATGTGTTATGAGTGCATCATCCTGCTTTCTTTCCAAATACAGGACAGAATACTTAAATAATAATTTTACCTTTTCCATCATGTGAGGCACCTCTTCCATTAGCAGAGCTTCTTTTGTTCCTAATCGACTTTTTAAAATACCTTTTTATTGCCTTCAGCATGGCCAGCATCTAGACATTGTGGCTACGTCTACACTGAAGCAAAACTTTGAAATGGCCATTTCGAAGAGTACAAATGAGGGGCTGAAAATGTGTATTTCAGTGCCTCATTAGTAATCTTCGAAATGGCCATTTCCATGGCCATTTCGAAGATTTCTCTTAGTGTAGACACGGCTTGTATGTCAAATACAAAACACTAACCAGAATGCTGCTTTTGTCCTTTCCTTCATGTTGGTCTAGGATCTGGAAATATTTGATAGCTTGGTAATTGCATTTAACTACACAGAAATGTGATGAACTGCATGTCCTGAAGCACAGACCTTAAGCATTTAGACTAACATGAATCTGCACCAAAAGACATTTTATAGCCTTATCATTGACCTATTATAGAGGAATGCTTTGCAGGAATGAGAATATTAACAAATGATTGTATATATGGCTCGTAAGTCAAATCACACACCTTATTGCAAATGTAAAGAAAGTTATCGTTATAGCTCCTACAATGTTGAGAGGGAGCTGAAGACCACATGTTCATGCAACTGCAAGCGTTCACATCGTACATGTGATAACAAGTGGTGACAACAAAGTTACAGCTCAGGTCTGAGACCTTACTGTTGCAAAGGTAGGGAAAATTACCTTTCAGATCTAACGTGACACACTTTTTAGTTTAAGAGAAAGATCCTGATTAGATTTCCACCTGTGTAAATCTGGGATGATGGAGCTGTGTGTGTTTTTATACTTGAATTAATGTGGAGCTTTTAACTTTTATTGACTGTCAGAGTAACAACAATATTATACATTCTACTATAGAAAGGGTGCCAGTGTTCGTTCGTATGCTTGCTTAAGGAATGTAAAGGATAGGTTTGTAGTGTATCCTGGCTATTCTGGGAGTTACAATGCTAGCCTATGCATGTTAAAAACAAGATTTAAAGTTAGATGTAGCTGTATCTTTAAAGGATAATTTGGCCTCCAGACTCCCCAGCCAAACAGCTCCTCAGAGATGTCTTAGCTAAGTGTACACAATATAGTAAACAACTGCAAAAACTACAGATTTGCTGAAATACATTTTGTTGTGAGTTTCACTCTGTGACTTTTTAAACAACCAGAGAAAGATTCTATCTGATGTTGGAATTAAACCATTTAAGCTGGTTCTATTTTAAAGTTTTTTTTTTTTTTTGGTGAAATGAATAAAAAGGTGATTTTCAATAGGACATGTGCTGTGTGCTTTTATGTCACTTAAGGGTGCCTGAAAATTCCACTCAGGCTAGTCCACACTGCGAAATAACGTTGAATTTATTAAAGTCAGCTTTTTAACACTAGATTTTATAAATTTGAACTTGAGTGTCCACACTTGCTCACAAAGTCAACTTAGTGTGTCCCCACTAAATTGCCAAAATTCGACTGTTGCAGCAGTACATGGTTGGCACCTATTCCACAGTTCCTTCAGCTCTGTTGCATTCTGGGTTCTTTTGCTGGTGTGTTATGGGAAAAAATGGCCCTCAAGTGATTGTGAGTGTGTGATGCCATCTCCCAGACTATATTGCCCTCATTTTCTCCGCTGTTGAAAACAAATGGCCCATTTCAGAAGTGTCCTTCCCAATGAGAGAAATTGTTTGAGTTGTCTGCATTGCGGAAGATGCAGCTTTTACTAGAGTTTTTACAAAAGACTTTAACATTAAATACAATGAAGAGAGAGAACGGCAAAGGAACCAAGTTTGAACTAGCAAGAGAGAGAGAGAGAGAAAGAGATTTGTGAGCTGTCACCCCACAAAGTGAAGAATGGCCATTTTTCAGAAGTCTCTTCCCCAGTGAAAATACACCAAACAGGAATTGTTTAATGTGGGTCTATGTCACTAATGAAAGACTTCATATCATTCGCAAGGAAAGAAGATACAGTGAAAAAGTGGTAGTGTATCTGGCTAAAGGAACCGGGTTTGAGGTAGCGAGAGAGAGAGAAAAAAAATTGTGAGACATCAGCCCACAGAAGTGAAGAATGCTCTAGGGAGACTGTTGCGTTAACATCTCCAACGTGAGGCAAGAACACTGTTAGAAGTTATAGCTCCAGACTCATTATGAATCCCCAAGACTAAATAAAAGAGAAGGAAAGAATCCCAGAAGCCATGGTGTCTACTGGCTGCTGGAGGGATCCATTACCCCATCAGAAGTAGTAGTGGCTTGAGAAGAGAAGAAGTTAAGGAAGTATTAGAAGGTAGAAAAGTTGAGGAAAGAACTTGAGGTAAAGAAGCCCTAGCCATAGCAACTGCCTGCATGTGAGAGGGAAGGGACACAGAGAGCCCATGGCTTGGCAGGAGGGAGCCCTGTAAAATGCGAAGTGGAGAACACAAGGGTGTTGGCCTCTCCTGCTAAGTCCTGTGCAGGGAAGAAGCCTTCTCAAGCACTGAAACTCCATGCAGAACAGGTCACATACAGCTTGGCAGCCATGTGGGTGTGGATAGGAGTTTGATTTTCACCCGGCACTGCTGAGCGTTCCTGGTGGTTACTCAGCACAGATTCTTCCACCCACGTAGAATTGAGATCCTGGTTCTCCTGATGGCTCCATGCTAGGGCTCTTTTGCAATCCTGAGAAATCATAGCTAGGTGCAATCGCCACGCTGCCCAGAAAGAAAATGAATTCAAATTTCTGAGCTTCCTGTTACCTACTTCCTGCACACCTGGAAAGCAGTGGAAGTGAAAACGGCCAGGACAGACACATTCGGGGCAATGTGGGGTACTCTGGAGGCTGATAAAATCAATTTAAAGTAATGCTATTTCCACACTAGCATTAATTCAACCTTTTAAATCGAACTTTGCGTTACATGCATTGGAGGGGTGGGGCAAAAAAGGTGACCTTAGTGCCCCTTAAAATAGACCTAATGGTATTCTAACAGTATTTGCAGTGAAGACAGTCACATTGTAAAACCGAGCTAAGTGCCTTAAAATGGACTTTATGCTCTAGTGTAGACATAGCCTCAGACAGCTTGTTTGGCAGGTTATGAGAGGACAGCTACAGCTTTTACAACAAACTTTCTTTGCCATGATGCACATAAATCATGTTAGAATGGTCTTCCCCAAACCAATGGGAAAGCATTCATTATGCCATTTTGAACATAAAATGAAATATAACTTAGTCATATTCCAACACAAGGATAATTTATGTTTGCAGTTCCCATAAATTGCTCATAGCTCTTTTAAGAATATAATCATATTTAGACTCATGTAGTTAATAAATGCTAGAATTATGCTGCAGGAAAAATTACATGAGCTTTGCTTACCTTTATTATGCAGGTGCCACTTTTAAATAGTAGTGATAATAATACAATACACAGAAATTTTGCTCTTGAAGAAGACTGATGTCATTTTAATTGGCATTGTTATTTATGTGCACTGGATATCAAACCCTTCTTTTCATTAAGACATAGCAAGAGAAAAAAATCCATGGGAGATATAAAGACATACAGACATTTTTCTTTGCAAGAAAATTATATGATGATGTCACAGTGCTTACTTGTGGGATTACATGTATACTCTTTCAGAGATACTGTCCTTTTAGACTAGAGCTATATACCCCAATGAGCTTATAAAGAATAATGTGTAACAAAGCTGAAATGCTAATTGGAAGCATCAAAACATGGAATGAATCTGCTAAATATTATATTCGGAGATATATATAACAAAACCAAAAATCTTTATTTCAAAACTAGCTGAAGTTGGGTTTGTGAGACCTAGGTACTGCTTGATGCAGACTGGCCAAGAGCCTGGGGCTACCTAAAGGTTACAGAGATTCCAATTCTTATTTACAATGTCACTTGAAAGACAGAACAGGCATTCACATGGGATTTTTGTCGCCAACACTGCTAGGTATTAATGTGCCAGATAGGCTAAACATTCAGATGACTCTTGGTGTTTGGCCACCATTTCAGAGGACGTGTTTCCATGCTGATGAAGCTTGTTAAAAAATTTAAAAATTTATGTGTCAATTAAATTTGGGACCAAACTCCTTGGAGGAGAATTGTATGTCCCCTGCTCTGTTTTACCCCTATTTTGCCACATATTCCATGCTCTAGCTAACAGTCTCAGACAATGACCCAGCTTGTTGTTCATTTTAAGAACACTTTCATTACAGATTTGACAAAATACAAAAAAAGGTAACAATGTGAGATTTCTAAAGATAGCTATAACGCTCAACCTATGATTAAAGAATCTCATGTGCCTTCCAAAAGGTATGGCATGTGGAGCATGCTTTCAAAACTCTTAAAGAAGCAACACTCTGATGTGGAAATTACACTCGGACCATGAAAAAAGAAAATCAACCTTCTGTTGGTGGCATCTCACTCAGATGATGTAAATGAACATGCATTGACCTGCACTGCTTTGGATTATTATCAAGCAGACCCTGTCATCAGCATGGACACAACCTGTGGAATGCTGGCTGAAGAATGAAGGGACATTAGAATCTATAGTATATCTGGTATGTAAATATATTGTATTGTTGGTTACAACAGTGCCATGTGAACACATGTATTCACTTTCTGGTGAAATCGTAAACAAGAAGTGGTCGGTATTATCTCCTTCAAATATAAGCAAACTTGTTGTTCTGAGCTATTGGCTGAACACAAAGTAGGCCTGAGTGGACTTGTGGTTTCTAAAGTTTTACATTGGTTTATTTTTGAACGCACATGTTTTGTACATAGTTCTATATCTGTGAGTTCAACTTCCCGGATTAAGAAATTTCACTACAATACTTGTATTGAGTTGCAAAATATTATTCCTTTTGTTTGTATAGTGCAAATATTTGTAAAAAATAAATAAACAGAGCATTGTGTACTTTACATTTTGTGTTGTAATAAAAATCAATATATTTTAAAATGTGGAAAACCTCCAAAAAAATTATATAAATCATGTTGTATTATTGTTCATCAGTGCAATTAATATTTTTAATTGATTGACAGTCCTAGTGACTATTTATATTGGTTGCCTTGGTTTAGGAGTGCTGATCTTTGGAGCACTTTAAAGGGACTTGATTTTCAGAAGAAGTGAAAACAGGGCTCCTTTAAAGGGTTTAAAATTGAGTTTCCAGAACTGAGGCACCCAAATCACCAAGCTATTTTTATTGTTTCTTATATTATGAATTGCAAACAGATTAGATATGTTCTAAAATACATTGAGAGAAAGTAAAGCTGGAATGCTGCAGCATCACTTTTACAGTTCTTTCTTCGGAGTACAGCTGTAAACACTCTGCAAAAATGTAAGATAATGACTGAGTTAAAGTTAAGGGAGAATATTTATTATTGTTTAATAAAGATCCAATAAAAATATCTTAAACCTCTCTCCCTCTCATTCTTAAATCAGGCATTTAAAAGGGCGTTTATCCACATCTTGCAAATCTTAATCCTTACAAGCTAAACTTTAGAACCGAAAAAGGAATGCTGGTAGAAGGCTTTTCTCTTCCAAAATGGAAGGGCAATAGCATGTCTTTTCTAATACAGAGTCACAGTGAAGACAATTTCCACTTGATGAAAGAGGCACAGTTAATCCGTCTCAAGACTGGTGTCTCCATGTAACACCCAAGGGAACAGGAATAAAAAGAAGTGGTTTTGACTGGTGAACTGCAGAGAATGCAGCGTAGGAAAGTCCTTGTTGTACAGTATGCCAGATTGTTTCACTAATGCATTTTTTCTGCACTCTGAATGGAGGTCTTATATTCAGTCAAAATGGCTTTGAGAGGAAATATAAAGATGTAATGGTGTTAGTGATCTGCTTTGCAGACTTGGTGGTGGTCAGCCGATAGCTCGGCTTATATCACAGAAGGCCTTACTCAAAGGAGTTGCCCGCAGTGAGACTGCTTGGGTGGGTATGGATTATTCTGATGCATAAGGGTTGCAAACTCAGGCATTATTATGGTAGGTTAATTGCAGCTAACTGTAGAAGACAGTAATCTTTTCTTTTTCTGTCTTTCTTGTTGTCAGTGAGCTAGAATTGAACTATGTCTTGTAGTTCAAAGCAATAATGGCAAAATGTTCTGGAATACAAGCTGTATAATGAGCAGGAATTTTTCCTCACTTGTCTTCTCCAGTATTTTATGCTAATTATTTTTGAAGACAGGCAGTTTTCACAATTCTAGAAAATGATCATCACCAAAGGTTCCTGTCAGAATGCAGGACCTACTGTGGTAGGAACTGATAACAGTGCATAAAGCATGGCAAGCCCAGCTCCCTGAAGGTGTTTAGGTACCTAACTCCTGGTCTCCAGTTGCTGCCCACAAAGATTTTATCACTTTTTTTCTCTGTTGTGACTCCTAGGAAATTTTCTGCTGGTTTTCTGCACCAACTTTTTTTTGCTTTTTTTCTTTGTACGAGCTAGTTATTTAAGGCTGTTTGGAGATAAGCGATGATGGTTGTTTTGTTTTTGTTTTTAAAGAATTAATCATGGTGCTGCATTTGTGATGTATGTGAGGGGAAGATAAAGAAATACATCAATGTTGCAAATGTGTGAGAAACCAAACAACTTTCAGATTGCTCTTTTAACTTCAGAATCATTTTCTTGGAATATGCCCCCCTTGCTTTGTGAGGGATCATCCCGTCTAAAAATAAACCAGTTCTGTCATCCAAGTCCTAGGACAGAAGATGAAAGGTTTTAAAGTTGCAATTCTCATGAGCAAACTGGAGCCCACTTTGTCAGTGTGCACTGCTAATCTGCTTAGTCGAGGCTCCTAGTTAACACAATAGGATTTCAAATCAGCTGTAACCAAGGGTATAAACTAACTACATGTAAGACTGCTGGCGGTAATAAAAACTGAATCCTTGCAAACTCAAAATTAATGATCCAGAAAATGTTTCAAATATTCCTCTTTAACTGAACTTCAGTAGAAACACAGGAACGGGAACATGACATGTATATATGATTTAGCTGGGGCTGCATGGCTAGCCCTGCACCCAGGGTCTTGGCAGCCACTGCCCTGCACCCAGGATACTGGTGTCTGCTCCTCCCCACCATTATTTGGGCAGCTGCTCCTTTCCTGTGGCTCCTAGTTGCCTTCCTCCCTTTTCCACCCCACCTACCCCACCCCAGACTTGTCCAGCTGCCATCCCCCGTGCTCTGCTCCTGGCCCTGTGCCTGCTCCCATCTTGCACAAGCTCAACAGGGCAAAGCAAAGCCCCAGTAGACATCATGCTGTGACTCCAAAAATTGTCTGCCATGGGGCTCTGCACCTGTGCGGCTACACCACTGGCTAAAAATCTCAGTGTAGAGAAGACCCAAGACCCTGCATGCCTTTACTTCCTGCCTCCCTGTGCCAGATGCTCCTATTCTTCCCTTTTCCCCCCTGCATAGAGTGACTGAAAAGAGGGTCGGAAGGAAGAGGTGACAGGAGGTGAAAGGGGTGACAGTGTAAGGGGGCTAGGAGAAGACGGTAGGAGCTTGGATGACCATGGGTAAGAAGGCTCGGTAGGGTGGATAGATCCAGCCTTGTGAGTCAGACAGTGTATGATCACAAACTCTTGCTATCCATTTCTCCAGCCTACTTTGAGATGCCACCAGCTATTACCAACCCCACAATCAAAACACTTATAGGTCCAGGTTCTCAAAGCTATTCAGTTGCCTGGCTTGCACTGGTGTATTTTGGGTTTCCTGGTGCCATTCCCAATAACATAATTATCACTTACACTGGAAACTCCTGATTCTTTTGACAGGACAGTGAGGAAATGCCCCTGGCAGACGTCAGGGTTTCAGCTTTCCATAAAGAGGCCCAATCAGTAACTGACCTGTACTTTGGAAGAGGAGCAACAGGAAGCTCTGGGATCTTTCATGGTGGCTTTGATCAGAGAAAAATGCTGCTGCTCCTCTCCTTAATTATAAATAATTGTTATGGAATTCTAGTTCCTTTCTTTTTAAAACTTGCTCTGGTCTCTTGAGCAGATTCTCAGCTGGTACAAATTGGCATAACTCCATTCACACTAGATAAGGATTTATCCCCAGGCCTTATTTTTGTTTGGGCTGATTGCAGTAGTACTGGGTACAGAGTGGTCTTTCTCTCCTGTGCTACATGATACTCACAAGCTTCTTGTTATGATTGCATTAATATTTTGCGTTTGTAGGGCCAGATCCTCAGTTGGTATAAACTGACCAGTGAAGTAAGGTCAATTTATACCATCTTAATATCTGGCCTAGAGTACCTTCTGTCTGAGGGTCCCTCAGAGAGCTTTAGAAGTGATAATTGCTTTGGCTGAACAAGTAGAATAACATTTTTGATGAATTCTGAGTGATGCTGAAATAAATTAATTTGATTTCCTCCCATTATTCACCCAAATTATAGGGCCAGGCAAATAATACAAAATATACTCTATGAATAATTTATTTGATTAATTTAATTGAATGGTTTTAATGGCATATCTGAAGGGCTCCCCTGACACCACTTCATTATTTGCCCAGCCCTAAAGATTCCTGAGATAAGGTGATAATATTATCAACTTCTTACAGATGCAGAAACTGAAACACAGAGAAATTAAGCGATTTGCCTATTATCACCCTAGAAGTCCTTGAAAGACATCTGAGCCCAAGTCCTGGTGCTTGTTAGCCACAAAGCAAGTGTGTGTAGATCTGAATCAACCCGTGTAAGTCAGTGTCCCATAGGTGCTGGAGCTAGGGGTGCAGGGGGTGCTTAAAGTGGGCTTCCTTATACACAAGGTTTACAGATAGGTTCGATGACTCTCAGCACCTGCACTATAAAATTTTTTCCAGCACTTCTGCAGTGTACTGTGAAACAAACGTGCTGGTGTCGGGGTGGGGGCAGATTATTGCTATTAGAACACAGTAATCAGGTCAAGTTATTTGTCTGCTGTGGTCACATTTTGTGCTGGGGGTCTGAAATTTCTTTCATCTTCCATTAGTACTAACTGTACTTGGTTAAGGTGGGATGACTTGACTGATAATTATCAAGACTGTGTAGTTTAGGGCTTGGAACAATATATAAAATAGCAACAAAGTAAAAGCAAAAAACATAAACAGTTCTAAATTGTTGGTGTCTTGAGAGCAAAACAGTGCCAAAACAAGTTTCATATCTTTTTGAAGAAGAGCCTGCTTTTTCTTTTAGAGCAGCTGTGTGATTTTTTCATTACACTGTAGTCTCCTACAGAGCAAATTGCTTTGTTTAACTTGCCACAGAAAGCTACTGTTGCATCAGAGAGATGGAATGCCTCTTTTGAACTGTAATGCCAATAATTGCCTTTGGACTGCCACACAAAGAAAGTTTTGGTCTTCAGACTGTCTGGAAGGGGTTGCCTGTAATTGCTGTAATGTACAATCACTCCTAGATGAAGAGAAAAATGACATCTATTTAGAAAGTTCCATAAGAACAATGCAAACAAGTAATGCTATTATTCAAGAGGGTGTATGAGCCTCATGTTCTGAGGCTGAGCCTTAGAGATTGTTTTATTGCACATGGTGAGCAGTCACATTGTAAATTCAAAAAAAAACCCAATGTATATATATATATAACAAAAGCTATTGGACTAACCATGAGAACACTGGGCATGTTTTGTTAAACCTACATGTATGTTTGGTTAAATGTATGTGTCTGAATTCATACCAGGAAATCAGGAAGACATATTATTTATATCTGAATTCTCTTCTGGTCTGACCTATAAAATAGATATATTCCACTTCCACAGGAAAAATTTCATTGCCTATGTCAGGAGCGGCCAACCCATGGCTCTTGAGCTGCATGGGATTCTCTGAGCAATTAACTGTGGCTCCTGCTCAGAGCCATGCACTGGGAGCTCCATCTGCCACTCTGTGCGCGCTTCCCAGTGCTTGGAGGGAGAAGCACATGGTGGCAGCAGTGGCTGTGATGACTATGGTGAGTTGATGGCATTGAGTTTGAGTGGGGGACTGGGGGTGCTTGGATCTGGAGTGGGGGATGGGTGCATTGGGTTAGAGTGGGAGAGGGAGGGCTGGGAGTGCCTGGCTCTGGGGGACGGATGGAGGATTGGATTTGAGCAGGGACCTGGGGGTGCCTAGCTCTGCGGGCAGCGGGAGGGCATTGAGCTATGTATTATATATTTATTTTTATCTATCTGTCTATCTATCTAGATATTAGATAGATAGATAAAAATAAATAAAGCATACATGGCTGTTTGCACTCTATCCACATGGCTTTTTGCACTCTGTGGCTCTCAGTCTGTAACTGATTGGCCACCTCTGGCCTAGCTCCTTCAAAGGGGCTTACAAGCCAAAATAATATATGTTTGCATGTTTCACAGTTACTAATCCACTAGCAACCCTTCTGACTACAGTCATGCTCTCTGGGGCCAAAACATAGCCAAAAATAGTCTCTCTCAGCTCTAACAAGTCACTTCATTGTTTTCAGCCCATGAGTCTGGTCCAGTGCCCATTGAACTCAATTGCAGTCTTTCCACTGAGTTTGAAGGGCTTTAAACCGGGCCATAGAAGTATATGATTGAAATGGGGAAAGTGCATGATGAGATAAATATGTTATTACTATGAAACACAGAAGACTGTACTAGAAAGATGAGGAAGAGATTAGATTGTTACATGGTTGGATCTGTTTTCCGCTGGGGTTAGGTAACTATAGCTCACTGAGAAATATTTTAGGGGCCTACGCCAAGATTTATCTATCTATCTTAGAGTCAGTCTGTGCTATGTTTGTTCCAAGAACTCCTCTTAAATCGTGAGAGCTACCTTGACTTCTGCACCCCCACCCCCTGCCTTGAACTAACCCCGTCCCTCCTCACCCCTGAACCCTAACTCCAGCCTTCATTTTTCTTCATTTTTGAAATATACTATCACTGAAAATAGCATTCACATATTTTACTTATTTTCAAAAAATGACTCCAGTTAAAGAGCAGAGGAATGCTGGGTACATCTGCTAGCATATGTATTGTATTTCTGACCATTATAACTAGAACATAAGCATTGAAAAATGTATCCATCTATTCCTTTGGTCACTTTGAGTTGCGGTTGCTAGACTGCATAGTTCACCAAGACAACTCATAGAAAGCAAGGAAACAAGCAGTTAAGCAATTCAGCAATCCATCTACACTCCGCTCACTGGTTCCCCTTCTTACCCTCACTTATCTCCTGTTCCACCAACCACAGTCTATGCGCCCCGACCCTCCTTCTGAACAACCAAGGGGTAACGTTGAGCTCTGCCTGTGTTACAGGTAGCATGGCCCTGTGATATGGTCACTACTCATGGAGGATTGCTGTGGCTTTCATAAACGTCAGCGGTGGCACGGTAGGGCTGTATGTGGTTTTGTAGTGGAGGGCATGAACAAGGTCTGGTGGCTGTAAGAAATGTTTTGTTTGACACTTCTGTATATCAGCTGTGTGTACAGGGACTGCTCTAAAGCTGTGCATTTGGTTTTATTATGAAACGTACTGAGCTGAAAGCTGCATATGTGCTATATTGATTGCCAGATTCTAAGCCTGCACATAGGGATAGACATTTGGGATGCATGAGCGAGGAACCAGGGATGTGTTCAGATACAGGCTGTTGAGGCAGCAATATCAGGTCTGATGCCGTAGCACAGACCCTCTGGGGATCAATGCACAACCCTAATCCCTACCACCCTATATGACCCACTTTTTTAGCCAAAGCCTCTTTCCCTGTCCCACAAATGCAGCCACACAGCTATGCTATCACCTCCCTCAGCCTTCTTACAATCCTCCTCACCTCTCATGACTGCCAAGCCTCACTCCCTCTCCCTGTCCCCATTTCATTCATTCAAATCCTGGTTCTCAACCCATTTTCCACACTTCCACTCAGAGTTCCATCTTTCTCCAGGTCATACCTCCTGGTGTCCATTCTGCTTCTCTGGTTCAGTGGGGCTGTGTGAGGACACAGCAGGTGAGCCCAGGGACACAGGCAGGCAGCTTTAGACATAGTTCCAGCAGCAGGGTCAGATACTCAGCTGGTATAAATCTCTGTCGTCCCCTGTGAAATCAGTAAAGCTAGGCTGATTTACACCTGCTCAGGATCTGGCTGTATTTTTTATTTTAAATTTCCAGCAATGACCTGTGTCTGAAATGTAAAGTGTACTGGAGGCAGGGCGAAGGGGGGGAGTGGTGTTAGAGGAAATGTAGTTCGGAACTCCTGAAGACTATTTTTGTTGGTTTTGTTTGTTTCTGAGTTTGAGGAACATAAAGAAATACAGCTGGACTGAGAAGGTAAAATTTCAAAACCGAAGCCTTTTAAAATGTGTTCTGTCCAAAAGTCAATAAATATTTTCCTGGGGAAAAATGTTGGATAGAAAATTCACTTGCCCTTTAAAAAGTGATTGTGCCAAATTTAGAGAGTAAATTACAATTGGTGAAACAATGGTCTTTTTAAAGTCTCAACAAAGCCTGAATTATGGAGTCGCTCCTGACACTTTCATGATATCATTTCTTGGCCATTCTTATGTTTAACTTGCCATTACTGCTAGGTCTCTATTTCCCACATGCTGCTGTGTTGATGATTGTCTTT
The DNA here is from genome assembly GCF_033958435.1 of Carettochelys insculpta. Classification (NCBI taxonomy): domain Eukaryota; kingdom Metazoa; phylum Chordata; order Testudines; family Carettochelyidae; genus Carettochelys; species Carettochelys insculpta. The sequence goes on along the minus strand of NC_134140.1, from coordinate 25,944,026 downwards.
ATTGTATCAGCTGCAGAATTGCCAAGGAAACTTCTCTGGGACTGACTAACCAGAATGAGTCATTCTGCAGACGCAAAAGTGTTCTAACAGGCGAAATGCATTAGAGATCTCTGTGTTATTTGTTTAGTGTCTGATGTGCCAGAAACACAATTACCTAGTCCTGCGCGGTGGTGGTTACCTTCTGTGATGTACTGCTCAACACCTTCAGTTCCTTATGGAGTCAGTGAACACGCCATAGTGGTTCCTCTCTAGGAATCTAATGTGCAAATGCCTTCCATGACTTGATCCCAAACTTGGAAATCTTACTCCCGGCCAGACCCACAAATATTTACCAGATCTGTGAAAATCAGAGCGTTCTGGAGGCAGTTCCACAGCTCTTGTCAGACACTTTGCTGAGCTGAAATCTACATGGCAAGCAAAGGAATCTCCCAAAATGCAGCTCCTGGTCTGTTCTTTTGTGTTGGGATACTACAGTTGACACCATGCCTTATTGGGAATGCACATCCAATCACCTGGAGACTCAACATCAATGGTAGTTATGCGCATGCATGAATCACAGAGAGAAAAGACCTCTAAACCAGTTGGGTGCATGGTAAAAAAAGGCGGCTAAGGCATATAAATCTAAAGGAATATGTTAGCTCTGCTCTTTGATGTTATATCATTCCCCTTCCCTATTCTTGTCTTCTTCTTCCTCCTCCTTTTTTTCTTTTATGCATTTTTCTTGAATAGAATGGACTTTAAAACCCTACCCACTATTACCAATAGCTTTATTTTGAAAATCAATCTGATGACATCTACAGTATGTGGGACCAGATGCTTAGCTGGTGAAAATTGGGGTGGAGGTTTCATTAACAGCAGCTGAGCATTTGGCCCTCTAAATTTTTCAGGGAGTGCACCAGTTATTTTGTATTGTAACTGTTAATAAACTCAGGATCAAGCATTAATCCTATAAAAAGAGCTCTTTGTGAACGAGTGTTGCCCTTTGTAAGATTAAACATCCAAGATGTTGAGGATGCTCAGCTCTCATAGATCTTTGCTCCAGTTCTGCTGTCTCACTGAAATCCATGGAAGTTTTGTTATGGACATGAATGGGAGCAGGATCAGGCCCTTTAAAAGGGGGCAAAGGTATTCAGCGCCGAAAAGGAGGCATTCAGCCCCACACAAGGATTGATGGCTAACAGACAGACAGCTTGCACTCACTCATGCAGGTGGGGTGAAGAAGACAGAATTCTATTGCTGGGTCCCCTCTGTGGAATTCCTTCCAGTCTATAGTTCTGTTAGACTCCCCAGTGCAACAGGGAATGGAGAGCAGGACCATCTTCTCAGGTTCTGTTCCCTTGCATTCTCACTGTGCTGCCAGCAGGCCCCCTTCCCCATCCTACTTCCTGATAGCATGGCTGCTCCAACACGTCCCCTTACAGGGAGCTTTCCACCAGGACGGGGCTGTAATACAGGAGTCTTCTTGGGGCACTGCTGAGAGGGACAAATCAGGGTGAACAACTTAGAGGTAGAACTACTTACAGCCCAAGCCTGGGGCTCCTCCACTATAAGGTACACCAAGCAAGTCACAAAGAGCACAGTAGCAAGAAGCCGTACAAACAATCCACTTGGACGATACAGCTGTCGTGTGTCACCACCAGTGCTATTGAGACAGAGGAGAGATTAGGAAAAGCAATCTCATCAAATCAGAATAGGTTCTTCTGATCCCAAAGGGCCAGCCACAATCCCAGGTCAATTTGTATCTCAGATCTTATTCAAAAGAGCACTCTGTGTCAGTCTTTTAGAATCTAAAATATAAAGGTTTATTCATAAATGTGAAAAAGAGAAAGGATGAGAGTTAAAAATGGTAAGGAATCAAATTACATACACCAACTGCAACGCTGTTGGTGCAGGCTTGTAGCAGAGTTAATATAATCTGCTGTCTCTGGAATATATCCTACGTTAGGATGGGTCATCAGTCCTTTCAGGCTTCAGTTCTAGTAGAGGTCCGTCATAGGTGATTAGCTGGACCGAAGATGGGATTGAAGACAAAATGGAGGCGCTCTCAGGACCCTCTTCATACCCTTGCCCATGTGGATAGAATCCCATTGTTCTCACTGTGTGAAAATATGTCCCAAGATGGAGTTTGTCACATGAGCAAGTTACCTGTCCATGCAGACTCATTCCTTTTTAGGCAGCAGCCATTGCTCACATGATGGTCGGAACATTCACAGCCAAGCTCATAAGATGTGGATTGGTACCACCCAAGGTGTATTTTCAGTCATGTACTAATATACACTTAACTAATAGTCTTCTTTCAATAGGTTGGCCAAGCCTCCTGTTGATGTTGCCCAGAAGCAAACATTTGAAATAAAAGTACATATCCAATACTCCTAATTTCAAATGTAAAAATGACACATGCATGTGCATAGGATGGATAGAATCAGTGAATCATAAGCTTTCGATAGACACCTTACTTGGCCCACTTTGTTCAAGATTTGGTGAAAACATATAGCCATGGTTGCAACGATGATTTGTATATTCATGTTAGAATCCAATAACGTCAAAAGCGCCTCCATGGATAAGGTAGCACAATCTTTCAGGGTAAGCCCTGTGAGCCATGGGATGATCAGCATGCCCTGTTCTCTCCCAAGAGGTTACCCTCTCTCAGCCCCACCAAACATCCAGTTCCAACTTTTTCCCACTAGATCCTGACCCCAACGGAGTCCTCTGTGAGGGTCTAGGAAATGTGAACAGTACCACAAATATAGCTGACTCTCCCCTTCTCTGTAGGAGATGTGAGTTTCAGGCATGAAGGGTCAGCTGTAATCTTGGGGGTGAATAAAATGAGCAGAATTTGGCCTTAAAGGTCAGATGATAAGAAAAAGAGTGCCTTCTTACTGAACTGTATTGTTTATGCAAGTGGTTCAGGGGGAGCCTGGATTTGTAGGTGTGTATTTATTCTGACAGCCACTGAGAAGGCAGCACTCACCCAAGAGTACAACTTTCCCTCTGGACATTATGGTGGTCCACAGAAGTAGGATGAGTCTGTGCAAGACTAGATAAGAACATAACTATGGCCATACTGGATGAGCACAAAAGTCCATCCAGCCCAATGTCCTGTCTTCCAACAGTGGCCAATGCCAGGTGCCTCAGAGGGAAAGAAGAAAACATTGACTAATCAAATGATTCATCCTCTGTCACCCATTCCCAGCTTCTGGCAAGCTGAGGTTGGGGACACCATCACAGGCCATCATGGCAAACTGCCATTGATGGAGCTATCCTCCATGAACTTATCTAGTTCTTTTTTGAACCCTGTTATAGTGTTGGCCTTCACAATATCCTCTAGCAAAGAGTTGCAGAGATTGACTGTGTGTTGTGTGAAGAAAAACTTCCTTTTATTTGTTTTAAACCTTCTGCCTATTAATTTAATTAGCTGTTAGCACTCAAGAAAGAGATTTTGGAATTCATTTAGTCTGGTGCCCACTATCTCTTGTGATAAGAGAACTAAATAATTCTTCCTTACGTATTTTCTCTACATGTCATGATTTTGTATATCATTATTAAATCCTCACTAGTTTTTTTCCAAGCTGAAAAATCTCTGTTCTATTCATCTCTTTTTGTATGGAAGCTGTTCCAGATCTCTAATTATTTGTGTTGCCCTTTTCTGTACCTTTTCCAATTCCAATAGATCATTTTTCAAATGGAGCAACCAGATCTGCAAACAGTTTAAAAAAGAGGAGGATATACGATGGATTTATATCAAGCCAATATGATACTTTCTGTCTTATTTTCTATCCCTTTACCAGTAATTCCCAACGTTCTCCTAGCTTTTTTGACTGCCACTGCACAGTGAGCTGATGTTTTCAGGGAACTAGCCACAGTGATTGTAAAATCTCTTTCTTCAGTGGTAACAGCTAATTTAGATCTCATTGTTTTATATGTATAGCTGAGTTTATGTTTGCCAACCTGCATCACTTTGCATTTATCAGCATTGAATTTCATATGCCATTTTGTTGTCCTATCACTAAATTATTAAGTGATCGTTTTGAAAATCTTTGTAGTCTGCATGGAATGTAACTATCTTGAGTAGCTTTGCATCATCTGCAGATTTCGCCTCTTCACCGTTTAGCCCATATTGATTTCTGAATATGTTGAATCGATGGCTCTCAAACCTGTGCGGTGACCTCCTTCTGACAACAAAAATTACGACATGACTCCATGAGGGGCAACTGAAGACCAAGCCTGCCCAGCTCTACCACACCATGTGCAGGTTGGAGGGGGCAAAGCTGAAGCCCAAGAGTCTGCAAGACCTGACAGTGCAAACCATGGAAAAAATACTGGGGCATTTCTGTGTATAAGTACTGTCATAGGGAGAAAATAACAAGTTCTGAGGGGCTCTTTAATCTTGCAGAGAAAAGCATAATAAGAACCACTAGCTGGGAGCTGAAGCCAGACAAACTCAAATCAGAAATAAAGCACATTTTTTTAATAGTGAAAGTGATTAATCACTGGAATAAACTACCAAGAGAACTAATGGATTTGGCATCTCAGGATGTCTTCAGATCAAGAGTGGGTGCCTTTCACAAACATAAATTTTGTTTAGTTAGCCACAGTTACTGAGCTTAAACCAGGGGTAACTGGATGAAATTTAACACAGGAGGTCAGACTTGGTATATCTAATGGTTCCTTCTGGCCTTAAGCTCTATGAATCTATGAAATATCTCAGGGTAATAAATAGATATGGAGACTACAAATTCCAGAATACAACCCTCCATCTGAAGCAAAGCAACCGGACTTGTTCAAATCAAACCAGGTTATGGCACGGTGTGAGCCAGGCGGTTTTACATCCTTATTAAAGATGGGGTCCTGGGCAATCTGATCTGTTTTATGAAAACTATGCGTGTCCCTTTGGCTTCTGAAAATTTGAAAACAAAACAAAGTTTGGCTTCTCCCAGTTTTAGAGCACACACTGTGAGAGACCTATTGCACATCCTCAACTCATCTTGATTTTAGTGAGAATTGATGGTACTTATCACTTCTGGGTTGGACAGTGAAAACATTTTTCTTTCAGTCAGTCCCTCAGCACCCTTGAAGACACCGTAAAAATTGTACTGTAAAATAAGCTTTAAATAAAATGTGCATCTTTTAAAAGCAAATAGTGAGCACATTCCAACAGATCTCCTTAACCTCATTTTTGAGGAGAAGCTCTACTCTTCCTATGCATATCAGGTGGGTTTTTACACTTATTCCTGTATTCTTCTTTAATACCCCATTTTTTCTAATCCTGCTGATTTATTAAAATGTTATCTTTAATATCTGCATTTCCATTCTCCATATTTCCAGTCCTTCTAAACTGATCAGTTATTAATTCTAAACATCAAACAGAAACAAGAAGAACAGAATTCTAAATGAACCTCTGTGTGACACAGAGATGTATAAAAATTAATAGAGAAGAAGTCCGGTGTGAGGGGATAAGGACACAGTCAAGCATGTTTATCAGACCTGGTTTCAATCAGTTACAGGTATATGAGTATATGTACAGGAAATAAAAGGGAAAATACAAAAGGGGAGAGACATAATGGGTAGAAAAAATACTAAAAAGATAAAGACTGTTCACTAGATTAATTTGTCTTGCTCTTTTTTAAAGGGATTCCATACACAGTAGCATGAAATGTAACCTAAAGATCAGATTATTATGGAATGTTTTAATTTAATTTATGTGAAACTACTTAACATAGGAAGGGTCAGTTTGGTTTTTGCCATGCTTTTCAATGGGAGTGGGACCTAATCCTATCACAGGAGAAACCCAGATGTATAAAAAAGAATCATTTTATAAGTGTTTGGGACCTGCTCCAAAACCCTCTGGAGTAAGGGGAAGCACTTCCCGTTGATTTCGGCTGGTTTCGGATCAGCCCCTTACAGAGCGAATGACCGGAATGGCCTGTAGGTTTGATAGAACCTCACTGTCTCCGGCTAAAACGGATCTGCGCCTTGACGGGTTGACTCCATTGGTGGCCCGTGGAGACGAGGCACTCGCTGAGATTTTGAAGTCACCGTGGTGGGCTCCCTCGGGGGGCCCCCATCCTGCAATCCTCACCCAGGCAGCGCTCGCCTGAGGAGTGCGGTGCCTGACCTCTCCTTGGGGGCGTTAAAAGGCAGGCCTGCTGCTCCCGGGGCCACCCGCAACCCGAGGTGCAGAGGGAAGACGAGGGCTGAACGCCTTGCCGCTGTCACAGGCGGCTCTGGCCCCCTTTGCCTGGCCCCTGGCGCAGGCGGTGGAACGCGCACCCTGCAGCAGCTGCCCTGCGGCTGAGTTTCCCGGGCCCGGGTGTGCGCTAGCGCAGGTGGGAGTAGGCGGGGCGGATGCCTGGGAGCGCGCCTGGGGGGAGCGGGGGGGGGTGGATCTCGGCCCCTGCATCACAGCGAGCTCGGCGTCCGGGCTAAGGAGAAGGAACTGGGCCGGGGAGGCGCCGCGTTACAGGTGCACCGCGTGGGGCTCCATGGAACTGAGGCAGCTCCAGGCATCGGGCTTGGGACGGAGCCAGGTCAGCCGCGGGAACGGCCGAAGCGTCCGCGCCGGTGGTAAACTGCGAGATGCAGCAGCCGCAGGTCCTGCCGGTGCCCGGTCCAGCGCGGCTCCGAGCCGCCGGCGGCTAAGGCTCTGGGCCCGATCCTGCAGCCCGCGCCTGGGCAAAGCGCCCTTTGAACTCCAACACGCACAATCGGGGGAGGCGGGGCGGGGGGATGGGCCCGCGCCAGGCCTGCAGGGACCCGCTGCGTCCGAGCTGCGCCGGGGGCTGCCCCGGGAAAAGCGGCCACTCCTCGGCCCAGCTGCCGGGGGAGGGAAAGTCCTTTTGCCAAGGAGTAACCCCCGCTGCTCCCCACGCCCGCAAGTGACAGCAGATGGCCCCAGATGAACGCGCGGCTCCCTGTTAGGCGGGCGCCTGCCCGCTTGGTGCTCTCCACTGAGCACTTACCCGGGTGCTCGGCGCTGCGCAGGAGCCGGTGTATTGCCATTGCACCGGCCTGGCCGCCCCCTGCCGGCGTTCGCCCGCGGAAAGTGACCCGAGGAGGGGGCAGCGCCGGGTGGCCCTTTTTCGAGTGCCGGGCCCATTCCCGAGGGCTGCGCCGCATCCAGCGCCCGGTTACAACACTGCCCCGGTACCTGGGCCTGGCAGATTAGCTGAGTGGTTAACTCACGTCCACTCCGCAGCGCGCAGCAGGGGCAATTCCCATCCGCTCTGCGGAAGAGGGAAGGCGTCCCGGCTCCGGCCCATCGCGCAGCCACAGTTCTAGTTCTCCCACCTTTCGCTGTAGCTCGCACGTCCGGCTGGCTCCTACCCACCCCAGAACAGCGCCCTCCGCGCTGGTACCTGCTAGAGCTTGCGCGAACCCGCCTCAGAACTTGTCTTTGGGGATTTCCAGTCCACCTCTTTGCACGTCTGGAGACGTTTTTCTACCCCCCTCCCCACACCCTCCCTTGAATGCGCTCCTCCACTTTCCAGAGCCCCGGTTTGGGGTTGTCCAGGGCAGGCTTTTGCGGCTCACCCCTGAGGGAGACTGCAAAAAAAAAAAAAAAAAAAAAAAGCGGTGCCTGCTTAAACAAGTGTGCCTGAACAGGAAAATCAAAGCGACAGGGAGCGAGTTCGGTTTTACCGCTGATATGATGTTTGCAATGATAAGCCGGGATATATTTTCACATAATTGGGCTGGGTCAGAGTAGCAGCCGTTTGATCAGATAGGACCTTTCCATGCAGTCTCACATCAGAGGGCTAGTAAACGACAAATTAAAGCAGGCTTCAGATTTTGTCTGCGAAGTAACCAACTTCATGGTAGTTTATCCTGAAAGGTCACCACTGGGGGGAAAAAAATCATTAGACTGTGACCAGCAAGGAGCAGGATGGAAGTAGGCAGGGGAAGGGGTTAGTTCAATGCAGGATCGCGGAGAAAAGCCCATAAATGCGGAGCAGATAAAGATGAATATCTCTGCGCTCTAACTGGAGCCAAATTATTATGTGCTTCCTATATGGCGGGTCAGAGGCTGGACCGTCGCACGGGATGGAGCGGGACGCGGGGTAAACTAGGCTGGGGAGAATTAACGACCGGTCAGGGAACGCGGTTCGGTTCTTTTTGGGCGAGGGGTATCTGCAAAGCGCGTGGGTGGCGTGGCGTTTTGCAAGCCTTTACCCCGGCGCTATGCCTGAGTTTGGGGCGTTTTGCTCTGGCTGTTGAAGCGAACGTGGCTGGCAGAATTCACCGCGTAAGTTCTCCTCTTCAAAAGGAACCTGCTTTCAGGGAGCGGCGGGTGTGTTTGGGTGAGTTTCAAAGCCCTCTCAACGGCTTCTTAAAGCTCCCTGAAAACCTGGGAAGTGGGAAAGGGCTTCTTGATTGAAACTTCTCACCCGGAATAAACGCTCGGCAGTGCCTTCCTGCAACTGGGGCTCGCCACAAACTCCCACTGAAGTAAAAGTTTTGGGCCCTATTCTTCTAGGCTAGTGGGAAAGAAGCAAAGTGCCTATTTACCGCCAGAAAAGGAGTGCTGGGGAACGAACCCCCTTCCTTAGAGGTTGATCTGGCACAGAAACCTGTCCAGCTGAACCATTCGTCTCCAAAAATTGGATAATAATAATAAACTGCTGTTGTCATCTTCATCATCCATGGACCAGGCCCAGGTTCGTATCCTCTTAGCCCCAGCGCAGAGAAAGGAGAGACGGAATTGTTCAGCTCCTTGCCTTTTTGCTTCCCAGACTCTGGATGACCCACTGCTCTGAAGCAGCTGGTCAAAGAACAAGGGATGGGGAGCCTTGAGTCGGGCCAGGTGAGCTCAGCCACGGCCCTTTGCCGAGGAGAAAGTCAAGGCTGGTGGCTCAGAGGTAAACCGCAGGGCGCCTCTGTCTGGGTCCCTCGAAGGGCTGCTGTAAATCTGGGCCAGGTTCTGCAACTCTTATGCTCATCCGTGGGAGTTTTGCCTGCGTGAACACTGCAGCGTCGGTAGGTTTCTCTGACAAGCGTGGTCCCGGGAAGGCATTCTGGGACACCCCTGCCCCCAATATGCCCAGCTATAGAAAGCTCTCTCTCTCTCCCGCTCCCCATAAAAATCAAATCCCAGTGCAACTTTACCCCCCAGGTCAATGGGACCATAGTTCGGTTGACACACGGGTAGCAACACAAAAAACAAACAAACGAACAAAAGCAAAACCAAACCCAAAGAACCAAACCAAAATAAAAAGAAAAAAGCAGTCCTGTAGCACATTTATTGAATTTATTTATTTATTTATTGAATAATAATATGCCTTGCTTAATACTCATTAATTAATAAATAATATTACCGAACACATAAATGTGTTAGTCATTAAAATGCTACAAAACTGCTTGTTTTTCGTGAACCTACAGACTAACAGGGCCACGCCTCTGATACAGGGCTAGGAAGAAGGTGTAGTTAAAAGTGGGCTAACGCAGTTCTCTGTAGATACTACAGAAAGCCAAACTTAATAGTGTGGACAGAATGGATTTCAAACACATTCTTAGACCTTCCTATTTTTGTTGCTTATTTTTCTGTTTTTCTTTCTTAAAACTTCCAAAAGTGCCCTGAAGAATCAAAATATTATCTATGCTACTGAAGGGAAGGCACTATGATCAAATATGGTACGTTAGTATTTTGGTATAAAGATACATTATCAATACATGTGTGTATTTGTAGGTCGCTCAAAGGAACGTATCTTTATCTGCGTTTTACAGATCCATTGTATAATGGAAACTGCAGTGAAATCACCTACCCAACATCACCCAGCAGGCTAGTTAGTGCATTGGAACGAAAATTCCAGTCTCCTGAGTCCCACTCCTGTGCTCCATCTCCCAGCTCATATTTCATCTCCTTTGTGTACAGAGATATATGTGAATTATATAAGATAAATCTATTGTCCCTCCTTTAACTGTTACATAGCTATAGATCCGAAGCTCTGAGTAAGCTGCAAAACAGTTTCTCAGCCAAAGAAGTTGGTCCAGTGAAAGGTATTGCCTCATCCACCTTGTCTCTTTGTATCATGGGACCACCACAGCTATTACAACAACATTGTGCTGATGCCTGTGTGCGTACGCACGCGCACGCGCACGCGCACACAAAATGTGGACAGGTCTGTGCACTTTGCATTTATCTTCCTGGTCATTTCCAAATGAGAAATCAGCAAAGCAAGATTACTGGATTCTAGCAATAAATTCACAGGCCCCATCCGGCAATTCCAAAGTCAAGCAGGCTTTGTCCTACCGCTTGTGAGCAATACCGCATCTTCAAACTCCCCACCATGGGCCCATCAATAAAGGGGGAATCAACAGAGCCAGGTTCACAGCCGCCTGTGCTGCAAGGAAGGTATAACTACTCCCCTTTGCTGGGGTAACTTTTTCCTTCTTCTGCGGGGGGCCCTGAACGATGTTTATCCCAGAGAGGGTTTTAGCGGGTCCTCTGGAAGCAGTTCGATGCCATTGGAAAGGCTGGAAGAGGCTTTTCCCGGGACTGACAGGAAATCTGTGGCTGCTGAGCGTAGGAGTGAAATACCCAACGGGACACGCACACTTGGTACATAAACAACGTCAGTAACACCTGCACCGGCGCTTGCATGACTGCCGGTGTTATCTGCAGTTCCAAATTCTAATCACACCAGCCGCCGGCCAGGCAGGACCAGTTTCGCTTATGCGTGGTGTGTGGTTGATGGAAACGCGGATGGAGCTAAGCTTTTACACAGCAGAGTCCGGTTTCTCCCACCTCCGCTCCCCCGTTCTCTGGGAAAGAACCGGCTCGCATTGATCTATGAGAATCATGTCACCCTGCAAGATCCGATCGAGCCACCGAGGGCGAAAGGAAGTGGGGAGAGCTCGTCGCCGGCAGAACAAGGCGCTGGAGTTTCTAACTAGGAGACTGCAGGCGCGGAGGGGTGTTTAAAATCTGGGGAGGACTTCGAAGCTCTACAGCTATAGCCACCCCCCCGGGCTTGTGACTTCCGATACGTGGCTTCTCTCCCTACACGGTTATAGCCTCCTTTTCCACACGGGGCAACCGGGGTCTACATTTCGCCCGGACGGCTTCATGCAATCACTTTTTACTGCCCCATTATCACCAGGAAGGAAGCGATCTCTAGGCAGAGCTTGTTCCCGTCGAGGACCGTGGGAATTTTCGGACGGATCGGGCCCCGGTGCTGAACAATACACACGCGCAGGGAGGCGCAAGGAGAAGCTGTAGGAAGCCCACAGGGGGGTTAAAAATGTGGACAGTCGAGAGCCTCGTCAGTTTCAGACGCGCCGCCTGCAGGGCTAGCAACCTGATGCAAAGCGGCGGTGCCCCTCTGACTGCGAGGGGGTTAGTCCGGGTTACACCCGCTGAGAGTCAGACCTGATCAGCGGATGGAGGAGAAAATGCTCTAGCCAAATAAAACCTGTCACCTGAGGGATATTTTGCTTCCTGTGTTTTCCTCCGTATGTGTTTTCCCAGACGCTGATTATGCTTTAGCTGAGACGGAAACCTCTAGTGGACAGTAGGGCTCTCTTCCCCTTTCCTGTGGGCACCCTTGCTGCAAAAGTAAAATCTCTCTAGTGGGAACCGGCTTAGATCGGGGACTCTCGGTTTGCAATTTAAGAAACTGTGGCGACAGGCCTTTTCCCCTCTGCCATAGACTTTCCCAATGGCCTTCCCCTCATCTGTTTTCCAGTGATTTATCGTCGGGTGAGGATTGGCTGTTGCGCAATAGGAAAAGAAGCGGGGGATTGTTCCAATGGTTTTACAAGTTGGAGTATTTAATCTTCTTCAAAAGGGGGAAAAAAAACTATGGCCTTGTGAGCAAATGATTAGAAGAAGACTGGGAATACAATAATTACCCCAAATGGAAACCCAGACCGCAGGCAAACAATACAGCTTTTGTCAGGGGCTCTGCCTGTTAAAAAATCTAACAAATCTCATAACTGGCGCTGGCGAAACCTCTTACTTACGCAACGACATGTGAAATGCTGCTGCGAAACGCGGAGCGAACATGGGAACGCTGTAACCCCGCGATGGAATGAGCTTCCCCTCCTGAGCTGACGTTGGCTGGCTGCGCCAGCATGGGCTCTTTAAACCGCAAGCTCCTTTGCCAGGTTGCAGAGCCTGGGACAAATTGCGCTTGGTGCCATTTCGCCAACGCACCGGCCCATGAGCGCAAATTCAGTGAGGTTGGAGGGAATGGGTGGGGGGGGGGGGAGAGTTCTGTTTCGAATGAGCCTCCTGTACAGGAGATCTGAGGGGGCCTAATTTACAGCCTTCAACTTTTATAACTGTGCCTCTGGAAGAAAGGAGGAGCGGGAGCGGGGCCCCAGCTACCAGATTTACCCTTAATGATCCCATTCTATCTCGGGCCACAATGAGTCTTGCAAGAAGGTTCCCACTTGTGCCGGGAGAAGGGGGGTGGGGGCGGCGATTTTATTTACTTCATTTTTCTACCCTCCCAGCTCCCTGTTTACCTTGTCAAACGCCAAGTCATTAGGAGAGTCGTTTTATCACCGTCTCACAACCAAAGGTCATCTCAACAGTAGCTGCCAGGTTAATTGCACAGTTACCCGGTAATTGCCAGACGTTAATATTTTAGCTAAGCGTGCCCTGGCTGGGCCCGCACAGCCCACACCCCTCGCCCCCTTCTGCACACAGTTCAAAGCTCGCTTTTGGTGAAGGGGGCATTGCCGGGAGCCAAGGGGGGAGGCTGTAAAACACTCTTTTAAAAACGTCCAGGAGAGCTCGCGTCATGGGGCTGCTCGGATCGCTACGCACAGCAGCGCGCCGCGCAGGGGGCTGTGCTCGGGGCTAGGAAAGGGGCTAACGGGACCCGGGTGGAGTGACACAGACCGCTGGTTCTTCCGGGGCTGGGGGCTCCCGGGGATGAGCAGGACGCCTGGGGGTGTTGGGACTAGAAGCGCGGGCTGCCTCCTTTGCGGAGCAGGTTGCGCATGCTGAACGGCCACAGGAAGGCGCTGGGCCGATCCCGCCCCGCAGCTCACTGGGTTTAGCGGCGGCAGGATCGGGCCCCAGGCAGAAGCATCGAAGCCGGCGCCCGGAGCTTCCTAAGGATGCTCCGGCGGCCGGCGCTGGAGCGGCGTCCCAGCCAGGCTTCGTCCGCCCCGCCCGTGTCCTCGGGGGCCGGTCCCAAAGGGCACCAGCCTGTGACCGCGCGGGTCGCTCTTTGAACGGCGCCTTTCCCCCGCGGGCAGAGCCGAGAGCGTGAACCAGGCAGCTCCTTTCCAGCGCCCGGGCGGCAGCGGAGAGCCCGGTGCTGGGTCTCCCTGGCGGAGCCCGGTCCCCGCTGGGGGTTTAATGCTTAGGACACGCAGCGGCGGTCATTCGTTTTACCGCTTAAACAGGCTTCAAGGGACAACCTCAGCGAACCGCTGGTGGGGAACGGCCAAGGCGCAGGGCCCCGCGGGTAAGGCGGAACCCAGCCCGGGGCCCGGCGCTGCTCCGCCCGAGGTCTACAGTCCAACGACTTGAATGGGGGTGGGATCGGGCCGGCGGCTGGGAGACAAGGGAGGAATGGCCCTTGCTCTGAACTGAATGAGAGCAAGTTTGCGGGCGAGAGGCGCCAGTGACCTCACCCAGGGGGTGGATGCTTTGTCAGGCGGGCGGACAGACAGACAGGCGGACAGACAGACAGGCAGGTGGACGAAGGGAGGAGTGAGTGAGTAGCTCGGCAATCCCCGGGAGCCTAGAGTCAGAGGTCAAAGGGACAGCGGGGTGAGGCTGAGAGAGGGAGACCGTTGCACGCAGGTCAGTTTCATCCCGCTAGCAACGAGTGGCGGTGAGACTCTGTGAATTATGTCCTGGTACTTTCCCCATCACCGACGCAGTCCCCGGGAGGAGGCCTGCGGGAGGGCCGGAGGGGAAGTTGGCACCTTTACCAGAGCCCCGCTCCCCCTGGGTTTGGAAAGTTTGTTGTCACTGGAGGGCGATCACTGCCTTCTCCAAGTTCCCTTTGGGGCAAAGCAAAAAGCCTCGCAGTCTGTTTGACATCTTGAAGCTTAAATAACCGTACGGCATTGTTACTCCCTGGCAGCAAAGTGCCTCGTTACGCCTGATTGAGCTAATTGCTTTGAAATAGGATATATTATCTATAATTATAGAGATCTTGGAGGAGACGGCCAGCTTCTGCTTTCATCTTTTCCAAGTGCATCATAATGTCGCGATCAAATTAATTTGGGCCACTTGAAATAGTGCCGTTCATTCAGCCTCTAGCCACCACGGGTCTTAAAGAGACAACGACGCCTTTGCCACTGGGGCTTGTTCGAGCAACAAAATTACCACTCCTGGTAATCTCGGGACAACAGACCAGATGGCTCGAACCTTAAGAGTAGTTAAGAATATGTTTGAGCCGCTCGTTTGGCTTTATTAAAGTGCAGGGCTGGAAAGGAGGAGGGTGTGTGTGTGTGTGTGTGGGTATGGGCGTGTACTTGTGTCGGGGGTAATGTGTGTGTGTGTGTGGGTGTGTGTTGTGTGTGTGTGTACGTGTGTGAGGTGTGTGTCTATGTGTGTGTGGGATTTGTGTGTACCTGTGTTGGGGGTGTGTGTGTGTACGCATGTGGGGGGATTTGTGGGTGTTGTGTGTGTACTTGTGTATTGTGTGTGTGTGTACCTGTGCGGGGGGATTTGTGGGTGTTGTGTGTGTACGTGGGTGGGGTGTGTCTGTCTGTGGGTTAGGGGGATTAGGGTCCTACGAGGGTAGCTAGTCTCCAGATCAGTTTTAACACTAGGAACGTGAGTTGACCTCTGGAAAGTTCCCACAGACACCCAGCCGCCCAGTAAAGGAACTGGACGCCTGTCTACACAGCGCTCATAGTTCGATGTATCTCTCTACAGGGCCTGCGGGACAGGGCATCTAGCCTTGCTTGCACACTGGGAGCCCAGGCCCAAGGTGCCTTTACATTTCAGTCCCCCCCACCCCCAGTCTGCGTGTACTTCGCTCTCCAGAAGCCTACGACAAAGGAGAGCTGCTCTTTCCAGCCCTTTCTTTCGGCTTCTCCGCAGGAATTCAGAGGCAGCTTTTGCAAAAGATCCCAGGGGGAGCCGAGTAACTCTGGACCTTCAAAACCCACAAGACGTCCTGGGGCACCTCATAGACGAACAGATATTTTGGAGCATCAGCTTTCGTGGGCAAAGACCCGCGGCGGGTCTTTGCCCACGAAAGCTGGTGCCTCAAAATATCTGTTCGTCTATAACGCGCCCCAGGACTTCTTGCTGGTTTTTTTGCAGAAGCCAGCCCGTGCCCTGAACTGGCTTGGAAGTGTCTCATCTCTCCCCGCATTTGTTCTCCTCCCGCACTGAAAGAAAAGGCGAGCAGTCACCGGTTTCCTGGGCACAATCACCGCCTTACGGGGGTGGGGGTGGGGGGGAATTGAGCAGGGCGCCCGTCGCACAGCGGTGCTACCCAGACCCGAAGCTTTGCAAATTCCAATCAAACCAGCGGAGTGACACCAGCAGCCAGGACACCCCCGCTGCCCTCGCCTCGGGGTGGGAGCGCCCAGGCCGGGGAAGGAGCTATTACCAACCGGCGGTCAGAGTCCCACCATAACGCCCGCCCAAGAAAGCGCCTAAACCTCTCAGAGCTCAGGCGAGCAGAGCCGCGCACGCAGGACAAGCTCTGCCAGCCAAATCCTGCAGCTAAACGCCTGGAGCCGGCCCCGGGGCGATGTGGGGGCGGGAGGAAAAGGGGGGGGTCGCTCCCTCCCGCCCCGGGGGCTTGCGTGGTTAACACAAATAACCGTGGAAGGCATTACCGGCGCCTCCTTTGCAAACGGAGCACCCGCCTGCCTGGGAGTTACCAGCACGCCCGGGCTCTGCAGCCAGCATCCCCATACGGCCAGCGCTCGCTGCTGGGAGAGCAGCAGGGACCGTCCTGGCCTGACACCTGGAAGCTCGCGCGGGGTGTCGCAGGGCCAGCCCCGGGGCAGTGTAGAGGACCCCCGCGCCCCCTTCCCCGCGCAGCGCCTTTGCCGGAGACCAGAAACCCGGCTCCTGCCCCAAAGATGCTGCGCCTGGAAAAGGAGAAGGGCCGCGGCCCCGCGGCCAGCACGAGGGGCCGGGGCGAGGCCCTGTGATTGGTGGAGCACAGTAATTTGGGCAGGCTGAGCGCGCCGATGTCCCAGGGCTAAGGCGTCTTGCTCCCTTGATGCGGGTTAACGT
This sequence comes from Carettochelys insculpta, assembly GCF_033958435.1. NCBI lineage: Eukaryota > Metazoa > Chordata > Testudines > Carettochelyidae > Carettochelys > Carettochelys insculpta. The sequence continues at coordinate 25,927,858 of NC_134140.1, read as the reverse complement.
CCTCAATAGTCCCCCTCCAGCCGCAGCCTTTGATCCCGCCGCTGCTGGCGCCTAAAAACAACATCCCTTGTCTGCCTATTAGAGGCACTGACTAATCGTGACAGATTGTTTATTCTCGCAATTAGCAATGCAGCCGCTGCTCCGAGAAGCCCCTCGCCCCAGCCCCAGCCCCTCCGGAGGATCGATAGGAGCCGCGGGGAGGGTGGGGTGGGGTGGGGGTGGGGGTGGGGGTGGGGGTGGGGGGTAGAAATGGCTCTTCATTCCCACCAGGCTGCCGAAGGGAGGCCGGGCGGGACCTGGGAACTGCAGCCGGCTCTGAGTTCGGTCGCATTCCTGTACTGGAATCGGGGGTCCCAACCCGCGTGGGAAGGGAAAGGGCCCCACGCTGCAGAAGTGAAACGCTCCCGTTCAACGCCAGACAATTGACACAGCTCGCCTAGGTGCGTGGGCACATTTTTAACCGACGTGGACACAAATAATCTGTTTGCAAAGGACCGTATATAATTTCCACGACAGAATAGACTCTGCCCTGTGTCTGGCACACCGTTCTGGGGCGGGTGTCATCTGTGAGCTTTTCTGTAAAGATGCTTTGATTTTATATATAAAAATGAATCATACAGAAAATAATTCATTTCAGTCAGATCTGTCACTTACCAGATAATAAAGTTTCATAATCTATGAGCACATAACCTACAAGCTTTATTGGGTCCAGTTAAAATGAAAGGGAATTCGCTGTCCCTCCCCCGTTTAGATAATTACCCTTAAATGACTGCAAGAGCCTCTTGTGTTTCTAGGAGATTAGAGCCCTGCAGCTATCAATAAACTTTTCTCAGCGAGTGGCCAATCACAGTATTAGAGAGCTGCTCGGCTTTACTGCACATCCGTCCTGGGCACAAGGATAAGGGATCGTAAAACAAAGTAAAACAGCAGAGTCTCTAATGGGTTGAGAAGCTTTTATTTTCTTTTTGCATTAATGCGTATTTTATTATATGTTATTATATAGGCACGTTTAGGTCTCTTTTATTTAATGAAATATACCAGACTTCGAATCTATCTATCTATCTACCTCTATAGAGAGAGACATGCCCATGCAAACACCTCCTTTTACGTGATGTGAGTTCATGCTTTGAAACGCTGACAGCTGAAGGCTACAAGGACTCACACTTTCGAGGTCGTACCGGGGCAGCCCGATATTTTGGTCAGGTTAACATTTTTGTGTCAGTAACAGACAAAACTGGACTTGGTTTCAGGAGTGTGTTATAATATATCCGTGCTTTATTCCTTCGAGTATTTCTACTTTTTACGTTGCGCCCCAGACGATCATTGGACATAAACAAAGAGGGTATTTTAATGGGTGGGAGTTTATTATAATTCTCATCGCCATAGAAGTAAAATCAAACCCATCAACAAAACGCGGATTTGTCTGGCATCAGCAACTATGCTCCTTACATTGGAAAACAAAACAAAACAAAACAAAACAACCCCCCCCAAACAATCTGGGGGTTAGAAAAGTGCTGCTCATAGAATTTCCATCGCAGTAAAAACAAAACCCAAGCAAACAAAACCCCGGCGTGAATAGAACGCAGGAGCCTTGAATAGGAGCCATTATTGCAAAAGACAAGAGACAGGGGCACGGAATTTACTCCCGGGGAAAGTTTCCCACTCACATCCTCGCCGTTGAGCAGCAGCAGGAAGGCAGCGCGGCCTGTTGATAGCAGCCGAGTCCCGCTCCGCGGCCAATGGGAAGCGGCGTCCCTCCCCTCTGCGCGCTGGTTGGACAGCTCTGGAGCTCGCTGGGCCTTATTAGAAGTCCTGGGGGGAGCCGCGGCCGAAGTCGTCCAGCGGCCGGAGAGTCAAGCGCAGCGCGGGAGAGGAGTTTGCAGCTGCCCTGGCCGCTCCCGACGCCCATGACCGGCGGCTGCCGCGGCTGGGCGCTAAGCTCGGGGAGGAGGCGGGGCGGGAGGAGGACTGCCTCTGCATGGCCCCCGCTGCCGATATGACCACGGTACAGCTCGGCGTCAAAACCGAGGAGCCTGCCGCGTCTGCCTTCAGCAAGCCCGGCAGCTGCGTCCCGGCCAGCGCGGCGGCCATGGGCGGAGAGGAGGAGAATGACAAGCCCAAAGTGCCCCCGTCCCTGCTGCCTTTCAGCGTGGAGGCGCTCATGGCTGACCGCAGGAAGCCGGGGCCCCGAGAGAGCATCGCCCCGGGCCCCGAAGGGGCTGTGCCGCTGGCCGCGGGGACCTCCACTCGCCAGACGCTCAGTCCCCGGGCAGGGTCCTTATCGGCGGCGGCAGAGGCGCCGGCTTCCCCGCTGCCGCTCAACAGCCATTTTCCGGTCGGGGGACTAGTCAAACTGCCCGAAGAGGCACTTGTCAAATCGGAAAGCCCCGAGAGGACGGGCTGGATGCAGAGCCCCCGCTTCTCCCCGCCTCCCCCTCGTAAGTAGGAGCCCCGAGCCGCGCGCGGGGGGGGGCGGGGGTGCGTTGGGGGGGCACTAGAACGCGAGCGCCCGAGCCCGGGGGAATTCGACAGGGCTGGCGCTGGGGAGTCGCTAGCCGAGGCCTTTGCTTCGGACTCTTAACCTGCCTTGGAGAACGGTCCCTCCCGCAGCCTCTTGCCTCCCAGAAAAGCCGGAGCTCGCCCCAGGCTGCCCGCAAGTGCTGTTGCGTTGAACCCGTTGGGGGCAAAGCTTGCGGAGCCGTAGAACGGGAGTTCCACTCCCGCGGAGCTGGTTCTGCTGAGCTGCCCGCGCGACTTTAGTTTCTTGCCCAGCACTTTTCACACAGCATTTTTTAAAACTAGACAAGCCTCTTCCCCGATGACAGAAGATGCCTTCAGCGTTGCAAAGGGAAAAGGGGGATCGAAATGTCTCATAGCAAACGTTTGGGGGAATGCTATTGATAGCGTCTGCCAGGTCCAGTTTTGCTTCGAACGAACCGTACACATTCTGCAGCTCGGTGATTAACTTTTTTGAGAGTGGTTTGGATTATTTAGCAGCGATACACATTAAGTTCACATTCTTAAATTCTGATTTTCCCCATCCTGGGACTTGTTACAGGCGTCGTGAGTGCAAGCTCTGGAGCTGCAAGTGGTTTGTTTTCAAAGCACATAAATCTGCCATTATAAAAATTTCTCTGCTTCGTTCTTATTATAGGTAAAATTCTAAAAATACCCGTCCGGTTAGCTCTATTTATATGAAAAAATCATGTCTAGTATATGAAGGAAAAGTCTCTAGTTATGGTGCAGAGTTCCAGAAACTTGCAGGGGATTCAATGTCTAGTTCTTCGTGGGCCCAATTCTGTTCGCCTTGGGAAATAAAATGAAGAATGAAATTTTTGTAGCCATGTTGTCATATAGAGTTCAACACGGTTGAACCTTGTTCAAAGCCCCTGAGAGGATGCTCTCCAAAAGCGCCTGGCGTGGTGCATATTTTTGTGGCTTTCACTTACTTCTGTTACAAAAAGGCCCCGAGTATTTTAAACTAAAATAAAATAGGCCAGGGTTTGGGAGAATCTCTGACATTTTAAATGAGGCCAGAGGAGGCAGAAGGAGGAAGGGCAATAGAGCGACGGAGTGTTAATTCAGAGCTTATAATTACATGCTTAATCTCTTTCCCACGGGGCCTAATGAAGAGGGAGTGCGCCTGAGAAGGCCTGTCCGTCTCCCCTCTCTGTCCTAGGCTAACAGCCTCACCCCCTTTATGTCTGTGCCTTTTACAAAAGTTAACGCGGCCGAAGCAGAGGGTTACCTGTCCCAGGGCAAAGTGTTCTGTGTGCAACGAGGTCGGGGATCTAGCGCGGGCAGTAGCAAGGATCAGTGGGGCTCGCTGTCCCCCGTTGGAGGAGAGATGCACAGGTTTTGGATGACACGGCAAGCCCCTCTGCAGAAGGAGGGCGGCTCGTCACCAAAGTGCCCGGAACACTGCAGCTGGGCCCGCTCCAACGCCCCAGCCCCCTGCCTTTGGGCGGCGGCTAGGACCTGCCTTTTATCCCCCACACTCGCCCCCGCCGGCCGGGGAACGTAGCAGCCTGCGCCCCATCGCGGCTGTGCAGTGGCCTCGCGTCAGGTGCGACCTGCCGATAACCCCTTGGCTTTTTGTCTCTCCTTGTCGCCCCTCCCGCAGGGCGGCTGAGCCCCCCGGCCTGCACCCTGCGCAAGCACAAGACCAACAGGAAGCCGCGGACCCCGTTCACCACGGCGCAGCTGCTGGCCCTGGAGCGGAAGTTTCGGCAGAAGCAGTACCTGTCCATCGCCGAGAGAGCGGAGTTCTCCAGCTCGCTCAGCCTCACCGAGACCCAGGTGAAGATCTGGTTCCAGAACCGGCGCGCCAAGGCCAAGCGGCTGCAGGAGGCCGAGCTGGAGAAGCTGAAGATGGCAGCCAAGCCCATGCTGCCCCCGGCCGCTTTCGGCATCTCCTTCCCCCTGGGCGGCCCGGCGGTGGCGGGCGCCTCCCTGTACGGAGCCTCCAGCCCCTTCCAGCGGGCCGGGCTGCCCGTGGCTCCCGTGGGACTGTACACGGCTCACGTGGGATACAGCATGTACCACCTAACATAGAGCGCAGCGGGGCGCGCGGAGCCCGCCTTAGAGCAGCCTGGCTGGGGCGCCCCCTCCCTCCGCAGCCGGCGAGCCAGCGCCTGGCCATGCCTTAGCCCTCTTGCGCCCGCCTAATCCCGCTTGGGTTTCGAGCGCGCCCGGCCCCTCTTTCCCTGCGCCTCCCGCCCCGGTTCCACGCTCCTTAAACTCTGCCAAGTCCCGGTCAGCCCCTTTGCGGAGACACCGCCCCCCCCCCCCCCAGCCACGGGGCTCCACCGTAAGCTTTGGCTCGGTTGGCCTCTTTCAGGTCTTTAGCCTCCTACGCGCTCCTTAGCTCCCCCGACCGGGAGAAGCTTAAAACATCACCCAGGGGCCAGCTCGGACAAGGGCCCAAGGCCTGGGGTTCCTTCCCAGGTGAACGGGGAGCCCTGCAAGCAGCGCTAAGAGCTCGGGGACAGACCACTGCGTTTGGGGGAAAGGTTCGCTTGATGACCGCAGCCGACGGCCAGGAACCCTGTTCTCTCTCTAAGCCCGAAAGAGACGAAATGTACCAAGAGTCTCTCCATTTACAGCGCTGTGTTTCTTCCTCCCACCGCTCCTTTGGAAGGGGCTGTGTACTATGTAATATACTGTATATGGGAAATTTTATTATCATTTATATTATAGCTATATTTGTTAAATAAATTAATTTTAAGCTACAGTGCTTGGCGCACGGGGGTTGCCCTTTGTCTCCACGCCAGAGCTGAGTTCAAGCGTTGAATGGGTTCTTCTCCCAAACCAGACGGCACTGGGTCTCTGACCTCTGCCTGGCTCCCTAGAAGAGCGGTACTTTTCCTTGCGCCAGAGTCCCGGCTGTGCCCCGTGCCCCGGCTGTGACAGAGTTAAGGTCTCGTCGCCCACCCGCAGTTATTTGAATTTTACTTCTTGAAAGTCCCCCACCCGCCTAGTTTTTTCCCCCTCCGGGGTCAGATGAATAGCCTGACCCAGCCAACAACCTGGACTCCGCAGTGGAACGCCGCGCTCAGCTGATTGCTCGGCGATCCACGTGCTTGTCCGGGACCGTTCCAAAGCCCACCCGATCAGCACAATTTCCCTGGGGCGACTGAGTGAAGTAGGTGACACGTTTCTAAAACGAGCGCTGCGCTGCTGGGATTAACTCCCCCCTCCCCCCATTTGCCAGCCATTAGTTTAGCTCCAAACGCCCCGAGCACCGGGAGCATTCAAGCGTTCTGCAGGCTGAAGCCGGTGTCTTCTCTGAAAAGTCGTCGGGGGCTGGTAGCAAACTGTAACTCGGTGGGTTTCGCAGGGAAACGCGGGGCTGCCGTTGTTCTCTCCGCCGGGCTGCGCTTCGGGACTCGGAAGCATCTATGAGTTTGAGGGGAATGCGCTGGGGGTTTAAGCTTTGGTTGAAACCTCTTGGCCTCACCTGGAGCCCTTAGGTAACTCTGTGCTCAGGGGAGGGGGCGTCGCAGTGACAGTGCAACCCCGCTTTGGGGGTGGGGGGTGCTGGCCACCTCCGTGCCCTGTGTTGGGGGCCGGGGAGGGCTGCGCGGTCCATGGTGCCAGCCAGCAGGAGGGAGAGACCTTGCAGCTGGGCGGGGGGTAGGGACGCAAGTCTGGTAGCGGGGTGAGGGGACAGCGGGCAGTTCAGGAATCTGCCCTTGGCCCTGTCGGACTGGCGTCCCACTTGGCGCCGGCGCCGGGAGAGCTCCGAGGGACCGCAGCCCCCAGGTGCTCTGCCCTCCGTAACTCTTGCAAAGGCCAATTTCAAACCGGCTTTGATCGGAGCCTGAACTTGTCAAAGCTGCCCTCAAGAACCGGTGCGAGACAGGAGAGGTGTTCGGTTACAGCGGGGAGAGGTGTGGGCCGGGGGAGGGGGACACTCCCGGGGACATCCCCGGGCCAGCGCGAGCGATAGCCCTCAGCCCTGGGCTGGCATCGGGCAACGCCGCCCACCCCGCTGGCCAGAGGCTGAGGCCCCCCCGCCAAGCTCGGCGCAGACCCCGGGGTCCCCAGGCTGGAGCGAACTCCGCAAGCGCCGCCCCCGCCGCCCCCAGCCCTGTTCATCGCTGCTCGGTAAATTCCGCCGGACCGGGCCGCGCCCGCTGAGCTCGCTTTGCCGGGGCTCGCTGGGGAAAAGCCGACGGCTCGTCGCCCCCTCCGCGGCCTTTCCCCCCATCCCGTCCCAGCAATTGAAAACATGAAGGCGGAGGCAGAGTTGGAAGGGCCGTAATTGCTGTAATGAGCCCAGGCAATCTGCAGGCGCGGCGCGGCTCCAGCCAGGCTGTAGCTGGGGGCGAAGCGGGGCTTTTATCCTCTTCTGCATACCGCCGCTGCGCTCCCGAGCTCGGCCCTGCCTACCTGCGCCTCCCGCCCTGCAGCGAGCTCGCCTCCCGAGGCGCCCCCCTCGGCCCGCTCCTGCCGCGCCCCGCTCGCCGCCCTTTCTTCTCCCCGCTTTGTGAAGCTGACAGCGGCTGGAAGCAGGAGACGAGCGCGGCCCCCTGCGCCGCGGCCGGGCACACCGAGCTGCCGGCGATTTCCCACGTTCCGCCTCTCCGGGAGCGGCCCGCCGGGGGCTTAGAAGTTACCCCGGTACTCGGGAGCCAGGCCAAGGTCTTGGGGGCCGCCCACTGTTTGCTCTGGGGCAGCCAGGGGCTGCCCCCCTCGCCCCTGGGTGGGTGGATCGCTCGCCGATTCTAGCCAAAACAACGCCGGGCTTTGAAACCAGAGACTAAACTCCCCGGCTTTTGTTGTTTACTACGCTGCCCATTTGGGCCGGCTCGCTGAGTCACCGAGTCCTGCTTTAGGTTCCCTCCCCTGACCCTTGGGCTAAAGTCCCTGGTTGCTCAATTAAACCCAGATGAGAACAATTAATAACTAAGTAATGACAATAAGTTGGGAATCACACGGATGAACGCGCCATCTGAATGGGAAAAGCTCTCACAAAAGAGCAAAAAGGATTTGTCGGCTCTTTTTAAGGGGGAATTGGCTTTTCTTTCCTCTGCCCTCTGGCTTATCAGCAAATAAAACTCACTTTGGTGTCTTTGTCGCCTTAAGGCTCTCAGTGGGCAGTTGGAAATGAGAATGGCTGTTTTCCTTTCAACTGGAGGGTGCTGGCGCCACGCAGCCCCAAGGATAGAGAGTAGCCAAAGCAAAGTTTCCTAATAACTCTCCTCCCGCCAGTCAATTCTCTCTCTCTCTCATACACACACACACACAAGCATGTCTGTGGAGGCTGTGCACACACAAAGTACAAAAAACAAGGAGATCCCCCCCCGACGACAGAACATTGCCTGCACCCTCCCCCCCATCCTCCCCAGCTACAGGGAAAACCAGACAAAACCCAAGAGGGCGCCTCCTATGCAAGAAGTAGCCTGTTAATGCAATGTGCTGCAGAGGAAATAAATACACACAGTAGCCACACCAGGGGAGCCTGGACAAACGAAAAATGACCCACCCCCATGAGTCCAGTTGAAGTGTTTGGTTTGTCTGCATTATGCTCACAAGAACGCAGCCTTTGAATACACGTGGTCAGCCAGCAAAATCTCCACATACTTTAAACATGACATGCAGCCCCTCCCCCAACACCAAAAGGTGCCTAAAAATCGAGGCTCGAGTCACTAGGTGAAATAGTTGTTTCGCTCCCCCCAGTTTAAAGTAGAGAAACAGGCTGCTCCAAATGTAGGATCAGGCTGCCCTTCGCACATAGGGAGAACAACCAGAAAAACCTGAAAAATCGCCCATGATTTGATGGTGGTTTGTGAATTTCTGGTTATTCCAATGTTTCTTGAAGCGTTCAAGATTTCATATGAAATGCAGTTTAGTGCCTAGTCCCTCTGTAACCCTGAGGAAATGTTGGGTAAAAGTTTCAGAAGCACCTAGGTGGCTTACAAGCCTAAGTCCCTGGCTACTCACAATCAGTTTAACTATTCTTGTTAGAGGTAAAGCTTTTCTACCAAAATAGTTAAGAGTCTTTATACCCACAAAACTGCACCTGCCTCAAGGGGCTTGTAAAAGTAGTTAAAACACCAGATTTGTGTGAAGACAAGGCCAGAGTCACTCCTGACAATGCAAATCAAGCTTTTAAATTATTTAGAAAACTTTGAAAAAATATTCTAAGCATGTAGACTGTGAAACTGGAGAAAGGGTTCTGAGGGCCATTTACTGTACGCATAACTATTCACACATTACACCTCTGGAGATACACACATCTCATAGAACTGGAAAGGACCTCGGGAAGTCGAGTCCAGTCCTATGGTTTTATCAGTGACTTGAATGTACAGTGCAGCTGGCCACTGACTAGGTTACAACATGATTCCAACTAACTGTGTTCCCTAACGAGGTCAAGCTATTTTACTTCCCTGGTAATGCAATACATTTAAGGATCCTTTCCATTTTAACTGGAGCTGTATTGTTCTGGAGTAAGGGGACAACTGGGTCGCTTACTAAAGGTGCATTTGTACTCTAGACCAGGGGTCGGCAACCTGCGGCTCCAGAGCCTCATGCGGCTCTTTAAGGAGCCCAAGTGCAGCCACCACTGACTCCCCTTGTGACTCTGGAGGCTGCTGTTGCTTAAACTGAAAATATAAATTCATTTGCCTGCCATTAAACCAACTGAATTTAGTATTTTTGTTCAAGCGGTTGCAGCCTCTGGAGCCACTCAGCAGTCAGCTGTGGAAGTGGGGTGAGGGTGGAGGGAGGGAAGCTGGCAATGCAGAGGTCCCAGAAGTGAAAGCTGTGGCAGACCAGGGAGCTGCCCCACGTGGGGTAAGGCTAAATTGGCAGGAAGGCTGCAGGGAGGGGAGACCTAGCCTCCCCTTGCCAGAGCAGCACAGCCTGCTGAGATGGCAGAGGGGAGCAGCAGAAGAGCTGTACTCACTAAGGAAAGTTAATCCTGGAGGTGGGAGTGGGGCGGATTGAGGCTCAGAGGGGTTAAGCCTGGAGATGGGGGTAACTTAACTTTCTAACTGGTACAAATCATCGTGTGTGTACTGTTCTTAAAGAGGGGTGACAAAAAGCACCATTTGACGTTATTTATTAACCACTGTCTCTTCTTCATGTGCATTGCAGCTCTTGAAGGATTGATTTTGTAACTGATTTTGAAAAAAAAGTCTCTTCTTGCTCTTTTGGTTGCAGACCCCAGCTCTAGACAGATGTGATGTATCCTGCCTTCTCCTCTAGCAAGGCTGTTGATTTTGAAGCTTAAAAATATAAATGGAATGATTGCTACATATTTCACTGCTTTTCCTAGCCTCAGATTCAAGGGAGAATCTGAGGCTATGCAGGCACCTCCTTGTGATGGGGTATTTCCCCTTCACAGAGCCTGAAAGAATAAATTAGGCCAATTAACCTATAAACTGCACTTGGAGGAAAGCCAGGGTTTTGATAAGGCCTAACTGGCTGATGAAGTCTAGCTGGGGGAAGAGGTTGATGGGGTTTATAAACCCAGGAAGGCAGCACCAGAAAGGAGCTAAATGAGAGGAGTTGGGTGTGGTGCTGTTGAGAGCAGATTGCTTGTAGTTACTTTCCTGGCAGAAGGAATTTGGGCTGGCAGACCTGGTGAGCTGAGAGCCAGGAGGCATGGAAAAGGATTGGGGAAGGGCAGAAAGCTTCAAGAGAGAACAGAGTGGGTGCTAGCGGCTCCTTTCTTGAGCTGAAACATGACCAGAGGGTGGATGTGGGGTCTACTGGCCACTGGAGAAGTGGCACCATCAGGATAGTGCTGGATAAGACTACCTCAGGCAGGTGTGTGTGTGTGTGTGGGTAAGGACTTCAGTATCCCTGAAGGGGGGAACCATGTAAGTGACCTAGCTGGAGGGCTGAGTCACAAAGAGGACCCTGCAGTTCCTGGAATATGAGGACCTACAGAGAGAAAAGCTAGTGGTTGTGTGTGGCTACTGGAAGGGGCACAGGCCTGACACTGCTAATCCCAAAAGCTGCTAAGAGGTGATGCTAGGCTGGTGTGAGTGAAGCCCTAGTGACCCCAGCATTGTAGAAGCAGGTCTTAGATATGTTTGTTTTAGTGTGGCTGGATCATCTGGGAAGGCTGTTCTACAGGAATAGAGACCCAAATCTGAAAGTGACCGAGCATCTTCAATTTCCAATAAAGGGGCAGTCCCCAAGCTTTTTGTGGTTGTGCCCAACACCAGGGCTCTGTGGGGGGAGCATGGACAGAGTTACGCCTGTGCGGGGAGGAGGTGCTGGGGCCAGGCCACACCACATCTCCCTGACCATTCTTCCATCCGCATCTCTCACAGTTTCGGGACCTCTGCACTAAAGCCAATGGGAGCCGATGAGGCTCAGCTGCTTTTGGGATCATCATCTCCCCAGAATGCTACCTAGGGATTCAAGTTTTAAAGATACAATTAAATGAATTTAAGACAATTAAATTATTTTGCGCTCTACAAACCCATTCAAGTGCAAAGGAAAATGGAAGATTTAGGTTTGTTGAAAACACCCTGGTAGCAAGGGGTGGAAAAACATGTGAGAATTGGAAAGAGTGTAAGTAGGATCTGAATGTTCTCTGGAAATGGGAAGATAATTGTTTTAACAAGATTTAAGTGTATGATATGCTGATTCCATTTATTGTAATACATAATGGTGTATGTTTGCAACTATATGCAAAGATCAGCTAATGTCAGTTCAGAAATATACCTGAGATGTTTGTCAATAGAGCGGTATCCATTTACATTAGCAGATCATCGAGTTCAAGATTTCTAGTTCTGCTCTTTTGTTTAGTTCTGTCTATCCTCTATTTTGGTGAGACTAAATAAACAGTATGCATTGAAGTTTGTCTCTTAAAGCAGGATTATAAAATACTATATGTGACTTAGAGTTGAGTTAAATACGGAATAGACAACAGACCTTCATAGAGTAACAGAGGTTTAAGCCTAGAAGGAACTATTATGGTCTGGTCTGTGTGATAGCCTGATATGCAAAGTCCTGTATAAGAGCTAGGTAAATATCATTTGATAACCAATGATGAAATGAATAGTAATTTAAATGCAAATTTTTTTGCAATAAGTACCGCTAAATAACTTTAGCAACCTAGCTTTAACAGAAATAACTATCTGATGGGCCAGTATCTAAATTCAGAGCCCTGAGAATTAATGCTTAACACATCTTTAATTTAGGAAGCTTTAACTAAGGCATTCTTCAGAAAAAAATTATCTAATAATGGTTCAGCACAATGCTGATGTGAACTGTTGTATCCTGAATGGTGACAGTTTCACAAATGGATCCTAATATGAGGACCCCGTAACTGTTTTTATTAATTAGAACATCTGAATTAAGCTTAATTAACTAGCTTTGTTACCTGTTAACTCAAGTGTCCTTAACAAACTTGTCTCTTGCTCTGGAGAAATTAACAGATGTATCCTAATAAAGAAATTGCATAACAAATGCCTCTTGAAATATGCTCCTTTTTAGACTAATCCATGCCAAAGCCATGGAGGGGTAGGGGTTGAAGGAAATAGAAAACTGATAGATATGTGACTGAACATTCAGAGTTTGAAGAAAAACCATATTTTCAATGTGGATAGTCTTTCCTTCTTCAAAGAGGATTATGAAACCAAGTAGTTTTTGTCCTTTCTAGCTGCATTGGTTTTTGAGTTACATATGCTCAAAAATGTCACTTGAAATAGAACAGCCACTTCTTTCAAGCTCTCCTGCCTTAGCAAAGAGGGAACACGTTTGAAATAAACATACATCTTAATAGAATTTGAGATGGAGACTAAACATGGAAATTTTCATTCTATAAGGAATTAATTTGAAAACATTATACAGTATTGGGATTAGGATCTCAGTTTATCTAGAGTTTACTAGTAGCAAATGCAATAAACCATGTGAAAGACAAGGTAGGTGAGGTAATATCTCTTGCTGAACCAACTTCTGTTGGTGAGAGAGACAAATTCAGCCCTAATTTGGGCCTGATCCAAAGTCCACTGGAGTGCTACAAACTAGCAGGCTTTGGTTCAGATACATATGCTGGAGTGACTTTCCTAGATAGTGCAGTTAAGCTGCTTGCAAGAATGTTAAATAGAGCCCTCTGTGTGTGTATGGATGAATTATGGTGGGCTAGTTACAAAACCACAGTTAATGACTTTTCCATTTAAAATAGAAGCATGTTGGTGTGCATATAAAGATTTTTGTGTGTATGCACAAACAACATGAAGTATATATTTTCATTTAACATTTTTGTCACACTGCCTACTGGAAACACTTCATAGATAGCATTACACTAATTTGCACACTCTGACAGACCTGAACACATACTTTAGAAATCATCAGAATCTGTTTATACTGAGCAGCAATAAAATACAAAGGACACATCAGTTGGTATCAGAAGTTTATCTTTTCAATGTCCAGAAGCAGTTTTTGAGCCTTTGATCTATTCTGTCAAGTACTACTGGAAAATTACATCTCTGTAATTACTGCATTGAGTGTAGGACACAACTTGCTGGCAATATTCCCCAGTATTGACCCCCTAATGACATGCTTTCTGAACGTAGATAAGTGAGGTTAGCTCATGTTCTAAAAATCTTTCACATAAAGAAAAAGCAGATTGTGTAATATTTCAGTGGATGTGGTGATCTTAAACGAATTACTTGTGACTCTTTTCTCTTCCAGCTGTTAGCCTTTGACCCAGTAATGACTAATCCCTCCTCAGCCAATATTCATGATGACGTCAGTGAAAGTTTTGCTCTGGTGAGAAAAGCATGTAGGATCAGGCCTCGCTTGAGAGGCACTTGAAAGAGCTGCTTCATGCCTTAAATTTATCTGCAAAGGTTGTTAATATCAATGGGAACTTTTATTTAAAATGAGGTGGAAGAATAGGACATTGGCTTCTTCTAGAAGGCAGTGTGGTTTAGTGGCTAGAGGTCTAGTGTAGGCTTTAAGACGCATTGGGTCTGTTTCAGACTTGGCTGCTGGTCTGCAGTGTGACCTCAATTTTCCCCATCTGTAAAATGAAGACGATAATACTTGCCATCTCTGTAAAGTGCTTTGAAATCAACTGATACAAAGCACATAAAATAGGAATTATTAAAAACTTCTCTTATTTTCTTCCTGCCCTGTAAATGGAAGGAAAGGAACAATATAATGTATATATTAGATCTGAGTGAATAAGAATTGAAGTGAATAAGCTATACAGGAAAGAGTGGAAGCAATGGGCAAGAACACTTTACAGGAAAAATCTTATTGTTATTGGTATTATTGATATTGTTAATGTTCATGTCATTACGGTAACACAGGTTTGAAGGACAGTCAAGGTAGGACTGATCTACATCATGGCCATATGCAGCTGGAAGAAAGGTGAGGATGCATTTGGAGAAGCAGCTCTCAGCAGAGCACTACACAGTCCACACAATGACTGCTCAAGGTGGTACCTAACAGTGGGAGGGGAGCTGATTGTCAGAATGCAAATTGCAGTGCAGAGAAGTGCAAGTCAACATCGAACACATCCAAAGGGGAATGGCATCAGGAATTGTCTAAAAACACAGGGTGAGTTTCAAACATAGGCAGGCAACTGAATGTCACCAATGTAGTAAGGTCAACACAAGCATGCAAACAGCATAATAAATGCCATTTACTCTTAGTGAGGATTAAACGTCAAAATGATGTAGACAAACTGGAGAAATGGTTGGTGATAAATAGGATGAAATTCAATAAGGACAAGTGCAAACTGCTTCATTTAGAAAGGAGCAATTGGTTGTACACATACACAATTAGAAGTGACTGGCTAGGAGGGAGTATAACAGAAAGGGATCTAGTGGTCATAGTGGAGCACAAGCTAAATGTGAATCAACTGTGTAATATTGTTGCACAAAAAGCAAACATTCTGGGATGTATTAGCAGGAGTGTTGGAAGCAAGACAGGAGAAATAATTCTTCTGCTCTACCCACTGCTGATTAGACCTCAAATGGAGTATCATGTCCAGTGCTGGGTGCCACATTTCAGGAAAGATTGTGGACAAATTGGAGAAAGTCCAGAAAAGATAAAAATGTAAAGGTCAAGAAAACATGACCTATGAGGGAAGACTGGGGGTGGGGGGGAAAGGATTGCTTAGGTTTGAGAATTAAAAACTGAGGTGGGATTTAATGTCCATGTTCAAGTACCTAGAAGGCTGTGACAAGAAGGAGTAAGAATCATATCATAGATTACTAGAACTGGAAGGAACCTTGAGAGGTCATCAAGTCCAGTCCCCTGCACTCATGGCAGGACCAAACACAATTCAGACCATCCATGACAGGCATTTATCTAACTTGCTCTTAAAAGTCTCCAGAGTTTAAGCAGAATATTTGTTCTCCTTCCTTCTCGTTCGGATTTGTTCTTAACCTCTAAGGATAGGATGAGAAGCAATGGGCTTAAATTGCAGCAAGGGAGGTTTAGGTTGGACATTGGGAAAAAAAACTTCCTGTCAGCGTGTTTAAGCTCTAGAATAAATTTCCTAGAGAGGTTGTGGATTTTAAAGAACAGGTTAGACAAACACCTGGGGATGGGGCGGGGGCGTGAAGTAGATAATACTTAGTCCCTCATAAGTACAGAGGTCCAGACTAGAGAACATCTCCAGGTCTCTTCCCCACTCTTATGATTCTAAGTTCCAGAGCACGATGCTCCATGCACATATACATGTAGCCCACATGCTTGCGCACTGCAGTACCTAGTGCTGTAAATAAGGGAAGAAACAGAAGACTACATTGTTCTTGTTTATTGTTTAGGGAACCGGGTTTGCCCATAGGCTTACCAGAGTTAGGGGTGGGGGGATAATTCTGTGGCTTGGTCCAAAATCATCCATGAGGTTGGCCTTGGATGTGTGATTAGAACCCGCTTACCTGATTTCCTTTGTGTTCAAGCAGCCTGGCAGGAATACACCAGGTCTATGTCTACACTATGAGATAAATTCAAATTTAAGGTAGTTAGCTCGATATTGCCACATGACTGTCTTCACTGTAAATACCATTAGCTTGATTTAGGGAGCACTAATATCAATATAATAATATCGTTGGTACCAGCTGGTTAGAGCGTCACAGTCAAACTTAAAAATTTGAATAAAAGCCAGTGTGGGACCACCACATCAGGACGACTGTGAATTTCTAATTGGGACCAGGAAGCCTGTGGCTGTGGGTTCATGTTTGTATGAGAGGCTGATGAGAAATGTCTTTCTTTCTTTGCTATTAGTGCTGTGAGCGCATCCACCCATTACAAATAGCCCCTGCAGGGAGTTGGTGGTTCTGTCTCTACACTTGCTATTTTTTTCTGTGCTGCCACCACATCACTTCCCGCACTCAACCACATCACTTGGGTAGCCCCTGACCCAATTAAAGGACGTGCCTGCCGTTTGGTGCTGACCATGCTGCCAGGCAGCCCCATGTCCTAGCTTGCATGCAGTTAGGGCTCCAAGAATAGGAAACATTTTCAAGGGCTTGCAGCTGTCAGGGGCAAGTCTCCCCTGGAGGCTAACGTTTTCGGGGGTTTGCGGCCACCCGGGGGTGGGACTACTTCAACTGACCCCCCACTGAAACTCCCCCCTGCTCCCCACCCCAGCAAAGACTTGAGGGGACTAGCTGCCGCCAGAGGGAAGTCTCCCCCCAGTGGCTTATATTTTTGGTGCCTGTCTGCCGCCGCCAGCAGGAACAGTTCAAGTGGTCCTAGACCCACAGACCACACACCTCACAGCCAAAAAAGATTTTCAGGGACCATGTCAACTGGCCATTCGACTTCCCAAATACCAAGTCACCCCACAAGGGCAATGAAATTTGGTGAGCTCCATCCCTTGTGTTAGCAATGCCTATGTAGTGAAGAGGGAAGACAAATTTATTTGCCTAGCCTTTTCTATCCTCTTTCTTCTAATTTTGGACCCCGTCATGCAGGGAAGAATGGGTGGAGGGCAGTTGAGAACACAGACTGTGCACAGAGGCTGTATAGTGAGCTGGGAAATCAAAAACCCTCCCCTTAGCAACTTCCTTTTTTCCAAATCTTTACTATCATCTCTTTCTTCATGCTTTTCATTGCCCCGTGTTATTTTCAGGGATCAAAGGTAATCAAGGGGGGCAATAGGTGGAGGGCCAGTTGAGAAGACACACACCTGATTGTTTTTATAAAATCTTTCATAATTCAGTTACAGCTACAGGTTTAAAAAGCAATTTAGTTATAGAGGAAAGATTTCTGTGCATTTGGCAATCTTTGTTGATGCACTGGTTTTCCTTCCTGCCACCTGTAAAAGAGGATGTTGGCTTACCACAGGAGGGGAATGAAGGCAATGCAATGTGGGAAGATGATGTCAAATACCAGCAAAAACACCCAGAATGCTACAGAAATGAAGGAACTGTGGGATAGGTTCCCACAAAGCACTGCTGCAACAGTCATGTTTGCTGATTGAGTGTGGCAGCAATAAGCTGACTCTGTGAGGAGCACGTGGGAAGGTAAGGATAGCCAAATTCGAATTTATAAAATCCAGCATTAGAAAAACGATATTAAAAATTCAGATTTATCTCGTAGTGTAGCTATAGCCCAAGAGTCACCGATGGTAAAACCAAAAGCAGTTCAAAAGGAAGGAGAGGAATTAAGATACTCAGTAGTAAAGCAGAATTGTGAGAGATTGGGTGAGTTGCTGCTCATCCTTACAGAGATAGAAAAAAGGTTTGAAGGAGACTGTGAGACTCTAACTTGCTTCCCAGACTTTAAGATGCTTTTGCTGTGTCTAACAGAGGATTTGGGTAGTATGCCACAGAGCTTGAAAGGAGTAAATCCTTACAGAGAAGACCCCTGCTGGAGCATTGGTGTATGTGTGTAATTATATTTTTGCAGTTGAATTTGAGGAAATGTCCCCTGAGATTAATTATTGATCATTGTTTCAAGGTTATAAGTAAATTCTGTATTTTTACAGGTATTTAGTAAAAATTTGTCCATCAGTGATTTTAGGTTGCAGAGATTCAACACTGTGTAATGCAGATCTATATACCAGTTCTGAAAATGCTAACCTCTGTACCACAGCAGAACGGTCTTCTGAAGCACAGGAAGCAGAAAGAAATGCTATCCCCAAAGGCACCTTGCAAGGCAGCTGATGAACTCATACAGGTTTTGGGGAGGATGAACTCAGGCTCAAAACAAAGAACCCCAACTTTTCTCTTGGTGAAATGTAATGGTTTGTTTTTCACAGTTTTGTTGCTTATCTGTGTACTTCCTATAAACAGCAGCTTTACCGCAAGAGTTGTGTTAGTGATAGACTAGAGCAATGAGTGTGTCATTTTGTCTTATTCTCCTTTTTACTACTGTGAGCCTACTCCACATCGCTCAGCCCCATCTGTTAGTAGACCAGTTCTTGAAGAGTTATTGGTTTGGAATTTGAATCATGAATAGTTCATTTTTTAAGGTATAATGGTGTATCCATTTTCCTCTTCTCCAAGTTGGGTGTTTGTCTACATTGTATCTGGTCTCAGTCCTGGAAAGATTTATGCACATGAATAACTGCACATGTAAGGATGCCCATTTAAAAATTGCTCATGTAGCTAATATTTCTCATGCACATGAGTGCTCCCAGGTTCTGGGCTTTTTTTTTTTCTAGCCTTGAGCTCTATAGTTGTATTAAAAATCAATACTTTGCTATTTTAAAAATAGAGAGAGTGAGTCATGAAAAACTCGTACATTTAGGGTTCAAGAAAGCTTAACTAGTAAGGAGTGTCTACACTAAGAGAACTCTTTGAAATAGCCATGCTAATGGCCATTTTGAAGAATACTAATGAGGTGCTAGAATGCATATTCAGTGCCTCATTAGCATGCCACCGGACGCGGCACTTCGAAATTGCCACTTTTCGCTGCCGCGTGGTTCGTCCAGATGGGGGTCCTTTTTGAAATCCCCTTATTCCTATCTGCTCCATCTCTTATGCTACTTAAGCATCCTCGCTGTCTTTACTCCTGACATGGATTGCGTCGGGCTCTATGGTGAGTGAAGTGAGCCCAGAAACCCCAAAGGAAAATTCGATGAAAACAACCTTCACAGTCTTCAGAAATTAGTGTCAGCTCCCTGATACAGGGAGTTTTACAGCTCTATAAATCAGGCTGAAAATGTAACCAGAAGCCCTGTTAGCTTTCTGTTTCTTTTAGCACATCCGCTTCTTGTAAAATTCAGATTAGAGGGACTGGTCTCTGTAGAACTTGTTCCCTCTGAACCCTATAGGAACATAAATCAAAGACCTACACGTCACTACAACCAGCAGATTCTGGGTTTCATCTGGCGAGGCTAAGTAAATGCTTTTCTGATAATGTTGACCACTAAAACCTCAGTCATTCTCTTGGAAGCTGAAACAATTCTGTATTTTCCATGGTTTGGTTATTTATTTCAAATATCCAGAATTATGTTATTTCTATATAGTCCTGCCGTCTCTATTCATACCAGTAATCTCCTTGAAGTCAATGACACCACTCACATCAGCAGGGGCTGCAGGATCAATTGTTTTATTATGCAAGCGGAGGAAATGGAAGGGGACGGGACTTTTCAAGAGTCACTGCGATGAAAAAAGAGTTGATTTCATGTTGATGTGTGAACTATTCCTTTCACTTTGATGTGTGATTCAGTGGCATGTAAAATGATCAGATGAATAACACAGTGTATGACTCCTTCTCTACATAACTTGTTTGGCTGGCCAAAATGATGGTTATATAACCTCAGGGGCCAGGATTTCACAGCCAAATGATGAGCATTAATGATAAAACTGTTTCAAATCAGTTCTGCAAACTCATGATCAACCAGAGCTGAGCCACACAAGCTTGTTTAGCGGTGCATCAGAGTTGGTCACAGCCTCAATTCAGTGAGCAAATAAATGATAAACCATTAGCGGAGAAAGGAGGATAAGCAGACTAACATGGCTACCTCTCTGTTACTATCCACCCCTTTTTGGAATCCAATGCCACTGTTTAGACAACTTCCAAGCTTGCCCATTTTTGTTGGTTTAATCTGTCCCCCAGCAGAAGTCATAAGCCTGGGGTCAGCAGAACTCTTTTTTACCCCCTCTCCCTTCTGGTTGGGACAGATTTCTGTCCACTCCCCTGATTACACTACTATTCAAACTTCCAGCATAGTTTGGGACAAGGCTAGCAGAATGATTCTTTGGGGGACACAGCTAATCTAACTCATTCATATTAACATAGAAATGACTTTGGGTACAAATTGCATAAATAAAGTTCCTGCTTTTAAATTCACTATTGTAGTAATATCACACTGTAACTTCTCAGGGGTAAATTTAGTGTCAGCATTCATTTTTCAGGTTTCAAATGTAAAGCATAAGCACCCCGATCCTTGGCTAGATGAACCATTGGTCTGACCCAGTATTCTGGTTTCTGATAGTGACCAATGCCAGGTGCCCCAGAGGGAATGAACAGAACAGGACAATTATTTCATGATTAATTCCCTGTCGTCCAGTCTCAGCATCTGTCAATTAGAGGCATAGGGAGACGCAGATAATAAGGTATAATCTCTGCTATGTTTTTATAAAACATAATTTATAATCTTGCTTATTGCAGGCAGGCCCCTATTATGCTGGATTCTGTGCAAACACAGAACAGAAGGATGATCTCTGCCACAGAGAGCTTGCAAGAATTCACAATACATTTAGACGTACATCCATAGTATTGTAGTTCTAATTATAAATGAGAACATATGGTCTATGGAGGAGAATGACACAGGAGCTAGTGGGAATTAGGTGCCTAACTCCTACTGACTTTAAATGGGGTTTGGGTGACTGCCAATTGTGCTCTTGAAAAATCTCCACATACACAGTGGTATAATTAAATCACAGAATCAATGCTGGTAACTTTTCAAATACTTTAAGTGGCTAAATCACTTCTGAAAATGAGAGGTAAGTTCCTAAGTCACCTAGGGGTTTGAAAATGTTACTGCCTTTCCTTGTCTGGCTAAAAGAAAATGGAATTTTTAAAGGCTTTTTATATAGTCTTCTGAGTATGTGTTAGTGTTACATTAGGACACCATCTGCTGTCCAAATGGGGTCTGGCTACAGCTGGCTAACTGTTAAAGTAGAATGTACTATGATAGCTATAAAAGTAATAGAAACTAATATAATCTATGTAATGTCATTAGAAAACAAACTATCTGTCATATGTAATCTATGGAAGACCATATAGGATTATGTTGTTGTTGTTGTTGTTTTTTAATTTGTGAATTGAGAATACAGTGAAAGGGGCTCTTTTCCTACTTTAAGAGTTTCCCCTCTTTAGTAAAATGTTGTTCAAGCTCTTAGAGTAGCTGAGAAATAATGGGAATCTGGAATAAATGGAGCTCAATAATATCTCTCACTTTCTATACTTCAAAGAATTGTATGAACATTACTTAATTAATCCTTCCACTACTGTGAAAAAATGTAAGTTTCAGACTTATTTTACAGTAGGGAAAATGGAGACTGAGATGCAGTGGCTTGCTCAGGGCCATACCATGAATCAGTGTCAGAGTTAAGGTTAAAAGGCAGGACTTCCTGATGCACATTCCTGTGCTTATTCATTCTGACCAAACCACTGTCTCAGTGCTTTAAAAGTTCCCAAATCATACAAACATTATCACTGGCATGTCACTGGGATAGATGCTTAGCATGTCATAACTCCATTGGCTTCACCCACAACTTGTCTCTTCAGAGCAGGGTACTCTAAGGTTCATGTTGTGTTGACTGAATGCTGTTAAAATAACACAGACTGGAGGAACCTATATGCTGGGGAAAGTGGCTTCTGAAAAATAACAAATGAGGTGAGTTTGGTGTTCCTGACAAGTTTTGGACAATGATATTGGAGATTAAGGATATTCAGAGAACAGATCCAATACAAGCTACCTCAGATTGTCCCAGAAGAGCACCTCAACATTTTTTTTTAATTAAGCACCTTTAACATTGAGAAGGTAGCTTAATCTCCATGCTCACTCAGTCCACAGCCTCTTTGCTGAGACTGCCAATGTATTCTAATTGTAGAAGATGTTTCTATATTATGGACACCCATCAATCACAAGTAGACTTGAGACCACCAACTCATTTCACATCAGCCACTGAATAACCAACAGCTGGTAATGACTTTCAGTCACTATTAACTTGTGCCATATTCAAACCAGTGACCTAGAGGTGAAAGACTTCATCTCCTGTTACAGATCTCCTTTTCTAGTGCCTGTGGTAAATTAGTTTCAGGTGTGGAAGGTGGCTTGACAGGCAGTTGCTGAGTCCTCATAGAAAACTTTGAAAGCTATTCTATTTTGGGATAATTTTGCTTATGTAGTCGATTTTTTATTTCTCTTCCCCTGTTTTTATTAACAGGGACAGTTGATTATAAACAGGAGTTCTTTGATTTTGTTAGTAGGCCTTTTGCTCCTACTGTTTAAAATGGCAAAACTATTTCAGTGGAAGAAAGTTCAATTAGTTTAAATATTTGATTAATGTCTGTTGTAAGACAGCTGCATCAATTCACTGTGGGGAGTCAAAACAACTTCTGTGATAGGAATAATAAAACATAGAACAAGCCAAACACAGAGGGTTAAGTGTTTGAGAGCAAAGCAAACTAAGCTGGTCCATTTGAATTTTGCCCTGTAATGAGATCTTCAAAAACAATCATAAGTTAGTTCCTTTATTAGCTTAAACAACTAGCAGTTTATACTTTGAACCAGAGACACGTTTGCTTCTTATTATATGTACTTACATTTGTCTTGCAAGATCAAGCTATTCATCTCAACAGATGTGTAGTATCAAGCTGTTAAAACCGTAGAATCAGAGAATCATAGACTCATAGGGCTGGAAGGGACCTCAAAAGGTCATCGAGTCCAGTCCCCTGCTTCATGCAGGACCAGCCTCAACTAAGTCACCCCAGCCATGACTACATCAAGCTGGGACTTAAAAACCTCTGGGGATGGAGATTCCACCACCTCTCCAGGCAACGCATTACAGTGCTTCGACACCCATCTGGTGAAGTAGTTTTCCTAATATTCAACCTACTCCTCTCCTTCAGACCATTAGTCCTTGTTCTGCCATTTGTCACCACTGAGAACAGTTTCTCTCCATCCTCTTTAGAGAACTCCTTCAGGAAGTTGAAGGCTGCTATCAATCACCCCTCAGTCTTCTCTTCTGGAAACTAAATAAGCCCAAATCCCTCAGCCTCTCCTCATAGGTCATATGCTTTAGCCCCTCAATTATTTTTGTTGCCCTCCACTGAACCTGCTCCAGCACATCCACATCCTTTCTATACCAGGGGACCCAAAACTGGACACAATACTCCAGATGTATCCTCACCAGTGCCAAATAGAGGGGAACAACAACTTCTCTAGATCTGCTTGAAATGCTCCACCTAATGCAGCCCCATATGCCATTGGCCTTCTTGGCTACAAGGGCACAGTATTCACTCATATACAGCCTTTCATCCACCATAATCCCTAGGTCCCTTTCCGCTGTACTGCTGCTTAGCCAGTCGGTCCCCAGCCTATAACAATGCTTGGGATTCGTCCATCCCAAGTGCAGGACTCTACACTTCTCCTTGTTGAACCACATCAGATTTCTTTTGGCCCAATCCTCCAATTTATCCAGGTCACTCTGGATCCTATCCTTACTCTCCCATGTATCTATCTCTGCCTCTAGCTTAGTGTCATCTGCAAACTGGCTGAGGGTACAATCAGTCCCTCATCCAGGTCACTAATAAAGATGTTGAACAACACCGGCCCCAGGACCAAGCCTTGGGACACTCCATTTGAAACCACCTGCCATCCAGATATTGAGCCATTGACCACTACCCATTGGGCTGGACCATTAAGGCAGCTTTCTATCAATCTTATAGTCCATGTATCCAATCCATAGTTCCTGAACTTATGGGCAAGAATGTTATGGAAGATTGTATCAACCAGTACTACTGTCCTCACCCTGTCACCAAAACTGACTTCCATTTTGTAGGGTGCCCTGGAGGGTTGGTGTTCAGACTCTTCACCAATGATTCTCCTGTAGAAGCTCCGTACAGACAATAAGAAAGGAAATGTTAATAATTCCCACCCCTGGGGTCCTCAGCTAGTCCTCACAGTCTGATTCACAGATCAGATTAAGACATTGCATTGAATACTGGAACACTAGCCTATGGGGCTGCAGACTTTTATAAGGATGAGAACAGTCATGGGCTGTATTGTAGAATTCTGTTTGCCAGTGTGGCCCGTGGAAGGAATATTTCATAACCTGGGGAGGTGAGTTTAAGATGTGGAAAAACTTCACCCTGCCTTCGCCAAGAATAATGGGTTAGGACATTAGATGCCAATCAGCTCTGAGGGCTAGGCATATACACTTGCTGAGTGACTTGTGAATGCTATATTTAAGGCTTGGATGTGGCATTTTGGATGGATTGGTGAGGGCAGAGGCCAGTGTCAGGGGATGGGAGAGAGTCTGCAATAGTAGGTAGGAGATCACTGAGGCTTGACAGGTTAGACGTGGGCTATACCATCATAACCCACTAGCATAGACACAGCCTACCCCGATGAAAGGAAGCTTTTCATAAGTATATCACCCCTGAATTCTATTAGCTCTGTTGGTAGAGACTTCCTTCCATTGACATGGCTGTGGCTGCACTTTTTGTTGGTCAGGGATGTGGTTTTTCACACCCTTGACTGACGTAGCTATGCCAACATAATTTCTAAGTGCAGGCCAATTCTGAACAAGGATATTAGCAGCAGGGTGTCAAGGAAGGGAAGACTGTGAACATGTGTTAGATCCTCTTTTCTTGCACCCCTTTCACCTGTTTAGTACAAATGCTGAGGGTGGATATAACCAAACCACCAGGGAGTCAGGCTGTTTAGCAGTAGTTATCAGAGTTGTACAGTCAGCAATTTCTGAATGGCTCAGTTATGAGCTCAGTGTCGCTCTTCCCAGGGCTACAAGACACCTCACTGCCAGCTGCCCTTGCTCATAAGCATGGGAACTAGGGGTGCTGGGATGGTGGTGCGGCAGCATTCCCATGTTTTACATAGCTCTGTCTGCCTCACCTTGCCTGGGGCCCTGCCTGTTACCTCAGCCTTGGCCTCCCTACCCCTGTCCAAATCACCCCCTCCCAGAAATGCAGCCCTGCTCCCAGTTTCAGATCTGAAAGGGGAGTGGGCAGGGTAAGGGGACTAGCTTTCAGCACCTTGACTATGACAAATGATCCAGTGCCACTGTCCTTGGCCTGAGGAAGGCTTGTCCATGTCGGGGGGGAGGTCAGGGGTCAGCTCCAGTGTTCCCTGTAAGCTGTGTGGTTGGGCTGTCCCTCAGGAGAGATTCAGATGCTGCCCAGCTAGTTAGCAGAGTGCCCAGAGCTGACAGCAGCAGGTGTTTCTGTAGGTGGTACACATCTGCACATGCCTCAGTGCACGTAACAAAATTTATTCTGCACACAGATTGAAAATATTAGATGAAACAATGGCCATTCCTGACTCCACCAGCCACATGTCATACTCTTTCTCTTCCCCTTCTCAACCTGAGAGGGCTCTGCTTTCATGAAACAGAAGGATGCTTCTGAGATGTTCCTACGGGACTGGTAAAACCTCTTTCATCCCTATAGGGGGCAACAACACTACAGAGTTATGCCAGCATAGCTATAACCCCATGACTACATCACAGCAGCTTTTCTAGCATAGGCATGGCCTCAGATGCACAAATAGCCTCACTCTCAGAGGAAAGCATTGGGAAGCATACACTGTGGAGCTTATTGGGGTCAAATGTATGCTTTGTGTATAGATAAATACGTATTTTCAACCAATAATCATTGCTGATAGAAAATGTTCAACACTGATTAAATAAGAAAGTTACAGATCACACAGTGGTATTCCACTGGCAGGAGGCAGTTAGAGAAACTTTACCAGCCAGAAAGACAGGCAACGGATGACATAGGGTCAACTCTTGGAAATCTATATAATATGATAGAGTCTGTCTGTCTGTCTGTCTGTCTGTGGTACGTTTGCTTGAGAACTCCTCTTAAACCATAACAGCTATGACCACAAAAGTTGTTATGAAGCTTCCTCTTACCCTAACTTAAACCCAGGCCATTGTTTGGTTGTGCCTGGAAAATGGGAAATGCCTGAAATCCCAGGATTTCCCAGGACATGGAAAGGGAGTGGGCAGAAGAGGGAGGGAGGCGAAAGGGAGGGACACAGACAGGAGGGATGTGATAATGAGAGTGGCTACCTTGAGCAGCTGCAGCACCAAGAGAGAGGCCAGCAGGGCTGGGGGGTCTGCCATCTTGCCTGCTACAAAGACTGGGTAAATAACGCCTCTGCCCCAAACCCAGAGCCTGCCTGCCCCCTGGAGAGCCTACAGGCTTCAGAGGGGTTTGCTGGAGGGGAAGCAGGTGCCAGAGAGCCTGTGGACCATGGGAGGGGCTGCTGGAGGCCAGGACCAGCCTCCAGAACCTCATCCCATCTAGACAGCCTGCAGGCCATGGGTAGGCTGCTGGAGGGAGTGGCACCCGGAGAATGGGGACAGGTCCTGGAGCCTGGCCTTCCCCAGACAACCTGCAGGCCATGGGAGACAGCTGGAAGGGTGAGACTCCCCCGTCTCCCCCTGAGTCTGGAGACCACAGAAGAGGGTGACTGGATGGGGGCAGCTGGAGAAGGGCCAGTCCCTTGCAGCCTGACTTTGCCCAGACAACCCGCAGATTGTGGGAGGCCAGCTGGAGGGTTCATCTCCAAGACAGCTGGCAGGCCACAGGAAGGGGTGCTGGAGGCTAGGGCAGCTTCCCAGAACTTAGCCCCACCTGGACAGCTTGCAGGCTGTGGGGGGTGCTGTTGGAGCAGGGGACAGTTGGAGGGCACTAGCCTCCAGAGCCTAGAGCCCCAGACAGCCTGCAGACCATGTAGGGCAGCTGGAGGGGGGCATCCCATCAAAGACGGCTGCCCAGACAGCTAGCAGACCATGGGGATGTCAGCTGGAGAGGGATCGGTCCTCCAGGACTGGGCTCCCACCCAGATCCGGGCTCCTCCTCCAACAGCGTGCAGGCTGTGGGGGCGGCTGGAGTGGGCAACCCCTGGAGCATGGCTCCTCCACAGACAGCCTGCAGGCTGCAGAGGGCCTGGTGAAGGGTTGGCTGCCACCTGGAGCCCATCTCCCCATCCAGAAATCCTGCAGGTCACAGAGGGAAAGTTGGAGGTGAGCAACTCCTTGGACCCTTCCCTCCCACAGCCTGGAGGCAGCCCCCAGAGCCCTGCCTCGACTTCAATAGCCTCTATGCCATGGGGGCAGGATGGAAGGAGAAAGGGGCAGAGCCTGGTCCCCCCCCCACAGCAGCCTGTAGGCCTCTGGGGCACTGTAGGTGGGGGCAGTCCCAAGATGGGATGGCCACTACCCCAAGCAAAGACTCCCCTGGAGAAGCTGCGGACCTGGGACACAGCAGCAGGATGGGGCCAACCCGCAGATCCCCAGCGCCCACTTGACAAGTATGCAGGCCCAGGTCCCGCCCTTCCAGGAGGAGTCGTTGGATGTGGAGCACTGACCTGCACCATAGCAGTGTCACCCTCACCACCATGGATAGCCCTGGTAACTCTCTCTCAACCCTGAGCCCCACCCTAACTTCCGCACCTCCCACCTGCCTTGACTTCTGCACCCCCACCCCCTGTCTTGAGCCCCCTTGCCTTGAGCCCCCACCAACTCTCTGCCCTGTGCCACCCACCCTCGGTCCCTCGTCACCCCGATCCCTCACTCCCGCCTTCAGTTTTCTTAATTTTTGAAAAATACTGCCATTGAAAAAAACAGCAGGTACCTCTTCCATTTATTTTCAAAAAAATTCTTCAGTTAAAGGGCAGAGCAATGCTGGGTACCTCTGCTAGCATACATATATGTAGGCTTTGCAGATATTTAGTTTTTTATAACTTTGATGGACAATAGTCAACTTTCTTTCTTACCGATTTAAATTTTCACGTTTGACATTATGGGTTTTGTCAGACAATAGATGGACCAGACAGTAATGGCTTAATGGCTGTAGATGTTGAGATTCAAAAACTTAAAGCTTTATAGCTGTTAAATACAAGTTGTCAACATGACATATCAAAATATACAGTGTAAATGTGCTTAGATTACACTCTAAGTTCCTAAGTAGCATTTTTCTTTTTCTCACACTGCCTATCTGTAAATTTCAATCATTCATGTAAATATTTTTTGTCTGTCTGTGGGTATATGCTGAAATGGAGGTTTGCTGACATGAACAGATAAAAATCTAATCCGTCCAAGCCTAGATTGTGTGGTTCCTTGCAATGTGGTTGGATTTCCTTCATTTTACTTAATGTTCGGCTGTGTTACAATCTGTAATTGCCACCCTTCAGTAACTGAAATTCTCTGATGGAGCATCTTGACTGGCATTTCTCAATTTCCTCCTTGAGGCACTTCATAGACCCAGAAGCCACTGACAAATATAAATGCTTTGAATGTAAGAACCGACACACATGCTGCATTGCTACTAGTTTTCTGAAATATATGCACTGAACAATATTGTCTCATAATCACACTGGTCAAAAACTTCTCTCTACTACTCTGCCATTGCCTTCTCTTTCAATTGTAACTTTTCTTTTTTTCACTCTCCATTTCTGCACAACCCATCTAATGGGGAGTGTCAACTAGGGTTTTGTCAACAAGGGAAACTTTTCCCAGTAATAATGGAACAATTATCCTGATATGATCTATCTGCTATAGCAATACCGGTAGGGCTTGCTGTGCAGGTACTCTTAGGGCTTATCTGTGCTTAAAAGTTGGACAGCTTTAACTCTACCAGTGAAAGCAGTGCAATGCCTTTGGGGTGGATGCCGTTCTGGTGCTTAGCTATTAACTGGACTAGTGTAAATCACCTTTCTATCAATAGAACTGTGTCCACACTTTTACTGGCAGAACTCTGTTTCCAAAAAAAAAAAAGGGATCGCTCCATGGTTTGAGCATTCACCTGTTAAACACCAGGTCATGAGTTAAATCCTTTAGGGGGCCATTTAAGGATCTGAGGCCAATGGGTGGGGGTGGGGAAGGATGGTGCTTGGTCCTGCTAAGAGGTCAGGGGACTGGACTGAATAACCTGCTGAGGTCCCTTCAGCTCTACAAGATGTGTAACTGAAATAGCTTTAGCATAACTCTTCTAAATATAGAGCAGGCATTGTTCTTCATTCTATGGTAGCCCTCTTTCACCAGAATCAGATGTTTATATCTGTATAATGCCCCTTGTGACCAGTCAGTTTAAATACAGGTCTTTATAGTGAACTTTCCCAGGTAGACAAGTTTATGTTAATTCATCTGTATCTTGCTGCCACTGGCCAGGTTAAAGGACCAGGAGTCACTCAAAAATGTCTTTGGCAGTCACTGTACAGCAGAAAGGCTCCATAGGGAGAACAGGTCATCTCCTTGCTTTCAAGCCTTCCATCATCGTCATCAGTGGTACACTAGGAACCATCTCCTGTTCCCAGGGACTCTGGCCAGTATGGGTCTTTCATCCTCTCTTTTTCTCTACCTCTGTCTTCGCCCAACAACCTATCTTTCCTCACTGCTATCTCCATCCTTACACCACACACAGGTGAATTTTACCATATGTACTTCTGAATCTCTATTTTTAGGGCTTAGATAGGGCATAGGCTTTCTACAGGCCCCATACACAGAGGTGTAGTTCAGTCAGTGAGTAGTTCAGAGGGCTAGTCCATTGAGTAAAATAAGGAGGATTTGGCCCTAAGTTATTTAAGACTCTAACAATAAACTAAGGGCCTAATTCTGAGAGGCACTTAGCACCTACTAATTCTCAACTTCAGTGGATGATGTGTGCCTGATCCTAAGCGCACCCGCGATAGATAACAAACTATAATGGGCAATAATCATTGCCCCCTGGCCCCACAAACAAGGCCCCCGCCAACTATTAATTGACCCAAAGAACAAAATGGAACCACATGAATCTGAAACCAGCTGACCCTCTTTTAAAATCAAACCACCTCTGCAAAACATGCTGAGAAGATGGAATGCACCGTTTAAAGATGAAACCTTCATTATGTAGCAATCCTTCCAATACATATAGAAGTATTACATATTTTCATACATTAATCCTGGGCCCAGCAACCTAATCCGTAAATGGTTTCCATATGTTTTTGAATGAATCTCCCCTGTTCTATATTTTATAAATCACTCTCCCAAGACATGCAATATGAGTAAGGAGAGTCATCCCTTCCTTCTCTGTTAGGGCAGCTCTGTCTTTCCAATGCCTGAAAATGATTCTCGTTGCCACTGTGAATCTGAGCTTCCACCAGGTTGCTTTTCCTGAAAGAAAGTTCATGAGATCATAAATATCAGTAACCTACAGACCTGGAGTAACCACAATGTCCGGAACAGCAATACCATGGTTCTCCCCTCCCCCCGTTATGCACATGTGACCACGCAGTCCCATAAATAAATAAATAAGGCAAGCCGCATAGATTTGAGCCAATCAGAAAAACATGCAGGGCTCAGACCCAAGCTACCCTTTCCCTGAAGCATTCTGTTTAGGTTATGTAAAATATTAAAATATGTCATTTTAAATTTGTGCCCTTTACTGCTTTATAATTAAGAACCCAGATCTTTTCCCACTGATTTTCCATGCAACTTTTCCCTGTTTTCATATCCCATGTGGCTCCTTAAGTGCGTTAAGGCCTCACTATTAAAATGTATATAAATCTGATGACTGGTGAGTGCTGAATCTGATTTTACTTACTAACCCCAGGGGATGAAAATATCAATGTGTTTGAATTTTAAGAACTCAAATGGGCTCTTGAATAATCTGGGTCAGAGCCTTAGCTGGTATACTTCAATCTGGCTCTGTAAATTTTAGTCTTGAGATTCACAAGGGTCAATAAGACAAATGACAGGCTCAGTAAAAGGTCTATTCTTAAAAACCGCAAATGCAGCATTAATGTGGGAAGTGAGTGTTACGCATCTTTACACGTGCTGGACACAGCAGAAACATCTCAGTCAAATCTCCCCTTTCTCTCCCAGTCCTGTAGCCACCTCTGCCTCTGCATATCAGTACCTCATCTCCATCCCTCCCCACATGAGCATCCCATTCTCTTGCTGCTTTTCACACGCTATCCCAGAAATTAATGTCTTCATGCCCTTCAGTCCTTTTGGCATTCCACCATGACAGGCATGACCAGTGGGTGCTGTTACCATGGTCTTCCAATTCTGTGTCTTTGAATGTGACTGAGTTTGGATTTTTGGAAGTATATGCTGTGGTAGTTCTCAGCCATGAAAAGGCTGGTGTAGAGCAGTGGGTCCCAAACGTTTCAGCATCACATCCCAGTTTTGACTTTTGAGAAGCCCTCACACCTCCCTGCTTCTTCTTTGCCATCATCCAACCCCACATTTACCAAAAAATCAATTTGTAATTTAAAATAAACACAAAAACTTGATATAAAATATTATTTACAGTTAAAAATAGGCACAAATCGTTTTTCTTGGACCCTTGCAAGTGCCTGGTGCAGCCCCAGCTGGCCAGCTACCTAAGCCCCATGCCAGCTGCCAGAGCTGACTGGGACAGCTGCCTGCCTGCCCATCAGCTTGCCTGAACCCCACACTGCTGGACCAGCTACCCACCCACCAGCCGCCTGCCCCAGCTATGGGCCAGCTGCCTGAGCTGCCCACCCAAGCCCCACTCTACCAAGGCCAGCCACCCACCTGCCATCCCAAGCCACCTGAACCCCAGGCTGCCAGGGCCAGCCACATGAGCCCCACATTGCTGGGGCCAGCCACCTGCCTGCCAGCCCAAACTACCTGAGTCCCATGCTGCTGGGGCCAGCCAGCCACCCACCAGCCTGAGCCTCCCAAGCTCTGCATTGCCAGGGCCAGCTGCCAGCCTGAGCCACACGAACCTTGTGATGCTGGGGCCAGCTGCCCAAGCACCGTGAGTCCCACAAGCCAGCCAGCTGACTGAGCCCCACAAGCCCCATGAACCACTTGCCCAAACCCCTCCCATTCCACAAAGCCAGGCACCACCAGCTCCCCATTCTTACCCCATCCCCATCACCTGAACCAGGCGACCTCAGCCTCCCATCTAATCCCATCATCCTCTTCACCCTGCCCCCAACCCACACTCACTCATCTGTGCAGCAGGCGGCTAGCTCCATGTGGGTGTTCGCCGGCTGCCTGCTTTTTATAGCAGCCGTGCAGGGTCACCCACGTAAAATGGCTGGGGGTGAGAGCCGGAAGCAAAAGCCGGCTCTTTCTTCAGGTGGGGGGGACCATGGGGGGGGCTGGGTTGACTCACGCCCCCCCTGGGGATTTCTTCATGCCTCCCAGGGGGGCACACCCTCAAGTTTGGGGAACCATGGTATAGCGGTAGAAGAGGACTCTGTGTGTGTGGTAGACTTTGCTGTCTGCCTTGGGCTCTTATTAAGGTCAGTTTTGGAGGCAGAGTCAGGAGCACCAGAAGCTCCCTAGAAGTAGGGAGGCCGCCAGTACTCAAACCAAGACTCCATCCGTGCTTCCTCTCTTCCCCCGAGGCCCTGCCCCCAGCTTGCTCCTCTTCATCTCTTTCTTCTGTCACTTGCTACTCAGGTAGGTAAAAAGAGATGAGTCATACTCCTCTGGCTTCCCCTGTTCTGATGCTCCTGGTCAGAGTTGTGCCTTGGAACCAGGCACTGGTGCAGGGGCTAGATTTCATGGAAGAAGGGATTGTTTTGACCATCTTATTTCAGGATGGTTACTTACTTAGAAATAAACAACTCCACTTCCAGTGGGAAGTTAACTTGCAAGGCCCTGACATCTGCTTCTGCTTAGCAGAGGGGTGATGCTGGTGCTGGAATGGGATATTTTTATAAGAAGAAGGGGGCCACTGTAGAGTTAGCATTTTAGCCATAGTTATTAAGTTTACTCTGCTTTTCAAACTCTTTTTCCATTGCAGATATTTGGGAATGAAAGACATCAGGAGCTTGAGGACAGGTAGGGAATAGCTCCTCCTAGCCTCTATGAGCACATGGAATTGGAAAAAATATAAAGAAGTTTTAGAGAGGATATTTTCAGGAGGACAACAGCCTGAATGCATACAGTGTAGACCTAATGATTACGAGTAATAGCCTTAGTCTCTGAATTCTTCTATAACATGCAAAACATATCAGACATTTGGCTTTCGGGATCTAGGGATAAGCCAAATGGTTAGAAAGCTGCCTAGAAGTGATTTGTTGTCTTAGACAATACATTTCTTAAAGAAACTCCAGACTGCATGAAATTTGGCTTAAATGCCATGATGATAAAAGCCATTTATGCCAACAGTAATCATTCTGTGCATATTTGTACTCTCTGTATTTACATGAAAGACAGATCTGGGCATGCTCACGCTACTTTTTCAATGTTCTTCTAAGTTCTGTAAATGCTATTATGAAGTGTATTTGCCATTTTAAAACCACTAAGAATATTATCATACGCCTTCATTATCAGGAAAAGCAGCATGTTAAGGTGATTACTGAGTCCAATAAATTAGAGGTGAAAGAGACCTACCAGGTCATTGGCTTCATTCTGACATGGTGAATGTGGTACATTATTAGGAAGGAAATACTAGTTCATCCCGACTCAACAAGCAATGCTTTTTTAAAACAAAAAGCAGTCTACTTGACTGCTTTTTGTTTTGATAGTGTATAGACTAGCACGGCTTACTCTCTGTTACTATTCAAAATGCTTTTTTAGTGCTTTTTCAGCCTGTTCCATTAAAAGGTGGCATTGCCTTGCTGACTGTAGATCTCCACTGTATTTGATCAATTTCCCAATTTTTATCTTCATTGTTAATGCCATTAAGGGTGCACTTGAGTTTATCTTTAATATGAAGACAGTGGCCTCCATGCTTATATGAATTTTTACATAAGTGGACATCAGAAGGATCGAGGGTTTTGAATTTATGGTACTGGGGCTCAGGAGATCTGGATTCAATTTCAGGCTCTGCCACAGACTTAGTGTGAAATTGGACAAGTCCCTGAATTTCTAAAACTCACCATATTATTCATTGTCTTACTATGGTAGTAAAAAGACAAGCTGATAGAGTAACTAGATAGATGATCATAATGTTGCTTTTGACCTTTGTGCATGAATCCAGGAAAATTATGTCTCCATTCCATTGATAGCATATATATTTGTGATTGCACCCTTCTAATGGCAGTTGGAATTACCCTAATTGTATGAAAGAGCAGAACATCAGTGGATCAGGAATCCAGTCTCATGTGTGACTTCCTCCTCTGAAACACTTCTATGCACACTGTGCATAGGCAAGGTGAATTTTCATTTGTTCAGTTGTCATGAGCTTCAAGTTGACAAGGTAGATAGTATGCTATCATTATGAAGACTAATAGTCACACAAGTTTAGTGTGCATTAATAAATACTATACTGTAGCTTCTATAAACAGTGTTTATTCTTCTAGAGTTTCAATGGTGCCTCTAGAACTTGCAGAAACCATTGTAAAAAAGCTCTAAACCTTTTCATATGTGCCCTTTGACCCTGAGAACCATAGCTTTTTTCAGGCACTGCAGTCCTTGGAATTGTTGTAGACTCTTTATATATTTTATACACAAGCTGAACTTCTCTAATCCAGAATGCTCTCCTGGCAACACTCAGAATCCGGCATGATTTTAATTAGCTGGATGATCACTTATCATGGGTGCAGTCAAGTTTCTCGTTGCCCCACAAAGTTTGTTTCCAGCCACCAGACCAGACTGAGTGTTCTGTATAGTTATTTATCTGTAATTTACCCCAAAATATCTCCTACGTGCTCAGTAAGCAGAGAAAGTGTTCGTAATGCTGCCAGACAAGACTGACTTCCTGTGGTCCGGCAAATTCTTTCGTCCAACACTGGTCGGGTCCAGAGAGTGCCAGATTAGAGAAGTTCAACCTGTATAAGCTTGTGATCAGCAGAAGAATTAAGTGACTCAATTCAATTTGGTCTTCACCTTTCACACACATAAAAGTACAAAAGGCAACCGACTGTTATTTCATATGGTGTAACCCTGTAATTATGAAGAAATTCAGTAGCAAATTACTGATGTGGCTTTATCTTCTCCTTTCTCAGTGGTTGAAAGGATTCTTTCAAAATGTAGCAAATACTCTAATTCCCCCTTCTGAAAAAAAACACACTCATGAACATATATATTTAACATTTTCTTGTAAGAGAAACATCCATGTCAGTGGAGGCAAATTATTGTCCATTCACTTACAAACTGGCATACATTGCCTTTATTGCTTAACACCACATTAACACTGGGAAAGTAAATAATTCAGGACATAGTGATGTCTGAACCTTTGGAAAAGTTCTTGCGCACACAAAGTGATGCTGACCTGTTAGAATCGTCCGTTTAGATTCCTATGTTCATAGAATGCCATCACTTTGGGAAATGTGGAAAAATCATGAAACAAATTTTAAAACCTGTAAGTGTTACAATGGTTTGATCATATCATGTTCATCATTTAGATCCTGTCCAATCCATTTACAATGACACTTGAAGATTTAAAAGTTACTTAATGATTCTCAGAATGCTGTTTCATCAGAATTAAAAAATACGTTGCTCATATAGATAGACAAAATAAAAAAAATTGTAACCCCAACAAACTTTATAGATTAAAATATGATCATGGGATTGCTTAGATTTTGGGGTCATTGCTAAAAATGTGTGTAGCTTAGTGGGCCCCACAATTTGCTACAAATCTCCCACATTTTTAAGGAATCCACTATAATGCATTCTCATAACGAAAAGGTAAAAAGAGGTGGATTTTCTAGCTATGTTCCCATAAAAGTCATGGATAAGGGTTCAGTAATTATGAAGAAATATAAACAATAACAAAATGTGTCCTGAAAAATAAGTGATTTTGGGGTAGCTTGGCAATCTTTAGCATGTCTTATTGACAACTGCATGGAATTAAAATAATTTGTGGGTAATGAAATATAATACCCAGACATATCCCCAGCAAACTGCCTTCTCCATAATACTGTGTACGAAAGGTTGCTGTGCAGTTTGTCTCTAGAATCACTGTATGCAATTCTCTCTTTTGTTTTTGAAGTTGCTCAATGTTTGTCATCTAGATCAGCGTTTCCCAAAGTGTAGTCCATGACCCAGTACCGGTCCTTGGAGAAAAAATAATGGTCCTTAGAAAACATACAAATTATCGTGCCTGATCCTATGAATTTGGGACATTTTGTGTTTTCCCACGTAAGTAAACTGATAACAGTAAGTTAGGCACTTAAGTATTTTATATCAAGATTTATATTATTATGTACTATTATTATTGTGAATAAATAATAGACAGTGAAATTTATTCATTTTTCATATGTGTTTATGTTTTTGGGGTACAAAAACAGGCACTGAAAAAAACTGGGTTCCAACTATATAAAGTTTGGGAAACCCTGACATAGATGAATCTCAAAGGACTGAGCGCTTTTATGTATAATTTTATATGACATTTTTATTATCAGCATTATATTTTTCCTCTGTGCGATAGCTGTAAAGAGGAATAGGAACCTCATAAAGCTTCCAATAACGAAGTCTTTGATGACATGTATGAAGAGATGCTTTTAAAGTTTTTTCCCCCTCATAGAATTTTGGTGAATTTCTTGAATGACTTAACTATCTACGCTACTTTCAAGTTCTTTGAGTGCCCTCTCCACTGATAACCCATTTTTATTGGCAGGTTAGACTTGAGCTATTTTAATACAGATAAACTGGACTGAGAGCTGATTAATGTTCCTCATTTAATAATGATAATTTCTGGACTTTTTACAGAGGGATACACAGAATTTTACAGAGAGACAGACAGAATGGGATGGTGCTTGGCGATATCAGGTGGCCGTTTAGTTCAAAAGGGTAGCGAGCCCAAGGCACTACTATGCTACTTTGCATAAGTAACTACAAGCTGCCTGAAGATAAGGATATGATGCAAGTGTAGAACAGTTACACATCTAAGTAGAATCAGGGTCAGAATACTTAATTCGAAGGGCTAGAGCTCTTATGTTGTACAGTGAGCTAAATCAGAAAAACAGGATGTTGCATAATCACACAACTTCCTTTTAGGCAGACCCTCCTGACCCTACCCGCCTAGTTCTGTAATGGAGGATTAAGAATTTTGTTTCAGCTATTACAAAATTAATTTTCCTATGCAGATTATTTTAGGAATTGCTTTGTAATAGAAGTGGCTCAGGAAGAATATAATCCCAGTTAAAAGACATAGGTAAACTGGAACTCATGCTGAGCATATGTACCATTAGCCTTTTCAAACCAGCCTAAAATAACATTTCAGTTAAGAAAATACCAGTAGGAATCTCTGAGTGAATCTCATCAATCAGTGACCATAAAACTTTAACACCTTCCATTTAATTGCAATTGGTTGTAACTTCTTTACAGCTAGGCACAGTCCATGGAAAAATGTGCCTGTTACCGTTCCCTGATGATACAAATGTGGATGCATTGGAGTGGTTCCAGTGGAGGGTAATGAAAATGATTAGGGGGCTGGAGCACATGACCTATGAGGAGAGGCTGAGGGATTTGGGCTTACTTAGTTTACAGAATAGAAGAGTGAGGAGCAATTTGATAACAGCCTTCAACTTCCTGAAGAGGGGCTCTAAAGGGGAAGGAGAGAGATTGTTCTCAGTAGTGAACGGTGGCAGAAAAAGGAGCAGTGGTCTAAAGTTACAGAGGGGGAGGTGTAGGTTGGGTATTAGAGAAAACTATTTCACCAAGAGGGTGGTGAAGCACTGGAATGTGTTACTTAGGGGGTGGTGGAATCTCCAACCCGTCCTGGCTGGGATGATTTGGTTAGGGTTGATTCTACTTTAGACAGGGGGCTGGACTTGATGACCTCCTGAGGTCTCTTCCAGTCCTAGGATTCTACGATTCTATGAAATAGCATACTGAAGGCAATAGTTTTCAGTAACACAAAGACTCCATGATCTCCAATGATTCCCATGTTATGCCAGCCAGGACAGCAGTAGTCTGCCTGACTCTTTCACAAGGGTACAGTGACAGGGTGTGTATGGAAAGAAGAGGGAGCAAGAAATGTCCCCTCCACTTATATGGTCAGTGTAAAGCACAGGCACAATTACAGACTCTATCCTTAAGTCTGCTCTGCGTTGTATCTTGAGGAGGAAGGACAAGGGGATGGATGAGGAAAAGGTAAAGTCACGATGCACCACTCCTGCCTTGTAGCACAGGATGTCACATTGGGGAAATAAACTGTACCCTTAACAGGAAGCAGTAGCAGGAACACTACATAACAGGTTGCTACAGCAATACCTTCCTGTGCTCCCCAGGGCCAACACAGATTTACATCATCCTCTCACTGTGGCCTGTGCTTACAAATGTGGTTAGATTAAAGCAGTTTAATAAGGTGCTTAAAATCATGTTTTGTGCCTTGGTTAGAACCCAGAACTCTTGGCTTCTCATCCTCTGGTAGCAAGAAGATTCTGTTTTCTCCACTCAGGGAGCAGGGAAGACTTTTTTGAGTTGACAAGTTATACTTTACCAATCTCCTTTTCAGTAAGATGGAATAAGGCCTTTAATTACTATTGAAGATTAGATTCAGAATGTGAACCCCTTGACAGCATGGGCTGTGTCTTCTTTGTGGTTTTGGATAGCACTGGACACACACTATCTGCCCTCTCTCAGTAACAAATTGGCTAGGTTTTGCTTCTCCATCAGGTGTCTCCAGTCTCCACCACTAACTTGGTTTGGCTGATTTGAGAGGCATCAAGTCACATGAAGCATTCGTGTATTATGAAGTTGCCTAATTTGCTTAAGAGTTATTAGAATCCAAAAATATATGTATTGGCCAGGGCGAGACCTTAATCCCAGATGCTATATGCCAATTCAAAGTGTGCTTTGTGTGCAGATTATCTGAAAATGGCTTGGCACTCAAGGATTTTCCACTGGCACTAAAAGAGCCATGCTGTGCCAAGAAAGTAAATATCAAACAGAATGTGCCAGTATTTCCTGCCAGTCTCACATTTTTGAAACTTTTTCCATTTTCCATGCCATTTATTTCTAATATGCTCCCAGGCTTCCTAGGGAAAGTCCTTTGAGCTGCACCCTGCGATGCTGAAAATCTTCTAATCTGAATACTAAAAATGTTAAATGAGAAGGAAGGGGGCCTTCCAGAGTGAGGAAATTCCATGAACCTTTTCCTGTGACAAGCTGGAAAACTTCAAGCATTGTCAGACCATCCAGAAAACACAACAGATGGAGAATGACACTGGCTCAGGATGGCAGATGTTCCTTACACTTTTTGCACAAAAATGTTGGTAAACAGTCCCTCCTACTGTCTGAATCCCTCATACCGTACACTCCTCCCAACCCTACATGCTTGTTGATTCCTTCCTTTCCTTTCCCCTCTCTTGCCTTTAGAATGGTGTTACCCGTTTACACTCTTGAAATATCCTCCAACCTCTTGTCTACTAAGCCCTCTCCTTCAGAGTATTGTCTTCAACGCCTCTTTTATGCATAGGTCCTTTCTACTCAGTTCTCTTGACTAATATCACCTTCACCCCACTTCATCCTTGAAATGTGTTTGGTTTTTTCTGCATTAAATTGACTATTCTGTTGGGGGAGATGTGGTTGTCTCATCTCAGCTCCAATGCTGCAAGCTGATCCATGTTGGCCAAACTCTTCTGCTGTTGTGCAGAGCACCCTAGAAGCATATGGGACGCTGTGAGGCCATAAGGGTCCATGCACATGAACCAGAGTAGGGCCTTGTTTTGTAAAATTCTGTGCATTTAACACTATGCACACAATGATCACGCTGTTTTAATAAAAATCTTCAAATTACTTTAACTAATTCATTGGAATGAAATAGAAAATAATGTGACAATATTTAAAGTATTTTAAAGTACATTTCATTTGCGTATCTAGCATGCTTGTTTCATGAAATTTCATTATCCGCCCATAGCAGTAGTAGTAGGCATCCTTCATTCTGCATAGACTATGGATCGCGCCCTTTATAGTTTCAATTGAGGACTTCATTTACAGTGTCTATGGTGACTATGAAGTCCCACACGAGAGTGACAGTCCTTGCTGCATCTCTTGCAGATGTGGTGGGTGTCTGGCGAGTCCTTAGTGTGCTTTCTGTGCGCTCGCTTCTCCTCTGCTAGCTGTCTGATCCTCATCTCGCCCTTCTGAAGGCCCTTGTGTAATCCCTGCCTCCATCTGCTGCGGTCATCTGCTAGTTCTTCCCAGTTGTCCAGCTCGATGTCTACCTCTCTGAAGTCACTCTTGCAGACATCTTTGTAGTGCAACTGGGGGCGTCCAGGAGGTCTTTTGCCAGAGGCTAGCTCACCATACAGGATGTCTTTTGGAATCCTTCCATCGTTCATCCTGTGGACGTGGCCAAGCCAGCGGAGCCGACGCTGCCTGAGGAGGGTGTGCATGGTTGGGATTCCAGCTTGCTCGAGGACGGCGGTGTTGGTCACTCTGTCCTTCCATGATATTCCAAGGATGCGCCTGAGGCAGCGCAAGTGGAAGATGTTCAGCCTCTTTTCCTGGCGGGCATACAGGGTCCAAGTCTCGCTGCCATAAAGGAGGGTGCTGAGGATGCAGGCTCTGTAGACTTGCATTTTGGTGTGAGTGTACAGCTTGTTGTTATTCCACACTCTCTTGCTGAGTCTGGACAGAGTTGTAGCCGCTTTTCCGATCCTCCTATTTAGCTCAGTGTCCAACAACAGGGTGTCAGTGATGGTGGACCCGAGGTAAACGAACTCGTGGACGACCTCTAACGTATAGTTGTTAATGCTGATTGATGGGGATTCAGCAACATCCTGACCGAGTACGTTTGTCTTCTTTAGGCTGATGGTAAGCCCAAAGTCCTTGCACGCTTTGGAGAACTGATCCAGCAGTTTTTGAAGCTGGTCTTCTGTGTGAGACACTACAGCAGCATCGTCTGTGAACAGCATGTCTCTGATGAGGACTTCCCGCACCTTAGACTTAGCTTTTAGCCTTGCAAGATTAAACAGTTTCCCATCAGATCTTGTGTGCAGCAAGATGCCCTCTGTTGAAGATCCAAAGGCATGCTTCAGGAGGAGTGTGAAGAAGATCCTAAGCAATGTCGGAGCAAGCACGCATCCTTGTTTGAAGCCGCTCCTGATTCTGAAAGCATCCGATAATGTGCCGTCATATTGGATGGTTCCTCTCATGTCTTCGTGGAATGACTGGATCATCTTGAGTAACCGTGGAGGGCAGCCTGTCTTGTGGAGCAGTTTGAACAGACCATCCCTGCTGACCAAGTCAAAGGCCTTGGTCAGGTCGATGAAGGCTATGTAGAGTGGCTTCCTCTGCTCCCTGCATTTCTCCTGCAGCTGCCTTAGAGCGAAGACCATGTCAACGGTAGACCTCTCTGTGCAGAATCTGCACTGCGAATCGGGGTACACCCACTCAGCAATCTTCTGGAGTCTGCCAAGGATGATGCGAGCAAACAGTTTACCAGTGACGCTTAGGAGGGAGATTCCACAGTAGTTGTTGCAGTCGCTTCTGTCTCCTTTGTTCTTATACAACGTTACAGTGTTAGTGTCGCGCATAACCTGTGGAACCTCACCCTCTTTCCAGCACAGGCACAGTAGCTCATGTAGGGGTTCCAGGAGTGTGTCCGCAGCACACTTGATTACCTCTGGTGGTATACCATCCTGGCCGGGGGCCTTTCCTGTGGCAATGCTGTCGATGGCTCTCTTCAGTTCATCCACAGTCAGTTCCTGTTTACCACAATAGTAAAAGGAGAGAGGCTTCCTCTCCACAGTGATATAGTCAACTTGTGCGCATTTGATGTTCAAGCATGTGCCAGGTACATCCAACAATCTCCAGATTTTAGGACTGTGTTTGGGAAGCCACAATGAAAATCAGGAAAGCTCATGCCTTATTCTAAATGAAAATGGATTGGGCAGTTTTTGGTTCAAACTTTTCTTTTTCCTTTTTCTTTTTTATAAAGAAGAAATTTTGCCTGTTAGAAACTATTTCATTATCTTTTTAAACTTGGGCAAGTGGTAATGACCTTAATTTTAAAGCCACAGTACACATAGTTCCAAATGGTGCACTTTTTCATGTCAGAAGAAATCATGCATAGACCCAACTTTAAAGTTGATTAGCAATAAAACTGAAGCTTTTGGAGGCCCATGTGCAATAGGTAGTTTTGAATTCTATTTTATCATATTCTAAATAGTTTCTTATACAGTGCTTATCGCTATAGAATCTAAGCACATTCCAGTAGCACATTAAGCGATGTGCCCACAAATCTGTGGTGTGTTTGTTCTCTCGTCTTCTCCACAAAAGCAAAAGAATATGGAAAGAAGCATCTTATTTTGGTAGAGTTTTGTTCTGTTTTTGTTAAATATATCAATTGCTATGCCTTATGTTAGAGAAGGCAAGGTCAAAGAATGTGCATTGCATGTGGAGCAGAAAGTGGGAAGGTTTGTGATGGTCCATATTTCCAGGGGGTTTCCTTCCACAGTCTTGGACCACATCTGGAGAAGTTTCCAGTTCCTGCACCGATGAGCTTTATTCTTAATGATGAGAGTGTTCATGTGCAAAGGCTGATCCCCACTCTGACACAACCAGTGCAGAAGGTGTGGGCTCACAAGAGACCTAAAATATACCTTGCCCATGTAAGCTTCTGTTTAAAAGCTTCCCAAGGTCATGGGTTCCATGACCCTGGGAGGTAGTTGCCACCACTAAAATGAGAAAACCACCCTTTAAACCCAGGAAGACACACTTGTGATATCTCCCTGCAGGGGTAAGCCCAAGCTCTTACCCCTCCTTTGAGAGAGAGCTTGAAAACAAAGAGAAAGAAAGGAAGCTGAAATCTGATACCCGACCTTTCAGTCTTAGGCATGCATATGCACAGACACTTCTCTATGACACAGGAATCAAATTATTGCCTTAAAAAGTGATTTATTCGCAAAAGATAAAGTTCACAAATAAAGCGATAACACATACTTGGATGCCAGGTGTTACAGAGCAACTTCAAAAAAAAAGGAAGACAAAAGCGCAGAGAATTGCTTTCTGGGTATTCAGTTTAGAAGTTACAGTGTTCAGGATGTGTGTTGGAGTGTGCACATGTGTACATCAGCCAGCCTGAGAAGGCCCACATCAAACCAAAATAAAAGATAACCTGATCATGTCTGACTAAGCATTTCCTTTCTACTTACATATCTGTATGCCCAGCTTGTGTTGTGGCCTGAATATTCATTGGATTCATTAAGCCTGCTCAGGATTAAAAACCTCTGTCTTCCTGCTCTGGGCACACAAAAGAAAGTCCCCTCAGCAGGCAACTGCTCCAGTTCAAAAGACCCCTCTCTCTTCCCACTGACTGACCTGGCTACTCACCAGCAGAGAACCCACACTCTCTGGGTTTAACATTTTACAGGCGTTCATTCATGTCAGCACATATCTGCACATGCAGCGTGCCCACATACAAAATCCTGCACAGATTACACATAATTTCTTTGTATTCTAATTACACTGGTCAACTTTGTGTGCACACACATTGAG
Source organism: Carettochelys insculpta (assembly GCF_033958435.1). NCBI lineage: Eukaryota > Metazoa > Chordata > Testudines > Carettochelyidae > Carettochelys > Carettochelys insculpta. The sequence goes on along the minus strand of NC_134140.1, from coordinate 25,884,863 downwards.
ACTTACCCAGAGGATAAAGGGGTCAGGACAGAAGATGCGAAGCATTAACCAGACCATTTTCTAAACTAGAAAAATGTATATGCCTAAGCCTATGTTAATAGCAGAGACGTGCTGTGTGCACAAACAATGTAAATCAGATTTAGAGTTTCCTTTGTCTAAATACTTTACAAATTAAAGACAACATTTTGCTCCTGGATAGGAAATGCAGATTTGTGTAGTACATACTTAGCTGGATCCCAGTAGGGAACTTCAACTGAAGTGAATGGGAACTATGCATAATTATTTAATGTAGACTATGCCATAGAGACCCACATAGCATCTGGGAGCAAAATTGTGCCATAAATAAACCCATTTACCTTCTTTACTCCCTTTTTGCAACTTGTGGCAGTGGGAAGTGAGGAATATCTTTTCCATGACTGCAACCAAGTAAATCTTCCAAATTCACACACATGGAACGGAGCAAAGTTCAGACTGCTGTGGAAATCTTTCTTCTGGGCTTCTTGATTTCTGTGAAATGAAAATCTCACCCATGTGGTTACTTAAATCTAGGTTATCATGAAGCATTGTCTTTATTCTTTGACTTAGTCTGTACTGGGGGTTTTAGTCATCAGAAGTCAACAGTACAGTTGCGCTGATGCAGTATCATAGTGTAGATAGGAAAAACTGCAATAAACCATGATTTGCATAAGCATGACTTAGCTTTGCTTGAAGATGGGGTAAGTTGTGCCAGTGGAAATTACGGCTTCTATTTGTATGAACTGTTTATACTAGGGGTTTGTACCATTATAGCAGTACCGATAGCTATGCCCAATGGCCATAACTGGGGCAAATCTCTGCATAGCCAAGGCCTGCAGTTCACAATACTAACTTAACTGGAGGTGAGCACCACAGAGAGGGAACACGACTGAGTCCCTCTCTACCCGCTGTGTGATCTTTTTTCTGTTACATACCAGAAATTAGATACAAATCAGCTTGTCTCTAACAGGATAATATTATAAAGAAAAGAAAAAGATTATTCTCAAAAATGTTATTTGATATAAAAATGACTGGGAAACAGTTGCATTGATTTATGTTCCGTTGGAATAATTCACCATTTAGCAGATCTGCTACCCCGTCTGTAAATATAATTAAGCACAATGAAACTTATGTAAGGTCTCCTCTGCCAGCCCGTGTTCTGTAATTTATTAGCATCAAGTTGCTAGCATTATAGTGAGCACATTTCAAGTTGGGTTCTTTTTTTAAACAGGGGAAAGTTCTCTTGGCTACGAATGCCAGGGGGCTTGATAGAAGTTTTGGAAGCCTTTATTCTAAGGATTGATAACGTAGGGGAGCAGGGAAGGAAGACAGAGAGAAGGTAGGTGCTGAAACAGCTACTAATACTTTGATATTGGCACCATCAACTTTGAGACTTTGCCCTTCACTGGGCTGTATTCTCCTGTCTAGCCATTTATTTCAGTGCCATGTGGAAATAGGTGGTTTCCACAGACTGGGAGCACCAATGGCAGTGACCATGCAGATACTGTTATGACCTTTCATGCTTATAGACATGGGCTACAGTTACACTACAGCACTCTGTTGACAGAGGTCACTCTTGGAAGCGATTTCCCAACAGAACTTCTGTTGACAGCGTGCAGCCACACACAAAAGCAAATCAGGAGAGCGCCCCGCTCTGTATACAGGGCAGCTGGACTGACTGGATGCTTTCTTGGCAAAACAGGCAACTAGAAGTACAGCAGACAAAGCTGCCCATTGTTGTGGATGCCCTGTGTGTTGAGAGGGGCCCCCTGGGGGCATTTACACAACAATTTAGTCAACAGAAATCTGTCGACGAAGGTGTTATGCCTGAAAGTTTTGAGGCAGAACACTGCTGGAGAAAGTGCTGAGTTTTGTCAACCCAGTCGACAAAACCCATTTTGTGTATAAATGCACAGTGTGTTTTGTCGACAAAACCCCTGTTTCATCTGGAGCCCTTGTCTCTTATAGAATTTGAGCTGGTTACACATAGCTTTTTCCTTATTCAGGATTCAGGTTGTCCTTCAGGGGCTTGTAAATGCACTGTTGTTTTTGCTGAGAAATTCTAGAAGCAGGCACTGGTCTGCTGGAGCAGACTTGCTGGATGTTGCACAGCAGTTGTGGTAGGAAAGACTTATTTTGTTTCTTCAAATAGTTGGAAAAGATGACAGGGAAACTTAGGACAGTGCTGCTGCAGGTCATGGAAGCCATAAATCCTTAGTATGGTTTTGGTACCATCCAGGAGACCACTGATGTGAGTAAGGTCCTACCAACATTAACAAGGGGGACAAAGTTGTGACTTGCTCATATCAAAAATTATTTATGTTCCTCTGAGCATTGGCTGAAGTGAGGCTCTTCTGTGAGTCTGAACATTCCAAAGTCAAATTATCAGAGGAGCGAGCCAGGAGGATTCAGGCGACTGGTAGACAAGGAGTCAGACAACTGGAGCACTTTATTTTCCCTCCACTGTATCTCAAGTATAGGAAAGGTAGTGGGTCTTAGGTCACATCTATACTTAGCTGGGAAGTGAGCTATGGAACCATTTAAAACTATCCTACAAAATTCCATGGCAAAGACATTTCTCTATTATAGTCTATAGGAAGGTTTTAATTCTCTATGCAAGCCTACAGGTTATTACAGTAATAATATATCATGAAACATGCATTCTCTACTGAGAACTATTGTGGCAGCCAGAATGACTGCAGTTGATGGCATCGGATTAGGCATCCCATGAAGTTCCTAGACCTAGCTCAATGCTGCAAATCCAAGAATTTCTGGGGTGGCTCTGTGTACATCACCAATGGGGGTCAAGGTACCCAGACCTTCTTGTGCTGATGGAGTGTCTGAGAGCAAGTGCAGTTGGGAGATTTTATCCATCCTGACAACATGGCCAAAATGCATGAAAAAACAGTTTTGAATATAATGTCAGACAGGGGTGGTAGACAGCGGGGTGCTTTACCTGAGGCCCACCTCGCCAAGTAAGAAAAGGGCAAAGACTGGCCAGGGGAAGAATGGCCCTTGCCACAGTCTCAAGACAGAATTTCAAGGTCCAAAGTCTATGACCTGGGCCACCAGAAATCCTAGTGCAGATGGGCTGAGTCCCATGGAAAGTGTTGAGAAGTTAATCTACCTAGACTGCAAGCAGACTTCAAATGTCACAGCAAATCAGACATTCTTTGAACAGATCTTTAATAGACGCTAGTTCTTACTTATGGACACAAACATCTTTGAGTCAACACAAAGTTCAGGGTCTACCAAACCTATGCTCTACCTTTACTGCTCTATGGCTACGTCTACACTAGCCCCAAACTTCGAAATGGCCACGCAAATGGCCATTTCGAAGTTTACTAATGAAGTGCTGAAATGCATATTCAGCGCTTCATTAGCATGCGGGCGGCCGCAGCACTTCGAAATTGACACGCCTCGCCGCCGCACGGCTCGTCCCGACGGGGCTCCTTTTCGAAAAGACCCCGCCTACTTCGAAGTCCCCCATCGGAATAAGGGGACTTCGAAGTAGGCAGGGTCCTTTCGAAAAGAAGCCCCGTCGGGACAAGCCACGCGGCGGCGAGGCGCATCAATTTCAAAGTGCCGTGGCCGCCCGCATGCTAATGAAGCGCTGAATATGCATTTCAGCGCTTCATTAGTAAACTTTGAAATGGCCATTTGCGTGGCCATTTTGAAGTTTGGGGCTCGTGTAGACACAGCCTATGGAAGGGAAGCCTGACACCTCCTACAGGTAGATTTGGAGTCGCTAGACATTCCAAATGTGCTGTCAGAGGTAAACCCTGAGCATCAAAATGTTTGACATTGTGCAAAATTTCATTCTCACAGAGATATGGATATGGACTCCCTCCTTTTCATAAGCCTATAAATTCAGACTGTCTTCTGGAATCCCCACTCATGCATCTGATGAAGTGGGTCTTTGCCCATGAAAACTCATGCTCCAAAATATCTGTTAGTCTATAAGGTACCACAAGACTTCTTGTTGTTTTTGAAAATACAGACTATCTCAGCTACCCTTCTGATACTATTCCTTCAAATGTTCAATCTATTCAAAAGAGTCATAGGACCATATTAATGTGTATATAACCTTACTGACTTGACATCTATTTAAACATTATTTGCATTATGGTAACCTGACCTCCTCACTCAAGGATCCAAGCCCTATTGTGCTAAGCACTATCCAAATAAGTAAAAATAGTCCTATCCACAGGGACATACAACTAAAAGCTTTATACGGTTTTTCCATGAGTGTGAGTTGTAGGATGAAAAATGCAACAGCCTGGGTTAGTAAGGAATCTTACATATATCACTGATAAATAATTAAGATTATGACACTTTTAGCCATCTTAATTCTCCCAAGCTGCCAACAGTCTCCTCCATTAGAAGCTCTGGGCAGGTCAAATACACAGCATCTGTTTAACCAAGGAACGGAGTATGGGGGAAAAAAAGCAAATTAGCCAACGTGACTTGAAACACCACTTGGCACTTAGTGTGGCAGTTTAATATCTTTACAATCATGTTAGCTGGTCCTGCTGTTACCTGATACTGAAAACCAAAACATCACTATAATACAGTACCAAGAAGGAATCATAAAAAATCTTCAGTCATCAAAACAAAATGGGCTGAATAGATGGAGCTGCACTTTTCCTCAGTTCTAAATGTGCACCATTATTTATAAGTACTTAAAATCCTATTGAAAAAAGAAAAAAAATGCTAAGCATGTGGCCAAAATAGAGAGAGTCTGGCATTCTGAGTTGTGTTTCATTAAGAAAAATACAATTGCAAAACTTCAGTAAGTTAAAGGTGCCACATTTCATTGCAGAAGGGATGGAATTTATTTGGATGTTTCTGCCGCTTTCTGCATGACCTTTCCCCCAGTAGAATCTTGTAAGTCTTTTACCTTACTGAAAATTTGGGATTATAGTCAGTTTTATGAAATGATTTTGTTTAGAGCATGCCAGATTGTTTTTAGATCAGTATTAATACTGATTTCCCCTCATCCCCAACTGGAAAACTCAGGCCTGCCAACAGGAACTCTGGATCCTGGGGCAGGACAGTCAGTGGGAGCTCACGCATGCGCAAGCCGTTCCTGTGTGGCTGCAGTCCACGTGACATTTAGGTGGTGCTGCACCCATGCTGGTTGGTGCCCAGAGAGCTGCCAGCTGTACTAGTGGGTGTGCCGTTCTGGCGCAGCCAGGGCTTCTACCTGCCCATCCAGTAGGATTGCCGACTACCTAATTGTGCAAACCAAAAGATCCTGGTCCTGGTTCCCTTCCTTCATAAAGGCTATTTATAAGCTCATGAAAAGGAGGGAGTCCATATCCATCCCTTCTCTGAGGCCTTTCCCCCTTCCCTGAGGCCCTGCTCCCACTCACTTCATTTCCCCATACTCCGCCATTTGCTATGCACTACCCTCACTCACTTTGACCAGGCTGTGGCAGGAGGTTGGGGTGCAGGCTCTGGGAGGGAATATGAGTGCAGGAGGGGATGTGGGCTCTGGGAAGGAGTTTGGGTGCAGGAGGCTGCAGGCTTTGTGCTGGGGTAGGTGGTCGGAGTATAGGGGGGTGAGGATTGTGAGCTCTGGGCTGGGGCACTGAGTTGGAGTACAGGAGGGGCGTGGAGGGGTCGGGCTTACCTTGGGTAGTTTCCAAGGGCGACCAGCACAACCCTGTGGCCATCACTCCCAGGCAGAAAGGTCCAGGGGTCTCTGCATGCTGCTGCCCACAGTCATTGCCCCCAGAGTTCCCATTGGCTGGAGTTGCTGACCAATGGGAGCTGCAAAGTTAGAGCTTGAGGCAGGAGCCATGCACAGATATCACCCTCCTTACCCTGGGGTGCTGCTGGAGCCAGGTGCTTCTGGCAGCAATGTAGTGTGAGGAGAGGCAGGAAGCCTGTCAAATCCCTGCTGTGCTGCTGGTAGCAGTAGCTAGAGCACTTTGGATCCTTTTCAATCCCCCAGGCCACTGGGTAATTGCCCTCTTTGTGTCCCTCCCATCAGAGGGGCCGGGAAAACACATTTGATTCCATAAATGTCAGTTTGAGATGTGCTGTGAGCAGACAATATGTTTGCAATCACTTCAGTGTTCTGCCAGCCAAGTCAGTTGCGGGGTGGACAGAACAGACCTCCTAACACCATAACCACCACCCACCCGTACTCTCAGAAGTATATGCTGCCTTGGGCATTTCTATGACCAACCATGATCGTAGTCTCTGAACATCTCACAGTCATTCATGGGTGTATCCTTACTCCCATTCTACAGATGGAAAACTTAGACAAAGAATGGCCTGAGGCCACACACACAGGAAGTCTGTAGCCAACCAACGAGTTGAACCCAAATCTTTTGAAGTCTGCTCTAGCACCCTAACCCCTGCACCACCCTTTCCATTTTTTTGAGCTCCTTGCTCTTCATTTACATTTCCTCTCTCCAGCCCCTGCCTATCTTTCTTGTGATCCGCAACTGGGATAGTTTGATTGCTCATGAGTTGGATTTTCATAGTCAGACACATAATTGAGGCACAAAGCTGACTTCTTCCCACTGCACCTTTAGACAAAAATGCAGAATTTTTCTGTCAATTTTTCACAGCAAAGTTTGACTTTTGGCACACAATGAAAACCAGAAATATTTTCACCAAAAATAAAACACATTAGCTGAAAACTGAAACACTCAGTTCAAAAATTCAGTGCTGCCATGATGCCTTATGGATGTTGGAGATGTGGTGTCTCATTCTTCTCCTGTTGGACGGCATCTCCCATGATACATCTCAGGGTGAGAAGATGCACTGAACCAGTGACATTCCTGGCCCTTGCACATCACTGGTGGTGTAGCCTGGTTGAGTACACAACCAATTTAGAAGAATTGGGACAAACCACAAATTTCTTGACATGACACTGCAGGCTATCTGAATAAAAATATTTGGGTTATGGACAAACCACAATTTTCTGTTGAAAGCAGATTCTTTCCATACAATATTTTGTTTAATCAAGAACTCAATTTGCAATCAAAACATAGTTTGAGGGAAAATTTTTGAACTGCCTTGCTAAGCATCACAATTCCCCTTGATTTGAATTAATGGGACTTGTACTGCTAAATAACAAAGGCATTTTGAAAATCCCTTGGTACAGCCTGGGCACGCTAGTTTGAAGGATTATTTGGGTCTAAAGTGATGGATATTCAGCCTTCTGCTGGTCCTCAACACCGGGCAAATTTCACCCCCAGAGAAGGTCAGGCAGCATAATTCACTTCTGTTGTGGGCAAGGAACTTCATCCATAAAGAAAATTACTAGTAAACAGAAGATCATTGGAACTTGATGTGAGAGGATTATTTTGAAACTAGTACCATCATCTGCACCAAGATTTAAGGCTGATTGCAGCCTTTCTGTAGCAAACAGGAAAAAATTACAGAAGATCTGACATTTGAAGATGATGTGACACGTCTGGATGTGACGTGTGTAATGGGATTTATCAGGCCCTGTGAGGCTCCCTGCTGGAGGCCTCACAGTCCTGCCACACCCTGCACCAGGAAAAAGAGCTGTGAAGCTGGGCCTTCCAGACCCACCTAGAAGGGCTGCGGGGAAGCTGCCAATCAGAGTGAAGCAGGCACAGACAAAAGGGACTGCAGGGGGCTAAGCAGGTCTGTTCCTGGTGGGAATCAGAGGAGCATGGCACGTTCTGATTGCTGGAGATCAAGAGAGAACCTGGAAAATGGGTTCTGGTGGCACTGGCATTCTGTGAGAGAACGTCAGCACTGAGGTAAGGGTGAAGAGGAAGGTTATGTGGGGTAAATGGCCCAGAGAGTAGTAGCAGTAACTATTTCAGAAAGCAGCAGGTGGCTATTTACAGGGTCCCTGGGTTGGAAACTGTAGTAGTGAATGGGTCTGTGCTTCCTCCCCACAATGGCCACAGGCTGGGTGGCACAATTCCCGAGAAGGGGATTTGGCTTGGTTTAGAGGTTCAAGGGCTTAGAGCCTTCAGGGAGAAAAGCCCCAGGGGGCCTCTGTTGTATATCAAGGCAGATATGGACTTAAAGCTGGCCCAGAAGGGGCTCAGAGCTGTGTCCCAGACAGAGCTAACGATAGCAACAAGGGCAGAGTGTATAATGTGTAATGTATAATGTACTCCTAAATAATAGGTGAAGAGAAATCACTGAGTGTGTAACCATTTCTGCCAGTGCAGTGGGCCGCAAAAGGGCCTGTTCAGTGTCAAGGGGGTCCCTTTAAAAGCACAACACAGAACAGGCTCAGCTCTCCCCCACTAATCTGGTAAGATTAAATACCATGCTGAGCACCTCTGAGAGGCAAAACTTCCCTCACTTGTAAGCGTAGAGTCTGTGTATTGCAGAGAAAACTCTTAATCCAAGGGCAAAGGAACCCAGCTTGGGTGGCTGGTATAATAGGCCAGAGGAGGCTAAGTATCACCTAGTGCAGCTTCTATTGCTCTGCCACCAGACAGCTGGGGTGTGGTGGCACCACCTGCAATTTGCCTTTTTCCTGCCTTGGTGTGAGTCTTCCGGAGACCCTCTCATCAGGCTGGTGAATCCCTCCTCTTCTCCATCCCCCTTGCCTCCAAGACCTCCTGACACACCACATTGCTGCTCATGGCCCTTCTCTATGAAACTCCCATAGCTGCTGCATCCTGCCCTGTAAGACCATTTTCTTATTGTGTCCCTCCTCAACCCCCGCCCATGCCTGCAAGAGAGGGAAGTGGCAGAGAGGAGGGATGCAGGTGACAGTGGGCAGGGGACAGGATGGAGAGGAGGGACCCATGAAGAACGGTTGTGGCAGAGTGGCAGTGGTGTGTGGGCAGGACCTGGGTGGAAGAGGTTGAACAGGGAGCTAGTGTCCCTCAGGGAAATATTACCCACTGTCCATGGAGCCCAAATAGATCTGACCAAAATGTCTCCCTTCCTGTGCAGTGCCCTTTTTCTCTGTTTCTCATTTTGAGGGCCAAAAGTCTGCCAAATAAATGCCCCTTTAACACACCACTCCCCTCTTCCTCTGCTGCCCACCACTCAAGCAGCTGCCCTGGGTCAGCAAGGACACAAAGTGCAGAAGTGCACTCTTGTGAGTTCACAGCCTGCACTAGGACTTTGGGAGATGTTGAGCAATGTACAAAGCTGGGCCTCAGGAGACCTGAGTTCAGGTCCAACCTCTCCCTTGTACTTCCTGTGCAACCTTAGACAAATTGCTATGGGCTAGCCAGTATGGAGAACTTTACCAAGAGAATGAAGCTGCTGTAACTCCCTGTCACTTTCATAGGCCAGATTAAGAGTGGTTTTTCCTGTATATCTTGATATAACATAAACTAAACTGGAAAAAAGCATTCTTACTCCAGAATAAAATGTTTAACACAGGGAGCAATACCATTGTAAGTCCAATAGTATAATTATACTGGTTTAGTTCTGGTAAATTTCACCATGTAGACACGTCCTTATCTCAAGCTTCCTTATTTCTTTTGACAGCGTATCCCGCATAACCCTCCCACTCCCATATTCATCACTATTGTATGATTATATTATGATTATATTTTGAACAGTGCATGCCTTGTGAGATCATTTGAAAAGTCACAATGTGTTGAATATATATACATTTCAATAGGGTATTAATCTTCATTGATATGAAGTTACGAGATTTTGCTGTATGTTTGAGTCTGGGCAACACCTACAGACAAGCTCCTAAGAGATAACAAAAGTGACCAACACCAGACAGGTGTTAAGTGACCATCACAGTCTATTCTCCAGCTGGGAAATCGTAATGAAATTCATTTGCTTGCGAGTATACACAATAGGGCTCCCTAAACGCCATGACACAGCAAAGAATTTTTCAGCACCCAGAGAAAAGGACAAGTGAGGGACAGTGATGTCAGCAATGCATCTGCCTATTCCTATCCCCAGGTCTTCCAAAGGTGTAAGATCATCTGGAAAACAACTGGATCTGCGCTAAGACTTTTGGAAGGGCTGAACATAAGTAGAAGGCATTCCAGTCAGCGTGCACTGCTGTAAAGTTTTGGGTGAGAGAAATCCCCTTGCTTTCAAAATGATTAGCCTGGTAAAGTTTAGGATTTAGATTCTGGTTTGCTCTGTGATTTCCTTTTGTAATCCGTTCTAATTCTATGTCATTACAGTTCACTTAAAACCTGTCTTTTTCTAGAGGATAAACTTATTTTGACGTTGTATCTAAACCAGTGGGTTTGTCTAAAGTGCTTGGGTGATCCGCTCAGATTACAGAGGTCGAGGCATGTCTACTACCCTTGGAAGGCGTGTTATACTAATTAGTTTGCATTGATTAAAAAGATCTTGAGCAGCCTATGATACATGTTTCTTGGGTGCAAGGCTGAGGCTGGAGGAATTTGCTTGTCACTTCTGATATAAAGTTCATAAATGGCTTGGGAGACCCCTCATGCAATTTCCCTGCACGTGTCTCTGCAGGAGCAGGGCTGACAGCCACTGCAAAGGGGCCCAGCTCTGTGTCCTGGAGGGGGCGGGTGGAAGGGGTGGGCCCTAGGCAGTCAGCCCTTAGTGCTGCTCAGACTGTGGCACTTGGCCTCTCACCCCCAACTGTGCAGAGCAGCAGAGTAGTGCTGACATAGCCTTTCAAAGGGGCAAGGAGCTCTGGCCAGTGCTGCTACCATCCCCTCCATAAACTTGGATCTAGTTAGGATTTTTTGCATCTCCACTCCCGACTCCTCCACTGCTTCCCTTGGAAGGCTGTTCCAGAACTTTACTCCTCTGATGGTTAGGAACCTTTTGTCTACTTTCAAGTCTAAACTTATTGATGGCCAGTTTCTATCAATTTGTTCTTATGTCCACATTGATGTTTAACTCCACTCCCTCCCTGGTATTTACCTCTTTGATGTACTTATAGGGCTTGTCTACACTACCTCCCTACTTCGAAGGGAGGATGGTACGTAGGGTGTTGGGAGTTTACTAATGGTGCAGTGTACATGCAGCACTTCATTAAGCAAATTCCCCTCCCCCGCTGCAACTCCAAGTGTTAAAGTTCGAAGTGCCTGCTCACGTCTAGCCGCGAATCACCCATAATTTTGAGGAGTAAAGGGACTTCAAAGTACTGGTGGGTGTGTTGTGGCTAGATGCGAACTGGCACTTTGACGTTTAACATTTCGGAGTTGTCGTGGCGGGGGGCGGAATTTGCTTAATGAAATTTTGCATATGCACCGCAGCACCTCATTAACAAACTCCCAACACCCTACTTACCATCCTCCCTGTGAAGTAGGGAGGTAATGTAGACACAGCCATAGAGAGCAATTATATTTCCCTTCAGCCTTCTTTTTGTTAGGCTAAACAAGCCAAGGTGTTTGCTTTGTCTCATAAGGTAGGATTTCCATTCCTCAGATCATTCTATAAACCCTTGTCTGGACCTTATTTTAGTTTGAATCTGTCTGTTTTAAACATGGGAGATCAGATGATGTCTCACCAGCTCCTTGTATAATCTAATACCATTTCACTGTCTCTACAAGAAATACCTTGGCTGATTCATCCTAGAACTGCATTAGCCTTTTTACAGCCACATCACAATGGTGGCTTATCATCTCCCTGTGATCAACCAATACATCTGGGTCTTTCAGATGGAAGTGACAGAGGAGATATGTCCCTAGCTTGTAGTAAAAATTCTTGTTAGTCCCTAAATATATGACCTTGCATTAGCACTATAACATTTCATCACATTTCTATTATTTCACTTTACAAAAAAGCAGTCAAGTAGCACTTCACAGACTAACAAAATAGTTTATTAGGTGAGCTTTCATGGGACAGACCCACTTCTTCAGACCATAGCCATACCAGAACAGACTCAATATTTAAGGCATAGAGAACCAAAACAGTAATCAAAGTTGACAAATCAGAAAAAATGATCAAGGTGAGCAAATCAGAGAGTGGAGGGGTGGGGGGGAAGGTCAAGAATTAGATTAAGCCAAGTTTGTAAAAGAGCCCCTATAAGCTGCGTCTACACGTGCACGCTACTTCGAAGTAGCGGCAGTAACTTCGAAATAGCGCCCGTCACGTCTACACGTGTTGGGCGCTATTTCGAAGTTGAAATCGACGTTAGGCGGCGAGACGTCGAAGTCGCTAACCCCATGAGGGGATGGGAATAGCGCCCTACTTCGACGTTCAACATCGAAGTAGGGACGTGTAGACGATCCGCGTCCCGCAACATCGAAATAGCGGGGTCCTCCATGGCGGCCATCAGCTGGGGGGTTGAGAGATACTCTCTCTCCAGCCCTTGCGGGGCTCTGTGGTCACCGTGGGCAGCAGCCCTTAGCCCAGGGCTTCTGGCTGCTGCTGCTGCAGCTGGGGGTCCGTGCTGCATATACAGGGTCTGCAACTAGTTGTTGGCTCTGTGTATCTTGCACTGTTTAATGAAAGTGTGTCTGGGAGGGGCCCTTTAAGGGAGCGACTTGCTGTTGAGTCCGCCCCGTGACCCTGTCTGCAGCTGTGCCTGGCTCCCTTATTTCGATGTGTGCTACTTTGGCGTGTAGACGTTCCCTCGCTGTGCCTATTTCGATGTTGGGCTGAGCAACGTCGAAGTTGAACATCGACGTTGCCAGCCCTGGAGGACGTGTAGACGTTATTCATCGAAATAGCCTATTTCGATGTCGCAACATCGATATAAGCTATTTCGAAGTTGGGTGCACGTGTAGACGTAGCCATAATGTCCCAGAAAATTTGCATCCCGGTTCAAACCACGTGTTAATGTGTCGAATTTGAATAAGAAAGAGAGTTCAGCAGCTTCTCTTTGTAAAGCAGACTGGAAATTCTTCATTAACATGCAAACTCTGAAGTCATTAATGGAGCACATTTTACAGACCTCTCTCCACTGATCCCACTTGGGAATTCAAAAGGAAATTACAACTACTACTTAAGGAACTCCCTGCTGCTACCCAGGACCTTATTCAATCAGACACACCATCTGAGCCCCAGCCTGGATTATTCTATTTACTTCCCAAAATCCACAAACCTGGAAACCCCGGATGCCCTATCATTTCGGGCATTGGCACCCTCATCACTGGACTATCCAGTTACGTCGACTCCCTCCTCAAATCCTGTGCTACCAACACTCCCAGCTACCTGTGAGATACCACTGACTTCTTGAGGAAATTACAAAACATCGGAAAAGTTCCTGACAACGCCATCCTTGCCACTATGTACACTAATATTCCACAAAAAGACAGATTACGATCAATCAGGAATACCATCCCTGATGTCAACACAGCCAATCTGGTGTCTGACCTCTGCAGTTTTGTTCTCACCCACAATTATTTCTGATTTTTTGTTTTGATAGTATATAGACTAACACGGCTCCTTCTCTGTAACTATTCCACTTTACAAAGTTGTCTAGATCTCCTTATATGGCATTCTGGTGCTTCTCAGTATTGATAATACCTTTCAAGTTCATCATCTGCAAATTTTATTAGTGCACACCCACTTTTTGTGTCAAGGTCAGTAATAAACATGTTAAATAAGATTGGTCCCAAGTCATCATCCCGAAGGAACTCCAATATTAGTCTCCCTCCAGCCTGACAGTTCACCTTTCGGTATACCTACTTAAGTTACAAACAATTGTGTAAGGCTTCTCTGATGAAGTTTAATAAGGACAAATGCAAAGTGCTCCAGTTGGGAAGGAACAATCAGTTTCACACATACAGAATGGGGAGAGACTGTCTAGGAAAGACTACAGCAGAAAGGGATCTAAGGGTTATAGTGGACCACAAGCTAAATATGAGTCAACAGTATGATGCTGTTGCAAAAGAAGCAAACGTGATTCTGGGATGCATTAACAGGTGTGTTGTGAACGAGACATGAGAAGTCATTCTTCCGCTCTACTCTGCGCTGGTTAGGCCTCAGCTGGAGTAGTGTGTCCAGTTCTGGGCACCGCAGTTCAAGAAAGATGTGGAGAAACTAGAGAGGGTCCAGTAAAAAGTGACAAGAATGATTAAGGTCTAGAGAATGTGACCTATGAAGAAAGGCTGAAAGAACTGGGCTTGTTCAGTTTGGAAAAGAGAAGATTGAGGGGCGACATGATAGCGGTTTTCAGGTATCTAAAAGGGTGTCATAAGGAGGAGGGAGATAACTTGTTCTTTCTGGCCTCTGAGGATAGAACAAGAGGCAATGGACTTAAACCGCAGCAAGGGGGGTTTAGGTTGGACATTAGGAAAAAGTTCCTAACTGTCAGGGTGGTCGAACAGAGGAATAAATTGCCAAGGGAGGTTGTGGAATCTCCATTACTGGAGATATTTAAGAACGGGTTAGATAGATGTCTATCAGGGAAGGTTTAGACAGTACTTGGTCCTGCCATTGGGGCAGGGGCCTGTACTCGATGGCCTCTCGAGGTCCCTTCCAGTCCTAATATTCTATGATTCTATGAAGCAACTTATACAGTATAAGAACCTAGATAAGCCTCCCAGGAAATCCAGTTGAAAGAACCCTTTACTGCTGTAAAGATATTTGGAATCTAAATTTTTTCATAAGGTAAACCTTAGCCACAATCTAAAAATGAAGTTTCCCTGTTCTGGAATCAAAAGGCCTGAATCACTGTTGTGACCGTCAGCTCTCTGGGGGTACATCTACACTACCCTGTCCATCTTCCAGGGTTCAGTTTTGCCTGCTTAATGGGGATACATGTAATCGAACTCTCTAGGATCAACAGTCAATCCTTATGCTCCTCAATCTTGTGAGGAGTAGGGGAGTCAACAATAGTTCTTCCATTGACCAGACTCACTGAGGATGGCCAAGTAAGTTGGTCACAGGTAAGTCAGTTCTATCTACACAGTTGTCATATCGGGAATTGCATAATGACAATCGACTTTAAGGTCTATTGTAGGCCTGGACTGATACAGAGATCATCTTCGTGATCTGTATCCGAATAGTGGCTAGCATACTCAGATCCTGATCCAGGACTGGGCTCCGAAGGCTATGACAATGCATATGGTTGCAATAAGAAGTAATACGCTGCACTGATGTGACACCATTTAAAACCAAACAAACCCCATAGCGTTTTGAGAGTTTTAATTTAGAAAAACCACCATTCTCAGCAGCTTCAGAAGACAACACTGTTTTTACCATGTAGTTTCCCTGCTGAAGCTTGGTTTTAGGTGAGCTCTAAAACTGGATAATAAAAACATCTGATATTATTGCTGGCCATAATGGCTGCGTATTTTTACTGTGTGTTAACAATGAGAATTATTAGAGGAATTCAGTAACACTTAATCTATCCAAGCTGCTTTGTTATATATTGACCCAAACACATTTCTTGCTAAGCAATTAAAATTCTGCTCCAGCAACACTGGCTTTCAAGTTCCTCACTTTCCCATTATTTTTATTTATTTATTTTGACATGTCTGTGTGATTTACAAATGGGATTAGAAATGAAATCTTTATATAAAAGCTATTTTAAAATCATGTGAATGCTATGGAGTGTTTTTTTTTTAATAAATCATCTCATTAGAGGGCCTTTGTCAATCCCAGAGCTACATGAATTTTGAACAGCAGTCAGTGCAAATGTTTGTTTAACTGTAAAAATTTGGCTAGACAGTTTCATTGTCCCTTGTTATTCGTTTCATATAAATAGTAGTACAACTAGTTTTGGTTCACAAGTAATATTGGCAGAAAACAACATTCTTGAAAATTCTCATATGAATACATGCTTGTGTGAAAGTAGTCTCAAGATATGTGTGTACATGGCCATCTTGAAGTCTCTTTGATTTCCCACCTTCTTTTGGGAAATTTTTGAATCACCTAATCAGAGACCAGAAACAATACCATGTGATTGAGGCAGTTTTGCCAGCTCTTTTGATTTCACTGCAAGTCTCATGGTATTTGATGTTTTTAATAATCCTAAAGCCTGGCGTTACATGAGCTCTTCAAAATCTCAGCTTTTGTTCTTAAAGATGTTTTTAGCCCCCATGATTGTGGAAACACATGTGAAAATGTAAATCATAAGGCCATGCCTACACTACTCCTCCTTTTTGGAAGGGGTATTTAAATGACAAGGATCAGAACTGTTTAATGAGGCGCTGATATGAATATTCAGCACCTCATTAGCATAATTGTGGCCAGTCATGCTTCGAAAGTGCTGCTTTCTAAATGCAAACTGGCTGTGTAGATGCGGGCGCTACAAAATAAACCCCAGACTTCAAAATTCCCTTATTCCCAGTTCTGTAGTGTCTCTCACCATGTTTCCTTATTCACCTTCTCTCTGTAGATTTATTAGGGCAGGGGACCACTGTTTTGCTCAGTTTATACACTAGGTACCACAATGAGGTCCAAGTCCATGAATCGCACAATTGATCCCAAAGAATTAGTTGAAGAACATGTTTCATTTTTGTCCACTTTTCTGTGGTTTATATTCAGAAATCCTTGTTTTATTTCTCATTTTTTATGAAGCCTTTACTGGTGAAGAGTGTAACCATGTCTTTATAGCTCACAACAGAGAACACCAAATCCAGAACAAACTGTTGAACAATAGGGCAGACATAACTCAAAATGTTGTACATTATTCTCCCATGAAGAATATCAAACCAGCCATAAAAGTAAACTTCCGTCTGTATTGGCTAACAAGACGCCATACAAGTAATTTCCTGAGCAGTCTTATATCATCACCAGAACCACTGGATTCAGAGACTGGTTGTAAAGAACCACTCAACTCCCCAAATAAAAGGTTCTTCTGATCCCAAAGAAGCAGCTACACACCCAGGTCAATAAGTAACACAGATGTTATAAAAATCACGCTGTTGTCATACTTTTCGTGTATAAAATCTCTTTGTTAGAATGCTCCCTTTAGTATAAATCCACAGTCGAGGATCTGGAGCAGGAGAGAGGCAAAATGGAGGTGTTTTTATAGCCTCTGCCCTGTGGAAGAAATCCCATTTTTCTTGCTGGGAAAAGTACAGTAGTAAGATGGAGTAATGAGTCACATGGGCAAGTCACATGCCCATGTCTAATTCCGCTCAGTCACAGCAGCTGCCGTTACCTATATTTCAGCTGGAACATCCACAGGAAAGTCTATTCAGCACAGATGGACATTTTCCATAGTCCATTGTGAGCTAAGTATTTTCTTTATGGGAAATTCAATTAAATAGATATGTGGATACAAATAGCATGTTAGGTAAATCATAGCCTTCCTACAGAGACCTTATATTAGTGTTCTTAGTAAGCTGTGTGCTTATGTGGCTCCCAGGGAGATTCAAATTCTGCGTAGCTAATTATGAGAGCACCCTCAGGTAGGTTTTTTGTTTCTACTGGTGGTTCACATTCACAAATGCCTTGGTACACATAAAATTATGCCACACATGCATGGAAAAGATTAGAGGAAACATTGCCCTTCATGCCACATTTTGTATAAGATTTGTTGCAAATATATAATATCTGATATCTGACCAACATTCTGCATGTTCCTATTTTAATCAGATAAGCTGCGTCTACACGTGCACGCTACTTCGAAGTAGCGGCAGTAACTTCGAAATAGCGCCCGTCACGTCTACACGTGTTGGGCGCTATTTCGAAGTTGAAATCGACGTTAGGCGGCGAGACGTCGAAGTCGCTAACCCCATGAGGGGATGGGAATAGCGCCCTACTTCGACGTTCAACATCGAAGTAGGGACGTGTAGACGATCCGCGTCCCGCAACATCGAAATAGCGGGGTCCTCCATGGCGGCCATCAGCTGGGGGGTTGAGAGATACTCTCTCTCCAGCCCTTGCGGGGCTCTGTGGTCACCGTGGGCAGCAGCCCTTAGCCCAGGGCTTCTGGCTGCTGCTGCTGCAGCTGGGGGTCCGTGCTGCATATACAGGGTCTGCAACTAGTTGTTGGCTCTGTGTATCTTGCACTGTTTAATGAAAGTGTGTCTGGGAGGGGCCCTTTAAGGGAGCGACTTGCTGTTGAGTCCGCCCCGTGACCCTGTCTGCAGCTGTGCCTGGCTCCCTTATTTCGATGTGTGCTACTTTGGCGTGTAGACGTTCCCTCGCTGTGCCTATTTCGATGTTGGGCTGAGCAACGTTGAAGTTGAACATCGACGTTGCCAGCCCTGGAGGACGTGTAGACGTTATTCATCGAAATAGCCTATTTCGATGTCGCAACGTCGAAATAAGCTATTTCGAAGTTGGGTGCACGTGTAGACGTAGCCATAATGTCACAAAGGGCATATGAGGGCTAGGCAGGTAGCCAACAAAGACTTTTTGTGCATGTTCTTTGTGTGTGTGTGCATAAAGACCTCTTTAATGCTGTAAAGATATTTGAAATCTTCCTATATGCCATACACTTTTTTCATAGGGTAATCCCTTAGCCATGTCTATCTGTCTGTCTGTCTAATATCTTTACAGCATTAATGAAATCTTTACATGCACACAAATGTTGGTGTTCTCAAAAAATACAAAACAAACCCTCCCCAGAAAACTTCAAAACCAGTCTGCAATGTGAAACTGCTGAACTGGAATTCATATGTAAATATGACATAGTCAGAATGGGTTTGAATAGAGATTGGGAGTGGCTTGCTCATTGCGTAATTTTCCATTTTAGCTATCCTCTTCTTATCCACATTCATCCTGATTGAATTAGTTCTGATGTAACACTCACATTTCTGTATCCCTACTATCTGTTTTGTTTTCTTTCCCTTCCTGCATCTGATGAAATGAGTTGCAACTCATGAAAGCTTGTACCATAATAAAATTGTTAGTCTTTAAGGTGCCACTGCACTCTTTGTTATTTTTGCCAAAACCAGACTTGGCTACTTCTGAAACCTGGTGTCATTGAAATCAGTAGATGTCTTCCCACTGACCTCAACAGGCTGTAGATCAGGCCCATGGTGATTGAGTTATCATAACAGGAAATTGATTTGGAATGGATGTTTTAGGTGTGGGTACGTTGATTACTTAGCTAAAATAATTAAATGTGCATGTTTTAAATGGAACTTCTCAGCATAATTTGACAGTTTGTTGTAAGAGTTTATGAAAGCAGTGAGCTATGATTGCTCTTATTTCATGCCTGTGACTTGAAAATGTTTAATTGAGAAACTTTGCTGGAAGTCTCCATATTTCTAAAGAAATGCAGTCACTTCACTGAAAAATGCTATTTTCCACTTCAAAATTAGTAAGTTGTTTGAAATTGGACCTCCTGTATCTGGAGAGACATTTGCAGAATAATATACATACTGTGTCTAGCTATTGTTTATATGAAAGCTGTATTAGATTTGTAGTAGTGTGGGTGAAGCAGCCTTAGTGTGGGCATAAATTATGTTTACATTTAGTCAAGGCCCTTTAGATTGACAGAGCCATGCTAAGGGGCTTTAAATCCAAGTGGTCTTGGGTCTTCTGAATGAGGAGGAGGTAAGAGGGAGGACACAGCCAACTCAGACTGAGTTTGCTGAGTTAGTGGTGCCCTCACCATGGCAATTATTATTATGTGTTTGTACAGTTGTAGCTCCTGGAGCTCCACTTATGAACCAGGACCCCTTTGTGATAGGTGCTATGCAAACATAGACCAAAAAGATGATCCCCTGACACAAAGCTCCCATAATCTAAGTAGTGACAGCTGTCTGAGCATGTAGTATCACTACTGGGGTTTGTAATAATTCAAGCTCTTAAGCATCCCTTTCTGTCCACTTGGCTCATCCCTCCCACTAGTTTCTTCAGGCCTTGTTGAACTGCTTTCACTGTATTCTGGAAAATGCTATGGCATCAGGAGGGTCTCAATGAATACACAGTTAGCTTTTTTGCCTCCCCCCAGACTACAAACCTCAGCTACAAAAGTTTTCCAAACTATTCATTGTGCTTTCTGCTCCTTGCACATGGTTCCTAGTCATTTTAGCAGTGGCTGTGGCTCTGAGGCATGGGCTACTCTTCACTCACGTCAACATTGCAATGGCAACACAACTATCCACTCCACTGAGCCATGTAGATTTGCCAATCTAACCCCCAGTGAAGATTCAGCTCAGGCAACAGAATATTTTAATCAGAGTAGCCACTGTTGCTCAGCCTTTCCTAAAGCAAAGGAAAAAGAACACGTGAGTTCCTATAGGCTATGTCTACACAAAAAGTTTATGCCAGCATAGTTGTGGTTTGAGATTTTGTGACTCCACAGTTAACAGCCGTTCCTGAAATATTTCAGGGAAGCATATAACTAACAGTTAGTACAGGCACTCTGAGAGCTTTGTTTCATTGTCATAACAATTGGCAGCCAGTGGCATTTGGCTTCTGAATATTACATAGCATCTCACAAAAAGTGTCATTGTATTCGTGGCTTTATGCTTGCAAGCTGGGTGGCACAGTGGTATTTTGTAAGTTTATATAAGGAAAACCTTGCTAGAATAAAGCATTGTCTAAATGGTCAAAGCCCTTCATTCACAAAGCCAAAGGCTAACCACCAAGCAGAAAATTAACCTTCATTGCCATTGATCTTTGTTAAAGTTTTTCCTGTTTTGTATTTTCAATTGCTCTAGGTCTTTCAATTTTTTTTGTCCCATGCACAAGCGTAAATCATGCTCTTGTTTGTGTTGCTCCAGAAGCGACGAAAAAGATATTGGCAGCTTTAAAACCACACCTAAGAATGGTTAGACTGCCATAAAGAAAGAACTTCTCCATCATGTTCAACACTGCGCTAGAGAGGTGAAGATAATATGCAAGCCACACACCACATCCCCACTGAGGTAGGATCTTAAGGAAATAGTGTCCTCTGTTGCAAAGTGTCTGTGGGGTACATGCATTGCTCCTGTTCAGGGATCAACAAAAGGCACTGTACCATGCATTGACCTGGTCCAGTGGCTTTCCCTTTGCATCAGACAGATGTGCCAGCATTTCTGGACTCTCTTGCTGAGCTGGCTTCCATGTACTATGGCAAATTTTAATCCTGTTAAAGAGTGCTCTATTCACTGCTGGGTGGCACCCCTTTCTGGCAGTTCTGGGGCCCAGATCTAGCAGCCCTTTCCTCTCTATCATCATTTCAGGTCTGCTCCTGCTTACTGGATAGCAGTACAGCTGCTTCATGACTTGGCCCTCCAGTCAGGTCATATTGTGAGCATAGTTCATGTAGCCTATTTCTTCCTCCATCTGCAGCTTAATGGATTGATTGGACTCTCCAGGCCAAGTTCAGCTCTCTCTGGGCCTGTGGGGGAAGGAGACACCCCATCACAGCCCCCTAGCTTTGAGAGGCAACATCTAGGATTAGGATTTTTTAAGAGTTAATTTTAAGCAGATAGTTAAGAAATGAAACACAAATGTAACTGCAAATATGTCAGATTTCCTTTTGTCTGAGCAAGGAGTAAAGGCTTGGAGTTAAAGGAGAGCTGGAGTTTGCCAGTGAAAAAAGCTTTATGTATTGAAGTCCAAAGCTTACAGGAGCCTCAGGCAGATCCTGTAAATCTTGCAGGAACCTCATTTATGCTTTTAATGCAATTCAAAAACAAGGGAATTCTCAAACAAAAATAATTGGTAATTTAAAA
Organism: Carettochelys insculpta; assembly: GCF_033958435.1. Lineage (NCBI taxonomy): Eukaryota > Metazoa > Chordata > Testudines > Carettochelyidae > Carettochelys > Carettochelys insculpta. The sequence goes on along the minus strand of NC_134140.1, from coordinate 25,863,408 downwards.
TAATTGGTTGCTTCAGTAACTAACAAATGCTAGAAAAAATACAAAGAATGTCACAAAGTCCTATGAGATTAAACAGTATGGAATTTAGAATAGTTGATATACATATCTCTCTAGAAGATGTATGAAGGAAGATACTTATTAGTTACCTATCAATAAATCAATATTGGATGCACTAGCCTGCTGTTTGTGTAATATGTATGTAGTTTGCTGATTAAAATATTAGTAGAAGATGGACTGTGCATACAAAGGCAGGGTAATCCTGTGGGAAGATACAAACACACATATTAGACATAGACAGTGCTGTATGGGCCCCGTTTGGTGCTCTTTGAAGTCTGTGGGAGTCTTTCTGTTGACTTTGATGGGTGCTGGACCAAGTTCTATTCAATTAAACAAGTGCTTATGGGTTTTCCCCCCACTGTCTTTCAAGAATAAAAACTGAAGCACTATATTTCTTGGCAGCTATATCCTGGTGAGTCTAAATTAAAGTTGTTCCCGAAATGTCTAATGTTACTTTACAAATGGCGAGACTTTTCTAACATTTATGAATTAAAAGTATATTTAAATATTTATTTGCATTATTTTTTAATTTCCAGCTCTTTAACAGTTAGACCTTTAACTCTCTTTTTAGAAATTATTTTTGATTTTTTAAAAAAAAGTATAAATTGCCTCATCTATCTATATAATTTCAAATCATTAAAAGGAAATGATTGAGATTGCAAAATCAAGTGCTCAAAAGCTAGAAAGCGTCAGAATGTAGGTTCCCATAACTTAATTCAGCCCGTTCATGTGTAGGCATTTTGCTATTCTTTAATCAAACCATCATAACTACTATTTCCACAGGACTCTGCCTTACAATTTATAAATGAGAGAGTTTCATATTGTCTGCAGTGTTCCATGTATGTTCAAAAGCTTGTCTCTGACTAACAGAAGTTTTTGTAATAAAAGATACTACTTCATTCACCTTGTCACTCTATAGTTCAAAATTGGTTTTCAGTGATGATCAATGTTGTCAAATCTTGTGCTTTTATTGTGAAATCAGAATATCTGGTGATTTCCTTAAAGACCCTGCTCCTGTAGTCATGAGAATTTCACCTTTCATTAAAAGCAAGTTTCAAGTTCAAAGATTACAAATGTGAACTGCCTCTGGCTCTAAAATCTGAAGGCAAATAAAAGACCCCTCTCCCCTAAATTCATTATTTTTGAAGTCTCACTTCTAAGCTAACATTCTCATTTTGTGGGGGGATCTCTGTGGGTGTGTCTACACTTGCATTCCTCTTTCGAAAGAGTTATGCAAATGAGGTAAATAAAAATGCAAACGAGGTGTACATTGCATATTTGGCACCTCATTTGCATATTCTAATTTTGAAAGAGCTTCTTTCGAAAGAAGAAAACCAGTGTAGACGCTGCTCTTTCAAAAGTAAACCCCATCTTTGAAAGAATCCTTCCTCTCTTTATTTAGTGAGCAGCATCTACACAGGCTTTCTTCTTTCGAAAGAAGATCTTTTGAAATTAGAATATGCAAATGATGTGCCAAATATGCAAATGTATACCTCATTTGCATGTTTGATTTACCGCATTTTCATAACTCTTTCGAAAGAGGAATGCAAGTGTAGATGCATCCTATATGATTCTGAATGCACTATTAGAAATATTAGAAGTAGATCAATTTTTATAGAGGCATCAAAATAGGCAAGGTTTCATTTTTTTTTCTAAGGGGTTAAGAATTCCAACCCCCCCGCACCCGACTTACCTAAGTACAGAAGGGAAGGCTGAAGCTCTGTTGTCAGTTCATAAAAAGGCACAGGAAGATATAGCCAGATGAGGTCAACTGTATAGCCCTGACCTCTGATTTATTTTGGCACCTATGTAAAAACTTCACTGCCACAGTGAAGAGGCAGTGCTGAAAACTAAGGGTAAATCTACTCTGCCATAAAATGCCCATGGCTGGTCCCCATCAGCTGAGCTGGGCTTACAGGGCTCAGGCTGGGAGGTTATAAAATTGCAATGTAGACATTCAGGCTCAGACCCAAGCCCAAATGTCTATATTGCAGTTTTATAGCCCTGCAGCCTGAGTGCCTGAGTCAGTTGACGTTGGCCAGCCCCAGATGTTTTATTTTAGAGCAGACATACCCTAAGGGTCTGGGCTCTAAAGAAATATGCTGATTTTCTGCAGTGCTAGTTGTAACTGTTATAAAATCTGGAAATGACCATAAAGACGTGTGAGGGGCAACAGGCTAAATTCAAGGGAACAGAAATGATCACTATTATAAGTGTTTGATGGCTCCAGTAACCTTTATATAACTTAGCTTATATTCTGGTATCACTTTTATGCAACGGGGCAAAGTTGCAAACAGTATAAATTAAAAGCCGTAAAAATATTTATTGCTACACTACATTTTTAGGAGCACAATTTTATGTGTCTCTGCCTCCATTGCTTCAACCTAAATGGGGTAATATTAATACCACAAGAAGGTCTGTTTACATGCTGCTCCAAGAGTTTTCTTGCCAAAGGAAGAAAATCTGCTGTTTCAATTATGCTACATGACAATAAACCCTACTTAGCTTAAAAAATTAGAGCCTCAGTTTTTAAAATGTTTAGACAGTTCTATTTTTGTGCTCATGGAGGAGAGTTTCAAGAGGCCAGAATACCTGCTAAGGCTAGCTAAGCTATATGTATTAATACTTTGCACTTCTCAGGACTGTATGCCTCAAAGCCCTTATCACCCCAGGAATGAACAATGCATGTGGTGCTGGGAAATGTTATTGCCAGTTTTCAGACTGGAAAACTTGGTCACAGAAAGGGTAAAAGTGTAGTATTCCCTTGCAACAGAGGAGCCAGGACTTGGTTGTAAAGCATATGAAGGCAAGTCTTTAGTCACACCATTGACAGGATTTTGCACTTCTCCCTGATTCTATTCCCAACCGACTGAACACATCCAGGAGCAGCTACAAAAGAAGTTGGGAGAACCAATGCAGCCACTTTTGGCCTCAAAAGTGGAGGTGTGTTGTGTGAGAAAGATAGAAATGACATGAAAGCCCTCTAAGAGCACATTCATGTCCTTTATTTAATCCGTAAGTGTGTGTGTACACTCATACCCATGTACAGAGTTCTCCTTCCAGGGCTCTGAATCCCTTTCAAGGTTCTGAGTCCACATATGACCTGCTTTGCTTTGTGCTGGGTCAGGTCTCCCCACTGAGAGTCTCTTCTGCTCCCAGCAGTATTTTCATTCTCCACATTAGAACAGGAGCTGCTATGGATCCACTACTCCTCCCACAGTGCAAAAGCCACTATAATGCTATGCCTAAATTAGACATAGACGTTGACTGCAGATGTGCGATTTTTAGCTATGCCAATTGCATAGCTAAAATCGACATAGCTACGCTCAGCTAACTTGTCTGTCCTGACAGTTGAAGGTCAATGGGAGAGTTTCTCCCTTCGACCTTTCTTACTCTTCACCTCTTGCAAGGAGCACTGGGGTTGGCTTTGAACCCTGAGAGCTTGATTTTGGGGACATGCAAAATCAAACCCCAGAAGATCAACCCTGAGTGGGTCGAACTTCTGCAGTAGTGTAGATTAGCCCTAATGCAGTAGAAGAGATGTGTGACTCTTCTGTCTAGCAACCCTGATGACTAAGTGTGGCACTGCCTTCTAATTGAGGGAGACTTTGCTTATCAGCTATTAGGCAGCCCCCCAAAAAATACAAGGTGTGAGCTGCGTATGGAATAACTTACCCTTTCCTCCTTCCAGTCCACCACCTAATCAAAAGAGAGAGCAGTAAGAGGGGATAAAGTTGTAGTTCCTCCTTCCCGAAAGCTGGGTAGGGGCTGTCTCCCCTTCATCCACCCCTTCATGGTAAGTAGAAAAACCTCTATTTCTGGAAACACACCTACAAAAAGATTTCACCATAAGATGACAGAGGGAGACATCGATATTGGAATTCATTTGCAAGTTTGACACATTTAACCTGGGGCTTAACAGAGATCTCAACTAACTTATGCAGTACAAGGGCAATTTTTGCACCTTTGATATTCACAGGAATGGCACCCATATCACTGAACTTCATTTACTTCACCCACAGGTCCTATTAATGATAGGTGACTCCCCACAACCTTTTCCCTTCTCCTCCCTTCCTCCCATCTCCCTGCTATATGAACCCTGAATTCTTATTATCTGCTCCAAATTTGATGAAGTTGGTCTTACCCGTGAAAGCTCATTACCACACAAATAATATTAATAGTCTTTAACGTTCTACAGGGCTGCTTTTTTTTGTGTCATTAAAAGCTGATTACCAAGTCACCTTGTTGGAGATGATGGGGTATCCTGTTTCCAGTCCCAGTCAACCCTGAAAATAAAAATAATGAAAGGAGTGAAAGAGAAGGGGATGGAAGGTTGGGTGGGCACAGCAAGAGAAAGAACAGGGAAAGAATGAAAGGAGAAGTGAGGAAAAAGACAACATTAAAGGAATGAGGAGAGGAAAAACTGATTGGCTTCCACCATCTGAAAGAGTCGCATGTTTCTAAATAAAAAAAGGAAGAGGAATTTAAAGTTGGTGCAAAATAAATTAGTTAGATGCTAACATGAGACTTGTCAGCAGTGTGATTTATATCCATGAAGGAAGCTAGGGTTAGAATTGGTGGAAGGACACTTGCTACAGGCATCAAGCTTTCTGAATGGAGGGTGATGTCTGATCACTCTCTCTGAGGCTTTTCTCCAAACACAGTCAAGCACGGGGATGTGTCTTAAGGATGAGCACAAAGATAGGTATTTACCGACCTTTGTGGATGAAGGAAAGAGCGTACAGTGGTTTCAGCTTCCATAAGCTGATTCTTCAGAGGTTATAGGAATAGAATTATAGATCACAACATGCAGGCTCTTCAACCCTGTGACTACCTGAAGTATTTTAGACCTAGAAATGATACTGTATCCTGATGTACGATCCTTTGCTCCATCATTCAATTGTCTGCTCTCAAGAGGTTTACTCCTGAGATTGCACGGATGTGGTCTGATAGGAAGGATTGTTGCTTTTGATCAGTGAGATTGAGCGATAACCCCCATCCCCCAAAAAAGTGTGGCCCTGCCCATGCATAAATACATAAATACGACAGAATTAGTTTAGCCTTGCATTGATGTGATATGTAAGATTCTACCATGTAAGGAAAAAAGTAAGCCTGTTTTCATTTGCTCAAGATGAACCAATGGCCTTCAAATTTGAAAACAATATATATTTGACCACACAAACTAATAAGGCACCAGTGTTTTAGCAGACATTATAAAACATAAAATTAGATGGAAAATTGCCTTAAGCCCCTGTAAATTAAAATTGCTCTTTTTACAACAAAAATGAGCCTTATATAGCAACAAACAATTTTGTGATCTTCACTTAACTGACCAATTTCATATGGCAAACAGTATTTATTCATCCCTTTTCAGTGACCTAACCAACATTTTACAATGTGATGCTTTGCATATTTTCAGAGTATTGTAAAAAAAATTGGGTTCTGTAGATTTATTTGATCCCTGTTGAAAAATTATTTTTTACTTCCTTCTAACCAGTGCAAACTGGAAATTGTTCTTAATGTAATTCTCTTGCTTACAATCCAGTCATTAATCAGGAAAACAATTGGAGCTATTTTGTGTACTCTGATTTAAAAAAGTGAAAGTAACATATGTTGACAGTTAATTTGAATTTTTTTGTTAACAAGCACAGATTTTTATAATGAAATAATATTTGATTCTGTTATAGGAAAACATGGACTATTAGATTACAGCAGGTTGGGAAAATGCCAGTGCATTAATCACGCTGGGAATAAAAACATAGATCATTTTGCGTTACGTACTCTAACGTTTTCTGTTGATGATTTTCCATGTTAGTTACTTTATACGATATCACTGTGACTTGATTTGGAACTTTTCAAACACACGTCAGTGCAATTTTTTTTTAGCATGTTGCGGCTTTTCACTAGCACAGTGCAGTATCCGAGGCACAGTTGCAAGAAAAATATTAGGCATCCAGGCTCTGCTTAGAACACTTCTATTTCCTTGGGTTTTTCAAAAAGCCAGTGTTTGTAAAAAGATGCCAGACTGAAAGTCTACAAGATTGAAGTCTTTCTTTTAAGGCTTGAGCCTGAGCCAGCTGAAGTCAATGGGAATCTTTCCACTGACTTCAGTGGGCTTTGGATCAGATCGTTACCAATAGATACAGAGGTAGTGCAAGTATCCCCAATTTAGGCTGACCCTGGTCTAGGAAGTTTCAATGAGAGGGTTGTTCAGTCCACATGACTATTCAGGCCTTGGCCTTATGCTAAAAATACTAGTGAGAGTGTCAATTTGGGACAAAGACACTAGACTCTGGATGAAAGCAACATATTTGTTTTCTCCAAGTCACTGAAAAGCTGTCAGATAAGTACTGTCTTCCACTCACTTCCACCCTAGGCTGGCTTCTAATTGCTCAGCTAGAAACTCCACAATCCTTTGCCTGTGTCCTTGGCCAGAAGTTCTCATCAACATGTGCAGTTTTAGATCTTATTTGCTCTACATACATTGATATTAAATGCTGTTTCAAAAACAGTAACCAGAGTTACGCAGAAAACAAATCAATGTGGGAAAAATGCCCAGCTCCTCAAATTACCATTTAGCAAAATTTCTGTCAGGTCCTATATCTGAATTTGGATATATTGATGGTTGGTTTGGATGCTTTTCCACGAATGAAACATGCTGAGCTGAAACCAGCCAAGGGAGCAGAATTTCAGTGTCTTTTTACTGTAACTGTGCCATGCAGCTATACCCTTTAACTCTAGTAATCTACTCTTGAGGTCCTTCCCTCACATTGACCTATCGTGGGGGAGAGTGAGCACCCTGACAAGCAACAGTTGAGCTGTGTTGTTCACACTGGAAAAACACTCCTTTGTTTGTGTACCCAGTCTCCTGGGGGAACACCCTGGCTGTGTCTACACTACCTCCCTACTTCGAAGGGAGGATGGTAAGTAGGGTGTCGGGAGATTATTAATGAAGTGCTGAGCTGCATATGCATTAAGCTAGTTCTCCCCCATGGTAACTTCAAAGAGTTAAACTTCGAACTGCCGGCTTGTGTGCAGCCGTGGCTCACCTACGGGTACTTAGAAGTGCCGGGGCACCTTCAACGTCCCTTTACTCCTCAAAATTTTGAAGCGCAGCACTTCATTAATAATCTCCCGACAGCCTACTTACCATCCTGCCTTCGAAGTAGGGAAGTAGACAAGCCCCCTATGATTCACAGCGATGCACTAAGCCTTTTTATGATTTTTTTTTGTGGTGTACCATGGGAGAACTTTCCTGGACACATGGTGGTGTTATGCCAGCATCTCATTAAGTCAGGCAACAAGACTTAACTGAAGTCCTCAAAACAAGACCTTTTAAGGGGAATTTGTATAATTGCACAGAGTGGGAAACAGGTTTGGTTGAGCAAGTTTAGCCCATGTGTGCTATGGAAGGGTTTGAGGGCTTTCAGCATACTTTTAAAAGATCAAACAGAGACATCTCAGGCACTCCGAAAAATCTGGTTTTGGACTGCTATTGCATACCTGATCAGTACTTTGTGCCAGACTGTGACTCAGTCTATTATGGTGAGTAAGCAAAGGTGACTAACAGGCAAATCTGGCCCTATAAGCGCCAGCAGAGTCAGGGAGCAGCCAGACTTGTTCTGGTGGGAAGGTCAATGGACAATCATCTGAGCCATCTGAACAGCACTTAGTGATTGTCCAGTTCCCAGCTGGAGGATATAGAGGAGGGACCCAGATCTCTGAGGGAGTTGGGAACTAGGAAAGAGTTGAGATGAGAGAACTCTCATGTTGCTGCAGCAGAAGGCTGCAAGATGGCAAAGAGGTCCTATGTATCTGTCCTGTAGGCTTGGGAGGTCCAGACCCTTCAGTTTAGACCCTCACAATCCCATTCAAGAACTGGGCTATTGCACTTGGTATTGTTTTACAGATCCTTTTGTTTTATGTTGTTACATCTCTGAGGGAAGGGCTATAAATGAATGGAATTTAGCTGATTGTTGGTCCTAGACTATTGATCGGGTCCAGTAGCTTACCTGGGTGGAGAAAGTAATCTTAGCTTGTCATAGCCTTGATTCTGATGCTCCAATAAAGTGCATGGCAGAGTAACAGCATTGGTTGCAGCAGTGACAGCTATGAAAGCAGTTGTGGCTGCAGAAGCATCCGTTTCAGCCAAACCAGCATGAAGCCAGTCACATACTTTGCCTCCTGCCACAGGATGGCCAAGACCCAGGCTGAAGTGGTGCCATGCTTACTTATCTGGAAGTGGGAGGTCTTCACTAAGATGGGGCCAGAAAGTGACCCCAAGTCCTCCTTACAAAGCTTTTGACTGGATGGCTGAAGCCCCAGGTGGCCTGGGCCATCCAGATGTACGGTGACCATTCATCCCATTTTTCACGACAGTCCCTTATTTAAGCTGTTTCACAGGCATCCTGACTTTTAAAGAAAATGGGCAAATGGTCCCATATTTGCAGGGCTCCTGTTGCATATTACCTTGTGTCCCTAGGTGGCAGCCCCCACTGCCAGGGAGCTCCTCCGCTGGGCAGCTGCCCCATTTCCTGGCACCCCAGGGAGGTAGCCCCCCACTGCACATGAGCTCTGCCAAGAGGCAGCCTCTCCTTTCCCTGGAGTCCCCCGCTGGGAGCTTGTGGATCCCCATCCCCCACTCCTCCTCATCAGGAGGCTGCAGAACTTCCATGCCTGGTGCCTCACACTGGGGTAGCTGCTCCCATTGCTGAGGTGCCCTGACATGGAACAGCATCCCCACATTCTTAGAGGCCGGTGTTCTGTATTTGCCATAGGGCAGTGTGGTCGCCCTATTCAGATAGCACCTATCTAAGAGGGGAAGCCTAGACAGTGTGCTGTCTTCTGGGCGTAACTGTGGCAAAAGGGTCTCCATACTGGATTGTCTGGGGCTCAGTGAAAACAGCAGTCCGGATGGGAACCATTTAACTCACACTCCAGGCCTACATTGCTAGATCTATAGCTAAGAGACTTTTGCTGCCATTGCCTGAAACCTGAGAAACACTTCTCAATGGAAACAGTTGAGCCGGTGATTTTAGAACAGTTCTGCTGTTACTTATCATTTTCCATAGACTGGAGACTCCTTTATTGCATTGAGCAATGTCAGTGACCTCCACAGGCAAATTATAAAAAAACAAAGTTCTTGTACAGGTTTTGACATCTGCTCTTCCTACAAGAAAGGAGGTAGGTTGCGCATACTGGGAAATATTGACTAGTTAGAACACTTACAATGAAGACAGGCTCTGCAGTGGGTCGCAGTTTCCCTAGGGTGCATATCCTAAGGGGCAGCAGACAGTAATTGGGGATTTGTCCTTTTAGTAACTGCATTGGTTCTGGACGTCTCATTGTTTAGAACACCGGAGTAGAATCTCTGTTAGTCCTGACTGCAATTTAATAAAGATGGTTAGGAAAGGGTGTTTTGTTTCTGTTCTGTGACTTTTTTCCCCCTAACATTAGGAAAAAACACCATGCTCTGCTATCCTTTTGTTTATGCACAGGGAGCAAAGGGCCCAAGGAGGCAGAGCTCAGTATTTCAAATATTGGTCTACTAGCCCCACAGTTGCGAGTTCAAAACTTGAAAGGGCCATTTAGGGTTGTGGGGTAAAGAGATTTTAAACAAGAGTGTTAGTGGTGGTGATCAGTCCCCCTGTGAAAGCAGGCACGTGGATTCAGTCATCTCCAAAGGTCCCTTCCAGCTGTATGAGATAGGCTGTGTTAAAAATATCCAGTTCTTGGAAAAACTGGTGAGATCTGAGTTTTCAGTAGAACCCCAAATTCCTACTCAGCTGTTTGTAGCTGACAAAAACTGAAAGTGACTTTTTATTTTTCTGATGAAAACCTGAAGAAAATTGACACTTCCCACAGAAATATCAACCCACTCTATAGTTGAATTTAAGGACCTGACCTTTGCCCCACAGAAACCTGATCCCTCCAGGGGAAGGCCTGGGGCTGTTGAACAGCCATGGAGAAGGAATACAAGCCATACCCTAAAGAAACAAAGGAATGGGAGGAAGAAAGACCTGAACCCTCATTTCAAAGACTTTTTTACCAGGAAAAAATGAATCTTGGCTATAACATATACAACAGCTCAAATTCTTACCAGTGACCACTAGAGGTCACCTGTGTTTTTAATTTTAGCAAAAGCACTGTTAAATTCTGTTTAGCATTCCCCACCCCCCAAATACAATACTAAAATAATTACTAGATTTGTCTTTATTAATTTTCTGCAACATAATTTCAAGGCCACATATCCCTATAATGAAAGTTACAAGAGGAAGGAGTATTTCGTTCTCAGACAAGACCCTTTTCCAATTGTAGTACTTTTTTTTACAAAGTGTTTGAAAAGCTTTACTGATGAGTGGAAAACATATACAACCAGACCCTCAACTGGCATAGGTTCATTCACTTTGCTAGAACTATACCAGATTATCTCTATTGAAAATCTGAGTCTCAATTTAGCAAATGTTCTATGGTTGTGATGAATTTTATGTTTACATGTTGCCTCTGGTGTTTTCTATTATAGTAGATTGATTCGTAAGATATATAAAACTTAATTATTTCAGCAATTAGGAGCTTCTCTGAGGGCTTTCGGTGACATGGGTTTGTATCCTCCTGTGTTTCTACTTTGAGTTTCATGATCAAATGAGTTTCTCCACCCCCTGCATGATCTCAAACTGTTGTTTCCAAAGCATCTCCATCATCCCCAAATAGACTTGCTTCCCCCTGGGCAGGGAATGTGGAGAAAAGAGGCTCAGTGCTTTTACAAGCATACTGGGCTTTCTGGGGTAGATAGCTGGGTCCATGCCACTATCTGAGTTCTTAGAGTGTTTGTGGAGTAAGAGTGGTACAAGCTTCTTGGGAGATATCAACCTATTCCAAACTTGAAGCAGTGGGCCCTGGTCCTGCTATATAGTGGATTCACTTGCAGCTTTACCTAAGTCTTGTACATGGCCCCATATAGTACAAGTTACATGGGTGTAACTAAGCAGAATATGGACAAAACATTGTAAATAATATTAAATAATTTATAGTATATATTATTTATATTAAATAGCCTGAATTATTTAGTATGAGCGATAGTGTGACAATGACTGAGCATGAAATGAACAACAGATGTAATGCTCATCGGGAAATGTATACTACCACTGCTGCTTGTATATTTTACATGATTGTGATTCATCTTGCACACAACATTCAAATGGCGTGCTATAAGGTGGTCTGTCATTTATCCACTGCTTAGAGTCACTTTGATACATTATTCTGAATCTGCTCCCAGGCAGCTTCCTCAGTTAGCAGGGTATGACATTTATTTGGGTGCTGATTAAGAAGATTTTACAGCAGTTTTCCAGTTCTAGAAACCTCATCCATACTTAATGTAGAGAACTACCTGTGATTTCTCTCTTAGCCCATTGTGATTTAATTTGTATGATGAATTAGTACTTTATGATGTAGTCAGTTGGTTTAATATTTCTGAGAAGGATGAATGCTGGAGTTATTGCTTTTATAACTATCTTAGTAATATTTCAGATGAAGCAAAGCGGTGCCTAATTTCTACATTTTCAGCTAGAGAAATTCACTGTCCCAAAGAAGATTCTGTTCTTAAAAGCCTGCCCAAATAACCAATCAACTAGATTCTTACAAAAAATAAATCCAGAACATCCAGAGTATATATACAGATTTCAGATCCCCCAGAATTTGATGGTGGCTGATTCTTTGCTTCAATCCATTGTAGAGATAAAACTAAGAGACAGGATTCTTGTTAGTTTCTGCGTCTTCTCTTGATTTTTCAACATTCAACCCTTCTTCTCTATTTCTACTGCCAAAAAAACATCGGAAACCTTCCTGACAATTCCATCCTTGCCACCCTGGATGTAGAGGCTCTCTACACCAATAATCCACATGAACATGGACTACAAGCTATCAGGAATACCATCCCTGATGTTACCACAGCAAGTCTGGTGGCTGACCTAAGTAACTTTGCTCTCACCCACAATTATTTCCAATTTGGGGACAACTTACACCTCCCGATTAGTGGCACTGGTATGGGCACTTGCATGGCCCCACAGTATGCTAACATTTTTATGGCTGACTTAGAACAACAATTCCTTAGCTCTCACCCCCTGTTACCCCTCCTTTATTTATGCTACATTGATGACATCTTTATCATTTGGACCCATGGTAAAGAGGCTCTGGAAGAATTCCGCAGAGATTTTAACAACCTGCATCCTACCATCAATCTCAGCTTTGACTATTCCACATGAGAAATACATTTCCTGGATACCACAGGACAAATCACTGATGGCCACATGGACACCACTCTCTGTGAGAAACCCACTGACTGCTACACTTACTTACATGCCTCCAGCTTCCATACATCACACACCACACGATCTGTCGTTCATAGTCAAGCCCTTAGATACAGTCGCATCTGCTCTGATCCTACGACAGCGACTGAAAACTGCAAGACCTCTACCATGCATTCATAAAACTTAATTACCCCCCAGGGGAAGTAAAAACAAAACAAAACAAAACAAAAACAAATTGACAGGGCCAGACAAATACCCAGAAACCAGCTACTTCAAGATAGGCCCCAGAAGATCAATAACAGAACACCACTTGTCATCGCCAATAGTCCCCAACTCAAACTCCTGAAATGCATCATTAAAAGCCTACAACCTAATCTGGATCATGATGCTACACTCCAGAAGGCCCTAGGTGACAGGTCTGTCCTTTCCTATAGACAACCTCCTAACCTAAGAAAAATTCTCACCAGCAATCACAGGCTACACCACAGTAATATTAATCCTGGAACTTCTCCTTGCAACAAACCCTGCAGCCAACTTTGTCCACATATTTATTCTGGGGATACCATCACTGGACCTAACCATGTTAGTTACAAAATCAAAGGCACATTCTCATGCACGTTCAGCAACATTATATATGCCATTATGTGCCAACAATGCCCTGCCATTAAGTACATTGGACAGACTGAACAAAACCTTTGCCAAAGAATAAATGGACACAGAGCAGACATCAGGAAACTCAATACACATAAGCTGGTCACTGAACACTTCAATAGAGTGGGCCATTCTGTTAAAGACCTGAGAATTTGTGTCCTGGAGCAAAAAGAATTTAATAACAGAAATTTGTGCATTGGAATTCATATTCAAATTTAACACATGAACATGTGTTATGAACAGAGACGTCAATTACCTCATGCATTACAAGGACTGCTTCCCTTTGTTTGATGCTCATAATTATCTCAGGCAGGACAATTAGTGTCCCTCCCACCCCTCACCCCCATCCTGTGTATTTATTTTTCTGTTTTTATTGCAATTTTTTTTCTTTTGGTCCTCTGTACTTATAAATGTCAGTCTGTACTGGAAATGAGATTGATCTGATGAAGTGAGTCTGTCCCACAAAAGCTCATCATCAAATAAATAATTTTGTTAGTCTTTAAAGTGCTACATTTCTGCTGTTTTTGTTTTGTCCATGATTTGGTCGTCATTCCCTTTGATTACAGTTATATTCTCTTCTCAGGCTTTTTCTGTAGCTCCCCTCAGCCTGCCTGCCAGTCTACAACACCACCTGTGCCTAATTTATGCTGGGGTTTCCTGGGGCTGAGTCCTGGCAACTGTCAGTTTGGGAGTTCATTGCCTCAGTACCTCTGGACTCCCAGCAAATCACCCCCTCTCTCTGGCCACCCACCAGTAGCACAGACATAAGGGTGGCAATACCGTATTTCATGCCACCCTTACCTCTGGGTTGCTTCTGGCATTTCTACCTCCTTCAGTGCTTCAGTGCTGCTCCCCGGCTGCCTAGCCAGTACTTAACTTTTGCCAGGACAAGCCCCAGCACATCTTTCTTTACACATTAAGCAGTGGGTACAGCTACTAAAGTTACTTCCTCTCTGACTACAAAGTGAGTCTGTGAGCCCCAGAATCCCTTTGTTAACTGGCTTCCTGTTTCTTACATCCTTGGATTCAAGCTCCTTGATAATGGAAACTGTATAAGGATTTGTTGAAGGATAAGTTAAAGAAATGCAATATTGACATTGACACTTGGGAGACACTCACCCAGGATTATAAAATGGAGAGAAGTCCTACTCTATCGTCTCCAGCATTTTGAACTTGCCCACAGACAAGCTGAGGCAGGCAAGAGCTTCCGGAGGAAGGGGAGATGGGCTTCCAGTCATGGTCAACAGCCTCCTGCAGTATCTGAAACATCTGTCCTCACTATAATAGAACTTGTGGTTCAAGGATAGGCCTGAGGCTGCACAGCTCCCATGGAAGGTGATCATCATTCACGGCAACAAGTGGTCACTGCCATCAGGATAGCAGAAAGACTCCAGAAGACACCAGCAAGAAAAGGCTAGTCTGATTAAGGAAGAGGGTGCAGTTGAGGGAGAACATGGCAAAGGCTTTAGACCTGGCTAACCTACGTCTCTACTCTGGACAGGTGAGGGCTCCTGCTTTAGAAGGAGAGAGAATCTGATTAACAGGGAATTGGGGTTTTCTGATTATGGGAGGACTGAAGGGGGTAACCTTGGAAAGGGTTCCAGAGATACGGGCTGATTACAGGCATAGGAATGAGGTCTCCATCTTCTGTTTAAGGCTCTTGTTAATAAATAAACCCTTGCAAAAGGGATGCTCTTTGATTTAAAATGGTCTGTCTGGACTTGTTTATAAGCTATGGGAAGAGAAACGAGGCACAGCTTGTACACAGCACTATATCTTGTATTGTATTGTGAGGATGTTGCCCTGCTGGTGAGCCTGAGCCCTTCTATGTTCTTATATATGGGGTCAGATCTTAGCACCCTGAAAGGGCCATAACACGGGGGAGGCGGGCTGATTATTAGGCCCCATTACTATGAAGAGGCAGACTATGCCATTACAAATGGTGGATCAAGCCAATCCTGTACAACATTGAATTTAATTTTATCCTAGTTAAAGCTAAAGGGCTAGACTACATCCTGGGCATGGGTTCATATGCTCAATGGCGCAGCAGTGCCCCAGCTTAGCAATAGCACTGGAGTTGGAGAACTTCAGAATCACATCCGATAGAGCACCTTGGAAAGCAGAAACTGTTGAAATGAGTGCAGCCTGTGACCTCTCCCGTGCCTGGCAAGCCCTTTGCTGGTGTGTGCCCTGAAGGAGCTGATCCCACCCCCTCTTGAACGTGCCCAAGCAGGAACCAGTCTTGCAAGGACGTAAGCAATAGCAACACTGCAGTTATGGCCAGCCCATGTACTCGGGCCTCCAGGCAAGGGAAGTTACGATAAACCACTCTGTGGCCCAGAAAGGCTAAAAGAGTGAGATAACAACAGCCACAGGAACAGGGAATGTCTAGTTTCTTATCTGATTATGCTACAGAAGTTGGAGTAGCATAGCACATTGCAACAACTGCTTTACAGCGTTTCCTGACTCCCTTTCTGCTGCCTTGCCTAGCACACTAGAGCTGGATATCCATCTACTGCTATCCACCACCATTCCCCTTCCTTGCCCCAGTGGTTTTGCTTTCCCACTTCATTGATATGGCTGCTGATATGGAGGGGACACTACGTTGATTGATTTGTCTCAAGAGCAAATTAACAGTTCACACTGATGCTCATGATCAAAACAGATGTTCATCATAAGTCTGACTGTCATTCATCGGCTCTAATTAGGCCTGTTAGTGGAGCTGATATTAATACCACAGCTCTGCTTTTGACACATATTTGTAGCATTCTGCTTGAGCTATTCCACATCTCCAAACTATTTTCCACTGTGAATGTGAAAAAAAATAGCTCATATGAACTCAGTCAGCTCAGCAAGTATTTTTGGATGTCTTCCACCTTCATTTCCCCCCCTTCTTTTTCCATTTTGAATGCCCCTATTTTTCCTATTTCAATTACATGGTGATAGCTGCCTTAGGACTACCTTCAACAGAGAGATTATTAACTGAGATTTCTTGTGGAGGTGAACATTTGGAGAAATTAGGAAAATTGGCAGAAGTACCATGAATCACGCACCACACTAGTGTAGTATCACCACAAGGCTGTGTATGCAAAATCATTTCAGATGATAACTGCTTATAGCACAAATTCTAAGGACAAATGATAACTTCACCTATTGTGGCCTACTGCCTTGTAGAGTATGTGAGAGAGTAAAGAATAATGCATACAGCAAAATGTTCTGTATGATGTTTAATACCCAGCCGTAAGAACAGAGAGAGCTGAATTATGGTGAGTTGTAGAATAACATTTTTGATGATGAGTGGTTGTTCCAGTTATGCAAATCAACAGAATGAGTCCCATATTGGAACAGAGATTTATTAGAGTAATTCAAACAGGATATTCCAGTTTTTGGACAAGTGACCCAATTAATGAGTTCACATTTTAAAACTCGAAGGGCTTGTCTATGCTTGCTCCCAAGTTTGAAGAGGGCATGTTAGTCAGGGTGATGTGAGATTACTAATGAAGTGCTGAAGTGAATACGCAGCATTTCATTAGACTAATTCTCCTCTGCAGCAACTTTGAGGTGTCAAACTTCGAAGTGCTGGCATGTGTGTAAAACCGTGGGCACTTCAAAGTGCCCGCACTACTTCAAAGTCCCTTAACTCCTCAAAATTTTGAGGAATAAAAGTACTTCGAAGTAGTGTGGGCACTTCAAAGCACCCATGGCTACACGCATACTGGTACTTCAAAGTTTGAAGCTTCGAAGTTGCCACAGGGAAGAATTAGCCTAATGAAGTGCTGCATATTCACTGCAGCACTTTATTACTAATCTCCTGGCACCCTGATCAACATGCCCCTTTTGAACTAGGGAGCAAGTGTAGACCCAGTCTAAGACTCTAAAAAGTCAGTTCCATTGATGAAGGAATGTCTTACGCAGCAGGTATTTTAATTTGTGAGGTGAAACATCCATTGCCAAATACAGTGTTCTTCCTTGTGGAAGTAAGGAAAGGAAAAGGTCCAAAAATTCCCTGGACCTGATTATTTTGTGCTTTCTTTCTCTCAGAGAGAACCCAAGATCAGAGTCAGTTGTCTGAATACTCCTCCTGTTTACAAAGGCTAGGTTATCCAGTTAGAGAACAGAAAATAATCTCATACAGCACCAGACCCTCAGTGGCTGCTGAATGGCAAAAGGCTGTGCTTACCTGATATTTGAAAGAGCAATAACTCAAAGAGAGAAACATCTATAATGCCCAAACACTTACCTCTGTCCTCCTGAACTTGGGGAAGCCTAGGTGGAGGATAGATTTCCCTAATGAATTTCAGGCTTTGAGGAAAAGCTTCCTCCTATTTATCCCCAGTCCCATGGGACAAAACTGACTGAAACAATCTCATGCAACTGGATCCACATCCAGAAAACTATTTGAAAACTGGTGGAATCTTGTCTGAATGACGTCTTCTATATCCGCTATTGATGAGCTGGGGGGAAAACTTCAGATCACTGTATTTGTGTGGCACACCAGCTGCCTTTTAGTCATACAATAAGGATAACATTTCATTACTCCTATAATTTTAAACCAGTGCAGCCAAAACTGATCACTTTGGCAACTCAGGTCTGTCTGCCAATCACCTAGGCAAAGCAGAACTGCCCTTAATATGTCCTAACTGCAGGAATCGCCATAACTTTGCCTCACTGGTGAAGCAAGGAGTAGAGATGATTAGCCTAAGCGACAGGGGGATAGGTCTTGCCAACTGGTCATGTAGATGCTGTTCAAAGGGCCTTTGGATGTTTGTTCCTCCTCCTCTTTCTCCTCCAACGTTTAAAGACATAGCTAATTAGATTTAATTGAGAATTCTTGTTTCCACTCAATAATCACTGGGCCTGAAGTCACTCTAAGATGGTCCAGGGGGCTGACCCTTAGTCTTGGTATGGGCCAGTGATGGATTGAAACCTAATAACGAAGAAGCAGCAGTAGTGAGATTCCTCAGTCTACCTAATGAAACCACTAAGACCTGAAGTCACCAAGGTCTGAGCTAGGTAATAGAACTTTCCAAGAAGGAGTCACTGCTAAACGCAGAAGTGGAGGTATCATTTGATACCCCCTTTGGGGTGGGAGGTAGACTCAACTGACTGCATACCAGGCTTTGGGGTTTCACTGACTTTGAACAAAAAAGCATGAGCTGGGTGCAGCAAAGGGAGTGACCTATTCAAGGGTAATTTATCTGTTGTACTTTCACATTGCATGTGGGAAAGTGAGGCAAAGCACAAGGGGGGTAGGAGTTACTTAGTTAGACTGCTTTTGAATCATTGTTGCTGTTTTCCCTCTTGTCTTAAGAAAAGTTTTTTTTTGCCATAGATGGAGTCAGTGCCTGGGAAAGGGGAAACATTGCCTCTTAGAGGTAATAGCTGGGATGGTGGTTAGTTTGACCAGATTTCTGGGTGGGGGCTTGGGCTGGTTTTGTTTCTGTAATGCAAAGAATTCCCCTCACCTCAAAAAATAACCTGTATCCAGCCCTTGTTGTTGCTGATGTCACTTGGCAGAAGGGTTACACTGGGATATTTTATTAAGAAGTTAAACTCCAGAAAAGAACTAGATAAATTCATGGAGGATAGGTCCATCATTGACTGTTAGCCAGGATGGACAGGGTTGGTGTCCCTAGGCTCTGTTTATCAGATGATTCCCTGATGATTCACTTAATGATTCCTGTTCTGTTCATTCCCTCTGAAGTACCTGGCATTGACCACTCCTGGAAGACAAGCTACTGGATTAGATGAGCATTTGGTCTTCTGGTCCAATATGGATGTTCTTATGATCCCTGCAGTTGTCCTGGGTATTTAAGGAAACACAGGTATTGATAGCATTAGGGATTCCATTGCCACATACCTCATTGTATGCAGACAGCTGTACTTATAAGGATCAGTTGGTAGAAAGTGAACATCTGCCTTTCTACCACTAGATAGCAATATGTAGCAATGAATATTGCTTCCCGAGATGGACTACAAGAGCTGTTGAACTACCTGCTCCATATCCACTTATGTTCCCAGAAGCAGGAAGAGACGAGAGACAGAGGGATGAAGGGCCACAAAGAGGCTCTTTCTTTCATCAGGGTGAGTCACCACCACCATCCTTCTCATGCTACAATTTCTCTTTAATAAAAATGACACTGACACCGTATGCTGGGGCATCTAATGCTGTTGAAAACAAGCTGCAAAGATAAAAGGCCAGACAAATCTGTTGCTCTCTGTTATCTGAGTGCACAGTAGGGCTGCAGAAAAAGCCATGTGCCTGGCTACTCGTCCCAAAGATGTGAGATCATCTGCAGGACAGGCTGGTTTGTTCATTTTGCACCATAGAAGCACTGCCTCTGTTTGCTTGGAGCTGAAGGGGCTGAGTGGGAGGGGCCATGGAAGCAGAAAAGAGCCCTTCTGTCTATGTTACCCAAAAGCAACCCAGGACAACCTCCAGCACTCCCAATTCTTGGCTCATATTGGAGGCACGAGTGTGTGTATTATAGTGGCTGGAGCAGGGGAGACTGGGATTTAAGGATCCAGGATTCTATTTTCAGTTCTGAGGAGGTGTATGTCAGAGCAGATGGAGTCAGGACTCCTTGAGTTAGCTTAACTATTACATGAACACACCCAATAGAAGGACTAAACCCAAGATGTTTGACCCCCCCAGTCACTGTGCTGTAGCCACTAGACAAGGCTCCATACTAAAGGTAAGTGTAGGATCTGAGGGACATCTGCATGCATCTTTGCAGAGAACTAGAACCCAGGGTGTCTCATGCATAGGTTGCTGCACTGTGTGATGGTATTGTCTGGAAATGTTTCCTCTTTAACGCATGATGGCTCTCTGTGACCTGCAATTGTGCAATCAGCTTAGCAAATAGTCCTGCCAGCTGAGCAGCCTGCCCAATAGTTTGTTTCCACACACAACAGCTGACATGATTTTCTGAGCTGCAGACCCGTGTTAAAAGAGCACACTGCACTCATTATTGTTTAGAGAGTGAGAGAGAGAGAGCTGATTGGCTTCCAGTGACATATGCCAGTGATTGTGATAGCTGGCCACTGGCAGGGAGAAGCAAGCTGTGGGTGAAAGGAGGGGCAGAGAGTGGGGAGAAGCTGCTGGCCGGGGTGTGGGGGTGGAGAGAAGCCTTAGGCGGATTGGAAAAGGCCACAAAGAGTACAAGTGGGCCGAGGGACCCTTCTGAATATGGGCCTGGCACTAGGGCACTACTGGTGCCATTATAAACCTGGTACTACTTTTAAATCTGTAAGGCCTAGTCTACATTCATGCTGTAATTTGATGTAAGTTAAACTAATAATGTTACTTCTGTCAACATAGCTTCCATGGACTTAAAGTGGTGTCTTCAGCCTCTCACTGAAGTGGATTAACTGAATCAATGGGAATCAACTTATTGTATCTTCACTAGAGCTCCTAAACTGTTGCCACTGCACGAATTTCAGAGGCACCAATGTGGCTCAAGGTATAGACGAGGCCTAGGAGTCTGCTTTCTGTGGGAGGTACCAGACACTTTGCATTCAGTTCAGTTACAGTCTGTTACAAAGGAAGCTCACACTGTGCTCTCTCTGGCTACGTCTACACGAGCCCCAAACTTCGAAATGGCCACGCAAATGGCCATTTCGAAGTTTACTAATGAAGCGCTGAAATACATATTCAGCGCTTCATTAGCATGCGGGCGGCTGCGGCGCTTCGAAATTGACGCGGCTTGCCGCCGCGCATCTCATCCAGACGGGGCTCCTTTTCGAAAGGACCCCGCCTACTTCGAAGTCCCCTTATTCCCATGAGCAGATGGGAATAAGGGGACTTCGAAGTAGGCAGGGTCCTTTCGAAAAGGAGCCCCGTCGGGATGAGCTGCACGGCGGTGAGGTGCGTCAATTTCGAAACGCCGCAGCCGCCCGCATGCTAATGAAGCGCTGAATATGCATTTCAGCGCTTCATTAGTAAACTTCGAAATGGCCATTTGCTTGGCCATTTAGAAGTTTGGGGCTCGTGTAGACACGGCCTCTGATAGAAACATTAGTTCATCACAAAGCTCTGTATGCCACAGGGGCTCTTACAGGTGTCTGGAGTGCTGTGGAAGATGGCACCAAACTGGGAGTTAGCAAAATTCACAGAAAGCTTTGGAAGAGCAAAAGGGACGAGTGAATGCAGGAGGCCTATGAATGGAATTAATGGGAGAATCTTGCTGTGCATTCATTGATGCCATTAGGCCTGTGTGGAAATAAGAGATAAGTTTTATCTTTATTTGTATCACGGTCACTAGACTTTTAGTATCCATATTTACTGTGAGGGGGAAGACTGTCTTCCACCACTCAAGAAGTAGACCATTTATACTTGTCCCTCATCCTTTCAGGCACAGAAGTGATTGCCATCTACTCCCTTTCCTGTTCCTCCTGCAGTTATGGCTATCTCTAAGCAGCAAGGCTGAATGTGACACAGATTCTGTGTCCCATTTAGTCAGTTTCACATCTTATGCTTCCCTTGTCTGTCAGCATGTCTTGAGATGCTTATCTCTGGAAAATGCCACAGTGAGCAAATCCCTACCGGTTTGCCATGCACAAATGAATGCTTTGGCAGTATTTTTCCCCTCCACAATATAATCATTATGTCACTCATCTTTGAGACTATAATGAGTTCTGCAGGAAAAGTCCTCTCTGTAAATAAATGCATTACTTTGCTCAGTTTATTAAGCACTGAAATTACAGACTGTAAAATTGTGTCCTCTTTTTGCTCAGTAAGTGAACAAGCTTTGGGTATGAAGTTTTAATGTAAATGTGTTACCTTGAAAAAACCAACACCTTTCTTGAAACTAATCAAATGTCCTTGCTGCATTGTTTGTACACAGTTGCCAAATCTATCTAGATTATGGATTGTGGTGTTAACATCATTAACTAGCTGAAAATTTGGCAGCAAATTTAATATTCTTATCACAGCAATGTTAGCAGGCTTCTGAAAGGAGACAAAGGGAACACTTAAGGAGTTCTGAGGATTAGAATCGCTTCTTACTTAATATTTAGCACTTCAGTCAACATGAATATTTCAAAGATGTTGTTAGATGCTATCTTAAATCTTAAAGAAGACTTTCCACTGCTCTGACCGATGTGTGATCTTCTCTAGTGAATCATCATTTGCAAGCTTTTTTGTCTCTTGGCCTTTGCATTTAAAATGGTTGCTTCCTAAATGGCAGTGCAAGGAAGAGTTATAGGAATACCCTGTTCCTCTGTCACTTGCCTGGTCTTTCTGATATCCTGGGACTAACGTGACTGCAACAATATAGCAAGCAGTATCTGTAAACCCCTGATAGACCAGGGGTGAGCAACCTTTCTAAGGCAGAGTGCAGAAATTTGACCTTTTGATCTCTGTGTACCCTCTTAGTGCCAGTGATATTTTTTAAAGTCACTACTAGTCCTACTTACAACAGCTTCAGTAATAAATAAATGAAGATGCAGAGCTTTACTGTTTAGGTGGTTGTTGGTAGCATTAGCTGGTCTTTTGTTAATCCACAGGTGGTTTGGCTTTAAGCAAGCTTCTGGCTGCACAGAGAGGAGGGGAGGGGCGGAGCTCCCACCTCGTGTGCTAATGAAAATCGGCTCGTGTGCCACTCTTAGTACCCGTGCTGGGGGGCTGCTGACCCCTGGGTTAGAGCATTGTGGAACGTCAAAGGGGACAACAGACTTGATTGATTGAGCTCTTCCCCCTCCCTCTTTATGAAGGGGAGACGTGTAAGTGAATTCCTGCCATCAGATGAGCTGGCAGCTTAGGGAGGGGCAAAAGGCAATAAAAATCCTTGACAAGGAGAAACAAGTCCAAAGTTGTCTAGGCATAAGCAAGAGATCTGCTGTGCTTAGCCTGAGTCAGCCGCAACAGGGGTGCCATTTCCGATTCGGTGAGGGGGGCCACCTTTAACTGTAATTCCATGGGCTATTTAGGCTCTTGAAAATTCTATTTTTGATAGCTAATTTAGCAGTTTTACCTAACAGAAGCTCTGTATCTAATTCATAGATTATAAAAGCAAATAAAATAAAATAAATATTAGACCCACTCATCTCTCATAATAACACGTTCTGACATCTGTTTACAAATCACTTAAGGGGCACCGTTAGGTTTAAATCTTTAAATGTATTTTCTGGCTTTCTGACTTACTCTGCAGAGTAAGAGAGACCCCATCAGGACGGCTGGGTTCTAGCTCAGCTCTGGGAAGGGAATGGGGTTTACACTGTTGCAGGGAGCTGGGGGAAGATACATCTGGTTTCTGTGTAAGACTGTCAGAATGGCTACACGTGGTCAGAACAAAGGTTCATCTAGCCCAGAATCCTTTCTTCTGACAGTGGCCAATACCAGTTTCTTCAGAGGGAATGAACAGAACAGCCAATCATTGAGTGATTCATCTCTGTCACCCATTCTCAGCTTCTAGCAGACAAGAGAAGAGGCATACGCAGAATATGGGATTGGATAGCTGCCTACCCTGGCTGATAGCTATTGAGGGATTTAGCTCTTTTTTGAACCTGTTATAGCTTTAACCTTCACAACGTACTCTGGCAAAGAGTTCCAGAGGTTGATTGTGAATAAATACTTTATTTTAAACCTTCTTCCTGTTAATTTCATTGAGTGACTCCTAGTTCTTGTGTTATGTGAAGGAGTAAATAACACTTCCTTAGTCTGTTTTTTCCACATCATGATAGACCCCCATCATATTCCCACTTAGGCTGTGTCTACACGTGCACGCTACTTCGAAGTAGCGGCACTAACTTCGAAATAGCACCCGTCGCGGCTACACGCGTCGGGCGCTATTTCGAAGTTAACTTCGACGTTAGGCGGCGAGACGTCGAAGTCGTTAACCTCATGAGGGGATCGGAATAGCGCCCTACTTCGACGTTCAACGTCGAAGTAGGGACTGTGTAGACAATCCGCGTCCCGCAACGTCGAAATTGTGGGGTCCTCCATGGCAGCCATCAGCTGGGGGGTTGAGAGACGCTGTCTCTCCAGCCCGTGCGGGGCTCTATGGTCACCGTGGGCAGCAGCCTTTAGCCCAGGGCTTCTGGCTGCTGCTGCTGCAGCGGGGGATTCATGCTGCATGCACAGGGTCTGCAACTCGTTGTCGGCTCTGTGGATCTTGTGCTGTTTAGTGCAAGTGTGTCTGGGAGGGGCCCTTTAAGGGAGCGGCTGGCTGTTGAGTCCGCCCTGTGACCCTGTCTGCAGCTGTGCCTGGCACCCTTATTTCGATGTGTGCTACTGTGGCGTGTAGACGTTCCCTCGCAGCGCCTATTTCGATGTGGTGCTGCGCAACGTCGATGTTGAACATCGACGTTGCCAGCCCTGGAGGACGTGTAGACATTATTCATCGAAATAGCCTATTTCAATGTCGCCACATCGAAATAGGCTACTTCGATGTAGGCTTCACGTGTAGACGTAGCCTTAGTCATCTTTTTGCAAGCCAAAAAGTCCCAAGCTTTTTAATCTCTCCTCCTATGGAAGGCATTCAGTACACCAAATCATTTCTGTTGTCCTTCTCTGTACCTTTTCCAGGTGCAGTATATCTATTTTGAGATGAGATGATCAAATCAGCATGTAATATTCAATATATGGGCATACCATGAACTCATAAAGCGGCAAAATAATATTTTCTGTTTTTTAATCTGTCCCTTTCCTAATGAGTCCCAAAATTCTGCTTGTTTTTTTGATTGCCATTTCATATAGAGTAGGAGTTTTCAGGAAGGCAGCCAGGTTAGTTTGTATCTTCACAAAATGAAGAAAGCAGTCCTGTAGCACCTTAAAGACTAAACATATTATTTATTTATTAGGTGATGATGAGCTTTTGTGGGAAAGACCCACTTCTTCAGATCTGGAGAATTACTAAAAGAACTGAATGAAAAAGAACGGAGAGAAATTATTGATGGCTTAAGGTAATTTAGATGCCCTCATTTTGTATGTATAGTTGGGGATTGTATTTTCCCATGTGCATTACTTTGAATTTAGTAACTCTAAGTTTCATCTGCCATTATGTTGTCCAGGCACCCAGTTTGTTGAGATCTTTTTGTAACTCTTCACAGGCAGTTTTGGACTTAACTTTCTTGAGTAATTTTTTATCATTTGCTAATTTTGCCATCTCGTTGTTCTACCCCTTGCTCCAGATCATTTATGAATATGTTGAACAGCACTACTCCTGGTACCTCTGGGGAACATAACTATTTACCCCTCTTCATTCTTACCACTTATTCCTATCCTTTGTTTCCTTTCTTTTAACCAGAGTGCCTTGTAATGCCTTCAGGATCATCTAATGCTCTTTAACGCACTTTAGTGACAAGTCTTTTGTATCTTAATTCACCCTCCCTCTATTTGTGAGGAAATTCCCTTTCCCAAAGGCTGAACTGCTCTCAGCTTCTGAATCTATCATGTCACACAAATGTTGCGTTGCAGTTAAGAACTCTGTCTGGGGCTAGGGTACATAGAACTCAGGTATGCAATTTGGGGAAGAGGGGCTCCTTCCACAAATGGTATCCCTGAGCCCCAAGGGGTATAAGCAAATTTTGTATTGTAGACACTTTCTATTGTCTTTTGAATCTTGAGACTCTAACTCATTTGTATGTGCATATGTATATTTATCTGCTTTAGCTTTGTAAACAGCTGATATATTTCCTTTTCCTAGTTAATAAGCTGCCTAAAGATTGGCTATAGGTGAATTCTAATTATCTACACCAATCATCTGAAGAAATGGGTCTTACTCATGAAAGCTCATGATCTAATCATTTGTTAGTCTTTAAAGCGCTTTAGGAACTGCTTCTGATTTGGGAAGCTACACACTAACACACCTGTCCCCCCAGTCGGCGGGTTGTGTGTCTTGGGTGTGTTTGCCCTAGGACAGCCAATCAGTGATAGGTACGTGACCAGTGCTCGTGTTTAAAATAGCTCACACCGGTGCTTGGTCTAGAACTAACAAAGCTCCCTCTGTCACGAGTTACATTTTGTCTCCACATATTTAACTTTGGGATGCCAGCATTCCTTGTTATCGCCAGCTGAACACCTGTATGGGGCAAGGAAGCAGCCTTGTAAAAGTAAAGAGGACTTGACGTGTGACCTCATGTTTCAGACTGCTACTGAAAAGAAAGACTTGAAGGAGTGGAGGGACAATGCGAGGATGGGGGAATGGAAGGAGAATGTGGAGTGCTGGAAAGAAGATGTTAAGTGGCTCTTACAAGTTATGAAGTGCCAAGCTGACACTCCAGGCACTACTCGCACTTCAGATGGAACTGCTCTGTGACCACTCCCCTCCCACTGCAGCCAGTGTCCCAGAATTGTTTTCCATGTGCTCCCTGTCACTGTCCCGAGGCTGTCCCCAGGCAGCACCCACTGAATTCCACACCTGCCCCTTCATTGTGCAGCCCTGCAGACTCCCACTGGCACCTAATGTACTCAGCCCTCATCCCCACGCAGCTTAGCCTGATGAACTGCATTCCCCATTGCATGCCGCGTCAGGGCTGCATATGGTACTTGGACATGTACAAATCTGTAAACATGCCGGGAACTCACTTCCTCGCTTTCCCACTCCCTCCCACAAAGTGTGCATGTGGCAGGCTGTGCTTGTGTTTTACATTTGTTCTTTTTAATAAATGAAGTTCTTGGGTGTGAACGCAATCTTTATTCCGTTACATGAAAGCCGGCTGTGCCAGGGTGGGGCCAGGGGAGGAAAAGACAGGAGTAAAAACAGAGCAGCGATGAAGCTGACGATCACAGTGGGAGCAGCTGAGGAGCAGGCTGTCCTCAATCATTTATGGACACCTGATCCCACTCAGGGCTACCTTTATAAGCCCTTCTCCATGCAAGACAAGGGGAGGGAGAGTTTGGAAGGTGAGTGAGGAGAGGGAAGGAGACTTGGAGGAACACCAGAGGCCCCAAAGGAGGAGAGGAGCCTCAGCAGCCCGGGGGGCTGGACTGCCCCAGTCCCAGTGGGGCCTGAAGCTCAATCAGAGACTGTGAGGAACTGGTCAGCCAAAGGAGCCAAACAAAGGAGGGAACTTGCTGCCACGGCTACCACTAGTGGAAGGAGGTACCGGGGGAATTGTCTGGGGAAGTGGCCCAGGGAGAGGAGCTGCTGGGGCAAGGGCGATGGGAGTCAGCCCTCGCTGGTAGCAGCCATCCAGGGTCCCTGGGCTGGAACATGGAATGTGTGTGGGGCCCAGGTTCCCCCCAGACTGCCCCTTCCCCAAAAAAGGGTAATGGGGTTCATATGGTGGGGCCACTGGATTGAAAGAAGGACCTGGGGCCCAAGAATGAGACTGACTGTGCCACATGTGCACACAAGCGCACACATTGCAGCAACGCAAAAGGCAAATACATCAGACAGACCAATCACAGTCACCTGCTGGCACCTCAGCCACGTCCTCGCCATTCAGTGGAACAAATATTACTTTCTTTCAGCAGCAAGTTGCTGTTTTAAGTCATCCCTGATCCTTATGGCTCCATGCTGTGCTCCTTTAATAGCCCTGGTCTCAGGCTGTTCAAACTCAGCATCCAGGCACTAAGCCTCAGCAGTCTAGCTCCGAGTGAAGCTTTCACCCTTCTCTTCACAAATGTTGTGGTGGGTACAGCATGTTGCTATAATCATAGGGATGTCATCATCCGCCAGATCCAGCTTCCCATACTGACGTTGGCAGTAGGCTGTTAAACAGCCAAACACACTCCATAGTCATTCTGCACCTGCTCAGCCTGTTGTTGAACAGTTTCTTTCTACTACACATCTCAGAGCTGGAAGGGACCTTGGGAGGGCATTGTTAGCCGATGGCCAAGTGAGATGCCACTTATGCCCTTGTCTATGGCAGAGCCCACCAGTGACCAGGCTGAGAGCCGCTGAAAACCAGCTAGGTTCTTTGTTTTTGTGTTCAGTTTTGCACAGTAACAGGAGGAGTCAGGTTACCACTTAATCAATTCCTTTGTTTATTTATCTAACAAGTTAATCTCTTACTGTTACAATGCTTGTTTGTTTACCTAGCGAGTTAAGCTCTCGTGGTTACAATTGTTACAAGGTTTATACTTTGATTACAAATAGCTAGCATACACTCTAATTCATAGATCTATACTTGTTCAATGTGTGCAAAAATGAAAAGCAAAAGATAAAATACTTAGCAGGTCTTATTCTTACCCCTGCATTACCAACGTGGCTTGGCCAGTTTCTCTCTCAATCCCTTGGGAAGAAGTCCTTTGTCCCTTTTTCTCCAGGAGTCGGGCGTCCCTGGGGAGACCCCCACCCTCCTGTCTGGCCGCAAAGATGATTGGAGCTCAAATAGAGGGTCTGCTGGACCCCTCTCTTATACCCATTGGGTCACGTAGGCGTCTTCCTTGTTTCAATTGAATTAAACTGTCTGATGCTGGTTCTCACAGGGAGTTCAAGGGCGTAGTTCACACCTGTGAGGTAGACAATTGAGGGCATTTGTTTCTTAATGGGCCGGAGATTTTCCTCGTGTCTGGGACCTTGTGGGCAAATCAACTGATGGTAATTAGCCAAGGGCAGTCCAAGCCCCAGCTGTTAATTAGCCCATTGTTCTTAGCCTTGCTCCAGAGCTTCAAAGACCATGGCTAAGATAAGCCCATCTGCTCTCGGGCACTCCAGGGCTGGGCTATTCCTTTTAACCCTTTCGTGCTCTGAAGCACCTAGAGAAGGCAAGATGGAGTAGAGCAAATGGGGGGGTTCTGTCTGGCTACAGTCACCCAGTCCCATCCTCTCACAGAAGGACCCAGCACCCCCACTTTTTTTTTAAACAAAAAATATTTGCTCCAGATCCCGAATGGGCCCCCCTCAAGGGCTGAGCTCACAACTGTGGGTTTAGCAGGCCAGTGCTCAAACCACAGAGCCACGCCCCCCACACCAACATACAAAACCCCTACATTGCCCTGAGTCACATATTTTCAGAGCAGGATGCAGTTAATGGCCCTGCGCAGTTCTGTCAATATGAGTCCCCTGGTTAACTTTCCCGGTCCAAACTGATTACTGAGCAAGCAGTGGCTGTCTGGTGTAGCCATCTTCCACAGTGCAATGGCCACATATTTCTCCACAGTCAGGGCAGCTCTCATTCTCATGTCCTGGTGCCACAGAGTGGGGGGGTGAGCTCATCACACAGTCCCAGCAAGTGGCTTTCCTCATCTTAATGTTCTGCAGCCGCTGCTCTTCATCCCAGACTGGGCATGGCTGGCCAACTACAACAGCAGTTTCTCCTCTCTTGGTGTTCACACCTCAACATCAGCAGCTGAAAGGAGGCCACACCCTCCCTGGCTGAATTGACCCTGTCAACTCTGGCCTCTCTCTTGACTGGTACTCCCTTCTTTTCATGAGCCTGTATGTTTAGACCTGCCGCTGGAGTCTCACTACATGCATCTGACAAAGCGGGTCTTTGCCCGCAAAAGCTTATGCTCCAAAAAATCGGTTAGCCTATAAGATGCCACAGGACTTCTCGTTGTTTTTACAAGAACTCTTGTGTCATAGTGCCTATATGTGGCAAGATCAGGCTCTGACTTCTTATGTCACTTTGTAGCTTAATCTTGATGTGTTAGTAAAACTTAAGCCTTCTGTTGCGGGGGAGGCAAAAGGACCCGGGGATCCTGGTGGCCACTGCTGCTACGGCTACTCTAGGCCCTTTAAATTGATACTGGAGCCCTGGGTGGCACTGATGGTTGGTGGAGGGTGAGGCGGCATGCTCCGGACAGCACTGAGGGCTAGCTTCCCTCAGCCCTGCCCTTTCTGTCCGAGGTCCTGTCCCTTCTGGGAGTGTAGAGCTTCCGTCACACACACTGTGCTCAGGGCCCTGCAATTCTGTCAGCCCCCCAGTGAGATCTATCATCGTTTTCTTGAACAGTTTGGGATCCATTCCTGCAGCCCAAGGAGGCAGAGCATGAAGCACAAAAGCTGTTGAAAGACAGTGCCACTGAGGACAGAAGCACAGGGGTTCTGCGATGTGAAATGATGAACTACAGGGCACTTCAACAGGGCCCAGAATGCTCAGTGACTCCTGCTCCACCTTCCCACAAACCTCAGCAGCAGAAGAGGAAGAAGTGCTCTGTGGGATAGCTACCCAGTGTGCACCACTCCGAATGCTGCTGCAAGTGCCACATATGTGGCCACACCGCTGTGCTTGCGTCTGACAGCGGGGACACACGAGAGCCGTTTCGATGCTGCGCTCTGTGAGCGGCACTGTAACTGCTGGTGCTTTACATCTGTCAGTGTAGACAAAGCCATAGTCTGAAATCCAGATTAAATGCTTATTCACAATGACCTATACTTGAGGAACTCTGTGAATATTTTTAGACTACTTGTGATTGGCATCAGCAGCTAAATTCTACTTTGTCTGACTCTCTGCATATAGTTCACAAGACAACAGCGCCAGTGTGTTGCCCCAGTTATATTTTAAGTGGCTGTGTGATTTCTTGCTCAGTTTATTGAATGAAACTATTGAGGAAAGAGGAAATGAAATTGGATGGGTACCTGGAATGCCAGTTTCTACACTAGTTTCTGCTAGAATATAAAAGTGAGTTTGCCAAGGATTTGCAAATACACAAGGGAGAGAAATCTCAGTGATCAAAACAGTCATTGACATCCCAGGTACTGTTTCTTTAACATATGGTGCCTAAAGAATGCCCACACTCTAGTCAGATGCCAAACGTCTACTATCACTGTCTCTACCAAGGGGCAAGATGTACTGGAGTTATAATGGTAAAAGAAAATTTCTTAAACGCAGAGAGCTCCATTGCAGTTCTAATGATCACGGAAGTCACTTAACTCTTGCAAAGTCTGTTCAAGAGGGAAAGTGAACAGCTGCTGCCACACACCTTTTTTTGCATTGGCAAGTGTAACCCACACCCACACAGTGTAGGGCTCTGTCCTGTTCTCTGGGGTTTGATGACCTTTTTGCAAAGGTGGGTCTCCTAGCTCCAGCAGTAGCTGGTCATGCTTTAAGATCCAGAGGGCCTGAGTTTAATCCTCTCTGCTGATGGCATACCCAAGAGTGTTGTGTCCAAAATGGTGGGATGTAAGGGCAATTTGACCAGGGTGGACATCTACAATGGGTCTCAGTCATCAATAGAGGGAGTTATAGCACCACAGTGAGTGACCATGGGTTACATAAACAGAACTGATCCCAGGTGTAAAGACAATGTCTCAGTAGCTATGGTCAAGTGCACATTGTACATAGTTAAATCCTGTTTATGGTGCTTCTGTTGGGAGGTGCAGATGGACTGGGACTTACAGAAATAATGCTTCACAAGATGCTTTACCACTTAAGGCCACTGGGAAGTAGGTAAGGCTAATTATGACTATAGATGGGTGAACTGAGGAATGCCTAGGACACATGACTCAGCTAAGGACAAACAGCAATCCCAAAGCATAACCCGCTCTTTTGGCCAAAATCAAATATGCATCACAAAGTTAAGACATTCATGATCACTTTGGGTAAAGTAATAACTATGGGGCAAATTTATTGGCTGCAGCCAGTATGCGACTTTTGGAATGAATAAAATATGATTAAGTGGAGTCTCAACTTGTTAAACACTGGAACAGGGTGAGTAACTGGTCTTTTAGTTTGCTGTCAGCTCGAGATCCTGAAACCAGCCCTTTTCACAGTTTCAGGTTAAGTGCAGGGTAACATTTTGACGTGAAGCTTTTTAACATTTTTTGAATAAAACGACTCTTTGTTTAGAATGAAAACGTTTTGAAAATGCCAAAATGAAATGCTGCAATTTTATTATACTTCATTTTTACTAAAACAGATGTGTCATTTATCAGACCATAAGAGCAACCATACTGCCTCAGACCAATGGCACATCTAGATCAGTGTCCTGTCTTCTGACAGCGGCCCATGCCAAGTGCTTCAGTGGGAATGAACAAATCCATCCCCTGTCATTTACTCCCAACTTCTCGCAATCAGAACATAGGGATTACTGAAGCATGGGGTTGCATCCCCGACCCTCATGGCTAATACCTATTGAGGCACTGGTCCTCCAGGAACTTTCCTAGTTCTTTTTTTTTTTTTTTTGGACCCTGTTACAGTTTTGGCTTTCACAACTTCTTCTGGCAAGGAGTTCCACAGGTTGTCTGTTATGTGCAGAAGTACTTTTTGTTTGTTTTTGTTTTGTTTTAAACTTGCTGCCTTTTAATCTCATTGGGTGACCCCTCGGTCTTGCGTTGTGTGAAGGAATAAATAAAACTTTGTTCAATTATTTTACATCACTCAAAATTTTATAGCTGCATAGTCTATTCCTTCTTAGTTGTCTATACCAATCTGTGTTTTTGTCCCTGCAAAAAATTCTGGTCAAAACATTTCACTCAGCTCTGTTCAACACTTACCCAGCTTTTCTGAAGAGTCAACCTTTGAACTAGTCCAACAGCAAAAATCCACTGATTTGAGACAATTGTTTCTCAAAGGGTGGAATTTTCAAAGAATTGTACTGCTTTGTCCATGTACAATGGAGAGCATCAGAGGGGCATCAGTAAATCTTTCTGTCAGCAAAATTTCACTCTTAATGCTGCTATCATTGACTTACAAGACTATAGTTCTTTCCACTTGTTAAAAATAGTTAAACAGCCACTAGCCATATTCACCTCACGAACCCTTCCATTATAATCACCACACATCTGGACTGTTGCGCTAGTCACTGCAGTTCTACAACAAGGCAGTGAATTATTTTGTGTCATAAAGCTACGTCTACACTGGGATGCTACATCGAAATAGCTTATTTCGATGTAGTGCAATGAAAATAAGCTATTTCGATGAATAGCGTCTACATGTCCTTCAGGGCTGGTGCTGTCGACGTTCAACATCGATGTTGGACAGCACTACATTGAAGTAGGCACTGCAGGGGAGTGTCTACACACAAAAGTGGCCCAAATCAAAATAAGGGTGCCAGGAACAGCTGCAGACAGGGTCAAAGGGCGGATGAGCACTTCTGGGGCAACAGCAAACTGCTCCCTTAAAGGGTCCCTCCCAGACACACTCAGCCTGCACAGTACGCGGTCTGCAGAGCCACAAGCATGCACACCCCGTGAAGCACCATGGACACCCAGCAGCAGCAGCAGCAGCCGCCGCCGCAGCCAGAGGCCCACACACCCACCCCTGGAGGAGCAGTGGTTGCCCTGCTCAGTGCCATGCAGGAGGCAGCTGACCATCTTTTATTTGAGGAAGATGAGCTGCCCCCAGGGGATGAGAAAGCAGCCCCAGACCTTGCTGCCCTCCAAGCACACCCCCCACCCGCCACAACGCCACCGGCTGTGGAGATACACCATGAGCATGGACTGGTGGGAGCAGCTGGTGCTCGGCGAGTGGGACAACGACCGCTGTCTCCGGAACTTCCGAATGAGCCGGCAGACATTCCTGGAGCTCTGCCAGTGGCTCACCCCTGCCTTACGGCACCAGGACACCCCCATGCAACATGCTCTCACTGTAGAGAAAGGGGTCGGCATCGCTGTCTGGAAGCTGGCCACTCCAGACAGCTACTGATCTGTAGGGCAGCAGTTCGGCGTGGGCAAGGCCACCGTTGGGGCTGTCCTCATGGAGGTAAGAGGACCCAGGGGGAAGTGGGGGAGCCCTGAGGGGAGGGCCAGACACACCCTGCACACCCCTCACTGGTGCTCTCTCATGTCCTTCCCCTGCAGGTCGTCCACGTAATCAACGCCCTGCTCCTCCACAGGCTTGTGCGGCTTGGGGACCCGGATGCTGCCATCGTGGGGTTTGCTAGCCTGGGCTTCCCAAATTGCTTTGAGGCTCTAGATGGGACCCATATCCCCATCCGTGCCCCCGGAGCACAGCGGAGGACGCTTCCTGAATAGGAAGGGCTACCATTCCATGGTCCTCCAGGCCTTGGTGGACAGCCGGGGCCGCCTCTTGTACATTTATGTTGGCTGGCCTGGCAGCACCCATGACGCCCAGGTGTTCAGAAATTCAGGCCTGTGCCGCCGGCTGGAGGTGGGGACCTAAATCCCCCAGTGGGAGATCCCTGTGGGGGACACCACCATGCCCCTCTGCGTCGTCGCAGACGCGGCGTACCCCCTCCGGGCCTGGCTCCTGCACCCCTACATGGGCCATGTCACAGCCAACCAGAAGCGGTTCAACACGTGCTTGAACCAAGAGTACCAGGTGGTCAAGTGCACTTTCGGCCGCCTCAAAGGGCGCTGGAGGTGTCTCCTCACCCACCTGGATGCAGGGCTTACCAACATCCCCCAGGTTGTGGGTGCGTGCAGCGCACTCCACAACCTGGAGGAGAGCAAGGGGGAGGCCTTCTTCCAGGGCTGGGCTGTGGAGGCTGGCAGGGCCGACGTCCAGCCACCCGCTGCCGCCAGTCGCCAGGTCGACCCTGAGGGGATCTGGGTCTGGGAGGCCCTGTGGGCCCATTTTGACCAGGCTGCGGGGTGAACGCTGGCAGGGCCAGCTGTGGGTGAGCCACCCACTGCACCCCCCCATCCTCCACAACACTCCCTGCCCCCACGCCCACACCACAGAGAACCTGAGAGCACACCCCCCCCGCCCACACTTCTGTGCAATAAATGGAATTTGTTTTTTTAAACAAAACTGTGCAATGTGTATTAATTATTAAAAGAAGAAGGGGGGAACTATGTACGTGGGGGGGCAGGTACTAAACAGGGGGTAGAACAAAAACTATTTACAAAGATGGGGGGAATATGTCCAAAGGAGGGGGGCTTTGGGGGGCAACATCCTCAGCCACGCACCCCCTATTGTCCTGCGCCTGGTGTTGGGGGGGTGCGACCCATGTCTGGGCCGGAGGCCCTGTCGAGGCTGCGTGGGGGCCGGGAGAACCGGCAGATAGGGACAGGTGGTGTCCGGAGGCCCATGGTCCCCCTCGGCGGCAGGCCCCAGGATGGCGGATGGTGGAGGGACAGCAAGCGGAGCGGCGGGGGGGGGCCAAGTGCTGCGCAATGTCCTGGAAGGTGCACATGAAGGCCCCCCAAGCCTCCTGGCACCAGGCCAGCGCTCGGTCCTGGAGATCGAGCCGCCGCTCCTCCACCTGCAGGTGCCGCTTGGACACCTCCAGCTGACGCCGGAGGGTGGTGAGCAGCTGTGGGTCCGTGGACACCTGCGGATGGCTCCACCTCTGTCGGGCTTGTCCTGGGGCTGGTCTGTGCTCCGCCGAGGGGCTGGCCTGCTGGGATGGCCCCGGTGGGCTGTCCGGGACCACAGACACCACGCCGGTGCTTTCCGGGCCCTCCGATGGTGCAGCTGCGGAACAGAGGTGGGAAGAAGAGTGGAGACATTCTGGGCCCTGATCCGTAGCCCTTGTCCCCCCACCCCTCTGCTGCTGGTTCCCCATCCCCGTCCCCCGGAGATGCTGATGATGCTGATGGGTGTGCACCCCCCTCCCCACGGGGGACCCTAGGTTCCGCTCCCCACATCCGCAGGGATGGGGCATGGCGCTGTCCTGCTGGGGGGCAGGGGCTGATGGACTCTTCTGAGGGACATGCTACTGCTGTCCTCGGGGCCATGGTCATCTGGGTGTGTGGAGGGCCCTGGTCATGTCTCTTGTCCCCGCCCCTTAACCCTGGGGGTGTGCACCGTGGGGGGGTACATACCTGACACTCCGCTCCCACGGTCGGGGGACACCCATCGGGTGGACACCCTGCTGGAGCTGTGGGAGGGGAGGTCGATTTGGAGCCCCCCCGTCATTGGAGGACTCCTCCTTCTCCTCTGGTGTCCCAGGGGTGGGCTCCTGGGGGGGCCCCTGGCATGCATGGCTGGCCTCTGGGGTGGACTCCATCTCCGGGGCCTGCTGGGGCTCGTCGCCCGAGGTGTCAAGGGTGGCCGGGGGGGGGAGGTGTACTGGGGGGCCCAGGATGGCCCTAAGCTCCCTGTAAAAGGGGCAAGTGGCGGGGGTGGCCCCAGATCAGCTGGCTGTGTCCCGGGCCCAGGCGTAACCCTGCTGCAGCTCCTTTACCTTATTCCTGACGTGGTCAGGAGTGTGGGCAGGGTGATCCCAGGCAGCCAGGCCCTCGGCCAGCTGAGCGAACGCATCCCCATTCCTCCTCTTGCTCCCCATTACCTGCAGCACCTCCTCCTCGCTCCAGAGCCCCAGCAGGTCCCAGATCTCGGCCTTTGTCCAGGAGGGGCCCCGCCACCTCTTCCCCTGCTGGCTGGCATGCTGGGAGCCCTGGGTCCCCTTGGGGGGGTGCCCTGTGGGCGCTTGGGGGGGCTGGCTGGATGCCATGGGTGCTGGGTGTTGGGTTGGGGCTCGTGAGGACGTGCAGGCTGGGCACATGGCTGTGCTGCTGCGGGCACATGCTCTCAGCTTCCTGCACAGGAAATAAGGGGGTGGGGAGCTTTAAGGGGCTGCTGTACGCGGCGACCATAGAGCTCAGGGGCTGGAGAGAGCGTCTCTCAACCCCTCAG
The DNA here is from genome assembly GCF_033958435.1 of Carettochelys insculpta. Taxonomy (NCBI): domain Eukaryota; kingdom Metazoa; phylum Chordata; order Testudines; family Carettochelyidae; genus Carettochelys; species Carettochelys insculpta. Next base: position 25,827,019 of record NC_134140.1, on the reverse strand, counting down.
CTGATGGCTGCCATGGAGGACCCCGCTATTTCGATGTTGCATGACGCGGATCGTCTGCACGTGCCCTACTTCAACGTTCAACGTCGAAGTAGGGCGCTATTCCCATCTCCTGATGAGGATAGCGACTTCGACATCTCGCCACCTTACGTCGATTTCAACTTTGAAATAGCGCTCAGCACGCGTAGACGCGGCGGACGCTATTTCAAAGTAGGCACGGCTATTTTGAAATAGCCGGCTAGTGTAGACGTGGCTAAAGAGAGAAAACATCATTCCAAAGAGAACATACTCTCCCTGCTTAAATGCTCAAGGTATCCCCTTCATTCATGGGTATGTTTATTCCATAATTATGTGTGGAGATTTTTTTTCTTTAGGTGAAAGAAAGGACACCAAACAAATCTGCTGTACTTTGGTGGTGCACAGCTGGAATGAAGTTCCAGCAAAATTATCCCAGTTATATGTCACTGTTGAACAGCAGAATTTGTGTGCTATGCATGACATTGGCATTACAGATTTGAAGTGACATTTTTCTATCCCACCTCTTAGTGCAATTCTCAAGACACTTCTTTGATTGGAAAAGAGAAGTATTAACTGCCTTAAAAATAAACATGAAGCAGCCTTCTGTAGTGAACATTAAGAAGAGCTTGAAAACTGCCACCAGGGACAGATTTCCCTAAAGAATCTATTTCAGGTGGAAGGCTATCATCACCCGGAAAAGGGGGAAGGAAATCATAATCACCACAAGTCAACAAACACATTCTGAAGACAACAAGATTCCATTATTCAAGAATAAGAGCCTAGGTGGGTGATAAGTAATTTGTGTGGGAGCAGGACAAGTGAGTCAGTGAAGATCTCTGTTAGGGAGGAAAAACGAAATAGTAAATATTTAATTTATTTCTACCTGTGCGTGAGCCAGATGCAATGTGGGGATGGGGAGGGATAGAAGTAAGTGAAAGGGCAGAATTAAAAAGAGATATTGAAAATATCTGAGTTTTCATTTGTTTTATACCAAGATGAAGAACTAACAGCATTTACTTCAGCAAGACCAGGATTTCACCTACACAGTGTAAAAAAACTGGAACTGAGTACAGGGAGGAGTAAATCTCCACTTCCTTCATATGGAGCTCAATTAGAGCAACCAATCTGTCCAGCTACATTTTTATTTTTACTTAGGGTAAAGCCCTGTGAGGTGCTAAGCTCCTTTGACCCTTTATTGAATAAAACACTGAAGCCCGTCTTTAACTCTTTTTTAACTTCAGTGGAATTTGTGCCAGTGCTTAAGAGCTACTTTGCACAGGGGCCAAAGTCAACAGCAGCTGAGTTTTTTAGTGTCTCAAAGGATCAAGCCCCAGGATCAGGGTCAGACATGTATTTGTCAAAAGACCTAAACACAACATTTTAGTGAAACTGAACCCAAAGCATGAAATGGACTAAAGAAGCACTCTCGCAAAGGCTTTTTTTAATGAGAATCATCTAAACCTGCTTTTACAATAAGAACAAGATCTTCTTTGAAGAAATTTGGTTAAATTTCAAAATCAGGCTGGCTTGTAAAGAAAACCAAAATGTTCTATTCTCAGATTGATAGAAGGCATTACCTGCTTCCATGTTCCTTTCTGGACACAAATCCCTTTTGAGTAAATGCAATCTGAACCTGGTGATAAGAGGAGGATATAAATCTATTTTAATTAAAAGTAGACTCACAATCCCTTTAAAGCAAGACAATAAACTATTCTATTGCATAGGGAATAAGCTGACCAGATTTCTGAATGACAAATCTATGGTATTGTGGAGCAGGTGTTGTAAGTGCTTATCAGAGATTTGAGGAAATATGTTACACCGATAAGAGAGAGATTTATCATTGCATTGTACATAAGTAAACACTAATATCTCAACTGGGAATGGTTACACATGAAATAATTACACTTTGGAACAGGAGAAGAGGTTAAGGGAGAAAACAGTACCTTCAGCTTTCTGTAGCTTGCCATATTTCATCATAAATGACATCAAATTTGCAGATTTATTTGCTAATATCTGTAGCAACTATATTAACAGGGTACATAAAAGTCAGTTTTAAAACTGCCTGTGGTTTTAATCATTTTGCATCATAGAAATGGCTTAATAAGATTTCTCCAACTAGAATTCCCTTGAACTTAAAGCCATGTACTATACAGAAAGGTACATGGCCACTAAAGAGGGCTGCCATGCCTGGTACTTATGAGGAATGAATGTTTATGTTAATAGCCCCTGTAGCTGGGCATGTCCGTGTCTTAGGGGAGGGAAGCAAATATTTGCCTTCATAAATCTAGATTTATATTTTGTATGTGTTTAAGAGCTAGAAAGTATTGCCTACCTCTTTCTACCCAGCTGCAGCAATTTCAGGAATGAAAGAAGTATTTTTGCATGTGGCAGTGTTTGCATGTTAAAGCGACACTCGCCTTTCACGAATGGCCCCATTGCAATTGATGACATTGAGTCGGGTTCGAGTGGGAAATGTGCTCAGTGTTATGTCCAGAATCCAGCTTACACTTAAATATGGGCACTTACCTTTCTGCGGGAAAGTTGTCCTGATGATTTCAATATAGCAGAACGACTCGTGCTTAAAATTAAGTACACGCTTTGCTGACTGTGCTTGGTCAGCAGGATTAGATTCCTGACTTTTAAAGGGCAATGATACCTCTTCACATGGGTAATTAATACAGGTAAATTTGCTGTCTCTTTAATGCACTGGCATTTATATCACACATTTTCTCCTTTTGCTTGCTGCAGAAGTTGCAGTGCACTGGAATGGAAAGAAGAGGCACAGAGAGCTAGGCATTTGCGAGTATGTGAGCCCACTGCCAACTCATTCCACTGTAACACAGAGCCTACCTACCCACCTTGGCGCAGGTGGGAACAGAAAGTGTTGGGGAGGGCTCAGGGACCTGGTGATGAATAGATATGTGGGAGAAAAGAAGTGAGGGTCAGGGTTGAGCCTGAGAAATGGTGGACTGAGGGGAAGAGGGAGAAGGAGAAATGCAGTGAGAAGGCAGAAATAAAGGTTGAGGCACTGGGGTGGGCAGAGAGATGTGGAGACAACAGAGAACAAGGAATGGGTCAGAGAGGAAAGGGGAGCTGTTAGTGAGGGAGTGAAAGGAGGGATGGACAATGGAACACCCAGAGAGAGAGTCTCCTCCTAGTCTGTTGGTTTAGTTCTTTTCTGAGCAGGACTGTGCCACATGAACGAGGGGGTGGGGACAGAGCACAAAGAGAAAGGAGCTGCTGCTCTATAAGGAAGAGAGGGCACTAAATAGGAGTGAGAAGAAAATGGGAAAGAACAAAGGAAAGGAAAATGGGACAGAGAAATAAGGTGATACAAGGAAGGTGAGTTGTATTTTAGGGGTGCCCAGAGGCAGCAACCATGATTGGGGTCCTTTTGTACTAGGCATTGTAACCACACAGTGACAGCCGTTATGTTCTCTGGGGGAGGAACAAGCTATACAGACAAGAGAGACAAAACATGAGAATGAAAACAGGCCCAGAAGCAAAATGACTTGCCCCAGGCCACTCAGCAGGTAAGGGGCAGAACCAGGAACCAGAGCTGGGCAAATAACTGATTTTTCCCCCCTGTTAATTTGCAGTTCAAAAAACATGGGAAAAATTAATTTGGTCTGAAATGAATCTGAAAAAAATAGACAAATCATAAATGTGCATTTCTCAGGTCAAACAAAACACGACTCAACCCAAAATATTTTGCTTCCAAGCATTTTCAAGTGTAAGCATGACAAAAGTGTGTGTGTGTGTGGGGGCTGCTATCTTCCAACTTTTCAAGTAGAGTTTAGGGTACTCCCCCAAGATGTGGGAGACCCAATTTCACTTCCCCATTCTGCAGCAGTGATTTAAATACAGGTCTCCCAGCTAAGTGCTCTAACTAGAAAGCTATAAAGTTGTTCCCTTTTCTGCCTCGTGCTCCAAGTCCATTGAAGTATTTTCTACAAAGTGAACCTGCTTGAACAGGAGAGATGGAGACAGACCTCAGAAGAGCCAATAAATCTGTGGTTGGGGCTGCATTGTATTTTTGTTAACTACACTTTTTTTCTATGACAGAAAAGGGAATGCTACGAGGAACTGGCTGGAGAATGCTTTGATTCTCTTGTCTGTCTGGATGCCATGATGTCTCCAGTATGCCATGGTGTTGTCTAGTGACACAGAAGGAATCAAGACCTATTTATAATATGTGTGTGTGTGTGTGTGTGTGTGTGTGAGGGGAGGGAAGCAAGAGAGGTCAGCAAACACTTTGAAAACACTTGCTCAGGAAAAAAGTGCACACGGCCTCCTGTCTCCAGTTACCTTCTGTAGTATGGCTTAAAGGACCATTCAGTGTGTCTATGTCTACACTACAGTGATCTGTTGACAGAAGTTATTGTTGTTAGTTATCTTCCGACAAAACTTCTGTTGCCAGATAGTGGCCAAACAGCAAATCGGATCAAAAAAGCAATCTGCTGTGTCGCCAGAGAGCAGCCAGACTGACCAGCTGCTCTCTCAACAGAGCAGCCAACCAGAAGCACAGTAGACAGGGCCACCCAGTGACACGGAAGCCCTGGCTGTTGACAAAGGGCTGCGCAGACTGTCCACACAATTTTTTTGTCGACAGATGCTGTGAAGAAAGGCATTCTGCATTGTGGGGGAGAGGCAGATGGCTGTCAACAAATGTGCCATGTTCTGTCGATTTACTGTCAACAGAACACATTTTTAGTGTGGACGCTTTGCAAGTTTTGTCAACAAAACTGGTGTTTTGTCAACAAAACTACTGTAGACACAGCATGGCTGGTTGGTGTTGAAAGAGGAAATAATGCACAAAACCTGCTGGACCTTGTGTTGGTGCTTCCCATTAATATTCCTCTCTCTCTTTCTCTCTCTTGCTCTCCTTCTGCAGAGAACGCTTGCTCTAAAGCCTACTGACATCGATGGAAAAACCCATTGTTTCTGATGGGTTTCAGATCAGGCCCCAAAAGTAAGAGTGGCTGGGTCCCAAAAGCATAAAATAAAGTAAGAGTGGCTGGGTCCTTAAAGCATAAAATAGAGTGTGGTGTGAGATTAAAAACCACCCCTTCTTCTCAGCAAACAAGACAGGACATCAGAGTGAAAATGCTCTTCCCACCTCACCAGCACCAGGTGGGACATCTGAACAAAAGCATGGCTGCTGCTACTAGTGCATGAATCTATTTAGGCTTGACACTTAAGTACAAACTACAGAGGAAAAGTTACTGGAAGTCTCTGTGCTATCTTTTTTTCATCAGGTTTCGTCTTTTTTCCTGTTATGCCTGCAAGCCTCAGATTTGTCAGCTCTTGCTTAGCATGAAGGCATGCCTCACACAGGCTGTTGTCTTTAGTTTTTCTCTAGCAGTTCACATTTCAGACTTGTCATGAGCAATTTCGGATTTTTCATCTTCCTGCCAGATCAGTGCATGTGTCTGCAAGTTCCAGTAAATCTTGTACAAAACATGGCTCCACAAATCAAGATATTCAGCAAGTAGGGTCTAAAATGAAACCAATTTCATAGTCATAAGATAGGGCCAGTTCCTCAGTTAAATTTTTAATGTAAACTTTTAAATAGCAGAACTGCACTTGATCAATATCAATGGTCTTTCTTAGAAAAAGATTCACTGTTTTACATTAAAAGCAGAATTAATCTCTACTCTTTGCAGAAGACTCATCGCATGCTAAAGCCTGTTCAGTTAAGCAATCTGCTCTGTCGACAGAGAGCAGCCAAACTGCCTGCCCTCTGTCGAGAGAACGGCTGAATGGAAGCTCTGCAAACAGGGCTGCCCGGTGAACTGGAAGACCTCTCTGTGGAGAGAAGTGTCTATACTGCACTTCTGGTGACAGAACTCGGTTGACAGAAGTATTATTTCTCAAAATTTGGCTGTGTCCACACTAGTTGCACCTGTTGACAGAAGTACAGGGAAATGTGGACAGAACCTCCGCCCACAGCTTGCGTCCACACACAATTTGCTCTGTTGACAGAGAATTGCCAGACTGCACTGCCCTCTGGTGCCAGAAAGAGGAAAGAGGAATGGCAGCTCGGCAAAGGGCTGCCCGGCAACCAGAAGTCTTCCAGAGTCTCAAAAATAACCCAGATGTTATAATCAAACCAGCTGACAAAGGGGGTGCTGTTGTTATCATGAATAGGTCAGACTATGAACAGGAGGCAGGCAGACAACTCTCCAACACTAAATTTTACAGATCTCTCTCCTCTGATCCCACTTTGGAATTCCAAAAGAAATTACAACAACTACTGAAGGAACTCCCTGCTGCTACTCGGGACCTTATTCACTCAGACACATCATCTGAGCCGCAACCTGGATTATTCTATTTACTTCTCAAAATCGACAAACCTGGAAACTCCAGACTCCCTATCATTTTGGGTATTGGCGCCCTTACCACCGGACTATCCAGTTATGTGGACTCCCTCCTCAAATCCTGTGCCACCAACACTCCCAGCTATCTCCAAGATACCACTGATTTCCTGAGGAAATTACAAAACATCGGAAAAGTTCCTGACAACACCATCCTTGCCACCATGGATGTAGAGGCTCTGTACACTAATATTCCACATGAAGACGGATTACAAGCAATCAGCAATACCATCCCTCATGTCACCACAGCCAATCTGGTGTCTGACCTCTGTAACTTTTTTCTCACCAATAATTATTTCTGATTTGGGGACAATTTATGCATCCAGATTAGTGGAACTGCTGTGGGCACCTGCTTGGCCCCACAGCAAGCTAATATATTTATGACTGACCTGGAACAATGATTCCCCAGCTCTCGTCCCCTATTACCCCTCCTCTACTTACGATACATCAATGACATCTTTATGATTTGGACCATGGTATAGAGACTCTAGAAGAATTCCACAGAGACTTTAACAATCTGCACCCCACCATCAACTTACGCCTTGACTACTCCACGCGAGAGATACATTTCCTGGACACTACAGTACAAATCAAGGATGGCCCGATCAGTACCGCACTCTACCAGAAACCCACTGATCTCTATACTTACCTACACACTTCTAGTTTCCATCCTGCACACACAACTAGATCCATTGTTTACAGTCAAACCCTTAGGGACAATCACATTTGCTCTGATCCTATGGACAGAGACTGAAAACTACAAGATCTCTACCAAATATTCATAAACCTGAATTACCCACCGGGAGAAATAAAAAAAAAAACAAATTGACAGGGCCAGACGAATACGCAGAGACCAGCTACTTCAAGATAGGCCCAAAAAAGCCAATAACAGAACACCACTGGTCATTACCTACAGCCCCCAACTCAAACCACTGCAATGCATTATTAAAGAGCTACAACCTATCCTTAATCAGGATGCCACACTCCAGAAGGCCCTAGGTGACAGGCCTGTTCTCTCCTACAGACAACCTCCCACCCTTATGAGGATTCTCACCAACAACCACAGTCTATACGGCAGGAACACCAGTCCTGGAACTTTTCCTTGCAACAAGGCCCACTGCCAACTTTGTCCACATATCTATTCTGGTGATACCACCACTGGACCTAACCAGGTTATTCACAGAATCATGGGCACATTCTCGTGTTCCTCAACTAACATCATATATGCCACTTTAATGGAGTGGGCCATTCTGTTAATGACCTGAAAGTCTGTGTTTTACTGAAGAGGAATTTTTCACAGCAGTTTGGAAAGAGAGGCTGCTGAACTCTCTTTTATATTCAAATTTGACACATTAACACGTGATTTGAATCAGGACAGCAATTTTCTAGCTCATTATAGGGGCTCTTTTACATACTTTGCTTTATTTAATTCTTGCCCCCCCCGCCCCTTCTTCCCCTCTGCTCTCTGATTTACTCACCTTGATAATATTTTTCTGATTTGTCAACCTTGATTACTATTTTTGGTTCTGTGTGCGTTAAATATTGAGTCTGTTCTGGTATGGCTATGGCCTGAAGAAGTGGGTCTGTCCCACAAAAGCTCATCACCCAGTAAATTATTTTGTTAGTCTTTAAAGTGCTACTAGACTGCTTCTTTGTTCTGTCAACAGTGTATGCCTCAAATTTTTGAGGGGTAATACTGTTGAGGCAAATGCAGACTCTGTTGACAAAACGCTTTAAGTGTGTAGACAGTCCCTGAGTTATGTCGACAGAAGTCCCCTTTTGACGACAAAAATCTCTAGTGTAGACGCAACCTTAGTGGAGCCAGGGTCTATGAAACATGGTTGCATGTGTTTATAGGAATTTTCACAAACCTTTCTTATTTCAGTTCATTTGGGTACAAAATTCCTAATGTTCTACTTAAAGTTCTGTGTTTATGTAAACTAACTGAGTTCTCTCTCTCTCTCTCTCTCTCTCTCTCTCTCTCACACACACACACACACACACACACACACATTTCATTGACAGATTCATGAATCCTGGCCAACTTTCAGACTTCTAATGAAGTCCCAAGCCAAGTGGCTATGAAACATTGTTACCGAAGTGTCAAATGCTTCCAGAGAAGTGGTTGATGCAAATGTCGGAAGGTGATGCTGCAGGATGCAAGCTTTAGAAGTAGTTTAATTGTGGCAGCGATAGGACAGCATACACAGGGAGAGGGTACCAGAGATGATCTGGGTTCTATTCCTGGCTCTGCCACTGAACTTTTGTATGACCTTGGGCAAGCCACTTTCCCTTTCTGTGCATCTGTGTTCCCCTCCCGTTGTTTGTCTTGTCTCTTTAGATCACAAATCTTGCTCTTCTGGCAGATGGTCCAGATTCTGTGTTTGTTTATGGTTAGTGTGCCAAGGTAGAGAGTCATCTGTATAGTCCTGGTGTGAAATACACACTCACTGCTGCCAGGATATTTTTTACACAGAGGTCTAGCAGGAAATGTGACCTGTATATCATAATTAAATATTTAATTCCTTTTTTTTAGTGCCAAATGGTCACAGTCATCACTGTCTGTCTGAAAAATCTGCTCCCCTTTAGGCTTTGCTGCTCACACCCTTTGTTTCTCTTCCTTCCCCATTGCATTTCCCTATTTCTCCTCCTTTCGCAGCAATTCCACTCACCCAGCTGCATTGCTCCTTTCCACTTAGCTGGTCAGGAGGAAGTAGTTTAATCTTGACACTCAAGTGGATTTTAGAGCAGCGTGAGGGGGGTGTCCACACCCACAGTAGCATAGAAAGGGCTAATGAGGCTAAAAAGAGGCCAATCCAGCAGATAGGCCATGGATGAGAGGATATAGCTGCCTTAATTAGTCCCCTGAATGATGGTGGAGTGTGGCTGAGAACGAACAGGTGGGCCTAGTTTTAAATCAGCAGCAGAAAGGGGCTGAATTGAAAAAAGTTTGCTGTCACTTCCTGGACAGGAAGGAGGGCCAAGCTACCCACTGATGGGAGAGGCCAGAGGAAAAGGCTCAGGGAAAGGGCAGTGAGGTTTAAGACAGAGCTGATCTTGACCTGGGCATGCTGAGAGTCACTGAACCAAATTCTAAATCCGGTCTATGAAGGAAACCATTTTAAGCCAGCACCTTGACTGCTGATTAAAGCATCCCAGAGCTGGAGCCCAGAGTAGAGAGCAGGCCTGGATTCCCCTATTAGCCCCTTGGGAAGCAGCAGGTTTTGATGCTAAATGCAAAGTCTACCAGAGGCGCTTTGTCTGGAAAGACTTTGCTATTCCTGCAAGAGGAAAACACACTTTCTTGGTCAGAGGTCCAAGCCATGAAGGGAGCACTCTGAGAGAAGCAGAGTGAAGAAGAGAGAGCAGGGCATGTGCATTAGCATCAGAAAGGAGCCTGAGACCTGGAATTAGCTTAAAGAAACATGCCATTATTGCCATCACATCAGAGCAGCGAGAATGGCCAGGGTTAATAATGATGTAGTGTTAAGTGTTTGCTGTAGTCACATTGGTATTCGATAAAGGAAAGAGAAACATGCTCCCATGGCAAGGTTTTATGTCACAGGATTGTATAGACTTGCACCCCAATTCAGCGGAGCACTGAAGTCCATTTCTAAATGATGCACTGAACAGGAATGAACGTAGGAAAATATTCTGCTGACTCAGGGTCAGAATCTCCGGCTCCTGCCATTCACCTGCAAATAACTATCTCAGAAAGGCTTGGCTTGCTTGCTAAGTGAGCCATATTCATGGAGAATCAGGATACAGTAATGCCTTGGCTGTTCCTTCCTCTGTAGAACAGCAACAGTTACAAGAACACAAGTGTTCCTGTTAACGGGTTTAAATTTCAAGGGATGTTTAGGTTGGACACGAGGAACATTTTTCTAATGGCCGGGGTAGTTAAGCTCTGGAACAAATTGCCTGGAGCGATTGTAGAATTTCCATCATTGGTAGTTTTTAAGAACAGGTTAGACAAACATATGTTAGCAATGGTCTAGTTAATACTCAGTCCTTTCTTGAGAGGAAGGAATTGGACTAGATGACCTGTTGAGATCCCTTCTCGTCCTATAATTCTTATTCTATTATCCAGGCAATCTGATACCTAAGGGCTTTGAGAGGTGCTATGGATTTTCTCTTTTCTTCTCACTTTATAATTGCTTGGGAGAGGTGATGACATAAACTTAATGATCCCTACTCTGTCTCTGAAGAACAGAATCCTCCCATTAGGAAGCACTGCTAGGACAATCTGAAAAGGGTGATAAAAGGAAAAGACAGAGGCAAGGCCATCTGAGATAAAAGCCAGAAGCATGCCCTTAGAGAGATATTACTAGCATGTAAAGTGACTCTTACAAAAGGGTAAGGAAATTATCAAGCAAAGGAACATACGTCTCTCGAAATGCTGTCAGAAAACAGACCACTCTTTTGTGTCAAAATCTGGCATGAGTGAAACTCTTAGAACCCATGTGATCGTAAACAATAGAAACTGTTACAGGGGAAACCATGATTCCCCCACAGCAAATGTATTATAAATAATGTCTCTCTTTCCTGTTTATAAGAGACAAAAGCCTTTCTGGTGATGGCTATTTAAAAGTGGGCTGTTCTGAAATTTGCCAAATGAAGAAGTCAGAGAAGGGCCTCTAAAAGGGAGACTTGCGTAGAGCCAATTAGAAAATCTGTTCCTCCATTATGAAAAATTGAAACATTTCTAAACTTCTTCACTAACTCTGTTTTACTCTGCATATCAAGAAAAACTTTGGCCCTGTGACGCAGTTCATTGGGCTGTGGAATAGCTTACCAGAGAAAGGTAATGGAAATTGCGTAATTTGGTTACCCTAAAGTAATTACAGTGAATTTAGAAAGAGCACTTTTGAAATAAATTGCTGCTTGGCATGAGCAAAGGTATCAGACTCTTGAGACTTCTAGGGCTTTATCTTTAAAAACTTTAGGAGATATACTATTGCTCCTATCCTGTGATTTCAGAGAAGTAATCCTAATATGGTTTTGTAACCTTTAGCGTGTGTGACATAATAGGTCTTTGCCACTCAAAATTTCTATCATTGTTTGAATTTGGAAGGGTGCATTGAAATGATTGTTTAAAAAAAAGCTCATAATAGTGAGCTCATTGCTATGAAGTCTGGATGGTTTTGTTTCTTCATTAGAACTCAGACATCCTACTAGGACATAAATTTAATTTGGAAACAGTCTACCTTATACTCCAGATTTACAATGGCAAAACTTAGCCAATTGCCCCGTCTATTACTGTGATCTCCTTCCAAGTAGCCATTACGATCTTCAGCATGTGTGTTATCAATGTATTTTAGTTTTCCAGTACCAGGGCCTGACTTGGCTGTTGGAGTGTTTGTTTCAAAATCAATGAAGTAAATGAGAAAAAAAAAATTACCCAGCGAGTTTTTGAGCTACACTCTGGCTATGGTTCCAAAAATCATAAATCGGTGGAAGGTTGAAAAGCAAAGTGTAGGGAAGTGCCAAGAACTTTGATTGTAAAATGAGCAGAAATATGATGAGAGTAACTAGTCCAACATTAGTTCAGTGAAGCCTGGAGTTTTGTTTTTGTTTTAAATGGTCTGAGTTAGGGTTGCTAATGTGGCTGTTTTCAGAGTAATTGTGAGACTCTGTTTTTCATAATAATTGGTCAGTTTCAATGGCCATTCTATTTCAGAAATATTCTCTTTAGTGGAGCTCAAAGGCTGGGGCTAAAACCATGTTTTTTAGAGTGAAGATGTGAACTTAGATGACAAATCAACCTGTTCCCCCCCCAAATAAGTGTTGAGGTCCTGTTTGTAACATCTCCTCAGTGGAATTTATCTCCAACAGCTCAAAGGTGAGACTGTGTTTGTCATCATATGCTTGAGCAGTGGTGGGAGAGGGTATGGAAAGCCTCCCCCGTCCTGACACAGATCACAGAAGGGCAAAACTGTAATCCCTGCACTTCAGGGAGCCCAGGGTTTGCTTCCTCCCTAATCTTAAGGGAACTGGAAAGGGAGGAAAGCAGGATCATAACTTGCTTCCCTCAGTCACCAGCTAGCAGATCTAACTGGCTGTACCGGGGGAAATAATGTATGCTTTTAGCTTCTATATGCTCAGGAGGTCTGCAGCGCTGAAACATCCCATAAGGCAAAGCAGCTTTGAATCAACCCACACTATGTCCTATGCTCAGTGGCACAACATGAACCATCAGGACTTCTTATATCTCTAATTTGTTGGGTCAGCTCTTGCAATGGTTTGAGCTCCTGAGTTCAGTGGGTGCAGAAGATGCTCTGCAGCTTTTGCCCACCTTTCCCAGATGTCAGGTTTTCCCTCTACAACAGAAGGCAGAAGAAACAAACTACCAGGACACCTGAAAGAGGTCCCAGTGAAAATAGATCTCCACGTTCTGCAGATTGGCCTGTAAGAGAAACAATTGTCAGCCACTGAGACTGAAACCAGCATTTGTTTTCTTTTACTGTGGCAAACTGTTGCATAATCCAATAGCCTAGGTATTTGTAATTTGTGATATGTTTTAAGAGATCTTCTGATGGGCCATTCTTGATCCTGTGTTCTCTCTGCAGCAACAGACTGGTGTGTTACATAAAAAGAAATGATTAGGCATTCAGAGACAAGATAAAAATCTAACTCTAATCCCATGAGAAGAGCTGCTTGTCTATGTCTCTCTCCATCTGCCACTTCTTCCATACTCACAACTTTCCTTAAGCCTACTTGTTCTCACATTCACACTAGCTGGTCCCCTGTGATTTCATGGAGTTACATAGGTGAGGCAGGGGAGAACCAGGTCCTTACTGTCCAGTTAAGCTCACTGCTAGACTGCAGGCAGCCAAAGCCTTGGGTTGTTGTCTCCAAAAGTCTGAGTGCTCCTGTCAGCTTTTGACTTGGAACAGCAATGTTTCAGCTAAATGTTGTGCATTTCTAGACTGCCTGCCAGAGCTTCCTGTGGCTATTTCTCCTCTTTCTAGAGATCTGAGACTATTTGAAAGCTGCTGCTAAAATTTGTATGCTGTTCACCGAGAAGTCAAATGAGTTAAGTGTTTTCTACCAGGACCATTAGGTCCTAAACTCACATGAGCTGCATGAATCCACTGGGACTGCTATGTCTGACTGGGAACATGTAACCTATGGGCTGAGAGAGATATTTGATAAAGAGTAGAACATTTGAAATCAGGTTTGGCATGTGAAACTGAATCACTGTTGTAAACCAAACTTTTGCAGAAATGTAGCTTTGACCCCAGGGACACTAGCTTCAATGCAACATTAATCAGCCCCAGTGCGATGGGAAAAACAGTAGATGTCTGTGAATAACCAGACTGATATTCCTCCCGCATGAGGGGGGGATAGGTAAAGGTAATAAGGATAACACAAGACCATTCTACTCCGAGCTTTGCCATTAACTTGCCATGTGACCTCAGGCAAGTCACTTATGCCACAACACCTACAGTTAGGCCCATAAAACCATATTTAACTTGTTAAACCAGCAGCATCATATGTGTCTAAAGAACAAAATTTTCAAACTTAGGACTTGTCTTTCCTTGGCCGTGTCTACACGCGCCAAAAACTTCGAAATGGCCATCCAAATGTCCATTTCGAAGTTTACAAATGAAGTGCTGACATACATATTCAACACCTCATTAGCATGCGGGCGGCTACGGCACTTCGAAATTGTCACGGCTCGCCGCTGCGCGGCTCGTCCAGACAGGGCTCCTTTTTGAAAGGACCCCAGCTACTTCGAAGTCCCCTTATTCCTATGAGCAGATGGGAATAAGGGGACTTCGAAGTAGCCGGGGTCCTTTCGAAAAGGAGCCCCGTCTGGATGTGCCACGGGGTGGTGAGCCACAGCAATTTTGAAGTGCTGTGGCCGCCCGCATGCTAATCAGGCGCTGAATATGTATGTCAGCGCTTCATTAGTAAACTTTGAAATGGACATTTACATGGCCATTTCAAAGCTTTTGGCTAGTGTAGACATAGCCCTTGTGTAGTGGAGTGAGTGCTTTCTACTGTGAAGAAAAGGTTAAGACAGGCTAGACGGAGCATGTGCAGCTCCCCTAGCCAATGGGTGAAGGGTTGCTGGGGGGAGCCAATCACAGGGCAGCTTTCTGGAGCCGTCTAGCATATAAAGAGATGCTCCAGCAGAGTTCAGTCAGTTAGGTCCTGGCCAGGGAAGGGGTAGGACCAGCTCCCAGGTAGGCATAGCATAGCATAGCATAGCATAGCATAGCATAGCAGCAGCAGCAGCAGCAGCAGCAGCAGCAGCAGCAGGGCTGGATGGGCTAACGGGGGCTAGGGAGGGGCTCCAGCCTGATGCTTGCAGATGGCTGGCCCCACAACAGAGACCACAAAGGTCCAATGGAACCATGGAGGAAGTAGCCCAGGGAGCAAGGAAGTATAGGGGAGAGGAGAGCAGGACCAGGCTGTTGCCAGAGGGTCCCTAGGCTGAGACTCAGAGCAGTGGGTGGGCCTGAAACTGCAGCCTGCCCTTGATATGAAGGGTTTGACAAAGGCTGCAGTGTGCCACAGTGGTAGGTGCCCTGGAATGAGCCAGGACTGCTGAATCACCTGGAAGGGGGCAAGGGATTACCAGAGCAAACACTGCTGAGGGCAGTGTCCTGAAGAGGCTGCCACAAGCTAGAGTGCAATGTGGGTTCAGGCCTGATTGCGCAAAGGGAGTAGCGGTTGGCAAGTAACCAGTCAGATGGAAGTGCCCTGCTTAGGAAAACCAGCTAAATCCTGGCCCAACCAGCAGGAAGCACCTTGGCAGTGAGTTGACCCTATTACACCTTGGAATTTACAGTAGCATATCTACATTGCTCAGCAGTGTTAAAAACAACATCTCTAGGTGATGTAGTTAAGCCATCCTTTCCTGCCAGCACAGTAAGCACTAGGGCAATAGAAGAATTCTCCCAATTTACCACCTCTGTAGGATTACCTACACTGACAGCAGAATTCCTCCCATCGTGGGTAGTGTTTACACTGAAGTGCTACCACTGTAGCACAAGTGTAAACAAGCCTTCTGGTGACAAGCCCTCTGCAGCTTTTTCTTAACTCTGAGGTACTGTGAGGTACAACTAACTGTGTGTAATGCACTCTGAGATCTCTCTGCCTAGCTACTTACCTGGTTTTTGTACCATACTGATGAAAGGGTCTATCTATGTGAAAAGTAGTAGTTTATGTAGAAAAAGATGGCTGAAAAAGCTTAAGATAATTATGCTTGTCAGTGAATTTTCTTGAGTAGTGTATGTATCTGTGGCTCTCCTGTAATGATTAGAATCAGACCATTTGCATAACTTCACTCTCAGCATGAATCTTTCAGCAATATGTTTTTTTAATTCTATTTTAGAGTAAATCAAAGAAGGTGGAGGAAAACCACTGTCCCCCACCTTCTGGCATGCAAAGGAAAGCATTACTTCAGGGCTTTAGCTGAGTGAACAAGATAACACAACGTTCTCACATTGCCTTTTCTCTTCCTTCCACCTGTCCTAGATGAGGAATGGGCAGGACATACCATTTCAAGATGCCTGGCATGCAGAGCACTAGGGAATAATTTAGACAGTCATCATTAATCAGGAAGGTTAGGTAACAAATATGATGCTACACAAAAGCTTTTTACATTCCCAGCATCTGTAAAATAAAACTTACTTTGCCTGGGTTGCTTTTGAAAAGGAAGTGGATGGTGTAGTCTGTGCCAACCTTTAGTTATGCTAAACAAAGAGTAATAGCATCCAACACCGACTGCAACTGATTGCTGGTGAGCAATGTGCGCATTTGTACATCATTGCACAAGGTCAAGCTTTTTATTTAAAAGTGCCTAAAGTCAGGCTGCTAACTTAGTAGTTTTCAGAGGACGCAAGAGTTCCTAGCATGGTAGTTGGAGGTAGCGTCATTTACGCCATCTGGCACTATGTTCCTGTCAGCTCTTCAGGATCATCAAAGATCCCTTGAATGGTAGGAACTTCTCTGTAGCCA
Source organism: Carettochelys insculpta (assembly GCF_033958435.1). Taxonomy (NCBI): domain Eukaryota; kingdom Metazoa; phylum Chordata; order Testudines; family Carettochelyidae; genus Carettochelys; species Carettochelys insculpta. The sequence goes on along the minus strand of NC_134140.1, from coordinate 25,810,655 downwards.
AAAATCTCTTCTCTCCCATGCTGTTGTATTATGTGATGCTGAATGCCACTTCATGGCCCCATTCAGCTAAATGAAATGGTGCATGTACGATGTATGGTAAGCTCCTTGGGACAGGGATTGTCTTTGTTCTGTTTTGAACAAAACAATGCTGTCTATAAACGAGTCTTGTAGGTGCTACCGTAATGCTAATAAAGCACAAAGCACTTTGTGCTCCTTCAGGATAAAAGGTTTTGTATAAATAAAACTCTATTATAGACTCATAAGGTTCAAGATATGGCATCCTACCGCCATGTCTAGAAAACATGAAGGTGACACTGCTTACATCCCTGCATGGGTTGGGTGCCTGTCCTGAGTACATGTAATAGTGTGTTCCATTTTAATGTCATATTTCAACTCTTGCCCTCTGCAAGAGGGAACAGGAAAATTCCTTCTAAAAAGGTGGCCTTGAATTGTTCTTCAATGCTCTTTATGCCTTACTAACAGCATAGTGCCAGCTTGTTATGGGGCTGCACTGCAGAAAGGGTCAGTGAGTAGGCCCCTCCCCTAGAACACTGGGCATGGTCCGCTCCTGAAGGCATGTCGCAGAGTGCTTGTACCACTGCATTCGTAAAGGGCTCAAGGGGAATTGTGCTGTCAGTGTGGTGGCATCTCCCAACCCACACGAAAAAAGCTGGCAGAGCCTTTGTTATTTGTATTGCAGCAGCTCCATGGTGCGGGGTCTGATTGTACGGCACCTGGGACAAACCCAGAATACAAAGATGATATGACAAAATAATAAAAAGGTGCCACAGAACACTGTGCCAATCCTTTACACTTACGTATTCCTTAAAATAGTGAATTCACTGTCACCCTCACCAGAGTATGGGGAGGGAGGGATGGATATCTCAGTGGTTAGAGCTTTGGCCTTGTAAATCTGGGCTTGTGAGTTTAACCCTTGAGGAGGACTTTCAGGGTCTAGGGCAAGTTAGAAAAAAAATGTCAGTGGTGGTGCTTGATCCTGCTGTGAGGGCAGGGGACTGGACTCAATGATCTCTCAAGATCACTCCCAGCTCTGTGTGATACATGTGATTCAGCTGAACTTCACAGAAGAGGAAACTGAGGCAGTAGAGCTATGCAGAGTGGCCACCATGGTTCAGTTGCTTTAATGAGTAAGCCCTAACTCTATAAATGGGGGTCAGGATTACATATAACAGGAGAGCCCTCTTCCTCCTTCTGTGGTGTCTACTCAGTAAATGAGACAAAATATGCCTTTTACAAAATAGCACCTCCCTCTGCTGGGATTGTTCCCAAGTGTAAGGTGAATTTAATCCTTGTAATAGCATGGTCTTAGAGCATTTGTAGTATATTCTATGAAATATATAGCTTCTACAGTACGACTTACGACTCTGATCCAAAGTCAAATCAATGAAGAACTCCCATTGACATCAGTGTACATTGGATCAGGCCCCATTACAGTGGGAGCAGTTACTATTTGGGGACTGTTTTCCCCTGCTTTGCTGAGAGAATCGTTACACTTGGAGCTGTGGTTGTGATTCCTAGCTGGCATAGACGTTCTCAAGCTAGCTCTCCTTGAGTTAGGGTGCTAAAAATGATAGCACAGGCAGCAGTGAGCAGCAGCACCAAGCAGATGCTTCGTGTACATACCCGAGGGTTCAAGCAGATTAGTACATGGCATGGCTACCCAGGGCCACCCCTTGCTGCTACTCTACTATTTTATGGTGCTAGATTAAGGATAGCTTAAGCATGCCTAAGCAAGCTAGGGATCACAACAGCGATCTTTTGAAAGACGTTCTTCTGGAAGTTCTCTTCCAAAAAATCTTCTTTCAAAAGAGCACATCCACACACAGAGACAGAGAGAGCACAGACCACGCCCTTGAGAGAACAGCCCAGAGACTGAAAAATCTGGTGCCACGAGGACCGCTCTTTCCAAAAAAGGAGCATCTACACATGCTGTTCTTTTAAAAGAAGCTTTTGGAAAAAGGCACTGTTCTTCATCTGGGAGAGGAAGAGGGCCGCCAGGAAAAGTGCTGAGATTTCAGCTCGAAAGAGCACATTTTGTGTGTAGACCTTCCATGGGTTCTTTTGGAAAAGGCCTGGTTTTTTTTTTTCCAAAACAACTTGCTGGTGTAGATGCAGCCGTGGATAGAATATTTTCTGCATATGTTAGCAAACATCAGCTCTAACATATGGGAGGGGAGGTGGTCCAGATTCTTCAAAACAGACATGTTAGTAATGTAAACTTTTGTTCTATGCACAGAGCATATATCTGGTCTGCTTTATGAGAGCAAATAAAACAAATACAGTAAACTCTTTCATATCTGGCAGTCATGAGACTGGGAGGTTGCCAGATATTCAAATACTCTGGATACTAGAGAGGTATATTTAGCAATGCATAACACTAAACAAAAACAAGATTGGATATTAAGAAACAAATGCATGCAGAGTGCTTTATTTGCCAACAAGAGTAGTACTGTACACTGTAAACTGTATTTGCTGCATTTATTTGTATTTACTTTCACTAGACTATACTTATGGAAAATGTAACTAAAATTAACTTACGGTTAAATATGCCGGTTATTGAGAGTTCCAGATGATAGAATGCCAGATATGAAAGAGTTTACTGTATGACCCCATTCTGCACTACATATAAAATAAATATGTAAGGGAGGAATTCTCTTAATTTTCCTGCTTGTTTGGACTCAAAACAATCATTGTAAAAACTAATCTAAGCACATTCTCTTTTGAGACATACCAAGTAACGGATGTCTAGACATACACATTTGTTTAAAAGACTTTTTATTTGCTTTATTTTCAGAGCTTATGGGTTTCTGAAAACCATATTTTTCTAAAAACTAAATAAAACCATAAAAGCCATTACTAGTATTACCAAGGATGTGGGATTTTCTTGCGTCTTTTAACATGGGCACAGGCAGAGAGAGGCTAAGAAAATATGTTTTCATGAGATCATGATCTTATTCTGTGGAGGACACTTACAAGTTCTGAGTTTCTCGATTAGAAAGATAGCAGCAGTTCCCTCAACGTTTTAATTCCTCTGGCTGACTGGCAAAGCAGTTTAGAGCAGTAATTTAGAGATTCTGCTCACTGTGAGTGTAAGGGGAGAATGTAAGTAAGTCCAAGAGTTTTGGCAAGTAAACATGGTGTCTGTTTGAGTCTGCATTGAGCCACTTACTACTACCACCCTAGAAAGTATTTTTTTGGTGGAGGGGGACAGCAATGTGTATATAATCATAGTGGTTAAATATTTACAAAGTAATCTTCAAGGCTGTATTCTTGGAGCATTAGCAAAGCATTTGAAAAAGCTAAATCATGCCCTTGTATTTTCTCTGCCCAGAGAAGTCATACACACAGGGAACGGAGACTATGGTGATATATAGTCACTTAAATATTGTGTTTGGACAAAGTAATACCAAAAGACATTGTAATAAAATCAGTTAAAACACACCAGCATCTCTACTCTAGCAATGTTTATTTAATTGAAATTTCATACAGGTGAATTTGTTCTTTGTTCTACATCCAGCACATCCCCATCTGATTAATGGAACACAGTTTGTTACCTCCAGTTGTCTCGTATCCAAATAAAAAATAAGGCTATTGTTTCTACCCATTTATTGTAGAGGAGGTGGATGGGTTTTCAATTGCGTCCAGCATTGGCCTAGCCCTTGGCATTGAGCCTAGTGGATGGGGAGTTAGACAAACCTCACACACTTTAGAAAACCCTGCCCTATGGGAGGGTGGTTCAAACGGGAACAGAGGAAGAGAACTGGGAATGAAACTGATGGGTGCATTTTTCAAAACACAAAATGTTGCCCTCCTTTCCTGCCTTTCCCCCCATCCCTGGGTCACAGACCAGCTGTAATTAGAACTAAGTGTAAAGGAGAGAAACTAAGTAAAGGAAGCAGCAATAACATGATTCAAACAAAGCTTCTCTCCAGTGGAGAAAACTGACAAGGGTGACAAGGAGCAGGAGAACACACAACATTACTAAAGATGGGCAGTGTTCTTATGTCTTCTCCATGGGCATCCCCAGCCACATCCTGTTTCCTATGCCCATAGCTATGCCAGGGCATCATCTAACGGGGAGTTGCTGCACGCTGAGGGGATCCAGGATAATCTAGCCCCAGGATTTCTTACCTTTTCCAATTAATCTTGACAAGTGAATGGGCAGATTTTTCCATGGTTCGGCATCTTCTTGGTCATTGCATTCTGGTGCAAACTAAACACAGCATCTGAAGAAGTGAGTTAACTCACGAAAGCTCATGCTCTAAACTTTTCTGTTAGTCTATAAGGTGCCACAGGACACTTGGTTGCTAAACACAGATTGGTACTAATCCAACTGAGTGGCATTTCGCACTTACTTTGCACTCATGCAAAACACTTACTTGGGCTGCGCAGCAGCTGAAAGTGAGGCCCAGCGTATCTCCCTGATTCTCATCCAGTCCTTGCTCTTTTCCCCTCCACTAATTCTGGGAGAACCCTTCACATGGACTTGAAAAGACTGTATGTTGTACAGGTGTCTGTGCATCTTTCACGTGATGCAAGAAGGACCCATAAATGGAGGGATCTTCTTACCCTGGGGTGATCTGGGCCACTGAATGTTGCTGTGAAATGTAAGTGTGAGCTTTGCTGTATGCATTCCATTACAGATGGCATCTGAGACATTATGAAGTCTGAGTTGAAACCAGTGGGAATTGATCTTAGTGGGAAAGCACTTTGAAGATCAGGTAGAAGTGATTCTGGGAATAAAATAAACACTAAGGAGAGCCAGACAAGCTGTTAAAATCCAATTTAGAATGCCTGGTGTCAGTACTACCCAGCAACTTCTCCCAGCTCATGCAGGAGTACGCTGTATTTGCATGGGAGAAATGAACCATTCCTGTATGTAGGAGATTGTAGCATGGCCTTCAAGGCACTCATGAAAATTAATAAATGCTGAAATCATTAGCCAGACAAAAGCAACAATTTTGTTCAGTCTCCACTTCTAGGGCCTTCTTCAAAGGGTCTTTTGTGCTGGTACTAAGTATAGGAATGGCAACAGACTAGACTTCCCTTGCAAATGCAATAAGCCTAAAGAGGAGGGAAGCCAATGGTGGTGGTGGGGAATGGGAATCATGTGGGAGAAGCCAGCGGATAGGGCTCAGCTGAAATGGAGAGGGGAAATCCCCCACTTGCACTGCCTTCTGGTCCGATCCTGTGGTCTGGCTCAACCAGTGGGTGTGTACATCTGCCATTGCTGGGACATCAGCTGATGCAGCTGGCAGGTGAGGGAGGCGATGGGGGTGGGTGCTTGCTGAATGGCCTTGTGGGGTCTGAGGAATCTGAACCAGTGGTGTGAGGGAGGGGTTTAGCAGCTTTTGTTTGTGCTTGACAAATGGAAAGGGAGGGAGTGGGTACTCCCATCCCTGAGGGAGACTATCTCCGCGTGCATGAAAGACCACATACTGTATGCCCACTTAATTCGGGTAAATTCAGTGTTACCTGGAGCCCAGAATGCCTTGCATTATCCCCTGCACCACTCAAGCCCTACTGGTACTTATTACAGTGAACTGCTGCATCTACCTGCTGTAGGGGATTCCTTGTCTCCCAATGCTTTTGCCCAAACTGGACTGGCCACTGCCTCTGCTGCTAGCTGTGAACCTCAGGCAGTGCTGGATTTAGACCTCACACACCTGAGGCACAGCATCTTCAGCTCCACTCCCCCCTGCACCACCAGCCTTCGTGCTTTCTGTACTTTTAACTTTTAAGCTCCCCTAGAATGCTGGTGCTCTTATAGGCATGTGCCCACTGTGCCTCAAGGGAAATCTGGGCCAGTCTTCAGGACATCTAAGCTACTGGGATGTCTTTAGGCCTTTTCCAGTTCTTATCAGCGGTGTGTCTGGACTATGGATCAAACATTCTCCTCTGCCCTTTCCTCATCCCTTAACACTGCATTGTGTCTGTACTGTCCAGTGACACATCAGGCTGCATTGAAGGGTAAGTCCAGGTCTTCCCAAAGTGGCGGGGTTCCCCCTCCACCCAGGATTGGCTATTATTATCCTGGGCTTTGTTGTCTTGCCTTGCAAGGCCCTTAATAGTTCCCCAGCAGTTCTTGATAAACCAAATGTCCAGGTACTCGGACACTTAATTGTAGATGAGTGTTCTTCTTGCAGAGTTCAGCTGTGACTTGATTTCTTGGTTGCCCCAGAGTGACACTAATACTTGTGCTCAGCTTGGCCCATTGCCAGCCTGTTAATAGTTTTCTTCTGAGACACACTTTTCGCTAACAGAGTTGACCTCAGGTTAATGCTTTTGAAAAAGTTGAGGCTAGCAAATTGCTTACAAATGAGTTCAAAGGGATGTGTAGAACTTTCAGTACAGGGAAGTGGCTTGAGCAGAAAACACACTAGACAACCCAACCTAACATTCTCCAGTGTGCTGTGGTATGGCTGGAGAAGGACTATTTGTACCACTAGGGCTGTTAAGTCAACACCTTAATCCACACTGGCAGTGCATCAGTGGAAGATGGTAAGGTGGAGAACCTTGTTGGAAAGGCAACTGCTTTGTGTGGATGTCTGTTAGGAATAATCTGGACAATGCATGTGGACACGGGTCTGTGTTCCAGGCCTGGCAGGGGAATGAAATGGCGGTTATCCCATTGTATTTATCTAGTGTAGACAAGGCCTTAACATCTTACAGATGCCTTTCCGTAGGGAGATTTGCAGATCATACACAAATTGGAAGAGGCAGAGATCAGAATATGATGGTGAAGGGGTACCCCATAACTCTCATTCTGCTTGTTTTACATTTTTAAGTTGGTGTTTTCACTGGCCCTTAATTCCATACAGTCTGCCAGGATAGTCAAGGGCTATGGGGGCTCTTGTGATGGTTTTCAACCAAGTCTCATATTCAGAATATATGGGACTGTTGTGATGTAAATAACACACAGTCCCCACACCGGAACAGACTCAAGGGGAAACTTATTCTTCGAGCAAAGGAGTTAGCCTTTTTTGCTTTTGGCAATATACATTTTACTGGAATTCTGAAGCTCATTTTGATTTCTGTAGGCATATTTTGTTTCTGCTCAGATCTTCTTTAATCTATATGGTAATTTTTGATTTCTACTTCAGTACTTTGCCTTTCACCTGAAAATATCACATCATTTGAATTAAACTCAGAGCACTTGTATAAAGTAGGTAAATATTATTATACTAATTTTAGAGATGGGTAAAATGAGGCCCAGAGAAACTGTATTGACTTGTCTAAGGTCTTCCAGAGACCTCTGGTGGAACATTATGTAGGTGTCCTGACTCCAGTTCCTTTCTCTAAACAATAAAATATTCTCCCTTTGCTGAAGCTAATCCAATAGCTGCAACCCATCTCCCTAAGAACTCCAAGCATGATTGTGCCGCATCTCATGAGCAGCCATAAGGTGATCCAGCTTTGTGGAGCAGCAGCTATTGATATGTAAATCTGTAAGAGGCAGCTGGAGAGTTCTACTGGACCTTCTTTGCTGAGCAGAACTTAGCGCTGCTTGCTGCAGATGGGACCAGACTATAGGTTCGGTGGTATTGGGTAAGCCCAAAACCACATATCTGCACTTTCCTGCCCCCCCCCACCAAATCCTTTTTAAAAAGATATTTGGTTTTTTTTCAGTTGCCTGCTGACTCTGGAACCATGAATGATAAAGGATCAAAGCTTTTCACTTTCACCATGAAGGCTAGCAACTTCTGTGGATTTTTAAATTAAAGTTGAGAGTCTCGCAATCACATGACTCCAGGAGCTGAGGCTTGCAGAAAACTCCAGAATTAAAGTCATGAGAATTGGTGACAGTGGAGAACAACACACCAACCACCAGCATCAGGAAGGAGGAACCAGCAGCACCGGCTAAAGGAAGGAGCCATCTATGCATACAGTTGCTACTTCCATGGGGCTCAGAAGAGCTTCTTCTAGGTGTATCCCCAGGAGCTACAAGGTTGGGGTGGGGGAGGGGCTCACTACTTGTAAACACTTCATGGAGTTTCCAGTCTTGTTGTTCATTACATCCAAAAATGTATTATATTTCCAAGACTCAATTATCACTCAAAGTTCTGAATAAGCTTCCTAAACTCACCAAGCTAGATTTTCATAATGCAGAAACTGAATTAAAATGAATATTCACTAGTAGTAGTAGTAAAGTTACCACTTAAAAATGGAAGTTTCCTAAAGTGTGAAACACATTTTGATGACATTTCTAAACATAGCTTCATCCTGCAGGCATGGAAATGCTTGTTTTTCTATGTGAACAAAGGCAGCTCATGCTGAAAAAATGCCTAAGTTATAGTGATTGTGAAAAAGACCTTGAGGAGTGACATCTTTCAATGTGTGCATGAAATGGACATGATGTGATGCTGATATCTCTGGGTAGAAGGGTTTTTTTTTAAAAATGTTTTTTCATTCAGCTTCCATTACGCAAAATGTTATCTTCCTTACATACATAGTTGATGCTAAAAATGATCAGTATACATGTATATAAACCATACAAGTACAGAGATGTCTGTAAGTACAGACTAACTCTTCTACCAAAAAGTAGACACTAGCAAGCCTACCTTTAGTGAGAGAGGAGCCACTAGGTTAGTATACAAATTGAAGGTTTTTCTTTGTATGAATGTAGTTATTCATGAACAAGTAACAAACCCAGCATCTACTTTCTGATCAAATAAAACCATGTCTAATTTGGTTAAACTGAAACATCAAATGCCAAAGGACTAACATGCTTTCTAGCCATAGTTTTGCTAGCAGATTGAGAGGTATGTAAGGCATGCAGACCATTTCCTGCCAAGGATGAGAAACATGGGTAGGTCTGAGATAAGCGTGCTCGTGTGCTTGCAAAGAACAAAGTTGTTCATGCCATAGTTGATTGCATTTTTGGGAGGGGCTCTTGGGTTCCCTTAAACCATCTCAGGCACTTCCTGTGGTCTCACTTGCTCTTAACTCTGAACGACAGAGGGATCAGTAGAAGACAGGACAGGGTTTTCCAGAGCATCACAATCGTCCGTAAGGAACACTAAGTCCTGGGGAAATAAAAGCAATGATCAGTGTTATAAAGGGGCAGTGAGGAGGCAGAAGGCAGAGGAAAATATGGGGCAGCTTAGGGCCTGATCCGACTGCACTGAAGTCAGTGGTAGTTGGATCCGGCTGGAAGTGGATGTAATAGTAGTAATATACGTTCCTTGACATACCCTCCTGCAGAAGGAGATCATGATGGTGTACAGGCTCCGGATCTTTTCCTTCAGAGCACTCACTTGCGGCACTCTTTGGCACACAGGGTACCCCACAAAGATGCGGAGTTTTGCCAACACACAATAATTCTGTAAGTCAGGGGAAAAGGGATTTGCAAAACTCTTTGGCTGCAGTTTGGGGTGCACAATTGAGCCACTATGCTCAAATATACCTCTTCCTGGGAACCCACAACTCCCAGCTCTGTCTGTGTATGTGTGTTTTTAAACAAACAAATATTACACAAACGCCAATCAGCATTTCATTAGAGGGTTGTCTGCTCCAGCTTTGCTAACTGCATAACCACTTCAGTTTTGGCTTTCATAGTTTGATACCATCACCGGCTTTCTATGTGCTTTAATAGAGGATAATGCCAGCTTAACCTTCTGGCATCAGTAAAAGTATATGCAGGAGAATCTGGTTTATTCTTTCAATAGAAGTGCCTTAGTTTGTTACAATATACCGTAACCAGGACCTGTCTGTCATGATTTGTCTCTGCCCAATGGACAGTGGGGTAAGGGTAAAGAGGAAGTTTGTTCATAGTGCTTTACGTTTCCAAAATACTTCACAAACTTAACTAATTTCACCATGTCCCTGTAAAGCAGGCAAATAACTTATTACTATGCCCATTTTGAGCAGGGAAACTGAAGCCCTGATATTCAATTACTTGCACTTTGCCATGAAGTTGGTAGAACAAGAGGAGTTCTTGGGCCCTATACCGACTTCTTAGCTAATTCTATCTCTAACAAAATGTCTGGCTTTCCCCGGCTGTTTGTGAAGAACGGATATCATGGCATTTTCTACCTACTTAGCACCCAAACTTGTCAACACCACCTTGGTGGGGGATGGACATGCCTTTCTTGTTATGACTGCCAATCTTACGCCTCTTATAGAAAACATTCAGGCTGTGTCTACACGGGCACAAGTCTTCGAAATAGCCGTATTTCGAAGATTACTAATGAGGCACTGAATTGAATATTCAGTGCCTCATTAGCATTAGGATGCTTCTGGCCACGGTGCTTCGAAAGCACCACTTTTGAAAGTGCATGGCTCGGTGCAGCTACACGGGGCTCCTTTTCGAAAGGACCTCACCTTTCAAAATCCCCTTATCCCGCTCACTGATCGGAATGAGGGGATTTCGAAAGGTGCGGGGTCCTTTCGAAAAGGAGCCCCATGTAGCTGCGCCGAGCCACGCCCTTTCTAAAGTGGCGCTTTCAAAGTGCTGCAGCTGGAAGTGTCCTAATGCTAATGAGGTGCTGAATATTCAAGTCAGCACCTCATTAGTAATCTTCTAAATACGGCTATTTCGAAGATTTGTGCCCATGTAGACACAGCCTCAGAGAGCTCAAGAAGTGACAATGGATTAAAAAGAGAAATTCAGCCCCGCACTTCTCCACTTTAATTAATTAAAAGAGCAATTTCTAAGAGCTAGACATGCCACACCTGGAACAAAGACAATATGATCCTGGTTCTGCTTTTGACTCTCTAGTCTCATGCATTCTTGTACAGACACTACTTGCTATTAAAAGTCCATCACAACAAATACATATATAAATGTTAGTTCCTTAATCATTTCCAAAATTTTAAACAAGGAAAATGTCAGAAAAAATCCTTTTAAATGAAGATTCTAGAGTGCTGCTTTTCATAGTTTCTCTGTAGTTAAGCTTTCAGAAAGCAGTTTCAATCCATGTTCAATGTATCTCCCAAACTTGCACTCTTTTCATTAGTCTTTTAATTCGTTATTGTAGAGAAAGAATAGTGTAAACTTACATGTATGTCTAAGTAGAGCTTGGGCAGCATTTCCACACAGGGGTGCTGTGTAAAGAAGAGAGACCATTGCAAATTTCTTTTCTTAAAGGAGATTTATTTAAAAAAAAACAATCTAAGTCACGTAGATGCTGGGTTTTAGATGAACTCACCACAGGTTGAGTCTTCTGTAAATTCTTAAATGATGCCATGATTTCTTTGCTCAAAGAGAGAATCCGTGAGTAGCACGTTGGAGGAGCTGAACTAACCAACAGAAACACAGAGAGCAGAACAACCAAACTCAGCAGCATCTTCATTGTGGAGAATATGCCAATAAATACTAATGTTACACAACTACTGATAGGTTTCATGGGAGTCCGTTTTTCAAGTGGACTGCCTCCTTAAATAGGCTCTTGTATGAATGAAAAAAAATGTTTGGGTTTGGTCCAAACAGCAGCTCACTGGTGGTTTTAAATTTCCTGCCAACCTGCAAGCCAAAGCTCCTAGATTTTTCCTGCCCTGGAGCGGCGAAAGAAGGGAAGTGAGGATAACCAAACAAACACAACTGGTGCACTTTGCCCCCTAGAGAAAACAACCCAGGAAATATTTAAAGGATAACACAAATGTGTGTAATATGCAATATAGGTTTACTGTGCAGAACCCCCCCACAAATACTTCAGCACATGCTTCCTTTTAAGCACACAAGTAGTCTTATTGTGTGGCTGCTCACATGCATCAATAAAATCAAGCTTCTCTCAGTCTAAATGCTAACCAAGAGAAAGGCCATATATTGTGGGATGAGTTACAATAGAAGACCATTTTAAATTGCTGTAATGGCACGCATGCTCTGCTTGGTCTTATAGAAGTGGCTGAATTGGGACTCTAGTGTGCTTTATTTTGATTATAGTCAGAATTCTATTGTCTAAATATTCAATATTTTGAGATTAAAAGGAAAATATATTTCATAACAAACTTCCCAACATTGGACCGGATTCATGTGCACATTCTTTTTATGGTAAATGAATACTGTACCTTTTTTACTTTAAATTTTGCCTAAAGTCATAGGTCAAAGAGTTTCCTATCTGATCCTTTGTGGAGATACACTCCATCTTTCATGTCCATAGACACATTTAGTTGGGTTGGTCCTATCTAGAGCTTGGGGTTGGACTAAATGACCTCCTGAGGTCTCTTCCAACCCCGATCTTTTGTGATTCTAGGAGACAGTTCAGGAGTACTGAGAAAAAGATTCCAAAGAGAATAGGGACAAGAACACACCCTGGCTTCACATAACTTTTCATCTCCAGGCTGCTCAAAGTTGACCCATCACACTGGATGTCTGCTATTATGTTGTTGTGGACTGAATGCATAAAACTTAATGGGCTTGGTGTACTTCCTACCTTTCTAGTTTTGCAAATAGAGCTGCTCTGCTGACTATGTTTCATGCTTGGGTTAGGTCCACAATGGCAGAGTACAATGGCCAGTTTTGCTCTCTTCACTTTTCCTGGAGTTGATGCAGAGAAATATCATGTCTACGTCTGATCTTCCAGCCCTGGTTCAGTGTATACATGATTTGCCAGCTGTTGTGGGCACACTAAAATGACTTTTGGGAAAGCTTATCCTGCTGCATTTAGCAGTGAAATACTCCTGTGCTTGCTGCAGTTGTCCTTTTCACCTTTATAGTTATATATAGTGGTGATATTTGCATCCATCTCTCTTGTAGTACCTCAGCCTCTCTCCAGCATTTAAGTAGCAACTAATGAAGATAGGGTAGTAGGCTGTCTTTCCTGCACTTGATGATTTGTGTTGGGATGCCATCTTTCCAGGAGCCTTGCCACTTGATAGCAAAACAATGGCCTTGCTTAGCATTTCTACAGTGGGCTGCACATCTAACTTTGGAATGACCTGCAGAGTTGGTATTTGGGCCAGTGATTTACCGGTGATGTTTCTTTCCTGCGTGGATAGTTCTGAATAGGGTTCAAATCCTAGAAATCAGCTGCTTGCTTTTATCTGTCATGATGTTTTTGTTGACAGCAAGGCATAGAGCTATCTTCAGGCCATCACACCTGACTTCGAGGCTGCCTGTGTCTGAAGCCGTCTGTATCTCTTCACCAAGCTTCTCTGAAGTCAAAAAGTTGCTAATCAGGGAACTTCTATTTATTGATGATGCTGCCTTCATAGTTCACGATAAAGATCTACTACAAGAATTCATGGACCACCCTTCAAATGCTGATAAAAATCTGTGTGTGTATTGATAGATTTCAGCAGATTGTTCCAAACTGCAAATCCAACTCCACAGAGGTGGTGTTCCTCTGAACTAAAGCCCTTCCAGAAGAAAGTGTAGTTGGCTTCTTTCACTGACCCAGCATCTGCCAGCATGGTTTCCTGGAGACCAGTGATGTCGACATTCCGTTTGTGTAGCTGTTGATCTATGATGCTATTTTGCATATTGAGTCAGTGTTCGTAAGGTCATGGGCAGATTCAAGTCCCAGACACATGGTCCACACATTCCAGCTACCGGCAGGTACATAATTTACATCTACTTTTCATTTTTTCGTCTGTCCCCGTACACCCAATGAGGAAGGCAGATGTGAATAGTTCAAATAATCAATACATTTAAGAAAATCAGACTGCTTATGGATATTTTGTGCATGCAAATACTTTAGAAGCTAGATATGTCATCTGAATAATACACTATCAATTGTTTGCTCAGCCCTAGCACTCATCACTAGTAATTTTTTTCCCTTCTGCTTTCTGGTGAAACAGTGAGGAGAAAGCTATCTGATGCATTGACCAGAGGCCAGCTCTGACAGTTAAAAATGAGCTACAGTAAATGCTGTTGAATAGAGGCTGGTTGTGAGAAAACCACAATGGTATTTAAGGAGGAAGTCAGGTTTAACTTTCTCACCTACATCATCTCATCGTTGGGCCAGATCACACACACACAGTTCATCCAAATTCAAGTGAGTAGCCAGGAATGTTGGCCAAAGTCACCAGCACATTGGCACTTCACAGCATGCAAACTAAGCTCCTCAGTTAAGGAAATAACAGAGAATTATTTTTCAGATGCATTACAGTTTGCAGCCACTTAGGGAGGTTTCTAGCAGACCACCTTTGAATAGTTTATGTTCAACGTATACCCCGATATGGGCAAGCAATTAGTCTCTTTGTATATGGTGACTACTGAACTTTGTAGAGAGACATGGTATCAGCTCTAGACATTAAGGACTGATAGTGGGACAGGGAAATTTTCACTTCTACAGTGCCTGTATAAATCTGGTCTTGCTACATAGTGACCAAGATCCATTACGATCTCTTTGGGTGTTCATTTACCTATGTAAGGCCAGTTGATCTTAGGTCACATTTCCATTGTACAGAGAGATGAAAAAGTTTGATGGACATTGAAATGGAATTACTCTTATGAGAAGACCTCTGAAAGTGGGTAATCATAGAAGGGGTCCCCAGAGCCAGACTGTAGCAGTAGGTAAGGATCAAAATGTGCCTGATTCCAAAATGGTAGAGATTGCCCAATGACTTTCTGACTCCATGAGTTGATTCACCAGGTCTGTCACGTGTGATCCATATCGGGAGGACAACGTGGGTAAATTTTCACTGTCACACTCCATGTCATATCTGATCAGTAAACAAGATATTCGGTCTCTAGTACCATCTAGCTCTGAATATTAACTTGAAGCTCTGACTCATGTTGAGGAGCACATTGAACCATAAATAGCCCCATTACTACTGACCATGTCTAATTTCAGTGGGACTATTTCTGGAAGGATTATTCAATGCTAGCAAGTTCATGTGATGGACTTGATTCAGCTCTCACATCAATGTACATCAAGAGTAGCTCACTAGGAGCAGTGGAGTTGCACTGATACAAAATTGGTGTAAGTAAAAAGAGAATCGGGCCCTGTTACTGGAAATGTTACTAATGTGGACTATTTAAATTTAAAACCAACAAACTTTTCATCTAGAGGAAAACTTTATTTTAAACTTCAGCTTGAAAACAGAGGGAAAAAGCAGTCTTTTAACATATCCAGTGGCTACCATGGACCTCAGCAATGGGTCCATAAACCATACTGGTGTATATTCTATTGAGACAACAAAATAGAATTGTTGATTAGATGAGGGGCTGTTAAAAATTGTAAATACACAATAAAAACAAGCAGGGTTTGCCTTGTCATATTATAACACAACACAAGGATCCAAGCCTGGGTCATGACTTTGCTTTGTTCTCCAGCCCATAGAAAGTCCAGCAGAATCAGCACATTCAGTTCCAAGGGAGAAGGAGTACTTCTCTCCAGCAGTGTCTCCTGGCCAACTGTAGTGGTGGAGTAGAAAGCATCTGATGAAACTGTTCAGCCCTCCTCAGCAGGGATAGGTCTGTGGCACGTAGGCTTTGAGAGGAAAATAGGCCATATTTCTGAACAGAACTATCATGTAGATGAATGGTAGCTAAAGTCTTGTTAAATGTGTGGAAATATTGGGAGCATCACTGGATGACTAGCCTGTTTAGGAAGCAACGGATCCTGCTCCATCTGTGCTGTAAATAATTACATCATGGCCTGAGGAGAGTGGCCCAGATAGTATTGGGCACTAACATGGTGAACATGTGATCTCATAAAAATCTTTGTAGCACACAGTTGGGGGAAATCTATGATAGGAATTGAAGGCAGAAGACTCCTTGGGGAAGCCCTAAATAGGACCATAAGAAATAGAAAGATCGCTGTAAGAAGCAGCCAGAGACTTCATGCACAGAGGCAGTAGGAAAACAGTCAGGAGAAAAAGCATTTCCAGGAAGAGGCTCTGAGAGGCAGTGTTCATTTAAAAAGAACAAAGAAGAACTCTGCAGGCCTGTGAAACTGTAAACCCTAGGCTCTGAAGGGAGTTCCTGACAAGGTAGCCTGAGAGTCAGGTTTCTCTAGCAGAGCCAGAAGGACTTAAAGGTAGCACCAAAGGGGTGAGGGCTGAGCCCAGAAGATAGCATGCAGAATAGCCAAGAGGGGCAGAAGCATCGTACATGTGTGGAAGTTTTCTCTGATATTTACTTGGACTTTCCTTATCTTGGAAAGGGACTAAATTTTAAATGTAAGTCACTGGAGGACAAAGTCATCCCGAAATAGACTTCCCATGGAGTCAGACTGGCCGATAAAAGGGTTTGATAAAGAAGGAAGTCTCTCTGCAATGCTGTGTCCTGACGTGAGGGATGCTTTGGTGAGTGAGACCGTGGATGTGGGGGAATGGAGAGGGAGAGACAGGATTAGAAAGCAGTGCTGTGTCTAAGCTACAAAGTTCTGATTAGATCTGAACTCCCCATGGACTGCTTACATCTAGGTCAGGAGTGGATAATGAGCTGGAGGAGTTCACAGGATTAGCCCCTGATGGGCCACTGGTACTTTATTCATCTGTTCCTATCCAGTGGGAACTGTGGGAAGCGGCACAGAATGGGACACTGCTTTCTGCAGTTCCTATTGGCTCGGAACAGCGATACATGGCTAATGGGACCTGAAAGAGGCCATACATGTGGGCATGCAAGTAAATAAAGTACTGATGGCCTGGCAGGAGCTAACCCTGGAGAATCGCATCCAGCCTGCA
Source organism: Carettochelys insculpta (assembly GCF_033958435.1). Classification (NCBI taxonomy): domain Eukaryota; kingdom Metazoa; phylum Chordata; order Testudines; family Carettochelyidae; genus Carettochelys; species Carettochelys insculpta. Next base: position 25,794,059 of record NC_134140.1, on the reverse strand, counting down.
GTCGGCTTATTGCCCACTTCTGATCTAGGTTTGGTCAGACATCTGAGGAACACACAAAACAAACAACCAAAAAGTATGTGAACTGGGAGGGGAGAACCATCAGCACGGAAAGGAAAGGGAAGGGAAGAGAAGCAGGGAGTCTATAAACAATAAGGTAGAAATGAGATGTAGAAATGGAGAGACCAAGACAAGAGAAGCAGTTGATAGGAAAACACTGGAGGAGAGCAAGATATCACTTTATGTGTGTTACATGTTGTCTTCTATGCCTGATTCACAGAGGATTTGAGTCCGTTATAGTATCCTGGCTGGGAACTGTGAGACTGAGCCAAAACCCACTGAATTCAGTGTGGCGTAGCTCGGCCTTCTACCTGAAGTTCCGTATGTTCATGCCTGTAATTCTAGAAGATAAAGGTTCAATCTCTGGTAATGACCAAGGTGATGGTTGTTATAAAAATACCTTAATTGTGCATAAATTCAGTAAATGAATTTCTGTCTTGGTAATTGTGTGTCACATGATCATTTGAGCTTCATTCTTACGGTTTATGTCACCAGCACCCTTGGTGGAAATTACATCTTGTTTGTTTAGTCTTTAGACTGCAAAGTTCCTTACAAAAGCAAACCGAGAAGAAGAGAGGCCTGGACTTATCCCATGACTTAACTACCTACATTTTTTAGCTACATCATCTTGTTTGCTTTTAAATTACTCAGAATGAAACAAAAATATTTTTTCTAAAAAATGAAAGGGCTTGCTGTATGGGAAGAAATTCCTGTCATGTTTGAACAGCCCACTGGGACTCCAAACAACTTTCCATATTACCCCTTTAAAGTGGAAGACCTGTCAAGGGAATGTTTTTATTAACAATATTTGGAGGCTGCCATAGGGAGCTTCATAAAATGAACCAATGATCAAAAAGGGGAAAAACACAGGAAAATGCTTTTTATTTAAGGGCTGTGTATTTAGGAAGTGCTTTCAAACACCTTGCCCAAGCTTTCTGTGTGAAAAAAAAATAACAGACCTTGCATTTAGAGCTGGGCTGAGCTGTTTTAGCAAACTTCCATCTCTGCTGGAGAAAGGTATTCAGAGGCTTACTCTCAATACCAGGGCTTCCTGTAGGAGCTTGTTTACATGGGAATTTATTTATTTTGCACCAATGTAGCTGCACTGGTAGGAACAGTTGGACTGACAAACTCAACAGGCCCCTGGACCAGCTGGGGAGTGGCCTGACTCTGCACCTCTGGAAGTAGGGTGGCCTTGGGCAGAAATGTGGGGCTGGGGGGCACCTGTACCATATTCTACCCTGCACCCCATCCCCATTACCATTAGCCATGAGAGCTACTAGGCACATGCCACAATGCACTCCAGCAGCAAGTTAAAGGGCCCAGTACTCTAGCCATGAGCATTGATGGAGTAGTGTGTGCGGGAGGCATTAAGGACCCCAGGCCCTACTGAATAGGCAGACCTCAGAGCAACTGTCCCCTTTACCCCTCTGTTGGGAGGGCCTGGGTACAAACCTTTAGCACAGATGCACTGTGTAGGTATAAAAGGTATAGCTTGCCTTCATTTGAAACTGAGATAAGCCAGACTTGTGCAACTCATTTGTGATATCAGTGCTCTCTGCTAGTAACTTGAACCTCTTGGTAAAGCTCCATTGGCACACAAACGCCCTATGCAGATGAGCCCTAACTGACTTGAAGTACTCCTGAATGATGGTCACTCTTGTTACTACACAGTAATTACTTTGAAATTGTAATGCCTTTTGTTTGTGATTGAATCCTCTTTGCAGCTTAATCTTTCATGCTGAATAATTTTTATAATCCTGTCTTCATCCTCAGCATTCCTGTTTCCTTATAACCAGAAAAAACCCCATTTTCATTCAAAAAGATATTTATTTTGAATCAAGTGCATTAAAAAAACTAGACAAATCCCCATGAAATAGTCAGGAGTAAAACCCAGGTGTCCTGACGAGGAGACACACAACTCAAAATCCAGGGGGGTGCTATTAACAGGGAACTGGCACTGTATTAATGCCTGCAAGTTACCTGAAGGTTAGATTTCTACACAAAACACAAGGAGGTTGGGGGACTTGCTGATCAGAGGTAGAATAATTCAGTGGTTAAGCAATAAGCTTAGCACTCGAGACCTGCATTCAACTTCGTGCTCTGCAACAGATGTCTTCTGTAATTTCTGAGCAAGTTACTTAGGTTTGGACCCTCAGAAGGTATTTTGGCTCCTCACACTGATTTCAATGCAAGTTAAGAGCCTAAATACTTTTAAGAGCAGGTCTTTGCTCACGAGAGTTTATGCTCCAAAATATGTTAGTCTATAAGGTGCCACAGGACTTCTTGTTGTTTTGAAATATTTTTTGAAGATCTGGAAGTATCTTAGGCTATCTGTACCTGTTTCCTATCTATAACATGAAATCTATATCTATAAAATTCTGTACCTCACAGGGGTGTTAAGATAAATACATTGACAATTGTGATTGCACAGTTGTGTTGCTGATGCTCATATCTCAGAAGTGACCACTACACTTACTTATTCTTGTTCTGTAGGCTTTAGAGATTTGTCTTCACTGCCAAAAAGTGGGGTTTAATATTATTTTTACCTCAGGGTAATGAATACACATGACCTATGCCAAGGACAAAACAGTGAGCAGCAGCCACTTTAGTTTCACCATGAAGTAAACTAGGTGAGATCTAGCTGGGGGATGTGGGGCTCTGTGTGGAAAAGGTTAGACTTTTACTTCAAGGTAAAACTAAAATGCCTGATCTTTAATGTGTTTTTACTGGAAAAGTTTGTGTGCTTAGTTACCCAAAACACATAATTTCTTTGCAGTGACAAGGCCTAAACAACATTTTTACATTCTGGTTTAGACTTAAATCTATGTTCATTGATCTGAGGTGGCTGAAAACCCAGACCACTTACTAACAAACTAACCTCCGCCCCCGTTTTCCAAACTATATTACATAACTCCAAGTCTTATCACCCTAGTCACCTTCAGGCGCCCTGTGGTCATCTACACAACGATGAATGGTGTGAGAATAACAGCTAGCAGTGAAGTTATTGGGGCAATACAAACAATATTAATCTCTGGCGTAAGCCCACTAACAAGATTAAGGGCTGAGGTCTGAGCTACCCACTCGCCCATAGAGGATGCTCCTCTAGATGATGCTGGTAAGAAACTCTTGTGAATATGGTGCCTGACAGATAGGTAAATGAAGGCCTTTGTTGCCCAGGAGTAGCATTCCAGCACCTTTCAGCAGTATTAATTAACTGACATGCATGCAATGAATGAACTTGAGAATGTGACTGTCTATAATCAACCGGTTCAACTAAACAGGAATCCAGGGAGACTTTCCTGATGCACTGAAGCTTTTTTCAGTACTTTCTTAGTGTGGTAGCAGATCCAGTTTTTCATTTATACTTTTCCTCTGGATACTATCTTCTGGTCAAATGTGCATGGCTTTGTATACCTCTGCCTAAAAACAGCTTTTCCAACAGACTAATATAACAGCAGAGCTAAGTGGATCCTCAGATCAACTAGGTATAATAAGCCAAATTCCCAGTGCAGGTCCATGTAAAAGACTGTGGCTCTATTATTCTATTTTCACCACATATTCAGATCTCATAGGCCCTGTCTAGACTAGAGGGATTTGTCAGCCAAATGGTTGTTTTGCTGACAAAACCCATGGTGTGTCCAGATTCCCAAGTATGTTCTGTCAACAGTAAGTCGACAGAGCACAGCACTTTTTTGGGCCAATGTTGTTCAACATCTTTATTAATGACCTGGATGAGGGACTGGATCGCATCCTCAGCAAGTTTGCAAATGACACTAAGCTAGGGGGAGAGGTAGATACGTTGGAGGATAAAGTTAGGATCCAGAGTGACCTGGATAAATTGGAGGATTGGGCCAAAATAAATTTGATGCAGTTCAACAAGGAGAAGTGTAGAGTCCTGCCCTTGGGACGGAAGAATCCCAACCATTGTTATAGGTTGGGGGCCAACTGGCTAACAGCAGCACATCAGAAAGGCTACGTCTACACATGCCCCAAACTTCGAAATGGCCACGCAAACGGCCATTTCGAAGTTTACTAATGAAGCGCTGAAATGCACATTCAGCGCTTCATTAGCATGCGGGAGGCAGCGGCACTTCGAAATTAACGCTCCTTGCCGCCGCGCGGCGCGTCCAGACGGGGCTCCTTTTCGAAAGGACCCCGGCTACTGCGAAGTCCCCTTATTCCCATCAGCTGAGGGGGACTTCGAAGTAGGCGGCGTCCTTTCGAAAAGGAGCCCCGTCTGGACGTGCCGCGCGGTGGCAAGGAGCATCAATTTCGAAGCGCCGCTGCTGCCCGCATGCTAATGAAGCGCTGAATATGCATTTCAGCGCTTCATTAGTAAACTTCGAAATGGCCATTTGCATGGCCATTTCGAAGTTTGGGGCACATGTAGACACGGCCAATGAGACCTAAGGGTTATGGTGGATGAAAGGCTGGATATGAGTAAACAGTGTACCCTTGTAGCCAAGAAGGCTAACAGCATGTTAGGGTGCATTAGGAGAAGCATTGTGAGCAGATCTAGAGAAGTGGTTGTTCCCCTTTATTCAGTACTGGTGAGGCCACATCTGGAATATTGCGTCCAATTTTGGTCCCCCTGGTATTAAAAGGATGTGGATGTGCTGGAGCAGGTTCAGTGGAGGGCAACAAAAATGTTTTAGGAGTGGGAGCACATGACCTATGAGGACTGGCTGAGGGGTTTGGACTTTAAATTTAGTTTACAAATGAGAAGACTGAGGGATGATTTAATAGCAGCCTTCAACTTCCTGAAGGGAAGCTCTTAAAGAGGATGGAGAGAAACTGTTCTCAGTGGTGACAGATGGTAGAACAAGGAGCAAAGGTCTGAAGTTACAGAAGGAGAGGAGTAGGTTGGATATTAGGAAAAACTACCTCACCAGGAGCCTGGTGAAGCACTGGAATGCATTGCCTTGAGAAGTGGTGGATTCTCCATCCCTAGAGGTTTTTAAGTCCGGGCTTGACAAGGTCCTGGCTTGAATTACTTTGTTGGGGTTGATCCTGCTTGAAGCAGGGTGCTGGACTAGATGACCTCCTGAGGTCCCTTCCAGCCCTATGATTCTATGATTCTAAATCCGTATATCATAGGTTAACAGCACTCAAAAGACAACATTTTACAGTGAGTGACACAGTTCTTATGGCTCTGAATTTGGTAGGGCCCTATATATTTGTTAATGTAGCTCTCCTTCGCAATATATGTACAAAGGGCTAATTCCTGCTTCCACTAATAGAGGTTGATGGGAATTTAGTCATTGACTCCATGAGAGCAGGAACAGTCCCAAACTGTTTAACAGTCTAGAAGTGTTTGCCTGAAATCTTACCAGGTGTTAATCTTTCTGGGAAAGGGTTAAGAGTGTTTGTTTTTTCCATCTGGATGTTGAAGGGGAGGATGTTTGCTCTCCTGATGTGTGCTGAGAAGTCCTGTGAGAGGCCTAGCGATAGCCAAGCTTGGACAGAAGATCTGAACCGGCTTTTTTGTTAAGAAAGCCAAGCAGCAGGAAGAAGAGAACTTGGACTTCACATTCTGTGTGGACTGGGTTTGTTTGAAGAGCTTACTCCATTTCTTTCTTGATAAAGCTTTCTTTCTTTCTCTGCTGCACCACATGTGAAGCTCCAGCTTCCCTCAGGGAAGCACTTTGTTGGACATATTCCTTACAGAAAACAGAGGCCAAAACATACATGCCAGGGACAAGATGTGGAGACTTTAATTTATAAAAGAAAACAAGCTAGAAAACCAGCCCTGGGGTCTGAAAGTCACTACATTGATCTTGTTTTCCACTTTATTTTTCATTTTGACTGCTTGAATCAACCAAGTGATGTGTGCATTTTCTACACTCAGGGCAGTGCCCACAGTCAGTTTCACATCCACTGGCCCCTGTAGGGCTAGAAAGTAATCCACATCAGACTGGTTTCAGTCCTGCTCATGTGTGAGGTGGATGTGGGCCAGGTCAGCTTTCATCATGAGTTGAAGTTAAGGAAGGCAAATAATTCAGAACACAAATGCGACTTTTAGATGGAAATGGTTGCAATGTTGGGAAAAAGCATGAAGAAAGGGATGTGTTAATTATTCTACATTCTTATTACTTTAATGGTGATGCCACTATGTGTGGCAGGTGAGAAGCTTCGTTGTCTTCCAACATGGGGCCAGTATCTGACAGCCCCATTTGCAGGCAACAGGATGACTGATATAGGCTATGTCTACACTAGCCCCAAACTTCGAAATGGCCACGCAAATGGCCATTTCGAAGTTTACTAATGAAGCGCTGAAATACATATTCAGTGCTTCATTAGCATGCAGGCGGCCGCGGCACTTCGAAATTGACGCGCCTCGCCGCCGCACGGCTTGTCCCGACGGGGCTCCTTTTCGAAAGGACAACGCCTACTTCAAAGTCCCCTTATTCCCATGAGCTGATGGGAATAAGGGGACTTCGAAGTAGGTGGGGTCCTTTCGAAAAGGAGCCCTGTCGGGACGAGCTGCGCAGCAGCGAGGCGTGTCAATTTCGAAGTGCCGCAGCTGCCTGCGTGCTAATGAAGCGCTGAATATGTATTTCAGCGCTTCATTAGTAAACTTTGAAATGGCCATTTGCGTGGCCATTTCGAAGTTTGGGGCTAGTGTAGACATGGCCATAGTGAGGCACCATTCAAGCATAGCAAAGGGGCCACCATGCAGAGGCATGGCTGCTGTGAGGGTGGGTGCATGAAGTCCTAATACCACCATTTTTCACCTTTACTTTCCACCATCCTGAAGTGTTTGGGGCTCCATCAGCTGGAGTAAAGTCCAAATAGTTAATGGTACACAGGCTGTGCTGCACTCAGCAATACAACTTCTACACGATTTAGCAGCCTTGGTCATATTTCCAAAAGGTGTTTAGCCACTTAGCCAACATCTCATTGAGTGGAGTCTTTAGGGAAGTTTATATAGATTTATTGACAGACAACAGCAGGTCCTTGTGTAGCTGTGCACGAAGCTGAGAGTTGCCTCCCCACCTTGATAACCCATGCAAGGGCCAGTCATGAGAGCAATCTCTGTGACCTTGAATACAGGGACTGCCCCTCCTGGGGCTCTCTGAAGTACAAGCCACAAAAAGCAACTGGGGAGGAGCCAGGGGATGGATTCTCCCCTCTCTGCCACAGTTTCTTGACTGGCCACAGAGAGGGGTGCACCCTGCATGATTTTAAGGACAGATGAAGCATGCACACTTTGTTTACACAGCAGAGCTCCATCCCCTCCTCAGTACCGTATGTTAAAGGCTCTTGTATTCCAATGAAGGCACTAGATTCTCAGTTTAGGCACAGTGGGCAGGAAGAAATAGCAATGCTCTTTTCCAATCTGGACCCAGCTGTATGTGGCCAGATTGCACATACTGCACAAGGGTGTGGTGGATAATGGCTTCTGCTGTTTACACACAGTGTGGTGTGACGATCATGGGAATACTTGGCTTTCTCCCAGTCAGCCACATGTGAGCAAAATTTTCTTTTCCTAATTCCTCTTGCCTGAAGAGTGTGGGGATGGAGGAGGAGTTATATTCATCCCAGTGTTTGATACCACAGAAACACAGGAGAAATTGCTATGTTCTGAGACAAAACCATCCCCGGAGTCATCTGCTGCATTATGTCTGACCTGTGCTGTCTGTTTTGATCACCTGCCCCATGGCACAATGACTGCGTCATCTTAAATGTCTTGTATAGCACTGAGCCCACTGTCATTTCTTAACAATAACAGTAATAAATAAGCAGATCCTTAATACCTGGTCTGAGACCAATGCAAATAAGGATTTTTTTTCCTTTCTTTTACTCTCCTCTTTACTCTCATTGCAAGTTTTGCTTGTGCTGCCATTAAGCCGGAGGCATACAGGTGGAACCTCGCTAGTCTGGCACTCTCTTATATGGCAACATCTGTAATCTGTCATGACTTTAGTTAGACAGATCACCACTTTTCATGGCTGTGGCCAAGCTTCTGCTGGTTCCATAAAGTTTGTTTACAGCCACCAGTCCTGGTTCTCAGTGTTCTGTGCTGTTATTTAGCTGTAATTTACCCCTAAATGTCTTAAAACCATAGAATCATAGAATCATGGAGCTGGAAGGTACCTTAAGAGTTCATCGAGTCCAGCCCCTGCCCCAAGCAGGATAAACCCTAACTATGTCACTCCAACAATGACTATGTCAAGCCAAGATATAAAAACCTCTAGGGATGGAGATTCCATCACCTCCCTAGGCAACACATTCCAATACTTCACCAGCCTCGTGGTGACATAGTTTTTCCTAATATCCAACCTAGTCCTCTCCTTCTGTAACTTCAGACTATTACCCCTTGTTCTGCTGCCTGTCACCTTGTTCTGCTGTCCGTCTTCTCAGAGCCCAGCAAAACAAAACAGCAGAAACGTAGCACTTCAAAGACTAACAAAATGGTTTATTCAGTGATGGGTTTTCATGGGATAGGTCAGTCTGAAGAAGTGGATCTGTCCCATGAAAGCTCATCACCAAATAAATCATTCTGTTAGTCTTTAAAGTGCTGCATTTCTGCTGTTTTGTTTTGTTAGAGTACAGATTAACACAGCTACCTCTCTGTTACTATTCTAAGAGCCCAGTAAGCAGTGGAAGTGTTGGTAATGCTGCCAGACAATATTGACCTCCTGTGGCCTGGCAAATTCTCTCTCTGGGCACCAGTCAGGTCCGAAGAATGCTGTAATAGCTGTGTCTTCTGAAAAAGAACAGCCTAATGTTGAATTTGGTTGTTGACACAGTTTCTTCTCTTAGTAGTAAAGATTTTATTTGAGTGATATCCTCAATTTATATAAAAGTTTCAAAAGCCCAAGTTCTACACAATAGAACATCATCATCTAATGACTGCCATTTGGAGGGAGCTATTGTGACCAGTTTGGAAGGAAAAGAATAGAATGTTGTTCTTGTTTCTGGGAGACTAAGGCCTTAACTCAGCAAAGCATTTACCATTCGGATAACTTTAAGGATCTGGTAAATCTCGCTGACTTTAGTGAGAGTACTGATATGCACAGAGTTACACACACATAAACGCTTTGCTGGCTCAGGACCTGAGGCTGAAGCAGAAAATTGCAAGAAAAAATAGTGGCCTGCTGCATATTTTCAAATGAAATATGTATTACTTAGGTAGTTCTGAAGTGGATTATCATAGACTGCAAAAGTCATTGACATATTGTTACAAACCTTTACTAATCTCTACGATCATTGACCCACATGCTGCTGTTTACAGAAACATAATGTTGGCTCTCTTTGTTTATGCACAATCCTTTGATTATTTTAATTCACTTATTCTTTTAGCTAAGAGCTTTCAACCAGGCTACAAGAGAACTTAGTCTGTTATAGCTATAACTTTCTAGAGGTTTGCTTAAAGCAACAGAATAAGAAAGCACAAGATGTGTGATTGTTTGCTATAGCTGCATGCCTCATTGCTGCGGGAAGATGAAGACAAATTTTCACACGCCATAGAGAGAAGGTGGTAGTCATACTGCAGTGCAGTAACACTGTGGGTCCCAATCACTACTTAGGACATAGCTGAGCTAGGAGCTGTTCAAACACAGAACAAAGAGATGGTCCTTCCTCCATTGATCTTATGATGTATTCTCTACACTTCTCTATTTTCACCTCCTTGACCCGTATTTTAACTAAGGCTGTCTCCCAGTGACTAATGCTAACAGCATAGCTTTCTCCAACTGGCTCTTGAATGCCTAGTTGGCATTTGTTTCACAAAATTAATAGAAAAAAAGCATGTGTATCACCCTGGCTGATTTTTGGCTGTTGTACGGATTTGCTGGATAAAAGATTCAATGTACTTGGGGTGAGGTGCAGTTCACTTGGGGCATAACATGCCCTACGCTTCACACCCCCTGCAGTCTGGATTGCAGCGCCACATCAGGCTAACATAAAAATGATGAAATTACACACAACTACACTGTGTGTGTGTGTGTGTAAAATGGTTCTCTAAAACATTTTAGTAATAACTAACTAGAGTCAGGACCTTTTCTCTGGGGGATTGCACTAGAACAGCATTCTGGCACTTCTGGAAGCTCCGAGCTGCACGTTCTGGGGTCTGTATTCTGTGACTTCAAGCTCTCTCTCTGCTGACACCACATGTAGCTCTAGAAGCTGCTGCCACTTAAACAAGGCCCGCCATTAAAACTGAATTTAGTATTTTTGTTTAAGTGGCGGCATCCTCCGGAGCCACTGAGCAGTCAGCTGCAGCAGGGAGCACCAGAGGAGAAAGCAGGTAGGGCAAGGAGCCGCCCGCACGCTCCACATGGGGGGAAGTCTAAGCCTGCAAGAGAGCTGGAGGGAGGGGAGGCCGAGCCTGCCCCTGCCATAGCTGTCCTGAGAAGGAGGCAGCGGGGATCAGTGTGAGGGAGGCAGTGTCAATGGAGGAGCAAAACATGAACCCACCCCTGACTATGCCAGGGAAATGAGGGAAGAAAGCAGCCAGCTCACCCCCATGGCCAGCGCCACTTCCTCCACTCCCAGGCTGGGGGGCCTCATTCTCCTCCAGCTGCCTTCCTGCTCCTGCCTGCCCAGCTGGCGCTGCCCAGCTGCTGAAGCCTGCTCTGGGCATTGCGCTCAGAGGCAGCAGCCAGGGGGAGAGTGGGCAGCTCTACTCCAGCCACAGTGGGGAGCCACAGCCAAAGGGGGAAGCGAGGCGGCCACTCATCTGCCAGCTGCTTGCTCCCCTCTTCCCAGCTGCTGCTGCCAGCTTGGTAGCACCCATCTGCAGCACCCAGGATAGCACCGCCACTGCCCAGACTGCACCATCTGCCTGCACTCCGAGGAGGGTAGAGTGGACACCAGCTCCAGGCTGTCTCCTCATACCTCAGCAGCTGGGGGAGGTGGGTAGCCTGCAGAGCTGTCTTCTGAGTCAGGTAAATCCTTGAGACGCGGGGGCAGGTTTGGGGCTGAGAGGGGTTAAGCCTGGGGCTTGGGGGGATGGTCTGGGGCTGAGTTCCGGCACCTTTTTTTCTAGAACAAAAGCACTGACTATAGTTATAACCAGGATCCTGTTTGCTGGTGTAACACTAGTGCCTAGAAATCCACTGTGTAAATAAGGACAACACCTGCCAACAAAAACTTTCAATCTAAAGAGACACAACACATGGCGGGAGTGTGTGAAGTGACTGGCACAAGGTCACCGCAGAGATCGGATTAGAACTCTCCTTGGCTCTCAGTCCTGCACCCAGAGAACTAAACCAAGATGAAGTCAATGAAACTTCAAGGCATTCAGTGTACATCTGGGCTCTTCAGGGAGTTTTCTCATCTGAAGACTGATGTAAATTATAGGGCCTAATTGTAGAACGTCTGGGCTGTGGAGCTCTGACGCAAGGAGCCCCATTGCGTTAAGTGAGGTCCATTGTTCGTTTCCAGTACAGCACTATCTCCAGATCTGAAGATGTGGGTCTGCCTCATGAAAGCTCATCACCTGATACATTATTTTGTTAGTTTTTAAAGTGCTCCTTGACTGCTGTTTTGGTTTGTTGGGATTCAGAGTAACACAGCTACCATTGACCAGTGTGAGAAGGGGATCCATAACTGGACCCATGCAAATAAATAACACACTGCTCCTACAGTATAATTCTACCCTAACATTTTCCCTCCTATGCTTTTCCTCTCTCCCCTCCGCTTTTGGTGCTGTCTGTCTGCTGCCAACTCTAGTAATTATAGCAGCAGCCACAGCAGGTTGCTTTCAATCAACAGCCCATCTCCACAGCAAGCAACAAAAGTAACAAATTTTCTTGAGCGCAAGCTCACCCTGATTTCTTTCAGGCACAGACATACACTCCTGATCCCAATGCACAGTCTTCCAGCTCATCAAGACACAGGCTGCAAACTGTGCTGTTGAACTATAACAGATAAGCAAGTAGAACGCTCTCCTGCTAAGAACAAACACACCAGCAACATATTGACACAGTCTGCCTGCCTGTAGCAGTAGTTAGCCTCTCTCCAACCTGGGAGCCTGATTATACAAGGTACCAAATGCATGCTATTCCAACCGGCTGTAAGGGGAATTTGAAAAACCTCACTGCATGGGCTTATATATTTACCACCCTCACAGATTTGGGGCCCTGCTCTGTGGCTAAAAAGCCAAAATTATTCTCCAGAGAGTTAATCTTGCCTTTTGCATTGAAGCCAATGGGATTTTTACCTTTGAATTCAGGCATTGCCTATGTTCTCAAAAGACACTCTAGACATTAAGTCCAGAGGGGACCATCATGAACATTTAGTCTGGCCTCCTACACATCACAGGCTATAGAATCTCACTCACTCCTGTAATAGACCCAAAAACTCTGGCTGAATAACAGAAGTCCCCAGATCTTGATTTAAAGACTTTAAGATACAGAGACTTCACTGTTTACTCTAGTTCAAACCAGATAATGACCCATTCTCCCCATTGCAGATGAAGGCAGCCTCTTACCTTCCCCCAGGGTCTCTGACAATCTGACCTGGAGAGAAGTTCATTCCCAACCCCAAATATGGTGATCAGATAGATCCTGAGCAGGTGGACAGAATGCATCCACCAGACAGTGCAGAGAATTCTTTTCCAGGTAAGACAGAGTCCTCCACCCGATTATTTAAACTCTGGCAGTTGTGAATAGCAGATGTGGATGGACCATTGTAGGTAATCGCATCCTGCCATCCCCAGTCAGTAGTCGAATGAAGGATTGGGAAGTCTATAATTTCATGCCAATCAATATTACTGATAAATTGCCAGTCATAGCAAAAGACCTGTCAAAATACTGGCTGTTACCAAAGCATCTTCGGTGTTTAGATGCAATTATGTTACCTGAAGACACAGAGAGAGAAAAGATCAATCAGCAGCAAAGCTTATTAAACAACCAATATTAAAGGGAACATAAACCGCAGGTCCCCAGCACTGGTTTTGAGAAAGGATGATTGAAGCAGCTTTCATCCCTGGGAAGGGGCTGCTCAGCCTGCGAATAAACCAGCAAAGTACTGAAAGTTGGTTAGCTCTCGGAGAGCTCTATCAGCTGATCCATCTTCCTTCCATGTAGATTCACTCCAGTGCAGCTGCCTGACTTCCTTGGGATGCTACTGGGGATAGCTTCTGGAAGTCATTTGTCAGGACTCCTATACACAGCTTACACATGAATGGTGCGTCCTTGGTCTGTCCTGGCTCTGTCCCATCCCAGACCAGTGTGATCCAGCTTTTGTTCCAAGATGGTGGCCACTTGTCTCCCACACCCCAGCAGTGGAGGAGAAGTTTCAGCCACTTTTCATTGACCCAAACTACCCGCCTACAGGCCTTTTGGCTGCTAGGGCTCTGCTTTGTCTATTAGTCCCATTTCATAGATGGAGAAACTGAGGCAGAGAGGGTACTTTTTTGACAAAGGTCATACACAGCAAATAGCAAGGTCAAAATTAGAATGTAGGCATCTCTGGCTCTCAGACTTATGCTAGGCAGTACTGCCTTTCGCACACTAAAATAAACTGCCCTTAACAAAGTGTCTTTGTTTTAAAGCTGACTTCTGACAGCTTTGGATAGGGTAATGATACATCTGACAATGGAATTGGTTTCTTTCTGGCTCATGCATTTTCTGCCACTAACGAAGGCTTTGCAAATAGGGCATTGTTGACAGTTATGACTCATTCTGAAAACTGATGGGCTCTGGGCTCCTAAATTGCTTAAAATCTTCTGATAATCCCATGATGATTGATGGACGAACCACAATAATGCCTAGCTTTACTTTTCCCATAGGAAGATTGGCTTGCCAATGCTAACAGAGTACAAAGCAGTAAACAAGTTTTTCTCAGAAAAGATGCATAGGTGACCAGCTACATGCTGGGAGCCCATCATAGCCTCATTTTTAAAATACACCATCCATATAGAAGATAAATGGAGTTATTTATTAATACCAGGAGCTAACTCTTGGATAGCACTCAGACAGTAAAATTTCAATACAAAATAACCTGTAATTTACAGACATTGTAAATGCAACTGGGCATGTTCTGAAATCAAGAACTGTGAGGTCACCGGGTTACTGCCATCAAAAGCCTTTTAATGCAAAAGCTCTAATCACAGCATTACTAACTACTGGCTTCCAAACTACAAGAAAGCCCTAAGGGAAGGGGAAGTTCTACTGAGCAAAGGAATGTAGTCATGTTACACTAGCAGTGATTTACAGATTTCTGTGCAGAGTGAACAATAAAATAAAAATATCAAAAAACAACTCAGGTCTTACATAAATGAAATGTGCAATACTCTGCTGGAATGATGCCGGTAAGATTGAGATGAGTTTGGAGGTTTTAATAAAACATTCACAGAAAAGTACCCAAAGCTAGCAAACTCTCATTTTAACTCTTTATCACCCAATGTCAAAAAAGTCTGTGTTTTTCACACAGTGTACAACTGCCAAAAATGATATGGATAGCAGCAACTTAACATTGAATTTGGCGTTCGCAGAGCAGCTGCATAAGATAGACCATTGCTTTTGGACTACAGAAAACAGTACTGATTGGTGGGATCACATTGTCATGCAGTGTGGGATGAACAGCAGTGGTTACAGAACTTTCAGGTGAGTAAAGTCACCTCTTTGGATCTGTATGCTGAGTTGGCCCCAGATTTGCAGCGCAAAGATACCACAATGAGAGCTACCTTCTTGGTAAAGAAGTTTGTGGCAATTACTGTTTGGAAGCTGGCAACTCCAGACTCCTACCAGTTCATTGAACATCAATTTGGCAAGGGAAATCGACTGTTGGGGCTGCACTAATGCAAATGCTCAGGAAATAAATCACATCCTGCTACAAAGGACCGCAACACTGGGAAATGTACAAGAAATAATGAACAGCTTTGCACCCTATGGATGCAGCAGAGTACCTCAACAGGAAGGGGTACATCTCCATGGTGTTAAAGACATTTGTGGATCACCAAGAGAATTTTACAGACATTAACATGGGATTGTCTGTAAAGGTATATTATGCCTACATGTTCTGGAACACCAACCTGTACAGAACTACAAGCAGGGATTTTCTTTTCAGACCAGAAGATTACAGTGGAAATGTCCATAGAGATCCTGGGAGGCCTAGCTTACCCCTGACATGCGACACCTGGACAGCAGTAAGGAGTGTTTTACCAACACGCTGCACGGATGCCTGATGACAGTCAAATGTGCCTTTGTCAGATTAAAAGTTCGATGGAGGTGCCCTTATGGAAGGCTACACCTTAATGAGAATCTAAGGTTGAAATGTTTGCTTGGGATGGGGTGTTGAGGGGGAGCACTTGGCTTCAGAGCTTGAGCACTCACGTACTAGGGCTATCAGAGGAGCCCAGAGGGCTGTAGTTGAAATCAGGGAGGTTTTGTGGAAGCGCTGTGACACTGAGCAGCAGTAACTTATATCTGTGTTGGAGTTGATTCCCTGGTCCATACCATGTAAACATTTGGGTCCGCATATCCCATTAATAAAATGATTAAGATACCTGGACATGGACTCGTGTTTGTTATGTGAATTTGTAGAGCACAAAATAAAGATGATTTTCCTATTGGAAAACTTAGCCTTTTTGACAAAGAAAAAGCACACTGGCTGTCAACAAAACTCACCAGCACCGATGTTTGCTGGAAGAGGAAGTGCTTGGAAAGGGCAAACCTTACAGCTGTGTGTAGGTACAGCTATCATTGTGAAAGTGGTGCAAGGGGGTTGAATGAAGGGGAAGCTGAGAAGTCTTAGACAGTCAAAGTCTTAGAAAGTGGAATGTGTAGGGAGAATGGGAGGTGGGGAGAGTTGCATATTAAAGATCTGTACATGTGCTGCTTTGGTCCCAGCACAAATGATTGCACTGTGGGACAGTGCCCTCCAACAGGGGAAGGAACATAGCTGCACCGCCGTGTAACTTGTGGCAGAGGATTAAAGAGTAGCTGCTGGGGAAATGTCCCACTCACAGAAACACAGCCAACCTCCTACTTTTCTGTACGCTACACCAGAGGCAACTGGTGTGGGGATTTGAGGGCAAGCAGTGACCACATGCCCTGCCCACCTCTTCCGTGCCCTGTGCCCACTCCTCCTGCCCATGTCCTTCCCTTCCCTGCCTCTGCCCCACCCACTCCCCAACCCTGCTCTGCTCCCACCTGCCTCTTCCTGTGGAAGCACTGTGCCATGTTCAGTGAGTGTGGGGCAGTCCCCCCGCTCCCCAAAGTGTCAGAGCCTGAGAATAGCTGGAGCTGATGGTGAGTGGAGGGGGTGGAGGGGTGACGCCAGTGGGTGCATGTAACCCCCATGCACTTCCACGTGTCGCCTATGCCCACTTCTGCATTACACAAGCTGCAAGAACTTGCCCTGCATCTGATTTCCTGCTTCCTGTCCCCAGAGAGCAACCCCTGAGACTGGTTAGAAAAGGAGGACAGTTTCTGGTTGCCTGCACCGCCAGGCAACTCCACCAGGAGCTCCACATCCCCATCTAGCTCCACCTCATCATCAGTAATTTCATCCTTTGGGTTTGGTTCTCATTCCACCGCCTCTGTGCCTTCTGAACCATCTACCAGGCATTGACGGTGGGGTCACCACTGAGGATAGCATCCAACTCATTATAGAAAAAGCAGGTCTTAGGTGCAGCACCACAGTGACTGTTTGCCTCCCTCACCTTATGGTACACCTGTCTCCTCTCCTTTATCTTGGCTCTGCACTGAAAAATGTCCAGGTCATAGCCCTTTTCGCACAAGCCTCAAGAAACATGGTAATAGCCCTCCCCGTTCTGATGGGTCAAGAGCAGCTGGGACTATGCAGACTCTTCTCCCCATATACTGATCAGATCCAATGGCTCTGCGGTGGTCCAAGCAGGAGAGCATTTGCAGTGATAACCAGCCTAGTTCACTTGGGAAAAACGTGATGAGACTTCGCCACGTCGAACCAGCAAGCAGGAGATAGCATTTAAAATTCCTGGGGCTTGCAAGGAGGAGGGGCAGATTGTTATCTGGCTGCAGGGCAGCAGAGCTCAAACTACTGATCAGGGCAGTCACTACTGATCAGGGCAGTCAGAGCGTTGTGGGGTGCTTCCTGGAGGCCAATTAAAGCAGATGTAGTACTTGTACTGGTTCTTTGTCAACAATGAGAGGGGAGGGGAAATGTCTCTCATAGAAGTGGAAGTATTTTATTACTGAAACCAGGCATGTTTCTTACAAAGTCTCGTTGTAGTGTGTACACACTCACTATTTAGTGTAGGCAGTGCCTGAGATTGCACACAGGAGTCCAGACTGTTCTGGGGAAACCCAAACAGAGGATTCTTCTTGTTGTGTGTCTGTGAAGATCCGAGAAGTTGTTCAGTGTTCTGCAGAATGAAGAGGAGAGACAGATGCACTGCCTTCAGGAGTTTATGTTCTCAGGGCATGAGACCACTCACATAGAAAATACTGTAAAATCACCATTGATTTAGTGGGAGTTATATTGGTCCTTGATTGTGGATAGGGTGACCAGATAACAAGCATGAAAAATCAGGAATTGGGATAGGGGATACAAGGTGTCTGCATGAGAAAAAGCCCCAAACATCAAGACTTTCCCTATAAAAAGGAGGCATATGGTCACCTTAGCTGTAGATTTGATGGCAGATCAGCCCTCTGGATACTACCAAAAGAACAACACTTAAGCTTGTGGGAAGAGAGTAAGAGTAATGGAGAGGAGTGTCATAATCCATGAACTACTTTTGCTACCAGCAGGTTAGTCTCAGCTGATCCGCTGTAGTTACCCATTGTGTGCCCATTTCCTTGGAGAAAAACAACATGAAAATCATTTTCTTTTTAAATGCGTATTTTTGAAGGTTAACTACTGAAAATGCACAGGAAAAATAACATTAATCGCAATTCAAAATCACAAAACAAAAAAGCAGTCAAGTAGCACTTTAAAGACTAACAAAATGATTTATCAGATGAGCTTTTGTGGGACAGACCCACTTCTTCAGACCATAGCCCTACCAGAACAGACACCATAGCCATACAAGAACAGACCGGTCTGTTCTGGTAGGGCTATGGTGTCTGTTCTTGTATGGCTATGGTCTGAAGAAGTGGGTCTGTCCCACGAAAGCCCACCTAATAAATTATTTTGTTAATCTTTAAAGTGCTACTTGACTGCTTTTTTGTTTTGACAGTATATAGACTAGCACGGCTCCCTCTCTGTCACTTTCAAAATCATGAGTTATGGATGGATATAAGGTTATCAAATTAATAAGGAATGAATGAATGGATCATCAATACCTTACGAATGTCTATTAATTTTCCGCACCGAACATTAATAATGTGTGTTATTTGTCAAAACATTCAGGCTATGATGCTGTGTAAACATGTCAGTACTTTTTATGGTAGTCTGTTATGTTTATTTTTAAAAGGTAATGGTTACCGTTGAAGCTTCTAGTAGGCTCTCTAATGAAAAAACAATAGGTGATTGTCCTGTGAATTAATGGAAAGCATTAGGATTGTTGTGGACTTTGCTGTGGGAATGCCTGGAAGGCATTTCAGAAGATTTAATGAAGACTCATCTTAGACAGAAGAATAGGGTAAAGGATGAGAACAGCTCTTAGAGGTGATCATGCTATTCATTATAAACAATAAATTATTTGAAAAATTTAGCCTCTTTCTGCATGCAAACCATTCACAAGCTAGTCCTGGGGTCTCTGAATGTAACAATGCTCGTCCCATAAGTTGTTTGCTTCTGCCATTGTTCATGACATTGATGGTTGGTCACCTAAGTAATATGATACTGTTTTGCTGACTGACTGACTGACATTTTATGAAGAAGAAAATAATGAATAAAGAATAACAAATAGGAAATAAGGCACATCTGTATACATGTCTGGATGAATAATCATTCATGTCAACATTTCTGACGTTTTGCCAGGTAATGAAACTTTTAACCAATAAACAGTGACTGTAAGGAATCTTACCACATTTATTTATGGAAAGTTGTACATTTATATTGCACTAGTCAACCAGCTATAGAAGTTTGTATATTCTGCTTGTTTTGTGCTGCCTTCTTTACATGTACCACAGACTCTCACCCACTGTGGTCATCCTATCTTGAAAAATTATACAAGAATTGGGGTAGGGCAGGGTTTTCAAGGACAAGTGATGAGAACACAAGGGCCAGGCATATAAAATGTTTCATATACAGACAGATTGAAAACAAAGAAGCTGCATACTTTGATAGGTGGTAACTAAGAGGAAACATGATAAAAGGGTGTGTATATACCTAAACAGGTCAGATGAAAAGGCATATTATCCCCATTTTACAGAAATTCCATTCCTGGAAGTTAGTAAGTACTTAACTAACTTTGTAGATGGTCAGTACTTAACTTCATGTCACATTTCTTTTCCAACGTCAGTCAGTGGTTTTTGTGCAGTGTTCCTGTAAGCCGAGTACTTGGGCAGCCACACAAAAGAGATTGAAGTGCCACACAGCAGGCAGTCCACAGCGTCAGTTGCTGGAAGCTTATGTTTCTACTGGTGGTGCGCATCCTCATATGCCTTGGTGCACATCACATCAATGCAGCCCATGAATGAAAAAAACTAGAGGGAGCCCAGTTCTTGTGTAATAATAGGACTGGAACTCCATTGTCTTTTGGTCACAGTCTGCCTGGCAGGTTAAAAATTAATATGATTTTTCCTGGTTGCAACTACTCCCTGGAGATGATTTTCTATTATCAGAATGATTTCCCTATATCAAAATGGAGAGAGTAATCTGACTGTGATACGGACATGGTGAAAAATGCAATGCGGTAACTACAATCAGAAGAAAACCACTCCTTTGATTAAATAACCACTGTGAGCTCCTAAAGGCTGTTATCTAGCACTGGAAGGAAACAGCAAACTGAAACTTCTTTATGGGAGAAGTGCCTGCGGTGTTTACAAATTGGCCAAAGCTTACAATTATCATCATGACTATCTGTATTATACTTAATTGTCTGGTGTATCACTAATGAGAAATATTTTCTTAACATTTTCCAGTTCTTACTGATGTATACCTTTAAACTTTCTCAGTTTAATCCTGATCCTACACTTGAAGCCACATGGATGAATCCTTATTCCTTTGAAGTCCATGGCCAGGAGGGTGGGTGGGTGGAGGAGGGGTCTGCAGACCCAGGCTCTTCTGCAACAGATCCAATGGCAGGATTGGGGTTTTATAAGGGGACTGGTTGTTTTGATTTAATATTTCTCACTGACTTTAACAAAGGGTCTGAAGTTACCAGAGCAGTTTTTGAGCTTGGTTACCAGCATAAATCAAAGTAACTCCAATGAAGGCAAGAATATGTCATACAGTATGAAAATTAAATGTCATGACTTCATTTTAACTATGCATTGGTTCCAAAGAGCTAGCAACTTTTTGTTAGGGAGAATTATGAAAATCCAAGAGTGTTTCATGTAATTGAAATTTAATAATGGAATTAGGCCCAGACCCAGCAAAGCACTTCAGTGCATACATAACTTTAATAGGGTGAGAATTTCTGTTAGCATTCACAGGACTGCTATTATATTTAAAGTTATTTAAGTGCTATGCGGGATTGGGGCCAAAGTACATGGCTCATTGCAGGATCAAGCCATAAAAGAGAAGTTTATGTTTAGAGATTAAGTGTAAATTTTTATTGACTGAGCATGAAACTTCACCTAGAAAATCTGGGGGATTTGTATAAAGAAACTGAAGTAATTATCCTTGCTCTTTAGAGTTTTTAATTTAAATTTTCTACAGAAAAAGTGTGAAACACTGAATAGTTTACTGAGCCAGCTTCTCTTCTAGGACTTGATCTAAAGATAGATGTCTTTCCACTGATATCAATTAGATTTGTCTTAGGCTTCTAGCGTACAAATTGTGAAGGCAAAGGCTTAAGAGGTGATAAAGTTAGCTATGAATTTAGGTATTGTAAAAAACAAGCTTTTAAAAAATATCACACCAGTAGGAATGCCATTCATGTTTTTTTAATTCTGATGTTCATTAGCAAACAAACATTTTCCATCAGTGTGTGCAATCCAAACATGGAAGCAATCTACTTGTACTGAAGACAAAGCTTTCTTTGAAGCTAGTCTGAGACTGGGGGATGAACTAGCACACAAACTTAGTGCTAGCAGGTGTTTCCTGGAGACCAGGGGAACGAACAGTAGAGGCACTCACTATTAATTCAGGTTATGTCTACACAAGAGAGATTTTTTTTTGACAAAACTGGGGTTTTGTCGGAAAACCCCCCAGAGCATCTACACTCAAAATACACTTTGTCAACAGAGCGTCAACAAAACCTGGCACATCTGCCAGCAGCATTGTGCCACTCCGCATTAAGGAGCAACACCCTCGTCAACAGTCTCCTGTCAACAAAAAAGCTGTGTAGATGCTACCGGGGGGCCCTCTGTCAACAGACAGGGCTTGTGGTTCTCCAGGCAGCCTTATTTGCTGGGCTTCTAGTTGGCCATTCTGTTGACAGAGCAGACAGGCAGTTTGGCCGCTGTCTGTCAATGGAGTGGCTTGCGCTTTCGATCCACTTTTGTGTGTGAATGTGATCTGTAGACAGAGGTTTTGCCGGGAGATTTCTTCAGACAGTAACTTCTGTTGATGGATTGCTGTAGTGTAGACATAGCCCAAGTGATCCATTCTGTCACTCATTTACACCTTCTGGTGAACAGAGGCTAGGGACATTACAGATCACAGGCTTCATCCCTGCTGATCTTGGCTAATAGCTAACCTGGGCAGAATTAGAATCTAAGGGTATGCCAATGCAGAAAAGTTTTTTCAAAATAGCAGCTGTTATTTTGAAATAACTTTGCAAGTGTCTACACAATGCAATCATTTTGAAATAGCAGACAGCTTATGTTGAATTTGGTAAACCTCATTGTATGAGGAATAGTGCCTATTCCAAATTAGATATTTCAGAATAGGGGCTGTGTAGACAGGGAATAGGGGCTAACTAAATTCTAACTAAATTATTCCAGAATAGTTTATTCTGAAACAATGCTGCTGTGTGGACATAAAATTTCAGGTGAGAGCCCCTAGAAGCAGTCCTTACAGGGGCTCTAATCCAAAATAGGCACTATTGTGTGGAGACACACTCTTTCAGAAAAAGGTTTGCTTCTTCTGGGGCTTCCTTGTAGTTTAGACTCATTATACCAGAACAGTTTATTTTGGAATAACTCTAGAATAAACTATTCTAGAATAACATTGCTGTGTAGACATATTGTGAAACTGAACATAATGAGGAGCTGATTATGAAAAATGAGCTTGCTTATTGTCCCAGCTGTCAGAACTTCAAAAAGGAAACAAGTGACAAATAATGACCGGAGAATAATAATTATGCTTTTTAATGGAAATTGTTATTATAATAGAATGCAAGAAACTTGTGCTTTATTATTCCCTCCCAATCCACGTGCAGAGGGAAACCAGAGCAGGCAGGTCTGGCTGTGAAGGGGCTACAGAGGAGAAGGGAAGACTGAGGATGTAGTACCATGCTTCCCTTGACTCTTTGGACACTGTTCTGTGAGTGCATCACAGGGCCTGGTCTCCAGAGATGAAGAGGGGCTGAAGCTAGAGGACTAACTGTCTGAATCTGTTCTTCACAGGAAATTCAGATAGACTAAAGGATTAGTATAACCCAGTTAGGCTATATCTAGACTGTGGTTGCTGATTCCGGATACATCTGTACAAATGTATCCCAAAGTAGCAACCCACGGCTCTTCTCCATGCTCAAAATAGCATGGCTATTTCGAGCATGGTATTCTGTTTCCACTGCCCTCGTTGGATGGCACCAAGTTTGAAAGAAGGTAACTTGTTGTGCAAATTGCCTAACTTATTGTGAGGTAGACGTAGCTCCACTATCCAACATTAAATTGTGTAAAAGAAAGTCTGGGGTTTGGTATATGGAGCTTTGAGCCTGCTTAGCACCATGGCAAACACACCATTAAAAATCCTTGTATCCTTTTATTAAAGATGTTTTATTTACATGATTGTAAATTCAAAATTCAAAAATTACAGTTATTTTTGGGATGTTAAATTTTATTTTGGATTTTTAAAAAAGAGATTGTTAACCTTTTTGCATTTAGTTTTTTGTAGTAAACTTTTTAACATGCGAATTCCATCAAGTATATTTTTACTTCCTCCCTATAAATTCTTATATTTCACTATGTTTGAACAAAAAAGGATTATAATCAATTTAGTTTCCAATAACATTTTCTCCTACTTTTTAAACCTTCAAACCTTGATTTAGCTGTGCCAAAACTGAGCACCACTCCAAATTTCTCCATTTAATCTCTTTTCTATAAGGTTTATTGACAAGCAGTCCTATTCCAAGCTCATTGTACTTTTCTGGCTCATCTTGGTTCAGTCTCTTTCAACACTCACTTAGTTATGCCAGTTTTGAGGACTGTATTTGATTTGGTGATTCTGTCTTTTTTTCTTACACTGCTTTAAGTTGTGATAAGAGGAAGCTGTATCCCAAATTTGGTGGGCCTACCTCTTATGATTTAGGAGGCAGTCTTGATCAAACAGACTCAGGCTAAGTCGACACTAGCCATGGAAGATTGTACACTTAGGTTCGATCTTCCGGGAGGAGTTTTGTGCATGTGTGAAAAGGAAAGTCAGTGGGAGGATGGGGCCAATGTCGATGGCTGCAAAGTTGATTTTAGATATGCACTTGGCATACCTAAAATTGCATAGCAGCTGTTGACATTCCCGATAAGTGTAGACCCAGCCAAACCCTCTAAATATATATATATCTATATATCTATATCTATATCTATATATATCTATATCTATATATATATATATATATATCAGATTAATAACAATTTGAGGATAAGTGATTGCAGAATTCAGACCAATCTCTGTAAATAAATACCTATGCCATCCAAACAGAGGTTCATTAATGGGCATTATTTGTCGAGATCCTCAAGTCGTTATTTCTTAGGTATGTCCAGAAAATGACATGTCAGAAAAAAATCTCCACAATGTAAAATTATAATTGAGGTAAATAAAATTAGAAGTTCCAGATGGTGGAAGATAATAATACGTAGTTCCTAATACCTAGTTCTTTTATAGCACTTGTCATTCATTCATTTCACAGCACTTTACAAAGGAGGTCAGTTTCATTATCCTCATTTTATAGATGGTAAATTAAAGCACATGGAGGTGCAGTGGCTTGTTGGCTTCAATATCAAACCTGGATTACTCTGAGACTACATGACAGCAATCTGTGGACAGAAGTTACTGTTGAAAGCAATCTTCTGGCAAAACTTCTGTCGACAGAGCACATCCACACACAAAAGAGGATCAAAAGAGCAATACACTCTGTTGACAAAGAGTGGCCAGACTGCCCAGCTACTGTCTCAACAAAATGGCCAACTGGAAGCTCAGCAAGTATGGCTGCCCAGTGAACTGGAAGCCCTGTCTGTTGACAGAGGGCCCCCAGAAGTGTCTACATAGCTGTTTTTGTCAACGGAAACTGTCAACAAAGGTATTATTCCTCATCAAGGAGAGGCAGAACACTGTTCGCTGAAGTGTGGAGTTTTGTCAACAGACTGTTGACAAAACGCCTTTTGTCTGTAGACACTCCAGGAGTTTTGTCAACAAAACTTGACAAAACTCTCTAGTGTAGACATAGCCTTAGAGTAACAGAGGTGCTAAAATTCATATTCTTCCTTAAAATGATCATCCTTGGGGCTGGTTGATTACATGACAGAAATTGCTGCTGACCCAGAGAAAAACATGGACATCCTTACTTCAAGAAAACTCCTGCTAAGTCAAGGGAACCAGGATTTGTTGACTAAGAAACCAGGATTTGTTGACTTGATCAGAAGCAGCAGATGTTCAGCACCTCTCAGGAGGAAGTGCTTAATGCAGTATTCTGTAAGGTTCATTAATAAGAGACTTATATAGTGACTGCTGACTCACAGAATAAGGTTGTTTGGAGGCTGAATGGAATCCCAGAGGTGAAAAGGCCAGATGAATAAGGAATGAAGATGTAAAAGAAATTGCTGTGAAAATAACTGACTGTGGAAAAGAGCATTGGGAAGAAACTCATGAAAGATTGGATGCATGCAGAGAAGATGATTTATGGATGATACTGAAGCACACTGACAACAAACAGATGAAGTTGTGCAATCTGAAAAATGCCAATATCCTGAAAAATGGAGGCCTAGAGACATTAGATGACAAAGAGTCTGCACATATGCTAACTGAATGTTACATTAAGACTAGCATGCTCATGTACAAAGCTCAGGACAGAGCCGTTGCTAAATGATCCAGGAGTGTTCGAGAGGAGAGTTAACAGGAAGGCTTTAAAGAGGTGCACACCGATCAAACAGAGTACCCTGGCGTCAGAAACATGTTTCTTATGATATAGAAGATTCAGAAGAGAAGCGTGAGCCAAGCAAATTTACATGGGGTGACAGTGGGTGGGGAGACGGAGGTGGACGTCATCTCAGGCCAGATAATAAAGTACTTTGGGAAGAAGGTGAGAGTAGGTGAGAGATGGGTTCAACAGATATTATCCACTTTTGGGGAGCAGGCTTTAGCACCCATCCATTCTTGTGAATGTATTTTGTAAGGAAAGTGATACCTGTCAAATTTGACACTTTGGATCAAGCACTTACAAAGGGGATAAAAACATACAGAGGGCCATACTAGTCAGACTAAACTCTCACCTAGCTCAGTATCCTCTCTTCTGACAGCGGCCTATGCCGGGTGCCCAGAGGGAATGAATAGAACAGGTAACCATCCTTATTGCTCATTCCCAGCTTCTGACAAAGAGAGGCAAGGCACACCATCCTTGCTAGAGTGGCTAAATTCATTCTCAGATATCATGGCCTGATAGGACTACGGTGGGACAAGACAACGATAGCAACATTTCTCAGGTTCCTCTCTCAGGTGGGTTTTCAATGTAATCTGAAGCCTTGAGGCAAAAAAAAAAAAAATGGCCAAAGTCAGAAAAGAAGGTGCACAAGGAATTCTAATCTGTAGCGTGGTTAGTTTGCTCAGAAAGTTACCAACACAGGGTTGAAGGAAAGAAACTCATCCACCCGCCCAGCACTTCAGAATTGGAGAATCTCCGCTAGAAAACGATACATACAAGAGAATTAGATCGTGTCTATATAGCAACCCCCAAAGCAGCAGTTTAGCATTCAGTCCAGACGCCTGTTGTGCCCTGATTAGGTACCTTAGGCTGACCTCCCCTGCTGCCTACCAATAATGCTCACGCAAGGCACAGTTTTGTTGCACAGAGGAGAATGCGTTTCGTGGGGCCAGCAGGTGGCATTGTAAAGCTGAACATCTCCAATGTTTACTGGCGGGAGGGAGCGTTTGTTTCGACTCCTTAACCCTTTCTGTGCTTGGATCCAGTCGTGCTAAGGATCTCTGCACGCCCCGAGACTGGGCTCTGCCTTTCCCTACTGGTTTAATCGCGCGTTGTTTACCGCAGATCCGCCTCAGCTGCTGCTCTAAGACCCGCCCAGGAGCAGACATAAGCGGGCCATGGTCTGCCATGGGGCAGTTTGTTTCCCAGCACAGTACATCATCCCACGTGTGCCTCCGACTGCTCGGAGAGCCCGGGGGGCTGCGAGGGGGAAAGGTGGCCATCGCCAGAGCAGCACTGTGCAACGAGGCCATTCCTTTGCAGACACCGCTGAGCGGGAACAAGTCAGTAGACTTCTCCCTACTGCACATCACACCCCCTTATCTGCCACTGGGCTGCGTCTGGAGAAAATACAGTGCCGGGGAAAACTGGCTGGCTCCTGCCAGCTTTTAAGCCCAGCTCGTCCAAATCCCATTACCTAAACGGAGAACAAGCCTAACAGTTCCTGTTGAGCGAAGAAAACCTCCCAGACCCTAACCCAATAGTGCCACCAAAAATCTCCACCTGCCACCTAGAGCCTACTGCATCCGCACAATTTCTGGTCCCAGTCACTACATCCTCCAGTTTAAAGGGGGAACTTGTTTAGTTGCTTCCACTTCACCTTGAAACCTAGAGTGTCTAGACCCTGCTGTACCACAGCACCCCAAACACTCAGGTCCGGCCCCGGCTGCAAGCCTTTGTGCCATGGTATTGTTGGATCCAGAGTAGACTAAAAGCAGTGCCTAGGTGCTGCACTTAGAGAACCTGTGGGGGGCTAGGGGGCTGCCCCTCGAATTAGCTCCCTCCCGGGGGCTGCAGGGGCTGAGTCAGAGCTTCTGTAGCTTCCCTAGTGGAGACGCTGACCTTCAGGGTCGGGGTGCAGCTTGCAAGCAGGAGCCGCTCTGGTGGGCAGGTGCAAACACCGCTCTTCGGTGACCCAGCTGTGGGTTCGGCTGCCCTTGGCAGGCTCCGGGCTCTGACCCCAGGGTTCTGCAGCGGGTTGCACCAGCGTCCCCGCCGCGAGGCCATGGGGGCGGCCCCAGCTTTCTCAGTTTGAGGGGCTGGTGAGCGGACTCAGCAGCGGCTGGCTGGATGTGCCGGGCGGCGTTGGGCCAGGGAGCAAGAGGCGGGGTTTCCCGGCGGACCCGGGGCTCGGGTGCCACCCTGGGTAGGCGCCAGGCAGCTCCAGCTTTTCCCTGTTACCAAAGGCGGCCGCAGCAGGACCCCCTCCCCCGCCCCGCCCCGCCCCGCCCCGCCCGGCTGGCTGCTAGGCGCCGGGCGGCAGGGAGCGGCAGCGGCTCCCGTCACAGGCGGATGGATCACTCCCATTTCGCAGGATGATCCCCAGCCCCCGCGAGGCGCCCCTCGGAGCGGCGATCGGAAGGGAGCCCCGGGCGCCGAGCGGCGGCGGCGGCGGCAGGCGTGAGAGCATGGCCGGGCACGCGGGCTCTCCCCGCTAGGTCCCGAGCCGGCGGGAGACCGGGAGGCGCCTGGCGGGGAAGTGGGGGCCAACTCCCCACCGCTGGGCCGGTGCCTCCGTGCGGCCGGGCCCGCCTGGGATGCTGGCCGCTGGCGCCGGGGAGCTCGCGGCGGGGCATGTGGAAGAGGCTGCGGAGTAATATGGGCGGCAACCACTCCCACAAAACTCCCGTGTTTGACGAGAGCGAAGATGGTAAGTGAGGAGCTGTCCATTGTCCCGGCCTCCCGCGCGCCCGTCCATCGCCGCGGGCCCGGCAGCCGCCTGGGGCTGTTTCCCTCCCCTCCCCTCCCCACCCCAGCTGCCACGGACAGGGTTAAACCCTTACGGCTCAAGCCGGGTCAGCCGCCCGCAGCGGGTCAGGGGGCTGGAGATCACTCTCCTGCTCGCCCGTAACCTCCACTGCCAGCCCGGGTCCCGTCTCGTGGGGCTGGAATCCTGGGAGGCTCATAGAGAGCTGGAACTGGAAGGGACCCGGAGAGGTCACGGAGTCCGGCCCTGCCCTCACTGCAGGACCAAACGCCTTCTGGACCACCCCTAGAAATGTCTGTCTAACCTGCTCCTAAATATCCCCAGTGATGAAGTAAAAAAGCGGAATATATGCTGTCTAACCCATCTGTAGGCAGTAGTCACCGTTCACAGGTATTGTAGTTAATTGCTCAGTTTCACACTGTCCTCCTGGATTCACACCACATGTAATTGCGTATGTTCATAAATGAAGTTCACATCGTGATTGGAGGGGAATTTCTTCCTATTTTCCTGCCCAGCTGACTCTTTGCATTAGCGCTATTCTCGATTTTAAATGACGATGCATGGGCTCATCAATATTATACATTTTCCCTACTTTTTGAAACTTTGAGTCTGCTGTTACTTGGAGAGTTCATTCTCTCATAGATAGTACTACAGTACACTTCTTGTAGTCTATATTTAACGAAGTACTATGTACTAGTAGAAGCCTTTATATTAACCATATAATTTTATGATAGTTCTCTATAGTGTATATTATATAAGTATATGTATAATATACATGATATATATGTTTATGTATAATGTATATTAAATGTATGATATTTCTCTTAAAGCAATATTTTATTAACATTTTGAGACTGTTTGACTTCATGCACCTCCACTTTTTGAAGTAGAAGAGAATTGATGACATAATTTAAAAACAGGCATTGTGTACCATCACTGGCAATGGTTTTGATGTTAGGTATATGTCTGCTATCTATTTTTGAATGCGTGGAGAAATCAGACTGAATTTTGAACATGTTCATTTCCCAATAGTTCTAAATTCAATAAAGGATATAGATTTCATTCAAGGGATCTCATGGCACAACAAATTACATTGCGCTTGTTTCCAAATATTTGTAATGTGTTTGTAATACTTCTTTCAAAATGCTCCAGTAACATGATCTTCTGAAGACATTTAAGGCATTTTTTTATTTTATCAGTTTAGAGAAATTAGGAAAAAATCAATTCTTATTTCAGATGCAAAACCGAACTGTCACTTTGTACTTTACCATAGAGATTTAATAGAAATGCACTGAAGTGAGGGATCATAATAAGAGCCCATTAATTTTACAAAATACCTGAGTGATATTTAATAGCTGACTATGATTTGTGGACTGATATCTTTGATTATTCATCATGGGGACAAAATTCAGTAATTGACCAAGGATCAGTGAGGCTTTGTCTTCACTGCAAAAGAGGTCTGTGCGCTTTTGATGTGAACTTCCAGTGGAAACATGGCACAAATCGATTTTTATGTTTAAACAGCAAGACAAGACAGATCCCAGGTGGAAGGTGTAGGGTTGACCTCAAATGGCTACAGCAGTGTAAAAAGTGCCTGTGATTTGTCTTTACCAGGATTTTCTATTCAGAGGGCTATTCTCAAGTTAGCAGCTTCAGTGTAGCACACCACTTTTTGCAGTGAAGATGTAGCCCCAGGCATCAGGGCAAATCAATGCATTTTATCTGTGAATTCATGTGAAAAAACATCATGCTACTTTGTCCTTTTCCTACAGAAAACTATTTCTGTTGTGCAGTTGCTAGTAATTAGACTAAACGAATCATCCATTAAATATTTGTGAGTGTTTGTGCAAAACCGGTAGTGTAACCAAAGCCAGTATGAAGAGAAAGTAGCAACTGAGAGTAGCTTCATTTGTGGAGACGGGTTATTTTAGCCTGATAATAGCAACACTTGTTAATACAAGTGTAATCAAAATGAATGGGACTTGTATATGCATATTTAAGAGTCTGATTGGAATCAAATGATGTAATATATTGGACATGGTGCTGCTGGCTTCTCCGTGTGGCAGGAAAATAAAGAAATCCATGTCATATGGCACTCACACATAATAGTGATGGATGTGTTATAAAAATCTAGGCATGAAATTATCTTGTACCATAACTCTGATAATTTAAACTAATTTAAACAACTAATGGCTCCTTTACACCTAAAGCCTTCTGTCTGGGTCACTGAGAAAGTGCATGGAGACGACAGGCAGCACTCTAATGCCTGGTAAATGCTAGACAATTCAGGCACCATAAAGGAGAATTGAGCGTGGTTGTAAGGCTCCATTCCCAGGTCTAGTTCAATAGTAGAGTTTACTCATTCAAAATTATCTCCGCTTGTGTCTGTGTTTGGGATAGTAATGGCTTAGCCTTCCAAAAGTTACTGTGTGGGATGCCTCCAAGCCACTGAAGTAAATACTGAATTGAACGAGATTCAGAACAGATCGCCATGGAGCCTCACAGGACAGGCCCTCCTAGTTTGAAAGCAAACCATTTATGATTGGTCTTTGAAAACACTTTTTCAATGAGTTGTGCACCTGACTTATGGTAATTTCATTTCCATAGTTTGCTTATGAAAGTGTCATGTAGGACTATGTCAAAAGTCTTACTTAAGGTAACCATATCTACTATTTCCCCTTATCCACTAGCCAGCAGCCTTGTTAAGAAAGGAAGTTAAGTTAATTTGGCATGATTTATTCTTGTCAAATCCGCATTAGTTATTACTTATAATTCTAATGTACTCTAGGTGCTTAAAATATGGTTGTTAAATAATTTGTTTTGGTATTCAATTTAGGCTACCTGCTCTATAATTCCTTGCATTGTCTTTGTGCCCCTTTTAAAGACAAGTACTACATTTACCTTTCTTCAGTCCTGAAGATGCCTTATCCATCTTTTATGAGTTCTTGAAGATAAACACCAGGGGCTCTGAGGGCAGGTCTGTGCTACAGGGGAAGGACCAACTAAGGTATGCAATTGCAGCTACATTAATTACGTAGCTAAAGTCAACACACCTTAATTTGGGCTTCCACACCATCTCCACTAAGGGAGGTAGATGGAAGACTTCCTTTACTCGTAAGAGGGGGGCAGAAGTACCACGGTTAATGGGGCCACCCTGTTAATTCAATTAAGCACATCCCCTCTAGGTTTACTAAAGTCAACTCTGGAAGATCCACCATGGCAGGGTTGATTTTCCCTGCACAGTAGATGTACCCTTAGATTCCTTCAGCTAGTTCCTTCACTAGCTGTCTGCAGGCTCCGCTGACTTGAAACAGATAATTTGTGTAAATATCGTTTAACCTGTTGTTTCTCTGTCTCGGCTTATGTTCCTTCCCTCTTGTTGTTGATATTGTGTTAAATATCTAGTCAGAATTAACCTTTTTAGTGAAGACTAAAGCAAAATAACGTTTCTGGCATGGTTAGCTGTGCTTCTGCACTGAGTAGTGGACCTACAGTTTCCTTCACCTTTGTCTTGCACCAAAAGTATTTATAGAAGCTCCTCTGATTGCCTTTTGTGAGGCATACCTCATTTAGCTTTTTTGATTGTATCCCTACATGCTTGCACTGTTTTGTACTCAGCCTGAGCTTTGTCCATGTTTCTATTTGGATTCCTTTTGGATTTTTCATGTCAGTGAGAAAGCTACCAATGCAGCCGTATTGGCCTCTTTCTATTCTTCGTGTCTTTCCATCTCTTTGGGATAGCTTGCTGTCGTGTCTTCAATATTGTCTCTTTGAGAAACTGCCATCAGTCCTGAATTCCTTTTTCCCTTTGACTTTTCTTCTCATGGGAATCTTGTCTACTAGTTTTCAGACTTCGTTAAACTTTGTTTTTTTTCTGACTTGCATGTCCTCCTTGGAAAAGACCCTTATTTTAAAAGAGGATTTTGAAGCTGACAATTAAGTGGGTAGCTCGCCAGACTAGCAGGTTGTGATGAATGCATACAGTATATCATGCGATTTTAATGGATAAAAATTCCTGGATTAGCATGGATTTGAGGCAGTTAAGGGTGGTAAATAATGACTGAGCTTCAGCAGAAGCTGGAGGCATTTAAAAGTGAACAGTCAAAACTGCCATGAAAGGTTGCACTTGGTGCCAGTTTACAGCAGTAGGTAAATATCCTAATGAATCCAATGCAAAACAGGCTATGCAGTGTCTAACTTCTTGCCAGTGATCTGATAGCTATCAGCCTGATGCCACATGACTATAATTGACAATGTCTGAAAGATCCACATAACAGCTGCAAAGAAACCTTAGGGCCAAAAATTTGTATTTTAGAGGGATCTTTCATGTGAATCCATAACTTTAAAAGAACAGTTTCAGTAAAACGAGTCAATAAAATAAATTATGTGTGTGCCTCCATACAGTATGGACAAGATAAATGATAATAGCTCCAGATGAAAGTAAGAAAATCAGAATGAGGATCACCCATAGTTCTGAAATGTATTTTGTCTCTGTAGTTCAAACTCTGGGTGGTACATTCCACTTTATTTTCTCCTTTGGACTGAAGAATATTCTGACTCACCACTAGCATTTGTCTTTGGACAGGGATTAAAAAACTTTCTGATCTACACAATTGTTCCAAAGCAGTTTTTCTTTGTATGTTTTTTTAAAATGAATAAAATGTAGGTTTTTGAAAACTTTACCACCTGTGCTCGCTCTGAAGCTACCGCAGAGATAAAATACAAAGGTATGAAAACCATTACATTTTTTCCCCTTGTGGCTATGTTGATTCATGAAATTATCTTTTTAATTTATGTATCAACCCTAAGTAGCAGTTTCATTATTTGTATTATCATAGTGCTTAGTGGCCCCATTGGAAGACCAAAATTTTACCATGGTAGGAGCTGTACAAAAACAGAACAAAAAGATGGTCACTTTAAGGCGCTTACAAGTGAAGTCAGTATAAGCGAGAAAAGGTGGAAATTGGACCCTGGAAGAAAAGGCTAGTTCAAACTTAACTGCAAGAAGACTGAGGTAAAGTTAGTAGGAAAGAGGTAAAAGTGGCAAACTTGTAGACTGTATAACCCAGAATGTGCAAAGTGGGGGACAGACTGCCTGGGGGGGCGTGAAATTTCATAAGGTTTGCGCAGCATAATCAGCTGCTGGCTTTCAGGCCCATTGAAAATATTGTGCACTGTAAGTCATTGCCTTTAGTTGGACCACACACAGTGTGCGGATAGGCACAGGTATATGTGTTTGCAGGTCATGGGGCAGGGGTAGTAGATGGATACCCTTTCGGGAGAAGTTAGCCCCAGAGCTCCTCCCCTTCCACACCTCCACAGTAGGGGCCCCGAGTCCCATCATTCTTTAAGTTAATCTTGGGGCAATGATCTGCCACTGTGTTTTTAGGCTGAAACCCCACTGACTCCTGTTAGAGTTGTGCACATTTAATAAATGCAGATTAGTTGCTCTCCAAGCAGAATAAGCTAATGTGTATTGATTTCATCCTCCCCTTCCTATAAAGAAGGACAAAGCCATCTTCCTGCATGGAATTTAGTCTCTAGAACATTAACTACTTCTAAGGATAATGTCAATTTCAATGTCCATCTAATGTCAGAGCCACACTACCGCGGAAGATCAACCTGGTCAGGGTTGATCTGCTGGGGTTTCTTTCTGCACGTGCATGAAACAACACATTCCAGGGTCAAAGTCGACCATGGAACTCCTCACGAGAGGCAAAGAATAAGGAAGATTGACAAGGGAAAGAGTCCTGTCAACCTTCCTCTGTGTAGACAGACATCAAAGTCGAGCACCAATAAGTTGATTTTACGTAATTGGTGTAGCTAAAATTGCATATTGGTGGTCGACTCCTGTGTCTAGTGCAGACATAGCTTATGTAGCCACTCAGCACCAGGAAATTACTTCACACTCACAAAGTATTTGGTATATGCTCTACATTTGCTGTTGCTACATTAGGTATAGGTGAGAGGAGAAGCCAAACCTTTTTTATTATGGAACAAAGTGGTGTTTTAATTGATTTTCAGTTGCTTTGCCAAAGCTAGAACCAAATTAGGGCTGATTCAGATCAGATTATAGTTATATGAACTACATTAGGTTTTGGGTTTTGATATTGCAAAGGTAACAATGCGCTTGAATTTGCCGATATTCAATAGTTTCCTTTTCATTTTCCTCTGCCATTTCAGCACACAAAGTGGTAAGGTTCTGTTCCAGTTTAATATCTTTAAACTGGAGAAAGAAATTTGTTGCCAGCTCCTAAAATTCCCAAAATTTTATCATCAGAAATGGCCAGCAAAATAATCATCCTATTATTATCCTGATCAGTAAGCAAGAGGTAGTTGTGCAGGTTGATTTGTTAGTTTTTCATACTGTCAACGTTTTCCTTCCATTTTTGCTTTGCAGGCATCTGGCAAAAACAAAAAAAAGTGTAGACCATTGTCTGTTTGCAGGACTTCATCAAGCCAGGAAAAATTGCTGATATATACTGGTCACCATTAGACAGTCAATGCTCGCCTGTGGCTTTCACGTGATGGTGAAGTGTTCTTTATTGTTTCCTGCCATGTCATTTGATGGTATCAACGATGTTGAACCTCACACATCTGTGTGTTTCCCTCTGCCACTGTCCTCTTTATAGCTTTTTTATGTTTTCTATGCTTGAAATGGCCTTCAATACTAATTTTTTTGAATCCACAAACTGATTCTCAGTCACATTGCTCTGAAAGACTTGCATTTTCCCAGAAACTCAGCCATTAGCCCAGCACTCTCCTCTTTTACCTCTATTTTGTACATGCAGGTTATAAGTCTGTCGAGAAGTAACAACCTTTTCTAGTTCTCTTTATGTTTGTCCTAACTGTAACTCTCTTGTATTGTAAATAGGACTACGTCAAACTAACATAATAGCTTTCTTGGATGATCTAAAAGCTGTATGGATAAGGAGAAAGTGGTAGATGTGGTATATTTTGACATTAGTAAGGCCTTTGTTACTGTCTCACATGATCTCGTAAACAAACTAGGGAGATACAACCTAGATGGAGCTACTACAAGGTGGGTGCATAACTGGTTGAAAAAACATTCCTCGGGAATAGTTATCAGTGGTCTACAGTCAAGTTGGAAGAGTATATCAGGTGAGGTCTGTTAGGAATGAGTTCTGTGTCTGGTTCTGTTCAATGTCTTCATTAATGATTTAGATAATGGCAGAGAGAACATTTATGAAGTTTGTGGGTAATACCAGGCTGGAAGGGGTTGCAAGTGCTTTGGAGGTTAGACTTAGAAATAAAAGTGACCTAGACAAACTGGAGAAATGGTCTGAAGTAAACAGAATGAAATTCAATAAGAACAAGTGCAAAGTACTCCTCTTAGGAAGGAATTGTGAATTGCACACATACAAAATGGGAAATAACTGCCTAGGAAGGAATACTGTGAAAAAGGGTCTGTGTTCATAGTGGATCACAAGCTAAATATGAGTCAAATACGAGCCAACTGTTGCAGAAAAAGCAGACACCGTTCTGGTATGTGTTAACATTGAATTTTAATGATGTAAGGCAGCAGGACATTGGCAAAGAGTGCCAAGATAAACATCTCCATAAATAAATCCACCAATACAAATGAGTAACCGAGGATCTGTAAAATGCTTGGATAATCTTATTTTTTGTCTATGCAACTGCTGCTTTCAGGTTTGTGGGAAATGTTGATAACCAATTTGATGCACCTGTTTTCTTATACCACCAATTCAGGTATTCAGCAGAAGGTTATATATGCTGCCCTTCCCAATCTGGAATTCTTTGATGTTTCATAAACTTTTTCTAACACCTTTATTTTGAGCATATTCCAAAGAAATGGTCCTGGGGACTATTTAATTTCACTCGTTTTTGGTTTATGTGTCAGTTTTTATCATTTTCTTACATTTCTTCTGTAACTATAACTGAAGAACTATTCTATCTATAATCAAAACCTGTTCCACTCTGTCTACATTTTCTGTTATCTCTCTCACACTGCTTTATTCTAAACATAAAAATTTCAAAATACTTCATGAATATCATACCCTATTTTATATACTTACTTAGCAGACTATGAAGAATTTAGTTTAGTTTATTATTAATTAATTCCCAGTCATTTTCTTCTTAAATCTTACCCTCTACAGTCTAATTACAAAACATGTACTGGAGGTTCCCACCAGTACTAAGGTTTGAGCTTTATTTGTTCTGTTATAAGTAATGAGCCTCTTAAGCATTTTCTTTTATGAAACCCATATTCTTGAAATACACTGTAGCCATGTCTACACTACAGTGATCTTTCAAAAGAAGTCTTCCCAAAAGCTCTCTTCCAAAAGAACTTCCACACACAAAAAAACAGATCAAAGGAGTGATCCACTCTTTCAAATGAGAGCATCCACACAGCCTCACTCTTTTGAAAGAACAGGCCAGGGACTGAAAAATCAGGTGTCAGGAGGACTGCTCTTTTGAAAGAAAGGCCCTGAAGATCATCTACACATGTTTTCTTTTGAAAGAAGCTTTTGAAAGAATGTGTTCTTCCTGAAACGGGAATGGAAGAATGCTTTTGAAAGGAGCATTTCAGTCTTTCAATTTACTTTTTGAAGAACTCTTTTTGTGTGTAGATGCTCCGTGGGACCGTTTGAAAGAGCCCCCTTCTTTCGAAAAAACTTGCTAGTGTAGACACAGCCCACGAGTGGAAGAGCACTTTTGAACGGGTGCTGTATTCTTTTGAAATTAATTTCGAAAGAATACTTTTTGTGTGTAGACACTTGGCTGGACATTTTGAAAGAGCCCCCTTCTTTTGAAAAATATTTCAAAGAACTTGCTAGTGTAGGTACGGCATGTATGTTTATCTATTTGTGATACTTTCCCTCCTATGTCTATATTAATATGGTTATTGTAATTACTTTCTATCAAATTTGCACAGTAATTTGGTTAACTGACGCAAATCCACACCTTGTAGCTCATTCTTGTCAGCTAAATTACTATTTTCAGTTGCTGTTTACTTCCTCATTGTTATTCTAGTTCTTCAAAATGAAGGCAAAATGCTGAAGATGATTGGTTTACTCACTCTTTCTTGCCCAATTGATTCTAAGAGTAGTTTTGCCTCAAATGCTGAAAAAAAATCAAGTAAGAGTGTCATGATTTTTGCCCTCAGATCTTCTGCAGTGAAGGCTGATACAAAGAACTCATTGAGCTTCTTGGCAATTGCCTTGTGTTCCTTGAATGCTCCTTTAGAACCTTGGTCATTCAGTGACCCCATGACTTGTTTGGTGGTCTTCCTGTTTCTGATGTACTTAACATTTTTTGCTGCTTTTCTTGTTGATATTCATATTATGTCTGGCCTTCTTTTATTGCACGTGATTCACCAGAATTTATACTCCATTCTGTTTTTTCCCCTATGATTTGACTTCCCATTTTGAAAGGATGTCTTTTTGCTTCTGATCATTTATTTTTATTCAGGTTAGCCATGGTTACATATTTTTGGTCCTCTTAGTTTTTTATTATTTGGGGTATACATGTATTTTTAGCCTCTGTGATGGGGTTTTAAATCAGCTTCCTTTTAGCATGTAGGCATTTCACACTTGTGGTTGAGTCTTTTAATTCCCATTTAACTAGCTTCCTCATTTTTTCTGTTGTTTTTGTTTGTGAAGTTAAATGCTACTGTGGTCATTTTCTTTGATATTTTGTCTCCTACAAAGATGTTCAGTTCAATTACATTATGACTGCTACCACTGAGTGGTTTAGCTATATTCACCTTTGAGACCATATCTCTGTTTGGACTAAATCAAAAATACATCTCCTCTTGTGGGTCCCAGGGCTACCTGCTCCAAGAAGCAGTAATTAATGATAGCTAAAAATTTTATCCCTGCTTCTTGTCATGGGGTCACATGTGCCCAGTCAATATGGGAATAGTTGAAGTCATGCTACAGTTTCATGATAGTGCTATAAACAAGACGCTGTAGCAATGACACTTTCCCGTACTTTTATTAATATCAACTCAGAGTGTGGAATCTCAATATGGCTGCAATCCAGCATGAAATCCTTGCTCCCTCCACCCTGGAAGTCAATGAGATTGATTTCAAATGGGGTCAAGAATTTACCCTAGGTCCCATGAATATAAACCATATACACATGATATATGTATTTGAGCTCTTGCATGTTCAATACTCCCACTGGTGTCAATACACATTCATGTGAAGGACTGCAGGATTGAGCCCCTATTTATTGAATATTTGTAATTAAACCTCTTGTGCTTGACATTCTATTACCAAGGTTATACGTAACTGACTGAGTGGGTTTACTATAACGGTATGTTCGAGAACAACAAAAAATCCTGTGGCACCTTATTGACAGATATTTTGGAGCATAAGCTTTCGTGGGCAAAGACCTGCTTCATGAGATGCAACTTAGTCTCTAAGGTGCCACAGGACTTCTCGTCGTTTTCGAAGATACAGACTAACACGTCTAACCCTCTGATACTTAAAACTGTATGTGTGCTTCAAATTTTAGTCTATCCCCCATGCTGCAGTGAACAGTTTTATCTTCTGTGAACTGCTCTCTGTGCTGTGCATCTAATAACTTTTGTAATTAAAAGGAGAATCGGTGTTCTAGATATTAATCTTTATTGATCAACAGTGCACATTCTTGTGGCTCCTTTTTTGGCTCACTTCTCCTGTGTCATTCTACATCAGGTTTACTTCAAATCTAGCTTATTTCACTTCCTGTTGTCTTAGTTCCGTATCTATAGCTATATGGATCAACTTCCTGTATCCTTACTCATATTTGCTAACTCTTGCATCATCACTGGTCTCATCAACTTCTCTGTAACCACTTTGGTGCTATTCAGTATGACTAAGATGTCACTAGTCATCTGAAAATAGTTTTCTATCAGCATTTGAGGTATTCCCTAAATGAAAGGAGAGGAAAGATTGGGAAATAGTGAGACAAATCGATCAAAGTCCGAACTTGTGCATTTTAAGGATAGTGACTCTATGTACTTTCTTCAGTGACTTAGTTATTTACCTGCTTAATTAGGACCAAAGATACCAATGCTATCTTTAAATAGGTAACTACACAACTGTCCTGTTGGAGATGGATGTAAGCAGGATGCAAAATTTTCATCAGATCTCAACTCCATATTATAAATAGCCCTCTGAGTCTTAAGTATATTGATTATGGCTGTGACCATTGAATATCTTTACAAAAGAAGATAGGCCAAGGTAGTGGTTTGGGGACCTTGAGTGAAATATGGCTCAGGAGTCAGGCTTGGATTTTATAATAATGAAAACTTGCAAGATAGTTTCAAAAGATTTTGATCCCAAATGGCAGACTGAATTGTGGAAATCATGAACTCAATTGATCCCAAAGTTGAATGATAGGCATCCTTACTGGAACCAGAAAATAGCAGCTCTTTAACTTTGGATGTGAACTGGAGCCAAAACTGTAAGGGTGCATTCTGATGTGTGGTTCTAATCTGAATTCCACTCCCTCACCATGTACACATAGTGAATCTTGAAAAAGTTTAGATCTTTTATTTGCCTATATCTAAAACTGAACATATTTTTAAACAAAAAAGCAGCAAAGTATCACTTTAAAGACTAACAAAATAATTTAATAGGTGAGCTTTCGTGGGACAGACCCACTTCTTCAGACCATAGCCATACCAGAACAGACTCAATATTTAAAGCACAGAGAACCAAAAACAGTAATCAGGTTTGACAAATCAGAAAAAAATTATCAACGTGAGCAAATCAGAGAGTAGAGGGGCAGGGGGCGGGAGGTCAAGGTAGTGGTTTGGGGATCTTGAGTAAAATGTGGCTCAGGAGTCAGGCTTGGATTTTATAATAATGCAAACATGCAAGATACTTTCAAAAGATTTTGGTCCTAAATGGCAGACTGAATTGTGGAAATCATAAACTCAATTGATCCCAAAGTCAAGACTTACCCCCCACCCCCGCCTCTCTATTCTCTGATTTGCTCACCTTGATAATTTTTTTTCTGATTTGTCAACCTTGATTACTATTTTTGGTTCTCTGTGCCTTAAATATTGAGTCTTTTCTGGTATGGTTATGGTCTGAAGAAGTGGGTCTGTCCCACAAAAGCTCACCTAATAAATTATTTTGTTAGTCTTTAAAGTGCTACTTTACTGCTTTTTTGTTTTGATAGTATATAGACTATCACAGCTTTCTCTGTTACTATTCAATATTTTTAAATAGAACTTTATAGCCATTTATGGACTAGATTGTGTTTATGAGATAGAGGGCTTATCAGAGCATCTGGTGAAATCAGTCACAGTGGAGAAGATGGAAATCAGATTAAAATGGTCCACTATGGTATTAGAGTAGATCTAATTTTCATTAACAATTAGACAATTCAATAACAAGTAACCCATTGTCACTGACGAAAAGTTTGTGGAACTTTTTCTGCTAGAATAAGGTTCATAGATGAGATTCACTTATGTCGGATGCTTTGGCCCTGCTTTCTGCCTGCAGATAATATTCTTGCAATGGAAATCTTGCTAAACACATTCATCTCATAGGCCGTGTCTACACTAGCCCAAAACTTTGAAATGGCCATGCAAATGGCCATTTTGAAGTTTACTAATGAAGTGCTGAAATACATATTCAGCGCCTCATTAGCATGCGGGCGGCCGCAGCACTTCGAAATTGACGCGGCTCGTCCAGACGGGGCTCCTTTTTGAAAGGACCCCGCCTACTTCGAAGTGAGCAGTGCCTAGGTTGATGTAAATAAAAAGTGCAAATGAGAGGACAATCTGTCCCCCTTTACATCTTTTTATCTCAGTTTACTACATGAGCTGCATTATTAATAGTGTTAAGGAACTGGGGGAAATTACTCCTCAGCTCCAAGCTTGGAGGTGGCCCTCTGGATGTGGATGTCAGCTCTGAGGCTCTGTACATTAGAAAGGAGACAGCCAAGGTAGTTGCACAATTTGGCCTTTGCAGTGGCCAGTGGGGACATCAACAAAAAAGTAATATACCCTTAAGAAAACCTTCTATGCAACAATCTTCTGCACAGTGAAGCCGTGTCTACACGTGCACGCTACTTCGAAGTAGCGGCACTAACTTCGAAATAGCGCCTGTCACGGCTACACGTGTTGGGCGCTATTTCGATTTAACATCGACGTTAGGCGGTGAGACGTCGAAGCCGCTAACCCCATGAGGGGATGGGAATAGCGCCCTACTTCGACGTTCAACGTCGAAGTAGGGACTGTGTAGTCGTTGCGCTTCCCGCAACTTCGAAATAGCGGGGTCCGCCATGGCAGCCATCAGCTGAGGGGTTGAGAGACGCTCTCTCTCCAGCCCGTGCGGGGCTCTATGGTCACCGTGTGCAGCAGCCCTTAGCCCAGGGCTTCTGGCTGCTGCTGCTGCAGCTGGGGATCCATGCTGCATGCACAGGGTCTGCAACCAGTTGTCGGCTCTGTGGATCTTGTGTTGTTTAGTGCAACTGTGTCTGGGAGGGGCCCTTTAAGGGAGCGGCTGGCTGTTGAGTCCGCCCTGTGACCCTGTCTGCAGCTGTGCCTGGCACCCTTATTTCGATGTGTGCTACTTTGGCGTGTAGACGTTCCCTCGCAGCGCCTATTTCGATGTGGTGCTGCGCAACGTCAATGTTGAACATCGACGTTGCCAGCCCTGGAGGACGTGTAGACGTTATTCATCGAAGTAGCCTATTTCGATGTTGCCACATCAAAATAGGCTACTTCGATGTAGGCTTCACGTGTAGACGTAGCCTGAGGGTCCTAGCAGCCACCACCTGACCATGGGGCACCACTGGCCATGGAATGGTTTGTTTGTGGGGCTGCGGGGAGGCGGAGGGAGGGGAAGGGAGAGAATTGCTATAAGCCTTGATCCAGAGGAGATGTATAAGGACTGCTTGTAGATACCACTACTGTGGGGTGGGAGAAACCAGCTTTGGGCCAGATCTGGCTGGCCCAAGCTTTCGATCCATCCAACCCAGCTGATCAGTGGAGTGTGTATACTTACAGCCAGCAGCAAGCCTTCACTTGGCCCCCACCCCCACCTTGCTCCCTCTTGCAACTGAGCTGCTCTCAGGACCCTCCTGCTACCTGTGTGTGGGGAGAGAGAGGAGCGCTGATATCAGGGCACTCCTCTGCTGCTATACCCCATCTCTGCAGAGCAGGGGTCACAGAAAGGGGGACACACAGCGGAGCTGCTCCAGACTGAAATATAAATGGTGAGTGACTGAGTCTCTTAAAAAGGCGGTGCACTGTTTCTAAGACTTCTCCAGCAGTCACCTCCTGCTCCACCTCCCTCACATTCCTCCTCCTCTTTCTATATACCCCATCTCTGCAGAGCAGGGGAGGAAGGAGGCAACAAAGTAGAAGAGCTTTCCCCATCTTAAAGAGACAGTGCATGGGCATCTCTCAGAAAGTTCCTCAGC
The DNA here is from genome assembly GCF_033958435.1 of Carettochelys insculpta. NCBI lineage: Eukaryota > Metazoa > Chordata > Testudines > Carettochelyidae > Carettochelys > Carettochelys insculpta. Next base: position 25,751,535 of record NC_134140.1, on the reverse strand, counting down.
TGCAGTCAGCACATGCACTTTGTGTCACACGTCCATGCCCACACTCTGTCACACACCTAGGCTCTGTGTCACATACCCAGTCTGTGTCACACCTTGTCTCTGTGACAAACACACACAGAGTTTCTGACACACACACAGTAGCTCTCAAACACACCCAGTCACTATCAAAACAAAAAAGCAGTCCAGTAGCACTTTTAAAAAAACACATCTCAATGAACTAGAAGGGGCCTTGGCTGGTTATTGAGTCCAGTCCCCTGCCCTCTTGGCAGGGCCAAACACCCTCCCTGACAGATTTTTTTCCTTTTTTAATCTATTTTGCCCCAGACCCCCTAAATAGCTTCCTCAATGATTGAGCTCACAACCCTGGGTTTAGTAAGCCAATGCTCAAGCCACTGAGCTATTCCCCCCTTTAGAAACTAACAGAGTAATTTATTAGCTGATGAGCTTTTGTGAGACTGACTCACTTATTCAGACCATAGCCATACCAGAACAGACTCAATATTTAAAGCACAGAGAACCAAAAATAGTAATCAAGGTTGACAAATTAGAAAAATTATTATCAAGGTGAGCAAATCAGAGAGCAGAGGGGCAGAAGGGGGGAGTGTCAAGAATTAGATAAGGCAAAGTATGTAAAAGAGCCCCTCTAATGAGCTAGAAAATTGTCACATAAGAAGTCTGTTGTAAAGCCAGGAATGAAATCCAGACTTTTTGAGTCCTGTATTTTATCAATTAATTTTCTCTTAATAGTTTTGGCAACCTGTTTTTCTAAGGAACATGTTTCAGGGATGTATTTTTTCAGCTCAGTCCCCAATATATATAATTATAAACTAGTCAGTTTTTTTTTTCTGGCAAAATTTTCTTTCATCAGAAGAATGCTGATTACTGAAACTGGAACCTTTTTTTTGGTGGGAATGCATCAGTTTTGACAAAACAGGCATTGAAAGAAGCTTCTCGGGTGTAGAATGGTGGTTCAGGGAACTTCAGCCAGGTTCAACCCCCTTCATCTTGCATGTCCCATGTGAGTGCCCTAATCACCATGTGCTGGAATTGCCCCCTCTTTTTGATCCTGTGACCACATTTACAAACCTCATACTAAAGCAGAAACAGCAGAAAGACTGCAACATTACTGGGCCAGAGAGTCCCACTCATAATGTACTGCCAAGAAAACCAGGATAATGGCAGCTTTAGCAGCCCTATTTGGGGTGGGAGGCAGATAGACCATTTCCCCAAGGAACATGTCTCAGCAGCAACAGGGGAGGCAACTTCTACTAAAGAGAACTGACTGTAAGTCTTCCCCTGTTCTATATGCTACCCAAGGGAGAGGAGGAATTGTGGGTGAAGGCTCAAGAAGGCAGCAAGCATACACCCAAAATGGTGGGGGTTTGAAAGTAAAGATGCTAAGTGCCCATGCCCCAAACTGAGATGTGGTGGGAGTAAAAGCGAGATGCGCACATGTTGAATGCGTGTATCTTGAAGCAATGCTATATTTTGTTATGAAAGGTCTTTCGGATATTTTAAATTTTGGACAGAAAGTCTGAAACTTTTACACTTGGTTTCAATGTCACTTTACCCTTCAAAAGGGTTACAAACCTTACATAGACTCACAAAGGCTTGCTTGCTATTATTTGTCTGTGATAAGGTCTTATACATTGATTCCATTGTTCTCCAATGACTTCTGATGTTTCCAACCTTGATTCTGGGTTAATAGCTTTTTTGAACTAAAACTGTCCTGTATCAAAACAGAGCAGTTCTCAGTAGCAGGAAAAAGGATCTTTAATTAAACTTTAATTGATATTAAAAATGAAATTCACTGACTTATGAGTGTTCAATATGGAATTTTATAAATTACTACTTTATGAAAGGCCATGTGCCAGAATCATTCAGAATGTAACTTACTTTCCAATTACTTACCACTAAAACAAGTTGTCCATATAAAAATAGCCTTTTTACAGCATAAGATGAATTACCTAAATTGTATATTATTTTGAATGTAAAAACACCAATGAGATCAGTACCAACAACCCGTAAACTAATCTACTGAATTTTGATGTAGTAAACTGTGGTTATGTCTACACAGCTGTCCCGTGTCAGTTTGCTTGGGTGAAGTGTCTTTAATTGCAGTGTAGAAGTTTGGGGTTGGGCTGAAGCTGAGCCCCTTTTTCCACACCCACGTCAGCTGACATGGAATAACCTTGGGCTTTAAATTGCAGGACAAGTGTACACTCTGGCTATATCTACACTACAGTGCGAATTCAAAAGGCACTGTTTCGAAATTCACAGTTCGAAAGATTGCCTTTCAAAATGGAGCATCCACACATGAGCAGTGGCTGGCGCCTCTGATCCAGGGCCAGGAAACACCGTGGATGGGGTTGCATGGTGGACAAGCCCCTCTGGGCCCGCAGCTAGCCGCTCCCTTAAAGGTCCCCTCCCCAACACCTTCACCCTGCACAGGCTGAGGCCTGCAGAGCTGCCATGAGCCCTGCAGGCCGAGTGCAGGCACCAGACGAATGACCAAGGCCAGATGGACCAACAGCAGTAGCTGTATCCCTTTCTGGCCCTTGCCAATGGCATGCTCACCCTGCTGTCCATGGCACTGGCAGCCACCCTTCACCTTCTACTAGGGACCTCCCACATCAATGGCTGTGGAACCTCTGGACCTGGGACCTCGCCGATGCTCCTGCCAGGTGTCCCGCTGACTCTGGAGCCACCCCAGTAGCTCCAACAGGTGGGAGCATCTGGTGATGGGGGAGTGGGATGACACCAGGTGGCTCCAGAATTTTAGGAAGAGGAGACAGACCTTCCTGGAGCTCTGCCAGTGGCTCGCTCTTGCCTGGAGACATAAGGACACACAGATGCAGCCAACCCTCCCTGTCGAAAAGAGCGTTACCATAGCTGTGTGGCAGCTGGCCACCCCAGATAGTTAGCACTCCATTGGCCACCAGTTTAGGGTGGGCAAGGCGACCATCAGGGCTGTCCTCATGGAGGTAGTCCATGCCTGGGTCACACGGCCACTGGGGGAGAGGGCTCCTGGGAAAGGGCGATCCTCGGGGACCAGGGGCCAGAAGGGTTTGGGGAGATGGCGGGCCACAGCTTTCAAAGACGCAGCTTTCAAAATTGGTCTTCCTAACTTGTAGTAGGAAGAGCTCCCCCCTTTCAAAAGGGCCTTTCAAAAGAAAATGTATGTAGATGCTCCGTGACCCACTCTTTCAAAAGAGCAGGTCCTCCATGGTGCCAGCCAGCCAGGATGTGGATACTTGCTGGCCCACAGCTATGGGGCTCTGTGGTCCATGCATCTAGCAGCCCTTAAAGCTGCACGGACCCAGAAACCCCATAGCAGGAAGCTGACAGTATGCTGAGAACAGCCATCACATGCACTGCACCAGCATGCCCCAGGGAGAACCCCCTAATGAGACAGCCAGGTATGGCCAGCAGCCAGCCCCTGGAGGAGCTCCAGGGGTTGCAGTGGACCCCCATCTGAGCATTCCTAGGGCTCGCAGGGGACCAGCCAGGCTCCAAAAAATCAAGCCCCCTCCTGGACAGAGCCAGAGCTTAGGAACCTCCAGGGCCTCTGGCAGGAGAAGGAGGTCCTCAAAAAGATGGGGACCAACGTGGCTGTGTTCACCTGGCTGGGGGCATAGGGGGTGGGAGGTGGGAGTGGCATGGGAGCAGGGAGCCAGGCAAGCCCTGTCACACCCTCATGAGTGCACATGCCCTCCATCCCATGCCGGTGGTTTGAGCCATCAATGCCATGCTCCTGAAGAGTGTCATCCATGTGAAGGGCCTGGATGTGGCCATCCGCAGCTTTGCAGCATCCTGGATGGGACCCGTATTCCGATCTGCACCCTGGAACACAGTGGGGGCCAGTATATAAACAGAAAGGGATACCACTCCGTGTGCTCCAGGCCCTGGTGGAGAGCAGGGGTTGGTTCCAGGATGTCTAGTAGGCTGGGCAGGCCACACACACAATGCACAGGTGTTTAGAAACTCCAGCCTGTGCTGCCACATGGAGGCAGGGACCTTCATCCCCTAGAGGGAGTGCATGCTCGGGGATGCCATCATGCCCCTGTTCATGGTAGCAGATGCCACCTATCCCCTCCAGCCCTGGCTCATGTGGCCCTACACAGGCCATCCCAACCCCAGCCAGGAGCTCTTCAACTCTTGGCTCAACAATGCCCAAAACATGGTCGAGTGAGCTTTCAGGCATTTGAAGGGCCAGTGATGGTGTCTCCTGGAATGCCTGGAGGTGGGACTGCATAATGTCCCCCAAGTGGTGGGCACCTGCTTCACCTTGCACAATATTGTCAAGAGAAAGGGCAAGGTGTCTCCCTTAGCTCTTAGGCCCACCAGCACGGGGTCTGCATCTGGGAGACCCTCTGTGAGCACTTTGCTCAGGGGGCCCGCTAACCACCTACCTGGTTGCCCAAAGCAAGCCACCCCGCACACTCCCCTCTTCCCGTCACCCCTTGAGCACACGGCACATGGTTATTAACACTAAATAAACTATATTATGTTAACCAACAATGTGTCAATATAAACAACTGGGAATATAATTATATGCAGTGGGGAAGACGGGTGAACTATTTACACTGGGGTGGGGCACATGGGAGCACCTTGCCTGGAGGGGCCCGACTGTAAGGCAGGGGTGGGGGGCCTTGAGCCCCATCAGCCACAGGATCCCCTCCTGTCCCTGGTGGGGCTGGAATGGGGCAGTGGTGATAGGGAGATAGGATTGTCGAGGGGCTTTGGCAGGGGGCTTGGCCACAGCAGGTGGCTTGGCAGGGGGCTTGGCAGGAGGGGCAGCTGGAGGGGCAGCTGAAGGGGACAGCGGGGCCCGGAGCTCCTGAAAATGCCCGCCACATCCTGGAGGGTCCCCATTAGTTTTCCCCCCAGACCACCCGCTACCAGTTTGACTCCGCCTGGTCCAGGCGGAAGCGCCATTCTGCAACCTCCACCTCGTGATGGATGGAGGCAGAATGGAGGATGTCCTCTGCGCTTCGCCACTGGGCCCTCCTGGTGCGGGTCTGCCCTGGTGCCATTGCAGGGGGGGAGGGGGGGCTGCCCAGTCGCTGTCTCCCACCTCCATTGGGCTGTCTGGGACCATGGATAGGGCAAAGATCTCTTGCCCTCTGACAGCTCAGAAGTGTGAATGGAAAGGAAGATAGGGACAGCTTTTGAGTCCTAAACCCATACCTCTGGCCTATGACCCCTGCTCCCCCGGAGGGGAGCAGCCCCCTGTTCTCCATCTGATGGCAGGGTGGCCCAGGGGGTCACAGAGGCTGACGTGGTCCATGCCTCGATGGGGGTGGCCCCCTTGTGAGGTCAGGCCCCACCCACCCTACACTCTGTGTGAGCAGCCTGCAGTGCTGTCCATGGGAGAAGGTGCTGAGTGTCACTGGTGGCTGTTATGGCATCCTGAGGGCCACGGCCATCTGGACTGCATCCAGCCCAGGTCTGCTGGGCATGTGGGTGGCCCTCTGGCAGCTGTGATGCCCACACGCAGTCACCCAGGGTGTGTGCCCCGTCAGGTACTTACCAGAGGGTCCACCACCAAGGTCTGGGGATGCCCAGATGGCTGAGGTGCAGCTGGAGGACCAGGAGTGGAGGCTGACCACCAGCTCCCCCTTGTTGCTGAACCACTTGGTGGCTGGATCCATGCCTGGTATGGTGGGGCTGGCTGGGGATCCCAGCTCCTCCTGGTCTGTGGGGTGGGGCTCATTGGCAGTGCTGTCTAGGATAGAGGTGGGGAAGAGCTGTCCTGGGCCCCAGGAGGCTCTGTTGTGCCCTGTAGAAGGGGCAGGAGTGTGGCCAGGGTGTCCCTGGGAGACCAGTCCATCTGCCAGCTGGGTGAACACAGCCATGTTGTGGCCCTTGGTTCCCATCTCTTTGAGGACCTCCTCCTCCTGCCAGAAGCCCAGGAGGTCCCTAAACTGTGGCTCTGTCCAGGAGGGGGCTTGCTTTTTTGGAGCCTGGCTGTTCCCCTGTGAGTCCTGGGGCTCCTCCAGGGGCTGGCTGCTGGCCATACCTGGCTGTCTCATTAAGGAGTTCCCTCTGGGGCGTGCTGGTGAAGTGTGTGTGATGGCTGTTCTCAGCACACTGTCAGCTTCCTGCCATGGGGTTTCTGGGTCTGTGCAGCTTAAGGGCTGCTAGATGCATGGACCGTAGAGCCCCGCAGCCGTGGGCCAGCAAGTATCCACATCCTGGCTGGCTGGCACCATGGAGGATCCGCTCTTTTGAAAGAGTGGGTCATGGAGCATCTACACATGTTTTCTTTCAAAAGGCCTTTTTGAAAGGGGGAGATCTTCCTATTACAAGTTAGGAAGAGCGATTTTGAAAGCTGTGGCGCATTCCTTCGATTTCCTTTCAAAAGCGTGTGCTTTACGTGTAGATGCTCTGTGCTTTCTTCTGCAAGAGGGCTGAAAATTTTGAATGTATTAGCTAGTGTAGATGCGGCTTCTGTGTGCATTATGTTCTACTATTGTATAGGTGTATGGTTGGATTACTATACTTGTAACTAATTTTAGTGACTACTCATAGATTTATGAGGTGTAATTTTCAATCTTGAGAACAAACTCACAATGCTGCTGTATTTTTAACAGCTGAAATGACCAGATTCTTACCTGCTGATCACATGGTATTTAAAGTACATGGTCACTAATTGCAGTGTTATTCAATGATTCCATGGTTGCTCGTGGCTTCTAGAAAAGGACAATGTGGGCCATCCAAACCAATTTATTTCCTTTTACTCTTCTTAGCAAGCACCTGTACGTTAAGGTCACATCTACACACGCAGCCTCTGTCGACAGAGGAACCTCAGCAATACCTCTGTTGACGGATAGCATCCACACACAGAAGCAGATTGAAAGAACAAGCCTCTCTTTTGCCAGAGAGCAGCCAGACGGCCCTGCCCTCTCTTGGTAGAATGGCTGACCAGACGCCCTACAAACAGAGCTACCCAAGGAACCAGAAGCCCTCCCTGTTAAGTGTCTGCACGGACATTCTGTTGACAAAACACTGTGAACAGAGGTGTTATACATGATTGAAGAAAGGTATAATGCTCCTGGCTGAACAGCTGAGTTTTGTTGACAGCTCTCAACAGAGCACTTTAACCATGTAGGCTTTCGGCAAGTTTAGTCGAAAAAACCCCAGTTGTGTTGACAGAAGCTGCCGATGTAGATGCAGCCTAAGCGTGATCCCCTTTCTAAAGAACTGCATGCAGCACTCACTTGATCAATCTTCCTGTAGGAAGACCCTCTAGGGGCTAACAAGGAAGTAATCCCCCTAAGGTATCCGACAGAGATTGCTCCAAATTAGTTGAATTGGATGGAGGCTTCATGAAAAGAGGGTTATACAAGATAAATGCTCCAGGGTCTGAGGACTCAGGGTTACAAACAGCACCCATTAACTCACTTATACATCCATGCCTTTTTGAACTCATTGGTCCCTTTTTGGTTTACGTTATATTCTCATTTGGAAATTTATACTAACCTATATTTCCTTTCTTCCTCTCTGAAATAGTAATAACTATTGACAGTTATTTCAGATTCCTCTTATCACTTCTCTTATTGTGCTGTTTCAACAACTGCTGAACTCAAAAGCTAAATCCAAAAAACTTTAAGATTTTACCTTGCTTGTGTGTGGGCTATAGATCAGTACTTGGATTTGGCCCAAGTAATAACAAGTAGAACATATTCTTCCCCAGGTGTGGTCCTGTAGCTCAGCTCACAGCAGTTACATTATTAAGAGTAACTTTTGTCTCAGGTGAACACATTCTGTTCTGCATATTTCCATCCCTTTTAGTACACACTGTCCACTGCTATCTTATTGATTAGCTGGCTTACTGCAGCTGGAGCATACTGTTCATTCCTTGTGCTTTCTGTCCAAGTTTTCCAGCTATATTTGAGTTTCCTTTTTGGAAAATGTTGAAAGATTTAAAGCCTATTATGATGAAACTCGTGATAAGTTTTGATAAATGTTGATAAGTCTCATTAGGACTTTATCTTTCACACAACTTTGCATTTAAATACCAGCAGTTCCACCTTAGACTATGTTAATTTAAATCACACCGACACATGATATCTGTTGTTATTCCTAATTTTTCCAAGTAACATTGAGGCAGGTTGGAGTGTATGTAGCCTTTGCTAGATTTTCATGTCAGTCAAAAGGACTGCTAGTAGGCCATTTAAAAATAAAGTTTATTACTGACATGCATTATAAGACAATTGAAGGATCAGATTCAGTGTTCTTTAGTGATCTAGTGAAAAGTTTGATTCTCTCAGAAGAAAGTGATGCTTTCTGAGCTTTATGGACGCTGTTCTGTAGTAGTATTGTAGTAGCAGTATATTTGATTATACTGATCAACCCAAATCATCTATCAGAGAGGTAGCTGTGTTAGTCTGTAGCTTTGAGACCAACAAGAAGTCTTGTGGCACCTTATAGACTAACAGATATTTTGGAGCATAAGCTTCCGTGGGCAAAGACTGGCTTCATCAGATGCATGAGTGGGGGAGTGGTTTCAGAGGGGTATTTAAAGAGTGGAGTCCCAGCAAGAGTGAGGGCCAGAGCTGACAAGGTCTAATCAGCATGGTGGAAATGGCCCAGTATCAACAGTACTTATGAAAAGAGGAAAAAACAAGTCAGATCGGACATGGGGATGTGAGCCTTTGTCAGAGTCTAATGGGGAGATATTAGCACCCAGAGCAGAGAAACTGCCTTTGTAAACTGTGAGCCACTCCCAGTCTCTGTTTAATCCATGTTTTTTCCCTCTTTTGATAAGTACTGTTGATACAGGGCCATTTCCACCTTGCTGAATAGACCTTGTCAGCTCTGGTCCTCCCTCTTACTGGGACCCCACTCTTTAAATACCCCTCTGAAACCATCCCGCCACTCATGCATCTGATGAAGCAGGTCTTTGCCCATGAAAGCTTATGCTCCAAAATATCTGTTAGTCTATAAGGTGCCACATGACTTCTTTCTGTTAATTTTCAGAATTTCTTGTGGGATGGACATTTCAATTTTTGCTCAGTTATTTTTGATATTTCAAAATGTCAAATTTCAGTGCAACCTCCCCATCAACTTTTCAGTTCAGTCCTAAAATGGTTTTTTTATATATTTCAAAATTGATAGCTTCTGAAAATGTCATTCTGCAAACATTTTTGATGTTTCAATGTTTTATCACATGTTGGAGCAAAACCAAATACTAAGATGTCTGAATTTCCATGAAAATGGAAATTACCTTTTATGAACACTGCTAGTTCACAAATATAGACAAACTAAAATTTATTTTTAAATTCAAATAAATATTAACAGAACTATACTTTCCCTTTTTTCTTGAATCTGGGTATCAGCTTTCACACATATACACACATCTGCTAGAACTGGAAGGGACCTCGGAAGGTCTTTCAGATCTTTCTCAGTCCAAACAGATGGTAGATAAGAAAAAAATTAAGAGAATGATGAGCTCAATAATGAGAAACAGCAGGTTAATTTGACTTAAAACACTCATTAAGCTTAAAGAATTGAAATGTTTTCAGTTTAACTGCAAAGCTCTGAAACGCAATGATGGAAAAATGTAGCACGAGTGAACAAAAGATCACCCTTGAAACTGCTGTTATCCTTCTCTCCAAATACCTACCATTTTCCTAACTACCGTGCCCTGCCCATCTTCCTAATCAAATGAATATATACTGGTGTCATTTTCCAAACTTAATTTAGGAACCCAGTCTTGTACTCTGCTTGCCTCAGGATACAGCTGCTTTTAATGTTCTGTCAACAAAAGCTTGTTGTTTTATACTCAGTTTATCTCACTTTGCTAATGCACTCTATAAATAGAGCGATAGAGACTATTATTCCATCTAACATAACATTTGATGGCCCTTAATCTAATTTTTAAGTACTTGTCATGTTTCTCCTGTATATATTAGTTCATCTTCAGGAGTCCATTATGGCTGCTGAATACATAATGGCATATATCTGGCTATTCTTCTTCTGTGCTTGTGCATGTAAGCACTGTAGCAGTTTAGCAAGCTGCAATGGCTGCTCATATTTATTTAGATATTTTAAGAACAATCTTGTGCCTTGTAATTGTTATATCTCTCTATTTATTCAAAAAACCCTTGAACTTATAAAATGACCAAATGGAAAAAGCGTGCTCGAGGCGCTTTAAAAATTCAGTAACGAGACTGCCAAATGAGTAAAAGGTAGTGTAATACATGTTGAATCCACGAGAAAAAAATAATATTTAGCTATTCTATTTCTCTGAGTTACATTTGGAATGGAAGTGGAATGTAAAAATATGTAAGGCACGAAATAGACTTGCATCAAAATCTAATTCCTTGGCTGAGTGTGTCATTGTAAAGCATTGTCATCAGGTAAACCTTTTAATATATATTGTATTGTGAGAACCCTATCTTTTCTGGAGGAAAACTGTGGTTTGCTTATGGAATATGAAACTGGTACTAGAAATACCTGCAAGACGCCGTTCCCTTTCTATTCCTTATAATTAAAAATGCAACTTTAAAATTTCCAGTTTGGAAGAAACAGAGAGGTGGTGTCTCTGTGTCCCTGTAGAGGGAAACAAGAGGGACTTATTGCAGGGTCAGTCCAAGTTCTATTGTTCTCTACTGAGTGCAATCACATTTGTTCAGCTGTGTATCAAACTCAATGCTTCTAATAGCTGATAGGGCCATTTAGCTCAAGCGGTGGTGGCAGTGGGATACAAATTGTGTTCTTAAAGCAGGAGTGGTCTCCATTCGATAACTGTCTGCTTCAAAGCAGCACTAGTGTGCATCAGTGTGACACAGGGAATGTAGGGAGGTGCATCAGTGCATCAGCACTAGTGTGCATCAGTGATATGGGGCATAGTCCTAGGTGGTAACTGATTTGTTAGAGTTCTGTATCACAAAAAATGAATGATGAATGCAAAGCAGAAACAGTTTAGTGGAAATTCCCTTGCTTTCCAGAGCTTTATAAAAGGAATTAATAGAGAAGCAAATGTTCACCTGTTTCAAACACAACATGGTTTTTATATATGCTTCACAAAGGACTCACTCATGCTCTTGATTTTTTTCAGCTTAATGAACTTGGCTACATTTTGGGCTCAGTTTACATTTATGCAACGAAAAGAAGTCAGTGGAGTTACCTGGGAAAAATCTAGCTTAAAATAGCAACATCTGGATACCAACATCGGCTGTGCTACTTAAGTAACAGAGAGGCAGCCATGTTAGTCTATACCTGCAAAAACAATGAGAAGTCCTGTGGCATCCTGATGCATCTGAGGAAGTGTGTCTATATCCGCAAAAACTTATGCTCCAATATATCTGCTAGTTTAAAAGGTGCCACAAGACTTCTCATTCTTGGAACTGCTTAAGGAATTTCAAATCCATTCATTTACATTCTTTCCAGGAATGCTGAAGTTGTATATATCTGCATCTGTACCACTTATGTTGAGGTATGTATTTTATTTTATGGAGTGCAAAATTCTTCAAATGACACTTATTAATATATTTGGGCTAATGACTTATTTACCCAATATGTGTATCTCAGCCACAGCAAGCTCACAATAGGTAAATCAGCACTCTGCAAAATCCACCCTGTATTCATGTCATCACCTCAGCCACATATAATTTACAATTGAACAAATGATGCTGCAAACGAGAATATTTTAAATTAAATTCCTAAATAAACCTACAAAGCAGTGAGTGGAAATTTTGTGTTCCTGTCTGATGTGGCATGAATCAAATATGTAATGATCTGTATCAAACTAATGATTTGCTTATTTTTATTTGGCTCGTATCAGTGCACTGCTCATGAATAATGCAAGTGTGGGGAATGCATGTAAAGGATTCTATTATTTTAACACACCATTATGCATATAATTCTGTATAGCCTATGCAGAGGGATAAGTAATAGGCAATTCCATGAAAATTAGCCAGTTTGTCTTCAGTATGACAGTAAAAAGCCAATAGACTGTGATGTGAATGTTATTTTCCTACAGGTCTACAGTTTTGAGGGGTGAAGAGACCAGGAAATGTGTCTATCTTACTTTCCAATATATATCTTTCTACTGCATTAGAAATTTTCTGCTCTGTTACATCATTTCAGCTATACCAATGTCATCTGGGTGGTGGTATGGCTGGACTGGGCATCACCTGTCACTGCTATAGCTAATTTATATTAATTCTGAGTATTATTTTATTGATTTCTTAGATACTGGAATGGAGCCCCACTGCCATGGTATATGAACACCAACAGAACTAGGTCAATAGCTTTTGTTTTGGTTTGTTTGCTGGCAGCTCCAAAATGTAAAATTTCAATTCTGGTCGACCCCAAATCAAAGTATTTTGGAACTGTCTGTGAAGTCAATAAAAGTAGTTTAGATTTGAATGAAGCATTTTTATTTGACCCAGGACAGAATGTTTTGTTTTGATTTATTAGACATCTATAGCAATATTTTACATTTATTTAGAAGTATTAACAGGTTTACAAATCAGTTTTTTAAATCAAAGGAAAGGAAATTTGGAAGTGAAGGGAGAAAAGAGTCCAAGTGGGCATCCTCCCCATCTATCACATAGCACAGTGGTTAGGACCGTTGTCTGGTAAGTGGGAGCCCATATTCAAATTCTCATTCTGGCATAGGGACTTTAACTCACATCTCCAAGCCATGGTGTTGTTGGTTATTGTGCAGTCATGCTCTCTCATCCTGTAGTTTAATTTCTGGAAAATGGGAGACCTGGACTCAAGCCGGAACCTGAAAATGTTTAAAAATTTCTGAAAATTTTTTCCTTTTAAAAAACTGAAACAGTGTGCTAAATTGACATGAATTTACCAAATGTTCTGGTTCATCCAAATCTGTAGTTTTGTGAAAAAGTTTCAGCTGAAAATATTAGCCAAGTTCTAGTCACAGCCTCTTAATGGATTTAAATGCACAACTATTCATTGGTGATAGACAAATACAAGCCCTCTTTTTACAGATGAAGAACTGAGAGATTTGCCCATGTTCACATAGAAAGTCTGTGGAACAGCAGGAAACTGATCAAATGTCTCTATGTCCTAGATATACTCCCCAAATGCTGAACCACACTTCCTAGAAATTATTATTCTTCATGACATATTTTGAATGCAATACTGTATATGATCAGATAGCTTCGTTTGTTTCTATCAATGGCATCTACAACATCTGAGGAACAAAAGAAGTAGCTTTGGACTAGGTGAGAGAGAATTCTGAATTCTGCCAGTAAGACTGCTAAGGATTTGGAGAGAGAGACCTTTGTTTTGAATTTACTTAACGTAAGTTAGGCAGTCGGTTTTAAGTGAATACAAGTAATGAGTCATAAAAGTTATGGTTACCAGAAAACACATCTATCTCTTCTTTCTGTAGTTAATAAACTTGTTTTATCATATCTAAATTAGTGTGTTTGGACTCAAGTGTGTGGGAAGCTTCATTTGGGATAACAGGATTTGTGATTATCATTTTCTTTGATGAAATGAAATGATGGCCTTTATATGAGCTTATATTGGCCAGGAGAAAGCTGGGAGGTACAAGACATACATTTATGGGGGAAAGGCTAAGACAGGGAATTTGCTGGTATTGCACTGCAGAGCAATTCAAAAGTGGCTGGCTATAGCACTTAGGTACCATATCTCGGAGTAACTTATGTGCTAGATGCTGTGTGGGACCAAGAGTGTTTACTCTCACAGGGAAGCCGTGTAAAAGAAATGAGGATCATAGCTGTTCATCAGTCCAGATAGTATCCTGGATAATGTCACAATATGCCTGTATGGCTCACCGCTGAAATTGGCGTAATACCCTATGCATTAACTACTATAATCTGTTCTGCATTTTCTCTCCTGTGCAGACAGACAGTCTATGATCCATTCTCAGTTTTGGATTGACTGTACTTGTGTTCTAGCTAACTTTCATTTGTGGGGGAGTAACACGCATATCTAACTATGTCAAACTGATCAGTGCCCACAAATTAAAATGGGTATGACAGAGTTTAACTCTGCTGTTTTCCTCCAATATAAGTGTTAAAGGGGATTGAATTTTAAGTCTTCTGAATTTGTTTGGGTGGAGGAGGAATGAGGGGAATGGAGGGAGAGAAAACAAACTAATTTCTAGTCTCTGTAAAATGCCCAAATAATATATAAATTCTAAGGGCCAGATTCAGAGCCGAAGAGCAAATTATATCTCTCATCCATTTGCCTAAATTCTTGTAGAACTATTCTAAAGCTGCATTCATTTCCATATATGTAAGGGAATGTGACTTGGGGACACATACATGCCAATGAGTCAAACAGAGGTTTAAGTTAGGGAGCATGTATGAAGGTCTGCTATAATTTACACATTCTCGCAGGATTTAGCTGCTTTTCTTTCTACAGTCCCCTCTTCTGGAAACTCAGCCCTCCTGCCTTGGCCTAGCTGTCCTAAATTTGCCAGACCTGAAAAAAAGGCTTGAGTAAGCTGCAAAGCTTGTCTCCCTCACCAACTGAACTTGGTCCAATAAAAGACATTACTTCACCCACTTTTTCTGTGCTGCTTTGAATGTTTTTTTCTGTTGATTTTGGCTGCTGCTAATACCTCTACTGCTTAACATATCATAGTTCTAAATTGCATGTTGCTCTTTTGACAATATGTCTCTCGTGAAAAATGTCCCTTCTCTAGCTTCATGCTGAGAACACTAGGTCAGCACTGCCTTAGATGGAAGAGTGTCATTACTGAATCAGCAGCACTGCTTCTTGCAGAAGGAGTTGCTGGAGGGAAAAGTCTTGTGTAAGCAATGACCTAGACCCTACAACTCTGGTTGTAATCTAAGGTGTGTGGAAGCTTTGCCACTGACTTCAACACAACTAGCATTCACCCGTGGTTTTATGATGTATGAAGGTTAGAGTTTGGGTGGGCACTGCTGCAGGAAGTTAGGAGTCCTTTTCGCCTGCATTACAATCACCAGTTGGTAATGTCCCTTTGCATTGCCTAGCAGATCCATCTTCCATGTCTTAACTTCAGTACCCTGAAGTTGACATTCACTTTTATAGCAAGCCATGCAAGGAGAGCATTATTTTTCTTAATGTTATGTTAAAAAGTGCAAGCTTCCACTTTAACTTCATGCTGAGAGTGAAAGTTGTGAAAATTAAACTAATTACTGTAGCTGTATTTTTAATCACTCATATGTGGTTTATTAATAATCCGAGCTAAACCAAAAGGGACAAATGCCTCATGTAATCATTTTATTCTTTAAGAAATCCAATTTGCATTTAAATCCCCTATATAAAACAAATTATCCTAGTCATTAGGAATAATGATACCATTAAAGAACAACATTTAGAGAAATACAGTTTAAGTGGACACCAATAAACTTCCTTCCCTTAACTAAAAATGAATGTTTAATTGAGGCTCTTGTAAAAATCAAGTCCCTCACTAACATGATACATTTCAAAATCAGCCCAGTGCACCATAATAATATAACTTATTCCTCTTGTATATTGTGTGGAATTATATTCAAATTGCTGGAGAAGAATCTACATGAAATGTTATTCTGCTGTAATTGGGGACCAGCTTCAGTGGCTCACGCTCTGATCCAAGCTATGCCTGGGGGTCTTTGCAAGCAAGTCAGTTGAAGCCAATGAACATGATGCTGTTCTTATTATTTTCTCCTGAATTACATTGAGAGGCATTTGAGCCCAGCAGACCGTACTCTGGTCTAGTGAAAATCATCCTATGACCTAACTAAGGAGCCTAACCCTCCTCTTCTTTCTGAGACCAAACTCCCATTCACGTACATAGTCCTTTGCTTGCCCACAGAGTGCAGGTTGGAGGCCATGAACAATCAAATGGAGAGTGACCATCTGTTCTGTATTTGGTGGGATGGGTCCTGTATCTGTAATGCCAAAAAGGTGTCCCTATTTATTTTTTAAAAGGGACTAATTGTCCTATAGTTGGGCCCTCCCCCTGCTGACCTTTTCCACCAGCAGCTGCACAGGCATAGTTGCTGGCAGGAGAGCATTTCGCTGAGCCTCAGGGAAACGGGTGGCTGCTGCATCCCTCCTGCTTCCCCAGGGCTCAGGGAGCACCATAGACTGCTGCTTCCCCAGGACTCCTGGGGAATCACCAGTGGCTGCCACTTCTTTCCTGGCTCCCCGGGTTGGTGGAGTCAGGAAGAGAGCCCCTCCTCCGGTCCCCATGTCTCCCTGTCCCATCCTAATCAAATGTCATTGTCTTTAAACTGAGATATCAGGTTAAAAACAAAAGCAATAACATAGACTAGAAATTTCAAAAGGGTGGCAATGTGTGAGTTACACTGGTAAGCTTGTTTTCAAAGCAAACCTGCCAAACAGTGGGGTGAAACCACTCTCTCCCATTTAAGCAATAGCAGAGGGGAGCAGATCTCTCTGAACTTTTACATGTTACAAGAACACACATCTCCAAGCAACTTCAAGAGCCTGGTCACTGATCCTGCAAGACACTCCAGTTGGCTGGCTTCAGCCAAGTGCTTCTGTGTTGAGGGACAAGCCAGGGTCTAAATCATCAGAAGCCTCTATGGACTGGGGCCTAACTAGCTCTGGATCACAGAAAGAACAGATCCCGTGGCATCAGCTTTGATCAGTAATAACCATGTTGGGGGAAGGTGGGCCCCAGCGATGCCTTTCCAGGCAAGCCCACTTCTTCCAGAAATCAGAATGAGCCCATATTTTACCTCATTTGGAGCAAAATACTAGACTCATCTTGTTGATAAGTCTTCTGCCAACAGCAACATAACGCACTATTAAAATAAAAATAAAAACAGGCAGCTCGGGAAGTTCCATTTAATATTTAAAACGTTCGCCGAGCTTAACAACTTTAGTTGCAGACGTTTCGTTACATCTCAAAGATCGCTCACTAGGCACTCATGATGTTACTTTGTTTAGTAACAAAACGTCTGCAACTAAAGTTGTTAAGCTCGGTGACCATTTTAAATATTAAACATAACCCACTCAGTGGCTGCGTCTACACGTGCACGCTACTTCGAAGTAGCGGCACCAACTTCGACGTTAGGCGGCGAGACGTCGAAGTCGCTAACCCCATGAGGGGATGGGAATAGCGCCCTACTTCGACGTTCAACATCGAAGTAGGGACGTGTAGACGATCCGCGTCCCGCAACATCGAAATAGCGGGGTCCTCCATGGCGGCCATCAGCTGGGGGGTTGAGAGATACTCTCTCTCCAGCCCTTGCGGGGCTCTGTGGTCACCGTGGGCAGCAGCCCTTAGCCCAGGGCTTCTGGCTGCTGCTGCTGCAGCTGGGGGTCCGTGCTGCATATACAGGGTCTGCAACTAGTTGTTGGCTCTGTGTATCTTGCACTGTTTAATGAAAGTGTGTCTGGGAGGGGCCCTTTAAGGGAGCGACTTGCTGTTGAGTCCGCCCCGTGACCCTGTCTGCAGCTGTGCCTGGCTCCCTTATTTCGATGTGTGCTACTTTGGCGTGTAGACGTTCTCTCGCTGTGCCTATTTCGATGTTGGGCTGAGCAACGTCGAAGTTGAACATCGACGTTGCCAGCCCTGGAGGACGTGTAGACGTTATTCATCGAAATAGTCTATTCGCAACATCGATGTCGCAACATCGAAATAAGCTATTTCGAAGTTGGGTGCACGTGTAGACGTAGCCAGTGTGTGTCACCACTGTGCTCAGTTCCCAGACAATGTAACTCTGGGACTGCTCCTCCAAATGAACCTGCTTCTTTGTTTATTTTAAAGTCTAGTGTCATGCTTCTAGCTGTGGGGCTCCAGGGTTCAATTCCAGTTGATCACTAAGAGGGTATTTGTCATAGCATCACAAAGCAATACCCCAACCATGATTTCTTGCAGATCTTGCAAGCAAACCAAAATAATTTATTTCAATATATTATAAATATCATTAACTGAGTAAATAAAACCCTGCAATCGTTGCTAGAAATAATACCTTGAGATGTCAGCCCTTCTCATTGACTTGCTCTATGGAAGGAGTTAGGCCTGTAACAGAGCTTCTGGGTCATCCAGACCAGTCTCCTACTATTGCAGGCACCCCATTGTATAGCTGGAACCGTGCCATATAACTGACTTCAACCTTAAAGAGCTCTACTCTCCCAGTTGACCCGTACTATATTTTTGGTAGCTGAATAAAGTATGTTGAGGAGTTTTATTTGCTTGTGAGTAGTTATTTTGTTTGGGATGGTAAATTTTCAGAGCAATTTTGCAAAGATGTATACAATTTTGCAGACACTTGGTTAACATACTGATGGGCAAATTAGAAACGGAGGGACAAAGCAAGACCAACAGACATGTTGCCAGATTCTCCTCTAATTTATATTGGGCTGACTCTGGGATAAATCAATTCTATGCTCAGATAAAATCTTCTGAAGTGGACTTTGCACTACATCTTTGAAAAATATGTCATTCTTTTTAAATTACATTTTTCACTGGGATTACAAACAATATAGGGACTGGTTCTGATCTTTTCATACAGTCCAAGCTCCCATTCACTTCAGTGGATATTCTGCCTGAATAAAGACCCTCAATAGGCCCTGAGAGTGGTTACTACTACACTTGCTGTTGCGTATGTCTACCAGGGTGGCATCATTTGCCTATTAGCAGATGATGGTATGGCTCACTGGTTTAGCTGGCTCATTATCCTGACTGGTTATAAGAGAGTGGGGGAGAGAGACAGGTAGCCTGAGCTGGGACCCGAGGAAAGGAATGAAGAAACTGTAACTGCAGATACATGTTATTGTGGAATTTTTGATTTACTAGTGATTAGTATTTTGAGAATGACTCTGTTAAAAATAAATCAGACCCTCAGAGAGGTAACTTGCCTTACACTGAGGGTGTGTAGACACAACAGTCAGACACCTGGGTCGGCTGTCTTGGGCTGTTTGTTTGTAGGATAAGACAGTTGGGCTCCAGCTGCAGCCAAGAGTATAGGACCTTTAAGGGTACAAGGGTCCCAGAAACTCAGGCTCAAATGTCTACAGTGTAATTAAACAGCCTTGTGACCTGAGTCAGTCAGTATGGGCCAGCCACATGTGCATCTAATTGCAATGTAGACATATCTTGAGTATCTACTTGTGTTGAAGGAAGGGGAGGATCACCTGTATATTCACAGTAACACTTACACTTTCTCTAAATTCTCCTAACTGAAGATCTCTGAAGTGCACAGGAACAAGGAAATACCCTATGAGGTTGGCATTAATTGTGGAGCCCTGCAAAATGCATTTTGTTGGGTAAGAGCAATGGTGAAAATTCCAAACTATCTCTGCTCCTCTAGGGTAGTGGAACTGGTTATTGCACTGGTGGATAAGACTGACTCAGGAGAGCAGTGCGATCTGGCACCTCAGAATTCACTCTGGGGCCAGAATTCATGCCTCTACCCCTTAGGGGGCAAAGCAGTTGCTGTGGTTATTCTTTTTACCTAACATCTTATGGGAATATATTCTGCTTCTGGCTTCCATTCACTCAATATTGGCAATCCTAGGTGTCCAAAACCAGTCAATAGGGCCCCCAATGGTGAGACTTTCTTTAAATGCATGAGTTTTTGGGGTTTTTTTGTTTTCTTTTTGGAAATGGGGTTAATTTTATTTTACTTACTGGTTTCTAAGCATTTAAGTTACATTTGGACTTTCATATTTTCCTCTGCTATAAGGAGGTCTAGAAACTTACAGCTGCTTTTAAAGAGGGAAGATCATCTCTGTGTAGGTTCAAAAGCCTCTCTCTCTCTCATCCTAACAGAAGTTGGCCTCATAAAAATATTACCTCATTCACCTTGTCTCTCTAATATCCTGGGACCAATGTGGCTACAACAACTGCACTCAACGCTTGCTTTTTTTTCTTTAGTCAGACGTATTTTTATTTCCAGGACCTGGGTCCAGCTTTAAGAAGAACAATAAAGATCAGTAGATATGTGACACAGTCACAAGAGTAGGCAACACTGCATTCATTTCAATGTTTAAATAACTCTTTCTGATTCTGAGTCTGCATTTTGCAAACTATTCTTCTCTCTTTTCTATTTGTTTTTACAGTTAATTTTGACCACTTTCAAATATTGCGAGCTATTGGGAAAGGGAGTTTTGGAAAGGTAAGAATCAACTTTTTATTTTAAGGGGGTAAAAGTCTAACAAAAGTTCCTTTCATACTAAGATGATGTGTTCTTCGGTCTGGTTAGGCTAACAGAGGGAGTTGTGTGTTGTGCCATTCTGATCATGATCAAATTAAGTGCAGCTTGGTTGTACATTAAATTAAATTACTCTGACTACAGTACATTTGTTTAAGTTAATTGTGTAAATATGATTATAATTAAATACTTTCCATGGGGCTTAGCAAGAATAAGAAATCAGCCTCAAAAAACCAAATAAATCAAAGAAGTAGAACCAGCTCAGTTAGGCTGTCTAGAAAAGAAGGATCTTGTTCTGATCCTGATTTATCCATTTTACTGCAATTAAAATATTTCAGTTACAAAAATAGTATTACACTGATTCAAATACATGTAAAATTCTATGAAATGAAATGTAATTATTACAGAAGAAGTTTGTTCAATTCAAAGAGAATGTGCTAAAGTGGGGGAAACTAATGACGTGTTTACAAACGAGTATCTAATGAAGAAGCCTCCAATAAACAAGGTTTTACATTTTCATATGGGCAAATACAAGGCTGTACAGTCAGTCATGTTAAGAAAATGTTAGAAACAGACAATTGCTTGAAATAGCAATTATGAAACTTGCATATAACTGGGACAAGCAGATCAAATAATGAATTAGGCCTCGATTCAAGAGAGATTTAATTTAAGCACATGCCCACTGTGTTCTTTGGAGTTACTTACACCTTTATGGTTCAGTCCACATATGAAATTTTGCAGGATCGGGGATCCTATATGTGTAATAATGTGTTTCATTGAGCAGAAGCCCAAACCACTTTGTGAACTCAGTTTCAAACTTTTGTCTGTAAATCCTTATTTAGTCCAATGAATTCAAGAGAAGTTTTGCTTGAATTACAGCAAACCCTCGAGTTATGCAGGGGTTGTCTTTCTGCAGCCTCCGCGTAATCCGAATTTTTATTCAAGTCAAGGGGAAAAGGGAACCAGGCTGCAGCCTGGTTCCTGGCTCCCCTGGGCTTACAGGAGCTGGGCAACTGACAGCAAAGCAGGGCCGGTCAGTTTTCTGGCTCCCAGAGTGGCAGGGAGCTGGGAACCAGGGGGCAGCCTGGTTCCCCTCTCCCACTGCTTGCTGCTTGAAGGACCCAGGAAACTGACCAGCTGGTCAGTTTCCTGGGTCCAGCAAGTGGTGGGGAGCTGGGAACCAGGCTGCAGTCTGGCTCCTGGTTTCCCTCTGCTTGCAGAGAGGGGAAAGTGAGCAGGGCAGTAGCCCTGCTTAGTTTCCTGGCTCCAGCCAGTGGAGGGGAGCCAGGAGCCAGGCCCATGGTTCCTGGCTACCCTCCACTCTTGGACCTAGGAAACTAACCAGGGTTATTGCCCTGCTCAGTTTCCCAGCTCTGCAAGTGGAGGGGAGCTTGGAACCAGGCTGCCACCTGGTTCCCATCTCCCCGACTCTTGGGGAGCAGGAATCTGCTCCTGTCAGGTGCAGCAGCCTAATCTTGAGGGGTTGTGTATTGTTGTTCACATGGGTGTCCTGGTGTCATGGTGTTTCCCAGAGGTGGTTCCACTTTTTGTTTTTGTGTTGGATGGCTGTCATCCACTTTTTAAAAAATAGCTGTTTTGGGTTTTCTGAGTGACCTTTAGGGAGATTTCCTGATTTCTTTCTCATCCAGTGTGTAGGAACGTGTGATAATTTCTTGTGTGAGGTGTTCCCTTCTGAAGTACGCAAGGTGTAAGAAATACCTCCTCAGTTTTTCTGAGGTCCTTCTGCAGAGCTTTCCCACAGAATTGTATGTAATGGTCAAAGGGTTTTAGATGGAGTGCCCTTGGGGTGGGCAGTGTGTGTGTGTGTGTGAAGTATTTCTTCTGTCTGCTCAGGAAGTAGATGCTGCTGTTCAGTCCATGTTACTGTTCAGTCTGTCCTCCTTCAAGTTGTGAAATTTCCACTTTCAAGGGGACTATTTTGTTGTTGTTCCCCATTGGGTGGCTGTTCCATGACAACTGTAGCACTTTTTATGACACTCCTACTTTCATATTTTACTGCTACTGGGACACAGAATTATATCTTACAATTACAGTGGTTGCTACAGCAACCTTGAGTCTCTGCAGGATTCAGCTGCAGGTGGCAGTTGATATGACAGCCAGGCATAGACTTTGCACAGCTCGGCATACTTTTATATGAAGTACTCAAGGTGATTATCTGTATCAGATGTCCCCTGA
The DNA here is from genome assembly GCF_033958435.1 of Carettochelys insculpta. Lineage (NCBI taxonomy): Eukaryota > Metazoa > Chordata > Testudines > Carettochelyidae > Carettochelys > Carettochelys insculpta. Next base: position 25,729,228 of record NC_134140.1, on the reverse strand, counting down.
CTCTTTTTTCTGACTTTGTTGACAACCCAGAGTCAGTTTATCCTTAGTATTTTACTGCAACGGTGTTTGTTGCATGAGAATTCAAAGGCCACTCAGCAGATCGGAGGATGATCTACTGAGATATGAAAATATGAGAAGTGTCCACCAGACTTCCAAATGACCCTATACTGGGAGTCAGCAACCTTTCCGAATTAGAGTGCTGAAACTTGACCTTTTGTCCTCTGTGTATGGTCCAAGTGCTGGTGATACTTTTAAAAGTCACTAATTGTCCTAGTTACAACAGATTAATAAATAAATAAATTATGAAGGAGAGCTTTACTGTTTAGGTCCTGGTTGGTAGCCTTGGTTGGTCTTTTGATAACCTATAGGCTAGAATCTTGGTAGCATTAGCTTGTCGTTTGTTAATCTACAGGATTTGAGCAAGCTCCTGGCTGCATGGTGGAAGGGGAGAGGGACTGAGCTCCTGTCTTGAGTACCAATGAAAATTGGCTCATAGGCCACTCTTGGCACCAGTGCAGGGGGTTGCTGACCCCTGCCCTCTACCAACATGTATCATTCTCTTCAAGGAGAGCTATCTTTATCAAGATTGACAGGACAGATGCAGTCTTGTAAAAGAATTGCTGCTGTAGTTACCGGAGAAAGTAAAAAGTAAAAAAGTAAAATGTAAAGTAAAAAGTTAAAGTGAAAAATGGCTGTGCAGGATAAGAAAGGGGCTATAGATGTGGAAAGGGTGGAAAAAGGTTTATTTCCCTTGCTCAGATAGAGGCTCCTCTGACAGCTGAGGCTGCAGTTCAGCAAAGTATGTGCTTAAATACCCAATAACTTCAGTCCTGAGCCTAATTTAGGCAGCAATTCGATAAGATATGCAAACGTAGGTGAACCTGTATGACAAGGGAGCAGAACTAGTGGCTTTGTTTCTAACCTGCTCTGTGGCTTTGGGTACCTCACCTTCCCAGTTCTCTCATCTGCACAACAGGCTATTGACATTTACTCACCTTCCAGTGTCTTGAGGGGAACTTTTGAAGTTTAAGGCCCTGTATTATTAGTATTCTTTGTTAAACCCAAAGCTGGACAACTTAGAACGCCCTTAAGAATTGGCTTCCATGCAGTAATCAATATGTCTTTCCCAGGTTTCAGTGACCTATTGGAAGTCTAGCCAAGAAACAAGTTTTAAAAAATCATTCAAACTGCAAATTCCTCATAGAGATCCAGATAATTATTGTTTTATACCCTGTCAACTATTATGTATGCTTGCATCTGATCTAGCTAGATTTTCTTTTCTCACTTAATAGTGGTCTTCAAAATGTGTTCCTAATCAAAAAAATTATATATGTAGATAGTCAATAAATCAAATATGGACTAGGAATGAATGCTATAATTTCATTTAGCTTTACTGCAGATGTAACCATATAATTGTAAATTCACATTGGCAGGGTAATTTGTATTCACACGCAGAGTCTACTTTCTAGGGATATTATTTTACCAGACTTCTTCAAATTCGCTATTCAGACCATCAAGTGGATTGAATAGTCTGTAAGAGTGGCCCCATTTTGCCAATGAAGAGGGAAACATTTATGGAACCACTAGCTCATCAGCAGCTGAACCCAAAAAACAAACAAAACCCCCTTGAATGTCACAGAATACCACTCCTCAGCCAGCCAATCAGAGGGAGAAAAGCAACAAAATTAAAAACAAAGCTGAGCAGTGTGGCACTCTCTGGAAACTGGCATCCAGGGTCCTTGCCCCTAGAGCAGACCCTGAAAATCTGACCTCCTAACATTACTTTAAATTCTGCTATGAATATACTAACACTTCATTCTCCTTTGTGTCTCAGGTTTTGATTCAGAGCTTGGATCTGTTGCTTATTGGATGCTGGTGTTAAGCAGAAATAGGTTTACTAAAGTCACGGGAGTTACATGGGTTTAACACTGAAGTGGCACCAGAATCAGTCCCACGGTCATAGAGGCAGTTTTACTGAATTGGCAAAGTGTTTTGTATTAGAATGCAGTTTTTCTAACACCCCTCTATGGCCTGGGCAAGCTAGCTGAGATCATGGATATTAGTGATGCAGAGCATGAGGGGACAGATCAGGAGTGGAGAGAAGATTCAACTTCCCTATATATCTCTACTCTCTATTGTCTCAACAAGTTTGTCTCAGACATAGACTGGAGCCCTTTAGCTGGGACTAACCATGCACACCTGACCCTTGCTTCCAATTGTCTCCCCTTGAGTAGCTTCTTGGGAGCCCAGCGTAGAACACCTGGAACTGCGACTCTCCAGGCTGGTCAGGAGACCATAGATATTTTTTCTCCAGCGTGGAAAGTGACTGTTGCCAATCCCCATCATTGGAGGAGGAATTTTAGGGCCATTTAGCCAGGTTAGGTTACTGTAGAGCATGGAATTTTTCCTCGGGATAGCAGATTGAACCTGGCTAAAGGATAAATTCTGCCATTTTTGTAATACAATAAAACCTCTTCCAGACCTCACCTCTGTTATTCAGTGGTGTGAGAGCCAGGTAGAATTGCAGTCCCTGCATTCTGGGCACCAGTAGAGTAGGTGGCATAAAATGGATCTTAAATGTGTGTAACAGCATGTATCCTCCTTTCGCACGCTGGGGGATACAGAGACAGAATGCAGTTTAGCATCAGATATTATTCTGGACTGTACCTCAAAGGTGCTTCTGTGAGGGCAGGAAACTGGATTCTATGACCTCTTGAGGTCCCTTGCAGATCTATGATATGATGATATAAGCGCCTCAGTTTAGCCCTGAAGTCATAATCATATCAGTTTTTCTCTTGAGCTGGTTCCATAGGGAAAGCAGCTCTGTGAATACATCTCTTGTCAGATTTTGTCAGTTACTAGCTTTCAGAGAACACAATTAGAGGGAACAGATCAGTCGTTATATTTTATCAAGTGAAAGGCACAATTCCACCTCCCATTGACAGCAGCTCAGGTGTGTAGAAACAACTCTAGGGCTAGAATATTTTCATAAAGGAGATTTGCAAAATAAGCATCACCCAGCTGCCCAAGCCCAAACTGATGGACCAAAACATCAGCTGCCACTGATCCTGCAGCTGTGGGTACTAGCTGCCCAGAGTTCTCATTTTCAATATGCAAATGTGGAAATTTTTCACCTGACTCCCTACTTACACATCAGTTGGATTGTTCCTTTTGCAAATGTTGGATCTGCATTCCCGTTTTTGTTGTTTTTTTGTGTCCATGCTTCAGATGTCTCCAAGCATTCGAAAGTATTTAAACAATACAAAAATTTCTCATTGAGATGGCAGGCACAATGGGTCTTGTGAATTTTTTTTCCTACCATCCTTATAAGATTGGTATAGCTTTTCATAATCGGTTCTTCAGTCTTTCAGAGAAGGTGTAATATGATTCAGTGTCTGGAAGCTGAAGCTAAATAAATTCAGCCTGGAAATAAGATGTATATTTTGAATAGCAAGAGTAATTACCCATTGGAACACTTTGCCAAGGGCCTTGGTGGATTCTCCATCACTGACAATTTTAATATGAATTTGAATGTTTTTTTTCTTGAGGAGATACCCTAGGAATTATTTTGAGGAAATTCAATAGACTGTGTTATATGCGAAGTCAGACTAGGTGATCAGGGTTGTCCCTTTTGGCCTTGGAACATATGCATGATGAGCAGAGCTGTCCCATCCATAGGATAAGATCCGGTGGCTGTCCCGCGCCCTGCCCCCTATGGACTGGAGGGAGAGGATTGCCTGGGGCAGGGCTGGTTAGTGGGGGCAGGCAGTGGCAGAAGCCACTGCAGGGTATTGCCTCCCCTTGCCCTCCCCACCAGCACACAGAACATGGCATTCTGCTGCACCCTCCTGGCCTGCTGAGCCCCCCTTCTTCACAGTCAACTGAGAGGCTTCTAGTGGCCCGCAGGGAAGAAGGGCCCAGAGCTATAAGATCCCCTTATGGGGGATATCTACTAAACATGGAACCCCAAATACATTTAGAAGATAACTAAAAAGAAAAATGAGGACAGGTGTGGAAGTCATAGGGACAAAAATGAGGGAGCTGGAAGGGGACACCAAGCAGAGTGCACTGGACAGTGTCCACTTGTCCACAAAGGCATCAAGGGAGCCAGTGGTCACCACCCAGAGGCACTTTGCCCAGATTTGTGAATAGAGCAAGGAATGAAAGTAGGCTCCATAATCACAGTGCCTCCCCCGCCAGCCAGCCTCCTCTCCCTGGTCCTGAAAATGGCCATTTTGGCCATAGTCAGGAGGAGGCTAACAAGGAGGTCCCACAACTTCGTGGGGCCATGGATGAGGTGTGCCAGGATCAGGAGGTATGGGCAGAAGTGCAGCCAGAACCTCAACATGAACTTCTGGAGGAGCTGGAAGACTGTAACCTGGCCTGGGTCTCCCTCATGCCACAAAAAGAGCAGGGGTCAGGGACAGGGTGAACCGTGCCAAGTATGCACCTGTGCTCACAGACTACAGGATCTTGGAACTTTTAGGGGAAAGTGAAAGTGGGCAGGCACAAGCCCACCAGAGCAACAAGAGCCCCCCATACAGGGGTGGGGGATCCACTAAATTCAGGACCCTAAATAAATTTGGGGGACAATTAAAAAAGAGGGATGGGCATGGAGGTCATAGGGTCAAAATGACAGAGCCAGGAGGGGACACCGAGCAGAGAGCCCTGGAGAGGGGCCACTGCTCCTCAAAGGTGTTGAGGGATCCAGTGGATGCTGCCCTGAGGAACACTGCTCAGATCCATAAATGGAGCAAGGAATGGAAATAGGCCCCGCAGTCACAGCCCCTCCCCCACCCCCCTGCAGACAGCCTCCTCTCCCTGGTCCTGTGAATGGCCATCTTGGCCATAGCCAGGAGGAGGATGACCAGAAGGTCCCATGACTTTGTGAGGCCACAAATGGGACATGCAAGGATCAGGAGATGTGGGGGGAAGTACAGCCAGAACCTGAACAGGAGGTTCTGGAGGAGCCAGATGAGGGGCTACAACCTGGTGCAATCATGATGGATGTGCACCAGGGTCTCCCTCATGCCACAAAAGGATCAAGTGTTGGGGACAGGGTGAACAATGCCAAGCACATGCCCATGCTCCCAGGCTACAGGAGGAAGACAAATACACTGGCCGCTGAGAGTGTCTACATGAGCCCTCTCCTTTCAAAAGAGGCATGTTAATGAGGGAGTTCGGAAGATGATAATGAGGTACTGACATGAATATGCAGTGCTTCATTAGCATAATGGTGGCTGCGCGTGAGTCAAAAGTGCCACTTTCGAATGGTGTGCCATCCATGTAGCCATGGACCTTTTAAAATGACCCCCAGGACTTCAAAAGCCCCTTCTTCCCAAAACAAATGAGAAGAAGGGGCTTTCGAAGTCCTGGGGGTCATTTCAAAAGGTCCCCGGCTGCACGGGCGGCGCACCATTCAAAATCGGCACTTTTGACTTGCATGCAGCCACTGTTATGCTAATGAGGCACTGCATATTCATGTCAGTGCCTCAATAGCATCATCCAGACTCCTTCATTAACATGCCTCTTTTGAAAGGAGGGGGCTCATGTAGACACACCCTGAGTGAATAATGTTTTTTGTTCCCCGAGTGGCAGAGGCTGGTGCAATGCAATCTGGCAAGCACTTGGAGTCAATTAAGATCATGCCTGAAGCAAGGGAGAAAACAGGTTAATCAGTGCACCTGCAGCCCATCAAGAACTTGCTGGGGCTAGTTTAAAAGGCTTCCGCTCAGCCTAGGCAGAGCTAAGGACTGGGAGTGAGGAAGTGTGCTGGATAGAAGCAAGAAGGATGAGGTCAGGTATCTGAAAGAAGGCACTGAGAGGGGAGGGTTGGCTCCCCAAATCCATTGATTGTCCTCTGATCAAAGTGGCTCAGAAGGCCGTGACCATTGTCTCTAATAATGGGTGAGAGACTATCTTAAGGGTCACAGCAAGCCTTTGAGGCCAGCACTAACTGCCTGGAAGTGCAGGAGCTTTTCCACACTGTCTTGAGGAAGATTCTCAGCTCAAAGAGTATTATGTTGAAAAATGTGTAGGGACAAGCTGGTATAATAGTGTTGTTTTAATGACACAATCCTGTGTATGTCTTATAATAAAAGGGGGCCTGATCTTACTGTGTGGACCTCCATTCTCTTCAACCCCCCCCCCCCGATCTTTGGGGGTAATGGAAAGAGTTCAGCCCTGTCAGGAAGAGGTCCTCATTTAAACCACTTTTAAAATCAACTTTTGTCAATACTGTGTTTAAATTATTGTAATTCCAGTGGTTCAATCTGATTTGACAGGCTCAGTGCATGATCCAATATTGCTGTGTTAAGACTAGCTCCTGCTGCCTTTAAGCTGTAATACCTTATTTTTAGAGGAATCTCAAGGGGGGCCCTAGGTAAGCAGGCTCTTAATATAGCATAACAGGTGGTTTCTGAGGAAACCTTGCAGTCCTGCCAAGGATTAGAAGGAGGGGGAGGAAAAAGCAAGCCACATGTGTAGGTGAATGACTTAGGTGGTGAGCAAAAATCTGTTCATGTTTGATTTACAGAGTGCACGGGGAAATTGCTTTGGAACATCTAGTGTGGTGTAAACATTCACTTAATTTCAGACAGGGAATCGAGAATCTGTATTAAAACTTCTGCTTTTCACACTCCTGCAGAGCTTGGACAAATCTGAACATCTTCCTCTTTTTCATCTTCCCTCCCACACCTTTTATTCCTGCCATATGCAGATAGGCAATGGGGTAGAATAATAAAAATGTGGGGGGAGGAGAGGGCGGGATATGTAACAGCTTGTATTGTTGCTATATCCACATGTTGACATTCATGCTGTGGTAATCCTGAGTTCCTTCCTTATTAGGCTTCATTGACTGTATCCCGGGGGCGGGGGGGGAGGAAATCACACCTAAAGCTGTTCTCGCTCACCATTGTACATCATGGATATGTTTAGTCAAATCTTTGCCTTTCTTCCTGATACACAAGGAATATAATCAGAAGCTGCATTTAGTCACATATAAAAGTTTGACTTTAACATCTAAAATTAATATACAATGTTTTAGGGCTTCTCAGAGGGTTGAAGTGTGATTGTGGCCAGACCATCTAGTGACAGCCAGTTTGGCCCAACTTAATCACACAAACACCATTGACCCACCCTCTGCCTGACTCGCTCCATCCCCTTTCCCTCTGTCACTTGCTTTTCAAAAAGACTGAGACAGTTTCAACATTTTTGAAATGAAAAAGTTCAATTTTCAGTTTTGAAAATGTTTTGTTTTGATAGTTGGCTGCTTTCCCCGTTTACCAATATTACCTCAGTCTTCTGGAGTGAGCATTAGCCAGCTAGCCTTGAGCTAGTTCCTAATCTTGTATAAACAAGGGGCTATTCATTGCACTGCAGTAGTTGATATTTCTCAGCTGTCCAACTAACTGCTGTATTCTCCAGCTATTTTTAAAATAAACAGATGCTTAAAATAAATATCCAGAATACACTGCAAAAAAGCCTTATGGAGTTAATACCACTACTTTTTCCTCCTTTGACCCTTTCTCAAGACACACCTTTGGTGTGATGCCTCCCAGAAATAAATTTATGATGTCTTGAAGGGCATGTGGAGTAGTTGGAACTCACTGCATCTTTAGAAAACTGCAGATATATATCCATTATATATATTTGATTCTAGTCCTTTTTCCTGTCCTTACTCTTTGTATGTCTTTATTTCTGAGGGCCCACTTCTGCTCTCTGTGCTCATGGTGACTTATCTGATTTTAAAATGTAAAATTATATTCCATGTGAGTAAAATTGTTAAAATCTGTCCCTTCCCACAAGCACTTGCGGCGGGTCGGACTGTTTAGTGGACCTCTCAGAGGTGCCTCATCAAACCTGCAGTCCAGAGGGAGTCCTAAAGAGACCTCAAGCCATCTTAGCACCTTCCAAACTTTAGCTGCCCTGGAGCCCTGGGTGTAAGGTACCCATGAGGCAGACCTCAGTGGCTGCTATATGGGCTGCAGCACTGAAGAGAATCCTTGCAGCTTTCTGTATACTTCAGCCTCATCTCTGACATGTCCCCACTCCTCCTGAAGACATTCCCCATAGTGCCCGGTCAGGGAAGGGGTATTCAGATGGCAGCCTTATTGCGGTCGTCAGTGGTTCTGGAACTGGTAAAATCCTCACTTAGGTAGAGACAGGTCTTTTAGTGCCCTTTACATTGCTCACCTCTTTTATGTGGCATAAATTGGCTAGAGCAGGGGAGAAATTCTCACATAATGCTGTATGCATTTGTATGATGCTTAGTAAAATGGGACATTGATTCTGATTGGTGCCTGTGCATGTTGTTGTTATACAAATACTAAATAGAAATAACATGGTACATTCTAGCAGCAAGCATGTTAGAACACCTTCAAGGCAGTGACTTCAAAAAGCCCTGCATGAAATGGGAAAGCTTCTCCGTTTGTCCTTAACCCAAGTTCTTTTGCTGTTGTACTCAGCATTTGGTGGGAATGTGAGATCTCTCATTGCTTCCAGACTCAAACATATTAACCCCACGTTCCAGTGTTGCCAGAGTTTGTATTTCAGGCTGATGGTCCTCAGAAATGTTGGCTATTTAAAAATATGGCTGTCAGTCCCGTTTTACCCAGATCAGAGTTAAGAAACCCTTCAAGCTAATGAAGACCGAGAATAATTTTTGCTCATGCTAGATCATTAGTTTGTGTTAGTTTGTTTTACTCTTTGAGTAATGTGAAGAGAATTATGACATGAATCTAGGTGATCACAACAATCTCTTTCCTCCTTAATCCATGATAATCCTGTCATGCTGGAAGGGCATACTAAGTGGAGTTTTGCAGGCAGCAGTTTTGGGACCATTACTGCTCAATATCATCATCAATGTTTTAGATAATGACATAGATAGTACGCTTATAAAGTCTACACATGGTACCAAGCTGGGAAAGATGGCAAGTTCTTTGGAGGATAGCATCATAATTCAAAAAGTTGTGGACAAATGGAAAAATGATCTGAGGTAAAGTGTGTGATATTTAATAAGGACAAATCCAAAGAAATTCATTTAGGAAGGAGCAGTCAGTTTCAGATAGACAAAATGGAAACTGGCTGTCTGGGAAGGGATATTAGGAATCTAGGGCCATAGTGGACCGCAAGCTAAATATGAGTCAACAGTGTGATACTGATGCTCAAAAACTAACAAAAAAAACAATGACACCAAAACTCCCTTGCAAAACCAGAACAAACAAACAAAAACAACTAAAACCCTGTGATCCTGGGATGTATTAATAGGAATGTTGTGGGCAAGACATGAGAAGTAATTCTTCTGCTCTACTCTGCATTGATTAGGCCTCAGCTGGAGTATTGTGTCCGGTTCTGGGCACTGCAGTTTAGGAAAATGTGGAGAAATTGGAGAGGGTCCAGAGAAGAGAAGTAAAACTGATTTAGAGGTCTAGAAAATATGAAATATGAGGGAAGGCTGAAAGAATTGGGTTTATTTAGTTTTGGGAAAGAGAAGGCTGAGAGGGGACATGGTAGGAGTTTCTGAGTACCTAAAAGGGTATTACAAGGAGGAGGGAGAAAAATTGTTCTCCTTGGCCTCTGATGGCAGGACAAGAAGCAGTGTGCTTAAATTGCAGCAAGGGAGGTCTAGTTTGGACATTAGGAAAAAACTTCTTAATTGTCACAGTGTTAAGCACTGGAATAAACTGCCTAGGGAGTTTGTGGAATCTCCATCGTTGGAAATATTTCAGAGCAGGTAAGATAAATATCAGGGATGATCTAGATGGTGCCCAGTCCTGTCATGAGGGCAGAGGACTGGACTTGAGGACCTCTCAAGATCCCTTCCAGTTCCAGTATTCAGTGATTCTATGATCATCTTTCCCTTAGCAATAGTTATGGGAAAATAGCTCTGATATGGAGACGATCTCTCTTTGGCAACTTATCTAAGGAACGATGACTATGCTGTAGTCAAGGTATGTGCTTGTGTGAATGTGGGCACCGGATAATCTTTGCTTTAAACAAGATGCTGTCAAACTGTCTGGTGGGGCCTTCCTAGGAGGGTGTAGAGGGACCTTTTGTGGGGTACAGTGGGTCTGGGCCAGCCCCCACATGATGAGGAGGAAGCACCACCCAGCCCTTCCCATTCCCCAAATTTGCTCAAACCCTACTTGAAGTTGTGGTTCTGACTCCATGCCTCAGCCCTCTTACCCCTGTCCACATTCCACACCCCCAGCCATGCTAGTCTCTGGGGGAAAGGGGAGGGCCTAAGAGGACAGCACAGTCTTCAGAAGTTTGGGGATCATTGCTTTGTGTTAAAGGGTGCAGTGTAGTCTAGTGGACAGAGCAAAAAAATCTGGGTACTGTTCCTGGCTGTGCTATTGACCTGCTCAATGACCTTAGGAAACTCGCATCATCTCTCTGCCTCAATTCCCTCACTTGTAAAATGGACATAGTGACACCTCCTTTGTAAAGGACTTTGAAATCTAGAAAAGAAAAATAAAAGCTAAGCTGATCCTTGCAGGATTCTATTGGTTGCCAGCATGTATTCCTTCTCAACACTTTAGCATAACCATCAATATTGAAGAATATATTTTAAAGTCAGTGTTTTATTTTTCTGAGATTTCAAAAGGGTAGCGGCTATGACATTTCTGTGTTTAACTTTGCTGTTTATTAGGTGTGCATTGTGCAGAAGAGAGACACCAAGAAAATGTATGCCATGAAATACATGAATAAACAAAAGTGCATTGAGAGAGATGAAGTTCGGAATGTCTTTCGGGAGCTCCAGATCATGCAGGGGCTCGAGCATCCCTTCCTAGTCAATCTGTGGTAAGCAACCCTTTAAAGCTTTATCATGCTCCTTGTGTCTTATTGCTGAATCAATTCAAACGGCAGGGAATGAAATCTTGAAAGGATTTGTGGAGACTTTTTTAACCTCTAAATTTTTTCTGTAGTTTTGCCTCCATAAATAATGTAAAGGTTCCCTTTCATGTTAGAATGCTTAAACATCACAATATGCCTTTTTTTACCTTCTCATTTTTTCTCTGAATTGCTACAGCAGCTGTGTGCAAAACAAGCTGGTTTCTCTTGGCTTTTCATTTTCTTTTATGCTAATTTAGTTGGGAGTTCGATTACAAGATTTTTGGTATATTGAAACCGTAATGTGAATGCTTAACAGGATAAATAGTTCTTTGCCCCGGGTATATCTATTAGTGCAGATGAAACTAAAGGAAGAAAAAACTTCTCCCATAAAGAAACTTACCTAGGCAGCCCAGAAGACTAAAAGTCTGAATGAGATGCAGTTTATACATATGCAGGCATGCAACTGAATAGGTTAGTGTCATTCCTTCCCTAACTCATCTTGCCAATGCCAATTACAGTTGCTCCAGAAAGGTCTCTCCTTTTTCAGACGTAGTAACAGAGAGGAAGCCGTGCTAGTCTATACACTATCAAAACAAAAAGCAGTCAAGTAGCACTTTAAAGACTAGCAAAATAGACCTGTATGCAGTATTGGAATGAAGGGTGTAAATGCACTCCCCAGGCTTAGGCAATGGGTATGAGGCGATGCCTCCCCTAGGTCTTAGAGCTCAACTTCTCCTCTCTTCCTATCCTTATTCTGACTGTTCTGAAGGCTCACACAACAGTAACTTGCTGCCTCACGACTCTTCTCCTGAAAGTGGCTCTGGTACCTTAAAAGTGAAAAACATTCCAGCTTGTCAGACCTACTAGAGTAATATAGAACCAGTGAAACAGAAAGCAAGTGGCAATTAAAAGCATTTGACAGGCCTGTGCGAACCGTGAATCTACTGACAAAAACAGTTGTGTATTATGTCTATGGGACTTTAGTTTAAAATTTGCTTTAAATAGTTCATTAGTTGTGGCTGAAGCTTCTAAAATTATATCTCTAAAAATTCTTTTCATAAATATTTAGAACAAAAAGCAGTGAAGTAGTACTTTAGAGACTAGCAAAACAATTTTTTAGGTGAGCTTTCATGGGACAGACCCACTTCTTCAGACCATAGCCATACCAGAACAGACTCAATATTTAAGGCACAGAGAACCAAAAACAGTAATCAAGGAGGACAAATCATCAGAAAAAAAATGATCAAGGTGAGCAAATCAGAGAGTGGGGCAGGGGGAAGGTCAAGAATTAGATTAAGCCAAGTATGCAGACAAATCCCTATAGTGACTCAGAAAATTCCCATCCCGGTTCAAACCATGTGTTAATGTGCCGAATTTGTTTATACAAGCCAGCTCGGCTGCTTCCCTTTGAATAGTGGTGCGAAAGTTTTTTTTTTTTTTTTTCCAGTAACATGCATACTTTTAAGTCTTCAACAGAAAATCAACATTTTAATGGAATGGGGCAAATTGGTTTGTTGATCTGGAGTGTTTTGATGTCTGTTTTGTGCCCGTTAACCCTTTCTCTAAGGGAGTTAGAAGTCTGTCCAATATACAATGCATCTGGGCATTGTTGGCACATGATGGCATAAATGATGTTAGTAGAGGAGCATGAGAAAGTGCCCATGATTCTGTGGGTGACCTGGTTAGGTCCAGTGATGGTATTTCCATAGAAGATATGTGTACAAAGCTGGCAGTGGGCTTTGTTGCAAGGAAAAGGTTCCAGGACTGGTATTCCTGGGGTATAGACTGTGGCTGTTCGTGAGGATCCTCATAAAGTTGGGAGGTTGTCTGCCTTATGAGAATCCTCACAAACAGCCACAGTCTGTGGATTAACAAAAGACTAGCTAATGCTATCAACCATCACTTAAACAGTAAAGCTCTGCATCTTTATTTATTAATGAAGCTCTTGTAAGTAGGACTATTAGTGAGCTTAAAGAGTACCAGCACTCAGATGATACATAGAGGTCAAAAGCAAATTTCAGCACTCTGCCTCAGAAGGGTTGCTGACCCCTGCTTTATGATATGCAGGTTAATAAAAGTGTGTGTACCTTTGGGTTTAGTTCTTAGATTATCCACAGATGCAAAGTTTATTTGAAAAGTCATCCAATACATTGAGCACATAATCAGCATTAATCCAAATTTAAGATGAATAAATGTAACAATACAATTTGGATTTTAGCATCCAATTATTTGGGAACATTAGTCATGAAAAATTATCCAGAGCGAGTGGCAGAAAGTAGTAGATATGTCAGTGAGTGAAGACTGACTCCCTAACCAAGAATTTAGGGTAGAAAATACAGTCCATCAGGAAGTACAAGTTATTTCCCAGATAAAAGCAACTTTAGCAATATTAATAATGGATCAGTCACAAAGATCAAACTTCTGCTGTGAAACAAATTGTATGCCAGGTTTTGATCTCATAAGTGAGACTGCGTTGTCATAGAATTGTAATACCTGACAAATTCCTCATTATTTTTCTTATTCATGATAGATTAAAACTAGAATAGGCAATACCACAAAATGCATTCATTTTCATGTCAAACTTTGATGATAAATAATTAATCTCTTATGGCACTCCTACAACTATAAGCCCATGGTATCAGGATTCAGATCATAAATAATATCTCTTGTACATGTCAACCTCACTGTGCTAGAGAGGTTTAGTATAAAATACAGGAAAACTTATGGGCCAAGGAAGACAAAAAAGAAACAGAAAAACAAAACTTTGTTTAACAATGATCTCAAATTGGCTTAAGAATATAAAAATATCTATCAAATGATAGGGACACTCCCAGTCTCTGTTTAATCCTTGGTTAATGGAGTCAAATTTGCAAATTAATTGCAGCTCAGAGATTTCTCTCTCCATCTGATTTTTGAAATTTCTTTCTTTTAGGACTGCCATCCTTAAATCTGCTACTGATGGTCCAGAGAGATTGAAGTGTTCTCCTACAGGTTTTTGTATGTTACCATTCCTGATGTCTGATTTATGTCCATTTATGCTTTTATGTAGAGACTGTCCAGTTTGGCCAATGTAAAATGCAGTGGGGCATTGCTGGCACATGATGGCATATGTTATATTAGTAGATGTGCAGGTGAAGGAGCTCCGGATGGTATGGTTGGTGTTAGCTCCTGTGATGATGTCACTGGTGTAGATATGTGAGCAAAGTTGGCAGCGAGGATTGTTGCAGGGGCTGGTTCCAGGCTTAGAGTTACTGGTTTGTGATTTATAGTGGTTGGTGAGAATTGGTTTAAGGTTGGCAGGCTCTCTGTAGGCAAGGACAGGCCTGCCTCCCACGGTCTGTGAGAGTGAAAGATCATTGTTCAGGATGGGTTGCAGATCGCTGATGATGTGTTGGAGAGGCCTTAGGTGGGGGCTGTATGTGATGGTCAGTGGTGTTCTCCTGTTTTCCTTGCGAGGCCTGTCTTGTAGCGGGTGGCTTCTGGGTACCCGTCTGGCTCTGTCAGTCTGTTTCCTCACTTCCTTAGCTGGGTATTGTAGTTTGAGGAAAGTTTGGTAAAGGTCTTATAGATGTTTCTCTGTCTGATGGATCAGAGCAAATACAGTTGCACCTTAGTGCCTGGCTGTAAACAATGGATCGTGTGGTATGCTCTGGATGGAAGCTGGAGGTGTGTAGATAAGCACAGCAGACAGTCTCTACACAAAAGAATAAATGTACATAAATCAGACATCGGGAACAGTAATGTACAGAAGCCTGTGCGGAAACACTTCAATCTCCCTGGACACTCAGCAGCAGATTTAAGGGTGGCAGTCCTGAAACAAAGAAATTTCAAAAATCAGATGGAGAGAGAAATCTCTGAGCTGCAATTTATTTGCAAATTTGACTCCATTAACCAAGGATTAAACAAACTGCGAGTGGCTCGCACCTTACAAAAGCAGCTTCTCTGCCATGGATGTTAATATCTCTCCATTAGACTCTGACAATGGGTCACATCCCCCGTCTGATCTCACTTGTTTTTTACTCTTTTGATAGGACTATTGATAATGGGCCATTTCTACCTTGCTGAATAGACCTTGTCAGCTCTGGCCCTCCCTTTTACAGGGACTCCACTCTTTAAATACCCCTCTGACCCCCGCCCCCCACTCATGCATCTGATGAAGCAGGTCTTTGCCCACGAAAGCTTATGCTTCTAAATATCTGTTAGTCTATAAGGTGCCACAGGACTACTTGTTGTTTTCAAACCCTGTTCGTGTAATACAATTCTTTCTGCTCATAAGATATCCTACTCCTTAATTTCAGGTCCTGATCTTTTTTATTTATTTAATTTTTTAATATTTTTACCCTGACTCTCTATTTAAAATATTCAAGGTGGCTTACAAAAAATTTTTTTAAATATATGTATATGGAAAAAATTAAAAATACAAAACTCCAAAAGGACATAAAACCTACTAAAACATTTCAAAAGAAGGAGCACACAGACATCTTCTGGTCCATTGTATTACAAGGGCATTGTGACAGAGTTGGGGAAATATCAAACCAGTGCAGACTGAGTGCTCCCTGCCTCTTAGGGTATAGGTAACCTAGGTCTCTAAATTTGAGTTGATATGCTCACGCTTCCTAGAAGGGTAATTGAGGCCTCATGGCCGAAGTCAATGTACTCACTTCTTATACCGCGTGGCCCAATGACCAGAGAAAATAGATCCGTTCCTGTTAGAAGGGCAGTAAGGCCCAGCAGCTATAGTCAGTAATTTGCCCCATGAGACAGGGCAATGTGGCCTAATGGTAGGCGACCATATCTCCCTGTCCAAATACAGGACAGGGAAATATGGGGGAAGGGGCAGCTTCTCCCAGCTCTGTCAAGTCCCGGGGAGCTGGAAAGGAGGTGGCAGCTGCCAGCACTCCCCAGGAGCCTCAGAGAAGCCACAGCCACTGCTGATCCCCCCCCCCCGCCCCAGAATCCTGGGGAAGCAGCAGCCGCTGGCGCTCCCCCCACTTCCCTGAGGCTGGGGGAAGAGACTTCTGCCAGCAGCTGTGCCTCTGTAGCTGCTGGAGGAAAAGGTCGGGGGTGGGGAGGGTCCAAATACAGAACAGTTCGTCCCTTTTAAAAAATAAGTCAGGACCATCCCGGCCACAACAGGATGGATGGTCATCCTACCTAACGGCCAGAGTCCATGGATTCACCCCTTCTGGCAGGGCACGAAGGACTAGTGGCTACAGTCAGTAAATTCAACCTTGTTAGGCAGGTCCATAGATTTGCCTCTTTTAGCAGGGCTAGTTGGGCCTAGCTGCTACAATCAACAAGTGTGTCACAGTGAAACAGAGCAGTAAATCCTAGTGGCCGGAGTCAGTCAGTCGGAAAGATCTGCCATGCAAAAGGAAGCCGGGCAGGAGCAGGGGTCTGGGCAGTGTGGTCTGTCTTTCCTCTCCACCAGATCCCAGCCCAGGCTATTGGAGTTGGCAGGGCTGCAGGCTACTGAGTCAGTAGGTAAAGCAGGAAGTTCTGACTGAAACATGTTGACTCAATATTCCAACCCACCCACCAAGCCTGTTATATTCCTTTGGATGGCTTCCTGCTGCCACAATTTGGGAGAAAGCTCTCTCAGAGGTCCAAAGTGGCCTGGGCCACTCCCAGCGTTTCGGGCCCCGAGTCATAATAAAAAATGACTTAAAAAATTAAGTCACAGGAAAAGAGTGAAACATAATTTGAATATTTTTGATTTAACATGCTTTTCTAGCCTTTTTCTGTGCATATACACTCAATGAGGGATGCACATATCAGCAAGTGGCAAGAATTATCAAATGCCAAATATGAACAAGCCTATACATTTGAAGTCTCCTTTGAGCTTGAGCTGAAGGCCAAATAGTCCTCCTCCCTCCTGCCCCATTGGCCCAGTTTGGGAGTCTTATCTCTGGATTCTGTCTCCAGTGACTCCAGACTCTGCAAGGGTTCCATACATACCTTGGCATCTTTCTCTCACAGCCTCAGGCTTTGGCTGATATGTATGCCACTGGCTCCAACCTCTTCCCTGGTGACCACCTGCAACTAACCTGAGTTGCTCCCTTTTATACCAGTGTACCTGGATCACTCCCAATAGAAGGGAAGGGGTGTGATTTTTTTTCCCTCATCCCATGATGTAGGGTTAAGCCTTCCCTGTTCACTGAGGGCTGAGTGCACCCCTTTGCAGGGATAAGTTAAAAAATATCCATATATCTGCCATACAAATGTTGGTTTTGTTCCAAACTTGCATATACACAAGCATTGTCCCCTACTGCCTGGCGGTTATTTAATAAAAAAGAACAAATTATTATAACAGTAAACATTTGAAAGCAATGTTTCTATTAAATGTATTTTCTGTGATCAAAGTATTCTGTCTTAAATAATGCAATTTTCATTGATTACCTGTGAAATGAGTAATCTGTTCAACATGTGATCACTTGCAATTTGATGCAATGCTAATCTATTTAAAGAAGTGTCCACTGTAGCTACAAATCACATGGCTGATTATCAAGATGCTCTTTGGTGCATCAATTTATCACCATACTAATGTGGGAGAGTATCCAACAACAACTAGCAGAATGATTATGTCAATGTTTATTCAACCAACTCTCAGTGAAACCCTGATGGGAGTTTCATCTTAGACTTCAGAGGGGCAAGGATTTCACCCAACATATTTGTACTTCACACAGCAGTGACCCTTCAAAGCTAGCTGGTTTGCAACCTTAATTGGCATCTGTTTGTTTTTTCTCTAGCAGTGACTTGTCTAACAAGTAGTTTGGATAGTGACACAAGCAAGACCAGAAGACATTAAATGACCATATGCTCCACTTTTCACATGATGTCTTTGTGTCTTAGGAACTTCCCTAAGGGGCCTGAAATTATTTTTAATTACATCAAACTATGGATTTCTTTTGCGGGGGGGGGGGGGATAATGACGAGGAGGAGTTAAAAACAAAAACTGTTTGTTCAAGGCATTTGTACACTGATTGGGATTTGCTCTGTTTTTACCAGTCACATGGAACAAGTACTCGGCCTGATGAACAGTATTTGGAATAAAAATAGAAGTCAAATATGTGTCAATACCAGCAAAAGTGTTCTGTAGCTCAGTATAAATGTTAATGACTAAAGCTGGTCACGAATTTTTCATCCCAGTTCCTATAAATCAAAATTCTCTGCAAAACCTTTTGGATTTCCTATTTACCCATCAAGAAAATACAAATGAAACCGTTTTTGTTTTGAAGTATCAGATGTACAATGTTAGTCTGTATCTTCAAAAACAACAAAAAGTGCCGGGGCACTTCACAGACTAACAGATGTATTGGAGTATAAGCTTTCGAGGGCAAAGACCAGCTTAGTTGCATCTGACAAAGCGGGTCTTTGCCCACAAAAATTTTTTGTTTTATTTTGAGTCATTCTGAAATTAATCGGTTTTCCTGAGTTGCCAGGATCCCTTATGCCCCACTCTCCTTTTATGGTCTGGTCATCATGTTTGCACTGTTACCTCTATCATGCAGTCCCCTTTCCGCTCTTGGGTTAAGATGCCACAGTGCATCATGGGAATCATGTGACATGATATGTCATGGAGAGGAGTTGTCCATCTGGGGACTCCCTCTCAAATGGGAGATGAGGCATAAGGAATCCAAGCTAAAACTCCCATGAGGCAGAGACTAATGTGGAACAAAATCAAACTGAAGCATGGTCAATTCAAGATTGTTGCAATATTTTGTTTTGATTGAAGACTGCAAAAGACACTCTGGCATTTCTAGATTAAAATGCTTTAGCAGTTTTTAGAACAAAAATTTGAATTCTTCTGCTTAATTCAGAAGGAAAACTAACTTCAAAAAAATCAGAACTTCCATCCTGTGGGAAATTGATATTTTGAACAGCTCTGTTTAATAACATGTCTTCAGTGTATCATAAATTCATAATACACACACAATTTGGGTGAAGAATAATAAAAATAAACCTTGAAGATGAAAGACAAGGACATAGTATCTGTTTACTTTTTTAAAAACTCAAGGCCAAATTCTGTTGCTTACAAAACTGTCCTCCCAGCCTTCAAAATATAAGTGTATTCATTGCCTTGAGCCTTCATCAGATTTAATTCAAGCACCCATCAACTTAAGGCTTAATGTGTAATATTTCAAAATGTGGAATCCTAAATATAAAATTAATAGCATATTTTGGTAAAGCTCCAGTTAAGACAACTTAATTATAGGCTCTCTAGAGCCTCCCTCAGCAGAACAGGTGTTTCCAAATAGTAACAATTATAATAATCAGAATAGTAATATAGTTAAATACATTGAGGACAACTTTCCTCCCACTTTTTAGAAATTTTCTTGTACAATTAAATGATCAAACAAAAATTCAGCTTGAGAGTTCATGTTTCTTTACCCCTCTGTAACATGACAACAGGAAAGGGTATAGGTCTTGAATAAGAAATCCACAAGAAAGTGATGAAAGATGACTCTGCAGATTTGTCTGACAAAAGTTTTAAGATACTAGCCCCATCATAGATTTTTGACCTAAGTCCATTGACGTCAGTAGCTTCACTGAAGTCAATGAATAACCCCAGCAGAGGATTTGGCTCACTGTCTGCAAAATGTATAGAGCAGCTGATGTTTAAAGAAGGTAGAGTCTCTCCTTCAAAAGAGCCAGGTACATTTTTTATGAGACTCATGCATCTTGCCTTATTTTTCTTAGATTTAACTCCATAAGAAAAATTTAGAAATTATTTGTAATATGAACTTCATGTTATAGTAGCCTGAATAAAACTCAGTTTTTCAAAAAAGGGTTGGATGTCTTGATGTATAGCTTACACTTAGGAAATAAAACTAAATAAATGCGCATAAAGATATGCGAGCTGTAAACCAGCTTTATTGGTTTTTACAGCATGTCTGGTCACAGCGACGTCTTTTTAAAATGAAAAGCTGCCCTGCTTGTGTTGTGTTTCAAACAAAGATAAATGAGCTGCAGAAATGCTAATTCTTAATACAATCTCATGCTAAGACTGCACCAAACAACTCTAGACCTGAACATTTTACTTTATACTGGTCAGTAATATTTAGACTTTTCTTCTTCCCATGCCCATGTAGGGATCTTCTAGGCCAAACTTTAACACCCTTCCTCTTGGGGCCCATAAACTATTTTTCTTCCAGTTTACGTTAGGACTGAGCCAAGGACCCAAATGTAAATCCTGTATATACCCATGGATTGCAATGCCTCTAGACTTGGCACACCTTCTGACTGATGGGATTGAGTAGTTCCTCCAGGAAAATCGTAAAGACATGTTGGTAGCCGTGGATCCTCCCTGCCCAATAGCCCAGGTGTTGAAAATAGTTTAACTGCTGGCACAGAGGGGAGAGACATATTTAAGCCCCAGTCCTGATGGTCTGAGACCTGTTGGAATAATATGGGAATTGTGATCTTGTAACTTTGCTTAAAACCATATCCTGTCAAAATGATCAACTGAGTGTTGTTAAAGCCAGTTGAGGGGAATATTATTATGATTGTGAATTATATTTATTTGGAAAATGATTGAGGACCCACAGAGAGTGGAGGTCCATTATTTTAGGCAGTGTAATAGATGGTCCCTGCCCTGAAGATCTTGCAATCTAAATAAACAAGATATAGGGTGGGGGAAAGGGTACAACATACAAGCAGCATGAATACTGTGACAGTTTCATGGCATGTTGGTTCCACGATGATGGTGGTGAATGTATTTACTTAGGAGGGAATCAGCTAAATGGAAAGAAAAGCTCTTTGCAGAGTAGTGCACCCATGGCAGTACTTGGATGGGGAGTGGTCCTGTCTGGGCTACAATTTACACCTTCCTCTCTGGGGCAGCAGTTCACGCTTTGTCTGCTTCTGCTGTGGCTGGCTTCTTTGCATTTTTGGAATCTGTCATTGTCAAGATACAGGACATTTTCCCAGTCTACTCAAGGCTATATGTTTAATATACTTACACCACATAAAATAGGGTTGGCTGCATTGTCAGAGGAACAATAGTTTGATGTATTTTGCTTTCAATGTCGCACTGCCTGGGATGTTCATGTGTATTTCACAAGAAGAGTTTACAGGAGTCTCATTGGCTTTAGATTAATGCTGCAGGTTACTAGCCCAGATTAAAGCAGCATCAAGTTCAATTAAATTGGAAAAAGCAGGCTAAAGGATATTAGCTGTGGCCAAATAACGAAAGTCTCACAGGTTCTTGCTAGTGATTTGTCTGCTGAATTCATAATAACTGGGGTTATACTGAAGAATAAATCAACCATAAATTGTCTGGTTAGCTCAGGCATGAAGTGCTTCCCTCGAAAAAACATGAGTGCTATGTTTTTCACTTTTTGGAGTTTTCCACTGGCTCCGAGTGGGGACCCCTTTATGCTGGCAGCCGCGGAACAGTTTTGAGCACTAAACCAGGATCAAAAGTGCATTTTTGGATGGTGAACAGCATTTGGAGGAGTAATTATCTCCATCATAGGCCCAGCTGTCCCTGCATGGCTGCAAGGGTATAAATAGGAAACTCTCCCACTCTTTCTTAGACAATCATGGGCCCCTCACACTAGCAGTCCCTGAAAAGGGATGGGGAGGAGGAATGATCTACCTACCCTAATGGATAGACAATCAGTGGTGGGCAACCTGCAGCCCTTCCATGTTCTGTTTGTGGCCATTGAGATTTTGTTTACCATTGTCCATGGGCAGGATTGCCAGATTCTACTGGCTTCCATCCATTTACAGGTTAAACCTCTCTAATGTGGAACGCTCTCATCCAGCAACATCCATAATCTGGTATGATTTTAGTTAGCCAGAGGACCACCTACCGTGGGTGTGACCAAGTTTCCCTTGCTTCTATAAAGTTTGTTTACAGCCACCAATCCTGGCTCTCCGTGTTCTGTGCTGTTATTTACCTGTAATTTACCCCTAGTAAGTAGTGAAAGTGTTAGCAATGTGCTAGTCTATATTGACCTCCTATGGTCGGGCAAATTCTCTCACCTGGCACCAGTCTTTTCTGAAGGGGGCTGGATTAGATAGGTTCAACCTGTAGTTATTTTCCCTACCCGTATTACTAAAGTGATGCATATGTAAAGCAAGGGCATGTGAAGTGAGGTGTATGCTGATTGCACACGTCATTGAGCGTCATGGATTCCCTCTTCATTCCCATCAAAGTGCTGACATGATTCAATCAACACACCTCACAAATTCTAGGTATGCAAGCACAGTTAGCAAAACTACCCTATCCCAGGAGACCATCGTAGTTATGACAATCTTGCGGCTCACTCACTGCCCTAGGTTTTCTATTGCTGAACTAGACTGGGCACTCCACATATGCAGGGAGCAGTACTGGAAGACAGAGTCTCTCTGTGGATTATGCTTGGGCTGCTCTCTCTTTACCCCTACAGAGGGCTGTGGCTTTTTTTTTTTTAAAAGAGCCAAAACCTAGCCCAAAGACCTATAGTAAATTAGTTCTAGAGGCATGTTGGAAACAATATGAAACTAAGATACTGTGATGATTAGTTCATGTGTACTAGTTCAGATAGAATACAGGATCCCACAGAGTTAAAGGCGTTAACCCAGTTTTAAACAAGGTATGGCATATAGAGCACTTAGCCTGCTGAGTACCATGGCAAACATATCATTTTAACAGAAAAGAAGGAAAAACAGTGAAAGCATTTGAAACATGAAGCATTAAGTAAGGCTTTCATTTTAACCACACTGCTTGTTTCCATTGCCTTTGGCTGGAGAGAGTTCTTAACGAGAAAAACAACTTGTCTAACAGCCTTTTAGATAGCAGTAAAGGTAGTAATGACTATCCTTTTTGTTGGGGGATGGGGAGGAAATGAGAAAGTTAGCTATGATGAGCTGGAGCCGTTTTTACTGGTGCTACCGTTGAAGTCTGATCCAATTTACTAAGACAAAACAAAACACACACACACACACACACACACAAAAGGGAAAAGAAAATAGGATGGTGAAGACAGAAGATATGGCATCTGTCTCTGTTACTGATTTTCATTTTTCAGCCTCATTGCAGGAAGGCAGAGCACACAGTCTTACTGGGCACCCTGAGACCTAACAAACTTATTTCAGCATTAGACAATTTAAAGTACTGCATTTAGCTGCTCTTTTCTGGCAGCAGGTTTATATCAGGGTTGCAAAATATGCCTTTATGGCTGATTGTCAGACTCTTATCATACAGAAGAAAATTGGAGACAGAAAAGGAAGAGGAAAAATAAGGTGGGAAAGGAAAAGGATGTGGGTCATGAGATGGAGGCACAACTCTTACATCCCAGGCAATGGGTCCCTTTTCCTGGCCTGATCCGATCAGAACTTCGCTCAGGCTCACAATGACTAAGACTCGGAGACCAAGAGATGGCGGAAGCACCAGCCGTGACAGTGAATCTTGCTCCACTAGCCACTTTTCTCCCAGAATTTCTTTCTTTAAGAGGAAAGATCTTGAACTCCATCAGTAGCTCTCCTTTGTTTGGGCTAATTCAGTCCTCTCTTGCTTTTTGCACCTTTTTCCCTTTAACATTAGGTGTAGGTTATTCTTAGATTTCAAGCCCCAAAGAGACCACTGTGATCCCGTAGTCTGATCTGCTGTATAACATAATCCATAGAACTTCAAAATAGTTCCTACAACGTAACTTTTAGAAAAAAACATCCCATCTGAATGTAAAAGTTTGCAGAACTGGAACATCCACTAGGCCCCTTGGGAAATAGTTTACTAATGCTGACTCAGAGTGATCCCTTTAGCACTTTTTACACTTCAACCCCCAATTAGAATACATTTGTAGATCCCATTAATGCAACAGCTTCACAGCAGCTGAACGTCCCATGCTGAGCATAAATCTATACCAGCAGCCTCTGTGAGTGTTGGGGCCCTGCGCTTGCTTCCACAATCATGTGGGAAAGCATAAAGCTTCAAAGCTCGTCCATCTTTCTGAAGTACCAAGTTGCACAAGAAGCAGCAGTGAAGCAAGAACAGAAGTAACGAAAGTGGGTAAATCCCTATTTTCATTGCAGGAAATTACTTCTGAAACTGAGTAAACAATTACTGGGTCTTCCCAGTCTGCCTACTGGTCTGTTAGCCTCCTTCCTCTTTCTCTGGCATCACCTGAAACAGCCAGTCTTAGGAGGGACTCATGGGAAGGCTGATGGTAGCAGTGACTGGCAAGACACTTCAGCGTGGAGGTGTAGAAAGGGCCAGAAAGACAAGAGATGGAGGAAGTGTGGAGGGGGCAAAATTACCAAAAACTTGTGTATGGTTGTGAAAACTGACCTGGAGCCACCAAAGATTTGGGTCCATAAGAAGAAAAGGGGTGAAGTTGGGTGGGACACGTGTAGAATAGAATGTGGTAAGAAGAAGTCATATAATTTTTACTTGTGTGTGAGAGGGTTGGGAGTGTGTGAGCGGCTACGAGAGGTTGGAATGGATCAACTTACTTTAAATTTGGCAGTTTAGCTACTGTACATGAGCCCAGAGGCTACACGGGTTCACACTGTCAAACTCCAACTAAATAAATAGCAGCAGACAATCAAAGTTTACCAACCACTAATTTCTGTATTTACGGATGTGATCAGACTGTATAATTTGACACTAGGCCTCCCCTTGTATGTCTGTTTATGCTGATTATTTGAATTGCCTAACTGGAAAGTGCTGAATTGTGCTGTTGGGTTTTAAATCTAACTTTGGAGCTGCATGCTGGTGATTGCTCTCTGCAAGCAATCAGTGCCTGATCTCTCTCACTGGAGTTGTATGTTGTACGTTTCATCTTAAAACACAAGTTAAAGGGTATAGATTAGAATTTGCCTTAGTCTCCTTTTGATTTCTTCCCTACCAAAACCTCTGCTGTAGGTATTTTTCTGTCATCTGCCATCTCTTGCTGCATTCTGGAGTTTGTGTAGTGTCCAACCTTAAACTCCCTGGGGGTCTAATTTCTTTCGAATCATCCTTATTGAGAGAACTATTTCATTGTGCATGGCAGGACTGGCCTGGAGCCACGGAAGCCTGGAAGCCCCAGCAGTTTCTGTCAGAATCCTCTCCGTGGTTTGACGAAAGTTTTTCAAAGCTCTGGTGCTTCAATGAAATCTTGTGGTTTTGACATATCAGCGTTTTCCTCTGAAACTGTTTTGCATTGGAAGATTTCCAACTAGATCTCTTGTACCAGTGCATTGGGGAAAAATGTCCCAATTTATTTTATTAATACCAACTTATTTTAATAAGTTGTTTCATTAAAACAATGGAATACTCTTACAGTTATATCTTAGAAACTAAACTACTTAGGGTCATGTTTCTTCTCTGTGCCAGCGAGACAGAGATAACCCAGAACCCAAAGCACAGCTTGATGGGTGTTACTGGCTATGTCTACACTAGAGCAATATGTCGACAGAAGTTTCTTTCTGAAGATATTTTCCAACAAAATTTCTGCCAACAGATCGCAGCCAGACTGCCAAATGGATCAAAAGAGTGATCTGCTCTGTTGACAGAGAGTGGCCAGACTGCCCGTCCGTGCTCTCAACAGAAGGGCCAACTGGAAGCACAGCAGACAGGGCTGCCCGGTATCCTGGAAGCCCTGTCTGTCAACAGAGGGCCCCCTGGAACATCCAAACCAGCTTTCTGTCAACAGAATCTGTCAACAGAGGCATTCTATCTCATGGGGGAGCGGCAGCATGCTGTTGACAGAAGTGTCAGTCTATCAATTTACTTTCAACAGAATGCCTTGGAAATATGGATGCCCTGTATGTTTTGTCGACAAAATGCTGGTTTTGTCAACAGATTCTCTAGAGTACACATAGCCACTGTTGCTGTGCCACTTCTTGGTAGAAGGAGAAGCCACCTGCACAAGAGCAGTCTGGTAGGCATATGGCCACTCTGTGGGCAAGCTAGACATGCCCTGGTTGCTTTACTCTGTCAGCTGATGTCTGCTCAAAGAAAGGAGGATCTTTCTGTGTTAGGGGATCCGTAATGGTGAATTAGCACTTTCAGGGCTAGTGTGATGTGCAGGTGGCTTAGAGGGGGCCAGGCAATCAGACTGTATCTGTTGAGAGAGCCGGGGCTGAAAAACCTAATTGAAGATGAAGCCCAGCTGGTCAGGAGTAACTTGGACCTATATAAAGCCAAGAACTTGACAGCAGAAGGGGGCTGCAGGCAAAATATGTACTTGCTCTCTGAGACAGGAGATGGGAAGGGGTTAACTCAGGTGGGAAGCATATGCCAAGGGACCTCTGCAGGAAGGGTCAAACCCACAAAATTAGTGAGAAGAAAGAACCTGAGGAGACAGGGCAGGAAGATGCTCAGAGAAAAGCACCAAGAAAGGGGATGAGGTAAACCTTGGCTGCTGATTATAGAGTCACTGGGCTGGAACCCAGTGTAAATGGAGTGTTTGGGTTCCCCCACGAACCACTGAGAAGTGGCATAGGACTGTTAGCAATGCCATTCAGGCAGTTGGTCCAGCAAGACTTTAGTCCTCACTTCTAGGGCATCATCTAGTGACCTACCACAGGGCTATGTTATGAAGAGAGAAATCTGTGATTTATGGGAAAAGACACCACCTGAGCCATGCAACAACCATTGGCTGGGGGTGCCATATGAGAGGAAGCTTCCATGCCATGCCTGACCAGAAAGACGTGCTGTGGTGACACCATGCCAGCAGTGGGGTGGCTGTAGCACGGACAACTGTGTCCCCAAGGACTCCTGTTAGAACGAAGCTGCCTTCCAGAGAGATGGTCTTCAGTGCTGACCACACAATAAAGCAAAGGGGTAGTTCACATATATGAACTTGTTAATAAAGACTTGATCAGATGAATTTCACCAGATATCTGCTCCATGCTCCACCTGTACAGAACCCACATACTAATGCTTCATTCAGGTTAAGTTGTGCTCACCATCTGCAAAAGGATACAATCAGTGGATGGACTCGATGCCCATAAAACATGTGCCAAAGGTATTTATTACTCCTAAGGAACTAAAACAAGCACTTATGTTGCTGTAACTTTGTGCATTGCTTTGAACATATTGGTCTTTAAAAAAGGTGTACTACATTCAAAAAGTGTCTTAGATTAATGGTTCTCCTTAGGAACTTGTGCTGATATTACAGCTTGTAAATAATTCAAATTGGCCTCAGTAAGCATAGACTGGGGCTTTGACATCTGTGATATTTTAGCGTGAACTGCAACTAAAAGGCACAGGTGAAGTCTCATACATTTGTGAGGGAACAGATGCAATCTGAGTGAATCCTCCATCTCGTCACAATGTCTCTTATTATAAGCAAAAATCCTAGAACCTCTAGTCCAATGCAAATGTCTCAGTTTTCTCTTCTGATGTATCTCTTCTTAGCTTACATTGGAAGTTTTGGGCAAGGACCCTGACTCTTTACCCATCCATAAAGCCCAGCATGGTGGTGGTGCTGTACAAGTAGTACACAGCAGCAACTGATTCCACCGGTGAGACAAAACAGCAGTTTGCTGTATAATTGGGGTATATGAAAAGATAAGAAATTTGTGTGTGTAATACAATTCAAAACTTTTTTGCAGTAAGAGTCACGTTGAGTGGATTTAAAATGGTAAGTAGTAGAACTGAAGCAAAGGAATAAGCTGTATGAATATAATCCCTCTTGCTTTGGGAATTCTTTGCCTTCATTCATTAAACTTAGGAGAAGCCTTAGTTAGTTACTTTTAAAAGTAAATGAAAGCGTTCTTTACAGTGTAATTGGACAGTTAATTGGATTTTATTGATCTGAAGTTTTATTATACTTGTAAAAGCACTTTGAGGAGCTTATGTTGAAGAGAGTTAAAGAAAGCGATTAATTTATAAAGATGATGGTTTAGTCAATTACATTTATAATAGTTTTATGCTACAAAGGAGACTAATGTTGAGTTTCATTACATGGCACATTCTAATGAAGGACTTATGTTTATATAGCCCTTTTCTTCCAGAGGGACCTTAAAACACTTTGCAGACTACAGTGGTAGGGAACATTGGACTTGGCACTAAAATGCAGCTGTGTCTAGGGTGAAGGGAAGTAGCTACTTTATAGTGTACAATACCACTTGAAAATGCTTTTTGGACAGAAGAAAATGGAAACGGAACCCTGTACACCAGTAACTCTTATAGCTAACCAACCTGCAATTTACCTAGGACACGAATGTTAACGTGCCTGTTCTTGCAGCAAGCGGAGGAGCAGATGTTGCTTTTTCTTGAAGCTGCGTGACTATAAACAAATAGACGGAGTGAAGCGAGCAACAGCAACTTCTCCTTTAAAGCCTCATTGCTACTGCTGATTGGCCAAGAGAAGATGAGTGGGGAGATGTGAGGCAATGGAGGTTAGGCGAGAGGAGAAGATAAGTGGAAGAAGTGTGTTTCGGGCTAGAAGAGGTGAGAGTAGGGGAGATGGAAGGAAGGGATTGAAGGCAGTTGTGTCCCTGAAATGGAAGGAGACACAATGTGTTCTTTCTGGAAGAAAACCGTTTCAGACTTGGCCTGGGATGAAATGACTTGCTCAGATCAGATACATTCACCAGTCATTTGTGGGTTTTAGATTTTATTTTCTGCTTTTCACAATAAAGCTGATTTTTTTTCAGCTCTATTTGGCAAGCAACCAGGTCTTTACACTGATTCCAGTTATTAACTGAAGCTTAAGTTATTTTTGTTATTGTCTGAAAAGGACAGCTTAGGCATACGCAATGCACCATTTCTCATAAACTTGTTATCAAATACAAGTGCGTGCTTGACCAATGCAAACACTCTCTAATGAGGTTTTGTTTTTGTGGCTGCCATTTTGAATTCAGTGTCCATTTCTCTAATTACAAAGGCCAAGCTTTCCCAAAGTATGTAACAGAAGTTAGGTTCCTATATGTATTTCTATTGACCTCAATAAGTGACCTGACTTTAAAAAGTTCTGAGCATACAGAATCTCCTCCTGAAGTCAATCAGAGCTTCAGAAATGTTAAAAAATCAGCCTCTGAAATGCCCTACATGGGATCCTAAAGCTATAATTTTAGGCATCTGTTTTCAACAGTCTTTGGCCCAAAATACAGCAGGCTTGTTGTCATTGGAAAAAAATACATTATTTTCTTTTGACATTGATTTTACTGAACAGTGAAGGAAACACACTTTTGCATCTTTGACATCTGAACAAGAGAACTAGGGGAGACCACAAGGATTGCAGCAATTTTACAGCACTTCTAAATATCATAACTTAGTCATATTATGATAGTTCAGTTTCCTTGCCCAGCAACGATAATCTTCTAATTTTTTTCTGCTTTTCACATGTGCACCTGGTTATAAAATTTAAATCAAATCTAACTACATAGAAATTAGATGCCCATTTGCATCCTGGCATGGATAAATTATGCAAATCACAGATGGGGCCACTGCAGAATGAGGAAATATGGTAGGTCTCTTGTAAGGATAACTGTTTTTAAAGGGATGTATCTCATTGTTAAGTCATTGTTACTGTGACTGACAGCTAACAGGTAGAACCTGACAGGAAGTGCCATCTTTTGGGGTTCTGTAGGTTCCCATTAAAATTCCAGCTGAGATATATGCTTCACTAATATCCATATAAAGAAATATCACATTTTTTTATATTTTATTTGCTAGGCACTGTATTATAAGATGAAAACCGATCACTGATTTCCTTCACTGACTTGGGGACTACTCCAGCCCCTGCTGTCTTCACTCACTTGAATTGTACATCTGCCATTTTATTATTTAGTGTCTGTTATAAATATGCACAACTGAAAATGAGCAGTTAAAATTGGCTCACAGTCCTACAGCTCTGAGCAGTGCTCATTGATGATGTAATTCACTTGTAGGTTGGAGAGTCGGCACAGGTGTCTATGTGCTGCTTGCATCTGGCTTGAGAGCTGTTTGCAGGGGCTGCAGGAGGGACAATCACACTGCGATGTCTCTGCATGTCCCACTCACCAGGGAAAGGATGGACCAGCTACAGAAATGTGGGCATCAAAAAGGCCAAAATGGAGGCAGGCCAGAGATTAATAGTGATCCTGTGGTCTCAGTACCTAGATATCAAGGTCTCAGTTTCTTTGCAAAGGCTGGATTAAAGCAGTACCGAGACTGCACAGCAGCTCTGCGATGAAATTCAAGATGCACAGTGCCCAAATCCTTAGTTTTCATGAGGTTGGAGTAAATTTAGGCCTCTCAGCTACTCACTCTAGTCTGGCATAGGATGAAATGATGGAACACTTAGAATGACTCAGAAGCATTCTACTCATTGTTTCTTTTTGGGGTAGGGTCAGGGGCAATTATTTTTTTTTTTAAAATCACTGAAAAGGAATGCCAAAGAACTACAAAAATATTGTCTGGCTCCTACTTTTGAAACTATCTTCCCTCCCCATTTCCCCCTCCTTCCTCTGCTCCCTCTAGAATCCACAGTCCATCACAACTTTTTCATCTTCAACTTCTTCCCCTCAGAGAAGTCTGGCTATATACATGTATTTTGAACTACAACCCTGTATTCATTGTCTCTTCCTCCCCTTGTACTCCTCATCCAGAATCATTATGGACTTGGCATTTGTTTTCTCTCTGACTTCTCTGTTTCCATATTCTGTATTTTCTGTTGATAATACTCCATCCAGGTCCTTTCCTCTCCCCGCCACATGGTGCTGACCTCTGATTTCCCCTTCTCCTTACCTGTCCTTGTCCTCTCTGATTTTGACTCTAGCTCTTCATTTTCCATACTTCACATCTCCTGCCTTTATCTCCAGCGATTTCTGTTTAAACAGTCCATCTAGCCCATTAGCCTACCTTAGTCAGTTATGCCAACCTGAACACACCTTCCCTCCACCTATGGTCTGCTTCTCCCACAGTCATCTTCACACCTTTTTACATGACAGTCCCTACTCACAGCTGCAATGCTCCCATCACTAGCTAATCTGCAAGGCCTCCGTCCTCTCCCCTAGAGGGAGTTCTGCAACAATGCCTACAAGCAATACTCTGCTGGTAATGGCTAGATGGAAGGATAGTTGCAGGTGACTGATATTTACTTTATAAAATTATATGATTTGTCCCTCACCCTGGCCCTGCATCATGTTTATTTGGTCTTTGTCTTAGATTGTGAGTTGTTTGGAGCAAGATCTGTATTTGAAAAGCACATTGTGGTGCTTCTATCATACAATATAACTGTTGAATGTCTGCCTGATGGAAGGTGCATGGTATGTTAATAAAGTTGCATTTTTATTTTGCCCTTTAACACTGCAGGTTTCCATGACTCTAAACGAGGAAAAAATTATCAAAGCCAGTAGTTAAAACTGACAATTTACATGCTGATTGTCAGCTTAAAAATATGATGTAGATTTAAGTAATTAGATTCTTTGAGTGCTTGGTCCTATGTTATACAGCCGTCTGTTCATCTTCCAGTAATTGTCTGTAATAATTGAAAACATTATGGGATACCAGTTGCCAACTGTCTGACATGAGATATTTATAGCTAAGCTCAGTGGTATAAATTGGCTAAGTTTTTGTCATTTTAAAATGTGCAACATTTAAGACCAGATAAAGAACTGTGTGTGTGCTGTATATATGCTGGCAGCACACGATACATCTGCAAGATGGTAATCTGAACATAGTATGGCTGTTTTTAATGGAATATTTTCATTTCCTACAGAAAATTGGGGTTTTGAATAAAAACTTAAAAAAAAACCTTTTGGTGTATCATGGGAGGTGTAGTCAAACCAGGGAACCTACAGATGAATATGGGAGCATAATGAACATGAACTGCAATTCCCATGAGGCCATTTCACAATCCAAGTATTTCTGTTTTTAGTTTCTGGTGGGGAGGGAAGGAGAATCTCTAAGAAAATTCTATTTCCTGATCAGCTTTGCCTACGTAGTTCAAAGCTTTAAGCATTGGAAAATAAAGATAGTTCTGGATTAAACCCCTATCTCTGTCTATCTGGTTATTTTATAAAACTACCACAAGTGTAATATCAACATGCCTCCAAACTTTGAAGATGCTCAGATCTGGATCAGACTTTGTGGGGGAGGGTGGACTCTTTTGTTAGAAATTTCAGTTCAAAAATTTTAACAACATAGAAGATGTAAGACACCAATTATATGTATAAAAGCCCTTTCTTACTATTTCAAGAGACACCTGCTAGTTGTGGGACTGACCCTCAGCCCTTACACCATCCACTTGCCATTACTTGACTGGTTCACTGGGATTGTCCTCTTCTGTGAGGAGCTGTCGGTGGCATGGAGCTGGTATAGCTGGCTCTCTGCCACCCTTTCCTAGATGACTGATTGAGTGGGTGTTCTGAGGGCATGCCACGGTGGAAAGGAGCTAGAGGAGAAACTGAAAGGAGCTGTGTTCTGACCATTCTGGGCCAATGGAACAGCCCATATAGAGCCCTTCTACCTTATATAATTTAGAACAGCTCTGAGGCTCTTCTAACTTGTACAGAGGCATGAAATCCACCCGTTCCCCTGGGATCCCTAAGCTTGAACCACCTATGCACTGCTCTCCTCAGGAGCACCAAAAGGAATTCAGAAAATGCAAAGATCTGATCTTGTCTTTTTGGGGAAGTTTGTTTGCTAAAATCAGAAACCCATTAGAAAGCCGCATGTTAGCACTGTCTTGTCTGTTGTTGCTTTTGGAAGTTGATATTTGTTGTTAGTTTGTATCATGATTATAACTCTCTATCATAGTTTAGGACCACACTTTAAGCTTACTTGCTATACAATTGTGAGAATGTAGGGAGAGGAACAATTAGATTCCTCATAAGTAATGCTGTACTATCTGGAGTTCATTTAAAAGCTGGCATAGCAGAAATTTTGTCCAAACATGGTGGGTTGGGTGGAAGATTTGAATGGCTTCTGTGACCAACTAGATCTAATTTAACCAAACATGTATCAGCCACCTCCAAACCAGTAACTTTTTATTAATTTAATGATTTATTCTACCCTTTTAAAATACTTGTGTATTTATATGTGGTGGATATCGCTGACTGAAGTTTGTATGGATGGGCAAATTAAGGTGATCTCGTGAAGAGAGCTGCAAATGAAGAGGAAAAATGGGGAGCATATTTCTCCTATTGAAATCAATATCCTTTCCGTGCTATTAGTGCTTAAGGCAGAATTTAAACAATGCCAGTTATTCCTATCCTGGGTTTGTTTTTCTAGGTCTTTTATATTAAGATTTTAATAATGCCACCTCAGCTACTGCTGTCTATAGGGCTACATCTCTACTAGAGAGTTTTGTCAACAAAACTGAGGTTTTGTCAACAAGACTTGAGGACTGTCTATACAAAATGTATTTTGTTGACAGTCTGTCAACAAAACTCAGCATCTTCACCGACAGTGTTCTGCCTCTCCACAATGAGGAATAAAGCCTTTGTCGACAGTTTCTGTTGACCAAAAAGCCATGTGGACACTCTGGAGGGCCCTCTGTAGACAGAGAGGGCTTCTGCTTCCCCAGGAAGCCCTGACTGCTGAGCTTCTGGTTGGCCTTTCTGTCGTGAGAGAGCCTGGCCCCTAATTGCTCTTTCGATCCACTTTTGTTTGTGAATGTGATCTGTTGACAGAAATTTTGCTGGATGGTCTTTTCTGGCAGTACCTTATGTCAACAGATCACTGTAGTGTAGATGTAGCATAGGAGTGTGCCTCTAAGTTGGCCTCTGTATCTCTTGCCAGGGGTCACCAGGAAACACTTGGTAACGTAGTCTGCCAGTCTTTCTTAAAAGGTCACAAATATGTCCAGCTCTCCTCCTATCCTGCTTGTGTCACATACGTAGTTATGACTCTTTTAGGACTTTTTCATTATTTGTTCTATTAGTTCTTTTTACTTTGAAAATTCCATAAATACATGCATTAAAATCTGCATTGGGTGGACCTTTCTTTTTTTCCAGGACTCTACTCCATATGTGTGATATTTCAGGTGTTGCTTATATATCTGTTAAAGTTGGTGGTTTTGATAATCACATTGGACTTCCATGCTCTATGGAGATTTTGAAACATAGTAATTGCTTTTACCTGTTGTGAATATTATCCAGATAAGCAAATTTGTTAATGATTTTCAAGGTTTCATCTTTCAAATGAATAAAATCATTGTTTGAAAAATTACTTTTCATAACTTACATCTTTCATTTGTTAAAATCTATTTGCTTGACAAAATTTGCAAGACTAGCTGTCTTTTACTGCATATCTTCAGTTGAATGAGTTATAACACCAGATGTCATCTGCTAGGTTTGTCTTCACACTCACCATCTATCTGTATGATATTCATTTCTATATTGTTGCATGACAAAGTGCAGAGTGATGCCAAACAAAATGGACGGCAAGATACAACCTTGCCAGACAAAAGTCAATTCCTGGTTTATATAGACTGTGCATAATCTGAAATATTTTGTTGGTGACTCTGGAGTTCTATGACATCATGGTTATTTTTCTACACTATGGAGTACCTTTTGAAAATCCACAGAATTCAGGACTACTGGCATCTGCCATTCATTGCTTTGCTCTATGATATTACATAGGATAAAGTTCTGGGCTACTAAGGATTTATTTATTTCTTTATCCCTATATTTCTCTTTTTTCATTGTTTATCTTTCTTTGGGCTGTGCCATTGAACAGATGTAACTTAACTGTTTTTCTTCTGCAATGGCATCCCAAGTGAAATTGCTAATCTATTCTTCCTTCCTACTTTGCTAAATCCCAGGATAGCCTCTGCTGTATGAATATAAGATTTGCTAATGGCTTTCCTATATCATATAATACTTTCTGCTGTGTTTGAAAGTTGAAATTCAGAGTAATTCCTTATATCTGCCCCACCAGTTTAAAGACGATAATCATTCTTGTGATCTTCTTTTTGGTAATTTATTCAATTTTTTTATTTATGAGACAGTAACTCCAATTGGATGTGAAAGGAAAAGAGTGGAAAGCAGTACAGTTCCCATCACCTTCTGTTGAAACCTCAGGGAAGACAAACTTCCCCCAGTGCGTTGCCTCTAATTTTTCCCTCAATGAGCAGAATAAATTTTGTTATGCGCACCAAGGTATGTGCAGATGTGAACCACCAATAGAAAAACATGTGGGCCACTGTAACGGGCTGTGGATGCTCTTCTAATCATGAAACACTGCTCCCCCACCCACTGCTAATTACAGAACAAAATGAAACTTAGGCAAGGAAAACTTGCTTCTTCTCTCTGACCACCAAGAGGCCTCGTCCCTGATCTACAGAAGAATATTTCAAGGTCGGAGACACTGGTTTTTAATCTTTTGTTCTGTTTGTCGAGGCTAAGGGTGGTTATGTCGTGCTAGGTGGGGGAGTGATTTTGTGAGGTGAACTGTGAGGGTTCCCTGAGAACTGGACTTAGACTATCAACTCTCACAAAAGACAAAGAGAAAGGCACCTTGGCTTTCTGAAGGCAGCACTGCTGGCAAAACTGTTTCCTTTTAGTATAAATGGGCCAAAGAGACCAAGTTTTGATTTTGCAGAACGCCCTTGGCTGGATTTCAGCTTTCCAGAAATCTAAGTCTTATAACTGTGAACCTTCATTTGGAGGAGGTTAAATATAAAGATGCAGTGTGGTCATTTTTGGCTCCTGTTAGGAGTTGTTTTGGTTATTTTTTTTTACAGTGACCTTGAACAGTTGCTGAAGGAAGGGCAGGATGCTTGCTATGTATAGCAAGTG
This sequence comes from Carettochelys insculpta, assembly GCF_033958435.1. Taxonomy (NCBI): domain Eukaryota; kingdom Metazoa; phylum Chordata; order Testudines; family Carettochelyidae; genus Carettochelys; species Carettochelys insculpta. The sequence goes on along the minus strand of NC_134140.1, from coordinate 25,693,744 downwards.
CAGACAGCTCTGTTCTGTCCTGGGAAAAGGGGAAAAGAGAAGCAATAGTTGAGAGCATTTTTGACTCTAATTTTTTCAATCCATGGGTGGAATAAATGTTATGTGCACCAACACCTGTGCAGAGGTGCACCACCAAAAAGAAACACATGCTGTCATCTCTGGAAGACTGGGCGTGCTCTACGAATCAGCTAGGCAGCACCTGCATCTCTCCTGGGACCAAGTGCTCGACTTACAGGGAACACTGGTTGAGAGGTAGCTTGAAGCAGTGGATAGTGCTCGCTGAGGTCTGCATGTGCCTGTTGAAAGAATCAGCCTCCAGGTGTAAAAGTCTCTTGGCTGCCAAACGTGCTTTTTTTTTTGTGTGTGAGCAATAACCCAAAATCCTCTTTTACTTTGTTTCCAGCACGTAAAGATTTATGTCTGAATAGGACTTTTAGCGCTTATAGTTTGCTGCAAGCAATTGTACATCTCTTTTCATTCACACATTCCAATTTTGACTTAAAAGCCCCTGTATTTGCAAAAGTCTCTTGCTAATTGCCAGCCTTAAATATTTATCTTCATTATGCTTTCCTTCTTTCAAATGCTGTGTTTTAAAAATAATGTCAATATTTTATGCTGCTGATTTTATAGGCAAGACATAACCACTGAGTCTAATATTTTAAACAAAAGACAAAGGAGAGTAATCTTTCAACAACAGTAATTAAAGTTACTAACAATGAATCATAAACAATAGCAGCTATAAATGGAGAAAACTAGAAGAAATCTGCCTGGCACATTGAGAAACCTAAATCTATTTCCAGTTAAACAGAAGTAATCAGGACATCAGAATTATAATTCTATTTCATACAAATAGCATTGTATAGAAGGGAGTGAGGTCTTCCCACAAACACACAGACTCTTGGGGACATATCTTCTCTTGATGACTGACTGTGTCTGGCCAAGGATTTGATGACTACTCTTTTTTTAACACCTGTGACTGGAGTTGTCCTGTCCAGGAGAGAATGGAGGAAAAGGAAGACAAGGAGACTTTCTTGACTTAAACCCTCGTACTCCGATTGCAAAGTAGGTCATCTACAAGTCTCCTCCACTTCACTCTGTCTTGGGACAAAACTTCTTGCTGGCTCCAGGATTACCCCAGTTGTTGTCCTTCAGTCCCAGTAGATCTTCCCTATGTTGTTTGAGGTCTTCCACTTTGGCATTTTCCTTGCAGGTTCCATTTGAGAGCTTGATGGACTATGTCGAATGATGGTTTTCTGAGAGTGTGGCCTAGCCATCCTCACTTTTATCTCTTGATTTGAACATCAAGTGGTTCTTGTCTTGGTCTGTTCCAAAGCTCCTCATTTGTGATGAAATCTTGCCATTTGATCTGAAGGATGTACTCAGGCATCTGTTTATGAATGTCTGTAACTTGTGATTTGAGGACTTTTTAGTATGCCAGGTCTCTCATCCATTCAAGAGCACACTCTTCACATTTGTTTTGAAAATCTGCAGTTTCATCTTTGCAGATATTTTTTGTGAAATACATATGGGACAAAAAATCTTGAATGCAGCTGTTTCTTTCCGTGTCCTGGCACTGATATCCTTGTCTGTTCCTCCATCTCTGCCATAATACTCCCTGAGTAGGAACTGCTCTGTGTTTTCCAGATCATCCCCTCCCAGTGTGATGGTGCTGTTGTTGGACTGATTGATCCTCATTGTCTTGCTCTTTCCCTTGTAAATGCTCAGTCCAGTCATTTAAGGAGTTTTATGAAGTGTTGTGAACTCTTCTTCCATACTTTCATGTTGGTTTAAAAGGAGGGTGACATTGTCAGCAACATCAATGTCCTCTAGCAGTTTGAAAAGTGTTCACTGAATGCCTCGTTGATGGCCATCAATTGTCCTGCTCATAATCCAGTCCACTGTGATCAAGAACAGGAAAGGTGACAATAGGCAACCTTGTCAAACTCCTGAGAGTATGCTGAAAGATTCTGTCAAGACACCATTGTGAGCAGCTTGGCATGTTGAGGGTTTGTATTTTGAACAGATCAGGTTAACAATTTTGGATGGGACACCACGGTGTTGCAAAAGTTTCCACAAAGTGTCTCTTTCAGTGCTGTTGCAGGCTCTTTTGAAGTCTACGAGGGTTATATACAGGGGGAGTTCCGCTCAAGCAACTGTTCAATGATCACTCCGAGTTACTATTTGGTCACTACAAGATCTCTCACTTCAGAACCCGACCTGTTCTTCCCTGAGCTGCCTATCAATTTCTTTCTTCATTCTCTCCAAGAGAATCCTATTGAACACTTTTCCTGGAATAGACGGTAACGTCATGCCCCTCCAGTTCTCGCATTCCTTCAGGTTGTCTTTCTTTGGAAGCTTGATAAGGTAGCCAGAGTCCAGTCTTGTGGAATCTTCCCAGTGTCCCAAATTTTCCCAAATACTACATCTAGACAACAGCTATGTGTTGATAGAAGTTACTGCTGGAAGAGACCTTCCAGCAAAATTTCTGTCAACAGATTACGCCCACATAGAAAAGTGGATCAAAAGAACAATCCACTCTGTTGACAACGAGCGGCCAGACTGCCCTGCCGCTCTCTCAACAGAATGGCCAACCAAAAGCTCAGCGGATAGAGCTGCCTGGTGAACTGTAAGCCCTGTTTGTCGACAGAGGGACCCCCTGGAGTACCTACGCAGATTTTTTTTGCTGACAGAAACTGTTGACAAAGGCATTATTCCTCATCAAAAGAGGCAAAATGCTGTTGGTGGAAGTGCCAAGTTTTGTCAACAGACTACCAACAAAATTAATTTTGTGTGTAGATGCTCCATGAGTTTTATATCTCCCATTATTTATTCATCAGGGGAGGAGTAGCTCAGTAGTTTGAGCATTGGCCTGCTAAATCCAGGGCTGTGAGTTCAGTCCTTGCAGGGCCTATGAAGGGATGTGGGGCAAACAAAGTTCTAGGGGGGTGGTATAGCTCAGTGGTTTGAATATTAGCCTGCTGAACCCAGGTTTGCAAGTTCAATCCTTCCAGTGCCCATTTAGGGATTGGGGGAAATAGATGTCAGGGATGGTGCTTGGTCCTGCCAAGAGGGCATTAGGCTGTACTAGATGACTTCTGGAGGTCCCTTCCAATTCTAGGAGATTTGTATCTCCAACCATAATACAGTAATGGAAGCCATATAGGTAGCTGAGAGAGATTTCTTCATCTGCATGTTTGAAGTCAATGCATTAATTTGTCTCCCAGTGTCTTAGCAACTATGCTTATCCAACAAACAATGAAACTAGTTTTAGTTGTATTATCATGCTGGACAAATTAGGAATAACACCTTTAATTTGACACATTTAAATTCATGGGCCTCATTCTCTACCAGCTTGTGCCTTGTATAAATTTCTTCTACTCCACCAAATAGGCTATAGCACACTTGCTTTCATTCAGATCTGGTGACATTTTCCACCTGCTTCTCAAATTGCTGGTGGTTTCACAAGGTGCAAGTCAGAGAAAAATTGAACTGAGGCCCCCATATATTTTTCTATTCAGTATGCTAGAGGAGAAGTGTGTGTGCATTTCTTTCTCACACACCATAAATCATTTTGGGCCAGATTCTGGTCAGTCACTGTAGAATTAAAGCAATTACTATAGTATAATCATTGACCAAAACCTGTCTCTTTTAAGATGGCAAAGCAGATTGTCTGTATCTTTCAGGGAGCCTGCTGTTTTTCATTACATTTTCCCATTTTATTTTGACTTGTTTAAACTAGTGGTACTGTTTGTCTGATGCATGAGTACAATATTGTCACATACATATTCTTCTCCTGTCCTTTCTATTTTCTTTTACTTTATAACCTGTTTCCCTCGCTTTCTTTATTTTCACTTGTCTCTTTCTCAGTTATTCCAGAAACAAATTAACACAAGAATTGACCATAGTATGAGTAAGTTTTCTTTTAACCCTCATTTTTATTCTTATGGCTCCTGGGCCTGATCAGCTGCTGGTGTAAAGTGAAGTCAGTGATACAAGTATTTATATCAATTGATAATGGTGACCTGTGTTGGGGTTCTTACTTTTATTCTGACTACTAAAGTAACATGTTCTTCTGAAAATGACCAAAATCTTCACCACACCATACAGTCAGCCCCCTGCCACTCTCACATGCAGCTTGTCATTCGTGGCTTCTATGTACAGAAGACCTGAGAGGTGAGGTTTTGAAGTCTAATAGAACAATGGCAGGGGTGTTGTTTTTTTTTGGAGGGGGGGGAGCAGCAACCATGCATACCCGGGAGCTGCCTGCTTTTCTTCCGATTCTCCTGATTATCCGAGAGCAAGGGGAAAGTACACAGATTGTGAATAACTTCTCTGTCCCATACCCTCAGCAGCCAGGTGTGGGAGGTATGCAAACCAGGTGTGGGAGGTATGCAAACCAGGTGTGGGAGGTATGCAAACACACTGTGTACTTTCCCCTCGCTCTCTGATAGTCAGGGGAACAGGATGAAGAGCAAGCGGCATTCCAGTACATGCGGCTGCTGCCCCCTGCTTCCCACCTCCCAAAATGGCTCCCTTGAACAACGATCTTTAGGCTAAAATATATATAGTAGCTATTCAGCATTTGATATATCCTTTATCTATTGCATTTGTGTGGAAGAGACTTGACGTCGTAATAGGTCTTTCCCATCACTGACATCCTGTTCTATTTGCCATATCATCTTGGTGTCTGGTTTGTTTTATAACTGTGGCACACGGATCAGTAGGGTCCACTGATCAGTAGGGTCCACTGTGCCCTGGCAGGTGGTCTGTGAAGTGGGGGGTTGGTCCTATGATGCTGGCTTTTCCTCCACATTATTGGTTGTTATATTGTCTTTGAAGCTTTGTCTATACTTAGGAAATATGCACAGGGATGACACTACAAATCCCTAATGTAGAAGCCCCATAGGAGTGGGGAGGGACAGCTCAGTGGTTTGTGTATTGCCCTTATAACTCCACAGCTGTGAGCTCAATCCTTGAGGGGCCCATTCAAGTGCTGGGGCAAGTTAGATTTTAAAAAAAAAACTGCCAGGTAGGTGCTGCTGTGAGTGTAAGGGAGTGGACTCAGCAAGGTCCCTTCCTGTTCTATGATATGACTACATTGCTGTAGATACATCAGCATGAATTTCCTTCCAGCAGGCAGGGATAAAGACAGCACTAACTTTCCTAATGTTACTCTTTTGTGCAAGCTATACCAGTGGATGCTTTAGGAAATGTATGTGACCCCTGTGGTTACAAACAGAAGGGAAAACAGTTAATGCAATCTGGAATGGGAGAGGTGGTGTCCATGAATCCAAACCACTATTAAGATGTGGTCTGCATTAGGAGAATTTAGGAGCTCTTAGCCTGGGTCCTCACTCTAAAACCACATCAGTGAGTCCTCACATCGTTCAGGGCTAGTGTAGTCTAATGCCATAAATTTTATGCTAGTTCAGTTATGTAAGTTACATAAGTGAAGATGACATAACAGTGCAGTACAGAAACAGCTATAAGTGAACATGCATTGATGGATGATGCTCTCCCTTCAACAGAGCTTCTGTCCCTTTGGAAGGTGGTGTACAGATATCACTGGGACGGTGCTCTTACATTGACTTAGTGTTTCTTCACCAGACCCACTAAATCAACATTACTGCATCAATCACAGCAGTGTAAATTTTTTTATACAGATGCAAGCTCTAGTGTCAACAGAATTATGAACACAGGAGAGCTTCTCCCAGCAACTCTGCCACTTGCAGAGGCAGAGTTATTCAAATGATGGTAGAGCTTTCTCCCTTTGGCTTTGAGGAGCATCAGAGGCAATGCAGTGGTGCAGTTGCATCTGTGTAGCTGTGCAGATGTAAATTTCTTCTAGTGTATCCTTCCCCTTAGTTTATGATAAAATCAGTGGTGGGAAGGAAGGAAGGAAGGAAGGAAAGAAACAGAGAAATTAGAGCAAATACAGAAAGCAAACTAATTCAGTTAAAACACAAATTCAAAACACATGCTAACTTTAAATATAAAGTCAATGTGCAATCAGGAGCAGAATTTAGCATTCTTGTTTTGGTACGTGGAGGCTGACCAATTGACTACATTGCATGTGCTAGTAAATATATTTTGAATAATCCAAATGAACTACTTTGTTTTGTTTTTTCCTTCGAGAAGATACTGTAAAGACTAACTTATTGGAGCATGTCTGTTTTTCAGTAATTTCATCATTCCTTTATTGAAGGATTCAATATCCTTCTGAACTTTTTGGGCCAGTGACAGGTTGGTAAGGCAGCTTTAGACATCTGTTTTGTGAAGAATTCTTTGAAAAGCCTTCCAATAGTAAAATTAATAAATACTTTTGAGTGGCATCAATGGTGTGGAGTCCTTTGATTTTATTAAATCTCTTTCCTAGGGGCTGACAAAATATTTTCTTGTAGTCAGAATATGGGCCAACACCATTTCCACTTTAAAATTTCTGAGCATGATGGTCTTTTGTACACTGGCAATTCTTTTACCTTTTGGTTTGGGTACTGTTTACTTTCTAATTAGATTTTGCTGTTCATTTCTTTGACATTGCAGAAGGCCATGTGAGAGTCTAGTATTATAGTTTTTTAATTTTCTGAAGTTCCAGAGTTCCAGACATGAGCTCAGTAGGTGATACATATGCATCCCCTGAAGAGTCAACACTCTAAATATTACCACTATGTGTCATTCAGTACCTGAGTAAGACAAAATGCATCAAATTAATTTCTAGTGTAACAACACTGGCATCAGATGTGCTACAGCAAGCGTTAATTTGATTCAATAACTAAGTATGCACAATGCCAGCTGTAGTTTAGGGAATCTGCCCATGAGTTGGGGGACAAAAATAAGCCATGCCCAATTCCATTTTAGCCTTCTACACAGACTTCTGTATTCACCTGCCACACCAATGCAAGAGATGTGGAGAAATAAATGAAGCAATAGTCCTGTCGGGGACTGTACTGCAAATGGTTCTCAACACCTGCTGTTGGGTTTCTCCTTAGGCCAAGGGTTGCTGCTGTCTGAGTCTGCAGGTTTTAAAGAGATCTGTTGGGCCAAATCCCTCTATCTTAATCAGAAATTACAAACATGAGGAAGCCCTCCTTTGTGTAGATCCTGGCAGGCATGGTCTTGCCCCTCACCCCCAGTCTATGTTTGTTGTTCTGTACGGTCGACCAGAGAAGACAGCAAGCTTCCAAAAGAAGCATCACAGCCCTAGGAAATCAATGTTATTCAAAAATGCAATTGTTCTGGAAACTGACATTCTGGGGTCAACACTCAAAGGGTTTGCGGGGTTTAGCACTCATTCATTCGTTCATTCAGAGGTAGACTGAATATGTAATCTACTCATAATTCTCCATCTTTGCTTAAATATGGATACTGTGTTTTAGAAAGGAAGAGATTTGCTTTTAATTTAAAGGATGGCTCATTTTCATGGCTCCTCTCTTTTACCTTGCAAAGGCTATAAATCAAATTCCATCTTGCCAGTAAACAGAATAGTTAAAGGATAATCTGGAGGAACGATTGCAGGTGCTTTACATTAAAAAAATCTTTCTCGCAAACACTACATTTTATAACGGGCATGTCTTTATTCACAAAGCAGCTGCTATGTATCCAAGGTTCACACTATCTAATATGAATTTGTCCCTACTGTATGGATATCTGATGCTTTTTATGGCAAAGAAAATTACTTTTCCTGTAGCTAGAATCTGATCCAAAATACATTCATGCACTGTGCTCTCAGAACAGAGCTCTCAATGGAATATAAAATAAAGCGAATGACACATCCAGCTCAGAGAAGAGCTGGCTCTCTAGCCATTTGTAATGCCGAAAGTTGCCTTACAAAAGTCTCCCATAATTACTTCTCAGTGGTATCTGAAAAGCACTAGGGCTGCCAACTTTCTAAAAGAAGAAAATGGAACAATCCATCACCACTCTTTTCCAAGACCCCACCTTAGCTCACTCCATCCCCCTCCCCCCACTGCTTGCTTTCCCACATCATCTCTTATTTTCACCAGGCAGGACATTGGGGAATGAGGGCTCTGGCTGGTGGTGTAGGCTGAGGCCAGGGACGAGGGATTTAAATCACAAGAGGGGCTCTGGAGTGGGAGGTGGGGCTGGGGGGTTGAGAGTATGGGAGGAGGCTCTGGGCTGCAGCAAGGGGGTTAGGATGTGGGAAGGGATGCAGAGTTCAAGAGGGAGTTTGAGTAAGAGGGAGGGGTCAGGGCTGGGCAGGGAAGTGGAGTGAAGGCTTAGGAGGGAGTTTGGATACAGTGGAGGGGAGGGAAGAGTATCAGAGCTGGGCAGGGGGCTGGGGAATGTGAGGGGGGACTGGAGTGTATGATCCAGGCAATACTCACCTCAGGCAACTCTTGGAAGCAGCTGGCATGTTGTTCCAGCTCCTAGGTGAAGGGTCACACTTCAGACAGTGGGAGTTGCAGAGCCAGGACTCAGGGAAGAGACAGCACACTGAGTGCCCTATGATTGTCCCTCTGCCCTGGAGTGATATGGCTCCTTTTCATCCGAAGAGATGGTGGTTAGCAGAGGTGGTGAGGATCTATGGGCATTGTTTGAGTCTGCAGCTTCTCTCATGGCTTATCCATCCAATATTCGATTTGCACAGTCGATTGCAATAACCGCATGTCAGTCTATTTCCGAATACTTGCGTCTGAGAGTTTGTTCTTCAAAGACGAAGTTCTTTTGCGTGGCTTGCACATATACTATCAAAGGATGATGTGCCCTGTTGTAGCAATCATTGCCTGGTATTTCAATCTGATGATGTAGATTCCCAGGATTTTGAATCAATGCTGAATTTTTTCGTGGTGTTTTTGCATGTATCCATGAATCTTGGCTTTGGGCGTCTTCTTGTTCTCAACCCACGTGACAGTTCACCAAAAGGGATTTCTTTGGGAAGACATTTGTCACCCATTCTTCTCACCCTGCCTTAGGGTAGGGGTGAGCAAACCTTTTACTTCAGGCCTCACTTTTCATCCCTGCAGTAAGCAAAGTCCTCCTCCAACTGGTATAAAGTAATCCAAACTGATGGAAATTTTGGTTATGTTCATATAAAAGAGACTTTCAGCATGTGTAAGAAAATTCATATGTAAAATGTAAAAACTTTATTAATAAGTATATAAATGTGAACACACCTATATAAAAACTGCAACATACATCAACATTTTTAATGAGAGAGATGAGCCTGACACATAGCAGCCAATTGTACTGCACCCCCCTTATGAAATTTGATGCTTCCCCCATTTTCTCACCCCTGCCTTTGAGCTAGAGGTGCATGCCAACTGTTTATGGGAGCTGCCCAGAGCCAGGCTGCATAGGTAGGTAGTCTGCCAAACCCACTGTGCCACCAGCACCATCAACTAGACCTTTAACAGCTATTGATTAGTAGCGCTGAATGGAGGTGTCAGAGTTCCTTTACAAATGAGTACTCCAATAGAAAACTGGACACTGGGCAACCCTGGAAAGCGCAGTTATTTCCCTTTTATCTAAAGCAGAAAATATGATGGTATCTCATATAGTACTGGTTGGTGATGGTAAAAGTTGGCGTTTTAATTGCAAATACTGAATCCTCAATCCTTCAGTTGTGACTGAAAAACCAATCTAGGAATAAAACCCTCAAAAGCAGGTAGATGGAAGATCTCTGCATTGCAATTTTTACAGCATAGCGGGTTCCAAAGGTATTGACCTTCATCCTTCCTTTGGTCCAGACCAGTGAAGGCAAGAGGGTAAGGTTGACACATGGGTAAAGCAGTTTTTTCCGCATCAGCTGCCAAGGCTACTGCAGCCACATCACATGGAGACTGTACTCCATCCTTGCTGGCACCACCAACATAACATAGTTACAGTTAATGAGCTCTCATTTGATTGACATAGAGCAGGGTGTAATGGGTCACCTTCAACAGTGAAAGGAATTACTGCATTTTATTGGTCAGCCACTGCCTGCCACAAAATTGGGCAGTCCCTGGACATTTAGATCATGACCCACCACAGTTTGTCCACCTTGTGGGTTCCGTGGGGCTAGACCAAAAGTTAAAAAGCAGATAGAAACCTTGCACCAGGGAAAAATAAGAAACCAAAAACTTTCTGGCATGGAAACTGGAATGTCAGGATCGCGTGTTTGTGACTGACTAATGACAGTGTATGATTCATAAGAAGCATACAGAAGTCAGCTCTGATAAACTACACTGTACAAACTCAGTGTCTACATTGTGGCACTTCAGGAAACAAGACTCGGAGATGTTGGTTTTGTCCAAGAGGCCAATTATGCTTTTTTTGGCAAGGTGAAAGCAGCAAAGAAAATGTCTACAGTGTTAGTTTCACTGTGAGAAACAAGCAGGTAAAACTCCTAGAAATACCTGTTGGAGATAAGAATGTGTCATCTCACTTAAACTTTGGACAGCCCTTGGCTCTGTGAATATTATTAGTGCCTGTGCACCAACACACAAATCTGGCCCTGAGGAGAAGGGTACATTTTACACCTCCAAGCATGAAATTGTCAGAAGAATACCATCAACTGAGCAACTTTTCCTCCTTTGTGACGTGAATGAAAGAATCGGTACAGATAACTCATGACAAGATTGCTCAGGACATTTTGGTAATGGCAAGATGAATGACAGTGGGTGCAGAATTCAAGAAGTCATTGACCAAAACCAAATGTGAATAACCAATTCATATGTTACAAGAAAAGACAGCTCCAAAATGTCATGGTGGCATCCAAAATCAGGACACTGGCACCAATGAGACCTTGTTATTATCGAAAGGAAAGACCTACCCTAAAGATAGAACACTCAGATTACTCACAGCACTGATTGTGATACTGGACAAATCTTGATTTTTCACAAAATGAAGATTGCAACCAAGAACTTACATAGAGTAAAGCTTAAGAGTGGCCACATAAATCAAAGCTATTAACAGTGAAAACCGAAAGAAAAGCCATGAGTTTGTGAAGGCTTTAGAACTTAGTATCCTTGTGAAGTCATTACCAGGGAAAGCAAAGGAAGTTCTGGAAAATTTAAGAACAACAATCCATGAAACAGCTCTAGCTACATTTAGGGAAAAGAGACCATCAAATAAGAACTAAGCTGAAGAAAATGAAGCAGAACTGTCACCTCTCATCAACATTAAGAACACAGCCCATTAAGAACACAATAAGATGCTAACAGAGAACATCAAAGTGAGACTCTGATGTGCAAAAACTGAGATGCAGTGAGGAAGCAAATGCAGTGCAAAACGCTACTGGATTGAGCTCTACGAAAATATACTTATTGCCTTAGGCGCAGGAAATCTCAGTCATGTGTAATGTCCGGAAGACAGGGACTGGATTGCACCCTCAGCAAGTTTGCGGATGACACCAAGCTAGCGGGAGAGGTAGATACATCGGAGGGTAGAGATAGGATCCAGAGTGACCTGGATAAATTGGAGGATTGGGCCAAAAGAAATGTAATGCAGTTCAACCAGAAGTGTAGAGTCCTGCACCTGGGATGGAAGAACCGCAAGCATTGTTATAGGCTGGGGACCGACTGGCTATGCAGCAGTACAGTGTAAAGAGACCTACGGATTATAGAGGATGGAAGGCTGGATATGAGTAAATACTGTACCCTTGTAGCCAAGAAGGCCAATGGCATATTGGGCTGCATTAGGTGGAGCATTTCAAGAACATCTAGAGAGGTTGTTGTTCCCCTCTGTTCAGCACTGGTGATCTGACAAGGTAGGTCTTTACCCATGAAAGCTTATGCTCCAAACTATCTGTGAGTCTTTAAGGTGCCACAGGACTTCTTGTTGTTTCTATATTTGTTGCAAATAGCATGCCTGTTGCTAAGTCTCACTTCATTTGTTCAGCCACAATATTTTAAAGCAAAACAAAAAGCCAGTCCAGTAGCACTTTAAAGACTAACAAAATAATTTATTAGGTGGTGAGCTTTCGTGGGACAGACCCACTTCTTCAGACCGTAGCCATACCAGAACAGACTCAATATTTTAGGCACAGAGAACCAAAAATTGTTATCAAGGTTGACAAATCAGAAAAATTGTACCTCCCCTCTGCTCTTATGATTTGTCCACCTTGATTACAGTTGTTCTGATTTGTCAACCTTGATAACAATTTTTGGTTCTCTGTGCCTTAAATATTGAATCTGTTCTGTTATGGCTACGGTCTGAAGAAGTGGGTCTGTCCCACGAAATCTCACCACCTAATGAATTATTTTGTTAGTCTTTAGAGTGCTGCTGGACTGCCTTTTTGTTTTGAAAGAATATAGACTAACACGGCTATCTCTCTGTTACTATTTTAAAGCAAACACTCAAATGCAGTGTTGACAAGGGAGGAGAAGAGCCCCATTAAATTTACTTTAGAAATAACACAGGCTAAACTGCGTGAGATGTTAAAGTGTTTCATGGAAGATGAAAAGTTAATGACCCCACTACTGAATTATTCAAATATTCTTCTTCACCTTGTAGCTTGTTTGTTATAAAATACACTAGACAAAGAACATGCTTGTTCAATCGTGTAATGTTTTGTCACACCTGATACTCTGCTTTACAAATACAATGTATTTTGTGTAAGATATTTGCACATGTTCAAGTTCTGTTTGACAGTTTGTAATTAGCTACCTTGTTAATTAGTATATTTCACCTCCACCTCTTTCTAGGCCATGTATTTGCAGTTATATTTTTCACTACCTAGGGCTATGATTGTAATTCAATGTGTAATTTATGCAGACTTTGGCATAGTCAGCACTTGTGTGGGAGACATGCAAAGGGAAAGACACATTCTTCCTTCTGAATCAATATTGACCTAATGCTACAGAATGCTGTGCTGGTGGACTCTCCTATGTGAAGCGCTTTTGGTTGGCTAAGTGTTGAAACAAGAATACTAATGTAATGGCAGTGTAAGAGTAGAGATTTTTCATATTGGTGTGCTAATTAAAATCTAATTGGGTAGTAGTCCACTAAAAATGTCTTCTGTTTCAGATGGATAAATTATTCTCAGCTGTTTCCCTTTGGGCTGGCATGTAGTGTTGTGTACTAGGTAAAGGCTGTCTTCTTCACCTCAGAGGTGGATTCCTTTCAGTGACTGGTAAAGTAAACTGTATGTATATAGAACAGAAGTCCACATTTATACATGGCTGATCTGTATTTAAGTCTCAGAAGGCAGGAAATGCTACTTTTAAGTGGAATATGTGCTCTGCACTTTGCCTTCTAGTGATTATGGTTGCACATGTAGTCACTGCTGTTGGTTGAACTCACTATACACCCCAGAGTGGTTTTGCATTCCCAGCATCCCCCCAAGTTCTCTCTGTGACACCCTCCCATCCCTTTCTATATCTGAGACTCCCCACATACCATGGTCTTCCCTTCTTTCATCCTTTACCCATGCCAGAGTCTCAGCATCACCCCATCCTTTTTACAAAGGGATATGTGCGGCTCCCATTCTCTCATCTTACCTGACAGATGTTTATCTAACCCACCCCACACAATACTTGAAAGCTGCTACCGTGAAATATATTTGAGACCCCAAAATGTACCGAAGTCACAATCTGTGGTTTATAAGGCCAGGTGTCTTATGTGTTCCTCCTCCCCCTCCTCTTTTTTCACCCCTAGAAATCATGCAGGATGCCATCATTAGGGACACAATAAAATAGGAAACTCAGTAATAATGGGAGATTTCAGCTACCCCCATACTGACAGGATTCATTTCACCTCATGTGCTCACATAAAGTTTGATACCATCAATGACTGCTTCTTGGAGCAGTCATGGAACTCACAAGAGGAAAGGCGATTATTGATTTAGTCCTAAGTGGAGCACATGTTATTGTTCAAAATATGAATATATTTGGCATTAGCAGCCATAATATAATTAAATTTAGCATCCTTTGTGGGAGGCAGTAAGCAAGAAGCTCATCATGGTAGCATTTAACTTCATAAAGGGGGAACAATACCAAAAATGAGGGAGCTAGTTAAACAGAAATTAAAAGGCACAATCATGAGTGAAATGTCTGCAAGCTTCATGGAAACTTTTAAAAACCAAAGTAAGAGGTTCAAATTCAATGTGAATCACTAATTTAAAAACATAGACAACCAAAAATGTCACCAGTGCTACACAATAAAGTAAAAGAAACAGTTTCAAAATGGCTTCTTTGAAAAACTGGACACTAAATTTTATTCAGATAACAGAAAGGAGTGAAAACTCTGGCAAGCCAAGTGTAAAAGTATAATGTACGGCAACAAAGAATTGAAGAACAACTAACCAAGGACTCAAGAAATGCCAGCAAAACCCTTTGTAAAATAGTACATTAGAAGCAGAAAACCTGCACAACAGTCAGTGGGACCCAGGGATAACTGAGGTGTTAACAAAGCACTCTGGGAAGATAATCAAGCACTCCAGGAAGATAAGCCATTGCACAGAAGTTAAATGAATTCTTTGTATTCATCTTCACTTCAGAGGGTGTGGGAGAGATTCCCACATGTGACCCATTCTTCTTAGGTGACACCAGACTGAGGTGTCGGTGTTTTGAAACCTTATAGACTAACAGAAAAGTTTTGAGCATGAGCTTTCGTGAGCACAGACTGACTTCATCAGATGCTGGTCTTGGAAATCTGCAGGGCCAGGTATAAATAAGCCAGAGCAAGGGTGGGGATAACAAGGCTTTGGGGATGCTTTGTTATCCCCACCCTTGCTCTGGCTTATTTATACCTGCTCCTGCAGATTTCCAAGACCAGCATCTGATGAAGTGAGTCTTTGCTCACGAAAGCTCATGCTCAAAACTTTTCTGTTAGTCTGTAAGGTGCCACAGGACCCTTCGTCGCTGTTACAGATCCAGACTAACACGGCTACCCCTCCAGTGTTTTGAAATACACTGATAAATTAAGCAGAACAAATCACGAGGACCAGATGGTATGCATTCAGCATTCTGAAGAAACTCAAATATGAAATTGCAGACTTGTGGTATGTATCCTATCATTTAACTCAGCTTGTTTACCAGATAACAGGAGGATCACTATTGTGATAGAAATTCTTCAAAGAGGCTCCAGAGCTGATCTTGGCAATTACAGGCTGGTAGGCCTAAACCATCCTAGCCATCATGGATATAGAGGATCTGCACCAATATTCCAGACATGAAGATGGACTACAAGCAATCAGGAATACCATCTTTGATGTTACCATGGCAAGTCTGGTGTCTGACCTATGTAACTTTGTTCTCACCCACGGTTGTTTCCAATTTGGGGACAATTTATACCTCCAGATTAGCAGCACAACTATGGGCATCTGCATGGCCCCACAACAGGGAGCATAGTTCCTACAAAGTAAACAAACATATCCAAAATTGTGTGACTTGATGTACAGCAAGTGCAAAGTAATACGTAAATGTATGTAACAAAAGAGGCTGTCTGTGTGACTTTGGGTGTGTGATATGCCCTATACACACACCCCTGTGCTTCAGTCTGATCAAATTAGTGTACACTTGCTGTAGTCAATATAAAGGAGTTGAACTGAGCGTTTTGGATCTGAGAGAACTGGACAAAGTGTTCTCCCAGAAGTGGATAAGGTGTCTGCATAAGCCAGGTAGAAAAGGTCTTGGAGAGAATCCCAACATACCTGATTTCAAAAAAGATCATTGGACTTGGAAAAGGTAGTGAGAATGGCAACAAAATAAATTAAGTAGGTGGAAGAGCTTCTATGTGAGGAGAATTAAAAAAGCTGGAACTTTTCCACTTGGGAAAATTATGACAATGAAAGGAAATGATAGAAGTCTATAAAATTGAGACTTATGTGGAGAGATTTGGGCATGAAGTTTCATGAATAAAACAAAATGTATATCCCTGCCGCTGTATTTCCACTCCAATCCATCTGATGAATTCTTATGCCTAAATAAATCTTTTAGGCCTCTAAGGTACTGCAGGAGACCTTTATAATGTTTGCAGATAGAGCCTAACATGGCTACAACCTCTGAAACTTGTCATACTGTCATAGTCAGAATGTTTTACTGGGACTTCATTTGACTGAGATTCTTTACATATCGAGTTCTTTCCTCTCTAAAATACATTTATGTAATAATCACACATACTATGGACAACTATTTCAAACACAGCTACCTAAGTAAATGGTCTGAAATCCATAGCTGCTACCAAGACATAGGTGACAAAGTGTGGATTTACAACTTTAGGCACCCAGGTTTGCAAGTCTGAATGTAATTCACCCACTGTGAAAGCCTGCTTCAGGGAGGGATTTGAAGATTGTTATTCTGTCTGAAATGCGATTATTGTCAGGTGTATTTGGTTAACCCTGGGGGAGATTACTTTGGCCAAAACATCTATGTTTTTTGTTATCTTTTCATGAAATCTATATTGATCTCTAAGTATAGGATAACATTAACTGATTTTTTCATTAAGGTATGTAGAAGGAAGTCATTGCTAGAAGTTAGTAGCTACAGCTCCCAGGACTGATCAAAATAATTTTTAAAAAATCTGTACATGGTTTGCTATTGTAGTCATAGGTTGCAGGGGGAAACTAGTATCTCGACTACTTTTCCTCTGAATTACTTTAGTTACTTATTCTTCATTAAAATAGTCATGTAGTAAAACATAGCTCTGGATGACATAATGATCGCGGGCCAAAACAGAGTGCCAGTGCATTCAGCTTCCAGATCCCATTACATAGTACTGGCTGAACTGTTACTTTAAGTATATGTTGAGGTAATAGCTGAAACCAGGATGTTGCTAATAGTTAGGCAAATGCTGAAAACATCTTGCATGAATATTCATTTTAAAGAAATGTTCTTTTTCTGTGTTTGGACCCCTCGTGCATTTGCTTTCTGTGAATAGTCTAGCAAATGGCCTTTACTAGTTTGGGTGTCTGAGAGATATTTTACTGAAATCAACAATTAGAGTGACTGGATGAAATTCTAGGGCCTGTGCTGTATAGGAGGTTAGACTACATGATCCTGGGGTACCTTTTAGCCTTGAAATCACTGAATAATCTAAAATAGAAATGGGTCAGGATATCAAGGAAGCAGCATTGGAGACTGTAAGTGACGGGTAGATCTGGGATTTTTTTCTGCCTTTGCAAAGATCAGTTAGGTGGTGATTAGTCAGAGAAATAATTTTTGCACTTAAATATAAGGGTTGTAATGTGTTTCATCCCTGAGAGTTTAGGCGAATATATTTGTGTGTGATCTTTGTGTTTACAGTGGCCATTGGTCTTCTGTGGCAGGCAGTCAAAGCACTGGACTCCAGAGGAGAAAATTCAGAAAGGGCTTTTATTTTTAAAAGTTTTTCATGGAAAATTTTGTAAAATGCTATAACAAACGTAATGTAAATTCATTTGTTCTCTGAAAAAAATATTGTTGTATTTCTATCCAGTCAGAAAAGGATGAAATGAGGGATTTTTAATCTGTTTTAAATGTAAATCTCGGCGTATCCACACAGTGGTGTTGCTGCTGACCCCTTTGTAATGCAACACTCATACTAATACAGCAATGAATTGGTTAGTGGGGCTGCATGTTACTGCCCTATGTGGGTTATTGTAAGAAATGTTCAAATTTGCATTATAGATTTAGCTCATCTGGGCTCTTGGAGCAGGAGGCCTTGGATTTTTTCCTGTTGCTCTGTTCATTTTTGACAGGCGTACCTGTACATACACGGGGTAAGATGGACAAAGATGTTTTACAAATGGGGCCCTGGGTGATGGCGATCCCACGCCTTGTGGAGGCAAGCTCCCTCAGCTCCACCTCTGCCTTGCGCCCTCTCTGGACAGGGTGGTGCCCTGGAGTGCCATGCAGCAGGCCTGGCATGGGGAGGCTGGGGCCATGCTGCTCACACCACTGACCAGCAAGACCACCAGCTTCAGCGCTGGATGGCCAGAGCAGTCTTAGTGCCAGGAGGATGCACAACAGCATATTGAGGGGAGGAATCTGGTGGACTCTGGCGGAACATGGGTGGGGCCAGGTGAGGCAGTGCTTTCCCCTGCCTGTGATCCTCAACACCCATGAATGGGGCACTGAGGCAGAGAGAAATTAAATAGCTTTCTCAAGGTCATACAGAAAACCATAACAAAACAAAGAATGGAGCCCAGATCTCCTGAATTTCAAGCTATTGCTTTAGTCACAATACCATTCCTCTCCAGGCAGTTGTGAGGCTCCTTCTGTCGAGCCTAGTGACGGGCATGTCCTGCATTTGTTAGATTGTCATTTATTATTTACTCAACCTCTGTATTCCTCTAAATTAACCCCTAGACACTGAAAACTTTTTCCAATGTGTTTGCACGACACAGACATATGGCCCAATTCATTGCTGAGCATGTTATAAGCTGGTCACTGACTTTCCCCATACCCACAATGGCAAAGCATACAATGTACTCATCCATTTATAACAGGTTTGCACCTAACATATGTTGGCACTGCTCTGTGAACATCTGTTTGTGAATGCCGGTGTGTTCCCTGTTGTTAGTCACTCATTGGTGCATGTAATTTAGAAAATTTAGCCCCTTGGGATTTTCCACATGAGTGACTGAAGAGCGAATAGGAAGGTGTATGTGTGTGTTGTTTGTTTATTTATTTATTTATATAAGTATCTTTGTTACCATTCATTCGCTTAATGTAACCACATTTACTTTACTCTGTGCAGGGTTATTTTATGGATCCTTTTAACATCCATCCAAATAAACAATTTGAGAATTCCTTTGGGTAACCTAGTTGGGCTTTGGTTCAGTAAGGTATTGATGTACTTACTTCAACCATATGTATAGTCCCACTGAAATAATTGTTTAGTATCTTTCCCTGCCTAGTACATCTCTGCTGTCAATGTCAGAAAGCAGGCTCTGCAGCATAAAAGGTTAGAATGTCCAACTAACATTAGGGTGTTAATATGCTCCTGCTTCTGGCCTATGTTATTCTTCTGGGCCTAATCTACTGAGAAAGTGGGTCCATTATAAGTCCTGCTTATGGGACTCTGTCTCAGCTGTGGATGCTTATGCTTTTAATTCTGGAGATCCTTGATTTAATACTCAGCGCCAGTCACAATGGTGGTTGTCATGTTAGCGTAGTATTAAGCCAATGGACCACACCCTAACACCTTTCAAACAGTGTTCCCATATGGCTGCTGCCATATCTGCCCAGAGGCTCACTCCAGCTGTGTAATCACAACACTGTTGAAATCTGACCCAGGCACCCGGGCAGGAGTGGCCAGGGTAAATATCTGTGAGTATCAGTATGACCTGGTGCACAGGTTGTAACACCGTAAGGCTGAAATTGGGCCTCTCCACCCCCTCCATCCAGATGAAAAGGCACTTGATTCAAATGGTGGTGTGACCTGAAGCACAGGGAGCCTGTTCCTCTACTGCAGAGTGCATGGGAGTGGACAGGAGGAACTGGAATCTGCCCCGTCCCACTAAGAAACATCTGAATTGGTGTCACTGTTGTGTGACCCTGTAGTCATATTGGTTATGGATGCAATGTGAAGATCACAAATGGTGGCAAATCCACAAGCTCCTAGCCCTGAGACAGAGGGTTTGTGTGTGATTGACACTAGCAGAGCTGGTCAGTTAGTGAGACTATAAATACACACAACTTTATTCAGTAATAAAATGTGAGTAATGCATTATTCATCTCATAGCATCTGTCCACTGATAGAGCTGGCTAAATAATGGCAAAAATGATTTGCTGGTAATTTATTCAAAGTAAAATGCCAAAATACACTGGATTAATTATTCATAATGAATAACCTGACCAGCCCAATTAGCATAATGCTTACCCTCTGTTGAATACTACAGCTGGGCAGGGCAAAGAACAGATTGTTTTTGGTATCTGGAGCATTCTGGGGAAAAAAATAGGTAGAACACAAAACCAAAATTAATAGGATTTTTCAGTGAATTGAAAAAGTTAGCAACATTGTATTTCAGGTCAAAGAAAAAATTTTTTGTCCAGGCAAAGATCTGTAATCTTCTTAATTTCAACAAAGGAAATGTAGAGGTACCCTGCTTGTGTCCAATAGCTTGGTGATTCAGCCACTCAGTGGATAGGTAGGAGAGCTGGGTGGGAATCCTAACACTGGAGCTGGGACTTGAAGTCAGACCTTCTCCATTGGCTAGTCTGGTGTGAGCTTGCCGTCAGTTTCTCCCCTTGAAACTGTTATGCTTTATATTAAAAGATTTTAGTAGTTATTGGTACAGGGCCTAGCACTGTTGTCTCCCCCATACTGGGTGAGTGCCGTGGCTACCAAGCTGTGGAGTCCCTCTTTCTCTCTGACCCAATTACAATTTGTGTATTTTATGCAAATTGGAACAGCTTTGCAGGTGATATCAAGGGGGGCCCACGCTAAATTACCCTCTAGTCTGGGGTAGAGGGTTGGGACATGCCCCAGGGTGCATGAAAACCAGGCACCCTGGTTTCCCTCCTCCTAGCTGAGCAGCGATTTGTACCTAGGTCTCCCACATTCCAGGTGAGTACCCTAAGCACTTCAGCACTGAGGAGAGGGGAGCCCCCTCTTCCTCCTCTGTTTTGTAGAGCAGTGCCTCAAATCAGATCATGCCATTCTGATAAAGCTGAAATCAATCAGTTCAACACTTCCATTTCCCCCCCCCATTTTGGCCTAAACAGTTTGCCGAAATGGACATAAATTCACAAAATGTTTTGATTGACCTGAATCCGCATTTTTCATCAAAATTTCTCCTGGGTCTTGTATAAGATAAAACAGCATGATGCATCTTTGCATACCCTGTATGTAAACTTTGCCACTATACAGGAGATGTGTCTCAGTTCATACAGAATGATAACCCCCACCCCAAGCTGTGATGACTGTCTATGGTGACAGTCATTGGCACTCTAAATGCACACGAACTATTCTTAATACTTTTGTTTTCTTATTAGATTCATGAGCATGCTTTAGAACTGGTACCAGATATCACCTCATCATTTAGCCATGACTTTAAAACACTCCAAATATGAAAAACCAAAAATATGTTTGAACCACAGAATAATATTCAGAACAATGTCAGTGCATATTGATCTAATTCTGACTGAGAATGACAGTGTGTAGGAATGGACAATCTTGAGCACTGAAGAGGAAAAGTGGAAGTGTGCCTGTGTGTGATATGAATGAAGCCTAGGGCTGAATAAGGCACCAATATGGAAATGGCACACACATGTGCCAACATAATATGAGCACATGTATTTTCCACAAAAATGTCCATATTTACTTCCATAATCTTCTCTTTAAAACTGCGGCAGTCTACTGGCCCTGTCTAAGTGCCTGCAGTTTTAAACCACATGCAGAGATCTGAACATCCAGCTTCCTACACTTACATGTCAGTTATGTCAGGAAGGTATAACAAAGCAGTGAAGAGAGGAAGTGCTTGTGGGGGGCATATTTTCTTTGAAGTGAAATCTTTAAGCTTTTATATTTTTCCCCACAGTGAAAATCCTTGTTTCAAAACTCTCTCTTCTCCCATCCCATATTGACCGTGGTCTTGCTTGAGGTATGCAACCTCTGACTGGCTCTGATTAAGTTACTAAAGAACATTTAAAAGTGGCTTTCTCTTGTGTACCAAGTGGACTAGTAAAATAAGAATGGGAAGAATTTTTACTGAGCCTTTAAAATGTGTATAGTTAATTTCTTATCTGTAAATAGTACAGGGATGAAGAGAGAGACTTTGAGCCAAAGATAAAATATTAAAGAGCATTTTAAAGGCTTTCCCTCTGCACCTCACTTCTTTAGGGAGACATATGTGAATTAATGTACAGGTCCCTGCATGGGGCTAAGAGGAGGAGCATTACAATTCCAGGTTTGGGACCACTCAGGGTCCAGCAAAATCTCTTGTTTGGGACCACTCAGGTCCCAAGGATGCCAGAACAGGGAGGTGCAACCTGTATTTAAAAGTGATCAAGGAAAATGAACGATCTAAAGACTCTTTCAGAGGCAAGTAATAAATGTGGTGGTTCCATGTTGTAACTGCCACCAATACTTCTAGCCACTTTAAACAGAATGGTCATGTAGCTTATTAGAGCCACTGCGGCATATAACACCTTCTTAGCCCAAAGGATCCCACAGAATATGTAGATTACTTGATCTCATTTTTAATTGTTACACATACCAAATACTGTTGTTTTGAATTTCAGTGTAATTTTTGGCTTTGCAGTGACAGTTCAGAATGACCTCATTAGAATATTACACTTTTTGCTGAAATAGGAGCTGTGGGGTCAGTTGAGCTTGTAAAACCTGGAGTCCATGAGCAGGGAAAACAAATTCCTGCTGTCCCCAAACAGCAGAACATTAGTACTGCAGGTTACTGGCACACTGGTAATACCATTTTATTCGTAGTTGGACCTACTGTTGGCATGAAATAAAAAAAAAATCATAGTGTAGCATGTATGGAACAGTGCTTGTCCTGCTTTGATAGCAGTATAGTATGATTGTGTGTTTGGATGTAATGACCAAATGAAGAGAAGATTTTTCTAGCAAGGTATACCAGATTTATTCAAAAATGAATTAAATGTTTTTGGAGAGAAACGGGAAAAAATCTCATGTGCAAATTTACAATGCAGTGGAAATTCTAAGCAGAATATAATTTCTCAGGCTATCAATAGGACAATTCAAGGATAACATACCACTGAGCATAAATAAGGGTATCAAACTGTACTCTCATCAGTACACTAACATGGCTTATTTAGGGTACTTTGGGAATTTAAGGTAACAGCTCTGTGCTCAAATTTAGATTAAAGCACCATTTACATGACCCTAACTCTGAAACTTGTCCATGTTCGTAGCAGAGGATCCTAAGGTTGCTAGATGCTTCTTGACAAAGTTGTGGCACTTCCATTCATGAACTCCAAGATTTGATGTTCAGAAGGCTGGAAAAAAGGACAGGTCAAACAGCTTTAGATTTTCTCTGCTTGTCACATAGCCTAATTTAAGATATTTAACTTTTCTAAAATGAACTGTCTTTGAGGTTTATTCCTTATTCAGGGGCACATCCCAGTTGTCGGAAATAGTTGGGTTGCTGTTTCTAAGTGCTAGCTGAGTTCCAATAAGTCACTAAAAGAGACTTTTCTTTATATTGTTGTGTATTTTCATGTTTTTCCCCTTCAGATGACATTTTTTATGTATTTTAAATCTCACAGTAGATTTTAAGTTTTTCCCAAGCTCATTGTACGTGTGTGAGAGAGAGAGAATGAGAAGGACGGAGTTTTGCCTGGTAGGTTTTGTTTTCCAATCTCCCATAAACTGCCAAGTTTGTCAAGCCTAGAATGTCACATCACTCCTCTTTTGTAGTGCAAAATTTCCTTGCAAATGAAACACTGTTATTTTGCTTTTCCATTTGTACACATATCACAACATCATCCATAATTCAAACCCTATTGTCAAACTTGAATCACATTCCACCTCCAATTATAATTCCTTTTCATTTAAAAATACATATTTCTGAACTAACAATGCATTTGTACCTTTGTTTCATTTGGATTCAGTATGAAAATCTAGGGTAGATCCTTTCTCCAAAGCATGTACGTTAACACAGGAGCAGGCTACTGGGAATCACTGTATAACAATTTAAACATCCTAGACTAGGTTTCAGAACTTACCACAATAACCAGATACCAGCCCAATCAAATGTTAATATCAGTAAACTTTTGTACAACTTTTCCATCTGCCTTATATAGTTTCTTGATACCAAAAGCCAAACTGTACTAGACATGGTATATATACAAAATAAGAGACAGCTGTTGTCCCAAAGAGCTTCCAGGCTAACTAGTCAAGACAGAAAAACCACAACAAACCAAAACAAAAAATCAGTAGGACAGAGGAAGAATTATCCTCCTCATTTTCCAGATGAGGGGCAGATTGTCTTGTGCACTAAGGCACTAAGTCATTCCAACAGCATAAAGAAGGGGAAGTAAATGTGATTTAGCACTGTAAATGATAAACGGAATTACAGTAAGAATAGGGTGACATAAAAGGGCCATAGTGTAAATGAGAATCTGCTTCTCTGTACCCAGGCCTGCCAAGAGGGGAGGGGAGGCAGTTGACTTGGGGCTCGGCATTTCAACGGGGCCCAGAGCTCTGCCTGCTGCTACCACTGCTTCGGGCCCCTTTGAACTGCCCTGGCAGTGCTGCTCCGCCACTCCGCACAACTGCGTGGAACTGGGGACAGTGCCAGGATCTGAGCAGTGTTAAGGGCTGACTGCTTTTGGCCCCGCTCTTTCTGCTCTTGGCTTCACCCCTCTGGGGCATGGAGCTGGGCCCCCGTCCACCTTGGCCCCAGGGCCTGCCCTGGCTGTTGGCCCTGCTGTCTGTACCCCATCTGTAAACCGGAAATAATTCACTTAGGCGGGGTCTACACTTACCTGGAATATCGATGGCTGCTACGCAATTTTAGGTATGTCAATTGAGTACCAAAAATCGATTTTGCAGCCATTGATATTTGTCCCTGTCCTCGCTGCAGAATGCCAACGGGAGTGCTCCTCCCATCAGCATTCCTTAATCCTTGCAGCTCACAAGGAGTTCCAGGTTTGACATTGACCCCAGAACCTGCCATTTTGTGCATGCACAAAATGGCACCCCAGAAGATTGAACCGAAGCATTCAATCTTCTGTGGCAAGTGTACACCCAGAGTGAGTTGCATGAAGGGTGCTTGGCCAGAGATAGGGAATGGCTTTCACATAGTCACACAGGAAGCATGTGGTAGAGCTAGGAGCTGGATCTAGATGTCTTTTATCCCTGAGCTGTGCTTTAACTGCCTTTTACTTTGGATGGGGTATTAGGTGGAGACAAAAAACAATTTAAAATTGATTTAATGGAAAGTTTTTAAATTAGTAAAATAGAAACAGAAAAAGTTCCTGGACATAGAGGGGACATAAAAATGTCCCAAAAAACCTCATAACCCTATCAAATCCTTTTCTTTTCCAGGTGGAGAAGATGAAATTATTTGTTCCAAGTCACTGTTAATTTAAAATGTCTGGTGTAAGATTCCAAGGGCAGAAGGAACCATTGGTCTTAAGCATAAACCACTTTATCCTCCATGTCTAAGTCTACACTAGCGAGTTTTTTCAAAAAAGCCAGGGTTCTTTCAAAAAATCCCACAAAGCATCTACACACACAACGTGTTTTTACAATATTAAATTGGGAGAATGCAGCACTTTTTCTGGTGGCCTTCCTGCTCTCCCAGAAGAGGAAGAGCACCTTTTTCCGAAAGATTCTTTCAGAAAAAAAGTGTGTAGACGCCCCAGGGCCCCTTTTATTAAAAAGAAAAAAAAAAAAGTAGTCCTTATAACACTGGATTTTTCAATCACTGGCCCATTCTTTTGATGGATGCTCTCTGTCAAAAGAGTGGATCCATATTTTTGTGTGTGGATGTGCGCTTTTGAAAGAAGTTTTTTCAGAAGAGACTGGAAGAACTTCTTCTGAAGGATCACAGCAGTGTAGATATAGCCATTGTGAACTTCTTGTCTGATCTGTGTAATAATGGCCACACTGACAGTTAGGTAAATAATTTCATAATGTCCCATCTAAACTACCCTTGCTACAATTTAAGCTCACTTCTTCTTGTCCTGGCCTCAGAAGTTAAGGAGAGTAATTTTTCTCCTTCCTTGTGGTAACCTTTTATGTACTAAAACTTTCCCTCTCAATCTTCTTTTCTCCAGATGAAACAAACCCAGGTTTTCAATCTTCCTGCACAGGTCATATTTTTTAGACCTTTATGCATTTTTAGTGCTCTTCTGTGGGCTCTTTCTGATATGTGCAGATCTTCCTGAAATGTGGCACTCAGAGCTGGACACAGTATTCTGGTTGAGACCTAATCTTCATGGAATAGAGTGAAAGAATTACTTCTCGTGTCTTGCTTAGAAAAGTCCTGTCAATACTTTCCAGAATGATGGGTTTTTATTTGCAACAGTGTTGTACAGTTCATTCATATTTAGCTTATGATCCACTCTAACCCCCAAACTGCTTCCATAATAATCCTTCCTAGGCAGTCATTTCCCATTTTGTATATGTGCAATGGATGGTTTCTTGCAAGGTAGAGTACTTAGGATTTGTCCTTATTCTATTTCATCTTATTTACTTCACACCATTTCTCCAGTTTGTCCAGATGATGTGAATTTGAATCCTGTCTTCCAAAGCACTTGCAGCCCCTCCCAGTTTAGTATTATCTGCAAGCTTTCTAGATGTACTATTTAATGCCATGCTCTCCATGACATTATCTAAATAGCATAATGCCACTGGGATGCTGGCCACTCTATCAATGGTACACAAAATGTTTTCTGTCAGTCCTTGACAATCCCAAAAAATTGGGTTTAAAACCATAACATTTTATGTGTACAAAAGGTGCTAAAATGTCTGTGTGTTTTTAATTGCCTGAAAGATCTTCAGTGGAATGGATGGTACCGTCCCTGTATAGGCAGAAGTGCTACAGAGCAGTAGTTCCAGTAATATGTTTTTTAAAATCTCTGAATATTTTCAAACAGGTTTTTCTGTAAATTATATGAGATGTACAAAATGCACAATGGTATGGTTTAAATTTTTGTCAATCTTTTGCCCTGCAAAACTTAATACTAGCCCCCCTCCAAAGGAGTCATCCTCCACCACTCCATTTTTAATATATCTGTCTTTCTATCTTGTGTGCATGAAAATAAATAAAGGCACTCACAACTCTCTGGTTAGTCAAGTAAAATCTCCTTGACATAACTTTATAATTGGTAGAATAAATGAGTATCCAACCACTAATATAACATATTAACTGCTAAATAGATTTGGGATCAACTGAAAATTATAAAAATTACAAAGATCAAATTCACATGAGCATTGGCTAACAATTACTGGTGTGTGTGATTTAAAGTGTCTGGTAACTTAACCATAGCAGTAGCATGTTTTTATTATTAAGTCTAACAAATTATAGCCTCTTTGATTCTTTTACAGCTTTTTGGTTCCCCACTTTAGCTAGAGGCAGGGCTGATCCCAATTAGCTTGATTTTCTTTATCAGTTGTTGTTTCTCCAGGGAGGACTTGTCATAGTATGAGTCTAACAGACTATGGATGCATTCCACATACAGACCCCAGGCATCAAACCTGACACCAAAAGCATATCAATTGGAAAGACCTTGTGAAGAAAAACTCCTTTATGTGTGGGTAGCAGCAAGCTCTTCAGCTGCTAGAATCAGCTACTAGAGGGTGATGATTGCATTCAGTGGTGCAGCAGATCTCAACCAGAGGTGGTCTTCCAGGGAGTACATCAACTCGTTTAGGTCAATGTTATTCAACTGGGGGTCACAGGAGACATTTAAGGAGGTTACAAGTTCAGAGTCAGCTTTAGGGGATGGCAGTTGCCCAGGACTCCACATCACTGGGGCTCCCACAAAGTTAAGTCACATGTTCAGCACTGGGCAGTGGGCCTTAACTTTCATGAGTACGATCACCTGGAAACATTGAGAACCACTGTGCTAAGCTATTGAGCCACATTAGGCTTTTCACCTAAAATGGTGAAAAGGTGAACTCCAGTGTCTATTGCATTATGGCAAAATGAGTGCTGTCGTAGGAATCAGGAGGTCCTGGGTTTAAATCCTGACTTTGCTATTTATTAGGTGTGCATCTGTAAGCTAATAAATAGTTGTCTATAGGGTTCCGTTGTTAAAGCTGATTGTGATATGCAGCAACTTAATGCTAACGTGGAAGAGTTCCAGAGAGTTTAATGGAGTGGTGGAAAATGGCTGCCCTGAAACTGACATGAGCATCAGTTTCATGGTAGCAAGCTTCCTGCTGTGGAGCCGCGAGCCTAGCAGGGCAAGAGTCCCAGGTCTAGAATAGTCCATGAATACAAGAGATTAAATTAATAATGATTCTACATTGAGTGAGCTGTTTAGCCCCTTTTGGAATTTGGGCTTTAACAAGAACAAATGTAAATAAAGGAAAGTGCATAAACATAGCTAAAGATAAATTGTGAGTAAGAAAATACGTGAAAAATTGACAGAGGTCAACAGATTTGGCTAAGATGCTTATGACCATCTTCAATCAATTCATAGAGTCATATAATCATAGAACACTGGGACTGGAAGGGACCTTGAGAGGCCATCGAGTCCATGCCCCTGCCCCAATGGCAGGACCAAGTACTGTCTAAACCATCCCTGATAGACATCTATCTAACCCATTCTTAAATATCTCCAGTGATGGAGATTCCACAACCTCCCTTTGCAATTTAGTCCACTGCTTGACCACCCTGACAGATAGGAACATTTTCCTAATGTCCAACCTAAACCTCCCTTGCTGCAGTTTAAGTCCATTGCCTCTTGTTCTATCCTCAGAGGCCAAGAAGAACAAGTTTTCTCCCTCCTCCTTATGACACCCTTTTAGATACCTGAAAACCACTATCATGTCTCCCCTCAATCTTCTCTTTTCCAAACTAAACAAGCCCAATTCTTTCAGCCTTTCTTCATAGGTCACATTCTCTAGACCTTTAATCATTCTTGTCGCTCTTTTCTGGACCCTTCTAAATTCTCCACATCTTTCTTGAACTGTGGTGCCGAGAACTGGACACCCTACTCCAGCTGAGGCCTAACCAATGCAGAGTAGAGCAGAAGAATGACTTGTTGTGTCTTGTTCACAACATACCTGTTAATGCATCCCAGAATCATGTTTGCTTTTTTTGCAACAGCATCACACTGCTGACTCATATTTAGCTTGTGGTCCACTATAACCCCTAGATCCCTTTCTGCTGTAGTCATTCCTAGACAGTCTCTCCCCATTCTGTATGTGTGAAACTGATTGTTCCTTCCCAAGTGGAGCACTTTGCATTTGTCCTTATTAAACTTCATCCTGTTTACCTCAGACCATTTCTCCAATTTATCCAGATCATTTTGAATTATGACCCTATCCTCCAAAGCAGTTGCAACCCCTCCCAGCTTGGTATCATCTACAAACTTAATAAGCATACTTTCTATGCCAATATGTAAATCATTGATGAAGATATTGAACAGAACTGGTCCTAACATAGACACCCTGTGGAACCCCACTTGTTATACTTTTCCAGTAGGATTGAGAACCATTAAGAACTACTCTCTGGGTACGGTTATCCAGCCAGTTATGCACCCACCTTATGGTAGCCTTGTCTAAATTGTATTTGCCTAGTTTTTTTATAAGAATATCATGTGAGACCGTATCAAATGCTTTACTGAAGTCTAGGTATACCACATCTACCGCTTCCTCCCTATCCGCAAGGCTCGTCATCCTATCAAAGAAAGCTGTCAGATTAGTTTGACATGATTTGTTCTTTACCAATTTACCAGTCATTAATAATTTAAGCAAGTAACATTGAGATGTCATGGAGAGCTAGGGGAAGTATTACAAGGCTGGAAAAAAGCAGATAGTAAGGCTGTTACCTACATCTGAAAATGTGACAGCCATTTACTTCAGCTTTTTAAACTGATTAGAAAGATTATTAGCTTACATCTCTCAGAAACAGTGCAGATTGGATTCAACAATTACTTTCCCTGAATGTGTTGGGAAGATCTGTTAGTTTTAGCCTCTGATTTCATGACAGTAGATTGGTCACTGAATGACTGCCTGTCCTAGTCATACTCTCTGAAGCACCTACCATTGGTCATTGTTGGAAAATAGGGTACTAGACCAGACAGACCATTGGTCTGATCCAGAATGGCTGTTCTCATATTGGTTTTCTAGGTTCAGGTAGAAATGTATATGTATATTTAGTATCACTGACTCTAACTCAGAATTTTAAGTGGGGCACTTTCCAGGCCTGCTTTTTAATGAGTGCTTACAGTCCCTTGCTGTGGGTGCTGTGCTATTCAATAAAGGCATGCATTCTCACTGAAGTGCTGCTGCTGCTGCTGCTGCTGCTTTTCAGCATGGCAAGTGAGTTTGCAACAATGGAGCAGCCATCCTTGCTTAGAATCTGCTTCTGAAACAGTGGTGCTATTAGCAGCCAGGGGTGTCACATTATATCATGCAGGAGATAGTACATTTATTTAACTCTCTTTTAGAAGTGGGACAGAATCACTACTAACACTTGTATGAGTGCAAGCATGGGTACGTATCGAAAAATAATCACATTTTCATAAAATAGCAATACATGTGTTAAATCAGTTCACATACAGTGTAGTGCTGAAAATTCTAACTCCAACTTGACCAGGTTTTAGATGTTATTTGGGTAAAAGAATGTGCCTTTTAATAGTTTGAGAGACAATGCAGCAAGGAAACAAATATCTCTATCCTCCCCAGCTAGTGGTACTGTCAATGTTTTCCCTAAGCATAATCCTGTTCATCGGACTTCCAGCTGTGTTGCTTGATGAAACCCTGCTGATTTTAAAGGGCTTCCTTCCTACCTTTCTAAACATTCATTTTATGAAGAATTTATGCAACTAGCATGTAGACCAAGCCCAGATGTCTCCAGCACACTGATTGGTTCATGCTGCTTTCAGCTGATTGAGAGTTCAATTTTTTTCTCCCAACAGTAATTGTTAATGTTCTTCTGTTTCTTCTCCTGTTGGTTCATCTTTTTTTGACAACAGCTCCATTAATAGTCCTATCAAGAAAGCTAGCTAGTTATGCTAGTAATAGCTACAAATGAAAGAAGCAAATGATCCATCATTCCCTATAGTAAAAATGTCTTGAAATTACTCTCTTCTTTTTGTAATGTTTTTCTTATTCCTGTTTATCCTTTTCTGTCAGATTTCACTATGTGGATATAAATGTCATGCACATTTTTATAATATCTTTTCCTGTAATTTTGACAGCGTCATTTGTATTACCAGATAATGCTTCAGAGTTTGGTATTGCTGAAAAATTCTGTTCCCTGCACTCATACATTTACCACCCCATTCAGCAATGCTATTTACAATGGTCCCTTGTATCCTCAGTCCTTCTGCTAGGGTCAACAAGGAGGTTAGGTCTCCCTCCTGGAGCTTTCTCTGTCTCTAAGTTCAACTAGATCTGTTCCTCCAATCAGCTGATTTGATGGACTTCTGGAGGGAATGGGAGGATCAGGAACTCACTTCAGGAGCACCGCGAATCAGCTGTTGGTGGTGCTCTGGGAAGGAGTCTTAAACAGCCAAGTAAATCACAATCCACAGACTAGTTTGCACTTTCTGAAAACAGATTTCATTTCCTATCAAAAGTCAATAAAAGTGAAAGAGGACACCCAGAGGCGACTGTGACCAAGATGGATGAAAGTTGCTTGAGCTTTGAAGTGGCTCATAGGAAATCCTCAAATATCATCCATCGAAGTCCACCATTCAACCTCAAGTAGTATTGTGCCTGGCTACTGAAATGCCCAAGATGTATCTTCCTTTCTGAATCAGATAGACTGAAGAAACAGAGATGTGCCTCCATCTCTTTTACAACCAGGATGATCACTGAGTCTGATGTTGTACAGCCATCAGCTGCATTCCAACACCTTTCTTGTTGAAATTTAATCCATTGTTTTTGCCCCAAGGACCACCACGGTGGAGATTCAGAACACACTAGAAGCTCTATCGAGACGGCAGTGTGAAGCAGAACACAGAATTTCTGAAGTGGACAATGATTTCAAAGAGAACAAATTATAGTTTCAGAACAACTGTAACAATACTAAGACAAAGCTAGTTGATCTAGAAAGTCACTCAAGACAAGCTAACGATGAAATTGTGGGTGTCCCAGAGGAAACAGAGAAAGGAAAGCATCTCAATTTGTCTCTAAATGGCGAACTAAGTTTCTGGATCTGCTGGTGGCTTTGATATAGAATAGGCGTATTGAGACCTTGCCCACAATTCAGCTTCAGGATCTCAGTCTAGAGCACTGATTGTGAAGTTCCTGAAGTTTGCCACTAAGGAGCTTGCTGAAATCCAGATTTAAAAAGGAGCTGCTGTGGAGAGAGCTCACAATTAAAATACTGCTTTTTCAAGAGTATACCTGTGATGCAGTTGCAGTGAGGGCAGCTTTTAACCAAGCAAAACTGGCCAAGAAGCTGGTTATGTAGTATTCTATTAAATACTAAGCAACGCTCCATATTAAGACTGGAGAGAACATGGTAGCCTTGAAACTTACCTTTGAAAGAGGAGATATCTGTAGAATAATTGAACCATAGTGAATTCTGGGATTCGATATGATTGTTTTAAAAAATCTGATGGGTGATGATGAATATTGATATGTTGTTTTCTTTTATTTTTCCCTTCTCTCAATGGTGTTGAAGAGTTATCAGTTTGCTTCCTATTGCCTTAGATTTTACATTGATATTCCATACAGCTCTGTTGGTAATTTGAGGCTCGGGGGGCTGTGAGAATCTCTAAGTTTCACCTGATCTGGCCACGCACTCTCAAGTGTTTATTTTTCAACTGTTTTATGCAGATTTTTTTCTTTTTGCTCATGTGATACTAATGTGTATTTCTCTGTCCATTATCTTTTCTGTTTCCCCCCTCCACACACACACCTTTCATTCCTCTTTCTGTCTGTCTCTTTTTACCCTGCCATTCTGGGAGAGTCCTTAACATGTCTATAGAATATGTATTGGGATGTGATGTCCTGCATCAGATTATATAACTGTTGCTGCTTAGCTATGTTAGAATGGTGTGCTCCTCATAAAAAACTGCACTTTCTCATATTCACAAAGTGACTCTTACTTTTATCCAGTTTATTTTCATAGTGCTGGCTTCTGAAATATAGACATTCTTCCTGGAATAAAAGGGGTTTTAATAACTCAAAATATATACTCCATGCTTAAATAAAAAAAAAGTTGACATTGCCATGCTTCAGGAGACATCTGACAGAACTTGAAGGTTGTAAGCTGAGGAGAGATTGAGTAGGCCTCTTAGTTGCTTTAATTCTAAAGTCAGGGGCATTGCTATATGGGTGCACAGTATACTGAGTGTAAGATCTGGCAGTGAGGGCCGAAACTGGCAGTTCTACGAACATCTTTGGCAATCCCTGTGGGCTGAACCAGAATGTTCCCCGCTCCCAATTTTTTGTTTGTTTGTTTGTCTATTTATGTAAATTTTTGTGGCATAAAGGACTTGGGCCATCATCCTGTTATTATAGATGGAGACTTCAATGAAACTCTTGATAAATCTTCTCCATCGTTATACAGAAACGGCAATATTCATGAGGTACTTCATACACACATGGCTGATCTAGGCTCACAAAGTGTGTGATTGGGTAATCCTACAGCCAGAAGCTACAGTGTTGGGGTTTTTTTTGTTTCTTTTTTTGTTTGTTTGTTTTCTGCAGGTCATTCAACTTCCTGTAGATTGGACCTTAGTGTCACAAGACTTGATCATTCTGTAACTGATGGTACCACTGATATTATTGTTATATATATCAGTGTGGTAATATATGGCTTTTAGGACTCCAAGA
Organism: Carettochelys insculpta; assembly: GCF_033958435.1. Taxonomy (NCBI): domain Eukaryota; kingdom Metazoa; phylum Chordata; order Testudines; family Carettochelyidae; genus Carettochelys; species Carettochelys insculpta. Next base: position 25,660,429 of record NC_134140.1, on the reverse strand, counting down.
TCTGCACCCCATTTAAATATGAAGATTAAGTAGCACCCTATTTGATGTATCATTTGTTAACTCTATGCAGTAAGCATTAGAAGAAATGCCTCCACTGCTTTATCTGCTGCCACACTTTAGAAATCCTTAAATATCTTATAATCTCTTATGTCATCTTAAAAAAATGGAGAAAACATAGAATTAATGGCCCTGTGGAGGAAATTGAGACTTTGGTTGTAGACTTCTTCTGGCCTCTTCCCAGCTAAACTGAGAGCCGTCATCATTGTCGGATAGGCAATCAGCAAATTCCTGTCCCAAAAGGCTGAGTTTGCATTATTCTGCTTGAAGCAAAAGTACTGGTACTCTGATGGGAGAGCTGCCACGAACTCTCTACAGACTTCAAAAAAAAGTTTATATGTTGTAGAGGGAACTTTTAAATGCCCTTCTAAAAATTACGGAACTGTCCTGGTCTATCAAAGAAGGAAGACGAGGAAGATTCCTAGAAGAAAATTATATTTTACAAAAAGTCCTCTGAAACTTTACCACCTAGATCAGGAACAGACAAGATATGGCCCATGGGCTGGATCTGGCCCACCAAACCTTTAGTCCCACCCACAGCTGACCTGTACTGCTGAGGAAGGAGCCACAATTTCTCCATCTCCATTGCGCAGGTTCCAGCCAATAGGAGCTAACAGATTTTGCTGAGCAGGCAGGAAGCAGTGTATGAAAGCAGCAAATGGGAGCTGAGAAATTTTGTTGAGGGTGGGGGTAGTACAGCACAATTTATCTGCTCCCATTGGCTAGTTTATGGAGCTGAGAGATTTTGCTGGGCTGGGGCATGCACAAAACTGGCCAACAGGAGCTGAGAGATTTGCTGGAGTCGGGCAGTGCAGAAAGTTCTCTCCTCCCCGCCCCCCAGCACAGAGAGTCACACATGGAACAACGAGTGGGCTGGGACAGCTGGGAAGCCTGCCCAAGAGTGCTGCTGGCCATGAGCTGCATAAGTAAATGTTTCCCAGCCACAGCCTGCTTCAGGCACCCCTTCTTAACTCCTTCACAGACCCTGCCCCCTTCTGTAACCTCCCCCTAGGCCAGAATCCTCTCCTGCACCCATACTCCCTCCTGGACCTTGCAGCCCAATCCCCTGCCCCAGGTCACAACCCCCTCCTTCGCCAAACTTCCATCTCAGACCCCACACTCTGTCCTGCTCCCCAGTTCCCTACTCTAAGCTCCCTTCTGCACCACACTTTTGTCCCAGTCCCTGGACCCTCCATAGAAAAGTGCAGCCTTTGACCATTTACCAAAATCTTAGTGCCCCCTACACCAAAAATATTGCCCACCCATTATCTAGATCATTAACTGCATTTAATGAGTCCATGGCTGAGGCAGCCCTTCTGCCTATTCTAAGAGAAGCTGTAACTTCAGTTATTCCCTAAATATTGGTGTCAGTACTTACGCAAGAGAACACTGTCTCCTGCCTAGCAAACCTGCTTTCAATTCTAATGAGTAGCTGAGCTCAGCTCCTCTTCGCTCCTTATCACATGGGTTTATTAAGTTTTGCAGAACTCAATTTTTTCAACTTCCATCCATCGCCCTTTAAAATAAGCTGTGGGGGGAAAGCATTTTAAACCATCCCATCAGCTGTCAATGGGCTCCACCTGAAGCCAAAAAAATTTGTCCTCACCTGAAACCAATCAGTTATAAATTCCAGGGATGTGGCCTCTGTCAGAAGGCAGGATACTGGGCTAGATGAACCTTTAGTCTGACACACTGTGGTTGTTCTTATGTTCTTATGCAAGTTAATACTGCCTTTGAAAGCTGGCTTGTGTTTTCCTGCCACAGGAAGAACAAAGGCAATTAAAAATGTTCCATATTCATTAATGCATTACATATTCATATGATGAAGAGTTTCCTAATGATTACCCATGGAGCGAATGAGAGAGTGACAACAACCAGCTTGAATATAAACACACCTGAAAGAGGTGTGCTTTCCTATAGTTTCATGAAAATAGGAAGGAGAACGTGTATAAAAGGCTCTGAAGGGAGTAATTTAATCTCCGCCTTCACCTCCACCCTGCTATCCTGCTTAAACAGCCAACACTTCACAACTAATTCCGTCAGTCTGCACAAGCGTAGCACCACAGGAAGGTAAGGAAAACAAAGAAAATGGGTGAAGAAACTAAGTCAAAGAAAACCCTTTCAAAGCTTCACCATGGCTGATGAGAAGAAGTTAACTAAGACACTGCCAAGGGTTTAGACTTAAAATTGTGTAATGATTTTACTGGGATATGAAAATGCTGTTGAAATTTAAATTACTGATCATTTCTCCTGTTAATCATCCAACACTAAAACCTCTTGTTCTTTTGGCTAGAACAGCTCCTTTTAAACCCTGTCACATCTGCCTCACCTTTTTTGCATAACTGGCATGAGCAAATGGGAGAAATGCTGTTTGGCTAGAAAAGTAGGGTGTGACCCCTACCAAGGCATGCAGGAGTGTGTAGGGGGCAAAGGGGTGAGTGGCAGTACCAGCCCTGTGCGGGTGGGTGGCAGAGGGGGACCTTATGCTCTCCCTGTGTGTGGATGGGAAAAGGAAAGCTTCAAGTCATCCCCATAGGGACAAGCTACAGGAGGGGTAAAGATGGCAAAGCATGTGAGCTGGGGGGTAGAGAGGAGTCCTAGGGCCTTTGGCCAGCCCTCTGGGGTGCCCTGTTTTCCTTTTGGGAAAAAATATGATCACCTGAAGAAACGAGACTGGGCTAAATATCGAGATTTCATTGGATTCAAGAGTCTTACTATTGGTTATTTGGCCTCTCTCAAGACAGCTGGTTAAATGGTTTCCTTTAAGTAAAAATAAAAAAATTAAAAAAAAAAGAATTTAAATATTTTCTTCAGTTTCTTAGGATTTATTTAAGATTGCTTATTATTCCTTAATTAAAAACGGATTGGTTATTTATTAATCACCAAAAGCATCCACTTGCCCTTAAACAAGTGATTTTGCTGCTATGTAAACAGTTTTAAATATCTAATAAGATCCTAAATGAAATTCACAGTAATTTTGGAAACAATGGATTTTGTTCATTTGGCAAGCTAAGAACAATGGTCTGCAGGCAACTCATTCTCATTCTGTTAAAATTCTCCACAGAGAGACATACAGAAAGGATTATCACAAAACTCACTAGTTTATCACTTATATTCAGGCCCATGGGTGGCGAGAAGGGAGCAGTTGCCCAAGGCCTGGAGATTTAGAAGGCTCAGAGCTCCCAGTCACCACTGCTGCTGCAGGAGCTGTGGTGGCTGGTGCCCAGGGCCTTTTAAATTGCTGCTGGCGGGTGGAAAGGTGTGTGAAGGCAGTGTAGTGTGCCCTGGATATTTTACTATTAATATGATTATTTTGCTTGTTCTTGATCATGGCACCCCCTAAGTTATGTAAATGAACCCCCCATGACTAAATAAGCAGAGTAAAACTCCTGAGTTAGCAGTAAAAGAAACAGTAATTATTTGGAATAATTAAATGTACTTCTTTTCTACTGCACATTACTATCCATCTGTATGCATGTTCCCTTTAACTTGTTTCATGGCAGAATTGGACCCAAATAAAAGCTATTAATACTCAGAAATAAGCTTTTACAAGGATGCTTTTCGTGTTCTCAGTGCACTACAAAACATCATCAAACACATACAGCAATTCTGTAAGGCAGAAAAGAATTGTCTCATTGTTGAAGATAGGGACAAATGCCTCACAGAAAGTCAGACACAAATTTTCAAACTCAGGTGCCTAATATTAGGCATGTGAATCCATAACAAGACACCTAAATAATGGCTCCTGTAGATGTAGGCACATTATGGCCATTATTTAGGGTCCTCGTTTTGGGTTTCGATGCCCAATGTTAGACACCTAATTTGACAAAAATTGCGTAAAGGAGCTAGTGAAACCACAGAGGGAATCTCTGTCAGAGCCTGATTCGTAGGCCTATGCTTAACCATTACATCACTCCTTTCTCAAAATTCCACATTAATTCCGAGCATGAGTTTTGTTTTGTTCCAGCAACTGTGGTTCCACAGCCCATTGTTAGAGCTTAGTTCAGATATATTCAGGGATAAATGAAAGAGTGGAATCCAGTCATAAATGAAAACCTTAAGATATCTTTATGCATCCCTCTAACTGATGCAGGATTGTTCAGATCATTTAATGCAAAACAAATGTTTATACTGAAAGCATGCTTCCATTTGCACTTACTGGAGTTTCTGAATTTCACCCCAGCTCCATTTAGACCCTTTGATTTAATACCTCATATGTACTGCATATAGCTGTTTCCTGCTAAGCTCAACCCACCTTCCAGAATTTCTTCAGCTTGAACTTACCTTAGAAAACTCCCAAAATATTTGTTTCCTATTGTCCTCCCTCTCTTGGCTACAGAATCCAGTTTTGGAGCTAATAATCATACTAGCTGCGTGTATTCTATTACATTAATATACCTTTCTATCCCCTCCCCTCAGCCTTTGTTTACTGTATCTTAGAGTGATTTCCTACTAGCCATGCATTTAAAATAAATATAATGTTATTAGAGCTGGTTGAAAATTTTCCAGCCAAACAGTTTTCCAATACAACATGCTGATTCAAGGGGATCTAAAGGTTTGGTGGGAAAATGTCAATTCCTCAAAACTTTTGATGGCTCTTAGGTAGGCAAGGTTTTCTGCCAGTCCACCTGGCTCACCAGTATCCCTTGCTGCTCACGTGGTAGGCTATTTGCCAGTTGCTCCACACCCTACATGGTCAGCGTCCAGGGAGTTAGGACTGCCAAGTTCCTTGTTCTGCTCATCTCCACCATGTGGTGGGCTTGCCAGCTTGCCCAGTTCCCCAGGATCTCCGATTCTCCCCCAGCCTCCTTAGTGTGTTCTCATTGGGCTCCCAGGCTCCCCAGGCAGCCTGGCTCTCTAGGATCCCTTGTCTACCCGCCCGTTCCCAGCCCATCTGCTTCGATACCTGGCTTTCTGGGCTGCTCGGCTCCCCAGCTGACAGGCTGACCTATTTCTTCACAGCCCACCTGGTGAGCTTCCCAGGCTAGCTACATGGGCTCTCTGCCTGCTGCCTGGTGCACTTGCCAGGTCCCCACCCGCCCAGCTCTGCAGCCGGCAGCCTCAGGAACCCCAGGCACATATTCTATTTCACAAACATTCCTGCTGCCTAGGTACTGGAATGTTTTGGTGTTTCTGAAATGAAAATAATTCTGTAAGTGAAGTCCAGAAGTTTGTTCCTTTTGGGTTTTTAAACTGCATTTTTTTCCTGGGACAGAAATTCCATTTCTTGACCAGCTTTAGTTATTATATAAGTTGTACTTTGCACTTCTGTAGCATTTGCCATCTGAACATTTCAAAGTGCCTTTTAAACATCAGTGAGTTAAGCAGTTTCACTGGGTAAATAGCAGTATCCCCATTTTATGTGCGATGAAATCAACACAGAGGCTTTGAGCTAGATCGTTTCATTCCAGGGGAGAAGAGGAATAGGTAGGGAACAGAAAATGGTCTGAAAATCCACCATGTTAACCTGCCAGAGAGAGGAATTTCCCACCCTTCTTCCTCTGGGAGAATTAACAAGGTGGTTGTGAGACCCCAATCCTGTGGATTTTGAGACACAAGACTAGTGCATTTAGTATAGTGCTGCCTGTTCAGTTTCCTCGGCCATTATAGCAGCATAGCTCTGGTGGGATGGATGCACGTTAGTGACCATGTAAGATGAGGCTGATTGGGACAACAGTTGTGTATTTTCAAATCCCCCCATGCTTTTAGAAATGACTTCTTTTTAGTGCAATCTAAGTACCCTTCAGGATGCTCTTCTTCATTCTTTCCCACTTCTGATAATGTTCCCTTCTCATTTTCACCATCAGCCTTGTTCTCTTATCACAAATAATATCAGTAATCCATGTTAACATTAAATAACATGGAAAAGGTGTTACACCTGATACACTTGTTCCAAGCCGACAACCAATTTCTGTGGGCCAAATTTAACTGTCTGGTGCAAGATCAAATCGGAGTACTCAATGGCATAGGTTCCTTCTTCAGACCTTGCTGAATCAACTTGATAAACTCAACAGCCAGCTAAGAAGACAGGAAATATTTCATTTTTATATCAAACACTCCTTTTTACTGTAACAGTAATAGGAACTGGGAGAATAAAGTGCTGCAGCTAGGGTGAAGAAATAAGAGCTAAATATTTAAGAACCATATTCTTCCATGCAGGCACAGTGGGCTTGCTGAAAGTAAAATCTGTGCTTGAGAATGTAAGATACGAGAGGAAAATTTTAAACAAGAAGGGGTCCTCTTTGTATGTGGTCAATGACTTCTAAACAATATGGAAGGAGCAAATTGTACCTCAGCTCTTTGCTTGTGAATATTTAAAAGAAGGCTATGGATCTATGTTTATTTTCAACTATGGCTATACAGAAAACCCTCAGTTTAAATGGAGGTTGCATGCTGGGAAACCTCCACATAAATCAAACTTTGTGCAAATTGGTTGGGGGGAGTTGGGGAGATTCCTGGAATTCCCCTGGCTGGGGGAAGTGGGCAGAGGCTCTGGCTCCCTATGCAGACATGTGAGGGCCAGGTTAGGGGCAGGGCAGGGCACCCCCTGCTCCAGCTGCCGGCCATATGGAGCAGCCATGGCACCCCTGATACCTCCCCAGTCAAGGTGTGGCTTGGCCCCAGTGCTGCTCGGGTGGCATTGCTCCAGCCATGGTGCCGGAGCCCTGGGCAGCTCCAGCTGCAGCATGCCTTGACCCCAGGCAGCTCTAGCTGTGTCTGCCACTTTCCACCCCTGGTGTTGCAGCGCCGGGCAGCTGCAAGGCAGGAGCTGCCTCCTAAGGAGCCCCTGAGCCATCCAGCAGTGCGGGGGTAAGCAACGAGGCGGGGTACAAGAAAATAGGGTCCCCCCAGACACAATTCTTGTTAATATAAAAAACACGTAAGTCAAGTCTGCACAAAGCGAGAGTCTACTGTATTTTCTTTTGTCTACCTTGACAGGAATTCCTGTGTGCACACGAGCCTAGACTAGGGCCTTATCACTCTGTCTATGTTGTCTTTTTGCAAATTCAATTGCTGGTGCTGAAAAAGAAGCTGTATCATGCATGTTAAATGAAATATTAACTAAATAGCCTCTCAAGGGAATGGGGAGGTAGAGTGGCAGCAGGAGGATGATTTTTCCACTGCTTCCATCTGTTGTACCCACATAAAATATTTTAATCTGCAATGCTTGTAACCCAGAAAGTCATGGCTACATAATGGTTTACAAAAGTTAAACAAAAGGAATGCTCAAATGTATGAGTTCTTGGAGCTCAGCTGCACGCACACATCTAGTGGGTTCCCCAGAAGCCAGGCAAACTTTAAGTGAAAGAAAAGTGTATGAGACATAATTGTCCTCAGTACTTGCCTCAAAAATACTAGTCAGCAACGAATCTGATTCTGACTCACTAGCCTTGCCAAGTTACAGATTCTGGGCACATTTTCTCATTAGCATTTTTGCAGCAGTTGTATCAGCACATGAGAGTCCAAAACTGGCCACAAATTCAGGTGACCAATCATACTTGGAAGCAGTGTTTCCTCAATTTTTTTCCATTCCTGGGCATAATACATTTTACGTGTACCAAAGCATGTGTGGATGTGCACCTCAAATAGAACAACATTCTGCTGGCTGTAGGAGGCTGTGAGCGCCCTGCTGATCAGCTAAGCTGCACCTGAATCTCTCCTGGGCAGCCACCCAAGTGCTCTGCTGGCAGGGAACAGTGCAAGGAAGACCTAGTTTTGAAATGTATTGAGCGCTAAGTACCTCAAACCCAGCTGAGCTGAGGATTCTCCTCTCCTCATGGGGGTTGAGTACTCAGGATTCTGGATGAAAACACTAGGAAGAAGAATAAGAGGTGGTTCATCTCAGTCCTCTTGAGAGTTCTGACATTTGAGGCATGTATGATGAAGCAACTGTGATTGGCAAGAGGTCCTTCAAGCATTTAAGATTATTTCCTCTTGAGGATTTCCTGAGGTCTATGTGGAAGCTGAAATGTGTCCCTCCCTTCTTCCCCAGGGAAGCAAACCTCACCCTGGCAGAAGAATTACAAGGCAACTGAACTAAATCTCATTTGCTACCTCTTTAGGCAGGATAATCCACACAGGGGACAACTGGACTTTGAATTGGATTTTGGGGCCAATTTTTCCCCTCAGTTATATTTGTGTATTTTCAGTGAAGATAATCAGCTAAATTCTGCCCTGCATTATGCTCCCTATATGGCTGTGTAGAACTTTCCTTTGGCTTTTACTGGGTTGAGATATTTACAAGTCAGGACCAAGGTAGAGAGATGTGGCAAAGATTCAACAGCACCTGCACACAATGTCTTGAGCAATTAGCTTCTCACTTTCATAACCATTCACATTTTTTTAAAGGCCTTTTAATGGGCTAGGTCTCACCAGGAGATGTGTTTCAATTACCTAGAAAACACAAGTTGACATCTACAGGAGGTGAAATAAGCATGTTCAAATGTGGTGGCTTTAACTTAGGTAAATTGTCTCAGGAAATGAACTGAGCTTGTTGTGTGAAGTGTTTCTTTAGCAAGGTCAGGCTAACTTTAATAACTAATGCCAGCAGCAGACAGGAGGAGATACTTACGGATGCTGTCTGCGAAGGACTGTGGTACTTCTAATACAAAAGGAAGAAAACATGAATCATTTATGACAGCAGCAGAGAATGGGTTTTTTGGACTAAGGCAAGGTCAGGTGGAGAGAAAGGCATAAAAGAAGGACTGTCATACTCCTACAGGGCAACTAGCTATAGAAAGCTGACAGCAAGTACTAAAGTCTGTCATCCACATGGTGGATCTACTAGGTAAGCCTGGACAGCCTTTTCTAGGTCACAATAGTAACACAGAGAAATTTGAAGGGTTTTTTTATATGGTTCAACCGGAGTCTGACCCTGCCTTCCTAAATCAAAGCACAACAAAACTTTGAGAGTGCTTTCTAGCTATATCTATTCCACTACACAGTATTGCTGTAGTGTCTAAGGCCCTGATTCTGCAATGACTGACACGTGCTTAACTTTTAGCACATGCATAGTGCAAAAGGACTGCTGAAGTGCTTGAAGCTAAGCATGTTCACCAATCTTTGAAAGATCAGTGTTTGAACGGGAATGTTGCCTCTGTGGTGTTCCTATACATAATAATTCTGGAAGCTAGAATTTAAAAAAAAATCTGAATTGCTTGGATCAGAAACAAAACCATATTTCGTGGTAAAAGTAGAGCTGAGTCTGAGGCAGCCCATATGTTCCCCTTCCACATCTAATCACCCTGAACTATGGGAGATATTGAAGTCTGATCTCTGATCAGGAAATTGAATGTTGTGAATAGCTCAAAACCCTTGTTCTGAATACCCTGAAAGGAGGTTGTTCAAAATCCCAGTCTGGGTTAGAATTCCTAGTCCGCAATTTGTGCCTATCTCTAATAAAAAGTGTTGCCAGAATTTTTTACCCTTTTTTAATCAGTGTAAGTGCAGTGAACAATTGGTAGGAAAGATACTCAAACTATTACAGGTCCTTCTGATGAATAAGAGAAAAGCACATCTTTGTACACTGTTACAGCTGTTGAGCTGTTACAGCTGTCTGACAAAGTGGGTCTTTGCCCATGAAAGCTTATGGTCCAATAAATCTTTTAGTCTATAAGGTGCCACAGAACTTGTTGTTTTTGTGGACTAACACGACTTCCCCTCTGATACTTGTACCTAACTCGAGGTGCAGTAAAGTCTGGCAAAGACATCATGGTCTCAGGCAGTCAATGTGTGCTACACAAGGAACAACACTCCTTAGTAGTTACAGATGAAGTAGCTACTCTAACTGGAGTGAGTTCAATCCGCTTAGAATGTGGATCCACTAAAAGGATCATTGACAGAAGGATGGGACCAACACAGTTAACATGCAGTCTGATCAAAGGCCTTCCTGACCATTTCCATGTTGATAAGTTTGCTACCAGGAGCAACTTTCTTTACTGTTGATGTATGGCACAGCCTAGTACTACTTGCTTTCTTTATCTGGGTTTGGCCACCAGGCATGACATCAGGCCAGAATTTTCATTCAGCTAATAACCAGGGTGAGTTCTGTTCAGTTTATCTAGTATTAAATCTCCTGCCCAGGGAGGGGAACTCCACTTCAGAGACTTAGTTCCCAACACCTCTGATAATAAGGACACATGTCTGAAGATCATCAACTTGAGCCATTCATGGTGTATGAAATTAGAGCTTTGGGACACACTAAGCCCTCAGTTAATCATCATCAGAGAAGATTAGGATTGGTAGAAGCCTCAGAAGGTCATCTACTCCAACATTCTGCTCAGAGCAGGACAAATTCCAAATAAATCTTTCCAGCCAGAACTTTATCAAGCCTTGCCTTAAAAACCTTTAGGGATGAGATTCCACCACCTTCATAGGCAGCCTGTTCCAGTGCTTTACCACTCTCCGGCTACGTCTACACTAGCCCCAAACTTCGAAATGGCCACGCAAATGGCCATTTCGAAGTTTACTAATAAGCGCTGAAATGCATATTCAGCGCTTCATTAGCATGCCGGCGGCCGTGGCACTTCGAAATTGACGCGCCTCGCCGCTGCACAGCTCGTCCCGATGGGGCTCCTTTTCGAAAGGACCCCACCTACTTTGAAGTCCCCTTATTCCCATGAGCTGATGGGAATAGGGGGACTTCAAAGTAGGCGGGGTCCTTTCGAAAAGGAGCCCCGTCAGGACAAGCTGCGTGGCGGCGAGGCACGTCAATTTTGAAGTGCCGTGGCCGCCCGCATGCTAATGAAGTGCTGAATAAGCATGTCAGCGCTTCATTAGTAAACTTCGAAATGGCCATTTGCGTGGCCATTTCGAAGTTTGGAGCTAGTGTACACACGGCCCCCTAGTGAAATCCATTGAGAAATTTGTTTAGTGGAGCTGCTTCTATTCTGGCTAAAGATAGCCCTGCTTTTTGAGATACTAGAGTGCTTCTGTACCTACTGGCAATGAACTCAGGCTGTCTGCCTCACTAATTCCTTGCCCAGGCTTCTAGATCAGAATAGGCACTGCCAGACTCCTTGCTGCGTTGCTTCTTTCTTGTTGCAACAACAAGAATGCAGCTGTGCAACATGTCCTCCAAACCGTTTATAAAATACACATTGAACTGCCAGCTGCCATAAGTTTGCCACAGCCTGCAAGATATATTCATTAGATGCAAAGATACAGGAGTTATATTTAAACCATAGAACACTAACAGGTGGCTTTGGTTCATAATGGTCCAGAGCTGCTTAAACTATAGAATTTAATGTCACTGTTTCTGGAATTCTTGGCTCCTGGAGATTACGAATCAGTTCACAAGTCTTGCAACCCACTAGAAGGAGGAGGATAAACTTCAGTTTTGTCTCATCCATAACACTATTATCCATTAGGTAACAGCACAAGCATTCTACGTAACATGTTCGTGTTGTCTTCTGAGAGTCAAATTCATACAGGCCTGGGCAGGTACAAAATTGGTACCTGCACCTGCAGGTATCTGCATCCACAGGTGTGGATGTGGATACTTGTGGATGTAGAATGGATATCCGCAGATTTGCAGGGCTCTGCAAATTCATCCTCACTGCTGTGGTGCACCATTCACTTGTGTGGTAGAAGAACATGGATTCTACACTGCCACTCTTTCCTGAGTATTCACTTTGGTTTTTCAGGGTGGTTAGGTTCCTTTTCTCCCTCAGGAAGCTAGCCAGACCTGGGAAGCAGCACTTTAGGAGCAATATAGCCACAGGGAGCTCTGTGGTCAGAGCTTTGCATACATCAGTCAATGTACCTTCTTGCCAACATGTTACTATGGCGACATGGGCAGCTGATGACCCAGCATCTGGGGAGGCTTGTGCCTGAGGCACCCTTTCCCTTCTGTTCTTTTCCCATCTCTGCAGGAGCCCAGAGCACTGAGCAGTGAGGCTCCAGCCCTTGGGCTCTGAGTGATGCAGCTGCCATGCCAGGTGGGCCACAAGGCCCTAGCACTAGTCTCCCTGAGTCCCTGGGGGAGGTAGGGTGGCCAGCCCCAGCCCCCTGGGCTGACGAGCCAGCCAGAGCAGAGCACTGGATCAGCAGAAAGGGGCCTAGTCTGGGGTTGGAGCATGGGTGGGGTTACCACAGGCTGTTTGGGTAGGCAGAGCCTCCCCTTCCTTTGATACCTGCTGTCTATGAGCAATGCAATGCATGGTGGGAGCACTAAACTCCAGGTCTGGGCTCAAAAAGTGCTTTGGGGCCTATCACAGAATCACAGGGCTGGAAGGGACCTCAAGAGGTCATCTAGTCCAGCCCCCTGCTTCAAGCAGGATCAACCCCCACTAAGTCATCCCAGCCAGTACCTTGTCCAGCTGGGACTTAAAAACCTCAAGGAATGGAGAATCCACCACCTCTCTAGGTGGTTACATCCTAGAGTTACATGTTTAGGGGCTATCCTAAAATAACTATCCTAAATCTCCAGGATACAAGATACTTATGCCTGCCCATGTCCCTTTCCTAAATGTTCCTTTTGTCTTTTACATGCTCCTGGCTTAGGAAGTCTGATTCCACCTTGAAGCTGTGTGAAGTTACATGAGCTGAAGACGAATTATCTCCTCATACTTCCTAGTCATCCTCTCTTCCTTCCTATCCTTCCTAAAATCCCACCTTTCTGAAAGCTCTACCTATACAGCCTGTGTCATGGGGCATTTACCAGCTTAGGTGTCAAACCTTTGAATCCTCCTTTACTTTAATTGCATTTTGTGTTTGTGCAAAGGAGCACATGGGGCCCTCATTGGCTCTTTACATATGATAATTACTATAAAGCAGGGGTGGGGAGCCTTTTATCTACCAGGTGCCACTGACTCCTAGAAGAAAAAAAAAACAGCCACAGGCCATATGCAACCCCAAGGAGGGGTATGTATGGAGGCTCAGGTGAGAAATAAGGGAGTCAGAATGCAGAAGGGGCCTCAAGGCTAAAGCAGAGGATTGGTGTGAGGACTCCAAAACTTTAGGCTACGGTGCAGGCTGGGACTCTGGGTAGGAGGTTTTGGGGGTGGTGCAGGGTCTTGGTGGGCATTAGGGAGCTGGAGTGGTCTGGTGCAGGGAGCTTTCCTCAGGCAGTTCCTGTCTGGTGGTGCAGCAGGACTTAGGCAGGTTTCCCACCTCCCCTAGCCCCATACCACTGCCACTCCTGGAAGCAGCCATGGCTTCCAGTCAGTGGTTGCTGGAGGGTGGGGTGGAGTCTGCAAGCAGAGCGCTGAGCTTTCCTGGTTGCTGTGAGCTGGCAGGGGTGCTCACAGCACCAAACCAGTGTGGGTGAGGGAACCAAGGCTCAGGTCTTCTGGCCTGCAGCATGGAGACTTGCCTCATGCCAAATTAATTTAAGTACAGATCCACCACATGGTCCAGAAGCTCCCCACCCACACCCTAAAGTGATATAAATAAGAAGGGGTGATAATATAAAATGTTCAGAAAAAGCTTGGAAGATAGTTTTTAAAATACGTCAGATCTATCCAGCCACAATGTATCTTCATTGAGAGTTGACTGATTGGTAATGTCAGTGTTCAGTTGTGGGTATCAGTAAATCCCAGTGCTGTTTCAGTGTACTGTTTAGTCATGAAATCTGAATACAGCAGCAGATTTCAAGCAAACAAAAGGACATATTTCTCTACACAACGCATAGACTACCAGCAGAATTCTTTGCTAGATGCGTTGTGAAGGTCAAGACTGGAACAAGAGCTAGCTAACAGGAGACGAGGTCCATCAATGGCTATTAGCCAGGATGAGCAGAGATGATGTCCGTAACCTGAAACTAAGAGTGGGTAACCGGGGGATTAATCACCTCCTGCTTACTCGTTCTGTTCATTCCCGCTGAAGCATCTGGTCTGAGGACAGGATGCTAATCTAGATAGACTCCATAAGTTCTACAGTGGGAGCGTGGGAATAGGATTTGAGAGTGCCAGGCAAAATTAAAACATGAAAAATTAAAACATGAAGGCTGTGTCTACACTGGAGATTTCTGTCAACAGAAGGGGCCTTTTGCTGACAAAACTCAGGTAGCATCTACACAAATAAAGCCTTTTGTTGACAGAATCTCAACAGAAGTCTGCTTTTGCCTAGACAGTTTTCTCAAAATTTTGATGCATAACTCTCAGTCAACAGAGTACCATTGACTGTAACTTCTGTTGACAGATGCTTCTAGTGTAGACATAGCTAAAATGTTTATGAAGAGCTTGGAAGATAGTTTTTAAAATATGTCAAATCTATCTGACCGAGTATGGCCGTTTTATATTCTTATGTGATTATCATGTATAGCTACAGAGTACCTCTCCTAAGAGTTATTACATACAGCACAGGAACTGATGTTTTATTTTATCTTCTCACCAAAATGAGAATGGGAACAAATACTTGGGAAAAAATAGGAAAAATAAGCTGATGAAGATTGAAATTGAAACAGGTTTCTGAGCATAAGAATAGCAGAATGTGCCAAAACTCTCCATAGTACCGAGTGTGAAAGCTGCACAATTAAAATGAGCTTTGAAGTAATTGCACCTGAGTCTAGAAGGGTTGTACAGAGAAAAAGACTGAGGTGTGTAGCCTTTTTTGCATTCATTTGCAGGTTTAACTATATTTTTGGCCTGTCAATATGTTAGGAAATTGCAGGCTTTTCATCCTCAGATCTCTGCCATTAAATCTGCAAGTATACGGGTCTATCTCTGGCAGCTGAGCTAGGAAAGTAAACAGACTCCTGCAAAACAAATTATCAAAGAGCACTTTGGTGATGGATCACTGGAAGAAAGAGTGTCTGCACGCAATCTTCAGAAACAGAAAACATTATTGTAGAATAACAGAAAACGTTACTGTAGCATGGCAACCAAGCATATTTATGTTGACAATGGTATTTAGTCTAAATTTCTGGTTTTGCTAGTAACGTTCACCTATTTGCCAAAATTTTCCAGACCTGAAGACAAAATAGTTTTGGAATGTTCACCCAAACGTTACCCATTAACATATAAATAGTGTGTGTTGTTTACTTTCAGACTAAGCTGTTTGCAGTTTTATTTGTGGCATGCATTCTCTCAAATCTTATACTCACAATCACACAGCAGAACTTATGCGTACCAGGAAGGTCCCATATTGATCCATGTGACATGAAGCTGTAGAATCACAATCTACACATCAGCGTTGATTCCTTTTGACATACAAGTGTAAGCCCTGTGACGAGAAGTCTGTGAGTGAGGCAGCAGCTGAGTGAGCTCTCTGCTGGAGAGCGAGCTCTCTGCTGGAGAGCGAGTGTGACTGAGTGAGGCAGCGCCACCTATAAATATCAGCTGGACTCTATGCTGCATCCCTTCTACTTATCAGCTTGAGTTCTTTGCTGTAATCAAAGGGAGTCAGTTGAGCAAGGCAGTGCCTCATCTACGTATTTACTGTGGATAGCTTGAGGACACTGGGATTTAATTTGCCAAGGTTTTGTACTAGGGGCCAATATTTCAGAGATCACTTTGTTGGGAAACAGCTGAGCAGGGCCTGGACAATGAGATGTCTCTGGATTCCCATGATGAAGACTGTTGAGGCTAGATAAGAGGCCTTGGAGAGAGCCCATGGGAGGAAGTAGTTCTGTCATGTTGAAGGAGGCATGTGAGTGGTGGTGACTCTGCAGTTTCTCTTATACCAGTGATTCTTTTATAAAAGAGCTGAACTGAGGTAGCAGCTACATCCTGTGAGCTGAGCAGAACAAATGAGCTGGTCCCCAGCTGAGCTCCATAGATGCAGTAGAATGCTGGAGCTGGAGCTGGAGCTGCTTCCAGCTGAGGATGTCTATGAATGAAAGTAAGTAGCCGCCCCAGGCCACTGGCACCACATAAATGACAGCTGCCAAAACAGCGAAATGATGGAGTGAAATATGAACCCCTAAGAGTGCTGAGTGGGGAACAGCATTACTGTACAGAGAGCAGGTGCGCCAACTATTGCGGCAGAAGATCTGTGGGGTTATAAGTCTCAGACTGCATGTACCTAAGAACTCTGGTGAGCCAGGGCTCTAATCCAGCATGAAGCAGAATGTCAGCTTAGCAGAGCAGGCAGCCCAGATTCAGAATCTCCTTGGGACTTTCTGACCAGATAACTGGGAGTGGTGAAATGGAAAGGTGACTGTGCTGTATCAGCAACTACTCATGGCTCTTTATGAGGATGTTCATAGACTGGGGCAATGAATGAGGTGTAAAAGTGGCAAAAGTTGTTGTTAAACTTATCCTGGTCCCAGTAAACTTTTCCTGCTTAAAATCTTCTGTTCGACGTGTGTGCAAGTGTGGAATAAGTTGTTTATCTATTTTACCCAAAGTAAGAGGGATAGCTACATACAATTTTGCAGGGTACTGAATAGAGGCTCAAGTCACAGTTGTCAAAAACCCTGGAAAGTGATGACCCAGCCCTTCATGCTGCCAACATCATGAGTAGAAGAGTTACAAGGGCAATGTTACAATGCCTTATTTCACTTAAATACATGAGCAATGCCAGGTCAGTTTGCGAGTTGTAAATAAATCTGGGCTATATAGCCATTCTAAGACACCGAAGAGAGCTGCACGTGATGGATGTAGGGCATTTGTGTCCATGAGTCCAGGAGCAACTGCCCCAATAATCCTTTCTGCAGACTCCAAAAGAATGAGGGGAAGATGTACTGGGGCAGCCAAGGCCAGGTAGTGTCCCAGGAGCACAGAGCCATGCCACAGAGGGCTAGAGCCACTTTGCAGGCATAGCTGCTCCCCTTGGTTACTGCTGGCCTGCATGCCTGCTGATAGGGGCTGCAGGCAAAGGAGGAACTGCCACAGATCCTGGCCAGTGCTGTCGCTAACCCCCAGGTTCCTTCAATTGCTGCAGATCCCTGTATAACATGTGGCAGGCTTGCTGCCCAGCCCTGCCTCCACTGCCCGAAGCTCTGCCCCTCCTGGGAGCACAGAGCTGCCCCCTGCCCTTTCCCAAGGGCCCTGCAAATCTGTCAACACCCCTGCTGGCCTGCACTAGATCCCAGAAGGTTAGGGGCTAGGCCCTGAGCCTGTTCCACTGGGGAGAGCCTCCAGCAGACAGGATCACTGCATGGGGCTCCGAGCTGAGAAGTCTTTCCTCTGAACCTAGGCCTGTGTTGCTCTTTCATGGAGCAGGGTAATCCAGTCCTCACTTCCCAAACTAGAAGCAGAATCATCTACTGGTTAGGAAACAGGCCCACAGTAACCAGCTATGGTGTCCTGATCTTGGCTCTGCCTCAACTTGCTCTGTGTAAGCCTCTTGTGTATTAGTATCAGTTCTATAATGTGGAAGGATAATATAGTAGATTACCTGTTTCACAGGGATAATGTGCTCTAATTAGCTTTTATCCATCCAGCATTTCACCAAATGTAAATTGCTATATATGCCCTACAATTATTATTGGCTTTTTAGTAGTTCTCTCTGCTTTCGGTCCATTTGCTGTTTTGATGCTATTACCATAGCTTAGCATACGGATAAAACACATTCAATAAAGAATCTATATTAAGAGACTATCAGGACGTTAGAGCAAGGCAGCCATGTCAGGAAATTACAACATTAAGGCTGGAGGTAGGATGTGAATTATATCTCCTTTCTCATGTGCATTATGATACAGTCTTTTTAGTTACATGATCGTATAACCCTCCTTTTGATAATACAACAGAAGATCATACAGTTTATCTATACCCTAAACATATGGATAGCACTTTGTAATTTTTAGAATTCTTGTATCCGAACACTATTTGAATTTCATAGTGATAGAATCAAGGAGCTCAAGTTTATCTCACAAGGAGACAGTGAAGGCAACAACTTGATTGTAATTAGTAAGTAGCTAGCACAGAAAGGTGTAATGTGAGGCACCAGCTAGGAGTAGGAGCTACACAAATTCAGTTGGAAATAAGGTGTAGATTTTTAATGGTGAGAGTAACTAACAACTTAACAAGGGTCCTGATGGATTTTAAAGCCAAGATTGAATTTCTTTTACCCCTAAAACTTATGCTCTAGGCATTTGGGGTGGGAGGCAGTTCCATGGCCTGTTTTGCCGAGGAGGTCAGCCTAGCTGGTCACCTATGACTTCCCAAACACCCTCTTGTGCTGATTCTGGCTCTTCTGTACTCTGCCTCAGCTTCCCCCTCAATGAGGTCACTTTAACAGCCTGGTCAAGAAGAAGCCAAACATTCTACTTTACTTGATAGCAGGGTCTCTTTTTTTAATGAAGACTTCTAAGAGGAGCAATTGTAAAATGATTTCAAGGCTCTTACTTCAGTTACATGCTTCAGATAAGGTTCAGAATGAAAAAAAAAAAACAGTATGACACTGAAATATATGTTCAAGACATATTCCAATGGACTTATTTTATAATTTATACTAGCAGGTGTACCCGGTGTTGCTCCACTCTTTAAATGAAGCAATTTCTTGAAAATAAATGAAAAATGTACAAGCTTTTTTCAATGGTAATATTTTTCAAAAATGAAGGAAAATAAAGGCTGGAGTGAGGGGTCAGGGGTGAGGAGGGGCAGGTTTAGCCCAGAGGGTTGGTGGGGGCTCAAGGTGGTGGGGACCAAAGGTTGTGAGTGGAGGTGCAGAAGTCCAGGCAGTTGGGAACTGCAAAAGCTAGGGCAAGGGTTGCAAGACTGGGGGCTGGCGAGTGGGATTATCAGGGCCATCCGTGGCAGTGAGGGTGACACTGCTATGGCAGCAGCTCCTCCAAGGGGTCCAGGGCAACATTCTCCAGCCATCAGCTCCTCCTGAGGGGGCGCTCCTCCTGAGGGGGCACTCCTCATCCAGCAACTCCTCCTGGGAGGGAAGGGATCTGGGGCAGCATGCTTGCTGTGTGGGGGCTGAGGCCCTGTGGGCTGGCCCCAGCCTCCAGTTACCCCCCCACACTTGCCTGCAGCCTGTGGCGGGGAGTGAGAACTCTGGGGGCAGCCCCCATCCTTCTGCTGTGCCCCAGGCTTGCAGTAGGTCTTTGCTTGGGGTAGTAGCCACCCCATCCGCAGCCTGTTGGCTGTGCTGTCTCTCCTTTATATTTGTGTCTGATTTTGTAAGAAGGTTTTTAAGTGAGATGAAACAGGGAGTAATCAAAACAAGTCCCACTTCTGAAAGGGGTACAGTTGCCTGAAAAAGTTGAGAACGACTGATCCAGATGTAACATACCTGTCACAAGTGCAGCAGACTGGCCTAGATGAGCTTTCAAGGTCTTTTCCAGTCCTAAGATTCTGATAGACATTGGGTTGGTTCTCACTAGCACAGCCCTGTGATGTAGTAAAGTCATTTGTAAATGAAGGCCAGATTCACCAGTACGGTTCTCTACAGTGCAATGCACCAAGCAATGCAGAGTAATTGTAATCCCATTTTGAGTGACTGCTGTTCTTTGGCTACTTTGTAGCTGCGTCTGCACTACTAAAATCATAATAAACTGATGGGTGTATTTAAAATTCTGAATGAAGGGTGGCAAGGATGCAGGATGTCTCCCTTAGTGGTCACAATTTTCGGGGCCCGGCTGTAGCCTGGGGTCTTTTAGCCACCAGGGGATGTCCCCTCAGCAGTCACGATTTTTGGGAGCTGGCTTTAGCAGGAGTTCTTTTAGCCACCCGGGGGATGTCTTCTTTGGTGGTCACAATTTTTGAAGGCTGGTTGTAGCCATGGGTCTTTTAGCTGCCCCAAACCATACATGTTTCAATGAAGGCAATGTATTAGCTATACAATTACCATGGTTGTCAAAGTAAGGCTTGCAGCAGGGAATATTCTTGTCTTTAAGGTCTTCTTTTCCAGGTGCAAACCTGGTGGTAGTCGGGGGTCTTTGGGCCCAATGAATCCTTTGAGTTTCAGTGTAACAATTGTGTTTACTTAAGCATAAGGGTCTTTTGTGGTAGGAACCCTAAATCCAGATTCAAATTCCAGAAAGGGCCTCCATGGGCAGTACTTAATGTACTTAACATGGCAAGAGAAAGAGGAGAATGAAATGTGGGAAGATGGCGTCCTGTACCCACATCTACATGTGGGGCCAGAATGCAACAGGTCTCAGAGAACTGTGGGATAGGTTCCCACAATACACTGTAGCAGCACTCGATTTAAGCTACCTGTGTGTGGCAGCAGTAAGTTGATTTTCTGGGGCTCGTGGGGGAAGGTGAAGATGCTCAAAATCGAATGGATAAAGCCCACTGTTAAGAAATTAATTTTAACAAAATCGATTTCATCTCATAGTGTAGACATAGCCTCTGTTTCTCTAGGGCAGGGATGGGTAGTCTGCTGCCCACAGGCTCTGCCTGGCAGGGGGTAGGAATCGGCACTGGGAACAGCAGTGCAGGAAAGCTCTGTCCCTGCACTTGTTTGTAGGCTCTATTCTTGTCACTCCCTCTGGCTCAGAATCATGGCCAAAGTGGGGGTGTGGGGTAGCTGCTGATGCAAGGCCGTGTGGTGCCACCTGCCTCCCTCAGGAGCTGTGAGAGGTAGGCCTGTCATTCCTCTACGCTCCTTCACCTTACCTCCTGCCCAGAACTCACACCCCAGTCCTAGCCTTCTCCTGCACCCTATCTTATGCCCAGTCCTGCACCTCTATGCCACTTCCTGCACAAACCCCACCCAAGTCTGCTCCCTGGCAACCCCCTCCTGCATACTATATTCTTTATTTTGGGCCCCACAGCCATAAAACCTGCTAGCCCTGGGCTCCTAAAAGAATTAATCTGGCACTGGGAGAAGCCACATCTGCGAGGGGTTTACTAGTGAATCTGCCCTTAGTCATTAACATTTTTTTAAAATGTTGCTCCTAAATATATCTTTGTCCGGCAGTGTGGGGAAAAACTATGAAAGAAAGAGATTCATTTTTAATGTTTAGTTTAATTTAATTGGAGACTACAAGCAGTAATATGCCTTAATCATAACTATATATTTTTGCATGGTGTCATTGCCGGGAGAATTAACATTGTTTGAGTGCCTGAACTGTGCATTTCCTACCTTAACATACAGGGGGTCCTCGTTTTAAGTCGCTTCACTGTAACTCGTTTCGCATGTAAGTCGTTAAGTAATTCAGGAAAGCAGATTCATTATAGGTTGCACTGATCCGCACTTATGTCATTTAGGGGCCGAGAGACCAAAAGCCAGGAACACAGTAAAGCTTTGTGATGGTCAGACGGCAGGCACTGTAGTGCCAGGGCCCTGGCGGGGAGCTGTGGGCAGTTGGCAGGTAGCCAGGGGAGTGGCAGGGAACTGCAGGGAGCTGGAGGGGACAGGTGGGGAGCTGGTTTATCTTTTTCTATTTATTTATTTATTTATTATTCATGGATTGTTATTTATCTATTTATTTATTCTATTTATTTATTTCTATTTGATTTCTATTTACAGTATTTTGGGGGGGTTATGGGTACATTATATGTACTACACATATGTGAACTATCTGTTGGGAACATATCTCAAGCTAATTACAGGATTCTTGATGGACATTAATTCCCCTTTATGAGTTATTTCACTATAAATTACACTATTTAGGAACAAATTTGGACTTATAATGAGGACACCCTGTACTTGTATTTCTTTTGAGTACAACCTTGACTGAATTACCTGGGTTTATAATGCTTGGTTTGGAGAAAATTACAGCATCCCTGAGATGGCTTTTATTCTTCAATTACTAATCCAGATCCTCAACCTTAACGCCATCTTAATGGAGTTCCCCACCTTTCTCATTAGGGAATATATAAAGAGAAACAAGAAGTCTGGTGGTGGATTCCTCAGATGGTAGGTTTTATAAACTACTCATGGCTAACATAAAGATTGTGGAGTATCAGTGAATCAAAATAACTGTAATTCTTCATCTTAACATCTAATGTGTATTGAAATCTGAAATCAGATATTAATTCCTTTAGAAAGTGTTTAGTTTGGTTTCTCTCATTTTGTTCAACATCTGAAATTTATCTTCCAGTACAAAAAAATTCCTGAACATTAAACCAAATCCTGTTGCTGAAGGCATTATATTTTATTTTAATTCAGAGAAGGCTGATTATAATGTATGAAAACTTTTCTTCAAGCAAGAGAAAGCAGAACATAGTTCTATAATTAGAATTATTTTTTTCTGTAACAGCTTTATGCTATCATTTCCCTTTTTTGTGTCATTTTGAATCCAGACAAAGCAATCATCTACAAGTCATTTACACTTTCATTTCTGTGCAGATTAAAATGAGGTTTTTACAATCTCTAAGTAATGTGACAGTATTAATCACAAGCCTGCAATTCATACAGTAAGGTATTCCCCAGCCACTTGGTAAACATAAAAGTCAAAAACAGCCTATGTTTTACTTCAGAATCAATCAGTCTTTTTCAGTATGTCATTTGCCATTGAGCAGATAAGAAGCTTACTGAAGTAAAATTACAGTGCTAACTCAAAAAAAGCTAATCTCCGCTTGGCTGATTGGCCAAGAGCCCTTCTCCCAAACCTGCATAACTGTTCTTAAAGATTCATTTTACAGGTGGCTGGTATTTCATTTCTTGTCGGCTCTAAGCCTTACAACAATAAATCAAAATCATTAGTATCATGACATGTCAAATGGAAAAGAGTTTAAAGGAAATACTTCATTTGTTTTTAAAAGAATATTTGCTCTGTAGGAAGGAAAGTGTCATAGGAAGAAAGATGTTTTCACCCTCAAAAGAAAATCAGTCAGAATTTAGGAGTTGCTACATGAAGTTCTGCTCGGAATTTTGGCAGACAGTTTGGTCTTTATGATACTCCAGCTGCTTGGTGCTACTCCATGTTCCTTAACATAAAGTAGGTAATGTAAACGGAGTGATATGAGTCACCAGGGCAAGAGACCTCCTGCTGGTAGAGCGTGCCGAGTTTTTCCTGTATATGACAGGTATATCTCATCCACACTGACCTCATACATTCTGCATTAAAGTCTCTGGCAGCACAGTCATACTGCACAAGGTCAGAACAACCATTACCAGAACCCTGTCACTCCAGTCCCAAGAGAGACGTGCCAGATAACACATATCTCAGTCAAGTAGAGTGACTGTGCAGGAAACATGTAAACAGTCAGGGCTAATGATATGGCAGCCAACCAGGATGAGAGGAGTCTTGCCTAGTGGTTGGAGTGGGCATCAGACCTAGAGGTCAGAGTGGGTCAGAGCCAGAGTCACTATTCAGAAGCTGGACCCCAGGATCAAACTGGAGGTCATAATCTGGAGCAAGCCAGGCTGGGTGCAAGACAGGAGCAGGGGTCAGCTAACACAGGGGCAGGCTCAGGGGTGAGCAGGAACACTGAGAAGACAGCTGATGTTGCTGTCCAATGCAATCAGGTGGCAAGGCAAGTTAGTCACCCTGTTGCAGGCCAGCTGTACTGATGTGATTCGCTCTGCTCTAGGCCCAGATGCTGGCAGAAGCCCCTATTTCTGAGAACACTGTGCTGGACCCAACCCCCTGCTCTATGAATATAAATATGCATAACTCAGAGATGCTTTGGACAGTATGCCTCTTGTAACTTATCGTTTGTAATGGCATAATCTGCTAGATCTCTATATCCTGGTTTTGTGCATATATCATTTTTGTTTTTGAAGTTATGAGTATGCCTACATATTGCTTCTGTGAAGACCTCAACAAAAGATGTGGCTCTTGTGAGAGGGTGGCTTATCAGGGGAATAACAATGCTTGAAAAAAGACAAAAGGCCTTGACGGCTGCCAATACACATCTAAGGAACATTGCTGTGGAAGCTCAGACAAGCAGGTAGGCCATGTCTCCAACTTGAGGAAGGGCTAAATCACATATGAACAGGTGACTTGCTGAAATGGCAATCTCCATCTTGGGATATATTTTTGCACAAAAAGAACAGTGGAATTCCCTCCACAGGGAAAAGGTGTAAAGAGGGCTATGAGGGCTCTTCCATCTTTGTCTTCACTACAGTGATCTTTCAAAAGATAATCTTCCACTAGATCTTCTTTTTGAAAGAGTATGCCCACACACAAAAAAAGCAGACCAAAAGAGCAATCTGCTCTTTAGAAAGGGAACGTCCACATAGTCCCCGCTCTTTTGAAAGAATGGGCCAAGGATCAAAAAATCTGGCACCATGGGGACCGCTCTTTTGAACAAAGGGCTCCCGGAGGATAGACACACGCTCTCTGCTGGAAGAATCTTTCGGAAAAAGGCTCTTTTCTTCATTTGGGAGAGGAAGAGGAAGAAACACTCCAGAAGAACTGCCATGTTCTTACAAAAGGAATTCGAAAGAGCACATTTTGGCTACTTCTACATGTAAAAGAAGAGGGTTGAAAATGCTAAGGAGGCAATTATATGAATATTCAGTATCTCATTTGCATGATGGCAGCCACCCAGAGCATTGAAAGTGTTGCTTTCGAATTCCAAACTAGTTGTGTAGATGGGGTTCCTTCGAAAGGAAACCCTGATTTCAAAAGCGCCCTTCTTCCCAATTATTTTTGTGTAGACAAAGCTGTTGTGTGTGGACACTCCACTTGTTCTTTTAGAAGAGGGCCTGATTTTCTGAAAGAACTTGCTAGTGTAGACACAGCCAGAGGGAGATTTGGGTGCCCAAGAAACAAAGAACTGGACTACTATTATTAGTACAACAGAAAGCAATCTGTTGCATTTGAGCAAGCAGTAATCCTACAGTGGGCAGATATACTTCTGTTAGATAATTGAAAAGTCTGACTGTTTTTGGTTTTTGTATTTTTAATAGCTCACCTTGCCAAAAACAACCCATTGAATCGAACCAAATAGCATTATCCCCCGTTTTCACAATTATTTCTTCCAGGTATTCTTTTCAAGATGAAGAGGATATGTTTATGGTGGTAGATCTGTTACTTGGAGGGGATCTGCGCTACCACTTACAACAGAATGTTCATTTTAATGAAGGAACTGTCAAATTATATATTTGTGAACTGGCACTTTCACTGGACTATTTGCAGCGATACCATATAATTCACAGGTAAGCCAACAGCATTTATTCTGTTAGTAAAGAAAGAGTCAACCATACCACAAGTAAATAATTTCTTTACTTATCCACCATGGGGATTTTAAATCTACTTCACTTGCATCTGTCTCACTTATTATGTGCAAATAATTTTTACCTGTGCATAAATATGCAAAGTTCCTGCTGCATAAATATACACGGGAGTTGAGTTTGGCTCCCATGTTTTTTTCCCCTCATCTCCTCCTTGTTGTATTATTGTTCCCATTTTCTTTGTCATATTCCCTTTCTTTATCCTCTTGTCCAAGAGCCATGATGCATGCTTGTTTATTATTAGACACAATACTCTAAAGGCTATGTGTTTTAATTTTTCTTCATTCCCTTACAATTTTCCTGAACACATGCATTTGTAAATCAACAGAATAACTGTCAGAAGGGGAAAAAAGCAAAGAGCATCACCATGACTGATGATGGGGAACTAGCTGTCAGCTTTCGATGTCTAGCAATGTGTATGGAGAAAAATAAAAGAAATAGAAAGGAACAAAGTGGAAGAAATTAGAGGCTCTGTGTTCTTTCCCTCTCTGTGGTATTTCCCATGCAGCAATGATCTGTCTGTTAGTTTGCCAGCCCTCAAACTATTTAAAATAGTCACAGTACTAGTGAGAGTTCAGAATGCTTCTTTGTCAAGTATGCAACACATCAAGTATCCTCTATCTTTGCTGAATGATTGTCAACCTAATTTGAGAATGAAGGTAGGTTCCTTTATGATGGCGATAACAGCAGCCTATGGAAGAAAAATATCATGGGTTTGAGTCTACTCTAATTTACATTGGTTTTACAGCAGCGTATTTCTATTTGATTCAGTAGGGTTCCTCTTGACTTACCTCAGTATAAGTGGAAGGAGAAGCTGGCTCACCCACCACCAGAACTGTTTGATCTGAATACCAGAAGCCAAATTGAAATTGCTCATGCAAGGGGGTTGACAGTAATCAATATAAATAGTTTTTTCTAAACAAATTAATTGAAACCTGTCATTTTGTCCACCCACTAGTACTCCCTTGTGCTGTTGTATGACAAAGGTGGCTACAAGGGCATTCTGACACAAGACGGAGAGGGTGGAATCATATCCACTCTATCCCAGCTGGTAGGAGACTTCTCCAGCCTAAGCTCAGGCAGGAGTAAAAGGCCTTTTCTGTATTATGGCAACTGCACAAAACAAAGCTGAAATAAGTGTTGCAGCTAGTGACTTGGTTGCAAGTTAACCTTGCATGAATGTTGCAAGAATTTTCTGAACTTTTCTGTTTTCTGCATACTAATATTTTTGTAGATTTCTATGCACTTTGCACACATTTCGTATTCACACTGAATGTTTCTAAAGTACAGATCAGTACAGTCTATTTCAATGACTTCAGGAGTGCACTTAGCTGCAGAAGGAATTGTTGAGCATTTCTCTTTGTGTACAAATGGAGAGACATTTGTGCAGCTGAGCTATGGAAAACTTTACTGAGAAAACTTTAAACCACACAAAACCCAACAGCTTTGGGGGTTCATTCCAAACTTAAAACTGAGAGAAAGTGCCACAGAAAAATTGCTGAAGGTTTGCAAACATCTTGTGCAAACCAGGATACAGGTTGAAGGAAGGTTGGGCTGATTCATGGTTTTGCATCAAAATTCATTCAGTTCTATGACTGTCATGCAAAACTCAGGGAAAAGGAGTGATTTCAATTAGAGTTATTTCTGCTCCCTATATAAATACTGTATCACTTCATCTTGAATTCCAAGGGTCTGATTCTTCTCATTTGTAGTGAATTGATTCCACTGACTTCAAAATGATTGCTGCTGACTGACTCCAGCATGAATATAAATCACATATCAGTCCATGTGAGGCGTGCCCATTGTTAGTGCAGAGGCACTAACTTCATTCACCTTGTTCAAGTTCCTGCTCTGGGGATTCTGTACCCTGAGCAAACTAGTACATCCCGTTTTTCAATCCATGATCACTTTGTGATTACTTATCATCTTTACTGCCTCTAATATTTTTACTTCTCCAAGTTATTTCTTCCTCTGCCTGTTTGACAGAAGCACGTCCTTCTGCTTTCTGTAGAGCTGTCAGGAAGACTTTAGGTCTTCTTGTGCAGCAGCTTTCAAGGTTCTAAATTTGTCGTCATTCCACTTTGGAATAAACACAAAACCTTTCAAACATTTGTACAAAAACAAACTTGTGTGGAAGTGTCTGGGGTTTTTTGGCTCAAACCCAGCATTTATTGAAATGTCTCTTTCAGTTCAAAATCTGGGTGTGCAAAGCCTGCTAGCTGGGTGCTAGTCTAGGATGTAGAAAGAAGAATTAGAAACAAGCCTCTCAATCAGGCAGAGGAGGGACTTGACGCTGGGTCTCAAACTTCCTAGAACTAGTCCCTATCTATAGTAAACTTGTTTATCGGCTATTTGATCAACTACGATTCTACTAATCGGCATAACACTGGCAAAGACAACATCCTTTTTTCTTTTAAATGAGAGTCCCAAGGTGCTGTGCGATTCCCCACCCCAGGCTGAGCAGGAGCCCCTCAGGCTCCTTGCGCCACATGGCATCTGTGCGGTGATGTTCCCCTGCAAGCGGTTCCTCACGGGCTGCAGCTCTGTCCGCTGCCCCGCAAGTGGCTCTTCACAGGGCTCCCCATGGTCCTGGCTGTGCCTGCCGCCCCATAAGCACCTCCTCACAGGCTCCAGTGCCCCACAAGCAGCTTCTCGTGCCACTTGGCGATGTCTGCAGCAGTGTCCACTGCCCTGCAAGCAGCTCCTGCTGTCCCCACCAAAAGGTAAATGGGGCAGCACTTGAGCGGGAGCTGGCACTGGGGGGTAGGAGGAGCCGAATTTTCTTACTGGGGGGCCACTGGCCACTGCCTGTGCCTCCCCCCCACCCAGCAGCTCTCCATTAACAGGAATATTTGAATATCAGGCAACCTCCCGGCCCTGGGGTTGCCGGATATCAAAGAGTTTACTATACCAAGCTATGGTGCGAGAGAACCCTGTTTTCTCTCAACTCCCTGCCAAATATTGTCAAACCAGAAATGTTTGGGTTTCATGTAATTTTGTTTTGTCAGAAGTGTTTTTACCTGCTCTACCTTGTACTCTATGTGTCTCTTAATAATAATCTGAAATGCGAATTTGTTGACCAGCTCCTCAGCTGGTGGAAGTCAACGTAGTGCAATCGGCATCAGAGGCGTTATGCCAATTTATATCAACTGAGGATCTGAGCCAGCAATGTTAGGAAGAAAATGCATGCAGCCATCAAGAAAAGGCTCAGTGCCGTGAGTGGTTTGTCGCTACTACAGACTAACCCAAAATTCAACAAACATATTTCAACATCATCTTCTCTGCTCAGTATGCACACCAGACCCTAGAAAATGAGAATACATCTGTTGCATCTGGATGTATATGTTGGCAGCCTAGGGAAAAAATATTCTAGTGATTGATTGAAAAAAGCAAGAGGCTACATTTTGTCGGTGTTAAAAAGAATGAGCTATGGAGTGAATCATCAGACTGAGTAGGCAGATTTGAAAATGACAGAATAATAAAGAATAATAAATGGCTGAATATACAGCACCAGAATCAGTACTTAAATATTCCCCAGTATTTATGGTTGTGTATGAAATATGTACAGATTTCCAGTGCCATTGGCTCCTGGTATCGTGATATGTTTTGTTGTTGAGACTAAGCAGCAGCAGTGTAAGTTTGAAATAAGAAGAAATGTCAATTAAAATGGTAATTGCTTTTTTTTACTTCCCCCAAAGCTTGAAATATTGGATTTTGAAATCTGTCAAGATAGGAGTTTGAGAACTGAGTAACAGGTGGTGACTGGAGAAGCTCCGCTGACACTTGCCAGTTTCACTTAAGTGGAATTACACCAGATTATCACCAGTGTTCCCTGTAAAATGAGCATTTGAGTGGCTTCCCAGGAGATTCAGGGTCCACCAGCTGATTAGCAGAGTACCCATAGCTGGTAGCATGTGCTTCTAGTGATGGTGCATTTATGTGCATGCCTTAGTGCTCATAACTAAATTTATACCACCTATGGATGGAAAAAATTAGAGAACAATGATCATTCCAAATATAATTTGCATAGGCCTAATTCTGCTTTTGTTAAACTGTTGACAGACATAGGACTGTAGGCTGGGACCCAGTGGGGAGAGAGAGAGAGAGGGACCAGGTCTCTTTATCCTTCCTGGCCTTAAAGATTGAGGCTTCTTAACCAAGCAGGGAGCTGAGAGATAGGTGCTTTAACCTCTAGGCTGACAGACCCTCCAAATTATCTATCACAAACTTTTGTACAACCCTGCAAAATAAATGTTCAGGAGAAGCTGTTTATGTAATATGGCACAAGAGTGAGAGCTATACAAGTTATCTTGCTTTTAACTACTATTTTAAATAGTAATTTAAAAACAAATCCAATCTCATCAGGGTTTTCTGCTTTGCAGGCTATATTTGGGCCCCATCCTCCCCCTGACATGCAAACTGTGTAGTTTAGCTCGTCCGGGCACATAATAGCCGTTCACCTATATTCATCTCACACAGTCTCACTAGAATATTATCTTTGGGTGTAGTGCTTTGGTAAAAGGTGCCTGTACAATCATTTGCCATAGACCTTCAGAACCATAGAACAGGGAAAGGCTTTGTCTGCTAACCTTGCATGGTTTTACTCATGCCCATGTGTTGTATCAAATCCCAAAGACTTAATGACATCAAATTTCAAGGCTACATGACTGGTCCTTTATACTGTGGCTAGTGCCAGTTGAAAAGTATTTGTGATTAATCTATTTGACTGATATTTTCCCTTTAACGACTGGATAAAATATTGTTGTTTCAGACGTGACCCAAATACCTTCTCTTCCCTCACAAACATTGCTGCTGGGTAGATTTTAATAAAACCCACCAGCAGTTGGCTAAAATGCTCCAAATTTTCAGTCGAAGTAACTCAGCTGCACGTTTTCAGCCAGCTATTTCTTACTCAGTTTACTTGAAAAATTGAATGCTGGGTGCTTTGTGTGGGCAGAAGTTTTTCTCTGAGGAATCCTGTGATTCTGTAAATGCTTTCCTGGTAACACATGCTATGTCAGCAGAATTACATTTTCTCTCTCGCTAGAGGTAAGTGGTTTTTATGGCCTTTGGTTAACAGTGTTGCCCTTACAACTCTATCACCACTTGGCAGTTCACACTGTCAGGACTGAAGTTGGATGTGACAGATATCTGGACAGAAAATTACAGTAGCCTTCCAGCAGCGTTGTAGTGGAAAGCACTAAATGATTCATTTTGGATTATTTTTCATGTGATGTTTGTTTTTTCTCACCTCCCAATCTTGTGATTTTATTGCCCTCCTCAATTTTTTTCAGGAAGAAGGGTGCTTTCAAAAGCGCTGTCCTTTTGAGGGAACCCCATCTACACAGCTAGTTTGTATGTCAAAAGCAGCCCTTTTGATGCGCTGAGTGGCTGATGTTATGCAAATGAGGCACTGAATATTCATATCAGCACTTCATTAGCACTTTCAATCTGCTGCATTTACATGCCCCTTCCAAAAGGGAGGGGCAACGTAAACACAGCCTGTCTTCACAACTCCTGTTTTGGAAATAGGCGCTATTCCTCATGCAATGAGGTTTACAAATTTTGAAATAAGCCAATCGGCATTTTGAAATTATTTCAAAATTGTTGTGTTGTCTAATCACTAGAAAAATTATTTCAAAGTAACTGCTGTTATTTCAAATTAAATTTGCGGTGTAGACCTATCCTCAGATAGTTATTTCAAAACAATATCTGTTATTTCAAAATAAGTTTGCTATATAGACCTACCCTATCAGATTAACAGTTTGCAAGTGTTACTAACTGCAGCAGTAATTTTTTTTTAGTTCAGGTGGCAGAAGTCTGCACTGTAGTGCAAAAGTTCATGTGTTCTACACCGATGTTGCCCTATTCAGAGAGGCTCGGGCTTCACTGTAGCTGTACTTCAAAATAGCGTGCTCAATTTGCATTGTGCAAACTGTGTAAGTGATTTCAAGGTAACGTATTTCGAACTCAGAGCCATCCAAATGTAAAAGCTAAGTAAAGTAATATTTGTATAAAATTATCTGCTTAAAATGTAGGTGGTACTTAGCAGAGAGCAGATGGAAATAAGGACCAGTTTTAATTCCCTGAGTTCCGGGTATGGAAGGAATCAAAACAGTCCTACTCTGAGTTTTACCGGGGAAAGTTCAAAAGTACTTTATGTAAATGATATACTATGTCCTATCACAGCACATACTAGAACTTTTCTTGCCAATACACAAGCTAATGAACCAGAAATGTAAGACCATCTTGAAATAGACTGAAAAGGAAAAAAAATATCCTGCATATGGTTATTATTCATGTATTCTCACAAAGGTCATGATAGCATAAGATGCCTGTTCAGTGAATTATCTTCATGTGTATTTCTCCATTCTTGGTTTGATTCTTTCTATTGAGCTTTTGAAATAGGGTGCTAGCTTATATTCTTTCCAAAGAAAAAAAGCGAGAGTTGAATAAACAATCTCATAAAAGGAAATTAGAAGATATAGCTAATCTATCAAGAAAATGAATACCATGCAGGCAACAAAGTAAAGAGAAAATACTGTGGATTTGTAAGCCTGGTGTTGATTTAAAAAAAGAATGTGATTCTTGGCATAAAAAATAAATTTCAAATGATACCTTAAAAAGGAATATGGAATTATTTATGTTCAGAAATCAAAGCTTTCCCCATCTGCACTAAATCCTTTGTGTATGAGAATGAGTTATCATTTTATTATAATATATGGAGATATGCCTATCTTATAGAACTGGAAAGGACTTTCAGAGGTCATTAAGTCCAGTCCCCTGCACTCACAGCAGGACCTATCATCATCTCTGACAATTAGTTTTTTAAGTGTATTTGCCCCAGATCCCACATTGGGCCCATCAAGGGTTGAACTCACAGTCTTAAGCTTAGCAGGCCCATGCTCAAACCACTGAGCTATCCTTCCCCCAGTGGTTGCCAGTTAATGCCCTCTCACTGGTTATTATTTATTCTGAAGCACAAGACAGCTCCAAAACTTTTGTGTTGTCATATCGTATTTACCACATGATTTATCTCCCTTTAACAAGTTTGGTGGGAAACAATATTGAAATCTAGGTATCCAGAGCATAGACACAATTAATAGTCAACAATTGTACTGTATGTATCAATTATGGGATTCTGTGAGATGTCCTGAGGTGCTTCATACATACTTCTGCACCAGTGGTCACTGACATGCTCTTTCACAAAGTTAGTGGTACACTCCTTTGTCTGTTACATCCTGAGAGTGGAAGAATGAAGATGGTGTCTGAACCTTGCACAGGGAGTTGAGGAAATGAAGGTACATTATGCATTTCTCCTTGCCTCTGCTCCACACTTTGCAATGAAATGTATACTTACAGTGTATTGTTCAACCACCCAATGTCTGAGTGCTGCATAGGCTTGATGACAGGGTGTGGTCATTGGTAAGAAAATAAGGGAGACAAAACTTGAACTCAAGCCGTGGTTCTAATTGTAGCTTTTCCCTCATAGTACACGCCTCTTATCTGAGTGGCCGTGGTTCTGTATATCATGAAACACCCAAGCAGAGGTAGACTTGATCCAGTCCTTAATATTTATAGATCACTCTAAAGATACAAGAGTTAGCAAGGTTAAATATTATTCTTATATGTTGATTCCACAATCACATATCAGTTAGTATTTGCAAAGTGCATTTCTATTATATGGTCTTCTTCTGATTCTCTTGTTTATCTTTGCTTACTGTTTTTGCTTTCTTAGCTGCAACCAACACTACATAAAAACACTTGAGTCTTCATTTTTCTTTTCTAAAATCAGAACTATGTTGTAACATTGTAAATTAGAGGTCTGTGGAATCCCAGGATTCTCAGACTTGGTGTCATTTATTGTTGCTTTATACTCCATACTGCATGAAAATATTTGTCCTGGAAGAAGAAAAAGAGTGAACATAGAATCATAGAACACTAGGACTGGAAGGGACCTTGAGAGCCCATTGAGTCCAACCGCCTGCCCCAATGGCTGGACCAACTACAGTCTAAACCATCCCCAATAGACATCTATCTAACCTGCTCTTAAATATCTCCAGCGATGGACATTCCACAACCTCCCCTGGCAATTTAGTCCACTGTTTGACCACCCTGACAGTTAGGAACTTTTTCCTAATGTGCAACCTAAACCTCCCTTGCTGCAGTTTAAGCCCATTGCCTCTTGTTCTATCCTCAGGGGCCAAGAAGAACAAGTTTTCTCCCTCCTCCTTATGACACCCTTTTAGATACCTGAAAACCCCTATTATGTCTCCCCTCAGTCTTCTCATTTCCAAACTAAAAAAGAGAAATTGCCTAACCACAAAGGGACTCAAACCCACCATCTTCTGCTCTGAAGTTAGATGCCTTATCTGTTAGGCCACCCAGTCAGAGTACAGCTCCATTCATTGTTGGGAAAATGGGAATGGATGACACATAAGATGGGTAGAGTAATGCAACAAACTGGAGGATTTTTTCTCAAAATTATTATAATCCAAGACTACAAAACTCTGTTTCTTATCCTAAATATCTTCAGGGATCCAGTGACAATGACTTAAAATATGATTATATCCAGAAAAAAGAAATCAGAAACATTCAAATCCATCTGTGCTAACTAGGGCTGAGGAAACCATCTTAGCAGGAATGCGAACATTTTTGTACCAGAGAATTCAGGCCTGCTGAAGTCAACCCACGCTCCATTAATTTGGTTTCTCTTTTTGAGACTGGGTTTGATAGCAGCAACTCTGAGTAAAGCCAAAGAAGGAAATAGGTGGTCTTTACAGAGAACAGCTGACTATAGGGAATCATAGAATAATAGAATCATAGGGCTGGAAGGGACCTAAGGAGGTCATCTAGTCCAGCCCCCAGCTTCAAGCAGGATCAACCCCAACTGAGTCATCCCAGCCAGGACCTTGTCAAGCTGGGACTTAAAAACCTCTAGGGATGGAGATTCCACCACTTCTCGAGGCAATGCATTCTAATGCTTCATCGCCCACCTGGTGAAGTAGTTTTTCCTAATATCCAACCTACTTCTCTCCTTCTGTAACTTCAAACTATTGCTCCTTGTTCTTCTATATGTCATCACTGAGAACAGTTTTTCTCCATCTGCTTTAGAGCTCCCTTTCAGGAAGGTGAAGGCTGCTATTAAATCACTCCTCAGTCTTCTCTTCTTTAAACTAAATAAACCCAAATCCCTCAGCCTCTCCTCATAGGTTTTATGCTGCAGCCCCTTAATCATTTTGTTTCCCTCCACTGAACCTGCTCCAGCACAACCACATCCTTTTTACACTGGGGGCCCCAAAACTGGACACAGTATTCCAGATGTGGCCTCACCAGTGCCAAATAGAGGGAAACAACCTCTTCTCTAGATCTGCTCACAATGCTCCTCCTAATGTACTTTAATATGTTGTTAGCCTTCTTGGCTACAAAGGCACAGTGTTTACTCATATCCAGCTTATCATCCACCATAACCCACTGGTCTCTTTCCACTTCACTGCTGCTTAGCCAGTCAGTCCCCAGCCTATAACAATATTTGAGATTCTTCCATCCCAAGTGCAGGACTCTACACTTCTCCTTGTTGAACCACATCAGATTTCTTTTGGCCCAATCCTCCAATTTATCCCGATCACTCTGTATCCTAACTCTACCCTCCAACATATCTGCCTCTCCCCCTAGCTGTGTCATCTGCAAACTTGCTGAGGGTGCAATCCAGTCCCTCATCCAGACCATTAATAAAGATGTTGAACAACGCCGGCCCCAGAACCGAGCCTTGCGGCACTGTGCTTCAAACCAACTGCCATCCAGATATTGAGCCATTGCCCCCTACCCAATGGGTCTGATCGTCAAGCCAGCTTTCTATCCATCCTATAGTCCATGAATCCAATCAATACTTCCTTAACTTATGGGCAAGACTCTTGTGGGAGACTGTATCAAAAGCTTTGCTGAAGTCAAGGTATATCACATCCACTGACATCCCCATGTCCACAGAGCCTGTTACCTCATCATAGAAGCTAATCAGATTGGTCAGGCACAACTTGCCCTCGGTGTATCCATTTTGACTACTCTTGATCACTTTCCCCTCTTTCCAGTGCTCCAAAATGGATTTCTGGGGGATCCCCTCCATTATTTTGCCAGGGATTGAGGTAAGGCTGACTAGTCTATAGTTCCCTGGCTTGTCTTTCATTCCTTTTTTAAAAATGGGCACTGCATTTGCCTTTTTCTAGTCATCTGGGATATCCCCTGATCTCCAAGAGCCTTCAAAGATAATGGCCAAAGGCTCAGCAATGACATCTGCCAGTCCCCTCAGTACCCTTGCGTGCATTAAATCCAGACCCATGGATTTGTGTACATCTAGTTTTTGTAGGGAGACTGGGCTGTAATCTGATCTACCACTTCATGCAACTCATGAGATGGAAAGAGGCTAGAAAATGGACCACACATAGCTGGGCGGAGGTGGGGGGAGCAATCGCTGAGACTAGATCTCCCTGCCAATGCAGATATGACAGGCCACAGCCAACACACTAGGCCACAGCCAAACCGTGTGCGTCTGCAGATTGAGCTAAAAGTCACTACCTGGGACTGTAACATACTCATAGGCTATGTTTACACTGCAAAAACAAAACTCAACTTGCAGCTGGCCTGTGCCAGCTGATTCAGTTTCATGGGGCTCAAGCTGCATGTCTAGAAAATTCCTGTGAAATTATTTGGACTCAGGCTTGTTCCCAGATTCAAGCCAGGCTCCAGCATAAGTCCAAATGTCAACACTGTAATTTCATGGCCCCACAACCTGAGGTCCACAAGACTGAGTCAACGGAGGGGGCTGGCCTTGGGCAGTGCTCAGAATAAATTTCGTTGTGTGCACCAAGGCACGTGCAGATGTGACCACCGGTGAAAAACACACTGCCTGCTGTGGGAACGCTGTTGAACAGCTGGGTGGCATTTAAGTCTCTCCTGGGTGGGTGCCCAAGTGCTTAGGAGTGTGGTTGTACCCATGTTCTCAGTGAACTGGAAACAGAGGGGAACCTTTAACATGTATTACCACCAGGCCCTGCATGTACCGCCACTTGCTCACTGTTGTGGGATGCAGTGGGGAGTGCAGAAGAGTCCTTTTCCTCCATGCCTCCACCTGGACTTTGTGTCATGGTTTTTTGGACAACCTTAATCCTCTCTTCCATTTGTCACTCCAGCCCATACGTAAGAGAGAGAATTAAATATAATCACCTTCCAGTCTTCTTTCTTTTAAAACATGACACGTCATTTCCACTGCTTCGTATGGTATGAACTAGGATAAGCTGACAGAGATGAAATACTATTCTCCAGTACTCTAAACCATCTCATGTCTCCAGGCACAATGCTGAGCTCACTTCTCTGCTACTGTAACTCCAGTATACTGTCCGATGTCTCCTCTGGTGTGTAGCCATGCTGTCTGGGAATTCATTAAGAGCATTTTGAAAAGCCCACCCAAAATGTTCAACAGTGACAAAAGGACAGATATCATTTTCCTAATTCGTCTGTTTTTCACAGTACTATCCATATTCTGTGACTGGGGTACAGTTTTTCTCAGTTAGTCACATTGGGGAGCATTCAGAACCTCATGAACATATATCTCCCGACTATGGGCTCATTCTGCCCAATAATGAGTAAGGGAGTGGGTTTGTAGTAATTATCCTCTAATTATTCTGGTTTGTATTTTTGAGAAAGACATAAACAAGTTTAAGCCACTGGATAAGGATACAGGATGAATTTATAAGCTAGATCCAATAGCAACAGATAGGCCATTTACACACACCTCATGTCTCAGCTTTAGTAGGTGAATAATGCATTCCCTTATTCAGCAGCCACTGAGTGTCTCATTGACGTTTTCTATCATTTTTTCCTGAGGATTTTTACAGTAAAAGATTTTTTTTTAATATGGACAACATGACAATAAATGAACATGAAAAATGCAGATTTTTGCTGAATGACATTGCAGGAATTCCTTTTTCTATTGACCTGTCTTCCTGAAGAGCGACTCAGTGGGTGAGGTAAAATTTTTTACTGGCCCAATTTCTGCTGGGGAGAGAGACAAGCTTTGCAGCTTACGCAGAGCTCTTTTCCCACCTGAAGAAGAGCTCTGGGTAAGCTTGAAAGCTTGACTCACTCACAAACAGGAATTGGGCCAATAAGAGATTTCCTCACCCACTTCCTCTCTCTAATATCCTGGGACCAACAAGGCTATAATAACACTGCATGCTCTTTTATTGTAGATATTTTCTCAAGCACCCACTACGGTAGCATGGTGCTAATCATGTAGCTGCTGAGGTGGAAGAAATTTACTTGAAGGACAGCATCAGTTTAAACTTGTCCTTCACTCATACATATATTCAGCAATATAAATCAATGGGAGTCCAGAAGAGCTTGGCAAGAGCTGTGTAGCTTCTGACTTAGCTGGATTTTTGGAGGGTGAAATGTAGGGAGTCAAAATACTGGGTCATGCTGTTGATTGATTCAGAGAGCTTTGTGCGCTAAATGTGATTGATCTTTTATGTCTTTTTCAAGAGTTCTCTTTTGTAATCACCTTTGTTGACTCCTTCCAATTTCCTCTTTATTCTCATTTTCCTTCTGGGGCTCATGTGGGAGTCCCCTACATGGCAGTCTATGTCATCTGAGGAAGTAGAACTTACCCATGAAAGTTCATGATCTAATAAATGTGTTAGTCTTTAAGGAGCTACAGGACAGCTTGTTGTTTGTGAGGTATTTCTGTCCTCCAGGAGGGCCTTGGACTGTAGGCGCATTAAGGTAAAATTGTGTGTTCCTTTATGTTGGAACAGGAGTGAGCTTAGTCTCAGCAGCCAGTGAACAATAATAATGTTGATGCAGTAAAAATCCCAGTAGATAGAGTTGGAATGGCGGTCCATTACAATGTGAACAAAATTCGGCTCTTATACTATTACAGTGATAATGGCAAATAGATAGAACAGGCTGCATTTTGCTTTCTGGGCAGCTAGTTTGTTTCATTATGTAATATTACTCATATCAGGCCTTATTTCTCCTCAATATCATGTTCATTTTGACAGTAAACTTCAGCACATCCTTTAACACTGAGCATGTCGGTGTGGCTTTGTGGCTTATAAAAGCCAAAAGTAATGGTCTTCAAAACACATGAAAACAATCTTAAGTTCTCCTTATTGACTCACCCTGAGGTCACACATGTATGGTTATTTCATGCATGTATAGCAAGGAAGATGAACTCCTAGTTCATTTCTGTGATTCTCTTTCCTTCTCCCTCTGGATTCTTTCAAAACACTCAGAACTATTTTTCCACATAAAGCTTAAGTTCTCAGTGGTGCCTTTGGAGGAAGGACAGCTGGACCCTACCAAATACGGAATTTCTGCTGTCCTATTTAAATGTGGATTCTCTGTGTATAGTCACTCCTCAGTCTGTCTTATTCATATGAGACTGTAAACACCTTCGGGCAGGAAGTATGTTGTTCTCTAGTCAGAAGCACCGTGTCAGTTTATTAAAAGTAGTAGTTATTTAAAATGATACTCCCACTTTTTTCTGTCTCTGATGAATACCAAATAGCTTGTGTCAGAATTGGAACAATAAAGAACAGTAGGAATAATGAGTGATTACAATAAACAATATAACATAAAGTATCATACTACCTTTGCAGTGTGTGAAGAAAAACAAAATGGCCAAAAAACTCAAATTTGGGTACATAAAATGAGGATCCTCATCCATAATTAGGCACTGACATAAAAGTAGCCTGATTTTCAGTAGCGTTGAGCTCCAGGAGCTCTCAGGGAAGCCAACACCAAGAGGTAAATTAGGAGTTTGGTGGTGAGAGAAGAGGAACTCTAACTTGGGCGACTGAGAAGAAAGAAGAGACAATTGTGACTGCAGAAGGGAAAATGGGGGAACTCTAAGTGGTGGGCCAGCTGAGGAAGAAGTGAGGGGAATGGTGATGAAGGGTCTGCTTAGTGAATGGGGAGTGGAGGCATCTGTGCAGAATGGGTGAATGCTGAATGCAGATGTATGGGACACCTCTGATTGTACTGAGGGGGATTGCTGCTCAAAAGGTTGGGGAGGACAAGTCAGAGGAGGGTGTGGGGAATAGGAATGCTAAATGAGAGACGCTGGGGAGGGTATGAAGCACTGTTCAATACA
Organism: Carettochelys insculpta; assembly: GCF_033958435.1. Classification (NCBI taxonomy): domain Eukaryota; kingdom Metazoa; phylum Chordata; order Testudines; family Carettochelyidae; genus Carettochelys; species Carettochelys insculpta. Next base: position 25,621,251 of record NC_134140.1, on the reverse strand, counting down.
GCTAGTGGGAAAGCTGTTGAGAATGGAAGAGCATGAGGAACATGAGCAGCAGATAATGTAGGCAAGGGAGGGTATTGCCTTCCCAAAACTGTCTGTTCTCTGGTCACCCAGGGAGGTCAGGAGCTGAGCTGTGGCTCTCTGGCCTCATGGGGAGGGCTGGGACCATGGCATGGCAGCCTGGCTCTCTATCAGGTGTTTTGACTATCTTAGAAGGGTGCAGCCACACCACCCACTGGGCAGGTGACACTAAGTGGTCTGTGGATGGTCAGAGGGGCTGGGCTTGGCTCCACAGGCCCAGGGGAGAGGTTGCAGAAGGGGCAAGGCCACAGGTGGAAGGGGTGGGGCTGGGATCTGCCTTCCCCAGCTGGGCCTTCACCCCCTGCTCATGGAGAAGAACTACAATGGGGAACAGATGAAGAGATAACAGAGAGCCTGGGGGAACCTAATTACTGTGGGGTCAAGGTGGGAACATTGAGTGGAGGTGATGGCAGGGTGAATAGTTACTGGAGAAAATGTGAGGAACTCTGACCGGGGAAGTGGGAAAAAGATGAAAGTGTAACTATGCCTACTCTCTTCCCAGTTCTGGTCCTCATCATGGGCATGAACAGAATTTGAGCGGATGAACAGTTGTTCAAATGCACAGCCAGGCTGATTTTGTTCATGTTGAGCAGTTCACATAGCCTTAATTGGGTAGCTTTGAAGAATTCTCATCCAGTCCTTTTAATCCATATTCAGCATAGAATACAGAGCATAAGGACACTGTCAGGAAATTTTGTGTCTTAGGTATTCATGGAGGAAGTACTGATGTGAGAAATGTACTCCTAGATTTCCTATGTTAATTTTCAAGTTATTTACTGAAGACACTGGGAGATTCTCCTCTGTAAATGAGTGCTGATCAACATGTTTACTTAAGGAAAAGCTGGCCTCTCTTCTGAAAGAGAATCAATGACTGTTAATAATATAGTTATTTTAGTGGAACAGGCTAGGATAAACTGTTGTTTTCAGGAATACCACACTTCCAAGCTATTGTGCTAATTAAGTACTTTAGTCATCTGGCTGTAAGGGTTTTGACTACAAAGCTCTGCCAGTTTTAACCTGCAGCATTTTCCACATAGGGTGCTCTTTCAACTCTCCTATGCAAACCTGCACACAGACCCAGACTCACACTGAATTCCACATTAATTAAAATTGGAGCCCATTTCCCATAAAAGGACTGTGAATGTGAAACCAAAACTCATGAAGATGAAATGTGCTTTTCTAGCCAATAGCGTTTTATCTTAATCTGCACCATAACTCTAATACTTGACCTGGGGAGGAAGAGTTCATCTCAAAAAGTTACATTTTAGAAGACCTAACACTGAAGAAAAGGAATGATTAAGCAATGCCTCTCTCTGTGCTCACGCACAAATTTTACATATCAGACTAGCATAATTGTTTCCTTCAAGAGAAGCTGAGTCCCACTCAGAATCACTGTCTGCCTCCTAAAAATTCTTAGTCACCCACTTCAATCATTTGGTGGTGTATTTGTTCTTTAGGTTCAACCAAAATATAGCAATCGAGATGGATTTTCAAGCAACATGTCTCTTTGTTCATAAGCTTTCGTGAGGTACTACTCACATCAGCATCTAAAAAAGTGAGTTGTCTCCCATGAAACCTTATGCCCTAGTGACCTGATAAATTTGTTAGTCTTTAAAATGCCTCTGGACTCCTTGTTGGTTTTGCTGAAACAGACTGACATGGCTACCTCTTTGAAACCTTGTCTCTTTGTGATGTTGTCCTTCCATGTCAGTTAAGCTCTTTGGGGACTCTGCAGTTCATTGTGTCGGGTGAAACTTGACAGTGCATGAAATAAGGCCTTCATGGTTGGAAGTCAGAGGCATGCATGCGTTCTGTCATTCAGAATGAAACAATGCATGTTTTCCAAATGGAGCTGTTTCGTGACTGATAAAACAGAACAGGGTTGTCAATAATGATGAACTGCTTCTGCTCATCTTTTAGACCATTTTTAGGACTAAGTTCATGGGATCCAGTTCTGTTTTCAGTTGCAATTTAATGTGCATTTACACAGGTGTACATGAGAACAGGACCTGGTCCATTTTGTCTGTTTCTTTGTACCTGAAAGGAGCCAGTTATAATTATATGTTTGTTGATGGAGCATTGGTCGATCTCATGAGCTGCTTTGATGGCAACTGTATTCTTAGACTTGAAAGATGCTACATGAGTTCTGATATCAAAAGCAGTTCTGGGTGATAGGTATTTTTTTCTGCAGAATCTGATAATTCTCCAATATCAATTTATTAGATTACACATACCTCATAAGACTGGAAGGGACCTTGAAAGGTCATCAGGTCCTCTCCTGACCTCGCAGCAGGACCAGGCAGCACCCCTGACAGTTTTTTTGTTTTTTAAACAGAATCTTATTTGCCCTAGACTGCCTCCTCGAGGAGTGACCTGACAACCCTGGGTTTAGATGGCCCATGATCAAACCACAGAGCTATCCGTTAGTTTGCTATGGTTGTTGGAGACTGAATAGGTTCTGGAGACTGTGTGGGTTCTTGAAAGATGATTCACTCAAGGTGTATAAGCACATGTTCACTGTCCAAGAAACATTGGAAAGTACAGTGCTGTAAAGGTTACAGTGCCATCATCTGTGATTATATCAGCATTTGAATTGCCATGTGTTGATTCCTTGCAGCTTGCATTTGTTCTCCTATTCTTAAACTTTGGTTATCTAGGGAGTTTATTTCATATTGTTTTTTAGCTGCATGTTTTTCTATGAACACACAAAAAAGGTTGGTTGTTAGTGCTCACCAGATACTTAAAAAGCTTCTTACTACGGCTCTGCTGATCTGTCCTTAGCCTCTTCTAGCCCTAGCATGGTGTGGACATGCTTTCACAAGGATTAAAATATAATTGGAACAATGGAAATGGTAAATTCATCATCACTTGGAGTGTTTCAATCAAAATAAAAGATAAACTCTAGATAAACTCACCTGCAAGTTATTGGGTTTGATATTTTTCATTCAGAAGAACAATTTCTTTCATAGCCTGTAATTCCTGGGTAAAATTGAATGGCCTGTGTTACGCAGGAGGTCACACTTGATGGTCAAGTGATCCCTTTGGATTTCAAAATCTACAAGAAACTTCAGCACTGCAATGTAGATGAGCCAAGCTATTGCCCACAAGCGCTTTACTATGCTAATTTTTGCCCAAGTATTTTATACCTGCTTATAGTCTCAGAGGAGTAGCTGTGTTAGTCTGTAGCTTCACCCCGCATCCCCAAAAAGGCAGTCCTGTAGCACCTTAAAGACTAACAATTTTATTTATTAGGTAATGTGCTTTTGTGGGTGAGAATCTGATGAAATGCATATTACCCAAGACAGCTCATTACCTAATAAGTGAAATTGTTAGTCTTCAAATTGCTACAGAATTGCTTGTTTTTTGTATGGTTGCTTCTGGCATTTTAATGGGACAAGAACTCTATGCCAACTTGATTCAAGCTGTGAGCAGAGGCCATTGTAATGTATTTCAAAACTCCCTTCAGAAAGGGGAAAAAGTCCTCAAAAAATTGAAAATCTCTGCAAAATTGAAGCAAATTCCTGCACTCTTCTCCCACATGCAGATGTTTTATAAAGTTTTTAAATCTTTTTTCCCTGGCTGGTTATAATCTAGTGGGTTTAACTAAACTCTGTTAGGATGAACTAGATGTATCATGACTGATGGTTACAATCTAGCTAGAGTGGCTGATCAGTCAGCATTTATTCGAATGATGAATTATGCGTTGCAAGAATGAACATAACGCATAGTTAGCTGGGGAACAGCATAAATCGTTTAAAAAGAGTGGCACTCTGTAAGCTCAGATTCCATTGTAATGCATGTGTAGATGGAAGCAGCATGATAGTGACTGTGGGATCTATCAATAAGGCTACATCTACATGACAGCCCTATTTTGAAATTAGATTATTTTTTAAAATAACACAATTATATGAAAACGCTTTTAGAAATAGCACCCAGCTATTTTGAAATAGCATTTCCAGGTCTATAGCACTATTTTGAAATAGTGCCATTGGAGCCCATTATTGCCTATTTCAAAACAAGCATTTTTCCTCAAGAAATGAGGTTTACTGGAACTGAAATAATGCACCTGTTATTTTCAATTTATTTCAAAATAGCATGTGCATCATTTAGACAATGCCAAAGTTATTTCGAAATAACTTGTTATTTCAGGGTAACTTGGCCATGTAGCCATAGCCCAGGGGTCGGCAACCAAAACAGCGAGAAGAGACATTTTTTCCAAATCAGTAAAAAACTCAATAATTCAAGAGCTGCAATACATGTGACTACAAGACAGTCCTTAATAAATAACATCAACCCCCAATTTTAAGAACAGTGCACAAACAATGATTTGTATTGTAATACAAGTTTACTGCAGGAGATTCACACACTTTTTATATATTCTACTGTCTCACACTTTATCTGTGTGTTTGTACCACTGTCTTCCTGACGTTCACTCCTGAACCTTCTGTCTCCCTGGAGTATGCTAGGGAGCGTTATCAAACATTTTGAGATCACGTATAGTTTGATATTTACATATAAATTGTTCATTTTTGGGCTTTTAGACATTCACTATTTATGAAAATCATCAGGAGGTTTTTTTGTTTTTATTTTGTTGGTTTTTTTTTTCACTTATAGCGTTGGGAGCCACGAAACCACAAAGAAGCCTCAGCTTGCAGGCCCCTGACATAGCCTAAGCGCCCAACTTTTCTGGTGTTTAAAAATCTTGTATTTGCTTCCATTTACATTTGGAATTCAGCAATAAGTGCAACATGCATTAATGCTCCATGAAAACTGTTTCTTAGACACTAGCCAAGATTTTCTAACGTGTCTGGGTCACTCCATTATTGGGTATTCAACCTGAGAAAGCATAAAGAGCCCTGATTCTCATCTGGTGGATGCATAGAACTTTATGAAAATTTGGTACCTCTTTAGATATCTTGAGTTGTGCATTTGCTTTTGAAAATCTGTAACAGGAAGGACTGGATGATTTCATGGAGGATTGGTCATTCAGTGGCAGTTAGCCAGGATGGGCAGACATGCAAACCCATGCTCTGACGTGTTCCTATTGTCTGTCTGTGTGCCAAAAGCTTGGAATGGGTAACAGAGGATGGGTCACTTAGGCTGCGTCTACCTACCCGTCCCTTTCAGAAGGGGTATGTAAATGTTGTTGATCGGAAATGCTAATGAGGCAATTATATGAATATTCAGTACCTCATTTGCATGATGGCTGCCACCCAGAGTGTCAACAGTGCTGCTTTCAAATTGAAAACTGGCCAAGTAGTCAGGATTCCTTTGAAAGGAAACCCCGATTTCAAAAGCACCCTTCTTTCCAAAAAAATTGAGAAGAAGGTTACTTTCAAAATTGGGGTCTACTTTCAAAGGAACTCTATCTACATGGCTAGTTTTCCATTTGAAAGAAGCATTTTTGATGTTTCAGGAGGCTGCTATTATGCAAATGAGGCACTGAATATGCGTATCAGCATCTCACTGGCATTTCTGATCTGCAACATTTACATACCCCTTCTGCAAGGGAGGGATAGTGTAGACACAGCCTTGATGGTTACCTCTTCTGTTCATTCTTTCTAAAGCATCTTTTGTCTGACCCAGAAGGGACATTCTTTTTTCTTAAAATGTTGGCTTGTAACAATTACCTGGTGTTTTATACCTTCTCTGCAGATCCTGTCCGACACCAAAATGTCTAACATAACAATCAGAGTGAACTCTAAAACACTCCCCCCAGTTCAGCTCAGTCCATTGTTTGGTCAGCTTATTAATACTAGCGGTGTCGGAACTTGCACAGTGTCTTCCTGTGAGCTGCTGAGAACTCCTCCTGAGTGCTGAGCACCGTCAGCTCCCACTGAACACAATGGGAGCTAACAGTGCTCAGCAGCATCTTGTACTGTGCTCACCACTTTGCTGGATCAAGCCCTTGTAGCATGAGAGAACTTTCCTGGGGTTGGTGTCATGTTGCATTACAAGCCTCATCTCTTTTCACTGCTTTGATGCAAAGTTTAATCAAATCTGCAATAAAATCATATTGCATACGCAAACACATACGGTAGAAATACAATATAATGACAGAATATCTGTATTCAGTCAGGTTTTAATACTGTGCTAGAATCTATGTACAGCAGATGTGACAGGACCAACCCAATGAAGAAAAAAGATTAATGCTGATCTAGATTTGTGAGAAAGATGAAGTACACTGGTCACTCTTTAAAAATGGCCATTGCTTTGTAATGAAACAAGTTTATCCGTGTTTCTCTAACTAAAATCAATAATCTCAGAGCAGCAGCCATATTAGTTTGTCGCTTCACAAAAACAAGCAGTCCTGCAGGACCTTTAAGGCTGACAAATTTATTTATTTGGTAATGAATTTTCATGGGTAAGACCTACTTCTTCAGATGTTTACGAAAATATTATTTTTGAAAATTAGGCAATAGATAGCTGAAGAAGTGGGACTTACCCACAAAAGCACATTACCTAATAAATAAATGTGTTAGTCTTTAAGGTGCTACAGGGCTGCTTGTGTTTTTGCAAAAACAATAGGTTTTTAAGGGTGACCACTATACATTACAAATGTAGATATCACCACTGCCACCTATTGATGGAAGTAGAGAACTGGAAGTGTTTGGCTAACCACATTTTCCCAAATAAACTTGAGAGAGAAATAAAGATATTTGTTTGAATTTGTTCCAGTTAAGATATTTATACACTAGTTTGGGTTTTGGGGGATGCTTTGCATCTGAGTTGCATTTTTGAAAAAGTAAGGGAGCTTGAAAATTGTTTCCTAGCACATGTAAATACTGGATAAAGTTGAGGATTTCATGAAGTGGGGTTACGTTAACCCCACAGGTGGGCCAGGTCATTGAAGTCCATGGAAATCTCCCATAATTCCATTATCACCGGTACCAACTCTCCTGGTGGTAGCAGCATGTTAACTATAATGTTGATGGAGTATCAGCATTCTTACTACTATCTTTCCACAAATTACCATGCTAAAAATACCAATGCCTTGTCCACTGCTCCTGTGCATGTTGCTTTTATAGTCCAGTGGTGGATGATTTCCCAACATAATTAAGAGTATGCAAGATCTAATGCAGTGCAGAAATATTGTCACAGACTGTAATACACTCACTGGTCATTTAGAAAGTGTATAGATCATAGACGTTTTGGACTTCAAGTTTCTCTATGTTCATCTGTTTTTAAAATACAAACCTTCAAAAGAAAACAAAAAAAAATGAAATTTGCTGCACTTCAGAACCCTTAAACAGACTCATAAAGACCCATTTTGTGATAAAATGAAGTATGGTTATATGCACCATAAATGGTCCTTTTGGTCAAGCAATACAGTACATTGAAAGGGATCAGACATGAGAGTGAACAAGGATGGGGCAGTAGAAGCCTTATCAAAATGCCTCATGAGAACTTCCTATCAGCTAATAATTATGGAAGTGGAGCCTAGGGGTTATTGCTACAGCCTATGGGGTAATTACTGCAGCTATGCTAAAGGCTCTAAATGGAAGGAAAATCTCAAGCCTTAATAAAGACAAATAGATCTTTGCACATGTGATTTATGGGAAAATATCATAAAATACTTATGGTCTTTTGAAATTCTAAAGTATAACAAAGATTTTATTCAGAATCTAGAGTGAAAGCTGTAGGCTTTTGACTATGGTGTACAATATTTACTCAGAAATGTTCCAGATTCAAAGCTCTTCATTCAGTTTTCATTAAGATAAAATATCCATTAATGTGCAGAGTTAAAAATGGAAAATTGCTGTAAGATCTGAACAATATAAAATTAATAAGATATGTGTTTGAAGCAGATCATCTTTGGATTTGGAATGTTTATTGGGCCAAAATTCTTATAGGAGGAAAAAAGTATGAGTTTTTGTTTTTATTTTTTGGTTTTTTACCATCACTGTTGACTGTCCAAAAATACAATACAGGTTTTTTTTATCATGTACAATGCATTTCACTCAAGTAGTTGAAGACAGTCTGGAAAGTTCACACACAAAGCTTGTCTCTGAACGTATGTCTCTCTTATATGGCTTTGACACTACCATTGTAGCCCAGAATCACTCTGAAGGGAGGCTTTCAATTATTTTAGGTCTGAAATGTAAAAATTTTCAGAGAAGGAGAAGAGGCACTGCATAAAACTTCTCCCTTTGTTCCTTCTTATTTTGAAGTCTGTTCATAACGTAAGTATTAAGTTTATTCAAGCACCTCATCAACTGCCTTCTGGAAATACATCCAGATATCTTTCAACATACCTACAATCCTCTCCAAGATGAAGGTTTTTCTTTGCAGGTCAGGAGGTTGCAAGAAATGGATGACTCTGAAGGTCTTCACTGTGGAGGGAAAGTCTTTCACCATCAGTAAGGAGCAGGAGTAATAGTGAAGGAACATGGATTGCCAGTCAGAGGTCTGTTTGGGCTTCAGTGGTGGCCATTTACACTCAATGTGTGAGCTGTAGCACTTTTTATTTAATACTTTTGCTGTGCTGCTTCCCTGATGCCATTGATCAGTTTTAATTGTTGGATAGGAGGTTGTGAAGGCAGGAGTGAGAACATAAAGGTGAATGAGCTACAGGTTGAACCTCTCTAATCCAGCACCTTTGCATCCTGACTAGTGCTGGACAAGGGGATTTACTGGACCACAGGAAGTCAATATTGTCTAGCATGCTGTGAACACTTTCACTGCTTACTGGGCTCTTAGAAGACATTTAGAGTTAAATTATAGCTAAATAACAGCACAGAACACTGAGAGCCAGGACTTGGGGGTGGAAACAAACTTTATGGGACCATAGGAAACTTGGCCACATCCATGATAAGGGGTCATCCAACTAACTAAAATCATGCTGGATTATGGATGTTGCCGGATGAGACTTCTGGACTAGAGAGGTTCAACCTGTAGAAAGTCTTGAGAAAGGAAAATAGTTGAGTTGTTTCCACTGGAGTGTGTTCTTCAGGCACATACATGATGGGGCCAGAACCCTGGCAATGTAATGCTTTCTCCATACAGCTGAGATCATTCATCACACTGGACCTTATTGTGCTGAGACAATGCCCATCTGGCTAACATCCTGCCATAGTTTTAGCATAGCCTGTGAACAGTGGAATACACCACATCTTAGGGTAGGTCTGGACTGCTTGAAAGATTGACTCTGACTAAGGCGCTCTTCCAGAGTTCCGTTTGGTGTACCTGGTAGAGATATGCAAAATTGAACTGTCTGGGGTCAGCGGTTGACCCTGTAGTCCTCAATATTGCAAAGAGTAAGAGAGGTCAATGGGAGATTTTCTCCCGTCGACCTCCCTCTGTGAATATGGCTGAGTAAGTAGCTTACAAGTAAGTCGATTCGATTCTAGCTATGCACTTCTGTAGCTAGAATTTCGTATCTACAATTATCTTACTGCTTAGTGTAGACCTGCCCTCATGCTTCAACTGAGATACAAAGTCAGAAGCACACTGCCTTTTATAATCTGCTTTCCTTATTAATGTCATGGTTTGGATGTGTCACACAGGTAATGTTAATCTTTTTTTTTTTTTTTTCAAACTTGCCCTAAACTACCCAGGTCAAATTAGCCCCTTAGGATATGGCTGGTCAATGTGCAGTATATTTCGGTGTGACTCAGTGTAAAATATTAAAGCTCCAGTCATGAATTTTGTTGCTGTATCAACCTGTTAGAGAAGAGCTCATCTGTAATAATTTATTTTTTTAGTGCGTAAGACCAGCAAACCTGGATTGCTGGCAGCTGGGAATGAACTTGCAACCTTAGAGGCTAAAGCTTTGGGCTCTACCACATGAGCTAAAAGCCCTTTCCGTCTTAGCTAAATGTGTAGAGCAGAGACTGCACTTTCCCTTGTCAATGGTCTCAGTGCCTCTGAAGTTACAAGTGGATCAAATACACTCCAGGGTCAGGTTTATATTTATCCTTGCATGGCTTCAATATTTCACCCATAATTCACTTCTTTTTACCTGGACTTTCTTTTTTTTAATGGTGACAGCTAACTGCTGGACATCATCTTGTACTATTATTCATTCCAGACAGCTTCTCTTTGTACAGTGTTCTCCACATCCTAGACTAAAACTTGTGCACATGATTGGTCATTGCTATGGGGAATATTTTGACAAAACGGAAAAGTACAGTATGTGACACAGAGATCATGTGACACCTTGTAGATTAAGAGGTTGTTGATGGGTTGTTTTTCTCTAATTTAATACCCATCTTTCTCCTAGGTGAAATATAAGATTTACTTCTATGAACTACTTCTGCTTAAAGAGTAAAATAATTAATAAAAAAACTAGCTGTATATTTAAGAAAACAGGAAGGGATTAAAGTGTACTAAATGTACAGTGAATTCTGTCCTGTTTTTCACTGTTTATTCCATATGGCACATTGTTAAAGTAGAGCCATGGGTTTATTTTCATTAATTGCATATCAGCACTGAAAAACAAAGAGTTGAGGTTGTTTACTGAATGTTGTGTTAAAATTATGATCGTTCACTTTACATTCTAATAGCTTCCTGATTGGGAGCTCTGTAAAGAGCCATGTGACCACAGCCTAGCAGCGGGCAGCGATCGTAGAGTAATGTGGATAATTTATGATTTTTTGATGTAGGCAGCAGCCTGCTTTTGTTTTTCTCTCTTTTGGGGGTTCTTACATGTTTTCTGAATTTTAAGAAATAAAATATTATGCCACAATCTTCCAGCAAGAAGATTAATATATTTTCTCTAACTTTCCAATGTTTATGCCATAAATGTAAGAGCTAGAGCTTAGTTAGGGCTGAAGTAATGCCTGCAAAAGCCAGTAGGAGTCTTTCCACTAACTTCAGTGAGCTTGGATCAGGACCCTTATTGTGTGAAAGCTAAGACCACTTAGTGTCTGGTTGCTATAGTAGTAGTAGTAGCATCCTTCAGTCTACGTAGCGCTCCTACCAGTAATGGACGAACTGGACCAGGAACCAACTGTGGATGAACTGAAGAAAGCCATCGACAGCATTGCAGTAGGAAAGGCCCCGGGCCAGGATGGTATACCACCAGAGGTAATCAAGTGTGCCACAGACACACTCCTGGAACCCCTACATGAGCTGCTGTGCCTGTGCTGGAGAGAGGGAGAGGTTCCACAGGATGTGCGTAACACTGACATTGTAACCTTGTATAAGAACAAAGGAGACAGAAGTGACTGCAACAATTACCGTAGAATCTCCCTCCTAAGCATCACTGGTAAACTGTTTGCTCGCGTCATCCTTGGCAGACTCCAGAAGATTGCTGAGAGGGTATATGCCAAATCACAGTGCAGATTCCGCGCAGAGAGATCTATTGTTGACATGGTCTTCCCTCTGAGGCAGCTGCAGGAGAAATGCAGGGAATAGAGGAAGCCACTCTATATTGCCTTCATCAACCTGAGCAAGGCCTTTGACTTGGTCAGCAGGGGTGCACTGTTCAAACTGCTCCACGAGATAGGCTGTACACCATGGTTACTCAAGTCTTTCCATGAAGACATGAGAGGAACCATCCAATATGACGGCACATTATCGGATGTTTTCAGCATCAGGAGTGGCATCAAACAAGGATGCTTCCTTGCTCCAACATTGTCTGGGATCTTCTTCATACTCCTCCTAAAGCACTGGTTGCTATAGGCGCTGAACAAACACAGTGAGCTCATGCTAGAGAAAAAAAAATTGTGAAAACTTCCTCCATCAAATATTCCATAAAAGGTGTCATGCTATTTAAAATTACAATCTTGTGAATTTTAGCAGTCAATAGGAGGAGTTGATCTAGCTTCCTTTGATGAATCTATTTTTTATTATTCTTTTGGTATGAACCCATCAAACTCTCAAATGGAACCTGCAAGGAAAACGCAAAAGAGGAAGACCTTGTGCAATGTAGAGAAGATCTAGTGAGACTGAAGGACAAAAACTGGGGTATTCCTGGGGTCAGCTAGAAGTTTTGTCCCGAGACAGGGTGAAGAGGAGGAGTCTTGTAGATGACCTATGCTCCACCCAAGTACAAGGGTTCAAGCCGACTCACATACACAGCGCCTCATGTGAACAAGCCAGGGCAGTTCCACTGGATGACTGTGGGGGCTGGAGGCAGTAGACTGGTGCAGGAGTGAGGACATTGTGCACAGAGTGGACCTCAGCTCTAAGTGCACAGGATGCAATGTATCAACAGGCCAACATGAGCCTATAACTGAGTTGCTCCCACCATCACCTTACTTTCCTCTTGCTGCAGGAGGTTTGCGTAGAGGGCAGCAGAGTCTATTCCAATGGGCAAGAGCAGGTTTTACAGAGCAGTTCAGGAGGTACTTCTTCCTAAGTGTATGAGGAAAGGCCATCCCCTCTTGCTTTCTACACACCTGCTAAGACCCACCCAGGCTGGATACTCAGGCTGACCTCCAGAGGGCATCTGCGTAGAGACTATGCTGTCTCCTTACTAGCAGGTTAGACTTTGCCCTTTGAACAGAGCAGCATTCTAGCATGGCCTGAGAAAAGAAACCTGCCAAAAGGAAGCTATTCTAAAAAGTGCATCCTGGGGGCTTGGATATGCATCCACAGATAAGTAGTTCATGAATTCTAATTCAGCTCCTGCAGACACCAGCTGTGGCTTTGGGAATTTATGGCCAAATTTTCAAAATATGCCTTTCATTATGGGCATTTCAATTTTGAACTCCCAAACTGAGACAACTAGAGATACTGAGAAACCACTTCTTGCCTACAGACGACAGCCTGCCAACCTTAAAGAAATCCTCACAAGCAACTTTAGATCACAACACAGTAACTCTAAATCTGGAACCAATCCCTCCAACAAATCTCGCTGACAACTCTGCTCACATATGTATACCAGCAGTATCATCACAAGACCTAACATCAACCACACCATCAGGGGCTCTTTCACTTGCACATCTACTAATATAATACATGCCATCATGTGCCAGCAATGCCCCACTGCAATTTACATTGGCTAAACTGGACAGTCTCTACATAAAAGAATAAATGGACATAAATCAGACATCAGGAATGGTAACATACAAAAACCTGTAGGAGAACACTTCAATCTCCCTGGACACTCAGTAACAGATTTAAAAGTAGCAGTTCTACAACAAAAAATTTAAAAAATACAGTGGAAAGAGAAATTTCTGAGCTGCAATTCATTTGCAAATGTGACTCCATCAACCAAGGATGGAACAGAGACTGGGAGTAGTTGGCCCATTACAAAAGCAGTTTCTCCGCTCTTGATGTTCACATCTCTACATTAGCTACTGATAATGGGCCATATCCCACCTGACTGAACTGACTTGATTTCTCCTCTCTTGATGTTCACGACTCCACATTATCTGCAGATAATGGGCCACATTGACCCTGACTGAATAGACCTTGTCAGCTCTGGCCCTACCATTTACTCAGACTCCCTCTTTAAATCCTCTTCTGAAACCCCTCCCCCCAACACATGCATCTGATGAAGTGGGTCTTTGCCCATGAAAGCTTATGCTCCAAAATATCTGTTAGTTTATAAGGTGCCACAGGACTTCTATTGTTTTTGAGAAACCATTGTTCCCATTGTACTTAGATGGAATAGTGGGACCTTAGCTGCTTTAAAATTCAGGCCTGTATGTACCTTCAGATGGGTAACTCAAAATGGAGATGATTAACATTAAAGTCCCCTTTTGAAAATGTGACCCTTGTGACCCCTAAAGAATAAGACTTCATTTCATAATATGATGTAACATGGGGTTTGCTTTGTAAGTCTGCCCTGATTAGCAAAAAGCTGAGTCCCCACCACTGGCTTTCATTGTCTATATGGAGCTTGTCTATACTAAGCCGTTCGGGGTCGAACTTCCAGAGTTTGTTTTGCATATCTGGTGAAGATGCGGCAAAATCAATCTTTCTGGGGTTGGCAGTTGACCCCTGTACTCCACTCTATTGCGTGGAGTAAGGGAGGTCAACATGAGAGTATAGTGTCTAAGTCTTTACTAGGGAAATAAGTCAATTCTGTAACATCAATTCTAGCTGCACAAATGCTATAGCTAGAACTGCATATCTGAAATTGACTTATTTCCCTAGTATAGACATAGCCTCATATGTAATCACCATAAAAACTAAGGTTTGTTCTTTCACTGCTGACACAACCCATAGTATAAATCTTTAGAATATGATGCTGTACTGACATGCTGTTGAAACATCTGTCAGATACAGTTTAAACTTGCTTACACTCATTCCTGTAGAATCACCTACATTTCCAATGCTTGGGACATGGGAAATCTCCTTGAGAAAATCACCAGAAAGTCACCAAGAAAAAGAATGAACAATCATTGGACAGGAAATTGAAATAATATCTGAGATTTCTGCAAGAGCCAAGGAGTGGAATAGCAACTGTTAAACATGAGATAATAGACATTCTGAACTGTTGGCAAGTGCAGGTGTGAATATTTTCTCCAGGAATCTGAGAAAATAGCTTACAATGGCAATGAACAGCTGCCAGCCAAAAGAATTCTGTTCTCAAAAAAAAAAAAAAAAAAGCGCTTTGGCAAAGTAGAAGGGAAATTATGTCATTGGTAGGAAATTATGAACAACCTGGAAAATGGCAGCAGCTAAGACTGGTAATTGTGTGGTTGCTGCAGAATATGAAAGCAGGAAAAAACAGATGGCCAATGTTAGTTCTTCAGTTCCCTCAGGCTGAGTAACAACATTATTAGTAATGGATTTCAACAAAGTAGGAAAAGCCAGCAGCTGTATGATTGCAGAAGTGCTTTCCTAAGGTGTTTATATTTATCTTAGCTAATGGAACACTAGCTGATATGCCTTTTACTCATGGAAATTTCTGACCTTTTCTTAATCTTACTGAGCTCTTTGTCTCAATTATGTCTTGTGGCAGTGAGTTTCACAGATCAATTGTAAGTTGTACAACAATATTTACATCATTGTATATAAAAAGTATTTTCCCAATATCACTAGGTTTCACCTTTTTCTTGAATTATAAGAGTGGAAACTGAAGTGTACTGTTGACCTTCTCTGTGCTATGATTTAGTTTATTTACCCCATCATGTTCCCTTTTACAAATATGATCTGTAAATTAGATAGTCCTAGTCTGTGTAATGTCTTTCCCTAGCTTATATTTGCTTTGCCTTTATCTGGATCTTTTCTATTTCTTCTATGTCCTTTTGGGGAGGAAATGAATGCAGTATTTGTAGTAAGGACATACCATTTAATTTATATTATGGAGTTAAATTTTTTGAATATAATTATCTCTTTAGCACTTTTTAATGCAACCTTGCTCAGTATGCAGTGGTGGCCCAATAAGCAGATATTTGCATTTAGCTGCACACATGCCTCTCTCTCTATTGTGTGTGAGCAATTCAAACTTTTTCTTCCAATAGGTTGTATCTTGCAAGTCAGTTTCTTCTGTGAGATGGTGCATACCTGCCCTTTGCTGATCCCTTCTGGGGACCTCAAGATCTTATTCCATGCTGCTCTGGAAAAGGAAGTACAAAGGTGGGACTTCCCAGGCCTGCCCAGAGGGGCCAATCAGAGCCTGGCAGGCTTAGATAAAAGGAACTGCTTGGCCAGAGCAGTTCAGACCCAGTCTGGGACTACAAGAGCAAGAGAAAGGGGCCTCCAGTCTGGCCAAAGGAGCCTAAGATGCTCAGAGTTTTGTTCTGGCTGCATTTGATTAAGCTGACCAATCAGACTTATCTACACTGGCGAGTTACAACACAGAGGATACGCCTGATACGCTTTGATTTTTGAAAGCACTGAAGCGAGTTTTCAGAGGTGGGAGAGTTGTGTACAACTGGCTTGGATCTATGTGCTACTACTGCTGACTTAGATCTACTCAGATGCAAAACAGGGTATTGATGGTTCTCCTGCCTCATGGTAATCAGCCTAACCGATCTCATCAAAAGTGTCACGCAGCTGCTGGGAATTCTGCCTCCACAGGTTCCTTGGCAGAGCTGCTGTGTTCATTGTTCCATTAAGGAGAACATTTCCACACCACTGTGCAAACAGGTAAGTGGCGTAAAGTCCAAGATGGAATCTGCAGTCTTGCAAAAAAAAACCCCTTGCTTTCCTTCTCACCCTCAATAGCAAAATATCTTCCAGAGTGAACAGAGCCTGTGGAAAATGTGTTAACATTACTTATTATAAGGCTCCCCTGCAAGGTATGCTCTCCCCAAAACACACCTGCCCAGACTACAGTAAGGCCCTGCACCAATGAATTCCTCTGCTCCGGTGGTTAACTCACCATTTTAGGGGTCTTGGGTCTTATGTGTGCTCACCCTTGGACACCCAGTCAGTGATAGGTATGGGAACAGTGCTTGTGGTTAAAATGAGTCGTGTCTGTGTTCTGTCTAGTACTGACAATCGGCCCTCTGTAAAATGTTGCATTTTGGTTTCAAAAATTTAATCTTGGGATCCCAGCCTCCCCTGCTATAACTGGCTGAATGGCTGCAAAGGGCACAGAGGCGGCCTTGGATAAATAGGATGTGTTGTGTGACCTTATGCTTCAGGCTGCTGCTGAAAAGGCAGAACTGAAGGAGACCAGCAGGCCAAGGAAGCAGAACTTAACCTCTTATTTTATAGATCATAGAATCCTAGGGCTGACAGGGACCTCAGGAGGTCATTTAATCCAGCCCGCAGCCTAAAGCAGGATCAACCCCAACTAAATCATCACAGCCAGGATTTTGTCCAGCTGGGGCTTAAAAACTCCTAGGGATGGAGATTCCACCACCTTTCTAGGTAAAGCATTCCAGTGTTTCACCACCCTTCTGGTGAAATAGTTCTTTCCTAATATCCAACTTACACTTCCCCCTCTATAACTTTAGACCATTGCTCCTTGTTCTGCCATCTGCAACTACTGAGAACAGCCTCTCTCCATCCTCTTTAGAGCCCTCCTTCAACTGCCTGCTGTGAAATCCCCGCTCCTTACTCTTCTCTTCTGCAAACTAAATAAGTCCAAATTCCTCAGCCTTTCCTCGTAGGTAATGTGCTCCAGCCCCCTAATCATTTTTGTTGCCCTCTGCTGGATCCTTTCCAATGCATCCGCATCCTTTCTATACAGGGAGACCCAGAATTGGATGCAATATTCCAGATGTGCCCTCATCAGTCCCCAGTAGAGGGGAATGATAACTTTTCTAGATCTGCTGGAAATGCTCCTCCTAATGCACCCCAATATGCCATTTGCCTTCTAGGCTAAAAGGGCACAGTGTTGACTCACATCCAGCCTCTTACCCCCTGTAATCCCCAGGCCCTTTTCTGCTGTACTGCTTAGCAGGTTGGTCCCCAGCTTGTAACACTGCTTGGGATTCTTCCCTCCCAAGTGCAGGACTCTGCCCTTGTCCTTGTTGAACCTCATCAAATTTATTTTGGCCCAAACCTCCAATTTATCTAGGTCACTCTGGACCCTATCCCTACCCTTCAACTTACCTACCTGTCCCCTCTGTAAATTTGTTGAGGTGCAATCCATTCCCTCATCCAGGTCATTAAGAAAGACGTTGAACACTACCAGCACTAGAACTGATCCTTGAGGCACTCCACTTGAAACTGACCACCAACCACACCTTGAGCCATTGATCACTACCTGTTGGGCCAAACCACCTAGACAGCTTTCTATCCGCTTTGCATCCATATGTCCAATCCATACTTCTTTAACTTATGGGCAAGAATATTACGGGAGACTGCATCAAAGCTTTGCTAAAGTCAAGGTAGGTCGCATCCATTGACTTCCCCATATCCACAGAGCTATTTGCCTCATCATAGAAGCTAATGAGATTGGTCAGACATGACTTGCCCTTGTTGAATCCATGTTGACTACTCCTGATCACTTTCCCCTTTTTTAAGTGCTTGAAAATGGATTCCTTGAAGATCCCCTGCATGATTTTTCTAGGAACTGAGATAAGGCTGACTGGTCTGTAGTTCCCTGAATTGTCCTTCTTTCCTTTTTTAAAGATGGACATTATATTTGTCTGTTTCCAGTCCCCATTCAGGACTTCTCCCGATCACCATGAGTTTTCAAAGATAATAGCCAAAGGCTCTGCACTGTCATTTGCCAATTCCCTTATAACCCTTTGATGCATTAAATTCAGACCCATGGATCTGTGTATGTCTAGTATTTCTAAAGAGCTCTTAACATGGTTTTTCCCAATGAGAGCTGCCAACCTTCTTCCCATACTGCATTGCCTAGTGCAGTAGACTGCAAGCTGACTTTGTGAAGGCAGAGGCAAAAAAAGCATTGAGTACTTCAGCTTTTGCCACATCATCTGTCACAAGGTTACATCCCTCATCTGGTAACAGCCCCACACCCTCCCCGATCACCCTCTTATTGTTAACGTGCCTCTAGAAACCTTTCTTGTTACCTTTCACATTCCTTGCCCGCTGCAGTTCTTGTTGTGCTTTCACTTTCCTGATTACTTCACTGCATTCTTGAGCAATATATTTTTACTCCTCCCTAGTTATCTGTCCAAGTTTCCACTTCTTATATGCATCATTTTTTAGTTTAAGCTCTCCAGGGATTTCCCTGGTAAGCCAAGCTAATTCCCTACCATATTTGCTTCTCTTACTGCTGATAGGGATAGTTTGTTCCCACGTCTTCAATAAGGTTTCTTTAAAATACTGCCAGTTCTCCTGGAAGTGTTTTCCCTTCCCATTAGCTTCCCAGGGGATCCTGCCCATCAGTTCTCTGGGGGAGTCGAAGTCTTTTCTTCTGAAATCAAGGGTCTGTATTTTACTGCTCACTTTTCTTCCTTTTGTCAGGATCCTGAAATCTACCTTCTCGTGATCACTGCAGCCCAGGTTGCAACCCTTTTTTATTTCTCCTACTAGCTCCTCCCTGTTCGTGAGCTGCAAGTCAAGCTGCACACAGCCCCTAGTCATTTCCTTCAGCACTTGTACCAGGAAGTTATCCCCAACATTCTCCAGAAACTTCCTTGGATTTTCTGTCTGCCACTATGTTGGTCTCCCAACAAACTTAAGGGTGATTAAAGACTCCCGTGAGAACCTGTGATGTGGAAGTTTCTCTGAGTTGTCTGAAGAAAGCCTTGTCTACCTCATCCATCTGATCTGGCAGTCTATAGCAGACACCAACCACAACATCACCTCTGTTGCTTCCACCTCTAAGCTTTACCCAAAGACTCTCAACTGGCTTTTCTGCCTCCATATACTGGAGCTCTCAGCAATCATACAGCTCTCTCACCTACAGTGCAACTCCTCCTCCTTTTCTCCCCGTCTGCCCTTCCTGAACAGTTTATACCCTTCCATGACCGTGCTCCAGTTATGTGAGTCATCCAACCAAGGCTCCGTTATTCCTATTACCTCACTCTTCTCTGAATGTGCCAGAGTTTGTAATTCCTCCTGTCAATGACTACAAGTTGAACCTCTCTAATCTGACACTCTATTGCCTGACAACATCTGTGATCCAGCGTGATTTTAGTTAGCAAGATGCCCACTTATCATTGACGTGGCTAATTTCCCGTGGTCCCATAAAGTCTGTATACAGCCACCACTCTCTGGCTGGGTCTACACCAGAGCGTTTTGATGACAGATTGTTGAATGCACTCTGCATTTGCCACGACAGTATTATCCTTCAAAAATTTGAGGCGTAACAGAGTACTGTCAACTGAAATGCAGTTGCCGGGCAGCCCTCTGTGCAGAGCTGCCATTTCTGGCACTGAGGGCAGTGCAGTCTGGCAGTTCTCTGTGAACAGAGCAAGTTGTGTGAAGATGAAATCTGTCGACAGAGGTTCTGTAGAACTTCCCTGTCAACAGTAACTTCTGTTGACAGATGCTTCTAGTGTAGACATAGCTAAAATTTTATGGAGAGCTTGGAGGACAGTTTTTTAAAATATGTCAAATCTATCTGACCAAGCATGGCCATTTTATATTCTTATGTGATTATCATGTATAGCTACAGATTACCTCTCCTAAGAGTTGTTACATACAGCACAGGAGCCGATGTTTTATTTTATCTTCTCACCAAAATGAAAATGGGAAAACAATATGGGAAAAAAACATTTAGGAAAAATGAACTGATGAAGATTGAAATTGAAACACGGTTGTGAGCATAAGAATAGGTGAAAGTGCCAAAACTCTCCATAGTACTGAGTGTGAAAGCTGCACAATTAAAATGAGCTTTGAAGTAATTGCACCTGAGTCTAGAAAGGTTGTACAGAGAGAGAAAGTGAGGTGTGTAGCCTTTTTTGCATTCATTTGCAAGTTTAACTATATTCATGGCCTGTCAATATGTTAGAAAATTGCAGGCTTTTCATCCTCACATCTCTGCAATTAAATCTGCAAATATACGGGTCTATCTCTGGCAGCTGAGCTAGGTAAGTAAACAGACTCCTGCAAAACAAATTATCAAAGAGCACTTTGGTGATGGATCACTGGAAGAAAGAGTGTCTGCACACAATCTTCAGAAACAGAAAACATTATTGTAGGATAACAGAAAACATTACTGTAGCATGGCAACTAAGCGTATTTATGTTGACAGTGATACTTAGTCTAAATTTCTGGTTTTACTAGTAACGTTCACCTATTTGCCCAAATTTTCCAGACCTGAAGACAAAATAGTTTTGGAATGTTCATCCAAATGTTACCCATTAACATACAAATATTCTGTGTTGTTTACTTTCAGACTAAGCTGTTTGCAGTGTTATTTGTGGCATGCACTCTCTCAAATCCTATACCCACAATCACACAGCAGAACTTATGGGTACCAGCAAGGTCCCATATTGATCCATGTGACATGAAGCTCTAGAATCACAGTCTACACATCAGCAGTGTTGATTCCTTTTGTCATACAAGTGTAAGCCCTGTGACGAGAAGCTCGTGAGAGGGGAAGTAACTGAGCGAAGTCTCTGCTGGAGAACAAGTGTGACTGAGTGAGGCAGTGCCACCTCTGAATATCAGCTGTACTATCTGCCTCATCCCTTTTACTTACTAGCTTGAGTTCTTTGCTGTAATCTACTAGAGAACAAGGGGAGTCAGTTGAGCAAGGCAGTGCCTCATCTATGTATTTACTGTGGATAGCTTGAGGACACTGGGATTTAATTTGCCCAGGTTTTGTACTAGGGGCCAATATTTTGGAGATCATCCTGTTGGGAAACAGCTGAGTAAGGCCTTGACAATGAGAGGGCTCTGGATTGTAACTTCTGTTGACGGATGCTTCTAGTGTAGACATAGCTTCAGTGCTTTGTGGTGTTATATAGCTCTAATTTAACCCTAAATGTCTTCTAAGAGCCCAGGAATCATGGAAGTGTTTGTATTACCGCTAGACAATATTGACCTCCTGTGGTCTCTGCTTCAGTACCAGTCAGGGCCCAAGGTTGCCAGACTAGAGAGGTTGAACATGTAGTTAGTATCCTTCCTAGCCTTTTGGGAAGGACTTTGAACTTTTAATAAAATGTTCTTAGATGTAAACATCTGTTCTCCTTGTTCCTGCCATAATCCGCTTTCAACTAAAAACCCTCACATCAGTTTTGCCAGAATCTGGGAATGAGCTACAGGGAATGGATCACTCGATGATTACCTGTTCTGTTCATTCTCTCTGGGATGTCTTTCATTGAGCACTGTCAGAAGACAGGCTACTGGGCTAGGTGGACCTGTGTAAACTGTTCTTATGTATCAGAGACGTAGCCGTGTTAGTCTGTAGCTTGTAGAACAACAAGAAGTCTTGTGGCACCGTATAGACTAACAGATATTTTGGAGCATAAGCAGCTCATGCATCTGATGAAGTGGGTCTTTGCCCACGAAAGCTTATGCTCCAAAATATCTGTTAGTCTATAAGGTGCCACAAGACTTCTTATCTTCTTATGGCTGTTCTTAAAGGTGAATAGCCAAAATTCCATCTGAATGAACCTTTCTCAGTGCCCAGTGGTTCAGCATGTTTTCTGTGACATTCTTCCAACCCAGTAAGTAAAATATCAGGGCAGAGGTTCAAAAATGGGCTTCACACCGACCACTATGTCATGATGCTAAAGTTTACTAGCCTCATGCCACCTCATTGATTTACTGGAAAAATGTTAGATGGGTCATAAACAACAAATGGCACAATAAAAAGGCAATTGTGAAGGACCATTTGATTGTTTTACATCATTTATTAGAATGGATTCTTTCCAGCGCCCTAGTTTTTGGGTTGTAAATCCAGTTGTTCTGCTCCTCTCAGTTGTTGGCTTCCTGCTCTAAAAGACTATTCATGCTCCCCTCTCCAACCTAAGCCACAGAAAATTGATAAGATAAAGGAAATAGTGGAGACATTAAGAGGTTGAAGCAAAGCCCTTCAAGGTCAGCTTCAGTGGGCTTTGAATTATGACTTGGATGAGCTTGAGCAATTTAATGTGGGTACACTGGCATTAAACGGGGGGACAAAGGGGGAAGTTGCACAGAGGCAAGGGCCCAGAACTCCAGATGCCACAGCTGCTGCTTTGGCAGTGGCAGTGACCTGACCTCCAGGACCCTTTGCAATGCTGTGGCAGTGCTGCTCCACTGTTCTGTGCAGCTCTGAGGGTAGGGAGCCCAGTGCTGTAGTCTGAGCAGTGCTAAAGGCTGACTGGTCTAAGCCTTGCCACTTCTGCCACTGGCCCCGTCTCTTCCAGGGGCATGGAGGCAGACCCCCTCCCTACTTGGCCCAGGCCCACGGTGGTTGTAAACCCCACTGCGTGCTCTCTACCAGCAGTGCCCATAGCTGCCACGAGACCTGCAGCAAGGTGGGAGGAGTCCCAGCTCTGGAAGGGTGTGGCCAAGGGTGGAAGGGGTGGGGCTAATATATTTAGCCTTTAGTGCCACCCGAACAGTGGTACTGCCCCATCCTCCCCTCAAAGCTGTATGCAGTAGCAGAACTGCAGCAGTTCAAAGGGGCCAGGAGGCAACTGGCCCCTATGCCATCCCCATTGGATTGGTCGGCCTGCTCTCTGCACAGAGAACGTCTTTCCACTGAGGATTTCACTTGTTCTGGATTTTATAGCAGATATTAATTTCTAATTTTTACTTTGAAATTTGGTAGAATGTTTTCTTTTTGGACTGTATATATATCTGGAAGACACCACCAGTCTGATACTTTCTAGGATCTAGAGAACAAAGGGAGGCTGAAATGGTTTCACTGTCAATGGTGAGCAAAAAGTGATAGCACACTTATAGCTTTTCTTCTGTCCTATGCATGACTAAGACAATCAAGCTTCTAGGATCAATCTGCTATTTACAACAAAATACTGAGTAGCAGCCAGTTTATCCTGAGCAAAGAGGGTAGAAGGAATGAACTGGTGAAAACTGGCAAATACTACAGCACTTCTAATCACTGCATAGTGAATTGTATGGAAGCAGCACAAGGAATAGGCACAGTTCAATGCCTGACTTAGTTTACTTTTTGCAGGTATAATGGGATTCTACTTTGAGCTAGGACCTCAGGGGTCCTGAATCTTGATTTGACAGCTCCAGTTCATTTGTGTGGATATTCATAATAGATGAAAAACCTTGAAGTTAATTCATTGAGGGTGTGTTTACACTAGTCGGCTACTTCAAAGTAGCCGGCACAATGTCAAAGTAGCATGCGTCGTGTCTACACACGCTGTGCACTACTTTGACATTGAAATTGACGTTAGGCAGCGAGACGTCGAAGTCGCTATTCCTATCCGAAGATGGGACTAGCGCCCTGCTTTGACGTTCAATGTCAAAGTAGGGTGTGTGTAGATGATCCGCGTCCCGCTACTTCAAAATAGTGGGGTCCTCCATGGTGACAATCAGCTGAGGGGCTGAGGCACTCTGTCCAGCCCCTGTGGGGCTCTATGGTCCCCATGCACAGCAGCCCTTAGAGCACCACGGATCCAGAGTTCCTGTGGCAGGAAGCTGAGAGCGTGCAGGCAGCAGCACACGCATGTGCTAGCCCTGCACGCCCTCTACACACCTTGAACATCCCACCCAGTGCCATGGAATCCAGCCAGCCCCCAGGGCTCCCCCCGCAAGGGGACCCAGGTACCCCTGGCAGCCAAACCGGGGGTCCAAAAAGAAGCGGGGCCCCTCCTGGTCGGAGGCCGAGCTCTGAGACCTGCTGGGGCTCTGGGGTGAGAAAGAGGTGCTTCACGTGATGGGGAGCAAGCGGCAGAACGTGGAAGTGTTAGCCCGACTGGCTGAAGGCTTGGCCGCCCAAGGTCACCCTGCTCGCACTCCGGATCACATCCAGAGCAAGGTGAAGGAGTTGCAGCAGGGGCCTGAGCTCCCTGTAATAGGGGTAAGCGGTGGGGGCAGCCTCAGACTGTCCCAGAAGCCATCCTGGGCCCCCGGGACACCTCCTCCCCCCGCCCAGCCACCCTTGATACCATGGTCGATGAGTCCCAGCAGGCCTTGGAGCCACAGTCTGGTCTGGAAGCCAGCCCCGCAACCCAGGGCCCACCTGAGGAGTCCTGCCTCGGGATGGCGGAGGAGGGTCCAGCAGCGAGGAGGTGGGGCTCCTCACAAACCTCCCCTCTCAGAGCACCAGCCGGGTGTCCGCCCACCGGGGTTCCCCCGACCGCGGCAATGGACGGTCAGGTACGTACCCCACAGGGCACACACCCCTGGGCCACAGGGTAGGGGCACCAGACACGACCAGGAGCCTCACACACCCCCAGTGGACCCCAACCCACAACTGCCAAGCCACAGCATGGTCCCAGGACAGTGGCATGGCTATCAGCACCTGTCAGCACCCGCACCCAGGGACAGCACTGTGCCCTAACCCCAAGGGCGGGGGGACCATGCAATAGGGACACCCAACAGGGACATCACACCCACCGACGGGGATGGAGACCCAGAACCCAAGGAGGGGCAGTGAGGAACGGGCCACAGGCCAGGGCACAGTACTAACAGCCTTCCCCTCCCTCTCTCCCTCTCTACAGCTGCACCGTCCGAGGCCCCAGGCAGCCAGGCACCCTCCATGGTCCCCAAGACCCTGCCGGAGGTCAGCCACCAACAGTGCCCAGGGACACCCCCAAAGCCAGTGGGATGGGCATGCCACCGCTGGACCCAGGGGGTGGCCCCCATGGACCCCCAGCTCCTGGCGGCTCTCTGGCGGCAGGCGGAGGTGGCCGAGGAGAGACTGAGGTTCGACAGTGGGGAGTGCACCTGGCACTGGGCGGCATAGCAGGAATTCAGGGGGGTATTCTGGGACATAGTCGGGTTGATTGGGGAAGCTGTCACCCGGCTCCTGCCCCCGGCTACCCCCATGCCGCCCTTCCCGCCACTCCACCTGATGCCCCCCGCCACCCCACCTGCCACGACCCCTGCCACACTGCCTGCCTGGCTGTCTGCCGCCCCACCTGCCATGCCGCCTGCCTCGCCACCTGGAGCCCCACCTGCTGTGCCGCCTGCCAGCCCTCCAGGACTGGAGCCCACTGGGGCTGAAGACTGACCAGTGGAGGCATCCCAGCCATTCCTGCCAGTCCTCCCAGCCCCAGCCAGCTGCGCTGGGGACCGCGGATGGGGGGGGGCGGGTCGCACCCCGTACCTGCTGGGGTCACGCCCCTCTACACCCACCCCAGACTGATGGGCCGACAGCCAAGCCATCTGCTGGGCCCCCATTTGTATATAGTTGTGGCCCTTGTATATAGTTGTTCCCCTTGTATATAGTTGTCCTCCTTTGTATAGTGGTTGAAGTCTTGGTTGTGCACATACCACAGTTACGAGTTTTCAATAATTCACAGTTTTATTTTCCAAAGAACCTGAGACGTGTGCTTGTTGGGGGGTGGTGTGTGGGCGGAGGAGGCAGTGTGTGGGCAGTGCAGGTGGCGTGGGGGGGGCCCTCCGGGGAAGGCCAGGGAGGTGCTCAGGGGTCTCCCTGATCAAAATGGGCCTGCAGGGCCTCATGGACCCATACCCCCTTGTGATGGGCCTGGGAACTGGGTGTGGCGGACGGCTGGGGGAAGCCCATGCTGGCGTCGACGGCCCACCCCTGGACAAAGGCCTCCCCCTTGCTCTCGACAATGTTGTGGAGCATGCAGCACGCACCCACAACCTGGGGGATGTTCTGAAGGCCAACGTCCAGGCGGGCAAGGAGGCACTGCCAGCCTCCCTTCAGGTGGCCGAAGGTCCTCTCCACTACCTGGCAGGCGTGGTTCAGGCAGGTGTTGAACCTCTCCTGGCTGGCGTTGAGGTGGCTGGTGTACAGGCGCATGAGCCAGGGCTGGAGGGGTAGGCTGCATCCACCACGAGGCAGAGGGGCACGGTGGTGTCCCCCAGAGGATGTAGGTCCCTGCCTCCAATTGGTGGCACAGGCCTGAGTTCCGGAAGATGCGAGCGTCGTGTGTGCAGCCAGCCCCCGTAGACATCCTGGAAGCAGCCCCGGCTGTCCACCATGGCCTGCAGGACCACAGAGTGGTAGCCCCTGCAGTTGATGTATCTTCCCCCACTGTGGTCCAGGGTGCGGATGGGGATGTGGGTCCTATCCAGGGCCCCAAAGCAGTTCAGGAGCCCCATGGCGGCAAATCCAGCGCAGCCCCACAGGAGAACACTGAGCCCTGCAGCTGCCAGACTGCACTCCTAGGCCTCCTGCCACCAGATAATGGGGCTCCTCAGCCACTCCACCTCTTCCCCTGAGCATCCCTCCATCCCCACGCCTCACCTTACCTCCCTGAGCTTGAGGGCTGCCAATGAGCTATTGGCTGAACTCCAGAAGCTCTGGGAGGGTGGGGGAGGAGTTGCTGAGCAGGGGGCCGGCTTTTCCCCATGTGCACTCCAGTCTGGGAGTATCCAGAGGAATGCCGGACTACAGAAGTCTGGACTATAGAGATCCACCCTGTACTTGTTATAAATGCATTTCTTTCCAACTAGTATGCAAGTGTCACATTTCCTTAGCTAGTGATTGATAAGTTTACCTTCCTGGATAAGACATAACCAGGGTAACCTCCCGCAAGTCTGTAGCCACATGCTGCCTTGCCTCAGAATAGATAAAATAAGTGGAGCAGGTTTTATGGTAGCTCCCTTATGTGGGGGAAGGCCCCTGTCTAGTATATGTGGATCCGTGGGCAGCAAGCATAAGCCATGCTCTGAATTAGTCTCAGGTAGATTAGTTTAAATATAATATTATAATTTGACTGTTTCATAACATATCTCCATTCACCAAGTAGATCATAGCTATTGTGAGGCTATATACAGTGTGAACAGGCTAGATCCAATTTCTTTTAATGATATTTTGTGTTTATAAAATAATAAGTGTTTAATGCTCATACACCATTTCGAATATTTATCTTATGCGTAAACTTCACCAAACCTGAAACCGAAGGACTGAGTTTATAATAATTAATCTCGAGAGCCTTTTTGCATAGTCATGAAAAACTAGCAAAGATTATGAAGCAGAATTCCCATTTGGTTAATTTTACAGAGCGCCAATCCAATCTTACTCCCACTGAAACAATGCTGGGTTTTGCCATTTATTTCAATAGGAGCTGGATCAAGCCCTTGAGCTGTATTTCCTGAAATGAGAAATCCCATTAAGATTTTTTTAATTCCATCACTAATGCTACTAAACCTACTTCATTATGAAACAGGAGGCTGCAGCCTGCAAAGACCTAAGCTGAAGTATCTTTACTCACTTCAAAAGTGCCAGATTGGGCTTAAAGTGTGAAAATATAGGAGACTTTGAAAATATTTGGGTAGACGTTGTAACAGCATATGCTGTGAAAATAATTTTAATTAATCTACTACCCATTTCATGTTTCTTGTGAACATGTTGAATTTTGGGTATCTATCTAAAGTCATGTCTTGAGAATTAATATGTATTATTCTGATTAACAAAATGTAAGGGTGAATAGTAAACTGGAAAAAGTAAAACCAAACAGGATATGTGGCAGCAGAGACAAAATTTAAGTGAATTACCCAAATGGACAGGTCTTCAGTCTGTGTACATCGTTGTAACTTCACTGAAGTCACCAGAACTTTGGCAATTTACAATTTTAATTGAGGATCCACCCCAGGAGGCTTAAGTTTATCTAGAAGTCACAAAGTGGTAAATTTATTCTGTCTCTGTGCTATTTTGGGGAGTTAATTGTGATGTTGATGGGTATATCCAGTGGCATCCTGTGACAATTTTAGCAAGACACACAACACCTCCCCTGTGCACCATAGATGGTCCAAAATGACTTCTTCTGAGATTAGCAGAGACTTCAGTTCAAGGCAACTTGACTTCAAGATGGCATGATGGGGAGTGCCACCCAGGATAAGCACAGTCCTTGTCCTCCCCCACCCCCTACATGACCATGCTCCCTTTAATAATGCCCAAATCCCCCCAGTCCTTCTGCTCTGTGGAGTACGTAGCCTTATGGGGAATGTTGCAGGGG
Organism: Carettochelys insculpta; assembly: GCF_033958435.1. Classification (NCBI taxonomy): domain Eukaryota; kingdom Metazoa; phylum Chordata; order Testudines; family Carettochelyidae; genus Carettochelys; species Carettochelys insculpta. Next base: position 25,592,896 of record NC_134140.1, on the reverse strand, counting down.
TGGTTAGCATGCTGTGAGACAGTATGGGGCGGAAATGAGAGATTAGGAGAGAGTGGGAAACGGAGGTTCATCCCTACCCCAATTACTGCCCCACCCCATCATCCTTGTTCAGACCTGTCAAATGGGCACTTCCCACTGCTAATCACACCCTCTCCCTGCCACCTGTTACAATGAATAATTGATTGTTAACTTACTTATTTTGGTGCAAGCCATGTGAAAATGATGCCATGTCAAATGGAAACTAACAGAATCTGCACAGCATGCACTTCCTTCGGGTCACTAAAAGGACATCAATAGAGTTATCTGCCTTGGGGTAATGTGTGTGTTCCTTTGGAAGTAGGCTGGTTTTACTGACCCAGCTCTCCTGCACAGAAGAGAAACACTTCTGAATTTGCACATGTTCTCTCTGTACTGTATATAATGCAATTCCATTTCTTATTTTACAGAGATATCAAACCTGACAACATACTGCTGGATGAACATGGTGAGTTCCTACGATTATTTTATCCATGATATTTCAATTTCAGGGCCCCATTGGCTCTGTGGTTAGTGCTGTGTGAGCTCCTCTGAGAGGCTGGTTTAATGTGCAAGGTCTGGTCTCTTTGCAGTGACCTGTCTGTCAGGTTTATCAGCTGTCTTGATAGGCTCCAGACAGAGTCCCCTCTAGCCACATGAGAGACTCCACCCAAGCAATTAACGTTCAGGTATTCACTGAGGGCAGAGGCTTGGTGTGTGGGAGGAAGTGGAGTGCCCAGTTGGTACCCACCACAGGTGTCGCCCAGGAAGAAGTGACGTGTCCATATGGCTAGTAGGCACAGGGCATCTAGAGAAGCTCCATGTGCTTCCCCTGAGCACCAACTCTGCAGCTCCCATTGACCGAAAACCACAGCCAATGGGCTGCAGGGATGGAGCTGGAAGGAGGGCACAAAGCCCCAGGCACCAGCTCCCAATGGCTCAGAATTACAAAATGGTGGTAGCCAGTGCTCGGGAACAGTGCATGGAGCTTCTCTAGCCACCTCTGCACTTAGAAGCCACAGAGACATGCCACCATTTCCTGGGAGGCGACCAAGGTTGTGCTGCCCAGAGCCCATACGCTGAACAAGCTCCCAAACCCCATCCTGCCAGGGGCCAAACTATCAACGGCCCAGTCAGCAGTGCTGACCAGAACCTTCAGGATCCCTTTTTGGTCAAAAACGAGATGCCTGACAACCCAATTGAAAACATGATCTGGACACAGACTAAATATACAGAAAATATTTAAAATGTCATGATTTGTAAACCAGCCAATTATTTTTGAAAGTGGGAGCTGGCAGTACTGATATATTAAGGTTCTGGTTAATGAATGTGGCTGTTAGGCAGGTGCCAGCTGTTGCTGAAGATTTTGCTGATTACATTACATGTTCATATGGAAAAAATGAAGAATCCAGACTGATTCTGCAGTCCATATTCCATTTTTTGAGGTATAAACTTAAAGCGTCTTAAAGTTATGTATTGTGCCAGGGACATTCATATTTTTATTTTTGTCATATTGATTACAATAGCTGGCAACTTTTTTTTTGGTAAAATAATTCAACATTTAAAATTTTTACTCACATTTCTTTCTTGTCTGAGTTTCTTTATTGATATGGCTGAATGGACCAATTTCACAGAGCTAAAAACAATTACAAGCCACGTCAGCCAGGATGAAGAATTTCATCAGAAGAATGTGAATGATAAATGGAACTGTTTAAGAACACTTCTTGGGATGCCTGGAAGCCACAGTTGAGGAAGAAAGCACATTGGTTTACAAACTGACCTGTTTTAGAGGGGAAGTGAAGGCTGCTGTACAAATAAATATGCCAAATGGCAATAAAGAGGAGATGATAATAATGAATATAAATAACGCATCTAGGGATTGTGGAAAATTGGTCAGGAAAGTAAAGGGATACAAGGAGAAGTCTATGGATAGCAGTGCTAAGGACATTAAGGAGTCTTTAAAATATATTAGGAATAGAAAATAGCCTGACAAATGTATTGGTCAATTACGAGGTAGTAATGGTATAATTATCAATAATAATGCAGAAAAAGCAGACATGTTCGTAAATACTTTTGTATTTGGTGGGGGGTGGAGGGAAAAGATAACACAGTCTCATATGATGAAAACACTCTTTCCATTCCACTAGTATTCCTGGAGGATGTTAAACAGCAGCCAACGAAATTAGATATTTTTAAATCTTGTAAGCAGATAACATGCTTACAAGAGAGTTAAAAGAGTTGTCTGAGGCACTCACTGCATCTTTAATGGTGATTTTCAGTAAGTATTGAAACTCGGGAGATGTTCTAGAAAACTTAAAGAAAGTTAATGTGCCAATATTTAAAAAGAATACGCAGAAATACTCAGATAATTATTGTCCTTCCAAACTTTGATGAGGGTGTTCAGATGGGATTAGAGTGTCTTGGAAAGACCTAAATAAATTGCTAGGAAACACCTGATGGGAGACTAGGGATTGACAAACGCTCACCGATGATGAAGCCCACCTAGGCTGGGGCATGCTGAACTTGTGGAGCTCCAGGAAGTGAGAACAGAAGGGGGCTGTAGTGTGAAAGTCTGCAGTCATTCTCTCGCCTCATGAGAGAAAGGGGAAAGCTGGGGTGGGGGTGGAAGGGAGAGGAGCAGAAGAACTGTGAAGGGATTTACTCAGAAGCGTGGTAGAAAAGAAAGCTGGCTGAGCAGGAGGAGGACCAGGGAAATGGTAGAGACCTTGGCTGTGGTTATAGGGTCCCTGGGGTGGAGTCTGAAGTAGTGGATGGACTTAGGGTCCTTTATCTGCCACAAGGAAATTGGCATAGTCTTGAACAGCAAAATTACCTGGAATGGTGCCAGGGCAGCTGGTTTGGTGAGACTTTATTACCTCCGGAAGAGGGCCAAACCACAAACGGAGACTCCCAGAAAGCACCAGCGCCCGCAACACAAGTGACAAATGTAGGGTAGCATCAGACTGGGTGGAACTAATCCCCATACTCAGCCACTTGGGGGCACCTTGATAATATACACTGAGCAGGTCAAGAGTGACTTCAGGGCTCTGAGGGCACAGGTGAGGGAGTTTGGGGCACAGGTAGTATTCTCCTCAATTCTGCCTGTCGGGGTAGGGGCCCAGGCAGAGACAGGTGCATCCTAGAGGAGAATGCCTGGTTTCAAAGATGGTGTCGCCAGGAAAGCTTTGGCTTCCTCGACCACGGGATGCTATTCCAGGAAGGACTGCTAGTCAGAGATGGCGTTCACCTTTCGAGGAGGGGAAAGACCGTATTTGGACACAGACTGGCTAACCTAGTGAGGAGGGCTTTAAACTAGGTTCAACGGGGGCAGGGGAGCCAAGCCCACAGGTAAGTGGAGAACATAAAAACCTGGGGAGGTGGGTCAGAAATGGGAGGGAGCATGGGCGACAATGCCAGAGTAAAAAGAGGGTCAGGGCAAAACAGAGGCAAGATCAAATCAATATCTTAGATGCCTATATACAAATGCAAAAAGTATGGGTAATAAGCAAGAAGAACTAGAAGTGCTAATAAATAAATACAACTATGACATTGTTGGCATCACTGAAACTTGGTGGGATAATACATATGATTTTTATGTTGCTATTGAAGGGTACAGCCTGCTTAGGAAGGATAGACAGGGAAGAAAGCGGGGAGGTATTGCCTTATATATTAAAAATGTACACACTTGGACTGAGGTGGAGATGGATGTAGGAGATGAACATGTTGAGAGTCTCTGGGTTAGACTAGAAGAGTTAAAAAACAAGGGTTATGTCCTGCTAGGAGTCTACTACAGGCTGGTGGAAGAGGTAGATGAGGCTTTTTTTAAACAACTAACAAAGTCATGCAGGGCCCTGGATTTGGTGGTGATGGGGGACTTCAACTATCCAGATATATGTTGGGAAACTAATACAGCAGGGTACAGACTATCCAGTATGTTCTTGGAGTGCATTGGAGACAATTTTTTTATTCCAAAAGGTTGAAAAAGCTACCGGGGGAAGCTGTTCTAGATTTGATTTTAACAAATAGGGAGGAATTAGTAGAGAACTTGAAAGTGGAAGGCAGCTTGGGTGAAAGTGATCATGAAATTATAGAGTTCACAATTCTAAGGAAGGGTAGAAGGGAAAACAGAAAAATAGAGATAATGGATTTCGGGAGGGCAGATTTTGGTAAACTCAGAGAGCTGGTAGGTAAGGTCCCATGGGAAGCAAAACTGAGGGGAAAAACAGCTGAGGAGAGTTGGCAGTTTTTCAAAGGGAGATTATTAAGGGCCCAAAAGCAAGCTATCCCGCTGCATAGGAAAGATAGAAAATATGGCAAAAGTCCACCTTGGCTTAACCAGGAGATCTTGCATGATCTCAAAATAAAAAAGGAATTGTATAAAAAATGGAAACAAGGACAAATTACAACAGATGAATATAGGCAAACAACACAAGAGTGCAGGAGCAAGATTAGAAAGGCTGAGGCACAAAATGAGCCCAAACTAGCTACAGGCATAAAGGGAAACGAAGGCTTTTTATAAATACATTAGAAACAAGAGGAAGACCAGGGACAGGGTAGGGCCCTTGCTCAGTAAGGAGGGAGAAACAGTAACAGGGAGCTTGGAAATGGCAGAGATGCTTAATGACTTCTTTGTTCGGTCTTCACTGAGAAGTCTGACGAAGGAATGCCTTAACATAGTGAATGCTACTGGGAGAGGGGTAGGGTTAGAAGTTGAAATAAAAAAAGAACAAGTTAAAAATCACTTAGAAAAATTAGAGGTCTGCAAGTCACCAGGGCCTGATGAAATGCATCCTAGAATACTCAAGGAGCTGATAGAGGAGGTATCTGAACCTTTATCTGTCATCTTTAGAAAATCATGGGAGACATGAGAGATTCCAGAAGACCAGAAAAGGGCAAATATAGTGCTCATCTATAAAAGGGGCAATAAGAATAACCCAGGAAACTACAGGCCAGTCAGCTTAACTTCTGTGCCAGGAAAGATAATGGAGCAGGTAATCAAAGAAATCATCTGCAAGCTCTTGGAAGGTGGTAAAGTGACAGGGAACAGCCAGCATGGATTTGTAAAGAACAAATCATGTCAAACCAATCTGATAGCTTTCTTTGATAGGATAACGAGCCTTGTGGATAGGGATATACCTGGACTTTAGTAAAACATTTGATACAGCCTTGCATGACATTCTTATCAAAAAACTAGGCAAATACAGTTTAGATGAGTCTACTATAAGGTGGGTGCATAACTGGCTGGATAACCATACTCAGAGACTAGTTTTTTATGGTTCTCAATCTTACTGAAAAAGTATAACAAGTGGGGTTCTGCAGGGGTCTGTTTTAGGACCAGTTCTGTTCAGTATCTTCATCAACGATTTAGATATTGACATAGAAAGTATGCTTATTATGTTTGCAAATGATACCAGGCTAGGAGGGGTTGCAACTGCTTTGGAGGGTAGGGTCATAATTCAAAATGATCTGGATAAATTGGAGAAATGGTCTGAGGTAAACAGGATGAAGTTTAATAAGGACAAATGCAAAGTGCTCCACTTGGGAAGGAACAATCAGTTTCACACATACAGAATGGGGAGAGACTGTCTAGGAATGACCACAGGAGAAAGGGATCTAGGGGTTATAGTGGACCACAAGCTAAATATGAGTCAACAGTGTGATGCTGTTGCAAAAAAAGGAAACATGATTCTGGGATGCATTAACAGGTGTGTTGTGAATGAGACACAAGAAGTCATTTTTCCACTCTACTCTGCACTGGTTAGGGCTCAGCTGGAGTAGTGTGTCCAGTTCTGGGCACCGCAGTTCAAGAAGTATGTGGAGAAATTAGAGAAGGTCCAGAAAAGAGCAACAAGAATGATTAAAGATCTAGAGAATGTGACCTATAAAGAAAGGCTGAAAGAATTGGGCTTGTTTAGTTTGGAAAAGAGAAGATTGAGGGGCAACATGATAGCGGTTTTCAGGTATCTAAAAGGGTGTCATAAGGAGGAGGGAGAAATCTTGTTCTTCTTGGCCTCTGAGGATAGAACAAGAGGCAATGGACTTAAACTGCAGCAAGGGAAGTTTAGGTTGGACATTAGGAAAAAGTTCCTAACTGTCAGGGTGGTCAAACAGTGGACTAAATTGCCAAGGGAGGCTGTGGAATCTCCATCGCTGGAGATATTTAAGAACAGGTTAGACAGATGTCTGTCAGGGATGGTTTAGACAGTACTTGGTCCTGCCATTAGGGCAGGGGGCTGGACTCGATGGCCTCTCAAGGTCGCTTCCAGTCCTAGTATTCTATGATTCTATGATACTTGAAAATAAGGCAGCAGACAGTAATCATAACTTTGTATCGGTCTTAGATCTTATAACACCCCAGTAGTGACATCAAACTGGGAAAAAATAATGGAGCAGCTGAGGCAGGACTCAGTAAAGGATGGTGATGTAATGCCAAATCAACATGGTTTTAAGAAGAACAGCTCTTGTCGGACTAATTTTATATTTTTTTAATGAATATACAAGTATGCGTGATAAAACTAGTGTTTATGCAATATCCTTAGATTTTGGAAGCCATTTGACTTAAAACTGCATAACGTTTTAATTAAAAACCATAATGTCATAAAATTAATATGGTATACCTTAAATGGATTAAATGATAGCTTACTGAGAGGTCTCAAAATGTGACACTAAATAGGGACTCTTCATCACCAAGCAGGTGTGTTTCTAGTGCTGCAGGGATAGTTTCTCGGCCCTGTGCTATTTCATATTTTTATCAATGACATGGAAAAACACATAAATAGATCACTGATAAAATCCGCATATGGCCTACAAATGGGAAAAGAGGTAAACTATGAAGGGATCAGGTCACAGATAAGGAGTGATCTGGATCACTTGGTAAGCTGGGCTCATTCTTAACATGGCTAAATGTAAATCTGTACATCTAGGAATAAAGACTGTAGCTATACTTAAAGTAAGGGAGGAAGCAAAGAACTCAGGGAATAAATTTGGGGCGTGTGGTGAATAATCACCTGAACTTCAGCCTCATTGCTACACTGTGGCCAAAACACCTTAAGCAATATTGTGATGCATAGACAGTGGAATCTTGAGTATGAGCAGAGAAGTTCTGTTACCTTTGTCTCTGGTGATGGTGTGACCACTGCTGTAATATAATCTCCAGTTCTGAAGTCCATAATCCAAGATGAAGGCTGACAAATTGGAGAGGGCTCAGAGAAGAGCCACAAGAATGGTTAAAGGATTAGAAAACATACCTTCTAGTGAGATACTTAAAGAACTCAGTCTATTTAGTTTCATAAAGAGACAATTAAGGAGTGACTTGATTAGTCTATAAGCACCTATATGGGGGACAAATATTTATTAATGGTCTCTTCATTCTAGAAAAGAAAGGTATAGCACAATCCCCAATGGCTGGAAGTCAAGCTAGACAAATTCAGGCTGCTAAAAAGACATACATTGTTAACAGTAATTAGCCACTGAAACAACTTATCAATGGTTGTGGTGGATTCCCCACCATTGCAAAGTTTTAACTCAAGATTGGATGTCTTTCAAACATCTGTTAATTATTTGGGGACATTCTGTGACTTATGTGAGACGGGAGGTTATACTATATTGTAACAGTGGTACCTTCTGGCCTTGGAATTAATGAAATCTCCATATTTCTGGGATAGTCCATGACTTCCCCTCGCTAGTAGTCACTTAGGCCATCATAATGATCCTGTCCCCTTTTTTATTATTTTTGTCCTGAAGCTGGGAATAGTTGACAAGGGATGAATGACTTGACATTTACCCATTCTGTTCATTTCCCCTGGGACAACTGGCATTGGCCACTTTTGGAGGAGAGTATATTGGACTAGCTGGACCTTTGGTCTGACCCAGTGTGGTCATTCTTTTGGTCCACATCTTTATCACTTCATGATCTCCTGCATTCACATAGATCAAAATATCCTTTCTTTGCTCCTAACTCTCAGATCTACTTCTGTACCTTGGATATGTCTTCCAGTGAGCAATTTTGTACCTCTCACTGTCTGGGTACAAGCAATATGGTTATATTGTTAAATTGTGCATAAGGTCTGTAATTGGTTCATGGAGAGTATGTTTGGCAATATATTACACTGAACATTCCCTTATCTTTTGTTCAAGACGTCATCTAGAAGGCATTTATAGACCCAAGTTATGAAGCTAGACCGAAAGAGGGTCACCCCATCCTTAACTTTTAGAACCAATATGAAAACTAAAAAAAAAAAAAAAACTTCAACAATTTCCTTCATTGCTTTTTTTATGTGTGACTGCTGCAGCAAAGATACATAGTGTATCAGACTGGAGCAGACTGCTTGATTAATGAAGGAGACTAACAAGAATTTTTCATCTCTTGAACTCTTCAGATCCAGACAGCATATCTTTGTGGAAAACACACTTTGCTTAGATAAAAGTTATTAGGCTCAATATGAAAGTAACTGGATGACCTCCTGACATATAATTTCCTATACTTTAAGGCCATCCAGTGAATCATCTTTGGAATTATGTCTTAGTAATAGTATATCTTCAGGCCCACTGATGGGGGAGGGCCGCAAGAGTAGCAACTGAAATGGCACAGAATGTGGTATGCTGCTCCATGGGCATCTGAGAGGGAGCATGGGGCAGGGGTGGGCCAGGACTGCCTCCCCAAGCTCTGACCCTTCCACTCTTGGCCTCTCCCCTTCTGGGGCGGAAAGACAGGACCCCTTCCCACCTTGCTTCTGGGCCTAGGGTGCCTCTTGGTGCTGCTGTGTACCTTAGAACAACATTTTCCCATCCCCCTTTCCTTCTGTTGATGCCTGGATTCAGCAGTGCTGCCCCGAACACCTTAGAAATTTACTGCTCCCCAAACACCCTGAAGCTTTTTGGTATAATCTGCTCTCTTAAACAGGTTACTTTGGAATCTCCACCAACTCAGTAAGGCTCTGTGCTATTATCCTCTTTCTGATAGCAGATCTCTTGGCTGTTTCCCCTAACAGGCAAGATGACATTTCTGCACCTCCAAGGGTTAATGCGAAGCTTAACCCCGTAGGGCCATATCATGCCATTGATGCATCACCTTGAGAAGACCTGCAACATCCCCATGGGAAATAGCTGAGGAACCCAGAGAGAGAGAGAGAGAGTATGTGTGTGCTGCTGCATCCTTTGGGATGATGCAGACCTCTCTCCTCAGCAGCAGCTGTGCAAGTCAGTGAAGAAGAATGCAGAACCATGGCCTCAGCTGCTTCCTACTCCCTCTGAGCAAGTAGCACCTCTTAAAAGGCAAAAAAGGACAGGAGTTCAGGGACTCAGACTAACCCAAGTGCTTATGCCAGGCTTCCACACAAGAGTCAGGCAACACTAGTTCTTGCTGTTTGTAAGCACTTGAGATCCCCTGCTGAGTGGCACTATCTGTGTGGACAGTGTTACAGCTTTTGTATCAGTGACGAGATGTTAAAGAAATAGGAAAAACACATCTTCCTGGTTTTTCTCCTTAATTTACGAAAAGACCTGTCTGCTACATGATATCCACAAATGCATAGAAACCTGGGACAGCATGTGGGCGGTGTTTTAGCTTTGTGAAAATGAAAAAATAAATATAATAAAAGGAAGAGGGAAAACCATGAAGACTGAGAGTAACAATTTTAATTGTAAATCAAATACTTGCCTCAGCGCAGGTGGGTATTATTTGATAGATATTCAGTGACAGGTTTTCAAGCTGGTAATCTAACAGGAACAGTCACTGGTGGTGCTGTCGTTTGAGTTACAGAGCTTTATAATTTATCTGACAAAGAAATAATGAGGATATTATTCTTGCAGCAATCCTTGCCATTTTTCATTCTATTGTGCATTTTCAAGTGTTTGTATCTATTGCCATTAAGCACACAAAATGGACAAGATGGTTGTATGAATCAGAATTATTTTTTTAGTGCAGCACACCCATAGTCTTTAACTGGCAGAAAGAAGCTGCACAAGTGTGGTGCTAGGTACCAGAACTCAGAGCAGATCATTCAATACACACCTTTCAACTTCTGGCACAAAGGCAGACTTCCCACAAGTGACAGCTTCCTTCACTGTACAGCTCCAATTCAGCCCCAGATCATAGTCCATCCTGTGCAAAGAAAGAGAAAAGGGTTCTATTGAAAAAACAGCCTGTGATCCTGTAATTAAAGATGGTAACAAATCCATACACAAGTAGGTCAAATTAAAGGCACACAGAGACCCTTAATTCTGGCATTTTCCTAACTTTTCAATGCTTGTTTTTGCATCCTCAGCTTTTATTTTTATGTAATCTTATATCACCTCTTTGGGACAGGGACCATTGGTTTTCTGTTGGTACAATACCTAGCACAATGGGACCCTGATCCATAATGTGGGATGCAAGGCACTACAGGAATGCAAATCAATAATATTTTTAGCTGTTTTTATACCATGCTCATCATTCAATGCATCTGAACACCTGACCTCCCATGCTTGTTGGGCTCTCCTGTTCTTCCATAATGGAGAAAAAAATGCTAAATAGCAGTGGAAAACTGCACAGGTTGAGATTATGCAAGTGACTTGGGTATTTCAATGCTTAATTCTAATTAATTTAAATGAAGTTTTGAAAATGTCAACTGTAATTTCCAACTTTGATAGTGGATAAAGTATCATGCTTTGAAATAGTCACTGGACCCTCAGGCTAGATCATCACAGGCTCTTTGCTGAACACACGAGAATGCCTCAGCATCTCACACATCTGGTGCTGCTCTGTGTCTGGATACTGATGTGGTTTCTGTTGCTTATGAACTTTAATTGTGTGCTGAAAAAGAAGATTAATACAAAGCTTAAAACTGAGTCCTAACATAATTCATTTGTGTTTTATTCTATTCAATTAAGTAGATATTACTAGATTTCTAATGTTGCTATACAGTAATGAAGGTGGCAGTAATTCAGGTAACAGGCTATTGTACAGTGACGTGAATTATTTTCAACACTTTTCTAAAATTTAGATCCAAATGGATAGCTGTGAAGGGTTAATTGGGGTAGGTCTCTTTACACCTCCATTGTTCTTGTGGCACAGAGAGGTGCAATCCTAAACTGAGTAATGCTTATGCCACTTTTGCTTCAAAAAGTTAATGGAACATAAGAAAAAGTAGTCAGGGACAGCTTGTGCACTTGTCTTCACATACATGTCTACAAAGGCAAGGCTGTGTCAGTGCAACTGCAGTGCTTTGGTGAAGATGCTCCTGTGCTGATGGGAGAGCTCCTCCTATTGGCAAAATGATTTCACCTCCATGAGAGATGGGAGCTATGTTAGTGGGAATTCTTCTGTCAGCATAGTGCTGTCTACCTGTGGGGTTAGGTCAGTATAACTTATGTTGCTTGGCAGTGGTGCGGCGGGAGGGAAGGGGGATTTTTCACACCCCTGTGTGACATAGTTACACTGATGTATGTCTGTTGTGTAGACTTGGCCTAAGCCTGTGTGACCTATGCAACCACATAGAGCTCCCAGGAGTGTACGACCCCATGTTATGTGCATCAGTCCAGCCTTGTGGTGTTATTTTCATTCACTGTCCCATGATTTTAGCATCAGAAGTCCACCATAGAGCTAATATTCCCTGTGTCACCCCAGCACTCCCACCTCCCCTGTTCCCACAGCTACACGTTGGCTGTGCCTTCTGACTTGTTCTTCCATTTTGTCTGCCCCAGCCACTGCTGCATGACTCCAATAGTCCAGAGACATGTTCATAAAGTCTGCTGGGCACACAAAGTAGGAACCAAGACAACAGCCAGATGAATGTGAGTGAGTCAGACATAGACTGTATCAGTCAGTCCTACTGAAAAACTTAGTGGTAGCAGGCTTGGGCCATCCACCTCAACTTGTTATGTTCAAATCAGAACAGTGAGTTGACGGTATAACAACACCTGCCTACCTTCGCTACATACATTTGTCCTACACACTGCAGTCAAATAACTGGTTGTTTGGTGCCTGTCTGCTGGCCTCACACACACTCCTGCCAGTCTTAAGTCTTATTTTATTGTTACTGAATCAGAAACAAATAGAATTTTCTTGTGTAGCTACTTTCTTCCTCTCTGCCTGGGAAAACTGAGAAAAAAGTCAAGAGGAAGGGGATATGAGACCCTCAGAAGGATCTGAAGGTAAACAGGCATCACAAATACATGAAAGTGTTGGGAAGGAGACTGGTCACAGGCAGGAGAGGGACCCATATATCTCCACGTAGGGTCCCACAAAACCTAGGACTATTCCTGCAGAAGGCTATTGCTCCTGAAAAATTATTGTCGGTACTTTCCATGGTAGAAGCAGGAACAAGGATACCACTAACTAAAGTTCAGCACTGGGAACCCTTCCACAAACAAGAGAGCTGGGCCCTCTGTTACCTAAAGAGTTGCACAAGGGCTGTTGGTATCAGAAGTGGCAGTACATTATTTTCCAGCTACTGGGGCAAACCACTTACCAAACCTCCCTTTTCATTTATTTGCATTAGCATCTAAATATTAATGAAACTTGGAGGACTCATGTGCATGTGCTGTCTTAAGTTCTATTTATGCTTTGTTTCATTTAATTTCAGGGCATGTTCACATCACTGACTTTAACATAGCAACTGTAGTGAAAGGATCAGAAAAGGCTTCCTCCATGGCTGGCACTAAGCCCTATATGGGTAAGTTTTAAAGACCATTGTAAAAATACATACAGCAAATTTCAATGAAGTGTCTCTAAACAAAGATGTTCTGGTGTGCATGTGTGATACCTCTAAGCAACTTGTGCTTTAGTGCAGTTGGAAATGTGTTAAGGATGCAGAAATTGAGGCTAAATATTGTTTTGCAAAACTTACACTCAGCAGTGGTTTGGGTTCAGACCAACATCTCATTTCATCTGAATCCCCCTGCGTTTGAAGACCAGGATAAATTATCATAGTTTTGTTTCTATTTCCCCCATTTGGAAAAGAATGTGTAATATCAGCTTGGATCACTTTAAGCTCATGCTTGTGTGCTTTACTGACCTGGGGCCTTACTGAGTATCTCAGGATTAGGATCCGAATCCAGACTTGCCAGCTGTAAGGAAGTGGCAGCACGCAGGTATATCAGCTCTGGGGAAGGGAAGGCCCTTTTGCCTACGAATGGCAAAAACAATTACCTCAGGTTGGTTAGAGACATTCAAATTCAAGTTAGATCTGCTAGTCAGAGCGGGTGCATGAACAGCTGACCCCAACCTTTTCCCTCCAGTTTGAGGCCCCTCCCCTTCCACACTTCACAGCTGGAGCTCAGAGCACCCACCCCCCACCATAGCCACTGGCCCCTGCACCAGGCTAGTGCTCCCAGCCGCAAAGCACCTCAAACTCCCCTCCAGTGCCAAGAGGGCAACGCGGCACCAGCCTCCCAAGCCCCAGAGAACCAGCAAGGTGAACGATGAGGTCCCAGCCTCCTGAGCCATCGAGCATTAGGAGAGTGCATGACGTGGTCCCAGCTCTGGAGTGTCAGGAGAATGGACAGCGCGGCTGCAGCTTGCCCTTTCCAGAGAGTCGTGAGGGTAGGCAGCCTGGCTACAGGCTGTCCAGCCCGGGAGCACTAGGAGAATAGGAAGTGTGGCACAACTTAGGGCTATCCCACAGTGAGACTAAAGCCACCACTGCACTGAGCAGGAAGTGGCAGGAGTGGGTTGTGGGAGGCAGGATCATGCTTGACTGTTTGGGCGGGTCCAGCCTACCCCAGCCTATGATATCCACTGCCCATGCTGCCAGTTCCTTTAAAAAAACCCTCTTCACTGTATCTTTTGTATTGTGCATTTAGGTTTTTTGCTTAAGAGAATTACTCTTGCATAACCAGAGGCCCACCGTGTAGTTACTGAAAAGTAAACCAAAGCAAAGAATTAAAAACCTCCATTTACTCCAGATCCCAGCCCCCAAAAGGAGAATTTTAAAACCATCGGAGTAACCACATTACAAGAGCTACGTTTAAGCATATAAAATGGTGGGGACCGTTATCTGTGTTTCTGTACAGGTGCATGCTCATGTAAAAATGTACCCGTAAGTAAAACATAACAGATTGAGACCATTTTGACCCACACCATAATAATGTTTTGTTCCCTAGTTCTGAGCATTTGAAAAAAGAAAACTAGAAACTTTTCTAGAAGGGCAGAGTTTTTTCCGAGGTTCATATCTCCAGAACCTGTGCCTCCAGTGACTCCAGGTTTGGGTCACTGGTCCCACACAGCCTCAGAAACAACCCTGACATTATAATCAAAGAGGCAGATAAAGGAGGAGCTACTGTCATCATGAACAGGTCTGACTACCAGAAGGAGGCTTCCAGACAACTCTCCAATACCAAATTTTACAGGCTACTTTCCTCAGATCCCTCCGAGGAATACACTAAGAAACTACACCATCTGCTCAGGACGCTCCCTACACCAGCACAAGAACAGATCTATACCAACACACCTCTAGAGCCCCGTCCGGGGCTATTCTACCTACTACCCAAGATCCACAAACCTGGAAATCCTGGACATCCCATCATCTCGGGTATTGGCACTCTCACTGAAGGACTGTCTGGTTATGTGGACTCTCTCCTCAGACCCTATGCCACCAGCACTCCCAGCTATCTCCGACACACCACTGACTTCCTGAGAAAACTGCAAGACATTGATGACCTACCAGAAAACACTGTCCTAGCCACCATGGATGTAGAGGCTCTCTATATCAACATCCCACACAAAGATGGAATAAATGCTGTCCGGAACAGTATCCCTGGTGATGCTACAGCACATTTGATGGCTGAGCTCTGTAACTTTATCCTCACACACAACTATTTCAGATTTGGCGATGATATATACCTTCAAATCAGTGGCACAGCTGTGGGTACCCGCATGGCCCCTCAATATGCCAATATTTTCATGGCTGACCTGGAACAGCACTTCCTTAGCTCTCGTCCACTAACACCCCGTCTCTACTTATGCTACATTGATGACATCTTCATCATCTGGACCCATGGGAAGGAGACTCTGGAGGAATTCCACCGTGACTTCAACAACTTTCACCCCAACATCAACCTCAGGCTGGAACAGTCCACACAGGAGATCCACTTCCTGGACACCACAGTGCTAATACATGATGGCCACATCAATACCACCCTGTACCGTAAACCCACTGACCGCTACGCCTACCTTCATGCCTCCAGCTTCCATCCCAGACACACCACACGATCCATTGTCTACAGCCAAGCACTAAGATATAACCGCATTTGCTCCAACCTCTCCAACAGAGACAAACACCTACAGGATCTCTACCAAGCGTTCTTGAAACTGCAATACCCACCTGAGGAAGTGAAAAAACAGATCAACAGAGCCAGACATGTGCCACGAAGCCTTTTACTACAGGACAAGCCCAAGAGAGAAACCAACAGAACACCACTAGCCATCACCTACAGTCCTCAGCTAAAACCTCTACAGCGCATCATCAGGGATTTACAACCCATCCTGGACAATGATCCCCCACTTTCACAGGCCTTGGGAGGCAGACCAGTCCTTGCCCACAGACAACCTGCCAACCTGAAGCAAATCCTAACCAGCAACTATACACCACACCACAGTCACTCTAACTCAGGGACCCAGCCATGCAACAAACCTTGTTGCCAGCTCTGCCCACATATCTACACCAGCAACACCATTACAGGACCTAACCAGATCAGCCACACCATCGTGGGTTCATTCAGCTGCACATCTACCAATATAATTTATGCCATCATGTGCCAGCAATGCCCCTCTGCTATATACATTGGACAAACTGGACAGTCTCTACAGAAAAGAATAAACGCACACAAATCAGATATCAGAAATGGCAATATACAAAAACCCGTAGGAGAGCACTTCAATCTCCCAGGCCACACAGTAGCAGACTTAAAAGTAGCTATCCTGCAGCAAAGAAATTTCAGGACCAGACTCCAAAGAGAAATTTCTGAGCTACAATTCATCTGCAAATTCGACGCCCTCAGCTCAGGCTTAAACAAAGGCGGTGAATGGCTGGCTAAATACAGAAGCAGCTTCCCCTCCCTTGGTGTTCACACCTCCAGATCAACTGCTGGTAGTAAGCCTTACCCTTGCTGACTGAGCTAACCTTGTTATCCCCACCCTTGCTGTGGCTTATTTATACCTGGCCCTGCAGATTTCCAAGACCAGCATCTGATGAAGTGAGTCTGTGCTCATGAAAGCTCATGCTCAAAACTTTTCTGTTAGTCTATAAGGTGCCACAGGACCCTTCGTTGCTGTTGTAGTCCCACACTGCGCCTCTTTCAGGCACGTCAGCTTTCAAAGAATTCCAACCAAGCTCATCAAGTTTGGAATGCTTGGAAAGGTCCATTCATAAACAGGTGTCATGAAATGACCTTCACTTATAGTAGTGCTGCCATGCCACTAACAGTTGCACCACTCAAATCTGGCACTCTCTGGTTCAGCAATGACTGTGGTCCAGCAGGACCAGAGAATACTGGGTTGGGGCTGTGTCTGGTGCAGGAATCTTACCTGCCTAGCAGTAGCGAGGTTGTGAGCCAGAGCTCCCCACCCCTCCCCTGTGACAGCCTGTGGCCAGGAGCCAAAGCACTCGCTTGCCCTGCAGCTGCATAGGGTATGATCAGGAGCCCCCCCTGCATGCGCTATGGGGCCAGGAGACTGAGCCAGAGTCTCTTGGCTACCCCAAGACAGCTGGGGGCAGGGCCTGGAGCCCTGTGGCAGCCCTGGGGAGCCCAGGCTGGGGCCAGAGTCCCAGCAGAGGGAGGTCGTAGGCTGAGGCCACAACCCTGTCTGTGGGCAGAAGCCCTCGACCTCCACTGGTCCAGCAACCTGTATAATGCACCAATTATTGATATTTAAATTCATTTGCATGACTACTTAATACTGGAGATTCTTCAGTGGTCTCAGATCAATAAAAAATACAAGGTGTGTTTATTCATTTAAATGTGAAAATGAATAAAACAATGACTGTAGAATCTTCTGTGTTTAGTTTAATATTTAATTAATGAATTTTATGATAGCCTTAAATTTTTAATCTTCAGCAGGCTGCAGAAATGTATTATGAAAATGCACAACGGTTATAAAAGTTGTCCGGGAAAGCTGGATATTTGGATATTTGGTTAGGGGACAGCTGAGATTTTAGCTCCAGGATGATGTGGCAGATTATTAGGGTGTGTGGAGTAAATAGATTATCTAGATGTTTGAATTATCTGCTCTGAATTGATTGAAGATATCAATACTAAAATGTATATAGTTAGATTCCAGTGAGATGAATAGTTGTCTGAGCTCCTTCCTAATGCTTGTTTCAGGCTTATTCTGGCCACTTCCTGAGTTCATACATAGTTCATGTTTGGAAGAGTTTCATCACATAAGAGCTAAAAACATAACACTTCAAATATGGATTCTGCAGTACAGCTCTGCAGCAAAGGAGAAGTATACCAAGCTAAATAAAAGCATAGAATGCTGAGAGCCAGAACTAGTGGCTGAAAACAAACTTTACGGGACCACAAGAAACTTGGCCATACCCATGATAAGTGGCTGTCCAGCAAACTAAAATCATGCTATATTACAGATGTTCCTGGATGAGAGAAGTTCAACCTGTAGGAGCTTATTGACTAGATACTGCCATTCTACGGGCCAACTCATGCCAGTGACCCTCACTAGACACTGTCGCTAGGATTTTCCAAGAATGTAGGAGAATCAACATATGCTCCTTCCTATCATTGGCACAATCCATAGACCAGTGTCTCGGGAGGCACAATCTCCCCTCCCCCAATTTAAGGTGCCAGCGATGCTAGCAGGGAGCAGTTCTTGTACTCCGAGTTGCATGTAGTAATACAAATAAATAATCATAATAATAATAAAAATAATAAGAATTGCAATTATAATTGAGCCCCGCTTCATACACTCTTCCCCCTTGTGCCCCAGTGCAGGGGCAGGGCATGACAGTACCTAAAGAAATTCTCCCTAACTCTCTTAATTACCTCTGTTCCTTTATCACTCTTCCTCCTCTCTTTTGACTTCTCATTGATCTTAAATGACATTGATATACTCTCTCTTTTCTGTTCCTTTCGGAATTTAGTTTGGTTCCCACCCCATGAGTCCCATCCTCCCTCCCCACAGCCCTCCCCCTGCAAAAAAAAGAACACCAGAAAATCCTCACTCTGAAAGAAAAGGCAAAAGAAAAATACTGTGTAGCCATTTAACTAGAGAGGATCAATCCACTCCATCATCCTGCTTTCCTTCTACCGTATATTCCCCATTTCTTGGAACTACAATAGGGCAAAAGCTACAAGTTCAAAGCCTTCACTACTCTACCTGTCAGAGGAGTTTCAAGCCTTGGATTAATTTGCAAATGTGAAAGAGAATATTTTGCATAGCCAGTAGGGCTTTTTGAAGTGTTAAAATTATCTGTTGTGGTGTGAGAAGTGAGGAGCCAGGATGCTCTGCAGTTTTTAATGGGTATCAAGGTTGGGGGAAAAAAATACCTTCAAAGAACATCACTGTGATAGACAAGGCCTGATCCTGATCACCCTTGTATTGTTTTTGCCTTTGCAACTTCATTGAGTTTGTTTTATTTACTCTTTATTTATATAACTGAAGTCAGAGGAAAATCAGCTCCTTAGCAAAATGCTAACAATTAATTGAAATGTTGGTATTAAATTTCTGGTCTTCACTTGTACCAGTTATTTAAAACAAAGACATTTCCTAAAAAGTTCAGAGACTCTGACACACACTTTCTATATAACCATGAATAAGTCACTTATACCACGTCTTAGCTGAGAGAAGAGGCCATGTTTTATCACACGTTGGAGAACATATGGTAATATGATATTAAACAGGACTTTGCACCTCATCAAGACAAGGTATGTTGTGTTTAAAAATGTTTTAGCTGGTTGTGGTCAATTGTGGTTGAGGTCAATACACTTTAGAACACAGCCGGTTTTCCTAATCTCAACATTGTTTTAGCATCTGATTCTGCACCGTTAGCTTACTGTGACTTGATGCAATAGCTTCAGAATCTGTCCCTAAACTTTTCTGTGACTGTTTCCCAATCTACAAAATAAATGCCTTCTTACTCAGTGCAGCAGATTCCAACGAGCACACTGCACCCGTGCTTCAGGGCTTGCCCTGACTACCTACCAATTCATTTCCAAAAACAAATTAGTGTTTTTATTCATAAAGCCAAGTTAGATGGATGCTTAGTTTGCCATCTCCTGGAATTCGTGACCAAGTCAGTAAAGAATGAGGGAGACTATGGACTACAGTAATAATGACACCCAGTGCTCTCTGACACCATTTCCCTACACACTTGGAGTCAAAGGGGAGGACAGAATGGATTAGAAACTCCTTCCGAGGCCAATAGGAATTGACCAGTTTGCTGGGCCAGGATTAAGCTGCAGCTGTTCAGCCCCTAAGTGTGATAGAACTGCCTGACTCAGAGAGGGAAAAGACTAGATTTTTGTTGTAGTCACAGTTTGGTGGTTTGTGCTTGGAGCTTAGAAACAGCAGAATAACTCAGGGAGTCTGTGAATAACTCTACTCCTGACTAAGGGAATCTTTTAACTGCAGTGAGGTCCAGCTCCTGGGTCAGACAATTCCCACCCTGCAGAGATCAGCATCCAAAGTGGCCCCAATAAATACGTATTAGAAATCATGTTCTCCCCTCCTGTTGAGGTTTAGAAAAAATTATTCCCTCCAAATCTCCTACTTCAGCTGTAGCTTGGGGGTGCTAATTGGTAAAAACAATCTCAGCAATGCTTTATCATCAGAACACCTCACAGAAATGCATCACCTTGCTGGCTGCCATGTCCCATTTCTCTGACTCTCTCTGGAGGAACACCAGTCCTGGAACCTTTCCCTGCAACAAAGCCCGCAGCCAGCTTTGTCCACATATCTTCTCTGGAAATACCATCACTGGACCTAACCAGGTTACTCACAGAATCACGGGCACTTTCTCATGCTCCTCTACTAACATCATATATGCCATCATGTGCCAGCAATGCCCAGATGCTTTGTATATTGGACAGACTTCTAACTCCCTTAGACAAAGGGTCAACGGGCACAAAACAGACATCAAAACACTCCAGATCCACAAACCAGTTAGTCAACATTTTAATGGAATGGGGCATTCTGTCAATGACCTCAAGGTATGTGTGTTACTGAAAAGAAATTATCGCTCCTTTGTAGAAAGGGAAGCGGATGAATTGACATTTATATTCAAATTCGGAACATTAACACATTGTTTAAATCGTGATGTGAACTTTCTGAGTCACTATAGGGGCTCGTCTGCATACTTAACTCAATCTAATTCTTGATCTTCCCCCCACCCCTCCACTCTCTGATTTGCTCACCTTGATTATCTTTTTCTGATTTGTCCTCCTTGCTTACTGTTTTTGGTTCTCTGTGTCTTAAATATTGAGTCTGTTCTGGTCTGGCTATGGTCTGCAGAAGTGGGTCTGTCTCACGAAAGCTCACCTAATAAACTATTTTGCTAGTCTTTAAAGTGCTACTTGACTGCTTTTTGTTTTGATAGTGTATAGACTAGCACGGCTTCCTCTCTGTCACTTCTCTCTGGAGGAGGTCACTTCCGATGTCAGAGCTTTTATTTAGTGGCTGGCTTTTGACAGGCTTACACGCTGCCAACAACTAACAGAAATGTTTTAATGACACGGGTTGCATCAGTGCAAGTATCTGTGAAGAGAAATAAGAGTGGTGGTCCTTACCAGAGAATTCACTTCTTGTAAGGTCACTCTCCCAAGTCCATAGGTGAAGTATGACTCTTGTTTTTACTTCCTTCATGTGTTTACTTGGTTTGAGTGTGCTTAGTAAGTTAATGAGGAAGATGCTGTGTAACTGGTACGTTCTTTCTGAGGAGGAAGAGAAAGTCTTGGAACATAGAAGTAAATGGTCATTGGAATAAAATACAACATGTTTTTACAAAAGATAGCTAGAAAGATAGAGTCAGGCTTATATTAATAATACCGAGAAGTATGATTAGCGGTAGAAGAAAGCAAGTTAATGTTCTAACGTCAACATCAAACCTCATAGATAGTGCAAAACTAGCATATAGGGCTGAATTCCATTCTGATGTAATTACTTTGAATTAAGTGTAGTAGAATACTAAGTATGGCTGGTGTGGAGTTTCTCAGAAGCACTCATCACTGGCCTAATTTTGCTCTTATTGTAACTGATGGGAATTTTTGGCATTTGCTGCTTGGAAAGCTGATTTAGGCCAATGATTGAGCACATTTGAAAACCCCAGCCATGGCCTGTAACATTTAATGGTTTGATTGCTGATCTGCCAGTGTCTCCAATGCTGATGTGGCAGTTGGTGTACAAGAGCATGTTAACATCTGACTTAGGAGGAGTTAAGCAAGAGTTCCCATAAGTGGGGCACGCAAATAATCCTCTCTCCTCTATAGAGAGGTTTGTGTGATTTATCTGGGGAGCACTCTGGTGTAGTGGAGAGAACAGTGAATTTGAAGTATGATATTTGGGTCTAATTCTGGTTCTTCAACTAATTTGTCAGACTTTACGCAAATCAGTTAACCTGTCCAAACCTCAGTGTCTCCACATATAAATTGGAGGCAGAGGTATATGCCTCCTTTGTAGGAATATCATGAGGCAATAGTAAACTGATGTTTCCAAAATTAGGAGCTATAAATGTTATTTAAACCCAATATTATTAAGACCAGTGAGTGACATAGATGGAAATGGAGTTTGGAAGCTCCTGCATTCCAGCCCTATTCTCATTCCAGTGGCTTGTAATACTCTGCCAGACATTAACACAAATGATTGCTCAAACAGCTTGCTAGAAAACATGTGACAGGGTCACTACAGTGAGGTCTTTGACAACACAAAATAAGGAAGACAATTATGGATGCATTCCATATTCATTTGCCTGAGACTGTTATATATTAATTTTAAATGTATAGAACCAATACTGTGTGTTAGACACCAGCATGGTGCTGTCTGGTTGAAGCTGGTCTAGAGATTTTACAATCATAGAGTTATATTCAGGTCTCAAATTGTGCAGTGGGCCATATTCTAAGAATAGACCCAAGAAAGGCTGTATAACTGCATTGGAAAATTAGAAGGTGCAATAGAATCAGTGTAAGAATTCAGATAATTTTATCTAATAAATATTTGTTCTGATGTAATCATATTAAAATATGAGGATTAAAAACTACTGAGGTATATTAACCACTGGGGGTGTGAATACAGGAACAAAACTCTTCTAAAATAGCACTTGACCAATCACTAAAATAGCCAACATGTTCAGACTTGAAGTAGCACTTTACTGTGTACCCCATTTGCCTAGTTGCTGAGCTGATCATTGTTTCAGAGCTTGATGCAGTGCTCCCAGCTGCACTGTTTGATTCTCCTCTAAGCCACAGACACCTACCACCTTTATGGTGTGGACCTGTGCAATATGACCAATGCCACTCGCACAAGGGTCAAGTCAGAAATGTTTGCTCTGTACAAATTTAGTTTCAGAGTGTCTAAAGCTTTTCATCTACCCTCCCAGCTTATGATTGGCAGGGTTTAATTCTGAATGAAACAATGTTTTGGTAGACATGTCTTGGGCATTCAACTGGGTGGCCAGTCCATCTCATGTGGGTGCAGATCAGATGAGTTGAACTTCGATGCCAACCAAACCAGCTTTCCCCAGGACTTCCCTCTTGCAAACCTGGTCTGACTATTAGATGCCCAGCAATTCTTGCAGGTGTTCCCAATGGAACTTCTCAGGCTTACAATGTGTCATTGATATCAGATCCATGCAGAGAAGTGTCATGAGGGACAACAGTGTAACAGACTGATTTCTGTCTGTGTGCAGATACCATGCTGCTTCCCAATTTGGGGAATCTGGGCAGTGCCCTTCTTACCCCATTTGCACTATGTAGAGGATGGGCTGAATTTAAGGGAGGCAAAAAGAAAGAGAAAACTCTGTGCAATAGGAAACAAACTGCCACTTACTCTTCCAGCAAGTTGATATTTACATTTCCATTGGAGGGGAAAGTTGTTTTCTTTCATTTTATTTTTAAATCACTACTCTTCTAAATAGCAAATTACTCACTACTCCTCTGATTTAATTTCTGCTTTCTATTTAACCCTGAATTGGTAGAATTACTAACCTTCTCTGCTTTTTATTTTTAAATGAGAAATAATACTGGAATCCTGCTGTGCAAGTGCTGAGAAAGCTGAGCATGTACAAATCCACAAATCTAGGGATATTATTTCAGAAACCAAGTTCCATTCATCCTTTCCGTTGAAACTACTGAATTAACCAGCAAGGTATTTAGGTATATGTCTAATTTGACACATGAGTATCCCCAATGACTTCAATCAACTCAATGTTAGGCATATGCTAAACTGCCTTGCTGAATTGAGGCCTAAGGGCCAGATATACAAAGGGACTTAGATGCTGAAAGGTACAGCAAGGCACCTAGTTTATTTTATAAAAGTGCCCAAGCAAGTTAGGCACCTAATTTCCATTGAAAGTCGATGGGAGTTAAGTGTTTAACTCATCAAGACACCTATCTGGAACTTTCAGATTTAAATCCCTGTACATCTGGCATTACAGCTCAGATTCCCAAAGGTGTTTTGGCAGTTATCTCCCCTTGATTTCAATAAGAGATAGGTATCTAAATACCTTTGAGCATTTAGGTCTGATTCATTTTATGGGTCTGGATCCAGGAACCTAATTCTGTCATCCTTACTTTGTGAATGGCTTCATTGAAATCAAGGGATTACTTTTATCACAAAGTACTACTCAGAGTTTGTAAAGGTAGAGAAATCAGGCCTTAAATCCCCACTGCTGCAGGGTGCATGGTGTAGGTGATACCTTGCTCCCACTTGGAGCCTCATGGAGTCAATGGGTCCTGTGTGGGCCTTGGGATCTGGCCTCATATTGCAGAAATATTTCCTGTGCAATCTATCACATGCTGAACTTCCAGATATTAAAGTGGCACTTTGACTTAACACTTTTTATGTGCTGAAGAATGTCCTTTGGGTTTTAGATAAGAGCTGACAAAATATACAGACCTGGACATGCATTTTATAAAAATAGTGACTGATTTCTGAGACCCAATCAGAAAAGTATGGTGTGAAATCCTGTCCCAGATGGAAAGGAGTGGGAATTTTGCCATTGGCTTCAGTGGGGCCAAGATTTCACTCACTCTGAGTAGCCCCACCAGCTTTGAGCTGTAGCACCAGTTAAGTAACAAACACAGTGACCTGGAATGCTGTTCCCTTTGTTTCCTTTGCCCACTCCCATCTCAGAGTTAAACACTGAAATATGGCAGGAACCTGTCCTTGAGAAGAGCCTTTGTGCTCCAGTGCCAATTGTTTTTGATTTGGATAATTATGGGACTTTGGAAATGGTACTTTATGTTGGGAAGTTAATAAGAGCATTAATCTATTTAGATCATGTTTGGCATGAAGTCATCTGCACTGCATGTATTCAGCACATGATCCCTGTCTTGTCCCATGGCACTGTGTAAGCACGCTGGGATGACAAACTTCTTGACATGTATGCACCAGCCCAGTACAAAAAAGCATTCATGGTAGCATGATAGTTTCATAAGGTGTGCGTTGGAGGACCCAATTCAGCTCCCACTGAAATCAATGGAAGTTTTTTTATCACTGCAATGAAACTGGATTGGGTTCTGAAGGAGGCAAGGCTCTGCACCTTCTCAAGTTACTCTTTCTGTATAATACCATCAGTGGGGCAAGGGACCCTAAGGCCCTGGGTTTATTCGTATTCACCATGTAAGTTACAGTTAGTATGATGGGTGCCTCCATCTCATTCAGGATGTTAATCTTCGTGCACTTCATCAAAGATACGTAATTACTCTTCAACATTGTTCCCTCATTTTTTTTCCAGTTAGTCTGCTTCTTCAGTTTCTTTGTTCTTTTATCCTTCCACCTTCCTTCTCTGTTTTCACTCTCCCTCCCATTCCTTTCCATATTCTGCATGTATTTGCTTTTTCTGCCTCAGTATTATATTTCTGTCTTTCTTCCTCTGTTCTGTACCATTTCTTTCATTGTTCTTCATTCTCTCTCTCTTCCAACTAATCTTCCTTCTTCTCCACTGCTCCTTCCCCAACACAAAGGATGGGGGCTCAGTCATCCATCCCTGACTTTCTTAACAGTATAGGAAAGAATGCACTAGTGTTTCATGTTTTCTGTTGTGTCAAAAGGGAAACGACAATATGACAGTTGTGCTCTGCCTCTCTACTAAACTTTAATCAGCATTGCAACAGATATCCATGGTGTGGGAGCTGCCTCATGTCCTAGTCATTCTGGGCTCCACCATGTGGGCGGCTGTCTTGGAAGGCAAGAGTGAACCAGTGCTTTCATGGCCCAGATTTGGAGGTCCACTGATGCTTGTGCTCCCATCCCACACTGCCCCAAGGATCTGTCTTCATCTACAGTGTGTCTCCTTTAACACCAGTATGGCCACACTAGAAATGGAATAGTCTTTCTAGTACATGAAATAAATAAGACATGAAGAAAAGAAATAAGAAATAAATAATTGAACAGAAATCAGATGTTAAGAATAGCAGCATTCAGAAACTTTAACCTTTCTGGATACACACTTTCTGATTTACAAGCTGCCGTTCTCAGGGAAAAAAATCAAATCAAATAAAAAACTCAAAAACAGATTGCAGTGAGAAGCTGCTGGGCTGGAATTCATATGCAAATTTGACACTGTGAACCAAGGACTAAACACACACCTGGAGTGGTATTCACATCAAAATAGGTAATTTCCCATTCAGGTTCTCTTACCCACAAAAGCTCATTACCTAATTTAAAAAAAATTGTAGGTCTTAAGGTGCTACCAGACTGCTTGTTGCATCTTATCTCGGTTGTGGGTGAGACACATCCACTCTGACTCTATTAGCACTGATACCACACTCTCATCTCTGTATTCCTGTTTCTTGCTTCTGCATCTGAGGAAGTGAGTTGTATCTCACGAAAGCTTATACCCTAACACCAAATAAATTTGTTAGTATTTAAAGTGACACTGGACTCCTTATAATTTCTACTAGATGTGTCTTCTAATGCTATTTTGTAAAACTGAGGAAGCAGACCCTGTACTTTCAAGTATATTGGTTTGTCCTCACCCTGGGCTTTTGGTTTGATTGATAGAATATAGTATCATTGTAACC
Organism: Carettochelys insculpta; assembly: GCF_033958435.1. Lineage (NCBI taxonomy): Eukaryota > Metazoa > Chordata > Testudines > Carettochelyidae > Carettochelys > Carettochelys insculpta. The sequence continues at coordinate 25,566,712 of NC_134140.1, read as the reverse complement.
CTAACAAAATTATCAATTATATTGGGGAGCGCCAGTCCACACCTCTGATTGTTTCATGTCTTTTTACACATGGGCCAGATTTACAAAGGTATTGAGGCACCCAACTCAATCAATGGGAATTAGGTGTTCTACCTGTGTACATATTCTGAAAATCCCACGAGGCACCAATCTGCATCTTTGGTCACCTAAATACGTTTGAAAATCTGGCCCCATCTCTTTTGACAAGACTGTGATTGTGGCTTTGAATTAACAATCTTCAACTAGATAATACAAATGATCTTGCTGTTCATCAAGGCTTAAGAAAGAGACTGTGATTCATACAATCTTGTCTTTTCTTGGACTAATTAATAAATTATCTCTTGCAGCTCTATATTTTTTGTGCTTGAGGCATTGCGATAACATCCATCACCATAGCAACTGAGAAAGTTACATTGTGATTTGCTGTCTCCCATCACTGCAATTTAGGCTTCTATTCTCTTCCATTGACTAGTCTAACATACACTAACGTGGCATTTTTTGAGGATTATACCTAAGTGAATTCTCATATCTCGGCATGTTAAGATTAACCATAAACCATTCGGCCCAAGGCCAGAGAGTATGCATTTATGTTTGCATTTCTGGTATATTTTGTTTATATTTTGGTATAGTGTATATGAATTGGTAAACACCCACAAGTGCCTGGCCCTTGCCAAGACAGAAAAGATCATTTTCCCTGTCCCCTAGGAGCTATGGCCTGGAGCCTTCAAAGACTTCTACATGTGCCCAACCTTACTCACCCAATGGGAATATTCTCTGCATAAAGTTAAGCCCATGGGCACATTTTTGCAGGGTTGGGCCCTACAATTTAGATGTAGTTGTTCATATGATGCACAAAGTGTTTGTCCTGGAGTCCACTTGTTATTCACATGCATAACTTTATCTGTGTAGGTTCTCATAGAACTCCCACCACTGTGGTATCTGAGTGCCATTGAATGAGCAGTGTGCTGCTGCTATTAGATGCTATGAGCCTAAATGATTCCTATCTCCCACACAGTAGTATGCAGATTTCTCATGTCTTCACTGATGCTTACCAGCTGGAGGTAATGTTGAGAGATGATCCACCACCAGTCTGATTGGCCATTGCATTATGGCATTAATTCTCTAGCAATAGTCTTGTGTATACAAATGCAAACTTCCTCACCTGTTAAATAAAAGGCCATATAACTATGACTTTTTTAAATTTTATTTTCAATTGATAGTAGCAATGAGAACCTCAATACAGAATATTTCAAAGGAATTAATGACCTGCTTATGTTAGGAGCACTCAGCTGCATCTGAGGGCGTCAGCTCTTTCCAACCAGTACTTAATCTTCAGGAATTGCCTTGCTCTGCTATCATTATTGCTCACACATATTGCAAACCAAGAGGTGCGTTAGGAGAAAATAAAGGTCACTTGAAAACATCTGCACTGCATCTTTTTTCCCTCTCTCTCTTTCACTGATTTTGCACTGTTTGAGGCAGTCCCAGGAGAGACCACAGCAATGCTTCTGAGTGTGCAAGATTGCTGCTGTGAGCCTTCCAAAGCTTTCTTGATCAATACCCATCGAGTTCAAATGTAGTTCAGGACAAGCACCCAAAGCATCTGTAATTAGGTTCTTACAGAGAATGAAACTAAAACAGCTGATTGGAAAAGAAACTTCCTTTCCCGATGACAGCTGGGATTCCTCCTAGAGGCATGCCAAAGGTCCTGATCTGATAATGTTGTCCAATTGCATGTACTGATATGATCATAATGGTAAGCTATCAAGGAAGGTAATCGTTACGCTCCATTTGAGCCAGCCACTCTGAAAAGAAACAAACCCCCCTCCAATTAATTTATCCTGGTTTTCTAACTTGGGTGCTTTAAAGTGAAGCACCTAATTTAAAAGGGCCTGATTGCTCAAAAGTGCTAAATACTTATGTAACCTACACGCCTAGGGGTGTGCTTCACTGTCCCATGTAGTGGCCCTTAGACCACGTACAGAGAGAGAGAATGAATCTCCTCTACACCCTTAGCTGAGAGCCAGCTGGCTGTTAGCCCAAGCTGTAGATGCTCCTGCTCTAGGCCCCAGAAGTCCTATGTTTGAGTCCACCTGGTGGTGGTTACAGTTGCCTTTGGGCCACTGAGTGCAATGGGAGCTGGGGATGCTCAGCAGATGGATTTTCGTTAGATACCTAACTTCAGGCAACCTCTCTTTAACATGAGCTCTGGGCAGTGTTTTGCTCTATGTGTAGTGTCTTTTATAACAACTGATGCTGGTTAAATAAAGCTTTATTTTGATCATAGAAAAAATAGTGTAATGTTGTTTGTAATTATACCCTCGTTCCCTTTATTGCAAGCTAGTGAAAGTCATGTTGGGTGCTGAGGACCTGTCACAAGTTGAGAACAGAATTATCGGAAGATTAAGTAAAAATTCTAGTCAGCTTTGTCATCCTCTACAACACATCTATAACTATGAACTGCATCCTTGTTATTATTCTGTCAAAGTGTGGATCATTTGGCTGCTATGACAACTGCAGAGAGGAAGAGTATCCATGTGTTAATTTATCAGAAATGATCTGTTTCAGAAAATGTACATGAAGTTCAAAGTACACTATTAAAATGAATAATGGTGAGCATCGAACACTGCTGCATATAGATTAAGGTGGTCTGAAGTTAGCCAGGACTAGTAACTTTGGGCAGACCCATCAGAACAAATGCAGTACTTGAAAAGAAACATGTTTTAACATTTTTATCTTAATTATTGTTCTTGCCTGTTCTCCAAATATGATCTCACTCTACAGTAAAACATCTGATATCCTAATCTATCTTAAAACCCTATACTGAGAACTCTTGGTGCAGAGGTGGGAGGGTATTAACCATTGGAACAATTTACCAGTGGAAGTTGTGGATTTTCCATCACTGGAGATTTTACAATTGATTGATTTTTTTTAAAAAACCATCTCATCTTCAAATAGTAATTATGATAAGGAAGTCTGATGGCCTTTGTTATGCAGGAGGTCAAACTAGATAATCACAGTGGTCCCATCTGCTTTAGAATCTATGAAGCTCTGTAGTGATATGGCATTGTGGGTATTTGAGTGCTAGAGAGATAAAATACCTTAAAATATAGAACTCTGGAAAATGAGATGGTATGTTATTTATTCCTTTAAAATTAGGAGGACACTTGAATGTATTCAAACAGTTGCTGCTTACCATCAAACAGATTCATTCTGACAGTTTTCAAGAAAGCAAACAAGCGAATAAAATAGAGCGAGACTGTATGTTAAGAAAAAAAGACAACAGAGAGGTAGACGAGAAAGAAATTAACCTTTGCAGTTAAAACAAAAAGCAGTCGAGTAGCACTTTAAAGACTAGCAAAATGGTTTATTAGGTGAGCTTTCGTGGGACAGACCCACTTCTGCAGACCATAGCCAGACCAGAACAGACTCAATATTTAAGACAGAGAGAACCAAAAACAGTAAGCAAGGAGGACAAATCAGAAAAAGATAATCAAGGAGAGCAAATCAGAGAGTGGAGGGGTGGGGGGGAAGATCAAGAATTAGATTGAGTTAAGTATGCAGACGAGCCCCTATAGTGACACAGAAAGTCCACATCCCGATTTAAACCATGTGTTAATGTTCCGAATTTGAATATAAATGTCAATTCGTCCGCTTCCCTTTCTACCAAGGAGCGATAATCTCTTTTCAGTAACACGCATACCTGGAGGTCATTGACAGAATGGCCCATTCCATTAAAATGTTGACTAACTGGTTTGTGGATCTAGAGTGTTTTAATGTCTGTTTTGTGCCCGTTGACCCTTTGTCTAAGGGAGTTAGAAGTCTGTCCAATATACAAAGCATCTGGGTATTGTTGACACATGATGGCATATATGATGTTAGTGGAGGAGCATGAGAAAGTGCCCGTGGTTCTGTGAGTAACCTGGTTAGGTCCAGTGATGGTATTTCCAGAGAAGATATGTGGACAAAGCTAAACACTTTTGCAGTTAAAAGTGTGAATTTGCTCATTGTCATTCCTGCCTGTAAATTATCATTGGTATCACTTACCATGTTAAAGCTGGCACAGATGTGCTAATGTGGGACATTGGCTCCTCTCTATCCTAAAAAAAAAAAAAAAAAAAAAGTGCAGTCAAGTAGCTCTTTAAAGACTAACAAAATTATGTTCTTCTTCAGATCGACAGCATTTCCAATACCAACTGACAGTTATATAGTATAGAGGTCCAAAAAAATTGCAATAAGAACTGACAAATCAAATACATAGGACTGAAGGAGGTGGGTGAGGTGTAGGGGATGTTAAGTCTCTTGCCTGAGATATCCTCTCTATCCTATCCTGTCTATCCTATTCACTTGCATTACCACTACGAGCTTCTAGTTTCATTCAGTTTTGTATGGAATGAGGTTTGATCTTCAGCCACAATACCACTGGGAAAAGCCCAGTGATGTTCCTTTTTTTACGTAGGCCACCAGGTTGTCTCATCTGTAAGATCTTCATTTTTAAAAGTGTCCAATGTTTTGGGCTCTGGTGTCTTCAGGCCTGATTTCCAGAAGTCCTAACAGCAACAGTTACTATTGAGTTCAGCCTTTAAATGGATGAATGAAACTACTATACAAGCTAATGCACAATAAGTAGATGCCGCCATATGGAGAAAGGAAGGCAGACTATGTTAATGTGATGAAAATGAAATCCCTTGGATTCAATGGAAACTACAGATAAGTCTGAAAATCAGGCTTTTATTTTAATTTTTGAAGCTTCTGCTTCTACAATGTCATGCTTCGTTGTATGGTCAGCAACTGATTATTTGTTCTTATAATATGAAATGAACCTGCTGCCTCCTTCCTAACACTTGCATGGCAGTTCTGTAGCACCTTAAAGATTAACAATTTTATTTATTAGTTAATGAGCTTTCATGGGTAAGACAACTTGAATGGGAAATTGCCAATTGTAATGTGAATAACACACCAGGTGTCTCCTCCTAGCCGGAGGCAAGTGCTTTATTACCAGGTTCAGAACTCAGCAAGCCCATAATCACAGGCACAGCAAGAAGAAGCTCAAGTGAGAGGACCTGTTCAGGAGACACGCAGGGGCTGGAGGTCCAGCCTGGTTGCTGTCTGTGTACATGTTGTTTCAGGGACAGTGCCAGCAGTAACTACACCAGGAGGAAATAAGCAGATAGTCTGGTATGGCACATTCCCAAGGAGGCTCTTAGTATTATCACCCCATTCTGGATGACCTTTAGGAGTTAAGTTTGTGATTGTTTGAACTTTGTATCTTTTATTTTTGTCGGCCCAGTAAAACAATCCTCAGTTCCTTGATTGAAATATTTGTTGTTGGGAACTCACAAAGAGCTGCAGAGTTTGCAGCAGCACTTCATCACTCATCTGTGAGGTTGTAGTGACTACAGCTTGTACTGCCAGACCCTTAACCTCATGCTAAGAGTTATGCTTGTCACCACACAAAACCCCATTGCTTCAATGCAATGATGCACATTAGCAAGAACTGTCCTTGAAAGGATCTGCAGAGTCAGGCCCATGATTTTAATTTAATGCCTCATGGAAGAGCATTGTTGGGTGGGCTTCACTGGGACTAGGCAGAACTGGAATTTTTGCTCTTACCTGTGATCTTCCAATTCAAAATATTTGAATGACTCCATTAGGGCATAAAAAAAGGCCAGTCCCAGACATTATTCTGAGGACTAGGTAGATGTGCAGGAAGAAGGGTAGGTGTTCTCTCTACCACGTGCCTGCAGGTATGCTGAAGATTGACTCCATTGAGGGCTTCCATGACTCACTTGCAGCCCCATACCCTGAAGGGACAGAGCAGCAGAGGATCCACACAGTAGAAGATCCTCTTTTCCATTCCAACTCTGGTTACCCCTCCCCTCCCCTGTGCATCAGAATGCCTGCCCAGAGTTGAGCTCCACACCACCCCAATGTGTCTCCCACTTGCATAGTCCACTTGAATCTAGCTCTTGCCTGCTTGTATGTGGTGAACCACACCAGCTATGTTGCTAGTGATTTCCACAGTGCAGGGCTCATTTAGATCTTTACTCTTAATGGCTCTGGATGATTGTTTTACATATTTCAATAATACAATGAGAAAAGTCAGTGGCAATTTTGAAATCTCTCCTGCAGACTCTACTCATTTTAATGTTATTTATTCCTTTAAAATTGGGAGGACAGTTTGTACTCAGAATTCAGCCTCCACAGAATAATTCTTATCTTTATTCCATACACCTCAATTCAAAGCTCTTCTTATGCAAATGCAGATCATACGTAGGACCTGCTGCTCCTTTTCAGGATGGTGTGCTCTTATTCGTCCAAAATTCAGCTCGGTGGCTGTTGTCAGGCACCAATAATGTCTGCTCCTGAGGGAATTCTGTACCACTGTACATGCACAGAATTTATGTCCCCTGCAAATTTCTTTGTGTCCCCTCAAAAAATGGCTTCTGATGGGGAAACAAAGGGAAGCCCAAATTTTCGCTGGGCTGGGGCACAGGGATAAGCAATCATACATGTGTCCCAATCATGCTCTCTGTCCCTCTTGCTTGCTGTTGTGGCATGTTGGGCATGGAAAGGTAGGGCTTTGGAACGTTTCTGAGGAGGTAGGCCTGGGGCACAGGAGAATGGTGCAGCCTGCTTGCTTAGTGAATTGTTCTATTGTTTTCTGAATTCTCCCCAGGAGTATAAAAGAGGTTTAAAAGTTTTAAGGGTCTTTTACATTATCAGAGTAATGTAAAGGACAGCATAGCCTTAGGAATATTTATGGTGCCTTCGCAATTAGAACCAGTCTAAATTTTTGGACTGAAAAATTTTTCAATCAAAATGTGCTCCATTAGTGTCACTTAGCTTTCTGGAGATAGTCTGTAGCCAATATAAATTGTGAGTTTGATTCCTCAGTACTCACTTGTTCTTCAGTTGCCTATAACATAACACCGGACATATGCTTGCATAGATCTGTTGGCTACTAACAAACTAACTGAAATAATGGGTCAACCTTAGCTATGTTACTATGAGGCAAAAGGGTTTGGGGATTTCCACCAGTGCTTCCCACTCCCGTTCTCCATCCATTTTATTGGAATTTAAACAAATTGCCAAAATACTGGAAACTGCCATGATTATATTCCAATATTTTGACAGTTAAAATATGCAGAATTTTTCAGCATTTTAAAATATAGTGTGCAGAAGTTTTAATTGTTTGGTGCAGAATTGGCCCCAGAGTATATGTTAAATCACACGGCTTTGAAATAAAGACTTGATGATATCCCATGGACCAGAGATCCCAATTCAGACAAGTATTTAAACACATGCCTAACTTGTGATGATATGACAAGAAGCAATGGCCTTAACTTTCATCAAGAGAGGTTTAGGTTGAATAGTAGGAAAATCTTCCTCACTACTAAACAGTGGAATAAATTGCCTAGGGACTTTATGGAAGAGATTTTTGGATATTTTTAAAAGCAGGTCAGACAAACACCTGCAGGGATGGTCTACATGGTGGTTGGTCCTGACATGAGAACAGGGGACTGGACTTGATGACCTCTTCAGGTTCCTTATAGTGCTATTATTCTATGATTATATGTATCTGTGTTTAAAGTTAACCAAATTCTGACATTAAACATATTACTTTCAGCACATGCTTAAGTGCATTGCTGAATCAGAGCCCAAGGGTGAAATCCTGGTGCTATTCAAGTCAATGGCAAAACTTCCGTTGACTTCAGCCATATAAGATACCACAAATTGCCATTACTGATGCAACTCCTTAACTCCTTCAGCCTCTTATGTTGTAGAGCAAGTGCTTAAGTCCTAAAACTGTCACTCAAGCTGTTGAACTATGGAGAGTTGCTCTGGAAGAAAAATAAATGCCACTAACGCAGTGAAAGCTGCTTATCTGCTTTAGAACATAGGAGCCTAACTGCATTATCTGATCAGAGCACACTGTCACCAGCTTAAGGTGGGAAAACAGAACACCTTTAAATAGACTTCAAAACAAAACAAACATTTGGCGCAGCGCTGAAACTTGAAGCACATCCTGCTGATCAGCCTAATTCAGGGATGAGGTGACATTGCTCACTGCAGCTCTCAGACACAACAAATAAAACAAAATGAATAAATAACTCAATCACTGAATTAGAAAAACCCAGCTGTAGTGGTCTGGCAATGTTACAACCCTCTCACACAACTCTAAACATTACACCAGTAAAGCACTTTCAATAGTATCCACTAAAAATGAAGCGGGGGCCTCTCACCACTTTGCAATGGTGGAACTATGAATTAAATACTAAGGGTCATGCTGCACCTGTACAACAAAGTACAGGCAAGCAAGCCTTCTGTACTGACTTTAGGCCCAATAATTTTAAAACTGTTCTAATATATCAAAGGGGGAAATTAAGACTCATGCATATAAGAAAATCAAGCTGTTATATTGCAGCAGTGTATTTCATAAAGACCTGTTCTTCGTGCAATTGCAGCCTAAGATGTGAATAATAGGTTTATGGACTTTCTGAATTTACCACTTACGGGTGTTTTTATCTAGAGCTCCAGGATACTTCATGAAATGATCCAAAAGCCACATACTTCTCCAAAAGGAATTCATTTTATTTCATAAACCAGATTGCTGAAATGAGACTCACAACCCAGGATGCAGCTCTGAAATAGGTGTGACTAGACTAGAGGATAGATCATTTATTGCCACCTTCATCTTGGTCTACATAAGGACAGAAAGTCAGTCCCAGATACACAATTCTAGATACATAGCTAGAATTGAGATATCAGGATTGACTTCCTGCCCCTGTGTAAATCAGGGCTCTTCAGGCTTGTGCCAACATCCCTTGCTCCATGCAATAGTGTGGAGTACCAGGGTTGATGGCCAAGCCTGGAGAGATCAATTTTTGCTGCATCTTCGCAGACAAAATTAATCACTGGAAGATCGATTGCAGCACACCAATCCCCCCCTGCCCCCATAAGTATAGACCCGAGGATCCCAACCTTTTTAAGACAGCGACTTTGTGACCCACTGCGACTTTGTGACCCACGGCAATTCAAAACTAGGGGGCAGGAGGGTCTCCCCTGGATTTTTTTTAAATAAATCTTGATTTGCCCCCTTCCCACCCCTCACCCTCAGGCTTAAACACCTTGCAGCCCCAAACACTTCCCCATCTGCCTCCAACGAGCACTGCTGCTACCCCCCACTGCTCCTTTGCTGGGTCACCATGGCTTCTTCTGCACAGCTCCCTCCCAGCCCTCCTACTCCCTTCCCCCACCTGCAGCATGGGCAGCTCCCTGCCCTGCCGCACTGAAATGGGACTCGATTTAATTGGTTTAATAACCAGATCTGCCTGTCATTGAACTAGTTAAATTAAGTTCCATTTCAACATGGCAGGGGAAGGACTAGGAACTGGAGGAGTGAGTGGTGCCAGCACTCGGAGCTGCAGATGGCTCCTTAAAGAGCCACATGCAGCTTGGAGCCGCCCAGACAGTGACCCTTAGAAAATCTAATGGTGAGCCATGGTTTGGTCCTGACCCATTGGTTGGAAATCCCTGGTGTAGACATACCCTAAGTCTGTGTTTATAAGTGACAAAATGGTAGAGTAGTGCATTAGTGTCAGTGGCATAACCATGGAAGAATTTGCCCGGTAATTGCAATCTAACATCAGGGTTCTGCTTCTTCTAGCATCATGGGTTCTGCATCAGTGTTTAGAAAACACCCTAAGCATTTGGTGTTATGAGAGGGCTTACTAAGATTGTACTGTGAAATAATAAGAAGAGCATGGCTGCCATTTCATTTAATATCTTACGTTAGCTGTACGTGCTTTTCAAAAGATTCTACAGGTGTCTTATTTGGAGGTATGTTTTTGTTTTGTTTTGTTTTCACTCCCTTAAGTTAACTAACAACTTATCTGATTTTGATAAGATCAAAGGCTTTCTTGTTGGCAAACTATTTGCATGGCATTTATCACTTTGCAGTAGTAGCATCCTTCAGTCTACGTAGACTATGGAACGCGCCCTTCATAGTTCCGTTTGGCATCCTCATTTGCAGCGTCGGCTGTGACTGTGGAGACCCACACGAGAGTGACAGTCCTTGCTGCATCTGTTGCATATGTAATTGGTGTCTGGCAGGTCCTTGCTATGCTTTCTGTGGGCTCGCTTCTCGTTTGCTAGCTGTGTGATCCTCAACTCACCCTTCTGAAGGCCCTTGTATAGTTCCTGCCTCCATCTGCTGTGATCATCTGCCAGCTCCTCCCAGCTGTCTGGCTTGATGTCTACTTCCCTGAGGTCTCTCTTGCAAACATCTTTGTAGCGCAGCTGGGGGTGTTCGGGAGGTCTTTTGCCAGAGGGTAGCTCGCCATAGAGGATGTTTTTTGGGATCCTTCCATCATTCATCCTGTGGACGTGGCCAAGCCAGCGGAGCCGCCGCTGCCTGAGGAGGGTGTGCATAGTTGGGATTGCAGCTTGCTCAAGGACGGTAGTGTTGGACACTCTGTCCTTCCATGATATTCCAAGGATGCTCCTGAGGCAGCGCAAGTGGAAGACGTTCAGCCTCTTTTCCTGGCGGGCATACAGGGTCCAAGTCTCGCTGCTGTAAAGGAGGATGCTGAGGATGCAGGCTCTGTAGACTTGCATTTTGGTGTGAGTGTACAGCTTGTTGTTATTCCACACTCTCTTGCTGGGTCTGGACAGAGCTGTGGCTGCTTTACCGATCCTCCTATTTAGCTCAGTCTCCAATGACAGGGTGTCAGTGATGGTGGACCCGAGGTAAACGAACTCGTGGACTACCTCTAACATATAGTTGTCAGTGCTGATTGATGGAGAATCAGCAACGTCCTGAGCAAGTTCATTTGTCTTCTTTAGGCTGATGGAGAGCCCAAAATCCTTGCATGCTTCGGAGAACCAATCCAGTGGCTTCTGAAGCTGGTCTTTGGTGTGTGACACGACAGCAGCAGCATCTGCAAACAGCATATCTCTGGTGAGGACTTCCCACACCTTAGATTTAGCTTTCAGCCTTGCAAGATTAAACAGTTTCCCGTCAGATCTTGTGTGCAAAAAGATGCCCTCTGTTGAAGATCCAAAGGCATGTTTAAGGAGGAGTGCAAAGAAGATCCCGAACAACATGGGAGCAAGGATGCATCCTTGTTTGACACCGCTCCTGATGCTGAAAGCATCCGATAATGTGCCATCGTATTGGATGGTTCCTCTCATGTCTTCATGGAAAGAGTGGATCATCTTGAGTAACCGTGGCGGATAACCCATCTTGTGGAGCAGTTTGAACAGTCCATCCCTGCTGACCAAGTCGAAAGCCTTGGTTAGGTCGATGAAGGCAATATAGAGTGGCTTCCTCTGCTCCCTGCATTTCTCCTGCAGCTGCCTCAGAGAGAAGACCATGTCGACGGTAGATCTCTCTGCACGGAATCCGCACTGTGATTCAGGATACACCTTTTCAGCAATCTTCTGGAGTCTGCCGAGGATGACGCAAGCGAACAGTTTTCCAGTGATGCTTAGGAGGGAGATTCCACGGTAATTGTTGCAGTCACTTCTGTCTCCTTTGTTCTTATACAAGGTTATGATGTTAGCGTTGCGCATATCCTGTGGAACCTCTCCCTCTCTCCAGCACAGGCACAGTAGCTCATGTAGGGGTTCCAGGAGAGTGTCTGTGGCACACTTGATTACCTCTGGTGGTATACAATCCTGGCCCGGGGCCTTTCCTACTGCAATATTGTCAATGGCTTTCTTCAGTTCATCCACAGTTGGTTCCTGGTCCAGTTCGTCCATTACTGGTAGGAGTTCGATGGCATCGAGGGCTGAGTCAACCACAATGTTCTCGCGTGAGTACAGCTCGGAGTAGTGCTCGACCCAGCGGTCCATCTGTTTGGCTTTGTCAGTGATGACTTCACCAGATTTGGATTTCAGAGGTGCCATCTTGTTCTGGGTGGGTCCTAATGCCTTCTTGATGCTCTCGTACATTCCCCTGAGGTTACCAAAGTCAGCACTGGTCTGGATGCTGCTGCATAGCTCGAGCCAGTAGTTGTTGGCACAGCGCCTGGCCATCTGCTGTACTGTTTTTCTGGCTGCTCTGAGCACTTGCTGGGTTTTCTGGCTAGGCGAATGTTTGTACTCCAGGAGCGCAGCGCACTTTTTTCGATGGCTGGAATCATCTCATCGGAGTTAGCTTCAAACCAGTCATTTGTGTTTCTAGCTCTTCTTCCAAACACCAACAAGGCCGTGTTGTACATTGTATCCCTCACATGCTGCCATCTGGATGTCACATCGGCACCCCCAGGGTTACTGCGCAGATTCTCCTCGAGGGTCGCTCTGAACTTTCAGCTCTCTCTGAGTTAGCCGTCTTTCTGGCATCAATGCGAGGCCTTCCAGTTGGTTTAGAGTGGTGCAGATTCTTGGGAATCACCTTGAGTTCGGAGCAAACTACTGAGTGATCTGTATCGCAGTCAGCACTATGATAGCTGCATGTCAGAAGGACATTTTTGAGGTTATCACGTCTAGCGATGACCACGTCTAGTTGATGCCAGTGTTTTGAGCATGGGTGTCTCCATGACACTCTGTGCTGTGGCTTGGTTTGGAAAAATGTGTTTGTGATGCACAGATTGTGGTACGTGCAAAGTTCAAGAAGACGCTGACCATTTTCATTCATTTTTCACACACGGAAGTGGCCTCAGCAGGAAGACCACAAGTCATGATCGGCTCCAACTCTCGCATTGAAGTCACCCAGAATCTACAGTTGTTCACGAGCAGGTATTTGCACTTTGGCAGCACTAAGCACGTCATAAAACTTGTGTTTTACTTCCAGTGCGGCGTACAGGGTTGGGGCGTAAGCGCTGATCAGGTGGACAGGACCGGCACGAGTTTGAAGTATGACCTGAAGGAGTCTTTCTGATCTACCCATGACTAATTCCACCATTTGTAGAAGGGTGTTTCTGATGGCGAAGCCAACACCATGCTCCCTGGGTTCTTCTCAGGCTTTACCCTGCCAGAAGAAGGTGTAGTGCTTTTCCTTGAGAGATCCCAAATCTGCGAGACGTGTCTCTTGCAGAGCAGCAATGTCAACTTGGAGCCTCCTCAGTTCCTCATCGATGACAGCGGTCTTTCGGGTGTCGCTGATGTCATGAAGATCTTCAGTCAGCATGGTCTGCACATTCCAGCAAGCAAGCTTAAAACTTTGATGATTTCCTTTTCTTGTTGATTTTCTTATTGGTTTGCCTGGTGCTCAACTTTCAGGTCACTTGTCAGGTTTGGGAACCTTAAGCCTCACGCACCCAGTGAGGCAGGTGAACTGTGGCGGGACAGGACCCTATTGGCTGGGGGCTGCGCAGCTTAAGGCGGGCGGTGACTGTCCAGTGAGATGCGAGGATCTTTCCCACCATCGAAGGCAATCCCTGGCACTCGTTCTCTACGCCAATCGAGCAAGAGCTTATAACTGGTATCTGTTACCTCCCGTGTTGGTTCAACACTGTTAGCGATGCTGGAGTACCTCTCCAGGCGCGAGCTTGGGCGATTATTGGGACCCTGGGCTGCCCAGACGCCAGTGTTCCCCTCTCAGCTTTACTGATATAGTCCAAAGGAGAGGATAACCTCTACGTCTGGTACCAGCTCAGCTGCAGGAGTTGCCGGGTCAATGCCAGAAGTTGGCACAGAACCGCCTTAGGAATCCCCTCGGATTTTCCGTCAGGGTTTACTCCCTTAGCCTTGCTCCTTTCCAGGATAACCCACAAGGCAGTGGGGCATGGAGAATGTGGGTACGGTCCCACTACCTCTTGCACTTCCCTGGAGCCACATGTCCCCAAAGCTCCCCGTGATGACCTCCTCGCCTCCCCAGGACACTCCTCCCCACCCCTCTGCCTCTCATTGGCTACCATCACCCCCAGATCCTCCCTCCCTGTCCCCTTTTCCCCCATCCATTCCCATGTCTTCCGACTGCACCACACTGCCCCGCATCAGTTCTCGTTGCCCCCAGGTCCCCCTTCCCCTGGCCTCTCCGCACCTGGCCACACACTGCTGCAGCCCCACGTCCTCCAGGAAGGCACTGATCTCGCAGCCCAGCCGCACCCTGGGTCCCAGCCAAAGCTACCAACTCTTCATCTGGCTACGGCTGTCCCTGGAGCCCCACAGATCTGATGCGGCGCATGCATGCAGGGAGCGCAGGACTGGGCCTGGAAGCCATGCAATCTGCACCAGCACGCCGCAAGCAGCCTCCATGGGTGCTGCCATCCTCACAGCTGTACCAGACGCCCCCAAACCACTTGCCCACCACTGACATATATCACTTTGTAAGTAGTATATTTCAGATCAGGTCAGATTTATATTTAACCATCAGATTTACTCAGCATTGCTTGGTAGAGCTAAAACAGAGCACTCCAAATTTCTCCATTTTATCTCTTTGCTTCTCAATAAACCTTACAGAAACCCTGATCCAGGTTAATCTTATTTTCTGGCTCTCTTTCAGTATTTGCTCAGTGATGCCGATTGTGAGGACTCTATTTGCTTTGGTGTTTTCATTTTTCTTATGTTTGGTTTGATGAGAAGTAATCCCATTCCAGGCACATCCCATTTTCCTGGCCCAACCAGACCTGACATTGCTTCAAGTTATGGTAAGAGGAAGTGGTGTACCAAATTTGGTGCTCCTAGCTCTTACCATTCAGGAAGAATTTTTGATCAAACAGACAAACCTGCTAAAACACAGAGTAATTAGAAGACTAATTTGTCATTATCCAGGGCAGGGTACATGCTGCCCCAGGGCTGCTCCCCAGGGCCAGGCAAGGGTTGCAGGGCTGTACAATGGCTGGCGGCTGCTCCAGTTGGAGATCTTTTGTATTTCCAAAGATAATTACATTACAGTTCCTACAAATTTGTTTGACTCTATTTTAATTCACAAATCCAAACAATCCAGAGAGCATTTCAAATACAAAATGGATGGCCTAGAAAAATTCTGATAAAAGATTTGCCTGTTAGATAACAAAGTGGATGATAAAGCCTCTCAGGACTTTTGACTGTGTTAAAAGATACAAATTGCCATACTTCATCAGAGTGATGGTCCAACTAGTCCAACTTCCAGCCTCTGGCAAGGGCCAGCAGCGGAGGTAGATGCAGAAGCAGATGTCCCCCAGGAAGTTTACATCTTCATCGTTAATTCTTAGAGATTGGTTTAAATCTAAAGCAGGAGGTTTATACCCATTTCAGTTCCAGAGAATGACTGATTCATGGAGCAGGCAAAGAATTATGCTCTTCAACCTTTAGGTCACCAATTGAAATCCATCTCAAATCAATAGTGATCAAAAGTTGGTTCTATGTGATGGCTGTATAATGACTTACTTGAAGTCAGTGTAGTGGTCCAAGTCCAGTAGTTATTGTTGTTTCCACCAGCTGTCTGTGTTCCTGATGCCAAATTCATTTGTGTGTTCAGAAACACTTCACTCGTTTCAGTGGGTTTGAGTCTGCTTATACTTGCCATCCTCAAGCAAAAAAAAATCAAAAACAGTTTGCAATGTGAAACTGCTGAACTGGAATTCATATGCAAATTTGACACCATGAGGTTGGTTCTGAATAGGGACTGGGAATGGCTCTCTCATTACAATAAGTAATTTTGCACTTTAGATATTCTTATCCACATCCACCCTGAATGAATTAGCTCTGATATAACACTTCCATCTCTGTATCCCTACGGTCTGTCTGTGTCTTTTTCCTTCCCTTCCTGCATCTGATGAAGCAAGTTTCAACTCTCAAAAGCTTATGCTATAATAAAATTGTTAATCTCTAAGTTGCCACTGGACTACTTGCTCTTTTTGCTGAAACAAACTAACATGGCTGTCTCTGAAACCTGCATACCCTAGAGCTGAATTTGGCGCACAGAGTTCATTTATTCATTTTAATTTTCCAGGCACTAAGTAGCAAACACCTTTCATATTTAATTCTTCCACTTCACCAGTGCACTTGCCTCTGGGTATCTAGAAACATTTAATAAACAATGAATATATCTTTTCCTTGGACACTTTTGAAAATTTAATGATGTTTTAAATGCACAATTGGATATTTTCAAAATAACTGATAATATTTTGCCTTATTCTCAGCACACATAATGCTATCTGCATTCTGAGCTAGGTAGACATGTTACAATACATAGCTTCCAATGGAGGTTGTTTTCAGAGACTTATGTATAAGGTAATATCTAGGTATTTGGAGTGCTCTACTTTCAGGAAGTGTCTGAAGAAGTAGGGCTATATATATCAGGGGCCTGCAGGCTGGATCCAGGCCCCAGCTTACTTTCATCAGGCCTACAGGCTTCTCCCCAGAGTGGGACAAGCTGGTGTTTGCACTCCAGCCCCATGACAAGTCTCTAAGCCTTGGGACTCTCTCCTGTTTCCCCCACCCCATAGAGCTAGAATGCAATTGCCGGCTAACCTAGCTGTTGGGGGGGACCCCCAAGCCTCTGAGCCCCCTACCCATCCCATGGCTGGAGTACGAGTTCTGGCTCACCCTACTGCTGGGGCAATCCTTAAGCCTCATACCCAGACCAGATTAAATAAAGTGAGTGACAGATCGGGCCTGCAGACCGTAAGTTCCCCACCCCTAATATGCATAGTCCTCCCTGGTATATATGGTGGAAAAGTCTAAAAGCATGAATGTTGTAAACTCTTGAAAATGTTTCCTCTCTTTTAATGTTTGAACATCAGGCAGTGCAGCTGGGCTTGCAAAGCCCCTTATTTCTTGTTAAGCTAGGAACCAAAAGCAATTCTGCATATCTCTGAGTGCATATTGGGCGATTACTTTCACCTAACTGCACACTTACCCAGTTGTTGCAAATGCAAATGTAATTAATGCACTACTGTTTAACTTTTAATGTGCAATGCAGTTCATTAGATTTAATTTATTTTAGCTCCAGAAGTGTTCCAGGCTTTTATGGATGGAGGTCCAGGATACTCTTATCCAGTGGACTGGTGGTCACTAGGAATTACAGCATATGAATTGCTGCGGGGCTGGGTAAGAGTATTTGACTTTCTTTAATGTATTGCCTTGCAGTTGAAATGTCTGCAGTGTCCATTTCTTTGTGCTTAGCTTTCGTGCCTATCATTGGGTGTAAGTTCCCAGTTTATATTTTGTCATAAAATTTTTCCCAGCTCTATTAATTATTTTGTGGCTGTTCACCAAATAAGAGACATAAATTGCATGACATGTTCAAAGGAAATGTTTTTAAGGACTCCTGCAAGTTTTGCTAGTTGGAAAGTGAAAGCGCAATTGGAACTGCAGCTAGCAAGGAATGTGAAGAACAACAGGAAGGGTTTCTACAGGCATGTTAACAATAAGAGGGTTATCAGGATGTGGCCCTTACTGGATAAGGGAGGTAACCTGGTGACAGATTATGTAGGAAAGGCTGAAGTATTCAATGTTTTTTTCCCCTCAGTGTTCATGGACAAGGTCAGCTCCCAGACTACGGCACTAGGCAATGCACTATGGGAAGGAGGTAGGCAGCCCTTGGTGGGTAAAGAACAGGTTAAGAGCTATTTAGAAAAGCTAGATGCACACAAATCTATGGGTCCAGATTTAATGCATCCAAGGGTATTGAGGGAATTGGCAGATGTCACTGCAGAGCCTTTGCCCATTATCTCTGAAAACTCGCGGAGATTGGGAGAGGTCCCAGATGACTGGAAAAGGGCAAATGTAGTGCCCATCTTTAAAAAAGGAAAGAAGGACAATCCAGGGAGCTATAGACTGGTCAGCCTTACCTCAGTCCCTGGAAAAATCATGGAGGGGATCCTCAAGGAATCCAATTTGAAGCACTTGGAAGAGGTGAACGTGATCAAGAGTAGTCACTGTGGATTCACCAAGGGCAAGTCATACCTCAGCAGTCTGATTAGCTTCTATGATGAGGCAACTGGTTTTGCGGACAAGGGATAGTCAATGGATGTGATACATTTTGACTTTAGCAGAGCTCTTGATAGAGTCTCCCACAACATTCTTGCCCGTAAGTTAAGGAAGTATGGAGTGGATACATGAACTGTAAGGTAGATAGAAAGCTGGCTAGACGGTCAGGCCCAACAGGAAGTGATCAGTGGCTCAAGGTGTGGTTGGCTGTCAGATTCAAGTGGAGTACCCCAAGGACTGGTTCTAGTGTTGTTATTGTTCAACATCTTTATTAATGACCTGGGTGAGGAGATGGATTGCACCCTCAGCAAATCTGTGGATAACACTAGGCTATGGGGATAGGTAGATGCATTGGAGGGTAGGGATAGGGTCCAGAGTGACCTAGATAAATTGGAAGATTGGACCAAAAGAAATCTGATGAGGTTTAACAAGGACAAGGGAAGAATCCCAAGCATTGTTACAGGCTTGGGACCAACTTGCTACGTAGCCATGCAGCAGAAAAGGACCTAGAGATTACAGTGGATGAGAGGCTGGATATGAGTCAGCAGTGTGCCCTTTTAGCTAAGAATGCTAATGGCATATTGGGGTGCATTAGGAGAAGCATTTCCAGCAGATCCAGAGAAGTGGTTATTCCCCTCTGTTTGGCACTGGTGAGGCCACATCTGGAGTATTGTATCCAGTTCTGGGGCCCCCCCCGCTCCAGTATAGCAAGGATGTGGATGCTTTGGAGCAGATTCAGTGGAGGACAACAAAAATGATTAGGGGTCTGGAGCATATGACCTATGAAGTGAGGCTGAGGGATTTGGGGCTATTTAGTTTGCAGAAGAGAAGACTGAGGGTCAATTTGATAGCAGCCTTCAACTTCCTGAAGGGGCGATCTAAAGAAGATGGCGAGAGGTTGTTCTCAGCAGTGACAGATGGCAGAACAAGAAGCAATGGTCTGAAGTTACAGAGGGGGAGAGGAGATTGGATATTAGAAAAACTATTTCACCAGGAGGGTGGTGAAGCACTGGAATGCATTACTGAGAGAGGTGATAGAATCTCCATACCTAGAGGTTTTTAAGTCCCGGCTTGACAAAATCCTGGCTGCGATGATTTAGTTGGTGTTGATCCTGATTTAGGCAGGGGGCTGGACTAGATGACCTCCTCAGGTCCCTTCCAGCCCTAGTGCTCAATGATTCTGTGACTGCTCACATAAGTATTGGCTGGAGGATTGAGTCCTGGCTATATGTGTGTACCAAATTAGGACGAATTACATTTTTTTCAATGGAAGTATTATGGGGTTTCATTATATTCTTGCTCTCTTGAGAGTGAATAAAATATGCCAAGACATTTGGACCAACCACAGGAGAGGTTCATCTGCGAGGCTACTCATTACTTATCTAATTAATTATGTGAATGAGCTTGATGAAGCATGGCTGAGTTTCACAGAAAATAATGAAAAATTCCATTCCATTTTAGTTCCAAAAGAATAAAACCTAATAGAGTTAAATATTTATTTACCATTGCTCATGGAATATAGGACTTTAAATAAAATTTCAGTGCAGTTACCAGTTGCTTAAGAGTTTTCATGTTATATTTTATCATTTTTTTGCAGGTGAGTACAGGGGAGAGGATTTTATAACTCCTCACTGAATGATGGTCACCATACAGGGTGTACATTCTCTAGGGAAGTTATAGTTACTGTTTGTGTTACAGGAACAACAAGAGGCCACAACAGAGATCAACTCCCCATCATGCTATGCATGGTATAAAGATGTGCTATAAAACAGTCCCTGAGCTAAAGAATTCAAATTATCATTAGAGAATGCAGACAAGGGATGGCCTGTGAATTTTTAGCCCAAATGTTTACATGTTTTCAAAGTCACACGAGTGAAAACAGAGAATTGTAATGGAAAGTGTCAGGCAACCATAATAAAGGATACTGCCTCTATTTCTGTTTGGGTAAAAACCATTGAAAGAACACCATAGTGCTTTAATATCAATCTGTTGGCAGACGAGTTCTCAGGAAGAGAACATTGTTATGGAGTTCACAACTGAGGGTACAGACGCAGAGTCCCAGCCCTGCTCACAAAGAGATGCCAATTACTTTAATAAATGAATAATTACATAGATTAGGTAGGTGTCTGTTTGCAAGCTCAGCACAATCTTCCCAGAATGATTTTCTCTGGCTAGAGACAAAACAAGCCTGGAACGGAGGCTGAATTCCAAAACCATGTTAAAATACAAACATCACACCATCCATCAGATGACTGGGCTGGGCACTTTTCTCTTATTGAGGAGGGTTTGTTGCTATGGAGCAGGCTGTCACTCTGGGGACAGATTAGTCCATGGCCTTGTCTGAAGTGGGGAAAAAGTTCTTATTTTTTTAGACTGTAAACCCCATTTTTACAAGTCTAGACAAGGCCCAATCAGAGGAGTACAAAATCCAAGAAGAAGGAATCACAGGGATGAGGAAATGTATTCAATTCCTACATATGTTACTAACTGTTAAAACTCAAGCTTCAGCAGCCCACCTGAGGCTGGAGTGGCCTCGTGTGGGGAAGTAGGACTTATACAGAACTGCAAGGTCAGGCAGCCTGCCCCGATCTCTTCTTTTCTCCCAACGCACTCAGCTCAGCTGCCAGAGCACATAGGGCTCATTTCCATAGGTGCAAAAGAACAGCCATAGTGGATCACAGCCATGTTCTCTCTAGTCCTAGCACCAGATGCTTCAGAGGAAGCTGCAGGAATCCCATGGTCAGCAGACCCACAGAACCACCAGGGAAAAGAAGGGAGGATGAGAGAGGCATAAACTTGCCGCTGTGTGTCAAAATATTTTGCCTGCTAGATCATATCTCACCCTGGAGCTGGTGATTGAATGTGGGGAATGTACAAAATAGCCTGATGCTGATCAAGAGGGGTTAAGTATGAAGAAAATACATTGCTGTTTGTTCGTGCTGACTTTTGGTTCCTGTTTGCCTCTACCCTTGTTAGGTGGAACTAACCTTGTGTGAGGGGAGGGTCATAAAGCTCCCAGCTGTTCTTGTGTGGTATTGTGCAACACTGGTCAGCCAGCACAGCATGTGAGTGGAAGCAGGGCTATAGATGTCATAGAAGTTTGGAATTTGTCCTACACACTGCTCAGTCCATTGTTTCCTTCCAGTGTATCACATAATCTCCCAGTGTCATCCACCCAGGCACACAGCACAGCAGACCTAGTTAGAGAGCTGGCCAGTTTATTTTCAGTGCCCTGCCAAAAAAGAAAAGCTAACTTGTAAATCACTCCTGTGGCCCGGGTGTGATACGATGCCTGATCTCTTGACCCCCCCGCCCTTTGCTATGGCAGCTCCCAAACTCTTGAACAAGAGCACTGCTGCCCCTTTACCACATACAGGTGATCGGCGCCACTGGGAGCCCCAAATTATGTCCTTACAATAGGGTGGGGAACCTTCAGCCGGGGGCTGGATATGGTCCCCTACTTTACTCCCTGGTGTGTGATAACTGGATGGGTTGGCAATGGCTGTCCTTGGACACAAGCTGAGATGGGTAGGTTAGCAAGATGATTGTTAGATGGAAAGTCTTGGTTTCATTGAGAATTAGTTTCCATTGGTGGGAGTAATTGGCCAAAGTATCCTGTCCTGACTAAGATTCCCTTGATCCTGTAGATGTCATTTCTAGCACCACAGCTATAATCAGCATATGTATTCGCCTCTGCCTGGGTTTTAGGAAGGTTATATGAGTGTATATTGAATAAAAACAGAGCCCCCACTGGCCCTTGTGGAAGCTCATTGTGGAGATGGTTATGATGACTGAATTTCTCCCTGTCTTTCGGAGAAGAGCTTTGGTTGCTAATCATTTCTTGGATGAGCTGCACTGTCCTCTTACATGGAATAAGTTTCAGCAGTGTGGCAGGCAGACTGACAGCTGTGCACTGTTGTAGGCTGCCACGAGATTAATAAGGGTTGCACCAACTTTCTTTCCTGACTCAAACGCTGCTTCTGTGTCAGTGAGATGAAGTGTCTGATATTAGGTGCCTTGTCCCTCTTGAATCCAGCCTGAATGTTAGGCAGCTAAGGTTTAACTGCCTCCAGGACTGACAGTGGAGGAGTGGCAACCGGGGTAGTTGTCCCAGGACCTGGCAATTCGACAGGGCCCAGGTCTCCTGGCCAGTGCAGTTTCAGTGGCAGTTCCTACTGCAGCAGTGACAGCGGCTGGAGCCATGGACCTTCTAAATTGCCACTGGAGCCCTGCACAGCTCACTCCATGCGGCTTTTACAGAGGGGGAGCATGCAGTACTACACACAGTGCAGAGGGCTGTCTTCCCCATCCACACCCCTTCCACCTGAGGCCCCACCCCTGCCAGAGTCACAGAGCGTGTTTCCACCCCCCTCTCCACACACACCTTAATCAAAGTCTCATGCAGGTTGTCAACCCCCCTCACTGCCTCATTAATCTGCATCAGGATAAGTCCTTCCATCAAGTTATAGAGACAAGGGGATGAGTTATTGCCTGTTATTGAACCAACTTCTGTTGATGAAGGAGACCAGCTTTCAAGTTTACCCAGGACCTGAAGAAAAGTTCTGTGTCAGCTTGGAAGCTGGTCTCATCAAGAGATATTGGTGTAATATAAGGTATTAGTTAAACCATCTTATCTCTCTAATATGCGGGACCAGCATGGGTACAACAGTGTATAGGTAACACACCACAGAGAAATTGGCCAGTAGCTATTTGACTGGGTCAATGGTTTCTTTGTGTTGGGAACATCTAATTATTTGATTTTGGAATGGTGCAATTCTGGGTATGACAAATCAGGAACTGAAGCTTCTAGCTTGTGGTGACTGGTCTAAAATAAGACATTAACTCATTTGGCTATTACATAGGCCACCGGCCTTCAGTTGTGTGTAGCCAGGTTTAGTTTTTGAGTAGTGAAAGTACGATCAGGTTAAAATTCTTGGTCTGTCCTTGTCTTGGCCACTGTACACTGTCAGGCTAAAAGTGGATTTCCAAAGTATTTTGAGGTCTTTGGAGGGAAATGCTACACAAATGCAAGCCTATAATTCTCCTATTTTCCTTTTCTCAGGTTCTGTGTAGGCATGAGCAATAGGAATAAGAGGAAGGGGAAGGCAATGCCTTACCAAATTGGCTGGCTGGCTCTGCCCACACACCTTCCTTCAGCTTGGCTCCCCCAGTCTTCTAGGACTGCCTAGACGTCAGCCATGCTGAGGCTGGGGCATGCTGCCAGTCCTACTGGGGCCAGGAAGACTGGTGAAAAGGGCTGCCTGTCCTCCCCTTGCTCCTGAGGTGGGGGAAGGCTGGATCTGCATGCTGTCCCAGTGCCCCTGGGGCCAGGGGACACTGGGACTGTGCACTCTCCCAGTGTAATAAGCTTAAAAAAGCAAACTGTTTTGTAAGGTCAGCAGATGTGGAAAGAAGCCTGACTGCAAACATGCCCAGTAACTGCCTAAGCAAACAAGCTTAATTCCATCCCTTACCCTTATGGATGGCCCTCATAGTAAGGCACTGGACTGGACTGAGATATAGAGGATCTCATTTTATATCTTTTCTCTAACAAGGATTTCTCATGCTATCTTTGGCAAGTCATTTAATCTCTGTACTTCCATTACTCGTCTGAAAAATGAAAATGTAGGTTCTTCCTTCCTTTGTCTTGTCTGTTTGAACTGTAAACTCTTGTGGCAGGGACTATCTATTACTGAGTGTAAGTGCAGCACCAAGCCTAATGGTGCCCTGATCTCTGTTGTGGACTCCAAACTCAACTTCTGCTGCTCCTACTCCTACTCCTAAATAAATACATAAATAACTTACACATCACAGAGATGTCTCCAGAGACAAAAATATTCACAAATCTAATTTGAACTGACCTCAGAAGCTTTCCCACAGCTATAAATATGACAAAAGTTTCTTACAAAAGAAAAAAAACACTGTGTATTTAAATTCATTAGTACCAACGAAATGAACACACAATCCATAGGAGAATGGTTAGCTCTTAAGATAGTATATGTCTTTTATGTTTACAGAAACACTGTTTTCCAGTGTAAACAACGGTGAGTTCAGGAAAACAAGGATTTTGAATTCTCTGTTTATAACCTTCCTTATTAATTTAACATTGATGTTATTTTAACTTTACCACAGAGACCATATGAAATTCATTCATCAACTCCAATTGATGAGATCCTCAACATGTTCAAGATCGAAAGAGTTCATTACTCATCCGCATGGTGCAAAGGCATGATAGCATTGCTGAAAAAGGTAAGACAGTACAAGTACCATTTGCACTCATTTGCTCCTCCAAATACTACAGTGGCTATCACACAAACAAGATACAGCTCATCCAATTATCAGTCTGTTCAGATCTCATGGCTAGAGGGAAAGATGCCTTTCTCTGGCCTTTTCTGAGGAGCAGAGATATGCCATTCTCTCTTAAGTTGGTTTGTTATTGTTTTCCTACGGGGGTGGACACTAATTTTTCCAAAGGGGCCACTCCATGAATTTCGGTCCTGGTTATGGGCTGGCTCTGGGGGGCCACCTTGAAGCGGGGGGTGGGGGGGTTGGCCAGAAGGGTTGGGGCTGCAGGGCTACAGAGAGAGGAAAAGAAAATGCATGTGTGTGAAAGAGAAATACTGGGGGCGGGGGGAGAGGCAGACATTGTGCCACAGATTGAGGGTGTGCTGCAGTGTATATGCGACTGTGCCTGTGTGTGTGGCACAGACTGGGTATGTGTGACAGTGATACAGTGTGTGTGTGCTGGATGCTGCTGGGTAAGTTTCTGAGGGAAACCATCCTCTGTCTCTTTAGGGGAAATCTGTCCTGATCTGTTGTCTTCCTCGCCCCCTCTCCTGCTCAGCACTCCTGAGTGAACCACTTACCATCCAAGCTTCAGACTGGAGCAGCTGCGCTGTGTCTCCCTCTCCCCAACCCCGGCTCTGCAGAGATGGGGTACAGGGGCAGGGCAACACCCTGACTTCAGCACTAACCTCTCCCCCTCCATCCCTACTCCTCTGCACAGCTAGCAGGAGAATCCTAGGAGCAGCTCGGCTGCCGACACAGCAAGGTTGGGGAGGGGCAGCTGAAAAACATGCTGCTGGCTCTAAGTACGCAGGCTCTGCTAATCAGCTGGGTGGGCCAGAGAGAAATGCTTGGTGGGCCAGATCCAGCCTCCAGGGCTGATTTTGCCCGCACCTGCTCCATTCCCACTCTGTCAGTTGCTCGTTTTCACCAAGCTGGCTGAGGGAGCTGGGGTGCGGAAGCGGGTGAGAGCTCTGGATGGGGGTGCAGGCTCTGAGGTGGAGGAAGGGATGAGGGGGCTGGGTAGAAGAGGGGGCTTAGGGATGTGGGGAGAGTCAAAGGGTTTGGAGTGTGAGAGTAGTCTCCAGATTGAGACAAGGGGCTGGGGTGTGGGAAGGGATTGTGGGCTCTGGGTGGGCCTGGTGCTGAGGGGACCAGTTGGTGGAAGAGAGCTCGGGGCTGAGGGAGCGGCTGAGGGGCTTGGAGTGTGGGTGGATGCCCCATGCTGAGGTAAGGGGGTTGGGTGTGGGTGGCCTCCCACGGGGGGTAGAGGCTCTGGGGTGAGGCTAAGGGTGAGGGGTGTACAGTGCAGGAGGGATCTCTGGGCTGGGGCCAAAGGGATCAAAGTGTGGGAAGGGGTTCCAAGCCAGGAAAGGGGGTTGAGGCATGGGAGGGGATACATGGTGCAGGCTTCAGAGGGAAATCTGTGTGTGAGAAGGGGCTCTGGGCTGGAGCAGGAAGTTGGGGCGAGAGGTAAAGCTTCTGGGCAGTGTTTACCTCAGGTGGCTCCCTGGAAATGGTGACGTGTCTCAGCGCCTAGGTGTAGGCACAGCCAGGAAGTTCTGCACTGCCTCTGCAGCTCCCATCGACCATGGTTCCCATCCAGTGGGAGCTCTGGCACTCAAGGCAGGGGCAGCATGCAGAGCCTCCTTGGCCATCCCTCCTGGAGCCAAGGGACATGTTGCTGCTTCTGGAGAGCCAGCAGAGCCAGCAGGGAGCCTCCCAGCCCTGCCAACATCTCACTCAGCGCCAGGGGCCTTTTTGACCAAGTGTTCTGGTCAAATCTGAGACACTTGGCAACCCTATGCAGGCAATGTTTTTAAATGTACCATTTGAAGATTGACAGATAAACTACAGATTTCCATTGGATGTTTTTTCTTGTGTGGAGCAATGAGATGGTTAATTTTCTCTCTTGCCAGGGAGCTTGCTCCAAAACATGTTGTAATGAACTGAAAGTATACATATAAGATGGCAGGTAGTGCCAAATTATGATAGAAAGGGTTTTTCCATCACTTGGACTCTTGTCCACTAGTAAATGGACTAGTGTTTCTAATGCATTTCATCCTCTATAGTCCACTGAACAGCCCACGGATGGTAATTACATTATCTTAATGTTACATGTAGCATTGTTTTAACTGAGGATATTAGAAAGACAAGCTGGGTGAAGGTAATATATTGTATCAGAGCTATTCAGAGCACTTCTGCCGGTCTGGGAAATGTACTGTGATCATCATGTAAGTCAATTTTTTAAAAAATACTGGAGCTTCTAAGAAGATGAGATGGTTCTCCAAGCTCCTCTTAATTAAAAATGCTATTGTCCACATTAATAAGATGCATTTGCTCTTCTTGAGATCCTTATGGCCTACAGTGTCTTAGATGATATACATTGTTTTAATCACAGCTCCTCACTAAAGACCCTGAGTGCCGCCTTTCAAGTCTTGCAGACATTCAGAGCTCTCCGTACTTAGCTGATATCAACTGGGATGCCGTCCTGGAGAAAGCTGTGACCCCAGGCTTTGTTCCTAATGTGAGTCAATATTCGAGTTGAACTAAATTGACAAGTCCCCTATCTCATTATCTCTGTTATGGTAACTGTTTGCTAACATCGGAGGGGTAGCCGTGTTAGTCTGGATCTGTAACACCAACGAAGGGTCCTGTGGCACCTTATAGACTAACAGAAAAGTTTTGAGCATGAGCTTTTGTGAGCACAGACTCACTTCATCAGATGCTGGTCTTGGAAATCTGCAGGGCCAGGTATAAATAAGACAGAGCAAGGGTGGGGATAACGAGATTAGCTCAGTCAGCAAGGGTAAGGCTTACTACCAGCAGTTGATCTGGAGGTGTGAACACCAAGGGAGGGGAAGCTGCTTTTGTATTTAGCCAGCCATTCGCAGTCTTTGTTTAAGCCTGAGCTGAGGGCGTCGAATTTGCAGATGAATTGTAGCTCAGAAATTTCTCTTTGGAGTCTGGTCCTGAAATTTCTTTGCTGCAGGATAGCTACTTTTAAGTCTGCTACTGTGTGGCCTGGGAGATTGAAGTGCTCTCCTACGGGTTTTTGTATATTGCCATTTCTGATATCTGATGTGTGCATTTATTCTTGTACGTAGAGACTGTCCAGTTTGTCTGATGTATATAGCAGAGGGGCATTGCTGGCACATGATGGCATAAATTATTTTGGTAGATGTGCAGCTGCAGCATCTGATGAGGTGAGTCTGTGCTCACGAGACCTCATTCTCAAAACTTTTCTGTTAGTCTGTAAGGTGCCACAGGACCCTTCGTTGCTGTTTACTAACAGACATTTGCATTTATTTCTCCAAGGATATTTCAGTGTTTTCCTTTGATGCATGTGCTGAATTAAATTCTGCTCTCATGCTCCATGCCATAATAGAGAGTAAAAATTGCATTCGGTTATTGGACAATGGTAAGGGTGGGCTTGTGCTCTGAGCTAGCTGTGAGCAAGTTCTCTGTCTCAGGTGTTCAGCTAGCTGATTGTTGCCCTCATACTCTAGGCCAAACTGATCACAATGTGTAGGCTCAGGAAGGAATTTTCCAGCCAGTCAGCTGAGCAGTGACTTCAGGCACTCTTACTTTCCTCTGCAGTCTGTGGATGTGGTTCACTTCCCAGGATTATCTGGGTTTCTCCCACTTACTCATTTATCTGCCTGCCATTACAGGCACACCAGGCAATGGTGCCCTTGGTCCTTCTCTTTGCTGTCTGTGGCGCACAGTAGAGAAGTCTCCCATGGGCTGTGGATCCAACTGCAGTTGTTGGGTTTAGTGTACAACAAGAAGTCCTGTGGCACCTTACAGACTAACAGATATTTTGGCGCATAAGCCTTTGTAGGCAAAGACCCGCTTCATCCGATGCATGAGTAGGGGGGTGGTTTCAGAGGGGTATTTAAAGAGTGGGGTCCCAGTAAGAGGAAGGGCCAGAGCTGACAAGGTCTGTTCAGCAAGGTGGAAATGGCCCAGTATCAACAGCACTTATCAAAAGAGGAAAAAACAAGTCAGATCAGACAGGGGGATGTGAGCCTTTGTCAGAGTCTAACGGGGAGCTATTAGCACCCAGAGCAGAGTTACTGCCTTTGTAAGCTGCGAGCCACTCCCAGTCTCTGTTTAATCCATCATTAACGGAGTCAAATTTGCAAATAAATTGCAGCTCAGGGATTTCTCTCTCCATTTGATTTTTGAAATTTCTTTGTTTCAGGACTGTCACCCTTAAATCTGCCACTGAGTGTCCAGGGAGATTGAAGTGTTCCGCCACGGGCTTCTGTATATTGTCATTCCTGACGTCTGATTTATGTCCATTTATTCTTTTACAGAGAGACTGTCCAGTTTGGCCAATGTAAATTGCAGTGGGGCATTGCTGGCACATGATGGCATATATTATATTAGTAGATGTGCAGGTAAAGGAGCCCCTGATGGTATAGTTGGTTAGGTCCTGTGATGATGTCACTGGTGTAGATATGTGAGCAGAGTTGGTGGCAGGGGCTGGTTCCAGGCCTAGAGTCGTTTGGGTTTAGTGTGTGAGTGCTGGGTAGTGTGGTATATAGGAGGTCTCAGGATTCCTTCTGTAACAAAAGATAATTAAACTTGGTTCCCTTTATATTTCCTTTCAAATAAAAATGGCTCTAGGTCAGAACAAAAAGTAGCCAATTTTCGGTCTGGTTCCAGAAAAAAAATGTTCTTAACTTTAAACACAAGAGCAGTTTGATTGCAATAGGGGGACTGCTCACATACTGAATGCTACACAAGTGCATAAGTTCTTGCAAGATCAGGGCCTTTGCTTCTTATGATATCCGGATATTGTGGTCCCTTTTGGTATGAAAATATTCCGTTCCTGGTTTCTGAAGAACGGGGGATTGGACTGGATGACCTCTCCAGGTCACGTCGAGCCCTACCTTTCTCAGATTGGTTTATTTTCTAAAAGACAATTTTCCACTTTTGTATAATTGGATTCTGTTTCTGCAAATGATTCACTGAATGAAGGCTTTGGAGGAAATGAATAAAAAGCAGTGAATGATTTGCTAAAATGCTTCTCAGACTTCATTCTATCATAAAAGTGCCATTAAAAGTTCTTGCAAAAAGCTCCCTAAAATGATATGTTTATCACAAACCAGGCCTGCTGCTGTGCGGGGAGGAAGGGGTCACTTGCCCCAGGCCCCTTTGAAAGGCCACGGAGTACAGTGCTGCTCCACATAA
Organism: Carettochelys insculpta; assembly: GCF_033958435.1. NCBI lineage: Eukaryota > Metazoa > Chordata > Testudines > Carettochelyidae > Carettochelys > Carettochelys insculpta. Next base: position 25,537,342 of record NC_134140.1, on the reverse strand, counting down.
GGCTCTGAGGCAGCATAAGGGGCCCAGGGCTGACTTTCCTAAGCCCCTTCCCTTCTGCCCTTGGCCCTGCCCCTCCTGTGGGTGAGGAGCCAAATCCCTTCCCGCTTAGTCCCCAGGTCCGCAGCGGCCATTGGTGCCACTGTCACAGACTTTGGCTTGGTTCCAGTTTCGTTCAAAACTGAAAAATAAGGGCCGTTTCCCAATAACATGAAAGCTCCTACTAACTTCAAAGGGAGCAGGATCAAGCCCTATAGTGGTACAGGGAGAGGTGGTGTTGCTTAATTAGGCAAATGAAGCTAGGTGAATTGCAGAGATAATTTTCCTGGTGTCTTTAGGGAGACGAGCTATCTGTACTTCCTGGCATCTGATCCAGAGCAATTACTGGAAGCTACATACCTCATGCTTTCAGCAAAAGCATTTAGTGCATGGGCATTGCACAGCTTCTAACAACAGCTTAAAAGAGCATTAACAGTGGTAGCAGAAGGAACACTCACAAGCAAATTAAGAAGAGAGTGGGAGAAAAACAGTCCATCTATCTGGTTTTAGGAAATGATGGATGAAATCTACTCTAACAACATGCATGCAGAGCCAGAACATTTTAACTCCATGTGTGTACAGCAAAAAAAGAGCTGGAAGGTGATTTCCATCCTCACTGAACCAGGGCCACAGTGCAGGACACCTTGTCCTTTCTACCCATTGTTTCTACTTCAGCCTGGGCCTGGGATAATGGCCAGAGCCACTACACGCCAGTTATGCAAGGTTCTGGATTCATGGACCTTCCACTGACCAAAGAGCCTCCTTGGCTCATTCCTAGAGCAGCCACTTCAGGGCCAACACAGAAACCATGTGTGCAACTGACAAAGAGAGTACAGGCACCGCTTCCAGCCATGCAACTGATCCTGCGGCAGTGTCTGTGCAGCATTTGCCTTGTACCAGTCTCTCATGCCAAAAGTGGGTTCTTGTTATAAAAAGATTTTGAATAGTTCAGATGAACTGAGGATCACCTCCATTCCTTACATTTTTCCATGCTGGAAATAATGTTCTTTTAAATGTAACCCTGAGGCACTGATACCACGGACTAGAGAGAATGAAGTCTCTGCTCTACAGCTTTTAGCTGTTGCTGTATAGGCACATGGTTTTAGCCACCCAGGTCTCAAATTCATTCCCACCTGCCAACAACCTGGGTCTGTCAGCCTTACATTAACATGATTTATTTTTATGTTACTGAGCCAAATGCAGCCCCAGTATGAGCAGCACAACTCCACTGGCTTATCCGAAGGTGAAATTTGGACCAGTAGAAAAGTTTACAGTAGATTTTGAGTCTCTCTCACCTTAAGAACATGCACTACCATAGATGTGATTACCTTCACAGGAATGAGCTAATAGCAAAGCAAAGGAAATTGAAATATTTGGCTTTTTATCTTGTATTCGTAAATCCAAAATACATACCTTTGCTTAATCACAGTTGCTGAAATACAATTTTTGCAAACGGGCACTTCCGGTCATAATGTGAAAAAAGATGAAATCCATGGTTTTTAAGATCAGAAGGATTTAAAACATTTTGGGATTCAAGCAAGACAAGCAATATACCACACTGGACACCTCCAAATCCAATTTCCCTTTCTTATTGTGACATAATGCTTATTATTACAGCAGCGTAAAGTGAGAAATTACAAAATGAGCTACCAAAACCTTACATAAATTGTCTTCTGAATCATCCTCATGGATGTCAGCATTTGTCATCTGAGCAGATCAAAATATTGAGCTTTAATATAATTCTTAGATAGTGATTACATTCTTGTCACTATAGATGTAATTTTGATAAATAAAATGTATAATCTTAGCTGTAGGAAACAATAGTCTCTTTTTCTAAGCTTGTTGATACACATAGATGTAAATGAACCTTTTAAAGTTGTAATGTAGTACTGCAGTATCTTTTTCTCCAATGTCTGATTTATTAATTTCCCATAGTCAGTAGATGGTGCAAATTATTATTATGATAATTTGCAGACTTGGTTTCATGAGAGCCCTAGTCAGACATCCCTGGTAAGGGATTTGAAATTGTCTGGGACTGTAACGTGGAGAACTGAAACCACTAATTGAGTTTACAAATGTGGACAGAGTTGTGCTATTCTTCTCCCAAGCATTACAAGCATGAGTATAGTTATCAATTGTTGTGTTTAAGAGCAAATTACTGGTCTGAGTTTGTGGAAAATATCGTAGCTCTGTTGAAGTCAGCTTTTGACTTTGTAGAAACAGTGACAAAATACATCAGTTGGAGATCTGCCCCAGTGTCCCTAACAAGACACTAAGACTCCAGTGCTGCAAATACTTATGCATATGACTGACTTTGTAGATGTGTAGAGTCCCACGGAACTCAAAGTTACTCATGGACTTATTAGAATCAGGGCCAAACTTTTGTACCAAAACTCTTTAGATGCCTAAAAATTTCACACACCTAGTTCTGTTTTTATTATCCACAGTTCTTCGCTTTATGCTCTTTTAATATATTTTGGCAGATTCTGAGGTTTTGGGTTGGTGTATCTTTCCTCCCTAAGTCAGATCTTTTCCAGAGAACCTTATTTATCTTGGTTTTAAGAGAGTCAAGTCAAGTTTCCACAACCTTGTGTTGCAGAAAATGTTATTTAAAAATAATTTGAGAGGAAGATGTAGAAGCTAATTGTTTGGACTGTTTCTCTGATAACTGAGCCACCTCTGTAATTGTTGTTGATAACAGAGGAGCAAATGATGGCTATGAAGCAAGATGACCTTCTATTCACAATTTCCATCCTATTTGGAAACAATGATGGCTTGCATCACCCCATTATATTTTGGTTTGATCTGTTTGGCTTGGATATGTCTAGCAGTCATGGCATACATACAATATACATGATTTTTTCTGACCAGATATAAAAAGAAAGCAACATCATAGACATCTAGATGCAAAATTATTCCAGCGTTGACATTGTCTGAATGTGGTCTTCTTGTAGAGGGTAAAAAATAATTCCTGTCCATCAAAAGTCAAAACATTTTTAAAAGATGAAAAAAACATAATCCTCTACTATTACAAGTACAATAATTTCCCTAGAAAAAACAACTCTCATTGGCATTTGGAGCTAGTCTTAGAAAAAGTTTCTTCAATTTACAAAGGCACATTAAGAGGAGGAAGTAAATAACAGTATAGTGGAAGTAACTAATTCAGATGACAGTGAAAACTCGTTCAGAATAGAAACTCCAAATCTATGGCTAGGGGTTAAAAGAATACCCATCCTCCTTAGTCACAATAAAATTAAATATAGTTCTCTGGTTAGAAGAAGAGAGAAGGAAAACTGCACAGATTCCCTCAAAGCTAGTTAAAGATTCAGTTAAAAGCTTTGCAGAGGCTTCAGGCTAGCTGCTTATATGGCGGGGTTCACTCCACTCTGTTGAACATGGGTATGAGGTCATTTGGAAGACTAGTGAAGAGGTAGGTGACACAGTGCCTTTGGCTAAGTCTACACTAGAGAGTTTTGTTGACAAAACCGTGTCAACTCCACATTACAATTGTGTTCTGTCAACAGTAAATCAACAGAACGCAGCACTTCTTTTTGACAGCATTCTACCATCCCCCCATGAGGCAGGACATCGCTCTTGACAGGCTGATGTTGACAGAAAGCCAGTGTAGACATTCCAGGGGGCCTTCTGTTGACAGAAAAGTCCTCCATGGCACCAGCCAACCGCTCTGGGGGATACCCTGTCCACAGCAATCTCAGCTCTATGGGCCCTGCCTCAGGTCATTTTTAAAGGCTCAGAGAGCCAGGGAAACTCCATGGCAGGAAGCTGAGAGCAGGGAAGCAGCTCAGCAGCATGCTGTCTGCTCCACACCTCAGACACTCCTTCTAGCTGAGCCCAGTGACATGACACGAGCCAGCCAGCAAATGATCTGCCAGCGACCTCTAGGGGACTCCGGACCCTCCAACCAGCCAACCTCCAGGGCATCCCCAGAGCTCTCTGAGGGTCCCTCCAGTAAGTAGCCCACATATCACATACCTCAGGGTGTGCGGGGGGTGGATGCAGAAGGGGCATGCTATGAGTCTTGCCAGGACAGCTCTCGTGGGACCTTGAGCTGTGGGCCTGGTCCATGGAACCATGTGGAAGAGCAGCATGTCCCTCCTGGACCAAGCAGGCAGCCCTTGGGCCCAGGGGCCAGCCCACTGCCAGCCTCACAGGAGGCCAGATGAGTTCCAGGCCCCCCGGGGAGCCCACCAGCCCCTGCCATGGCTGGAAGCAGGCCAGCTCCACGGGTGGTAGCCTGACCCCAGACACATTAAGGCTTGCAGCTCCTGGCACATGGCATGCCTGAAAGCAAGAGTCAGCACCCACTCGTGTGGACAGCACCATGAGCTACCCATGTATGGGAAGGGCCCAGGGAGACCCAGGCTATGCCTGACTCACCTGCCAATTGTGCGGTGACCCCTCTGTGGGTGGACACCCCTGCTTGGCCGCTAGCTAACCACTGTGAGGGCAGGCCCATGGCAGGAGGAGACATCGCTGTCCAGACAAGGACCTCCAGAGGCCCCACACTGCCACCCCTGAAGGCTAACTGACCTCCTTGAGCAGCAGCTGTGGGACAATCAGGAGTGGTGATCACAGGCCTGGGACCAATAGATGTCCTACTTTGATGCCTCCACCAGCGTCTGGCAGGGCCTGTTGGCCCAGCCACCTGCAGCTTCCACCCCAACTCCCCCTACTCCCTCTGTCCCACCAGCCATCCTGCAGGCCATCCTGGATTTGCTTCAGTGGGTGAAGGCCAAGCTTGCCCCACCTGCTCCCCAACCCCCCCACACCCACTACCCCTGTTGACCCAGGCCCTGCTGCAGCATCACCACAACTGTACCTCCCTGTGCTCCCAGCCCCAACACTGCCCCGACAGGGACTATGAACCCGCAGCAGGAGGGGATCCTGGGACAGTCCCTTCTTGGACTGATGTCCCCATGCCCTCTCCCAAACCCCTCATCCAAGTTCTGATGCCAGCACCCCCTATCCCAAGATCTCCCACTGTATATAGTTTACCTTTATTGAACTCTGTACATAGATTTTTATGACAACACTTATTTTATACACCTTTCTCTATGGTTCAGTAAAAAAGTTGTTTGTTCACCACCCCATGTCCCTCTTTATTGGGGAGGGGTCAGGAAGGAGTGAAGGGGGGTCCTGGTGGGGACGGGGTAGGACTGTGGACTCCTGCTGGGGTACCCTGGGGAGGGTCATTGGGGACATCAGGAGAATCTCGCCCTTAGGGCCTCCCAGATCCACAGCCCTCTGGGTAAGCTCTGTACAGTAGTGGCAGACTAGGGCACCTTTGTCCCAGTGGCAGCAGCTCTGGCATCAGGCTTGTCATGGCTGATTCCCCACTCTGGCACTTCAAGTGCAGATAGTTGGGGCCAGCTAATCAAATAGAACACTGCTAGACCCTGTCTCTGCAGTTCCCAGAGACAGAAAAGTTTTCCTACTTTCATTTTTTCCTGAAATCAATCAGTAACTGCCACCACCAAGTGTACAAAATCCCCTTTCCAGGAAAGAGATCACTTGGAATCTTTTCCCTTCAGGCACCGCCCCCCCGGCCCCCGCATGCTCCTTTTCCAAAGGAGCTGGAAAGAAATAACAAGAGTAACCTCCCTCCAAAAACAAAAGAAACTATGCAGGGAGCTGTGAGCTCTCTGGTAATGTGTCTGCAGCCAAGCTCATCATTTTAAGCCCCTGTAGGACACAAAGACTCAACCAGTATTTGTTGACAAAGAAAAAGCACTTTTATTATTAACACAAAACTATCTATGCGTGCAGCTATTGTAAATGGCTTGTTGTTAAGAAAAAACATTGGGATTTTTTCCCTGGAGTAGATTCTCGGTTACAGGAGAGAACAAAAGGAACAAATTATTAGCTCAGACAGAATTTCCAATCCCTGAACAATGAAAACAACAAACCTTTTCCCTACTCACAAATTCTGATGGACCAGGGGACCTGTTCTGGAAGAGCTCATTTCTTCCCCTCCATCCCTGCAGAGATCCACCTCTTGCCTCTATCTAACAAAAGCCAGATATTGCTGTGATTCACTTTCAGGTTTGAATTTTTCCTCTAACTCCTATTGGCTCTTCACCACTTCCCCGCAAACCCTCTCCCTCAGAAGCAGGTTAGCTTAACCCTTTCCTAGCTCTCCAGGTAAGTGTATGCTTTCCTTTGCAGCTCCCGTTCATAACAGGGCCAGTAGGCAGAGATGCCTTTCCCCAGCAGTGGCAGCTCCAGTTTGGGGAGAGGCATCTCTCATAATAGGTAGGTTAAAAAGAGTTTAGCTAACATACCTAATCTCTGCTGCCACAGGTAGACACTGCATCACCAGATAGCGACATGGTCATTTGAAGTTAAAGCCCAGCATCCTATGTGCCCAAGCTTTCAGAACTCTCTGTTGGCACTTTTCTGAGAGGTGCCTAGTCCTTTTTTGATGACGCTTACTCCAGCAGGAATTCTGCACCACTGCACAATGGAAAATTTTGCGGAAATTGATGTTATGCTTGCAGAATAGCCTTTCCTCCACAGAAATGGACTGCAGTGCAGCTAGCCGCCCTTGCTTTCAACAGAGCCCACCTTGCACACACAAGACATGGCCAGAGGAGTGGAGGGTGAGGGAGCCAGAGGGTTTCTGGCAGCATCAGTTCCCAGTATGCCCTGAGGGAAGGTGAGGATGGCACTCTGGAAATTTTGTGCAAACTTGAGACCTCCCTCTGAATCCCTGGGCTGTTGGTGTGGGGCGAAGGTGTGGATAGGTGGGGAGGGAACTTCTGCTAATACCCCACCATCAAAAGCTACACCTGCCGACCCAGTAGGGTCAAGTGATTAACAACAAACTGCTGGTTGGACAGCAAGGTGCCTCTGCTCATCAAGTATAAACCTGCTTCTTCCTATCTGATCCCTTATCTGAGCTCCTAGTTGCTAGGTTTGTGGCTCCCTAGAGCAAGTCCCTGCTTCCTTGCCTGGTTCCTGCTAACTTGCCTTGTTCCTTTACCTCACTCTGACCCTCATTGCTGATGCTGGCTTTGACCATTGGCACGGGCCCAGTCCTGCCTCTTCCCCAGCTCTGTCCACTAGATCATACAACCCTTTTCACGGCCCTGACACTCAGAGAGAGAAATAAATCTAAATAACAGAGAACGTTTTCTTGATGCATAACCTAGGTCTGCTGTGAATGTTCTCTCCTGCAATTGAGACCTCAGGAGAGTGTTCAGCAAAGGAAAAGGCATTGTGAGTGAAGGACACAAGCTGGCATCTTCTTTGTTTATTCTCCCATTGAGATGATCAAATGACTTTCAATCTTGTGTGTGAATCGCAAACTCAAATTAGGGCTGCGGAATCTCTTTAAAATAGATGAGTGAAATGTGTAGAAAAGGAGACAGCTTAGTCAGTGTACTCAGTAGCGTTGGAAACTAAGTTGGACAGTAAGGTAAAAAACATTTTTTAAAAAAAAGTCATTTTGCCATAGTTCACAAGTATGAAGAGGCCTGCAAAGGGAGAGGAGCACTTCTTTGTCACTCCCTTGTCACAGGGAGGTGCCTGGAGACTAGATGCTAACAGGGACCTGCCATTAGTTAACTAGTGGATTAAGTCTCTGATTCTTGTTGAAACCCAGAGTAATTACAACAATTTAAATGTCTTTTGTTTCTCTGATTCAGGGCTGCTTTTAAGGAATGTCTGCATGTGCGTGCATGTGCCCAGAAATGCGCACACACAAACACATACGCACAAAGGTCTCCAAAAGAGTCACTGAATAATTGACTGTTTTACCTTGTCTCCCAGTAAATCAGCACATGAACTAGGAAGCGAGGATCTGTTCAGCCAAAAGCAGTGACCTTTAGAAATGTCATGGACTCAAAGAGACCTTACATACACAATGGCTACCTCTATACTACAGCAGTCCTTTGAAAGAAGTTCTTCCAGAAGATCGCTTCTGAAAAGACTTCTTTCAAAAGCGTGCTTCCGCACACAAAATTGCAGATCAAAAAAATTGATCCACTCTTTTGATAGTGTCCACACGGCCCTCGCTCTTTCAAAAGAATGGGTCAGGGATCAAAAAATCCAGCAACATGAGGACTGCTCTTTTGAAAAAGGACCCCCAGGGCATCTGCACTTTTTTTTTTTCTCAAAAGAATCTTTTTGTAAAAGGCACTTTGCCTCATCTGCTGGAAATAGTGCTGCATTCTTCCAACTTAATAATCGAAAGAACACATTTCGTGTGTAGATGCTCTGCAGGATATTTTGAAAGAGACCCAACTTTTTTGAAAAAAAAAAAACTCTCTAGAGTAAACATAGCCAGTGTGTGGGAAGAGGCAAAGCCATTTTTGACCCATGTTTGTTAAGTGAGCTTAATATTATCGTAAGCAAGCAATGTCAGATTTGACATGGTTTGCCTACTCCTTGGATCAACATGATTGTCAACAGAGCTAACTAAAAAGTCATAGGACAGGACATTTCAGATATTTTCTATCTTCCTATGCCTCTGTTTACAGAACAGTTAAGCACACAAACTATTATGCTCCCAGAGTGAGTCAGATGTCGTGGGTTTTCTTTTTCAATAACCGGTGATTTTCCCAGTTATATTTTTTTAACTTTATATCAATATATATCTATAGCTATCTATACAGATACAGAGCTAAATAGGTTATTTGCCATTGGGATCAGTTTGTTTATTTTTACATCCTTTCATATTTGCTGTTGTTTACAAAACTGAACATGCCCAGAAGCTGGGATCTTTCCACCCTTTCATTATCCTTTTCTTCTCACAGCTGTGCAATGGGAGGTTCATGCCTGCAGCTCTAATGCATTGATGCCAAAAAAGCTTCTGGCAGTAGCAACAGCTGAGTCTCTGGATGATGCCTGCTTAGCACTTATGTAGTATTTTTATATTCAAAGCTCTTCACAAACATTCATTCATTAGCTTTCCCATGTCTATGAGGTGAGCATGGCCAAAGATTATCCCTATTTTACATGTGGGAAACCAAAACAGCTGACCTGGCTTTCTTAAGGATGAACAACTATTGAGCAGCAGAGCCAGGATTAGAACTGACTGATTTCTGAAACCCATTTGGCCAGACTACAGCACCAGAGCTAGTTGAGATATTTTTTGACCAACATTTGTTTTACTCCTAGCAAAATACTCTGTTGAAATTGACATTTTTCCCTAGCAAAATATAAATTTCAAATAAGATTTTGTATTATCTGATCAGGAGGATGGAAATGAAAAAACCCTAATTTTAACATCCTTATGACATTTTTGATTAACAAATTTTCAAGTTTTTTTATTTTGTGAAAATATTATTAAGATTTTTTACTCGAATTCAAAATGGCAAATAATTTCAAAATCACAAGTTTCTCACAGAAGGATAACTCCGCATTAGCCTTCATACTAAACTCCTCACTTACTGCCAGTTACAGTAGCGTGAATCTGTAGTAATTTCATTGGAGTCACTCTAGATTTATACCTGTGTAGCTGAAAATAGAATCTACCCTTTCATAATTCTCTTCTAAATCTTTCATGCTACTCTGCTGCCTGCATAGTGCTGTAGCAATAGAATGGTTCTCATCTCAAACTGGCCCAGTTTCAGTAATGGTGTTAAGCTTATCTGTGGATTGAAATAATGTGGCTTGTGTAGGACCACTCACATCCTTAAGACTCTTGTTCAAGCAGAGACATTCCCCCTTGCTAAAAATCAGTCCATTTAGTGCTGTTGATTTATGAAAAAAGGTCTTAAACAAGCTGTTTCTGTTAGAGTTGTGAAATGTCAAAGCAGTAGCCTGGTCTGCATTTCTGTTTTCCCGGCATAGGTGTGCCAGCAAAAATCCCTAGCAAAGGTGAGAGGGAATTCTTTCGAAAGAAGAATGCAAATGAAGGAAATTGAAAATGCAAATAAGGCACTGATTTACATATCTTGCACTTCTTCTTTTGAAGAAAAAAAGTAGTGTAGATGGGGCTCTTTTGGAAATAAACCCCATCTTTGAAATAACCCTTCTGCCTGCTTTGCTTTTTTTTAACTAGAAAGGCACTGAACGTAGACAAGCCCAGCACTGACTGCACCAACAGCAGGTCTCAGAGATGAATTAAGGTCCTGTTGGCACCACATTCTCTATAGCAAATTACAAGATCTTCTGTATGGGGGAAAACATAGCTCTTCATGGAGTGTTCAGGTGTATGATAGGATATTGCTACAATTCCCAGCCTCACAAAGGGGAGTCCCGTAGTTAAATTAACTTTCAGATCTTTGAAAGATCTAATGGTGCATACGTTTTCTGTACAATCAACCCCTCTGAATCACTTCCTGGCCTTGCCTCTTTTCTGTAGTTACTTTAACAAAGTGGAGGAAATTCTGCATTCATTGGGTTAGATTCCTCTCCGTTACAATAGTGTAAATATGGAGAAACATCATTGGAGTCACTCCAGATTTACCCTTGTATAAGTGAAAAGAGAATCTATTTATAGTTTTTTACACTTGTACGTTTTACTCTGTCATTTAACATTTGGCTTTTATTATTGGAAATGAAAGTCACCATTTCTGTTTCACAGGTGGAATGCTTAAAATAGGCCAGATATATTGGACTTCAGTAGAATTACATCAGGAATTAATTCTGTCCCTGTGCATGGTCTCTCTGACCTTTGTATCTATTGAACTAGCATTGAACAAACAAACAAAATACATAATGGTATTCAGAAAAATAACTATGTATCCTTTTGTAACAGAAAGGAAGACTGAATTGTGACCCTACATTTGAACTGGAAGAAATGATTTTAGAGTCTAAACCCCTTCATAAAAAGAAAAAGCGACTTGCAAAAAACAAATCCAAAGACGGAGCCAAAGAAAGCTGTTCACTGGTAAGTCCTAGCATCCCATTAGCATCCCATTTATTTCTTTGAAAAATTTGATCATTTACCATTTCTGAAAATTATTTGGTCCCAGTGTTGGTTAATTTATATTTATTGCTGTCCCAAAATACCTCCAGACCCAGGCACAAAGCAGTAATTTACTTCAATCATTAAAATAATGTGGGCAATTTTAAGACTTACAATGCTAAAATATACACTTCTAAAGTAAGAAAATTGCTGCCAGTTGACAAATGCACTTCCCACATATGGATGAAAGAAATCACAAGGACTACTTACTCTGCAGCTGGTACTTAGGATGACAAATGTGCTGCAGACAAACTGCATGCCTATGAAATGTTTAAGGAAAGTCCAAAAGATTTTTCTCCTCTTTATTAGTCTTGACTTATGCATCCCTCATCTAAGTGGTCTTTGTATAAAAATCCTAAACTTTTCAAGGAGATAAGAATAAGCAGGCTCAATACTATAATATTTTATGCAATCTGTTGCTGCTTTAAGCAGTTTCGAACACTCACACATTGTATTCTTCTTAGAGCTACCAGACTTTAAAATTTTCAAGAATTCTTTAGAGGTGAATATCTCCCTTTAAAAATAAAAAGAAAGAAAGAAAAGATAAGAAAGAAACAAACAGCACATTATATACATCTTGCCACTGCACAGAAATGCCACTTGCTCATATTAATTTGTATGTTGCTTTGTTCAACACCGCTTCTGTTGTCGTGATGTTGTGTGCACATTTCTGTCATTTATAATCAACTTATTCATGCTGTTTTTAAAGAATGTACATCTGCAGCAGTGCTTGGAAACTGTGAGGAAAGAATTCATCATATTCAACAGAGAAAAGTAAGTGCGTTCTTGAAATGCCTGTTTAGCATACTCTGCTGAAATTAATTTCAAAAGGAGAAGGTGTCTCCACTGTCCCAAGTCTTAAAAAAATGATTAATGATCACACTAGCAAGAGCTTAAAGCCCTTCCATGAAGTAAATGGCTGGACTTCCATTGATTTCCCTACTGTAATCTCTGTGGTGTAGCTAATTCCTCCATCTCTGAAAACAAGAAGAGCATTTACAGTGAAAGCATGGTAGAATGAGGTAAATGTCACTGGTGGTCTCCAGAGAAGCAGTTAACAATTAAGCAAAAGAAATGTTATACAAAGGGCCTGCTTTTTCAGGCATAGAACAAAGCCAAAAGACGTGAAATCTCATGAAATTTAAACAAAGTAAGCTGCAGTGTTCTGATGTGGGTATTCTTTGTGTATTTGGCCTCAAAATCCAAAACTCCATTACTTCTTTTCATCATAACTCAACATTTAGCGGAAGGAAATACTGGTTACCTCCAGCGGGCATGCCCTAGTGGTCTAACCATTAGCTAGAACTAATGGGAAAAACAGGTTTGACTCCCAGGAGACTAGACACCCTCCTTTGTGCTACTAATACATTGGAGTTTAGTTTACTGTGAGGATTGGGAACAGCTTATGGACACAACTATAGAAATTGTAGACCGCCTGTGGTACGCTGACATTAAACATCCAGGGGTACTTTTCACATTAGAAGTGAATTAACTCAGACTCCTTGGCCAAATTTTTATTTCCCCCGATCTCACTGTTTCCAGTAGTTTCATCTGAGGGTTTGTCGACACTTGCTGTTTTTTTCCAGACAAAAAAAATCTGAAAAAAAAAATGTGGAGTGTTCACATTGCCATGCATGAAAAGTCAAGAGGGCTTTTCACTCAAAATAATAACTCTAGCTCCCCAGACAACTTTAGTTGAAACCCAGCTTTCAAGGTCAAAAATGAAAGAGTGTGAACAAAGCACAGCTATTATCAGCTTTATTAGCATCCAGGAAGGGTTCCCATCATGCCCAGGTAGGTAACAGCTCTAGCCAGCATGGTGAGCTGTGCTGCTTTTTCACCAGCTGAGGCAAAATCACCTCCTGCGAGCCCCACATTTTTAAAAGCCATTTCCCCGGGTAGTAAGTCACTGCTGAAGGGATGGGGCTGGGACCCAACCCCCAAGTGCACATCAGTGTCTGTGTTCACCCTTGTCAAAGTGGTTCCTCATGACCTCCCTGGTATTAATGGCCACCCTATTGGCTGCCCAGGCAGCATGAGTGTCTGGCTTCTCAAACACATTGACTAGACACTCTGCCTCTGCACTTCATGCATGAGCAAACGCTTGCCCCTTACTTTCACGTTAATTGTGAAGGCAACAACATGTGGCCAAAAGCATGAGGTTATTGTCCTGAAGCAGGTCAAGCCTCTCCTGTAGGCAACTCCACCTGTCCTTTAATCTACCAAATGCGCATTCAATGTGGCATCTGCTGAGCCTGTTGTTGAACTGCTCCTCGCTGCTGTCTAACTACTGGTGTAAGGCTTCATGAGCCAGGGCTGCATGTGGTGGGCAGGCTCCCCCAGGATCACTATGAGCATTTCCATATCCCCCACTGTTATTTTGCCACCTGGAAAAAAAAAGTGCCTTCCTGCAGCTTTCTATGCAGACCCCTGTTTCTGAAAATCCATATGTCATACACCTTTCCAGATCACCCTGCATTTAAGTCTGTAAAACAGCCATCGTGATGCACAAGCACTTGGAGTACCATCAAGAAGTACCATTCCTGGTTGATGTACTCAGAGGCCAGGTGGGGCAAAAGAGGGGTGGGGTGGCAGTGATGTTTGGAATATGAGTCCCATCAATTGCCCCTCCACAGCTAGGGAACCCTATTTCTGCAAAACCTGCCACAATCTCATCCACATTCCCCCGGGTCATAGTTCTGTGAGCAAAGTGCCATTGATTGCCCTGCATGCTTGCAGAAGCACTGTCCCAACAGTAGACTTTCCCACTCCAAACTGTTGAAAAGCTAAAGTCTAGTTCAAACAGGAACTGATTCACAGATCAGACTAAATGATCACAGTGCTGCAGTCTGGTTTAATAATCTAATCTAGCAATATGTGAATAGCAAAATTCTTATGGAGAGCTCACTCGTGGTGAGTAGTTCCTTTTTACTTGACTTTACCTAATCAGACTTCAAATATTTATGGTTTTATCAGCCCACAGATTGCAGCTATTTAAATTCTTACATGTCATGAAAAACAATGACTGAAAAGACAAAGGGTGGGTCAACACTGTAGCAGAAGATTGAATTAAAATACACAATTACAGCTATGTTAATTACATAGCTAGCATCGACGTACCTTAATTCAGGCTTCTTCACCATTTCCACTAAAGGGGATCAACAGGATCCTACAGTGAACCCTCCCATCAACTTCTCTTACTCCTAACTAGGGGCAGGAGTACCAGCACCAACGTGCACTAAATCAAACTCCAGAAGATCAAGCACAGCAGGGTCAATCTTCCCTGTTGCAAAGACATACCATAATGTTAGAGGCTTTGAGATGGGTGAGTACACAACAGAGAAAAGAATAAACAGGGTCAAAGAAAAGGAGAATCCTGGCACACATGCATATCAGTTAAATTATTCTGTGTATCAGTCAGAGCTTGATTGGCTTAACAGCATAAAGGAGAAAAAACCCCTTGCAGGTTTGCAACAGCCTCTAAGTTAATTTCAGAGTATTGTTTTGCTTTACTTTCAGTACTGAATTGCATTAGGGCTTCATGTACTTTCCAAAGAGCAGGAAGTTAAATTAAGTTGATAACAGTGAGCAAAGGTCAGCTTTTGAAACAGAAAGTGAATTAAAGTGTATGTGCACAGAATCAAAGCAATGACATACAGAAAAGAACAGAATACACAGAGTAAATCAGCATAGTCCTCAAGATGACTTTTTTCAGAGACTTACAAACCATCCATTTCCAGAAAGTTGTACTGACCCAGATCTTTCAAACCTGCTTGCTTTTAATCTAGTTCTTGTGGTTAGCCACAGATGGTGACAGATTTAAATTGTTCCCATGTGTGCAGTATCAGATACTATGTAACCATATCACTTAGCCCATTGTCACCACTTCCATCCATCCCTCATCATTTTTTCCCATCTTCTCATTCTTCCCCTTACTACCCTTGTTCAAATTCATATTCATTTGTAGCTGTAAGTGCTGGTACCAGTACATCATAACTAGTTAACTAGGTGACACACCGCTGTTTCTTATTAATGTAGCTATACACTTGTGTATCCCTGTTTCTCTGCACACATCAGAATGGCTTTATAACTCATCTTTCAGAAAATACCTCAGTTGAATATTCACTGTAAAAAGCCAAATTCTAACGTGACTTAAACCTTCTTCTTCATTTACTTCAGTACCATAGAAATGGGTGTAAATTAGGTAAGAATTTAGCCCACTACTTTCAGGTAAAAGGAGGAGGGAACAGGCTATCTGTGAAAAGTTTCATGAGCTTTCTTATCAGATAATGTTTTTCCTGAGCTGCAGGTTCTATGGTAATGTGGTACAGTTTGGGTAGGATTAGTCTTTCTGACAGCTCTGCAATAGCTTTCAATTTAATTCCTCCCAAAATCTAGATCCATTTTGTTTTGTGGATAAGCCAAATCAGTTGTTACAGTCCCTGACATCTGAGAATAATCCCAGGACTGCCTGACTTTCTCTCAGCATATTCCAGTCATCCTGCATCAGATATCACGCAGCAGAAAATATAAAGGATTTATTGTGTTATATTTTTCTAACAGTTTGTGGTATGACAAGGAGCTTTTTGACGATAGTTAAAGGAAGGTCGATGGGACTTTGAGCTTCAAGAATGGGCTCTACAAAGTGTCATAACTCACTATCGAAAGTCTAACTGTCAGCTAACTACATTTTTACAGTGTTTGCAGAGATAGGATCTAGCAAATCAGTCCTGGAAGATATGGAATTTGCATCCTTTTCGCAGGTGGCCAGGTAAATCTCCACTGCAAGAAAGCAGCTGGACACTGTTGAGTATAGAGAGTGTGATGAATTAGGTGAATATCAATAGGGTTGAATCTGAAAAGCCCCAGTATTCCATCAAATGAGCAGACTCAATCCAATAGAGGGATCCTTCAGTGTTTCAGGTTTTACCAGCTATATTTTGCACTGTCTTTTTTTTCAGTAAGACTGGAGATTACCTTGGAGTTAATTTCCTTTTCGGTTAGTCTTTTAAAAGCCTCTTGAGTGTACTCATGTCCTGAGTATTTGCAAGTTTTAGATGGAGTAAAGAGAGGTGGGATCAGTGGTATAATTTTTGGAAAGAAGTACTGAACTGCACCTGCCTACAGGCAGACTCAAACCTGGGAGCCTCTGGAGCTTAGTTCAGGTGCCTCTACAACTCAGACTGTAGAGAACGCTTATTTGCTCTCTGTGATGTAGTCTAGGTGCTACTACATGGGACAGTGAACCACACCTAGGTGTGTGGGTTACATACACCCCTTACCAGTGCACCCATCAGTGCCCCTTAGAGCCAGTTCAGGACCCAGGGTCAGCAGCTGGGTAGGATCCTGCAGGTAGGGCCTGGCAGCAGGGCCAGCCACCAAGACCCCTTGTTTGCGGATGGCAGCTGAACACACCAGGGGCCAGAGGCAGAGCCCCTGGGTTGGAAGCAGAGCCCCTTGGGAACAGCAGGGCCAGTGCTTGAGCCCCTCTCCATGGGGACAGCAGCCAAGTGAAACCCGTGGCCAGAACCTGAGTCTCTGTGCCTGGTGTCAGCAGCCAAGCAGGATGCAGGGCAGGCCTATGAGATGGGAATGGCAGCCGAGTAGAGTTCAGTGACAGAAGTGGCACCCCCAAGCTGAAAGTGGAGCCCCTGGGGAACAGCAGCAGGCCCAGTGCCTCAGACCCAGGTAACAGGGACCAGTGGCCAGGACCCTTGGCAGCAGGGGCATGCAGCAGGGATGTCCCCAGCCACACCCTTACTTCCTATGAACAGGATGGCATACAAAACAGGAGAAGGTGTTACAGTGCAGCATGGCATAAGGCCAGGCATCAGCTGCTAGAGAAGGTGACCTGATGAGTATCAGGGCATGCAGAGTTGGCATGGGGAAGCAGTGATGTGTGTTTGTAAAACAGGAATTGGAAATGGAGAAATCAGGCTGATGTTGACTGTTTTTCCTGCACATCTAGGTTGACTGAATAGGACATATCAAATAAACAAGCATCATGGCCAAGATTTTCAGACATGGGGGCCTAAATTTTGGCATCTACATATTTATTTAGATGCCTAAACAAATGGCCAAATCTTCAAATCTGTGCTTGTGGATTCCCTGAGCCTGGAAGTGTCAGTTCTCCTTCCCAGGCTGCAAAATGACCCTGGAGTCACTGCACAGATTCTGCTGCAATCCTGAGGCAATGATAGCTACTTATGGCACCCCGCCTGATTAGTCAGGGAGCAATATCTTTACAATAAATCTACATAGCATCCAATCCACCAGCCTCACTCCCTTTCCTTCCTTGGGGCACCCATGTCCCTAACCCTGACCCCATCACTTCCTGCACTTTGGAACCCCTAAAGCTGTGTATACTTTCTCCACAGGCTTTTTCCAAATCCTCCTGCCCTGTGGAACATAACTAGGGTTTGAAAAACCAGCTAGTGATTTTGTGGGACTTGGTTTTTAATCATGTCCCACTTGAAGCTTCCTAGAGGGACCTAATTTTAGGGTGCCTATGTATCTGCTCTATTCTTTCTGAAATATCATGACCCTGTTTGTTCTCTCAAGTTGGGCATCAAAAACCAAACCCACCAATATCCCTACTGAGCTTTTGAAAAACTTGGCCCATTACTTCATCAGTTTGGTTTAATTTGGGACCCCCTGGGAACACTGACTGTCATGTGGAGTGGGCTTTAATATACCTTACTTTTTTGTTTTTTGAATGGACCAATGCTCCAGATATGCCAGTGGCAGAATTGCCATCTGTTAAAAGGCTTTATATTTATTAGCATGCCAATTTCAATTGAACAAGAACTACAAATTATGGAACTTCCTTCAGGGAACTGCAATGGGGTGTTCACACCACAACCCTGAAAGGAAGCTCAGAAAGGGACAATTAGCCTGATAGGCCCCTTGTCAGAGGAATAGGGTGGAGGAGCACCCTCTGATTGGAGGATGAAACTCCCTTGAGTAGACATGGGCTGAGCTGGGATAGATCCAGGGAGCTGGCAACAGAAAGGCTTGTAGCGCGGAAGTCTGCAGCCACCATCTGTTTATTAGAGTGTGAAGGAGCATACCCAGGAGCAGAACAGAACCGCGGCCCTGAAAGAAGGACATACACCTGAAGGCAAAACTGCACGGTGACCTGGTTGGTAGGTGTGGTCCAAAAGAGAAAGCTACACCTCCTGGCACAAAAGAGGGGCCATTTAGAGTGGGAGAGAGATAGACACACTTCAAGAGGAGGCAGTCTGAGGAATGCTAGTTACCAAAGCATCCAAGAAGGGGCACAATCCATGGTGACTAACAACCTCATGACAAGGACATTTTCACACTGGTTACCTTCTCTAAAACTAGCACTAGCACATACGTAGCCATAGCATAGATGCGTGAGTGTGTCTAACCCAAATGAAATGGGCAAATGGGGTTTATGCAGATATAGTCCAAAGTTGATAACAAGAGTAAATGTTTCCCTTGGTTCTTTAAGAGCAATACTAGTTAAAAAAGATAAAGAGACTCTGCACAACATGGATCTCATGATTTATTACCCCTTTGTTTTCTCTAGCTAAGGTCCACTATCTGAAACATCAACTGCATCGTGATGTTCTGATCCTTTCTGTTGAAATCCACAACTCTATTTCTATTGTTAACATTTTTATTAATGCTAGAAAATCCCAGGCAATAGTTCCTCCCCAGACATTTGCAGAAGTATCTGAATTTGTATTCTAGTAGTTTTGCCAAAAGTTTAAGAGGCTGATTTTGTTTCATGTAGCCTTAATAAAAGGAATACCCTAATGAGAAAGTATAGCTGAAAGCAATATTTTCAATTCCTTCTAAACATTGTAAAGACATAATCATGTTGCTTCATTATTTTATTAAACGGGCTGAATACAGATTATTCCTGCTATTCCTCTAGTGTTATCATCGCTAGAGAAATCCTTGCATCCAACTGCTTATATTAACAAATGTGTAGGAACCAAAATAGCCAGAAAAACAAGAAAAACGTGAGAGAAGCAGAATTCTGAGCTAGTGGCTTGGTGAGCCAGAACACCCAGTTTTTATCTTCTGTAAACCCCTGAGCCAACTAGAGATCTTCTTGGCTGTTGATTTCAGAGGCCTGTAGATCAGGCATTTGAGCGAGAGCAACTCACTCAGCTCTCTAATCTCAATTTCCATTCATGCTTAATGCTCCTTTGCCTTTCTCACAGAAGTGTCCTAAGGTTTAATAGGACAACGAAGCAGACTACTGAATCTGACATAATAGATGTACTTTGTATATTTTGGGCCCCATCAAGATTTGCTCCAAGTGAATTTAGGAGCATTGTTTCAGGGTTCTGCCAGGAGAATTCGTAACTAGGGCTCTTTGGTGCAGAATCTAAAAAACAATGCATTACTTCATAGGTGCGGGACGGTGGATGCTACCATACCCCTTGGCATGAAGTGGGTTCCATTCTATACAGGGTCTATAGTCTGGTTCAATGGCTGCCTGCATCCTCACTGTATAAATTGTTCCAGCATCCCTCCATTCCCAGGCCTCATTGCCCAGTTAGTACAGCTCACTCTTTGGTTTCTTTGTAAACCTTCTGGTACCATGGCCTCAGGCTTAGTACTGAAAGCCTTACATAGATGCTATATAATCTAGAACTAATATAAAAAAGGATAAGGTACATCTCTACTTATTGTTACATAGCTCCTGGCATTATTTGATGTGCCGCTGTCTTTGAGTCCCTGATCTTGCAACAGCTCGGTTAACTGAGGGAAAAGAATTGAGTTTGGATTGGTACTTCTAAATAATTAATGGTTAACAGAAATGACTGCACAGAAATGGAGCAGTTCATAGCTAAGATGCATTTACTAATTCCGAGAACTCAGCCAGATTCAATAATGTTTAACAAGGCATCATTTTAATTAGGTACCATTGCTGATGAAGAAAGGCAGGCACATCTGCTGCAGAAGGGACAAGGAAAGAGATCAGTGAGGAGCAACACAGTGACCTGAAGTGCTGAGAGAGAAGGGGGTTTAACATGAAGCAAGGTCAGCAGAGCATACTTTAAGTGGCAAAAAAGCTGGAGAAAACTCTAGTCTAACCTCACAAGATGCATTCAGCTATTGAGTGATATAAATAACTAGATGAGCATTACAGAGACAAGAATTAAGGAAAGCAAATCCGGTCAGGTAGAGAGTGAATCATTATAAATATTCAAAGCCAATCAAACAAAAATCCCAGGAGCGTGCTCGAAAAAAATCTGTTTTTAAATGGCAATGGAGAAAAGGTCTGGGATAACAGAGGACAAGTAAATTAAATCTGATCCTACATGGATCAGATCCTCATGCAGAAATTAAGTGAGGGACAAAGGCCTGGATTTTGCTGGAGATCTGACTAAAATGATCAAAATGGTCTAAAAATCTCTGAAAGGCACTGAAATCCTCTAGTCCTAATTTCTGTAGGAGGGGAGGACCCTCAGCACTTCCCAGGAGGTATTGGGATCAGGCTCACAGTGAGCTGTTTAGAGAATGTCAGGAGAAAGAGAAGAAAATTGCGAACTAGCCCCCTACTACACAAATGTAAGGTTAATGTTTGCCTCATGTACTGGCTGCGTTGCACACACATTCTGGTTTCTGAAGAGAGGAATAAATGCCACAGCTTGATACTTGAGTAGTCATTTGGAAGTGGGACAAGCCTTTCAGAACCTCCATGAGATAGGCTAGTACAGTACTAGCCCTGTTATACAGATGGCAGATTAAGTGATTTGCCCAAGATCCCACAGGAAGTGTGCGGCAGAGCCAAGAATTGAACCCAGATCACATGATGCTCAACTATATCTCCTGTATATAAATCTATCTTTCCTCTTTCTTGGCACATAGCTACAAAAGCCTAGATATAGGAAGTATAGCGTTAGAGTTGGTTCAGAGTCGAGGAGAGAGCGCATTGTCCATATACTACAGATAGTGAGAAGCCAGGGACCCTCTGTCTTTTCAACAGTTCTCATTGGTGGTGGCTGGATACTGTTTACAAGTTGTAGCAGCTGTCTCATCTCTTGTGTGTGGTGCACACTCCTGTCTTCTGTCAGGTATTTGCAGGAGAGCAGGAAAATAGATATGACATAGGAGAGCCTGTAGAACAATGTCTGTAGCCACTTTCCGACTGCAGGTGATAGCCATTTCTGATTCCCTGGCAGTCTTTTTCTGCTAGGAAGGAAGGAGGAGCAATACTGTGTAAGCCATGCGGGCACCATGTGTTTGCTGTCTGTCAGGTACTGTTTATAGTCACACATGTATCATCACGTGTAGTCACTGCAGACTTTCTTGTGACAACCATTCTGTAGCTCTTGTGAATCCACAATTTGATTACAGTGCCTGCTGGCATGCCTGAGGCAGCACAGTTATACAACATTAAGCACTTTGGTACTACTCAGGCCTGGCCTACAGTAAACTTCCTCATTCATCTAACCTAGGTAACTTCAGCTGTGTAAATAGTGTAGCTGAAGTTGACATACTTATCACTGTGTCTTCTGTGCAGAAACGTCGGCATGGGCTGCTCTCCCATCGACTCTGGATACTATTCTTGTCCTGGTGGAGTACCGGAGCCAACGGAAGAGCATTTAGAGATCGGCTTGTGGTGTCTAAGCAGCCTTTAGAACAATTGCTGCAGCATGAATCCACTGTAGGTGGAAGACAAGCTCAAAGCAAATACAGCTGAGTTTCTCTCCCTTTCCCCTTAGATCACACTCAAAGCCACCAGAAGACAATTCTTTGCCCTTCCTTTCAGGAGCTAGAAAGTGGGGGAGGGAAAAACAGTAAGAAGAGTCACACAGCAATGATGGATTGCTGCTCTGGGGTTGTGTCATTCTGGCTCACGGCTTTACATCACCACATGTTGACAGTGAGGTACAGCATTGCATAAATCAGCTTCAAGAAGTCATGTCATTATATCTATTCAGCATCTCAAAGGACCTGATGACTATTACTATCCCTTTGGAAGTCCCTTGGCCAGTGACAGATTACAAGGTCACTGAGATGAGAGAGAACTCTGGGGGATGAACATGGTAGAGCTTGTTAATGACCCTGTTTATCACAGCTTTTTTTTTTTTTTAAGGCTCCAATCTCAGAAGGCCCAGGATCAAGGTGGAGATGGAGCATCCCTGTATGGCTGGAGGATATTTATTGCAAATGTCTGTGCAGCTGTGTGTACACTACCACCTTCCTTCGAAGGAAGGATGGTAATTAGGGTGTTGGGAATTTACAAATGAAGTGCTGCTGTGCATAGGCAGCACTTCATTAAGCAGATTCCCCCCCCATGGCAACTTCGAAGTTTTAAACTTCAACGTACTGGCACGTATCTAGCCGTGGCGCACCCGCCAGTACTTCGAAGTGCCGGGGCAACTTTGAAGTCCCCTTACTCAAAATTTCGAAGTTGCCCCAGCAGCTTCCTTCGAAGGAAGGTGGTGACGTAGACACACCTGAGTGTGGTGGCAGACAATGTAGTTTCCTACTCCCTTAAAATTTTCTTTGGGTGTGGTCTGATTCTGGACAAGTTAAGGCACCAGCTGTGGTTACTCTGCTGACTGACTTTCAAAAGGAGAAGGCTCTCTTGGTCGCAACCTTGCTTGACCATAGTAGTCATTCAAAGCCAGCTGGGAAATGTGTCTTTGCTTGGAATATATTTGGAACATCTGACTGCTTCTGGGAGTAGTACATACACACAAGCAAAAGCCAGGAACAATTTATGAACAGAAGTAAAGAGCACTCTCACCCCATGTGTGGGACAGCTGGCTTACCAAGGTTCTCAATGGCTGTTTTCATGGAGCAGCATCTAAGGTTCCAGGATTGTCACTGAAGTCTAGAACAGGGTTTCTTAAGCTGTTTGAAACCACGGAACACCAGCTTTTTGAGGAACACCAATGAAATTTTCTTAAAAAAAAAAAAAGTAACATACACAGTAAAAATCAAATTAAGTAATTGAATCAGGTATGACAGCAATGAAGAAGTAACATTGTATCTGGTTTTAAGAACAGACAATATATACCATCAGTGTATTTTTCCAAATGCTCATGGCAGTTCAAGAAACACTGGTCTAGAAAGTCACAGTCAGTGTGAAAGAATAATGGAAACAGCTTAGTAACATGGCTGAGAGCTTTTTGTTTTCAATATCACCAGGTTGAATCATCACTGGATTTTGTAGCCTGTTCCCATGCAGTTTTTAAGTTCTGTGCCATTTTTGGGTTTTTTTTTAAACACACAGCTTTGCATATTATGCCTGGGTGGTAGCACAGATTTTGGTTATTAGTTATTGTATTACAGATCTGGGGTGGTGTCTGCAATGTTTGCGTGTGTGTGTGTATGTATGTGTATCTATATTTATGTCTATAGCTATGTCTGTAGATACATAGAGACTCACTTCAGCATCTGATGGGGTGGGTCTGTGCTCACAGGGGCTCATACTCGGGACTTTTCTGTTGGTCTGTGGGGTGCCACAGGACCCTTCGTTGCTGTTACAGATCCAGACTAACACGGCTACCCCTCTGATACTGGATAAACTGGAGGATTGAGCCAAAAGAAATTTGATGCAGTTCAACAAGAAGAAATGTAGAGTCCTGCACTTGGGATGGAAGAATCCCAAGCGTTGTTATAGGATGGGGACTCACTGGCTAAGCAGCAATACAATAGAAAGAGACCCACGGATTATAGTGGATGAAAGGCTGGATATGAGTGAACAGTGTGGCCTTGTAGCCAAGAAGGCCAATTGCATATCGGGGTGCGTTGCGAGGAGTATTTTGAGCAGATCTAGAGCAGTTGTTGTTCTCCTCTATTCAGCACTGGTGAGGCCACATCTGGAGTATTGCATCCAGTTTTGGGCACCCCAGTATAGAAAGCACGTGGATGTGCTGGAGCAGGTTCAGTGGAGGGCAACAAAAATGATTAAGGGGTTGGTGCACATGACCTATGAGGAGAGGCTGAAGGATTTGAGCTTATTTAGTTTGCAGAAGAGAAGACTGAGGGGTGATTTAATAGCAGCCTTCAACTTCCTGAAGGAGAGCTCTAGAGAGGATGGAGAGAAACTATTCTCAGCGGTGACAGATGGCAGAACAAGGAGTAATGGTTTGATGTTACAGAAGGAGAGGAGTAGGTTGGATATAAGGAAAAAACTACTTCACCAAGAGGGTAGTGAAGGACTGGAATGCATTGCCTAGAGAGGTGGTGGAATCTCCATCCTTAGAGGTTTTTAAGTCCCAGCTTGATATAGTCATGGCTGGGATGACTTAGTTGGGGTTGCTCCTGCTTGAAGTGGGGGGCTGGACTAGATGACCTCTTCAGGTCCCTTCCAGCTCTGTGAGTCTGTGATTTCAGTCTGTGATTTCATATCCTTGAAAGGCTAAATAAACGATTGCCCCATAGAGATTTGTTACTGTCTAGATCAGGGTTTCCCAAAATTTATATAGTTGGAACCCATTTTTTTCAGTACCTTTTTTGACAGCCCAAAAATATAAATGCATATTTGAAAAAACGAATGAAAATGAATAAATGTTCACCATTTATTATTTATTCACAAAAACATTACATAATGATGTAAATCTTGATATAAAATTCTCAAGTGCCTAACTTACTGTTATTACCTTAATTACATGGGAAAATACAAAATGTACCAAATTAATAGGCTTGTGCACCATAATTTGTATATTTTCTAAGGACCGGTATATTTTTTCCAAGGATCAGGACTGGGATGCGGACCACACTTTGGGAAATGCTGCTTTAGGTCAACGGGAGATTTTAGGGACAGCCTCCACTTTGCTTGTATATTTGTTACAAAGTTATTAGGAAAATTAATTCATATTTTAGCTAATACATTTTAAACACTACTGTAGACTAGTTTATCTAGCCAAGGTCATCTGGGAACATATTTTTAAACATGACCTATTTTCCTAGGCTGGTTTGAATCTTAATGTTAATTGGGGGTTTAGGTTTCATTTTTTTAAATGTTGGAACATCACTTGCTGTTTTCATTTTTTTATTCCTTCTCTGGAGTCTTATTTTGCTTAGTGTATTCCCAGGGTACATCTGAGACCGTAAGGCTCTGTAAGAGTCACAGTATTAGAGCATCTGGTCTAATTTCTCCCTTGAATTCCACATATTAGTATTTCACATGTTAGTCACTCTTTATGTACACCTGAATCCATTATATTTGACTGTAAAGTGTCAGCTGATGGCAAATTGTATGTGCAGGCATTTACTGAACATTACTCAACAGGAACCGTCAACCTGAATGAATTATCTACGGCATATGCACATTTCCCTGAGGATTTTAAGAGTAGGTGTGAATGTCATAGGAATGCCAACAGTGTAATAAGGTAGTTAAGTAGGAAGGCCCATTTCCATCAGTATTTTATCTGTACTGTTAAGCTTTAGGTAAAACATTGATCTCTGTGTATCAATTGTATTCAATCTAATTAAACACATTTATTTGATTAGCTGGTAAGAATACACATGTTAGTAATCAAAAACAAGGTTAGGATTTGATATAGCATATATTGTGATATGTTAAAATTATTGTTTTTATACATTAGTGCTCAGAGGACCTTGTTAAAGTTAGGGCCCTATTTTAATAGATGCTCTTCACATACATAGGAAGGATACAGTTTCCACTCCAATGACCTTAGAATCTAAGACCCTGATCCTGTAATGACATTGGTAGATCCTGTGTTCACATGGAATTCTAACATCACTGAATTCCCATGCCGGCTCAGGTGTATTTCCCCTCAATGAGCACCTTGCAGAATGGGGCCCTCAAATAACCAAGAAAGAACAGTTGGTGTAAAGATTTGATCCTGTACAGGGAAAAGTGCCAGAGACTGTGTGATGCCCTTCAGACACTTTGCTAATGCTGTTAATTTTATACAGAAGTCACTCATATACTAGAATAGTAACAGAGAGTAAGCCGTGCTAGTCTATACACTATCAAAACAAAAAGCAGTCAAGTAGCACTTTAAAGTCTAGCAAAGTAGTTTATTAGGTGAGCTTTCGTGGGACAGACCCACTTCTTCAGACCATATCCAGACCAGAACAGACTCAATATTTAAGACACAGAGAACCAAAAACAGTAAGCAAGGAGGACAAATCAGAAAAAGATAATCAAGGTGAGCAACTCAGAGAGTGGAGGGGTGGGGGGGAAGATCAAGAAATTAGATTGAGCCAAGTATGCAGACGAGCCCCTATAGTGACTCAGAAGTTCACATCACGATTTAAACCATGTGTTAATGTTCCGAATTTGAATATAAATGTCAGTTCGTCCACTTCCCTTTCTACAAAGGAGCGATAATTTCTTTTCAGTAACACACATACCTTGAGGTCATTGACAGAATGCCCCATTCCATTAAAATGTTGACTAACTGGTTTGTGGATCTGGAGTGTTTTGATGTCTGTTTTGTGCCCGTTGACCCTTTGTCTAAGGGAGTTAGAAGTCTGTCCAATATACAAAGCATCTGGGCATTGTTGACACATGATGGCATATATGATGTTAGTAGAGGAGCATGAGAAAGTGCCCGTGATTCTGTGAGTAACCTGGTTAGGTCCAGTGATGGTATTTCCAGAGAAGATATGTGGACAAAGCTGGCAGCGGGCTTTGTTGCAGGGAAAGGTTCCAGGACTGGTGTTCCATATACTAGAGTGATGGGCAGCCCTAAAGAAATCTAAGTTAAGTTAAGTTAAACCTGTGAACCCCAAGTGGGGCATAAGTCATCCACAAGGCTCCTCCACCTGGTTCTATCTTGGGTAATGGCTTCAATCTGACCCCATGAATATCCCAGTTCTTGTGCTTCCGTGACTGTAGATCTCCTCCATGTTATTCGGGATCTTCCTGGGCTGTGTTTCCCCTGAAGATTCCATTTTAGGGCATGTCGAACAATGCTGGATGGGGGTTTCCTCAAAGTATGTCCCGGCCATCCCCATTTCCTCCTTTTTATTTGGATCCCCACTGGCTCTTGGCCTGTTCGTGTCCGCAGATGTTCATTTGTGACTTTGTCTTGCCATCTTATTTGTAATATGTACCTCAGGCATCTATTCAAAAACATCTGCAGTTTGTGTGTTGAGGACTTTGTGGTGTGCCATGATTCACAGGCATACAGCAGGAGGGACTTTACATTTTAATTGAAGATTCTCAGCTTTGTTTCGACAGAGATGTTCTGTGATCTCCATACTGGCCACAGAGTTTGAAATGCTACTGTGGCTTTGCGAATCCTGGATTTGATGTCTAGGTCAGTATCACCATCTTTATTCACAACACTACCTAGATAAGTAAATTGTTCGACGTCTTTGAGGGTCTCTCCCCCTAAAGTGATGTTGTGTTGTTTAGTGTGGTTGACCCTCATAGTTCTAGTTTTACATCTACTGATTTTCAGGCCTGCCTTTGAGGCGGCGCTATCCAGTGCTGCAACTTTGCTGTCCACATGCTCATGCTGATGTGCCAGGAGAGCAATGTCATCAGCAAAATCGATATCCTCTATTTGATGAGAGAAGGTCCACTGAATACCCCTCTGGTGTCCACTTGTTGTTTTTAGCATAATCCAATCCATAACTATAAGGAAAAGGAATGGTGAGAGTAGACATCCCTGCCTCACACCTGTTCGGACAGTGAAAGATTCCATCAGAGTGCCATTATGTACAAGCTGCAAGGGTTCGTAATTGGCTTGAATGAGATTAATGATCTTCCGGGGAATGCCATGATACTGCAACAGTCTCCACAGTGTATTTCTGTCTACACTATCAAAGGCCTGTTCAAGGTCTATGAAAGTTATATACAGTGGGGAGTTCCATTCCAATGACTGTTTTATGATGATCCTCAGGGTCATTATCTGGTCTAGACATGATCTCTCGCTCCGAAAACCAGCTTGTTCATCCCTCAACAGCCTATCAATCTCTACTTTCATTCTCTCCAACAGGATCTTGTTAAAGACTTTCCCAGGAATAGACAGCAGAGTGATACCTCTCTAGTTTCTGCATTCATTCAAACTTCCTTTCTTGGGTATTTTAATTATATGTCCATGTTTCCAGTCTTGTGGTATTTCCTCGGCGTCCCATATTCTGCCAAAGAGTTCATACAGCATGTCTGTGGAGGTTTCAAGGTCCACCTTCACTGCTTCTGAGGGAATGCAGTCTGGCCCTGGAGCTTTTCCACTTTTCAGCACAGAAATGGCCTTCCTTATCTCCTCCTTAGTTGGTCTGTCTGTATTTATTGGTAGTGGTATTGGAGCTGAGGTTAAGTCTGGTGGATCTATTGGTGCTGGGCGGTTTAAGAGATCCTCGAAATGTTCTTTCCATTGAGTAAGTTGTTCAGCTAGATTTGACAAGACTCTCCCATCCTTGTCTTTGACAGGACAATCTACTGTCCGTCTTGCACCTGCTAACTTCCTTGTGATATTATATCGTTCTTTTAGATTCTTCTGGCCTATGGCTTGCTCAGCTTGTTGTGCTAGTGCTTCCACAAAGTTCTTTTTATCCCTCTTTATACTTTTCTTCACTTCCTTGTTAGCTTCTGCATACAATCGCAGCGTTTCTGCCTTGATAGCTCTGGTCTTGCTGCTGTTGACAACTGCCTTCTTGTCTTTTCTATCCTTGATCTTCATTAGAGTCTCTGGTGATATCCATTCTTTGTGTTGTCTTGTTCTTTTGCCCAGGATTTTCTCACAAGCTTCTTTCCATGCTTATTTAGAGCTTTCCCATACTTGCTCTACCGCTACATC
This sequence comes from Carettochelys insculpta, assembly GCF_033958435.1. Taxonomy (NCBI): domain Eukaryota; kingdom Metazoa; phylum Chordata; order Testudines; family Carettochelyidae; genus Carettochelys; species Carettochelys insculpta. The sequence goes on along the minus strand of NC_134140.1, from coordinate 25,508,647 downwards.
TTCTGATCTTAGATCTCTAAGGACTGTATATCTGTTTAAGAGTTCTAACTGGAATTGTGATTTTGTTATCTGATCTCTCAGGAGTTCTGTGTTATATCTCGGCCCTGGCCTGTTTACTTGCATGTGATGCTTTTTCAGTTTCAGCCTGAACTTTGCTAAGACAAGGTGGTGGTCAGATCCCACATCCGCCTCTGTTCTTCTGCGTACACCTTGCATAGAACGCCTGAAGGTGCTGCTGATACAGATATGGTCAATTTGATTTTCCGTCTGGTGGTCTGGTGAAACCCATGTTGCTTTATGGATTCTTTTGTGTGGAAAGATACTCCCACCAATCACCAATCCGTTAAATACGCAGAAGTCACTGAAGAGGTTGCCGTTCTCATTGGCTTTTCCTAAGCCTTCTGTACCCATGTACTGTTCCTTTCCTGTGTTGTCACTTCCGATTTTGGCATTGAAGTCACCCATCAAAATCAATATATCTTTCTTACCTTTCTTGTTAATAATACTTTGGAGAGTCTCATAGAACCCTGTTTTAATATTTTCATCAGCATCATTTGTGGGGGCATAGCACTGTATAATCAGAATCTTGTTTATCTTGGTGTAAAACCTGGCTGTAATGATCCGTGCTGACACTGCTGTCCACTCAATCAGGGATCCAATTGCATCCTTGGACAACAGCATACCTACTTCTTCCATGTGTGGTGCATCATCCTCCTAATGCCCGAATAAATAAGGGTTTCACTTGTTGCTAGACGCAGTTGTCCTGATTGTATTCATCTTGTTTCGCACAGCCCTAAAACTGCCAGCTTGTATTGTTGCATTTCTGCTGCTATTTGTGCTGTCTTGCCAGCCTCATACATTGTTCTAACATTCCATGTTCCAATCTGAGTTGTAGTTCTGGGTGAGAGAAGGGTCGTCTGCGATGCAGCCTCCTCTTGGCTTTCGCTGCCCTGCTTTATAATCATTCCGGCTGGATTTCCTGCTCTTCCCCAGACATGACAAGTTAAGGTTTTCCTTGTGGATGTTTCTGTAACAGTTTTCTTTTTATGGGCAGGGTTGTTAGCCCTACACCAACCCCTTATCCTTGAGGAGAGGTTGGATCACTCTTTGTCTGGTCTCTACCCATTGACCTGTCTGACAAGGGAGACCCTACCAGGAGCGTAAAGCTCCAGCCAGCATAGCCCTCCGGGTCATTGAGACACACAAGCCCCCCAACCACGACAAGGTGATAATCCATCTGAAGGGAAAGAAATCTAAGGTGGATAGCAAACTATTACAGCTAAAAATGAGCCCTGTTAAGAGCACCGAACACTTGTCCCTGTTAATAAGGAAACAGAAAAAAACGCAACATTGCACTGTGGGCTTGAATCTTAGGCTGCATCTACACTGCCCCTCCCTTTTGAAAGGGGCATGCAAATGCAGCCAATGGAAAATGCAAATAATATACTAATTTGTGTATTCAGTGCCTCATTTGCATAATAGTGGCAACTCGCTATTCTGGAAGTGCTGTTTTTGAAAGCCAGTACAGCCCTGTACACAGGGTTCCTTTGAAAAGAAGCTCCCCTTTCAAAAGCTCCCTTCTTCCTAATTTTTTTCATTTAAGACACCCAACAGTACAGACTACTACCTAGAGGCAGATGACTCAACACTTATGTAACCGTCACCTGCCAAAGAGACTGTACCTTCTCCGTAACTCCATCCTCGTGGGGTGGCTGCCTTTCCCATTTATGTGAAAATCCTCAGAAGAGTCAAGGGTGGTTCAGAGATTGTGAGTTAATTTTTTGTCATGCCAATAGTTTAAAGCTGTTTGCTGAATAGGGAGCCAGCCATAAGTGCCTGCCTTGAAAGTGGCTGTGTATTATGGGAGATGGGCAAAAGGTTATTTCAAGACGACATCCAAAGCGAGGAAGAATTCTGAGTATCCTGGTATCTGGAGTAGCTCACAACTGAGAGTGTCTGCCTGAACCAGTATCAGAGGGGTAGCCGTGTTGTTAGTCTGGATCTGTAACAGCAACGAAGGGTCCTGTGGCACCTTGTAGACTAACAGCAAAGTTTTGAGCATGAGCTTCCGTGAGCACAGACTCACTTCATCAGATGCATCTGGTGAAGTGAGTCTGTGCTCACGAAAGCTCATGCTCAAAACTTTGCTGTTAGTCTACAAGGTGCCACAGGACCCTTCGTTGCTGCCTGAACCAGGTGCCTCTCCTATAGCCCAAAGGCAGCTACGGACCATATCTCCACAACCCCACCCCCCTCTATATAATGAGTGACTTGGGCAGATGGCCCCAGAGCCCCCCTGCCATGGACCAGTGCTAGAGTGGCCCAGGTCGCCCAGCCCCACCCTTTCAGCTGCTACAGCAGGAGTGGCCCAGCCCTGGACCCCCCCATCACTGCTCAGCTCTGACCCCCCACTCACTTCCTTGCACCCCACCTCTGACTTAGCCTCACCCCAGAGCCCACACACCCAGCCAGAGGCCTTGCACCACAACCATCTGTCACAGCCCTGAGCCTCTCAACCCCAGCCCTAACCAGTGCCCACATTCCTCAGCTGAAGCCCTCACACTTCTGCACCCTAACCCTCTGCCTCAGGCGTGGGGAGCCTCCCACTCTCACAACACCTTGGCCTCACCCCCATCCCATGAATTGTGTTAGGTGCACCAATATGAAAGGGATGCTACACCTCACTTCCATATTGGTGCACACAACAACATTCATTCCACTCAGGGTAGAAAAAATTAGAGGGAAGGCTGCTAGCCACCCAGGCAAACTGCGTATGGTGATAAATAGTCATTTACACCAAAGACCACTGGCAATGCGGGAGCAGGGGCCACATGGATGGGAGAGGCAAGGGAGCAAAACATCTGAGCAGGTCAGGGAGCTGGGGCGGGTGGACTGGTTCCTGCAGGAGGGTTCAGCCCCCTGCCACTCACTGGCAGCGACAGAGGGAAGTGGGGTGACATGGCTCCACTCCCCAGTTGCCAGCTGCATCACTCAGGGGGGTGGTGGGATTGCCTCTTTCACTCACTGGTGAGAAGTGGAGTAACGCAGCCAGCAGCTAGGGGGAGCAGAGCTGCATTGCTGGGGGAAGAAAAGGGGTGGAGCTGGGTGGAAGTGGGACGGAGTGGGGTCTGGGGTTCAGGGGACTTTGTCCCAGCATTCCCCTGGCATTGTGGGGAGGAGTCATGTGAGGGGGTAGTCACATGGCCTGTGCCCTCACACATCCTTCCTAGCCAGTTGCCCCTGTCAAAGATCACATCACGTCAGCTTGTGCCCAGACACAACAGGTCAGAAGTCACTTTCCAAGATCACTTGGTACTCTAGGTCTTAAACCAAAGGCAACACTGGCAGCCAACTCTATTGTAAACTAACTGCAGATTTATGAGCTAAGAAAAAGGAAATGAGTGTTACTGAGAGGTTAAAGCAAGTAAAATATATGTACAGGTGAGTCACAGCATATATCTCCGAATGGTAGCAGTGATATATTAGACTGCCAGTTTTCCAAAAGTTGCACAGGGCTAGCCAGAACAATTCTGTGAATCACTGGTTCTTGATCAGTTTTTCTGCCCTATTAGAATCCAAAAAGTCCAGAAATGAAGGGTTGTTTCTTGAATCCATTTGTAGTACCCAGAGGCACTGACCTCATCTGGGATGAGTGAAGTCCCTGCTCTACAGCCTCTGCTGAAAGCTAGCTGGCCTTCAGCTCATGTGGTTAAAGTACAGGGCTTTAGCTCCTGTGCTTGCAGGTTCTATCCCTGGGATCAGCAGCCTGGGTCTATCAGCATTACACATTCCTATAGCTGCTTTTCACAGAAAACAAGCAGGCAGTGTCACCAGCCCCATTGGCTTTTCCACTAACTGAGTGAGGAAAGCATTTGGAGTCTTTGACCTTTGCCTCTTCACTAAGGCCAAGGTTTCAACACTCATATTTTTAGTAAAAGTCAAGGACATGTCACAGGCAATAAATAAGAAGTCACTGCCTGTAACGTGTTCATGACCCTGACTAAAACTTAGCTGCTCCTGTTCTGGGTGGACTCAGGAGACTGTTGCTTTGAAAGCACAGGAGGCCAACAGCTGGCCCTCAGTAGAAGGGGCTAACTCCCACTTGCTGCTGCAAGGCCCCTGGGGACTGCTGCTCCAAAGCCCTCTGGGGCCACCCCAACACTGCACTTCTCCAGCAGCCTCTGGTCCTGCATTGCTGGGGGCTGTTCAGCCACCCAAGCAGCTGACCCTGGGGTCTGCCCCACAATCACTCACGTGGATGTTACAAACGTTCCAGAAAAGTCACAGTATCCATGACTTCTGACAGATGTGCGGCCTTAATCATCACACACAAATTAGTATTTTCTGTCCAAGTTCCTTCCTGTCTTATGGGTTATTAGTTACAGAGGAATTTACAGTATAACTGTTTGCTATTACATTATGACTGCCTACGGATAAATAAAAACAATCCATGAACTATCACATTAGTTTTTATGAAGTTTAAACACCAAATATACTTTTATATATTTTACAATTATCTTGGTCTAAATTCTAAACTAATATACAAATGACTTGACCTAGTCTGCCAGCATCACACAGCTAATTCAATTTAATGAAAAAATATTGTTACTTCAGTCCTGATGTAATTAGTTATGAAACTGGAAACTGTGCCTTTACATTTCTGACTCTGGTACAGGAATAACAGCCATTTTTCTCACGGCACTGCCATAGCTGTTACAAAGGAAACACTGTGCTGTGATTGCTTATGGAGACTTTACTTTTGTTCTTTCTTGTCATTTTTCCTTAATCTAACATAAAATTCCCTCCAGCGAAAGTAAATATTTTCCTCCTTGTGTAATGCACATATGCAAGGATGTTCACCTAACAGAAGGATCATCTTTTATTTTGCTGCAAGATATAACTAATAAGATATAACTAAGAAAAGAAAAGAAAAGAAAAGAAAAGATGAAGATTTGTACACTCCTGTCACCTGGGTGCTTAGTTTGGTTTCAGGCCAGAAGATAACACCCCCAAATCTTTGTTTCTGTCTTACTCATCAAACTCCAGCTAGCGAGAAAAGCTGATAAATGAGAACTAAGTGCTGTGATGCAGGTGTAAGACCACCAATAAAATTTATTTAGGACCTGCAAAACACTCCCAGATTGTTCAATTTCACAAATACTCAGAATAGCACAAGCCAGATCCTATGGGAGGAAAAACTACTGGGACAATGCAGACAGAAAATATATCAAGCTTAGTTCATATATCCTACAGTGACAGCGAGACATCAGGCCCACCTGCTTATTGTTCAAGAAATTATGCTTACCTATTGATATTTTCTTCTGTTTTAGACAATAATTGTGTGCAAATGATGGTAAAATGATAACAATAAAAATAATGGGGGAAAGTTTCAAAAGGAGCCCATTTTTATAGGACATGCACATACTGTAGGCCCTAGATACTACTTTTCAAAAATTACCCTAATTTTATAGTGTGTGTTCCCTTGGATATGTGTTACTAGCTTACTACAGAAGTAAACAAAGGATTGCTGCAGCACATAAAAAGCTAAATTAACACACAGTTTAAGCTTGCATAAAGTGTCAAGGATGGTCCTGCTGGAAACAAAATCTGCACCTTTAACAGAGCCCTCAGGTGGAGACATGATTGGGCCATAGCCTGACCTGCAAAAGATGACAGCCCCTGTTGTTAAGTAGGTGTAGCTGGTGCAGGTAGCTGTGCTTTATATCTGTACTTTGCCATCTGGGTTGCTGAATGTCCCTATCACTTCAGTGCCAGCAAATTTCAAATATTTAAGCCTGAAAAGGTAAATCACAAAATGGGCCTTTCATATGAGATTTCCCCACTGAAATGGAAAGCATAAATTCTGTAGAACCCATTCCTCTAGATTATAGATCACTGATTCAGAGCAATCTGGATCATTTGGTAAACAGAGTTCAAACAAACAGGATTAGTGTTTTAATATGGGTAAATATATATATCTGGGGACAAAGAATATAAGCCATTCCTATAAAATGGGGGACTGTTCTGGGAAGCAGTGACTGAAAAAAATTTGGGGTTGTGGTGGACAATCGCTAAATATGAGCTCCCAGCTCAGTGCTATAGCCAAACGATCCTCAGATGCATAAACCAGGGGATATTGGGTAGTAACAGAGAGGTCATTCTATTGCTGAATTTGACACTGCTGTGACCACTGCTGGCAGACTGTGTCCAGTACCGATGTCCACAATTCAGGAGGAGGTTGATAAACTGGAAAGGGTTTCAGAGAAGAGCCATGAGCAAGACTAAACGACTAGAAAACATGTCTTGCAGTGAGATACTCAAAGTGCTCAGTGTATTTAGCTTAGTCGAGAGAAAGTGAACGAATACCTTAATTACAGTCTATAAGTGCCTACATGGGGAACAAATACTTAATAAAGGGTTCTTAAGTCTATCAGAGGAAAGTATAACTTGATCCAGTAGCTGGAAAATCAAAGCTAGACAAATTCAGGTTGGAAATAAGGTGTACATTTTTAATGATGAGAGTAATTAAGCGCTGAAACAATCTACCAACAGTTGTGGTGGATTTTCCATCCCTGACTATCTTTAAATCAAGATAAGATTTTTTTCTAAAAGATCTGCTTTAGCAACTATTTTGGCTTGTGCTATATGGGAAATCACCCTAGACATGCACAGTTCTCTTAGCATCCAAAAAACTGTGACTGTCAAGGACTCCAGAGAGGGCAAGACTCCGCCAAGCTTTGGTGTGGGTGTGCAGCTGCAGGGAAGAAAATGAATAAATTAGATTGTTAGCCTTTGCTGCCCACACAGCTTGCATGAAGATCAAGCAAAATCACTGCCCCTCAGCTAACTGATCAAGTCTACTCAGAGATTCGGATAAGTGTGCAAACTCTGAATCCAGACTCATTACTAATCCATTCTCTTGGAGGAAGTCTTCCCGCTATAAGTCCCAAATCCCTACCAATCAAAAGGCAAACTACCAAGCCTACTCAGAGTTTTGACCTGAAAAAGGGAGACACGACAAAAGACATGAAGGGATTTTACTCTTGTCACTGACTTTGTGAGGAAGGCACTCGGAAGCACATTGGTTCTTAATTCCCGTTGATTTCCATGTGAATTAAGATTTTCAAAAGTGCCTAATTCCTATTGAAATTAATGGGAGAGAAGCACCTATATTTGTCTGAGAATCCCATTTGTGCCTGTCTCACCATTAGGCCCCTTTAAAATCTGGTCTTCATATTCTACCACAATGGACAGATATTAAGATGCTGAAACCAGAAAAGATCGTAAGATTCCTAGTCCGACCGTCTGCCTAATACAGGCCAAAGATTATCTCCTAATCATTTCTGCATCAAATCAATAATTTCTTCTTATCCTCTGGCTCGCACAGCAGAAGACCTTTATGGCCAACAAAATTCTCTGACACACATTGTGGAAAGAATTGCCTCTTGCTCACTCATTTAAGGTAGATCATGGGAATCCAAGATCTGAAGTGGCTACTGAGGAGCAAATATGCTGTGTTCCAAGTCCTAAATAAGGGTGGAGGTGAGAGGCAAGTGAAGTGTTGAACAGGGAAAAGAAAAGGAGGGCTGCATCTCAGTGATGACCCGCACCGCTGGGATTGATTTTCCTATTACGAAACTGGTGTAATTATAGCTGTGGCTTATACCACACTACTAACAGGAGCAATAGGAAACCCAAAAGAAAAGAGAAACACCCCCTGAGGTTTTTCTAACTCCCAGTAGTTATCTAAAAAAGCCCACGGATTGCCCACAGGTTGGTGGAATTCATTGGCTGTTATTTATCCTGATTTCTAGGAGCTGTTATCTATCCCCGGGAAGTGAGAGTTTTGAGTTTCAAGGGATAGGACTTAAGGGTTAATAGGAGAGTGTGACGTACAGATACAAACAAACAAACTGTCCTGTAGAACACGAGGTTCAGCAGACCACGCTTCCCAGCTGAGGCAGCTTGCTTTCAGAACTTCCCGGTCATAGGGTCAAAGCCCTTTCAGGGGTTCTGGGGCATCTTTGCCTCAGCCTTACACATGACCCTTACAGGCTCATGAAACTAAAGACATACACACAGTAATACACACAGCTATGGCAGGGTACTAAAAAGAAAACCAGAGATAAAAATGCAAATGCTAACTTTTACTTACACAGCTGAGCAGGTATAGGAACAAAACAAGAAAACACTGCATCTGGCTATCTAAGCTCTACTGTTACAAATTCCTTCATGGTACCAATAGGTATTCACGCACTACTCTGTTTAACTCGCGAGCAGGCGGGAGGAGCGGCAAAGGGTGATCGGTCCATGTGGCAGACAGCGTCCGGTCTCTCCAGGATTCAGGAGTTCCTCTCCCTCCTTACGTTGTTGCCCCACTTTACGGTCCTGCCATTTGCTGGCTCCACCTGAGGCCTGACACATCACATCCTGGCTGCTTCTGCTTCTCTTCGTCTTCAGCCCCTCTCCCCATTTTACACAACCATACATCTCATGCTTATTTTTTCCTTTTAAGGTATGCAGCTGGAGCCTCTGGGCTGCTAGGTCAGAGGCCATGGGTCTTTCCTGTACAGGTTTTTCCTGTCTGTCACTTTTAGACGGGACCGGGGGGGTGGGGGGAGGGGGAAGGCTGCAGATAGTGTGGTCTGCAAGCAATTCAGTAAATTCCATTGCTGACTGATTTAGACTTGCCCAATTCACTTGGTTCCTCAGTTCTTGGTGTGGGGTTAGTGGTTTAGCCTGTTTGTGCTGAGGCATATTTCCCTATAACAATTTATAGGGACCCTGGACCCTGCCTCCACCCCACGTACCTCACCATGTTGTTCAAGTGCCCATGCAATTCACCCTAATATGCCCAAGGGTCACCAGGTAATTTTGCACAGCTACAGAATCAGGCCTTTTATAGACTTTTCTTTTTATATAGTATAACTTTTCAGGGTTAGGAATATCATGTATGTTTGTAATACAATGTTTCACATGATAGGCACTCTCAACTGAGTGATGCTATTATAATACACCTTTGGCAATGTTGCTCTGAAATGACTAAGCATGATGAAATTCTATTATTTATTTTTTGTGTTTATTATTAAATGATTCCCTGGGCTGCACAGATTGCCATCTGGGAGCCAGGCAAACCTAGCAGTAAGAATATATCAGTATTTTTGCAACAGAATATTTTAGAATTTCAGTTCCATGACAATTTGGAGAGTGACGTTTTGATGTATAATGATTTTTGTCTCCCTACTCCAAAAAAACAAAAGCAAAAAACAAAACTCAGCTCTTTTGAGGGGATGTGAATTGTATTTCCTAGCCCAGCTCTCATATGTATCATTATTGCCATTATACTGATGAGGAAATGGAGGCCCAGAGTGGGGTAGTGAGGAAGCACTATTTCACTAGGAAAGTGGTGAAGCACTGAAATGGGATGCCTAGGGAGATGAAGGAATCTCCATCCCTAGAGTTTTTTAAGGCAGGCTTGACAAAGCCTTGCTGGAATGATTTAGTTGGGGTTGGTCTTGCTTTGAATAGGAGGCTGGACTGGATGACCTCCTGAGGTCTCTTCCAACCCTAATATTCTATGGTTCTATGTGGCTCGCTCAAGGTTGTCCAGCAAGCCAGCGGCAGAGTAGAAATAGCATCTGAGCCCCTCAACTCCCTGTCCCATGCTCTAGGAGCTAGGAAACACAGCCAGTAAATATTAGAGTGGATAGGATCCTTCTTTACATATATTTTAAAAACCTAAATAAGTAAATGAATAAAATAGTAATAATAAATTATTTATTATGCATCCCATCCCACAAAGCTTTCTGTTAATTTGACTATAAAGACTAATCAAATTTAGCCTTCATTTATACCTAGCTAAGCTGGACATGGGGGGGGGAGGGAATCCACCACCACCCAATTGTCCTTATAGCCTGTCTTCCCCAGCCTGATCTAATTAAGTAGCAGACCAGCCCTGTGGGGGGTCGGAGGAGATAGAGAGGGATCCCCTCACCCATGTCTAGTGGGAAATGCAGCAGCTCTTAAGACCAAACAGCAGCACTAGGCACATTCTGAACAATATCTCACAAGTTGAAACTGCAGGAAGAATTTATTTCCACAGTCTACAATGTGCTGCATAGTAAAGTGACCAGTCTAACAAAGTTAACACTCCAATTTTGTACCACAAATACATATGATATTTCAAGGCTTTGGTTTCAGTTGTGTGTCTCATCTGAAGAGTGCATCTCTGGCTCCACCAGGCCCCATGCTGGACTACTGGTCTAGTACCGGGTCAAAGAGAAGAATGCCACTTTCCCTATGGAAGCAAAACAAACAATTTTGCAGCAGAGGAGGCAAGGTAGGGCAGAGGGCCTCTTTGTTACATCCTCAGCCTGGTCGCCTTATTGGTTTCCTCTTACCTCTCTGGTGTGCTTTGTGCAAATTTGAATGCTGGTAGAAGAGTTCAGACTGTTTACTGAGCCCTCGTAGTTTTGAGTTTGCACTTTTCTTGGCATTGATTTCAGACACACACAGTCTCAGCTGGGTTTTTTTGATTCATCATGAATGTCCCAGCTACATATGGAGTGAGCAAACTCACAGCTGTAAGGAAGGTGATATTCTGGAGTCTGTTGACACCATGGAGCACTAGGTCAGAACTCTCTAAGGCCAAACTGGAAAAGGAAGAATCCATTCTCTGGTCTGTGCTTGTCCTTGCTAAATGCCGTTCTCCACACACACTTCATCCATCCCTTCTGCTCCCTACACCACACCCATACGTTGTTCCGATCATTTTTGTTTTGCTCCCAGCACCTTCAGTTGTCTGCTCTGGATGCCTGCAAATTAATCAGTTCAGATTAATCTCTCCTGCCTCCCTTGTGTCCTTCAACCATCTATTCTGTGCTCCTTTCTCCCAGCCAACTCATTTCTGCAGCCATCAATCAGCTCTTCTAAGGCTGCCCATCCTAAATTCTTTTCTTTCCCTCCTCCACTGGTTCTGTCTATAACTTTTCATTTTTCTGCTTCCAGCCTCTCATCCTCAAAATTTCTGATAACTAGCCTGGGAATCAGGAAATGGGAGAAGTTGGGGAGTTGGGGGCAGAGTACACCGTGGGACTTGTTGGCTAGGGCTGCAGGCTGGGAGAAGACACAGTAACCTTTTCCCCATTCGTGCTCTCCACCTTCCAGACAACAGGCATGTGATACGAGCTATCAAATGGTGTGATAGTGCACTTGTACTTCATGGTGAAAATTATAATGGCTTTTAACTATAAACACCTGTTTTTAAGGGATTTTGTTCTCTCTCTGAGTGAAACCAGTTGCCAATTAATAGTGGGGCCAACAGCCACTGCGGGCCCTGGGTCAAGGTGGGATGGGGGCCTGACGCTGCACCCCAGAAGGGGTGAAGCCAAAGGCAGAAGGGGTGGGGTCTTGGGCAGACAGTCTTTAGAACCAATAGGACTGTGCCGCTGGCCCCCACCCCCGCTCCCAGCCGTGCAGAGAGGTGGAGCAGCAGTGCCACAGCACTTCAAAGAGGCCCCTGTGCATCTGCCCCCAGCCCCCGTAGGCCTTCCAATGAAAGAAAAATCTGGAAACGTTATTACACGAAAGCAAGAAGTTCTCCCCACCCAGTAATGCAGCGCCCACTAGGCCGCACTACTGCGCTGCACTCTCAGGACCAGCCTGAGGTAATGGACATGCACTGAGATGGGCTGTGGAATGGCCTCTAGCCAAGCCCAGAATCATCCTAGTGGGCAACTGGCAGCCACTCACATGCCTGCTCCCCAGCAAACCTCTCCTGTTCCCCCAGTGATTTAGCAGGGCTTGGCGCAAGTATGTATGGGCCAGTGGGGGTGTCACAGCAACAAGTAGTGCAATAGTTGTGACCAAAAAAGTGTATCAAAGAGTGAGACATCTCAGAAAGTCCCACTTTCCTTAAAGTAATCGTGTCAGGATTACAGTTGACTCTCCTCAGTATTTAAAGCACTGGGGGATGCTGAGGAAACAATATCGTGCCTTTTGCACATTCAAAGCATTGCCCAGATCACTCTTCGTGCAGCCCTGGGTAAGCACAATCATTGTCGCCATGTCACACTGAGAGAAGAGGGCAGCGTGCTGCAGCGAGTGACTGAGGCCCTCAGCCACTCTGCAAGGCACACCTGCTGCTGATTTCCAACCCTGAGTGAAGTCCCTCACACCACAGGGAAGTACTCATGGCCCCAGTTAAAATGGCAAATGGTTACGTACAACCACAGCCATTCCCTAGTCATTAGGGTCGGTGTGGGGGAGTGGGCGAGCTGTGGCTCCTCCCTCACACATTCAGAGTAGAGGACAGTCCCAACGGGAGCAAGGTAGTAAAGGAGGAGAGACACTCTTTCCTTCTCTGGCTGTTTGACTTACATGGAAGCAGGGTACAACCAAGAGAGAGTAAATGAAAAGCCACCCCCTCCCCTGCATCCCAGAAGTTGGAGCTTCTCCCTAGGGGAAGAATAAGAAAAATGAAAAAAGGGATAGAGGTGCAAAGAGAAGGCTAGGGAAGCCAGTGAGATCAAACAGGTGTAACTGGGGGGCGCAACAGGGCCATGTGTGTAGCGTGAATATGTACATAGTCCCAAGCCAATGGGAACCATATTTTATATGGTTATTTATCCACAGTTAATATATGTCTAATTTTAATCCCGATAGACTGAGAAGGCAACAAGAACAAAGTGGCCAGGCATCTACTCTGGACAGCAGAGCATCCCTTCAGCTGCATGGAAAACTTCAGGACGGATGCAACAACAACCTCCTGGGACCTGGGTGCACAAAAGGCTGCAGCAGCTAGTCGGACACACATTATGTTGCACAGTTTATTGCTGAAAGGCCACTGAAGGCTTGTCTCTGTGCACAGTGTGATATTTCTCCTTCCCCGCAGGAAAACTGCCTCCTTCGTAAAGTGCAATTCCCAGTGATGATTACAGACATACAAAGCACACAAACTGGGTGCTCAGATTACACAGTTTCTTTTAAGACTTCACTACAAGAAAATTATCATGAACCGCAAAATAGAAGTGATTTATATATTGCCCCTCCTTTTGTAATATCTGCAAAATCCTGGAGCAAAACTTGAAAGAATTCATTTGGACGTAGTCTCCAAGGTTGTCAGATTTCTGGTTCCTCACAAAATACAGTGCTATGTCTGAGCCAGCTTTGTCCTTAAGATCTGATATTATCAAATGAAATACTCAGCCATCTCTGTCGATTAAAACAGCCCACACATTGGATTCTGGAATATTGTGACACTGGTACACAGCACAAACATTTTCAATCAAGGTCGTAAATGTATGTATATAATGTAGATATATTTAATGTAGTGGGAAATAGACCAAATATTTAAATTTGCTTTAAGTACCTGAAGTGGGTTGAAAGAGTCATAGCATGAATGTATTCACATTGTTCTTTACACTTTATGCATTTTGCTTGATAGTATAAGCTCTGATTCTGGTCTCATTGAAGTCAATGACAGATATGATGTTGATTTTAGTGGGAGAAAAATCAGACACTTTGATACTACATTGTTATGAAGGTAAAAGATCATTGTTAGGCTCTCAAAATCTGAATTCTAGAAATGCTAGAAATTTACTCATGTCCATAATGTTTAGAGAGAAAGATGTTATAAACTGTGAAAAAGTAACGTGTCTGTTTCCACTAATCTGTTCCAATTAAGAAATGTCTTAAGTAGGGAAAAATACATCCATTTTCTTAGGAATAATGTTGACACATTTTAATAACAAAATTGTTGACACCTCCATATATTTATGGTCCTTTTCTAATATGGTGCATCCACATTTTGTTAATAAATGCATATTTGTTCTGCTGTACTGTGCTTTATATATATTTTAATATCTACATCTGTAAGCAAATTTCCACTTTCAACTTTTTAAAAATAAATTAGACTTTCTGGAAGCGATGATAACCGTATTTTCTTTAAAGTACTCCTATATTTATTGATTATAGTTTATTTTACACCACGTGTTCTTTTTAACTGAGTCTATTTTTAGATTTGGTTGCACATTATATATAATTTTTGCATAAAACTTTCATAATTCAGATTTTTACAGCTCCATAAACTGATGCAGATTTTCTGTGAATAATTTAGCAGTTTACAGGTCTAATGTAATGAAACAGAATGCTTCTCTGTTTTCTGAAAAAAGATTTTTGTTGGTGGCACAGACTGGAACACAGACAGACTCAAGATGTGGAGTAGAGTTTGCCTGGGCCCAGAGAGGGCAACTTTCATCATCCAAAATAAACTTTTTCACTTAAACGTTTTTAAAATAACCTTATTCTTGTTTAAAGTTTTTTCTCTTGGGAGGAAGCCCAGCTGACACTCCTTCACATGGTTACACACTGCCATATTCCTTCTGTAATTTAAATGAATATACGGGGGGTGGTCATATAAGTACACATAGGAATGATTTCTTTTCGGGTAGTCCCAGCATTGGCAACAGAAGGGATTCAGTATCCCTAGATGGTGAATAGTCACAGAGACGTAGCCATGTCAGTCTATATCTTCACAAAACAAAAAAGCAGTCATGTAGCACTTCAAAGACTTGGGCTGTTTCCACCCATGCCACCTTCTCTGAAAGTGGCATGCTAATAAACCGTCCAAAATATGCTATTGAGGCATGGATGAAAATTCCTGGTGCCTCATTAGCATAAGGTCACATGATTTGGAGTCTGAAAGTTGCTCTTCTGGACTCCAAAACGGCGTGTAGAAGCACGGCCCCCTGGGGGGGGGCGTTTCCTGAAGGAAGTCCTCCTTCCAAAGGCCTCTTCCTGAAAATTTGGGCACAAACATGTGGATGGTCATGGTTTTGCCCAGGTACCAGTAGTATCACTGCAGTGTGGCAAGAGCAGTGACAAGCACGTTTGCATCACTGCAGATAAGAATAAAAGCTGCTTCCAGGCAGCAGAGCCAAGGAAGTGTTTGGTATAGTCACTCCTGAGATCACAACCACACTTTGGAACCCATCCAATGTCCCTTGAAGTCAGTTTCAGCTTTCAATTGATTTTAATTGGAGAGGGCATAGTCTCGCTAGCTGAGTTCCAGCTTCAGGTAATAGGAGGTTAAAGAGAAAAGGAAAGAATTAATTTATTTTTTAAATGTGCTTTATCTATCCTTGATGTCATACACCTTTATTTAGTAACAGAAAGGGGACCAGGAAAAGAGGTTGAGGCAAACGGCAGCTAAGTCATGGATGATTATTCCAAAACACAAGGCTGAGCAGAGGAGGTCAAAGTGAGGAAGAAATAAAAGTGAAAAGGGCTCCTCAGGGCTCAGTCATCCTTTATAACTTTACCATCCTGCGTGATCTCAGTTCACCAGGCTTGTCTGGTTTATTCAAGGTAGAGCAGTACTTTATGTCAAGGGTAAAGATGTGAGTCACTACTTTGTTCTGACCAGGATGGGATGGGAGGCGTCTAAACAGTTTGCTGTTAGCAGAGATGAAAATTATTTTCTTTTATTACAACATTTCAGTGCTGTGGCACTGATTTTTGTAAAATTCAGTACAGGTCAAACCTCCCCAAACCATAATGCTCTCGTCTGGCAGGACCATGGATGTTACTGAGCCAGAGGCCCTGGGTTGGGAGGTTAGTAAGGGGAGCTTGGTTGCCTCAGGCAGGGGAACCCAGCAGGACTTGCATTGCCAGGCCAAGGGTGCATCTGGTGCCCAAGGGGATGGGACCATGGAGGCAGCCTGGCCAGGACTGCACCAAGCACCTGTGAGGTGGGGGCTGTGCTGGCAACTAGCCAGTCCAGAACTGGTCTCTGGGCTGGGCTGGCATCTGCAGAGCCAGGGCAGTGTCTAGCATCCTGGCCAGTGCTGGAGCTGGCCCCTGCAGAGCCTAGGCTACACCTGTGGCCATGTTAGCAACCCATTCGTGGCAGACCTGGCATCCATGTGGCCAGGGCCATCGCTGGAGCCAGGACTGGGACTGGGGGTGGGGCCATGTCCAGCATGGGGCTGGAACCAGCCTCTGCAGCTGGCAGCCAGAGGTGACTAGACTGGTGTCAGCCCAGCCAAGGTATGACAGCAGGTAAGGGGGCCCCAGGGCTGGAGGAGGGTGGGTGGGAAGAGGAGCAGGCACCAGACTGGGTGGCTGTAGCAGGGGACAGCCCTTCATCCAGCAAACTCCCTTGTCCGGGACCAGTCAGGTCCCAAGAGTGCCAGACGAAGGTGGTGCAACCTGTACTGAAGACACACAGCCTCACAATAGCTCCATAGCAATATGTGCCAGACACTGCCTTCTAATCACTTTTCTCTTTCTGTAGTGGCAAGGGAGGATGACGGCATCAGCAGACACCTCCCCCCCCAAGCAAGGTGGGCTGGGCCAGCTCCACATCCCTGGAAGGGATGGAACTGGGGCAGGTCTGGGGTTTCTAGCCCTCAGCACCATCCAGAGCACAGCACTGCTCACCCAGCCCTCCCCACTCCAGCCCTCCGAGCTGGCACTCCACCTGCAATTTAAAAGGTCCAGCTGCCAATGCCTCCACAAAAGCAGCAGCCAGGTGCTCCAGGCCCTTTTGAATCACCAAGCGCTGGAGCAATGGTCCCCCTTCTCCACCCCCATTGGCAGGCCTGTGTGTTGGATATTAAATATCAATACATTGCCTTAAATGTTCAAGTATTGCCTTACAATATAAATGGCCCCCCGTCATCTGCAAGCGTTGCAATAATGTTTAAGGGACAATTTCCAGAGTTTTGATAATGGATCCTACCACACTATGGGCAAGTACCTGTAAGACTCACATAATCCGGAGTATGTGACAGGCAGCAATCCAGCCAGCTACTTATTTTAGCCTTTTTCTTGTTGTCAAATGCACGCAATCACAATTTTAAATGTGCTTGTTTAAAGTTATTTACATATTTTAGATGCTGACTTAATAGGAAACAGTAACAGAGAGGTAGCTGTGTTAGTCTGTACTCCAATAAAACAAGCCAGCAGAAATGTAGGATTTTAAAGCCTAACAGAATGATTTATTCAGTGATGCGCTTTCGTGGGACAGATCTGATGAAGTGGGTATGTCCCATGAAAGCTCATTGCTGAATAAATCATTGTTAGTCTTCAACGTGCTGCATTTCTGCTGGTTTTTTTAATAGGAAATAGTGGCCTGTAACCATTTGAGCTGTATTAGTGAGTTGTTCATGACTATAGCGAAGTCATAAGACATTGTTCCCATGGTCCTCTTTGGATGAGTGTACAAATGCCTCTGGAGTGAACATTTGTGCATATCAGTGTAAACTTGGCATTAAATTTTTGCACAACCAACTTCAGAGCATTTGTGCTAGGAAATCTCAATTATACAGATGCAAGTAGAAAGCAAACACAGCAGCACGTGTCCAGTGTGAATTCATTTAGTGCCAGGCAGGAGCCTTGCTTACACACCTGTTCTGGGATGTAAATGGAGCAGAAGAAGTTCTCTTCATTCGCCTCCATAAGCTATTTGCATAGTAGATAGCAGCATGGAAAAACGGGGAGCAGCTTCTGCAGCCTACCACTCGCTATAACATTGTGATATTAGAGATTTCTGGGGCACCACTAAGAGGCTCAAATTAGCATAAACTGTTTAGAGACAGGACTATTCACAGCCCCTCTAAGGCACACCAAACCAGTCACAAACACCACTTTTGTTCACTGTACTGGCTAGCAAAAAGTCATACAAGCCAGTACTGCTCCTTACATGGACGAGAGGTTATAAAAACCAGCCTCACCAAAGCAGAACAGGTTCTTCCAAAACCAACAAACCAGCCACATTCCCAGGTCAATTTTTACTGCAAATCTTACCCAAAAGAGCATCCTGTGCCAATACATTTGCATTTAAAATCTAAAGCTATATTAATAAAATGAAAGCAAGAATAGGTAGATAGTAAAATTGGAATCAAATTACTTACACCAAATGCAAAGTTCTTGGTGCAGATCTGTAGAATCTGCTGTCTTACAAGTCCCTAGAATACATTCTTTGTTAGAATGTGTCCTTTCGGGCTCAATTTACAGCAAAGATGCTTCTGAAGTGATGAGCTGGAATGAAGAAAAAGGAGGAACCCCATAGGGCCCTCTTTGTGCCCTGGAGGGGCTTCCATTGTTCTCCATAAGGCCAAATGGAGTTTGTCATATGGGTAAATCACTGTCCATGCATGACTCAATCCTTTTTAGGCTGCAGCCATGGCTTATGTTCTGAGCTGAACGTTCACAGTAGCAGCAGAGTTCCTCAGATGCGGATTGGCACCTCTTGATTTGCACTGTCAGTCATGTATTCCAAGTCACTTGACTAGCAATCCTTTCACAATAGATTGGCCAAGCCTCCTGTTGAGATCCCCCAGAAGCAAATGTGAAATACAAGTATGTAGACAATCCTCGTAACTTACAAATACAATAATAGCAACGAAGGGTCCTGTGGCACCTTATAGACTAACAGAAAAGTTTTGAGCATGAGCTTTCATGAGCACAGACTCACTTGATGCCACAGGACCCTTTGTTGCTGTTACAGATCCAAACTAACACGGCTACCCCTCTGATACTTAAATACAATAATGATACATGCTTATGAGCACCACAAACAGAATCAGCATCAGCAGCTTTCTAGACATCTCACATTGGCCAAGAGTTGGTGCAAACATATAACTGTGATTGGAACCATGTTTTGAATGTTCACCTCAGAAATTCAATAATGTCACAACCATACAGGCAGGAGGAGAGTGATCATGAGCTGGAAGTACACAGAACCTTAGCTGCAGTCTCCAAACAGTATAGCTAGTACATCTTAATGTGCACAGCACAGAAGTCATTGCACTACAGTCCCATGAGTTCATGCGATAGGAATGACACAGCTAACTTTTCCAACAGAGTCATCCTAATCTGGCACCAGGTGTGATCCTGAGACAGCCCAACTGCATTCAGCGCCTTGCTCGGGGCTTGTAGCAAAGCCACGATTTAGCTCTTAAGCTCTGTCTAAATATTCATCGAAATCTTTTTGTGGAATCTATTTTTCATATGAGCCTCAGAGAGATTGACCTGATTTTTAAACAAGTACTTTGCAATTAGACATCTTCTGGCATGTACAGCATTGGCTAAATAATAATGAAGCTCTTATGCAAATTGTGATTAATCATCTTTGCTTCCATCGGTGTTGCGTTCCTTCCCTTTTACTGATTGGAGCAACTTTTTTTTATTTTTTTAATTTCTGGCCAGCAGGAAAAATTGTTTTGATATTTTTAGCAATCATTTAGTAATGCAAATTGGGCTGCTATAATCATGTTTATGAGAAAACACACTCTACAATCAGAACCTTAATAGTGAATGATATTAGTTATGTTCTGAATGGTAATGAACTTGGCTCAGTTCTTTTTTTTTAATTTGGAAGGAAGAATACGTCTAATCAAATACAGCATTTTTACAAAATAGCTAAGCAGAGTCCTTTCAGAGAGTCAAATGTAATATCCTTAAAACAGAAATTTTCTATTGTTGAGGGATTTTATGTTAAAAAATTAATAAAGCACCACATAAAGATCCCCAGACATAATTGAACACAACTTAGCATTAAACAGATCTAATGACAAATAGAGTCACCCCACAAACCCAACCCTGAAATGCTTATGCCCATGAATAAGCGAATGATAATGAGCAGTCCCATTGACTCATGGAACTGAATGACTCACATGAATACATTTACTCAAAGGCATAAGTGGTTCCAGGTTTAAACCCAACTTGCAATTTTAGCTCAGGGAAAAAAATGTGTTTGTGTTTCTGGGGGTTGGACAGTGATTTCGCTTAAGTATTTTCCTTGTTTTATTATATGCAACTTTGCACTCTTGAATTTTTTATACGAAGAACCCTCATATTAACAGTTATAACTCCCCTGGACAATTTTAAACTAGCAAATAGAACTCTAGCAGCAGGGTTTTCATTCTGCTTCCAGTGCTTTGAGATCATTGCTACAGAGTCTTATTTAATATTTGGTTTTAGTTTGTATTGCCACTATTAGGGACTCATTGGCTATGCCAAACAAAAGCCAGCTGCTGCTCTAAGGAACTTATGTGCTATACAGTTGAGATATAGCATAAAGGTAAAGATGAGCAAAGGTTGGTTAAAGAAGCAACTAACAATACAATCCTCAGAGAGAGAATTCTAGATAAATTCATGGAGACAGCAGTAACAGTCACTGTGACTGAAGGGAAGAAGTACTGTAGCTTCCTAACAGTGATGGTAGAATCAGAGAGCAGATAAGCATTTCTCCAGCTGGCTCAAGGTATCCTGCCCCTCTCCATGATCAACAGGCTCATTCTCATTTGTCCTCCCTCAGATGACCCTCACTAGCTTCATTCCACTCTAGTTGCCCTCTGCCGTCTCTGTGAGTGTTTCAGCAGGAATTGAGAAAGGATTTCAGCATTTTTGCACCTGATGGTAATTACCACCGCAGCCTTTCCACGCCTTCAATGTGCCAGCTGTCTGTCTGGCTCACTAACCTGTAAAGTGCTTTGGGATCCTGCTACATGGATGTTGCTCTTCTCCCTATCTCAGTGCTTTTCTGTCCACTGAGAGGACAACTGGAGTCCTCCTAGATTCAAGGGTCATTATTCAGACTACTGATGGTTACTGGTGTCTTTTGTTCAGTCTATGCTTTCATCTAGCTCAGTGGTTCTCAACCTTTATACCATTGTGGGCTGCATCCAATACCGGATGGTCCCAAGGACATCACATGGGCTTCAGGTTGATCTAGCTGCTGGGATTATCACACTCAGTCATAGCTGTTTAGGCCCTACTGAACCAAACCTTCTCTTTCAAGTTTTAGAGGTACCATCTGATGTACCTTCCACTCAAAAATATCTGTCTTTGCTGATCCTGGCTATGCAACCCAGAATTCCTGCTCACCGGAATCAGCATTTCTGAAGAAGCACACATTTCTCCTGCTGCACAATTATGCACTTGGTGAGTCAAACTCCTGAAAAAGAACATTATGGAAAAAGCTGATAGTTTGTTAAAATTTGTCACATCTGAATGTGCACTGAGGCATGTGAGAATGGGCACCAAGATCAAAAAAAAAATAGCTGTGAGCCTTCAGTTAATCAGCCAGCAGCATTTGAATCTCTTCTGAGTGATCGCACCAGCACACAGCCTACAGGGAACACTGGACTCCAGTCGTCAGTGCAGACCAGGCTGTTAAAAGTCTGGTCAGTAGCGCAGCAGGGCTAAGGCTAAGCCTCTGGACATCTTGCTGGGAATCCCCTGAGACTTTTTTAGGAACTGTTCAAGGGTTACAGGGGTTGGACTAGATGACCTCCTGAGGTCTCTTCCAATCCTCATGTTCTATGGTCCTCTCATGTGTCTTATAACTTCTACATAAATAATAGGGGCATAGAAATTGTTGTGATGAATCAGACTGGTGTGGCAACGAATCCAGGGTCTAAGGGCCAGCAATGACAAGTACTCAGGGCTTTGGAGTATTACCAACCACGATTAGCTTCAGCAGCTCCAAGCCTCCACCCTCTTGCTTGGATTTATCATTACTCAGTGCATAACAGAAAAGGCCTATACATATAGGGCAGAGACCACAAGCTTTATACCTTGCACATCCCCTTATACCTGTCTGCACCCACCCAGGAGCCTCAGATCTGTGAAAGGGGAATATAGTGAGGATTGGGGTTGGGGGGGTGAGGCTGGGACCACAGCTGCAGGCAGATGTGACAGTGGACCCTCGGCAGGTGGGCTGACTCTCGGCTGGGGGCCATGGCCTGTATTAGGCAGCTGGGACCCCAGGCGTGGAAATGAGAGCCATGGGCAGGAGCCAATCCCCAGATGTAGGGCTGATAGCAGGGAAACAGGGCACAGGGAGAGCAGCCAAGAGCTATTGCTCTCCCCTGCATGTCCACTCTGCACCCTCTGCCGCCCTGGAGGGGCACACCACACAGACTGACGTCCTCTGATCTAGGGTGACAGTATTTCAATACACTGAAAACAGAATGCGTGGGACTGGCCCAGTTTCCTGATGCCACCACTCACCCCACCATGCCCTCAGAAACATTCCTCGAGCCCCTATTTGAGCCAAGTAGCAGAGATGGGTCAGGGAGGAGAAGAATGGATGTGGGCTGGGATCTGGGCAGCGAATCAGCATGCCAGGGTGTGAGAACATCTGGGCTCAGAGCCAGGCAGCGAAGCCATTGGGCAATGACCCTCTTCACAGTCTGACGCCCCTTTGAGGGCTGGGATAGCAGAGCGGGAAGAAGTAGGCTCTAAGGAGCAGGAGGACCCAAGGGTAACCCAGAGAGGTGGGAGGTAGTGGGAGGCAGGGTGCCCTGTTCAGATTTTGGTATGGGGTTGCAGCAACTCCTGGCTGGTGAGGGGAGAGAAGTGAGCAGTGGCAAGAGGGGCTGCTCCTGGTCAGTGGTGGAGAGGGAAGAGAAGTGAGTAACATGGTACAGGTCATGTCTACCCAGTGAGAGGCTGGGGGAGAGGCATGAGCAACAGGGGCTGGGGCAGCAGGGTGTCACTTCAGGTCGGTGGTACAAATCTTGTGGGGAGGGCCAAGTGATAGGCTATCAAGAGCAAACAGGACAAATACCTAGTGTTACCAAAAAAAAGTTGAGACGTCAGGGACAATGCTTAAAAAGGAACCACCCCTGCCAAAAGGGGACCTAGGGTCACTCTGTTATAAGTCAGGAGAGCAATAACAAGATAGAAAAAATAGCACAGTGCTGCAAATCCATGATGCACTCACGTCTTAGTGGCACCATGCAGATGTGGTTGCCCCTTCTCAAAAAAAGCTGCAGTGGAACTGGAAAAGGGCAACAAAATGATTAGGGGTATGGAACAGCTTCCATATGAGGAGAGAGTAATTAGACTTGGCCTTTTCAGCTTTCAAAAGAAACAAGGAAGGGGACTATGCTAGAAGGCCATAAACTCATGATGCCTTCTGTGGGTAAGGTAATTAAGGAAGTATTATTTATGCTTTTTCATAACACAAGAACCAGGGGGGTCACCCAATGAAATAAATAGGCAGCAGATTTCAAACAAACAAAAGCAAATATTTCTTCACACAGTGTGTAGTCAACCTCTGCAACACTTTGCCAGAGGCTATTGTGAAGGCTGAAACTATAACTGGATTCAAAAAAGAACTAGATAAGTTCATGGCTTGGTTCACCAGGCACTATTAGCCGGGATGATGAGGGATGCAAATCCATGCGCCGAATGTCCCTCATCTCTGTATGCTAGAATATGGGAATGGACAACAGGGGGTGGGTCACTTGAGGATTGCCTACTCTGATCATTCCCTCTGAAGCACATGGCTTTGGCCACTGTCAGAAGTCAGGATACTGAGCTAAATGGACCACTGCTCTGGCCCAGTATTGGTGCCAGCTTGTCAGTTAGGCATGTGCTTTCGGATCTTGGCATTTTAGGGGCACTTTGAGTATCTAAAGCTGCGTGCAAGAAAAAGTTCAGATGTAGAGTAGAGGGGCACTGAAGATGCTGAGCCTATGGGTATGTAAGGCATAAAGCAGCCCTGCCAATGGCCATTCTTGTGGTCTCACTATATAGCAAATCTGGTGCACCACCTCATAACCTGATGATGTGTGTACCATTGTCTGATTTTCTTTCTGCCATTGGCTTACTCCTTGGCATCTTTACAGACAACCTGTTCACAGTTTTGTTTTCATTATTTCTTATGTTTCACTGACAAAGCTCTTATTTTCACTCACAAATTTCTAGTCACATCTGGTATTTATCTGACTTTTTGGTAAGTAGATTAAATTCTGCCAACAATTTGCTGCTAGTACATTGCTAAAAATAATATTCTATGCTCAACTATTTTCATAGAAATTGTCAAATCTTTCCCGGTAATTTTTAGCAATCTACTTTCTCTCTTTTTAACATGACTCTAGAGGACTATGGGAGACTGGTTCATAGGCAAGCTATGAAACCTCACTAAAATTGGGTTTCTAGGTCAGCAGGAGGCTGGTACAAGACATTGTGCAATTCTGAATTCTTGGAGCACCCGGGCCTAAATGACGTGTTTTCTTGTCTAGATTGAAGTAGGAAACAAAAAGTCAGTAGAGCTGTAAGTTACTGGAGCTAAAATAAAACTATTACTCGTCTCATTATCCATATACATTTCTAATCGTTTTTGACAAACTCACTCAACTTTAGCCAGAATGCCACCTTGTTCCATTGAGTTCCACAGAGCACATGATGGGAAGTGTGGGAAAACGTACTACTTTTCTTTTTTTGTAACTTTTACTCTTGCTACCTTTTCATTCCCTTGGGTGGCTTATTATTCTTGTGCTTTGAGGAGGGATAAATGGAAAAACTCTATTATTCTGTTCTATACCCTTCATTACTTTGTATCAGGCCCCGTCTTATTCAGCTCCTCTCTTAGGGGGATACACCCTAAAACTTCCCTTCTTTCCTCTCAGTTCCCCTTCATAAGTTTAACACATAGTACTACAACTTGCAAAAGTACCATGGGATGCTCAGCTTCCCACTCTGCCCCAGGTCCTGCCCCAACTCCACCCCTTCCACCAAAGCCACACCTTGCCTTGAGTCTTCCTACTGTCACTCCATACACACCCCTTCTCTTCTGACCTAGTTCCACTCTCTGCTCAGAATGTGCCCTTCCTCCAGCCTCCTGAATGCAGAGAAACAGGAGATTGCGATAGGTGGGAGACATGAGGAGGGAGGAGGATGTGTGGGGCCCACCAGCAAGCAGGCAGCATTGGGGGTGTGGAGGGAAGCTGATAAAAATCAGTTGGTGGGTGTGAAGTACCCATGAATTGTTCTCCATGGGTGTTCCAGTCCTGGAGTATCTATGAAGTTGGCGCCTCAAGTGGTGATTGTTTTTGGAACCATGTTGCCTGGGAGATACATATAAATATAGAGGCTGTGTCTACACTAGCCCAAAACTTCAAAATGGTCATGCAAATGGCCATTTCAAAGTTTACTAATGAAGCACTGAAATACATATTCAGCACCTCATTAGAATGCCAGCGGCTGCAGCACTTCAAAATTAACGTGGCTCGCTGCCGCGCAGCTCATCCAAACAGGGCTCCTTTTCGAAGGGACCCCATCAACTCGAAATCCCCTTCAACTTTGCTGGGGTCCTTTCGACAAGGAGCCCCGTCTGGACAAGCCGCATGGCAGCGAGCCGCGTCAATTTTGAAGTGCCGCAGCCGCCAGCATTCTAATGAGGTGCTGACTATGTATTTCATGCATGGCCATTTCGAAGTTTTGAGCTAGTGTAGACATAGCCATATATATATAAAATTTGGTAAAAATTCAATAATTCAAGAGCCACAATGCATGTGAATAGGAGATGGTCCTGAATAAATAACCTCAAACCATACTTTTTGTAACCTCTATTTTAAGAACAGCTCACACACAATGATTTGTAATGTGATGCATGTTTAATGCAGGATGTTCACAAACTTTTTACATATTTATTTCCTTACATTTTACGTGTACCACCGTTTGTACCAACATCTTCCTGACTTTCACTCCCAAACCCACTTTAATTATGCCCATTTGATTTTATATTTAATTTCAGTTTTCTTCCTTAAAATGCATCACCCTTCACAGCAGGAAAGACACAAGCTTCCTTTTCAAAATCAATATTAACAACGCAGTCAAATCACAGATAGAGTAACATATCCCATAATGCACTGCACATATTAAAGGTGAGTTATCCAACGTTTTGAGATCATATACGGTTTACTATTTAGAAAGGAGTTTTTCTTTGTTGGGCTTTTAGATGTTCACTGTTTATCGAAAATAATCTAGAGGGGATATTTTATTTGCAATTATAATCTCAGGAGATACAAAGAAGTTCTTAAAGAGCCGTATGTGGCTCCAGAGCCACAGATTGCAGACCCCTGAGCAAGACGCAAGGATGTAGTGTCATTTATTACAAAATCAGCATTTTCTATCTAATTCTTAATACTAAGTTTGTTTTCTTGGCCACTATTGTGCATTGAGCAGATGTTTTCATTGAACTTTGCACAACGAAGCACTGAACTTTTTTTTTCATTGAGTGTTAAATTGTTGTTTCAATGCATTTTACCTTGAATTTCATCTACCATCTGGTGTGAATCATCTCGCTTTGTTAGAAAAAAATAAACAAACATGCTTAGTCCACAGAGAAAACAGTTTCTTGAAAATCATTTGTTTTTGAAAATCATATCATTGGGTTATAGCTAGACAAATAGCACAATTGATTCTGCTTCTAAACCTTTAATAAAGTAGAGCAATTCATGCAGTTGGCAGATGACAGCCTTAATGGATAAAGTTCTTTCTCTTTAGTAGCCTGCAAGCAACTGAGCTTCCAAATACCCATTAACTGTTCAGTGAGTTCATGTACATTTGTCAAAAGGTTTATCTTAATATCTACCAAGGCCATTTGGACAGGAAACAAATGCACTTAAACTCTGAAAAGTCCAGCGATCAATTTTTCTGTGTTGTAGAAGTATTGAAGATGAGTCCTGGAATCTTTTCTACAATAGCAGCCTCATTATGGAGCAAAGAGATGTTTTAAACTTTGTACAGTATTCAGGCAAAGTTACCAAGAAACGTCACATCTTTGACTCATTTTTAATGAAGTGGTATCTTCTTTGAAAGAAATTAATTGTGAATGACATGTGTTGGCCATCTGCTTCAAGTTCCTCATAGGCTATGAAAGAGTCATCTTCTTACTTGTTGCATGTCAGAATGTATGAGACAGGAAAACATTCTGGGAAGTAAAATACCAGATTTTCCCTGAGAAGTTAGACAATCTTTTTTTTTCACACCAAACAGAAAGCCTAAAACACAGTAAAACATAACATAAGCCAGAGCTAGAAATTTATAATGTATACTCCTGCTTCCCAGGATTTGAGATTTGCAAACCACCAACTAGCCAGGACAGAAAATTGATTTAGATTAGGCAGAAAGATAAAAAACAGAAGGGATCTTAAGAGGTGGGAGCACAGTCTTTTTCCCAATATTTCTATTCCTTATTTTTGGAATTTATAATGTTTTCATTGAATCATAGAATCATAGAACAATAGAGCTGGAAGAGACCTAAAAAAGCCATCGAGTCCAGACCCTGCCCTAGACAGGACTAAACCCCTCAGATCAGCACAGCCAGGGCTTTGTCGAGGCGAGACCTAAACACCTCCAGGGATGGAGACTCCACTACTTCCCCGGGTAGACCATTCCAATGCTTCACCACCCTCCTAGTGAAAAAGTTTTTCCTAATGTTCAGCCTGGACCTTTCCAACCACAACTTGAGACCATTGTTCCGTGTTTTGCTATTGAATGTGACAGCTTTCTGGGTAAGAGTAGTTATTTTAACATAGATAGGTAAGGCTCAGCCTGACACTATTTAAACACGTTAATGCTACTTGTTTACATTGTATTAACTACTGAATGTGACAAAATGTGTGTGATCGTCTGACTTATAAATAGCAATGATCAATAGCTGGACCTCAGCTTGAATTTTCATCCAAGTCAGTTGAAGCCTTTGAACTTTCTTCCTTGCCTCACTTCTCTATCCCCTAATCTTCTCACTATCCCTGCCCGCCAGAGCAAGCCCCAGCCTTTTCAGCCCATCCCCCTTATGACTGCACACCCAGGCCCTCTGCTTCCCACCACGTTTCTCCCTCAAGTTAAACCAGCTTTGGCTGAGATCCAGTGACTCTAATTCTTTGTTCCTCTTTAAACCTTCTTCTCTGACCCTTGTTAATGTCTGTTCTGCTCCATGATGAACTGTCAATAGGTCTAAACAATCCTTCCTGGATAAGGCAGAAGCAATGCCCCAAAATCTTGTATAATAAAGGCCACCATGATCAGCAAGGGTCTATAACAGTTGACATCCTGCCATACATATGGCAGTTTTAGGAAAAGAGAGGGCAGACCTGACCAGTGTTTAGCTAGAAGACACTTAATCCAAGTGTCAGCAAAGGGGCTGGGCTCAGGTGAACATGATTTAGGAGGTTAAATATGGTTAAATTCTAGGGGGCCATAAGTATTACCACTTCTTACAGTGGCGCATGAATATTCCCCCTAACGTGCTTCATTGATTGCACTCAGGCCCAGCCTTACAGCAAGGTGAACAAGGTGGTTGCCTGGGGCCCCACACCTTCAGGGCCCTGTGCTCCTATTGACCATAGCATTCACTGCCGGCCAAAGGGGTCCCTGTCTTGGTGTGCCTCCTTGGGCTCTGCCCACCACCCTGGCCCCACTGTTAGCATGTCACCTTGGGCCCCACCACCAGCCGGGCCCTGCTAGGCCAACTTTGGCTGTACTGGTTTAACTTGGGGCAGGATCATAGTATTTAGAAGTAAAATGTCTTATGGCTTGTCTACATAGCAAACCAAGCGACAGTTACACCATGCACCAGCTTGTTATGCACTAATATCCCCTGACATCCAGGCACTGCTACAACACAAAGGTCTGGAATGCAACGTAGCCTTTGAAGTAGTGCCCCACGAAGGTGTATGCCAAGACTTTGTGGTATAGGGGGTGTCCACATTTGATTTTAGTGTGTGCAATCTGATGCACTGTAGGTTACACACTGGCTTAACCTATCACATAGACAAGGCCTTAAGATTATCAAGATTTTTTTAAATGTGTGCCTAAATTTAGGGTAACATTCTAGAGACGTGCAGCTCAGGGGAGCACAGGGAGGTCACCAGCACAGCCGCAGCCCCTCCCGAAGCCCCAAGGCATGGGGCAGCCTGGAGCCGTAGCTGCCCCATGCAGCCAAGGAGCACCCCCGACCCAGTAGGGCAGCCACTGCACGAGTAGCGTGACCACGCATTCCATTTTGTCCAGGACAGTCCCCTATTTCAGGTGCCAGGAAGGTGTCATTCCCCTCAACCCCCGCCCCCCATCGCCAGGTGTCCTGTATTCAGCTTAGGGAAATACGGGCACCCTACAAAAAAGAAACGTACCATTGTGTACTATTTGAGACTGCTACTAATACAAGTTAGCTATTATGCCCAAAGGTTGCTCATTAGCTAGCTGGAGATGAGCAGGTGTGCTGGGTGAGAATATGACTGTGGGTCCTTCCAATAAAGTTTAGCTAAGATTAAACATCTTGTATGAATGTGACCATGGGTACGTTACACATACACATATACACTTCGAATAGATACATGGGGGTTTTTTTTCCACAGTGTGCTGTGCTTTTATGCTTTTAATGATTTACTGGGGCAGTCATTGCAATCTCTGTTAGTCCTTTTATGTACTTGCCCCCCTCTTCCAAGCCTGGCCAGCTCCAGAAATTGATCACATTAGATTATATGATCTTTAGAAAATGCAATTTCTTCCTGTTACCCCACAAATTCCCACAGCTTCATGAGCTCGTAAGCAGGAAGAAAACCAGACCTTCCAATTTTCTTTCTCCAAGTTCTCCAAATCTATCCCACTACTTTTTTTCTCTCCTATCATTCCCCTTCATTTCTCTCTTACAGGTACAATTCTTACCTTCCATTCACTCTTTATCCCACTTAGTGTCTTTCACACACAGCCAAGGGAGCCAACAGCCATGCCAGGCCTCTGGGCAAAAAGTGGGAGCTGGATCCTGGAAGGGGAGAGTCTCAGGTGACAGTGGGAGGGCTGAGGACAGCCATCCCTGAGCACTGTTGAAACTGTGGTGCTCCCCCAGCAGCGCTGCCTGGAGCATGCCACACAGTGCCCCTGACTCCAAAGGCAGCCCTAAGGGCCACCTGGAGTATGCTGTGCTGCATTCCAGTGGAGATTTAAAGGGTTCAGGACTCCAGGCTCCAACATTGCCACAGCAGTGGACGAAGTCCCTGGCCCCTTTGTATCATCAGGCACTGCAAATAGTTGTATGTATTTTTTCCCCTGGCTATCATCTACCTCTACTCAGGCTGTCAGAATCCAAGATAAGCAGATACTGGCTATATACTAGCCTTGATGCTCCCACACTATGCTTCTGTCTATAGTTACTAGGTTCCAAACAAAATATCTTCAAATTTCTGCAATGTGTCACTCTTGCAAGACCTCCTCCCTAGCCTATTATTTTAAGTCCCTCAGGCTGCCTCTGGGGACACAGACAGGCTGCAGGGCTTGAGCTCGTAAAGTGCTGACACTAAGGCATCCGGGGCAAAAAGAATATTGCACTGTGGCAAAAAATATTGCATTTATTCTAAGAGTAATGTTCTTATTTTGATGCTGGTCAATTCCTATTATGGGCAGAGCTGAAAAGATTACTCACCTTCTCATCACTGTTTTCTTTGAGATGTGTTGTTCAAGTCCATTCCAGTCAGGTGTTCGTGTAACACAAACCTGGTGGGTATCGTGCACTCTCCATCCCGTGGTATCAAGACCTCTTACAGAAAATATAATGAGTCTGCTCTACAGCCTGAGCTATGAGGTAACCAGCTTTTAGCTCATGCACTAGAGGCTCATGCACTAAGTTCACAGGTTTGATTCCACCTGCAGATAATTGTGGTCTGCTGGCCTGAAATTTGTGCACATGGAAGGAGCCCCAGGAATGGTGCTGGTGGTGTGGTGATACGGACCAGTGTGGGAGATTGGCTGCTGAGCTCTGGTGCCACTTGTCACTACCACTCCAGCACCATTGTCAATCCGTTCTTGCTACCAGGGCGATAGATCACTATGTCTGTAGTGCTGGGGAATAATGTTGCAGCAATTAGGGATTGGAAATGGTGTCAGGCACAGTGCCAATGTGGTGATGGGGAGTGCTTGGTCACAATGGGTGTCCCTCTGGATAGTACAGATTCAACGGTAGCACAGGTTTATCCCTAATAACTGGGGCTGAGCCTCGCTCATCTCTTGTGCCTTCCAAAATGTTTGGGGTGGAAAGTAGCTCCAACACCTCCACGTGGCACTGCCCTGCTGGAGAGCTGCTGAGTGCTGGACTCAACAGTGACTTCAGGGGAGCTGGGGTTATTGTCACTGACTCTCACTGTCTGGGAGCTGGGTCTTTCCTCAGGTGCAGCGAAGCATCTCAGCTCTCTGAGGAGAGCGCCCTCTCTCTGTCTTGTCATGTCATTTGTGGGGCACTGGAGAAGTACAGCGGTGCCAAGCACTTGTTCCCTTCTACAGTGCTGGGGATTGCTGGTGCCAAGGGCATCTCACACTGGAGCCCTTCCATGGCACCAAGTCACAAACTGATGCTGGAGCGCATTGACATGCCTGGTCCTGAACCTTGACTGTCAGAAGCCAGTGAACAAAGTGCAGATTTCATGAGTAGATGATTCAAACAGAAATTCTGCTCCTTTTTCATCCTAGGTTTAAAAGCCCGGCAGATTTTGCAGAAGTCAGTCTGATGTGCCTCCCCCAGACACCCCAGACAAGTCGTAGTGGTCGTTATTTGGCATGGGCTTGTGGCATAAATTGCAAGACTTGAAGCTTTGGGCTCACAGAATGTCCTGGAGCCCAAGAAACGGGTGAGGGGATAGGAAAAGATCCCACTCACAAATACCTAATGTATTAACAACTATAAAACAAGAACTAGGCTAGGTAACCATGCTAAGTGAGGACTTCCAAAGCAAGCAAGCCACAGCTCCAACAGCTGCCATGGAAGGAACTGACAGTGGAGTGGGCCAGTGAGGGTCATATATTAAGCGCTAAGAAGGTACCACTCCAGTGGGCTTCCCAGCCAACCCAGTGGGAGCTGCTTAAGGAAAAATCTTCTGATGACCGCAAAGCGTGTGAACACCTGAATGGAATGGATGCAAACAAGCACTCAATGATTTTGCTTGAAAAATTTCAGGACTTTTTGGCCAGGAAATTGAAAAAAAAAAGTTTAAAACAGAAAAGATTTATTTTAGCTTCCCAAAATCCCAGCCAAACAATTTCAGTTCTGTTTTGTTATTTTAACAAAAATAGATAGAAATAATTTGGTAAAAATTTCATTTTTCCATCAAAAATATTTTAGATTAGCATTACCCTGGACACATTCTGCCAGGGAATGTTGACTTGGTACGTAGACTGCAACTCTCTTGGAAGATGGCTAACGTAACACCAATATTTAAAAAGGGTTCTAGAGGCGATCCCAGCAATTAGAGACTGGTAAATCTAACATTAGTACTGGGCAAATTAGTTGAAACCATAGTAAAGAATGAAATTGTCAGACACAAAGTACATAATTTGTTGGGCAGAAGTTTCTGCAAAGGGAAATCATGTCTTACTAATCTATTAGAGTTCACTGAAGGTGTCAACAAACGTGGACAACGGGACTCCAGTAGACATAGTGTTCTTAGAGTTCCAGAAAGCCTTTGACAAGGTCCCTCACCAAAGGTTCTTATATAAATTGTCATGGGATAAGAAGGAAGATCCTTTCATGGACTGAGAAGTGGTTAAAAGAAAGGAAACAAAGGATAGAAATAAATGGTGAATTTTCACAATGGAGAGGGGTAACTAGTGGAGTTCCTTTAAGGCCAGTTCTTGAACAAATCCTATTTAACTTATTCGTAAATGACCTGGAGAAAGAGGTAAACTGTGAGGTGGCAAAGTTTGCAGATGATAGTAAACTGCTCAAGATAGTTAAGACCAAAGCAGACTGTGAAGAACTTCAAAAAGATCTCATCAAATGAAGGGATTAGTCAACAAAATGGCAAATTAAATTTAAGGTGGATAAATGTAAAGAAATGCACATTGGAAAAAATAACCCCAACTCTACAACCAATATGATGGGTGCTAATTTAGCTACTAATAATCAGGAGAAAGAGATCTTGGAGTCATTGTGGATAGTTCTCTGAAAATATCCACTCAGGCTGCGTCTACACGTGCACGCTACTTCGAAGTAGCGGCAGTAACTTCGAAATAGCGCCCGTCACGTCTACACGTGTTGGGCGCTATTTCGAAGTTGAAATCGACGTTAGGCGGCGAGACGTCGAAGTCGCTAACCCCATGAGCGGATGGGAATAGCGCCCTACTTCGACGTTCAACATCGAAGTAGGGACGTGTAGACGATCCGCGTCCCGCAACATCGAAATAGCGGGGTCCTCCATGGCGGCCATCAGCTGGGGGGTTAAGAGATACTCTCTCTCCAGCCCTTGCGGGGCTCTGTGGTCACCGTGGGCAGCAGCCCTTAGCCCAGGGCTTCTGGCTGCTGCTGCTGCAGCTGGGGGTCCGTGCTGCATATACAGGGTCTGCAACTAGTTGTTGGCTCTGTGTATCTTGCACTGTTTAATGAAAGTGTGTCTGGGAGGGGCCCTTTAAGGGAGCGACTTGCTGTTGAGTCCGCCCCGTGACCCTGTCTGCAGCTGTGCCTGGCTCCCTTATTTCGATGTGTGCTACTTTGGCGTGTAGACGTTCCCTCGCTGTGCCTATTTCGATGTTGGGCTGAGCAACGTCGAAGTTGAACATCGACGTTGCCAGCCCTGGAGGACGTGTAGACGTTATTCATCGAAATAGCCTATTTCGATGTCGCAACATCGAAATAAGCTATTTCGAAGTTGGGTGCACGTGTAGACGTAGCCTCAGTGTGCAGTGGCACTCAAAAAAGCAAACAGGATGTTAGGAATCATTAAAAAAGGGATAGAGAAAAAAAAAGTAGAGTAGCTTATTGCCTTGCATAAAGCCATGATACCCCCACATCTTGAATACTCCATACAGATGTGGTCTCCTCATCTCATACAAGATATACTGGCATTAGAAAAGGTTCAGAAAAAGAGTCACTACTATGATTGTGGTTTGAAATGGGTCCCATAAGACTTTTCATCTTAGAAAAAAGGAGACTAAGGGAGAATATGATAGAGGTATATAAACTCATGAGCAGTGTGGAGAAAGTGAACAAGGAAAATTATTTACTTGTTCTGATAATACAAGAACTAAGGGACACCAGATGAAATTAATGGGCAGCAGGTTTACAAAAATAAAAGGACACTCTTCTTTACACAGCTCACGATCAGCTTGTGGAACTCCTTGCCAGAGGAGGCTCTGAAGGCTAGGACTATAATAGAGTTTTAGAAAGAGCTAGATAAATTCATGGAGGCTAGGTCCATTCATGGCTATTAGCCAGGAATAGTGTCTCTTGCCTCAGTTTGTCAGAGGCTGGAGATGGATGGCAGGAGCAAGGATTGTTTGATCATTTCCTATTCTGTTCACCCCCTCTGGGGCACCTGGTACTGGCCTCTGTTGGCAGACAGGATACTGGGCTGAATGGACCTTTGGTCTGACTCAGTATGGCCGTTCTTATGTTCTTATTTGAAGGTGGTATCAATAGGCAGTGGAGGAGTTTCTAACTCAGTGAAGCCTGTTTTTTAACAGCCATAAGCGAATCCCAAAAGCTGGGAGAAAGCAAAGCAGCATGCAAACAAGCCAAAGTGCATTCATTTGCAAACTAACCACACCATTTCGTAATAATCTAATTTTGTAAGCAAGAGAGGAAAGGAAATAAAAATGAGTATCCAAGTGTGATTTTGTATAAGCCTTGGAGCTAGTGTAATTGGAGTCACTCACATAACTTTAACTACAGAGACGCGAGACATTACAATATAGGGAAATGGCTGTTGAAAAAGTAAAACAATAGGGACAGGAGGTTTTCTTTGTTTGATTGTATATTTATACCATATACTGTATGCTGATTTGGAAAACTTCCCAATTATGCATTAATGATATGAAATACAAGGGCCACATCAATTTCCCATCCTTTAGCTGATATATGTGCTGAGAAAGGACTGGTATGGGTATGCAATCTGTATTCATGTGTTCGAGACATAATTTGGGTCTTCAGGGGATAGAATGTTCTTTGCCCTGAGATTTAAATTGTTATGAACCTCACATCATATATCAATCCAGAAGTACTTCAGGCATTTTTGTGTCAGTTGGAACAAAATATCTTATTTAAACAAATCTTAATGTCAGTACAAGTTGAACCCCTAGTGTGGCACCCTGCAGACTTGATGTGCTGAATGAGAGAATTTGCCAGACCGCAGGAAGTCAATATTTTCTGGCAGCATTATCAATACGTCCACTGCTTACGGGGCTCCTAGAAGACATTTAGGGGTAAATTACAGCTGAATAACAACAGAGAACACTGAGGGGCCACAGGAAACTTGGCCAAACCCATGATAAGCGGTCATCGGGCTGACTAAAACCATGCCAGATTACAGATACTGCTGGACTAGAGGTTCAACATTTGTGTGCTGGTCTTCCAGCTTTGTTTTACTTTGACAAGAAAGTGTTATAGAAAATATTGACTGGTTCAAGAAGGTATCTTCAAAATAATCTATCACCTCCAATTTTAAGAGACGGTTACCTACCATACCTCCTTGGCTAGTCTTACTGGGAGTGTACACTATGTCTAAAAATTATTACATATTGGCCGTGTTTACACAAGCTCAAAACTTCAAAATGGCCATGCAAATGGCCATTTCAAAGATTACTAATAAAGCACTATAGGGTGTGAGAAGATTTTGTAATGGTCTCATGCGAGCAGTCCGACCCCTCTGTGAACTCTCAGAGGAATCCTATGACAACACCTGCAAAACAAAGCACGCTTGCCAACACTTCAAGGCTACACTGGCAGTGGGCCACAAGAGATAGTGATAAGGAATGCATAGGCAATTTTAGGCAATCTTATGTTAATGAGTTGAGCTTTATCAGCTAGCGTTAGCAGGCCTGTTACAGAGCCTCTCCCCGAGCGAAGCTCCGACGCATCGGGTTTTCCCCCACTGGTGACTGCGGCGTCTCTGGGGCTCCCACCGTGGGTGTCATGCGCTTTCAATAAACCAAATATAGCACTCGCCTTCTGGGTGCAGCCTCGTTTCTGGGGAACCTGAGCCTGGTTGGTTACAAGCACTGAAATACATATTCAGAGCCTCATTAGCATGAGGGTGGCTGCAGCACTTCGAAGTTGCTGTGGCGCGCTGCCGTGCGGCTCATCCAAACAGGGCTCCTTTTCGAAAGGACCCTGGGAACTTCAAAATTCCCTTATTCCTATCTGCTGATTTTGAAGTTGGAGGGGTCCTTTCGAAAAGGAACCCCGTCTGGACGAGCCACGCAGCAGCGAGCCACAGCAATTTTGAAGTGCCACGGCCTTCTGCGTGCTAATGAGGCACTGAATATGTATTTCACGGCTTCATTAGTAATCTTCCAAATGGCCATTTGCATGATCATTTCAAAGTTTTGGGCTAGTGTAGATGTAGCCATCACAATCATTTCTGCTGCCTAAGAACTTTGCTACAGTAAAGGGAAAACCCCATGATTTTTAACCTCTCTGTAAAAGGCGGTTTGGTGAGTGTTCCTCATTAACAACAAAGTGTTTTATTTTTATTTTATTTTTTTGCCCAGGAAGACAGAACTGTACACCACAGGAGCGGACAGGAAAAGTGGCAATCATAGGTGCCTTCCATGTGCTGCAAAAATGTTTTGCTGGGTTATATGTTTGTATTGAGTCTGTAGCTGGTATTATGGTGGATCTGGTCATACCACTTATTGTTACAGTTACTTGATGTCTTTTGTGCCCTGGGTTAAAAAATTGGAAATTTGCTGCCAAATGCTTCAGCCATTTCCAAGAATGAGGACCAAAGTAAGAAGCTGGGGCAGTGGAAAGGAGTCTGTGACTGGAGGGTAGAGAGAGAAATGGTGACTTGCTAGGCAAGGAGACTGGGATGTGTAGGGGAGGCTGAGACTGGTTGAGTAAGGAAAGATTGTGACTTGGATAGTGAACATGGTGGAGATGACTTTGGACTGTCAGACAAGGAGACTGAGACTGGGACAGGAGGCCAAGAGTAGCAAGAGGCAGGACTGATACAGGAGCAGGTTGGAGGTAACAGGCTGGGCCATCCTGCGTGCCTCAGGTGCAGGGCACCCCCCACACACACTGCAGGCCACACCACTCCCCTGATGCAATCCCACCCTGACTCCTTCCCCCTTCCCTGACCAACCTGGCTGGAGCTCACTTAAGGCAGGGTGCATCGGCAGGTGGCTGCAGTAACAGGGGTTGCCTGCCCTCCCCCGTCACATGGCATGACCAGCAGCCTGCTCTGCACCACAGCACCCTCCCGGCCTGCTGATCCCCACTTCTCCAAGGGTAGAGGGGGGTGCTGCTTCCTGCTGCCACAGAGAAGTGGGGCTCAGCAGGCTGGGAGACATGGGAGCAGCAGAGCAGAGCAGAGCAGGCTGCCACTCGTGCTACATGATGAGTGTGGGGAAGACAGATGATGCCCCCCGTTGCTAGAGACACTCACCCCAACTCTCAGCCCCAGTTAATCCTCCTATCTCCCATACGAAGGATGGCTGGGGTAGCTGCTGCATGGCCCCCCAAAAGCGCCAGGCCTAGGGTGGCTGCCCCACTCCTTCCAGTGGTCAGGACAGTGCTGAGAACAGGGCAGAAGGTGTTGTACGTGAGGGGGTGAAATGAGCAGAACAGTCTGTGTGCATTACAGAAGACATTTCCTCCCAGACCCCGCATGGAAACAAACATTCCCAAGTCTCATCATTTCTCTGAAGTCAAAAAATATCTGTGAAATCAGCAACCAGGGTGTGTGTCTCATCCCTCTATATTGCTGGTCCACCCAGAGGCTGACTACCTGCTAGCACTCTCAGTTACCCGGTTAAAACATAAGACAAAGGTCTATGCTGTGGATTTAGAGGCTCCAGTCCTGCTGGTGAACCATGTGGATGACAACACAATGCTACACAATTAGAGCTGGGTAGACGAGGAACTCCGAAAAAATTGGGGCATTTGGAAAATATTTTGATGTGAATTGGAGCAAGAAAGCTGTAGGACCTATAGCTCTGCATCCCCTTGCCAAGCAAACTGATGAGGAGTCATGAAGCCTAAAATCATCATCATCATCATCATCAATAATCTTGGGCTCAGCGCCCATTTGTGTCTGACGCCTCTCTTACTATTTCCTTCCATCTTTCCCTGTCCAGTGCGGAGTGGCTTAGTTTCAGTAGACTAGCTCTGCACCAATCTACTATATCATCTATCCATTCTCTGTGGGGTCTGCCTTTCCGCTTCAAACCATCCATTATGCCGAATACCAGGGTCTTGATTTTTTGTTCGTCATTCATTCTGCAAATATGCCCAAATAGTTATAGCTTCCATTTCATAACCTTCTGCAGCAGGTTCTCTTTCGGCTGTATCTTCCTATATAATTCCTCATTGGTGACCTTCTGCATCCATCCTAGTCTCAGAATCTTTCTATAACAACTCCTTTCGAATGCCAGTATTCTTCTTTTCGAATCGTTCGTTATCACCCATGTCTCACGTCCGTACAACGTGCTGCTGAATGCACAAGTTTTCAAGACACTCAGCTTCATTCTTAAGCTAATTGCTTTGCTTATCCAGATCTTATCCATCGCCCTCAAACTCGCTCTTGCTTTCAGTATTCTAGTTGCTATTTCCTTCTTACAGGCTAGATCATATGTTATGTTGCGCCCCAGATATGTGACCTTCTTTACATTTTCTAGTTCAATACCATCGACACTGATCTTCCTTCCTATTTCCTTATCTCCAAATACCATTGTTTTTGTTTTATCAATATTCATAATCAGTCCGTACCACTTCCCTTCTTCACTTAACACCTGCACTATTTTCACTAGCTTCTCCTCATCTTCCTCAATGATAACTATATCATCCGTGAACCTCAAGTTGTTAATTCTTTTCCTGTGCAGATGTGCAATGAAGATACCTGGCGATATTTGATCTCCTTGTCTTGTACGTCTACTTGTTTTAAACCAACTTCCCAACTCCCCGCATTTTCTCACTCTGCCTCTGCATTATCATCAATACCCTTCAACATCCATATCAGTCTGCTATCCACTCCATATGACTCCAACACCGCCCAAATCACTTTCTGATCTATTCTGTCAAATGCCTTTGAAAATCGATGAAGTGTATACTTTCTTGTTCTTTTGTCGAGCTTTTTCCGCTATCAGTCTTAGTGCCAAGATCTGCTGTTTCGTACTTCTATCTTTTCTGAACCCTGCCTGCTCATCTGCTATATGTTCTTCTATCTGCGATCTTAGTCTTAGTCAGTATCATCAGCAGCACCATAACTAGATGACTCGTTAGAGCAATCGTTCTGTAGTTGTTGCACTCCAATGTACTTGTTTTCTTGGGTATTGTCACTAGCACAGATCTTGTCCATTCCTTAGGCGCCTTCCCTTCTTTCCATGCTATATTACATAGTCAGTGTATTTCCTGAATCATGCTTTCTCCACTGTATTTGATCATCTCTCCCATGATCTTATCATTTCCAGGGCTCTTGTTGTTCTTTAGTCATTTCACTGCTTTTTCTACTTCCTCCTTCGAAATATCTGTCTTGCTCTCAATGCTCAGTGGAGATATCTCTTTCAGTTCTTCAATCAGTCTCTCTGAGACACTCAGGTCCAACTGTCCTTTGTATAGATCAGTGCAATATCTCGTCGATCACTGCACAATCTTCTCCCTGTTCATGAGCACTTCTTCATTCTCATCTTTAATCACCATTTGCTTCAGTTTCCATTTCCTATTTATATTCCTAATTGTCTTATACACCTCCCTGCTCTTACATTCACCGTAATACCTCTCTGTATCTTCATATTGCTCCTCTAACCATTTCTTTTTATCCTTTCTGGCTGCTTTCCTTGCCTCATTGCATTTCACCCTATATTGCTACTCTGCCATCTCAGAAACATCTCTTCTGATCTTCAATGATCACTTCTCTTGAACCAACTTAAGTGTCTCCTGGGTAATCCACTTCTTATTGATCTTTTCTTCTTCTGGAACAGTCTGCTCAATTGCCTCTTGTATAGTGATGGCTGCCCCTGCAACTCTCTTATCTAGGTCTTTCCCTGTGGCGATATTCTTAATCTGCTCTTCGAGCACTGCTCTGTATGCATTCCCTGTTTCTTCCTCACATAGCTTCGCCACATCTCTTCTTTTCTTAAACTGTCTCTTACATTTTCTTTTCAGTTTTATCTTGATGTTTATGACCACTAGACTGTGGTCTCAGTCTATATCCATACCTTGGAAAGTTTGGCACTGCTATACTGATGTTATCCATCTTCTTCTTATCAAAATCATATCTATCATGTTCTTGGACTTCCCATCATTCAATCGCCATATCCACTTCCTACAGTCCTTTTGTTGGAATCTCATGTTGCAGATCACCGCCTCATGCTCAGTAGCAAACTCTAGCAGTTTCTCACCTCGTTTGTTTCTTTCTCCATATCCAGACCTTTCCATGACTCTCTCCCAGTCTTCGCATTCCAAGGAAGCCTAAAAGCCCCGGACAAAATGGAGTCTGAGCTTCCCACTAGCTTATCAGGCAGGCCATGGAGGACTCAGCTGGGCAAGCTGGTGATGAGCCATGTGATGCCACATGAGTAGTGTTGACTACGTCCATTTGCCATTCAGTGTGAAAAAGTAATTTTTGATGGATCTGTAAACTGTAATATTTTATTTCAGAAAGACCAAGAGGTTCCCACTGTTAGTATAGGAATGGGAAGCTGTTAGTACCCAGACTTCATGATAGCCTGCCAGACAGCTGCTGGCTAGCCAGTGAGGCTGGAGAACCACAAGCTGCAGAGGAGGCAAGCAGGTGAGCTTGCATGAAAGGTTGTAATGAAATTTCATTGCATGGAACAAGTCACTTTCCACAAATCACTTTCTGATGAGAAAGGGAACCATCAGAAAGTTTCTGCCCAGCTCTATGTAGGACAAAATATCAAGTTTCCGAATTTCCTTTTTCAAAACCTCATGAAATTATGCACAACACAGCAACGTTAACAGAGTATTAGTAACAATGCAAAGTCCAACACTCAGAAGTTAGGAAATGCCAGGAGAGTTGCCTGTGTATTTTGCATGGCAAAGAAGTCTCTCTGGGAAGAGCTGCTTTTAGGATCAAGGCCTACAGGCAGAGGTGGGTGAACTATCTGATATTTAGATAGATTGCAACCTGTAGTGTCTGTAAGCAGAAACCTTCAGAGTCCCAAAGTGATCAAATAAGGACAGCCTGCGCTACTGGAGGACATGTAAATGGGTTCCCATCGAACCCAACATAGACAAGTGAGGTTTAGTATGCCCAATGAGCGTAATAAGAAGAGCAGCCTTTCCTTAGATGTGGTCTTTCCAGGCTCCTTTTTGCTACACCACTATTTTCCTCAGCAACTGAGCCAAGATAAATATAGTACCTACTCTCACTTCAGTTTCCACTACAATAATTCTTACCTTCCCCCAGGGGTTCTGCCATTTGAAACTGACATTTTAAAGTGATGTTCCTTATTGATCTCTTATCAACAACAACAGTCAAATAGGATAGCCAAAGTATTGCTAGCGATACATCAACAATCCAGGAGGTTTTTGGAGAATGTTGGGGATAACTTCCTGGTACAAGTGCTGAAGGAACCGAGCAGGGGCCATACGCAGCTTGACCTGCTGCTCACATGCAGGGAAGAAATAGCAGGAGAAATAGAAGACAGTGGCAACCTGGGCTGCAGTGATTATGAGACGGTAGATTTCAGGATTCTGACAAAAGTAAGAAAGGTGAGCAGTAAAATACAGACCCTTGATTTCAGGAGAGCAGACTTTGACTCCCTGAGAGAACTGATGGGCAGGATCCCCTGGCAAGCTAATATGAAGGCAAAAGGAGTTCAGGAGAACTGGTGGTATTTTAAAGAAGTCTTATGGAAGGCACAGGTACAAAGCTTCCCGATGCACACTAAGAAAAGCAAATATGGTAGGCAACCAGCTTGGCTTACAAGTGAAATCCTTGGTGAGCTTAAACTCAAAAAGGATGCATATAAGAAGTAGAAACTTGGACAGATAAGTAAGGAGGAGTATAAATACATGGCTGGAGAATGCCGGGGGGTAATCAGGAAAGCAAAAACAAAATTGAACAGCAGCTAGCAAGGAATGTGAAGGACAACAAAAAGGGCTTCTACAGATACGTTAACAACAAGAGAGTTACCAGGGAGGGTGCGGGGCCATTACTGGATGAGGGAGGTAACTTGGTGACAGATGATGTGGGAAAGACTGAAGTACACCAGACATTTTTTGCCTCTGTCTTCACAGACAAGGTCAGCTCCCGAACTACGGCACTAGGCAATGTAGTGTGGGAAGGAGATAGGCAGTCCTCAGTGGGGAAAGAACAGGTTAAGAGCTATTTAGAAAAGCTCAATGCACACAGATCCATGCCTCCAGATTTAATGCATCCAAAGGTACTGAGGGAATTGGCAGATATCATTCCAGAGCCTTTGGCTATTATCTTTGAAAAGTTGTGGAGATTGGAAGAGATCCTGGATGACTGGAAAAAGGCAAATGTAATGCCCATCTTTAAAAAAAGGAAAGAAGGAAAATCCAGGGAACTAGAGACCAGTCAGCCTCACCTCAGTCCCAAGAAAAATCATGGAGGGACTCCCCAGGAGTCCATTTTGGAGCACTTGGAAGAGGAGAAAGTGATCAAGAGTAGTCACTGTGGATTCACCAAGGGCAAGTGGTGCCTGACCAATCTGATTAGCTGCTGCAATGAGGTAAATGGCTCTGTGGGCATGGGGAACTCAATGGATGTGATATACCTTGACTTTAGCAAAGCTTTTGATATAGTCTCCCCCAGTATTCTTGCCCATAAGTTAAGGAAGTATGGATTGGATACATGGACTCTAAGGCCGTGTCTACAGTGGCCCCAAACTTTGAAATGGCCATGTAAATGGCCATTTCGAAGTTTACTAATGAAGCGCTGAAATACATATTCAGTGCCTCATTAGCATGTGGGCGGCCGCAGCACTTCAAAATTGATGCGGCTCGCCGCCGCGCGGCTCATCCCGATGGGGATCATTTTCGAAAGGACCCGCCTACTTCGAAGTCCCCTTATTCCCATCTGCTCACAGGAATAAGGGGACTTCGAAGTAGGCAGGGTCCTTTCGAAAAGGAACCCCATCGGGACGAGCTGCGTGGTGGCGAGCTGCGTCAATTTCAAAGTGCCATGGCCACCCGCATGCTAATGAGGCGCTGAATATGTATTTCAGCACTTCATTGGTAAACTTCAAAATGGCCATTTACGTGGCCATTTCGAAGTTTGGGGCTAGTGTAGACATAACCTAAGATGGATAGAAAACTGTCTTGAGAGATGGGCCCAACATGTAGTCGTCAATGGCTCAGTGCCTAGTTGGTGGTCAGTTTCAAGTGGAGTGCCCCAAGGATCGGTTCCAGGGCCAGTACTTTTCAAAGTTGTTATTAATGACCTGGATGAAAGAATGGATTGCATCCTCAGCAAATTTGCAGATGACACTAAGGTAGGGAGTCAGATAGATACATTGGAGGGCAGGGACAGGGTCCGGAGTGACCTATATAAATTGGAGGATTGGGCCAAAAGAAATCTGATGAGGTTCAACAAGGACAAGTGCCGAGTCCTGCACTTGGGACGGAAGAATCCCAAGCACTGTTACAGACTGGGGACTGAATTGCTAAGTAGCAGTGCAGCAGAAAAGGCCCTGGGGATTACAGTGGATGAGAGGCTGGGTGTGAGTCAGCAGTGTGCCCTTGTAGCCAAGAATGCTAATGTCATATTGGGGTGCATTAGGAGAAGCATTTTCAGCAGATGTAGAGAATTTATTATTCACCTCTACTAGGGTTTGGCGAGGCCTCATCTGGAGTATTATGTCTAGTCCTGGGCCCCCCCAATATAGAAAGGATGAGGACAGACTGAAGAGGGTTCAGCAGAGGGCAATGAAAATAATTAGGGGTCTGGAGCACCTGACCTGTGAGGAGAGGTTGAGAAATTTGGGCTTATTTAGTATGCAAAAGAGAAGACAGGGGAGATTTGATAGCAGTCATCAACTTTCTGAAAGGGGGCTGTAAAGAGGATGCTGAGATACTGTTCTCAGTGGTAACAGATGACAAAAAAAGGAGCAATGATCTGAAGTTACAGAGGAGAGGTGTATGCTGGATATTAATATTTCACCAGGAGGGTGGTGAAGGACTGCATTACCAAGAGAGGTGGTAGAATCTCCATCCCTAGAGGTTTTCAAGTCACGGCTTGACATAGTCATGGCTGGGGTGATTTAGATGAGGTTAGTCCTGCCTTAAGCTGGGGGCTGGAGTAGATGACCTCCTCAGGTTG
The DNA here is from genome assembly GCF_033958435.1 of Carettochelys insculpta. Lineage (NCBI taxonomy): Eukaryota > Metazoa > Chordata > Testudines > Carettochelyidae > Carettochelys > Carettochelys insculpta. Next base: position 25,464,608 of record NC_134140.1, on the reverse strand, counting down.
CTTCCACCCCTGGAAGTCTATGATTCTATGTGCCCCAGGCCATTCAAAGGCCGAATTGTTTATTAAGTTCATATTCTATGAAGCCTGCCTTGCATGGAGTAAAACTCTACACACGAGAATCTTTGAGAGGTATATCAGATACACATATTGCTCTAAGAAACCTACTAGGAAAGATTGGCATCTGAATGCTAATGGTTACTTATTATTTATGACTGCAGAAAGGAGATAAAAAATGGTGACATATTCTCCTTTTGCTACTTCTATGCAATATTTGTTCCAAGCTATTCTTTTATTTAGAATTCTGCATTCTAAAATCAGCATGTGCTGTCACAAGATCAAGCTGAAAGTAATGACGGCGGGCAAATGCCTGTGGGACATTAAGGCTACGTCTACACGTGAAGCCAACATCGAAATAGCCTATTTCGATGAATAATGTCTACACATCCTCCAGGGCCGGCAACGTCGATGTTCAACTTCGACGTTGCTCAGCCCAACATCGAACTAGGCGCAGCGAGGGAACGTCTACACGTCAAAGTAGCACACATCGAAATAGGGATGCCAGGCACAGCTGCAGACAGGGTCAACGGGCGGACTAGCACTTCCGGGGCAACAGCTAGCCGCTCCCTTAAAGGGCCCCTCCCACATACACTCAGCCTGCACAGCACGCGGTCTGAGGAGCCATAGGCACACAGACCCCCGGGCGCCGCAGTCATGGACCCCCAGCAGCAGCAGCAGCAGCTAGAGGTCCACCCAGCCCTCCCGGCAGGAGCAGGGCTTGCCCTGGCCCATGCCATGTGGGAGGCAGCTGAGTACCTTCTTGCCCCAGGGGAGGACATGCCCCCAGGGCAGCAGGGCTCAACCCCTACCCCTGCAGCACCCCGCTCCACCCCCCGCCTCACACGCCGGCGGCTGTGGAGCTACCCCACCAGCACCGACTGGTGGGAGAGGCTGGTGCTTGGGGAGTGGGACGACGACCAGTGGCTCAGGAACTTCAGGATGACCCGCCAGACATTCCTGGAGCTGTGCCAGTGGCTCACCCCCGCACTCAGGCACCAGGACACTGCCATGCGGCGTGCCCTCACAGTGCAGAAACGGGTCGGCATCGCTGTCTGGAAGCTGGCCACTCCGGACAGCTACCGATCCGTGGGACAGCAGTTTGGTGTCGGAAAGGCCACCATCGGGGCTGTCTTCATGGAGGTAAGAGAACCCACAGGGGGAGGCCAGGCCAGGCCAGGGGGGCCAGGCCAGGGCAGGGGGGCCAGGGCAGGGCAGGGCCACGCACACCCTGCTGACCCCTCATTGGGGCTGTCCCATGTGCTTTCTCTGCAGGTCGTGCGTGCCATCAACGCCATGCTCCTGCACAGGCTCATGAGGCTGGGGGACCCACATGCCACTGTCGCCGCCTTTGCCACCCTGGGCTTCCCCAACTGCTTCGGGGCTCTGGATGGGACTCACATCCCCATCCGCGCCCCGCACCACAGTGGAGGACGATACCTCAATCGGAAGGGCTACCATTCAGTCGTCCTGTAGGCCTTGGTGGACAGCCGGGGACGTTTCCAGGACATTTACGTGGGCTGGCCTGGCAGCACCCACGACGCCCGGGTTTTTCGGAACTCGGGCCTGTGCCGCCGGCTGGAGGCGGGGACCTACATCCCCCAGCGGGAGATCCCTCTGGGGGACACCACCATGCCCTTCTGCGTCATCGCAGATGCGGCATACCCCCTCCGGCCGTGGCTCATGCACCCCTACATGGGCCATCTCTCCCCTAGCCAGGAGCGCTTCAACGAGCGCCTGAACCGTGCGCGCTAGGTGGTGGAGTGCTCATTTGGCCGCCTCAGGGGACGCTGGAGATGTCTCCTGACCCGCCTGGATGCGGGCCCCAACAACATCCCCCAGATTGTGGGTGCCTGCTGCGCCCTGCACAACCTCGTGGAGAGCAAGGGGGAGACCTTTCTGCAGGGCTGGGCCGCGGAGGCCAGCAGGGCACACGTGCAGCCACCTGCTGCCCCCAGTCGGCAGGTGGACCCCGAGGGGACCCGGGTCCAGGAGGCCCTGCGGGCCCACTTCAACCAACAGGCCGCGGGGTGAACTCTGCCCAGGCCCCCTACTGCCCGCCCCTTCCTCCCCCACACTCGTGCCCCAACGCCCACACCATGGAGCACCCCACCGCCCCCCACCCACTTGTCCTGAACAAATGACAGCACGAACTTGTGGCTGAACGTAAACTTGTTTTTTGTCTTTCAGAAACTTTTTTTTTTTTTTCAATAAATATGTCAAACACAAACCAAAAAGTAGGGACAAACGTTCAACAAAAGCAAGATGTGCACAAATAAAACAATACAACAACAAAGCAAACAAGTGTGCGCCATCAACCAAAAAGAAAACCAGGGAGGAGAACGGGGAGAACTATTTACATGGGGGGGACGGGGCAAACGGGGGCACCAAAAAAAAACAGTCCAACTATATACACAACAACAAGGGGGGGCCACGTCCCGGGCCCCTCGCCCCTAGAGCCCAGCACTGGGCATGCCCGGCCGGGAGCCCCGCCGTGCCTGCAGTCTGGTCCGCGGCTGGGTGGGAGCGGGCTGGACCGGAAGGTATCGGTGCCGGCGAGTCTCAGGTGGCTCCAGGGGTCCCTCGGCGCTGTGGCCCTCGCAGGTGGGTGGTGGGGCGACGGCGGACGGCCCGGTGACGGCCGGAGCAGCTGGTGGTGGGGCTGCAGGAGCGGGCGGGGCAGGCGATGGCTGGGCCGGCGCGGCATGGGGAGCCAGGTATTCAACCAGGCGGTTAAATGTCTGGATATAGGCCCCCCATGCCTCCTGGCGCCAGGGGGTCCGCAGCTGGGGGTCCGTGGCCGTCGCCGGTAGTAGGCGCGGGGTCCGCCGTCTTGTCCTCCGCGGGGCCGGTGGTTCCTCGGCCGAGGGGCTGCCCTGGAGCGATGGTCCCGGAGGGCTCCCCGGGACAACTGAGGCCTCGCCGGCGCTCTCTTCCGGTCCTTCGGATGGTGCAGGTGCAGGTGCAGGACACAGGAGAGGAGGGGGGAAGAAGAATGGAGACAGGCGTTAGTGTGGGCCCCGAGCCGTGGCCTCTGTCCCCCCGGCCCTGTGCTGCAGGTTCCCCATCCCCGTCCCCGGGAGATGCTGCTGTGATGGATGGGGTTCAGGGGTCCCCCTGCCCTGCACCCCATCCCCTGGTGGGAGCGACTCTCACTTCAGCCTGCAGGGTCTGACAGCAGGAGAGGTTTCTTAGGCCACAGATGGGCAGTTTCTGGCAGGAGTGACAGCACCAGCTGTCGGGAGAGACAGTCCTTCCAACCCGTCGTGGGGAGAAGACCCCAAGGGGGGCCCCTCTGGGATGCAGCTTTCCCCCTCCTCTGGCTGGCTGCCTACCAGCTCTCCCTTCCCCTAGCCTCTACCTGTGGCCCCCGCCCTCGCCCCACAATTCCAAGCCAGCTCGGCTCCTCCCTCCTGTTTGTTCAGGGCAGAGGTATCACCTGCCAGCTGTAGCGCCAGGCTCCTCCTTTGGCCCTGGGAGCTCTTCGGCTCTTGTGGCTCATATGTAGCCTGAGTCTCCCTTTGGCACTCCCCCTACTCCATCACATGCTGCTGCTGCGGGGTGTCCCACCCCCTCCGGCCGGGGGCCCCTTGAGGTTCCGCTCCCCCCTGGCCCAGGGATGGGACATGGCACTGTCATGCAGGGTAGTGGGGGGCAGGGGCTGATGGCTGCAGTGCTGTGAGGGCCATCGCCCTGGTGTCTTTGGGGCCATGGCCATGTGAGCGTGTGGGGGGCCCTGGACACATCTCTGTTACCCCCGCCCCTCAAGCCCAGGGGTGTCCACCAGAGAGGGGTACCTACCTGTGGGTCCGCTCCACCGGTCCGGGGATTCCCGGGGGTCGGAGGCCCTGCTGTTGCTCCAGGATGGCAGGAGGAGGATCTGCAGGCTGGATTCTGCGGAGGAGGAGCCCCCCTCTTCCTCCTCCTCCTCCTCCTCCTGCCGCGATGTCCCGGGGCTTGCCTCCGGGGGGGGCCTCCGGGGTGCGGGGCTTGCCTCCGGGGCGGACTCCGGCTGCAGGGCCTGCTGGGCCTCGCCAGCCGAGGTGTCAAGGGTGGCCGGAGGGAAGGAGGTGTGCTGGGAGTCCAGGATGTCCCTGAGCTCCCTGTAAAAGGGGCAAGTGACGGGGGCGGCCCCAGATCGGCTGGCCGCATCCCGGGCCCGGGCGTAACCCTGCCATAGCTCCTTGACTTTACTCCGGACATGGTCCGGAGTGCGGGCAGGGTGACCCTGGGCAGCCAGGCCGTCGGCCAGCCGAGCGAACGCATCCGCGTTCCGCCTCTTGCTCCCCATTACCTGGAGCACCTCCTACTCGCTCCAGAGCCCCAGCAGTCCCGCAGCTCGGTCTCCGTCCAGGAGGGGCCATGCTGCCGCTTCCCAGACTGCCTGGCCCTCTGGCTGGGCTGGCTGCCCTGGCTCCCCTTGGAGGGGTCCCCTGGGGGCGCTGGGGGTGCTGCTGGGCAGCCATCGCCACTGTGTGGAGGGCTGTGCAGGCTGCCCGCCTGTGCAGGCTGCAGCCTGCACGTTGCCTCAGCTTCCTGCAGAGTCAGGGCTGGGGAGGGGACCTTTAAGGGGCCGCTCCACGCGGCCACCAGTGAGCTGAGGGGCTGGAGACAGCGTCTCTCAACCCCCCAGCTGATGGCCGCCATGGAGGACCCAGCAATTTCGACGTTGCAGGACGCGGATCGTCTACACTGTCCCTACTTCGACGTTGAACATCGAAGTAGGGCGCTATTCCTATCCCCCATGGGGTTAGCGACTTCGACATCTCGCCGCCTAACGTCGAAGTTAACTTCGAAATAGAGCCCGACGCGTGTAGCTGCGACGGGCGCTATTTCGAAGTTAGTGCCGCTACTTCGAAGTAGCGTGCACGTGTAGACACAGCTTAAAACTCTACACTCCACAACCATTCAGTCTCACTGATGCACACTGATAAGAAGGAGAAACTATACATCCAGAAGAAAGTCTCAGTTCCCACTGAAGGGCAGAAGATGTACAAACAAAGCTAGTTACATGAGTCCATCCCAGACAATATTAGGCAGAGTTGTTTAGCAGAGATGCCATGCTTTGATGTCCTGTGAGGAAAGATGGGCTGGTAAAGAAGTAAAGAGTAATTAGTAATGCCTTTGTCATGCAGTATGATTTTGTAGCTTCCTGTTTAACTGAACAGGGATTGTTCAAAATATTCTTAGTGAAATCTGAAACCAGGCAAAATATCCTATGTTCTCCCTTTCTTGTGCCTGTTGATGTCTCCTGTAGAGGCAAATAAAGTAAAAACTTGTGACCTGATACCCTTTTATCTGCTTCTCCTCGATATCTCCAGAGTGTGACCAGCTGTCATTTCCCCCTCATCTTCAGGGGTAAGGAAACAACAATTAGTCCCACAACCAAGAACTTCATTGTGGACCTTTGTTTTTCCAAAAAATGAACTTAGCGGAGCACCCTGGAGAATTGTCTGATTAATGTTTTTAGTGCTTCTCCAGAAAGAGTTTATTTTCTCCCATATATTTTCCTCCTCTCACAATACACACAGCAGCAATAAGAGATACATACAAGAGGATATAAAGAATGATAGTCTACTGTGGACTTAATACACAGTTGTTGACAGTCATGGAAAGCTTCCCATTAACTTCAATGGGCTGGGAATTGGGACCCAAATCCTTTACAAGCAGTCTCTGCCAAGCAAACAGAGGTCTCTAACATAAATACTGGAAGGAATTCTAATAGTAAATTGTGCAGCTCATGTCAGGGGAACACTCAGTGAGTTTTCTGCAAACCGATGCATAGCCAACCTTTGGTGCAGAGATTGTGTTACTTGTTTAAAAAAAAAACTCCTAACCACAAGGGCAGCTCATCTGAGTAATGAGCAAATGGATGGGCTGCTGGTTATACATCATGATTGATGAGAAGGGATTGCCCTGCCAGCTTTGTGACAAGCATATGAAGCTGGCTGCAAGTATCAGTTCTACAGACAGAGCAGCGGGGGTCTGGTAGTTTGTCTCTCCTGCTCTTGTGGCCAGAATTTTGGATTTGGCAAAAAGTTTCATAACTTCCTGACACTCAATTCTGGTTATTTTGTGAGGCTTACAGAGTAAACATTGACTTTGTTAAATAGAAATTTAGAGTGTTCATTTCATCTTGCCTGGTGTAAGACTACGGGAGATTCTCCTTACTCTGATCTGGATTCTCTGAATCATTATAGCCATCTTGGATTTTTTGTAATGCCTATCAAAGTTCAGCCACCTAGGTAGAGCATGAGGCCCTGTGATAGAAGGAGTAGAACCTCTATGCTCTACCTTTCCCTTTTTATTCCAGGAACTCCTGCTCAAATGACTTTCAGGTTAGTCATATGCATAAAGTCTGGAAGGTCACATTTCATTAGTTAGCCATCGTTAGTGATTTAAAGAAATTAAAAGCAAGAGGCAATATAACAACAAATAAAAAATGGTCTAACACCTTGGTAGCAATGAAATACACATGTTGTGGTCAAGGAACTTAGTATGAGATACTGTATCTAGGGTATCCAAATGCAAACACGCAGTCACTCAAATGGGGACTGAAAGGAAAACCACCAAAATTAAAAGATGTGATTTGTTCCTGACATTTGAGCTGCACTGTCACTGTAAATCAGTGTTGAGCTCTCTTCCTCTGAGCCTGTTAATGATCAAGTAGTCTACTGATTTCCTGTATTAATGTGAATTCTTGATTGCGTTGTGTGCAATAATGTCAAATGTCTCAGCTAAATGTAGCCACATGGGAATTTGAGACAGTTTACTCTCTATTTTGAGGCTAACCAATATTTTATATATATTTCTTCATGATCTGTATTTTCCTAGTCTGGGCTACAGCTCAAGGAAATGGTTCTTCAAAGGAAGAGGCCGGTGAAGTGTTGATGTCTTGGTTATTTAACATGTACATAGACAAGCCTCTACACAGCTACCTCATTTTTGTAAGTTTGTCACCCTTGTAAGGCAGCCATCATGGTATTCAAACATTATGTTGAGATTGGCCATGTTGCCTATGTTTCCTTTGGGCCACTTGCCAGCAAGCTGGTGGCAATAGTGGATGTTATTGACCAAAACAGGGCGCTAGTTGATGGCCCTTGCAGTGGTGTTAGAAGGCAGGCTATGCCCTTCAAGTGCATGCAGCTAACTGATTTTGTACTCAAATTCCCACACAGTGCTTGCCAGAAGCATGTGCGAGTTGCCTGGGAGAAAGAACTATTAATGAAAAATGGTCAGCTACAAGGTGGGCAACGAAGATTGAAGCCAGGGAAAAGAAAGCCAAGATGACAGACTTTGATCACTACAAGGTCACGAAGGCAAAGAAAATGAGGAACAGGATCATCAAGCATGAGGTAAAGAAGCTCCAGAAGCAATCTTCCAAAAAAGCATAAAAAAAAGAGTGATGCACAGGTTACAATGTTTCTACCTTTTTACAACCAGCAGCCATGTTAAAAGATATTATGGTAAACCCCAGATTTAATGGACTAATAGGGAGGAAGGTGTGTCCATTAATGCCAAAAGTCCATTATATCCAAATGGTTACACTACATGATGATGCACTGACCTTCCCAGCCAATCATTCACTCCTGTCCTCGGCCCCCCTTCTTCCGTTTCCCCCCCCTCCCCATTCTTCCCCTCACACCTTCCTCTCCCTCTCCCAATTACCAGGAGAGGAGCTGAATGCCAGCCTGGCTCCTTCCAGCTCCTGCAGATCTCAGCACTGTGGATCCTCCAGCCCCTGGCTCTGAGCCGCCTATGTGAAAGTACAGTATGGCTGCCCCCACCCTGCCAGTGGGCAGCAGCCTCCAACACCATGGCTTCTGCTCGGCGTCATTGCAGACAGTGGTGGCTGGGTGCCAACATGCTCCACACGTATGGGGCTCGGGGAGGAGAGCTCCTGTACCTTGCCACAGCACCCCTCCTCCCCAGCTCCTCTGGCCCCCAGCTGCTACAGTGGCCCCTCCAGCCCTGGAGGCCCCAGCTACTCCACCAGCCCGAGTGGTGAGTCTCTGGCATTTAGAGGTTTTTAAGTGCTGGCTTGACAAGATCCTGCTGGGATGACTTGGGGTTGATCCTGCTTATTAATGACCTGGATGAGGGACTGGGTTGCACCCTCAGCAAGTTTGCAGGTGACACAAAACTGGGGGGAGAGGTAGATACGTTGGAGGGTGGAGAGAGAATCCAGAGGGACCTGGATAAATTGGAGGACTGGGCCAAAAGAAATCTGATGCGGTTCAATAAGAAGTGTAGAGTCCTGCACCTGGGGGTGGAAGAATCCCAAACATTGTTACAGGCTGGGGACCGACTGGCTCAGCAGCAGTAAGATGGAAAGGGACCTAGGGGTTATGGTGGATGAAAGGCTGGATATGAGTAAACAGTGTGCCCTTGTACCCAAGAAGGCTAATGGCATACTGGGGTGCATTAGGAGGAGCATTTTGAGCAGATCTAGAGAAGTAGTTATTCCTCTTTATTCAGCACTGGTGAGGCCACACCCGGAATCTTGTGTCCAGTTTTGAGCCCCGCCCCCCCCAGTACAAAAAGGATGTGGATTTGCTAGAGCAGGTTCAGCAAAGGGCAACAAAAATGATTAAGGGGCTGGAGCACAAGACCTATGAGGATAGGCTGCGGGATTTGGGCTTGTTTAGATTACAGAAGAGAAGACTTAGAGGTGATTTAATAGCAGCCTTCAACTTCCTGAAGGAGAGCTCTAAAAAGGAGGGTGAGAAACTGTTCTCAGTGGTGTCAGATGGCAGAACAAGTAGTAATGGTCAGAAGTTGAAGAGGGAGAGGTGTAGGTTAGATATTAGGAAAAACTACTTCACCAGGCGGGTGGTGAAGCATTGGAATGCGTTGCCTAGAGAGGTGGTGGATTCTCCATCCCTTGAGGTTTTTAAGTCCTGGCTGGACAAGGTCCTGACTGGGATGACTTAGGAGGGGTTGATCCTGCTTGAAGCAGGGGGCTGGACTAGATGACCTCCTGAGGTCCCTTCCAGCCCTATGGTTCTATGATTCTCTGATTTATTTGCGGAGGAGTTGGACAGGGGCCGGGCAGACAGCGTCTGTTATTTCCAAAGTCCGTTATATCAGGATCTGTTAAATCAAGGGTTTACTGTATTGAAAGCCTGATAAAACAAAACAAAACACTCAAAGCACCAGGCATGTTACAGTTCCAAGAAAAACCTGAGCTAAGCAAATACAATCTCTTTGTTTGAGTCTCTAAAGCTCACTCACCATAGCTAATATTTTATTATTTTTTCTTCAAAATCTTGTTCTGTTTCAGAAAAAAATCAGTGTACACAGAGTAGCTAGATACAGAAGTCTTTACATACATTATACATATTATATCATTTATTTTTCATATTGACATATAAGAAATATGGCTGGCAGCTTGCATTTTGACATCAAACGAAGACAACAGAATCAGCTACAATAAAGACCTAGTTTCCTTGAAGATTTGCTAAGACATTAAACCATGCTACTGTGGTATCATCTCACAGGTAATATAAGTGAACCAGGGCCAAGTAGAGAAATGGAATTTATCTGAGTTTTGACCGTGACATTTTATTTTAGAATATGTTACAAATTGTTACAATAATATCAAAACATTACATCAATCAGTTTTGATATTTTCAAAACAGAATGTTGCTATTTTTTTCTTTTGAAACAATTTTTATAACAAAATGTATTATGTTACAGAATATTGACCCAAACCAACATTTTCTTAAAAAACTGGTTTGCAAGAAGTTTCAGAATTCTTTGGGTTCCAGTTCTGAACTCATTTTTCCAAAAAATATGGAATTTCTTGAAAAATGGAACTTCTGGTTCTCAGAAAGGTCTAAGATCTTCCTAACTATTTCAACTCTGGTCTTCCCAAATGGCAGTTATTGAGATTGGAGAACCTATACTTTTGTATGTCTTTGAAACAGAACCCTGACTTCTTGCAGTTTTGAGAGTTAACTGCTTGTGTGCAGGTTTTGAAGACTCCTTCATGCCTTTTTCCAGGGTCCATTCTTGCACCCTGCCTCCTCAAGCTTGTGCTAGGCCAGATCTCATGGTGCTGGGTTAACCGATAAGAGTTAAGTTTGCTGTTAGATTACACTAAAAAAATACAAATTATAGGGCTAATGTTACAAAACTCTGAGAGAGAATTTTGATGCAGGAGGGACTGAGAGGTGCGTGCTCTGGGCAGGGCTGTGAGGTTGGGAGGCTGAATGCAGGCTCTAGCTGGGCCATGCTTACCTTGAACAGCTCCCCAAAACAATGGACACATGCTTCTGGCTACAGCTTCTAGGTGGGGGACCAGGAAGTCTCTGTATTCCGCTCCTGCCTGCAGGCACTACCTCAGCAGTTCCCATAGGCCACCGCTCCAGGCAAATGGGAGCTGTGGAGTTGGTGCTCAGGGTGGGGGCAGCCTGCAGAAATGTCCTGGCCCCACTGCCAGGACCACCTGTGAGTGGCACAGAGCCAGGACATATAGGAAGCCTGCATTAGCTCCAAGGTGCTGCCAGACTTTTAACATGCAGGAAGGGTTGGGAGGCAGGGGAAGGAGTTGAGGGCAGAAAGGGGAGGAGTTGACCAGTTTGAGAAACATAAGTGTAGCTTGGTCAGCATGTTGTATATTGAGCTTTCTGACCTTCCTCTGTTCATCTAGTTAGTGCAAACATATTCTAGTTTCTGCACGAACTAAGAACAGGGATGTAAAGTGGATGGTGTAGTTCAGTGTTAAAACCTTCATGACACACTTGTCAGTTGTAATATACAGGTAGGCCTGCTGGAACTGGGAAAAATAGTCTTTCAAACAGGGAACGTGAGCAAAGGCTGCAGTTTGCAAACTAAAGGTGAGGAAGACATCACACCCTTAGCAAACTGATTCAAATTGCTGTTTCAATGGTGACTAGGTATTAACAGAAGAAGGATGGGAATCTCTTTTCCTCTATAATCTTTTTCTGGTGAGTTTGGTGGTCCTGGGGAAACTAGAACACAGAATTGGGTGCTATCTCTAGACAGTTTGAGAGCTGCCAAATTTCCTCCTGTTTGTAGGGGTGTATATCCAGACACTTTAGCATGGCCCTGAAGTTCTTCATCATGGTAAGGAGCTCTTCTGTAGTTCCTGAGGCTGCCAGCTCTTGCCACCTTATGGTGAAATACTGAGCTCCTGTATGGAGTCAATTGTCACACATCAAACTTATGGCTATGCAGTTACACGCTACCATATGCATAATCTCCAGCAGTCTGAGTCCAACTCCATGCCTACAGCTTCCAGTTCTGAGTAATATTGCTCCTCCTCATATCAGCTGAGAGGTTGCCACTGGCAAGTTAATGAAGAAAGTACACACCAATCCAAGCCTGCCACTGCACAATGACCTTTTAAAACCACCAGCCACAAGCTGGCATGAACCCCATGGTTTAAATGGACAAATTCAAGAACACAGCTTTAATCTGTTAAAACCATGCAGGATACTTTACAATGGCAGAGCTCTTATCTGAGACATGCACCGCAGGACAATTTTTAGTAGATACTGAGTTTCATACATCCAGTCTATGGCCACCATTTTAAAGTTCATCTTTTCCAAGAATAACTATTTATTATTTGCTTGCCTTGCAGTAACATCTAAGATTACAAATTGTGCTTGACACTGTACAAACATAGAACAATAATACAGTCTGATATAGGTTTTGGTCTGAGCCAAACTGGAAAGATTACCATTGCCTTCATGGGATATAGGATCAGATCCTTAGTTCCAGCACTGAACACTGGGAAATAGCTATGGTACCTCCACCACCAGCGTGTGGGTAACTCTTGGTAAAACACTGATTTCCTGTTGATGGGTGAACTCTAGGATTTTGTCTTCTTAGATGCCAATATGACATCTTTATTTATTAGAAGCATCATTCCTACTAAGCTAATTCTCCCTGTCCTTGTTTGATCTTCAGCATTCATGCACAGAGAGGCTCATTGTGTCAGCCAAATTTTAATCTTAACAATAAGAGTGTCTCAGCTATGAGTTAAGATTTTTCTGATTTCTTTTGCCTTGTATTTGTAAATTATTCTGCAAAGTGCCTGGGTACCGCAAAGCCATGTTTGTTCACATTATTTCCCCTCATCTGTGATTGGCAGGAGGATGGAAAAAATAAAACAAAACATTCCCCTTGCAGCCAGAAACTGCTTAAGAGAATATAAAGAACCAGAGGGATTTTTTGTGTGTGTGCTGGTACTTGCCAGTCCTGAGTACCTCAGCAGCCCCAGCCATCAGATTGGCTGGGGGCGGGGGAGAGGAAGGCCAGCTGAGTGCCGACTCTGCTTTTCTTTACAAAAAAAGCATTGTAAAGAACAAACAGTGAATTTGTTCACATCCAAAAGAAAATAGAGCCAAATGCACATATGATGATGGATTGGTTCAATTTAAGCTTACAACAACAACTAGAGCCTATCTTACAACACAATTAGAGCCTACATCCTGGAGTGAATAAAACCACTGGCCCAGTGTGAAACTTAAGACAGAAGAGGAGCTTTGATATCATGCCTTTTTCTTTATTTTGCTGCCACTAGCATAGAAGAAAGAAGAGGTGTTTATTGGTCATATACAGAACCTGTTGTTATCCGATTTGCACCTAGAATATGATTAGCCAAGTTTATCAATTATTGTGGGATGAAATCTTTGTTGAAGTTAGGAATTACAGACAGCAGAAGCATATGGTAATTCTACCTCAGCTTCAAGGTTAAAATCCAGGAAGAGAAATGTAACAGTTTGATGTTACCAATACATTAAAATCCCCTGGAGAAAATAAAATTATTCCAATGCTCATTTACCCAGCGGTCTGTCATTCTGGAAACTGTGCATTAGAACTGATTGCCATGCCAAGCAGAAAATACATGACAGGTGTCAAAATATTTTAAATAATGCAATGTCTTACGGAGACAGAGACAAATGGATTAAGGCTGACAAAGTGAGAACCCGGAAGTCCTGAAACAGTAAAAAGAGACAGATGAGATAGTGGGAGGATACAACATGCTTATGGAGAGGATCTGGGGTTTAGCCCCAGTGATGCCACAGAATCCCTCTTTGGGCAAGCAGATTTGTTATTGACTCCAATGGGTGCAGGGACAGCCCTTTAATAGCTCACTGCTCTCTATGTAAAATGTGAATAACAACTTCCCTACAGAGGAGTTGTGGGGATAAATTCAGAGATATTTGGAAACACCGTTGATGAGCACCATAGAACCACATAAAGGTAGGGGAAGCTTGCATTGTCACTCACCACAAGGCTGTGAGATACCTTATATAAAGAGTGAATTTTAAATTCTTTGATTCAAAGAAGTCATTCTATATTATTTGATATTTCAACTCGTTTTCCATTAGCAATTGAAACAACCCTGGTCATTGGCTGTGAACTCAGGAGCTAAAGCCACATGCCTGTACTGCATGAGCTAAAAGCCAAGGCTGTAGAGCAGAGACTTCACTCCCCCTTGTTAGTAGTCTTCCTGCCTCTGGGTTACACATGACACTCATCAGTGCAGTATCTGAGCCCCTCACAAATTAAAATGCAGGTACAACTTATGTACAAGAGTGGTGAAAGCAAAGATTTTACATTTTACATGTGAAAAATAAAAGGTTCACATATCAAAGATTACATTTTCAAGGCCACCCACTAATTTGGCATGCCTGGATTTGGGAGACTCTAACAGCAGGTAATTGTGGAATCAGAGTCTTTATTTATAGCCATCTCTAGATAAGACTGAAGGGCAACATCAATATTGCATGTCTTAGTCATATAGCAAGAGTCTGCTTCACGTAGCCACATGTAGCCCATTATTCTCAGATGAGTAGGACCTTCCTCATGAAGGCATTCCACAGTGTCTGCTTGTCACTGTACCTTCGTAGGTCACAACTGAGAACACCAAATTCAGAACAAGCTGCAGAGAAATCGGGCGGTACCCCCATAAAACTTGTGGTTATTCTTTCATAAGATATAACAAACCAGTAACAAAAGTAAACTTCTATTTCAGCACACTGGCTAACAAGAAATATAGCCTTCTTTGCTATCCCAGTCCTAGATTCAATATCCCTCCACTAGACTTAATGATGACTGTTTATTTAAATCTAATTTCATCAACCAAAGAGGCCCTTTTGTTCCCAAAGGATCAACCCATGCCCAGGTCAATATATAACTCAGCTATTACCCAATAATCATGCTGTAAGCAATCCTTTAGTGAGAAAGAAAGAAAGAAAGAAAGAAAGAAGATTGGTTAAAGGACTCAAATACACACAATAATTACAAAGTTTTTTGTGAAGACTTATAGCAGAGATGGAATAAAATGCTGGCTTGCTAAGTCTGTGATTGAGATCAGAAGGTCCTCGGTCCCTTGGTTAGAATGCTCCCTTCAGTATAAATTTATAAGCAAGAAAGAGGTAAAATGGAGCTGTTTCCAGGGACTTTTATAATTTATGCCATGTGGAGGGAATCCTATTGTTCCAAACAAAGCCCTTAGTATATTTGTGAATGTGCAGATACCAAGATGGCGTTTAGTATCACATGCCCTAGTCACAGGTCCTTGCATTCTTGGCCCAGCCGTAGCAGGTGCCATTCATCTTATTCTAGTCAGAAAATTCACATGAAAGCCTATCAGGTGTGGATGGTTGTCCTCCAGGGTCTACTGTGTTCATTGATGAGCCATCAACTTGAATACTCCGTTCACAATGTGCTGCCCAGATTGAATGCAAATTATCATTTAGATGTGACCACAGTAGCGGACTCATGTGAAATATAGGTGCATAATCAATATTCAGAGATTCAGATACAAAAATGATACATGCCTACAAATAGCATAATCATATTCAGCAAATTATTACTTTTCCATAGACATCTTACTTGACATAATTGTACAAGATTTATTATGATTATATAACAGTGGCAGCAACAACAATCTACCGAGTTATACGTTAACCATATATTGGCACACTGCTATATACTAATACATTCTGTGATTCTTCAGATTGGGCCAGGCCTGTGTGGTGATGCAATACAAGACAAATTGCAATGATCATTTTGGGAGCAGTGTTACCAAGCTGAGCACTTGGACAACCACCCAGGAGAGATTCAGGTGCCACCCACCTGATTTGCAGAGTGCTCATAACTGCCCAAAGTCAGCAGCATGTACTCCTATTGGAGGTGCACATCTGCACATGTCTTGGTGCACATAACATTTACTCGGCACATGGATGGAAAAGTAGAGAGATTGCTGTTTGGGAGCTACAAAACGGAGTCTAGACACTGCAGTAAAGCATCCATTTTGTATTCAAGTGAATCCTCTCTCTTTTTAGTTTCTAAGGATGCTACAAGAGTTTAAGGTGATTCTCTTTTCAGAAATAAGGGGCCCAATTGTCTCCCATTAAAGCCAGCTGGAGAACAGAGCCCTTAGTTTAGAAAAGAAATGTTCTAATAGAGAAAGATTCATTGACATGAAGAAAAGAACTACTGTATAAAATGTAGAGAACGTAACTTGGAGACAAAAAATGTAATTGAAATATTTGTAGGAAACATAACTTAAATATCCTCCCTGAGATACTTCTGGATGTTTTGTTGGGCTTTCTTCAGTTATGAGGATAAAACAAATACTCTAGGAATCAAATGGTATATTTACTAAATATGTGACTGTAAAACAGCTTCTATTTTCAAAATTGGATGAAAAGCAGAGAGTTAAGAAAGGAAAAAAGATGTCTTGGCCACAGGATACTCAAGCACAGCATATTAAATCACTCAGAGCTAGTTCAGACATCTATTAGTATCACTCAACATGTCTTAATATGTTTGACCTCTGTTAGCAGAAGCACTAGCAAATACTGAGGGTTTAAAAGTGGAGAGTGAGACGAAGAGGAGCATTTCAAGAGCAAAAATACCTGACACTGTTAAAAGAGCCAAATTCACCACGTGATGTTTTTCAAAGCATTTTTCTTTCCAAATCTTCTTACAACAGAACACTGACGATATTCTGCAAGGTTTATGAACATCCTAAGACAATGACTGATGCAATGCCATCAGCCATGGTTACTTTGGCTATCACAGTGATCCAGAGTAGATTATTCACGGGATATAATTCTCTGTAAACTGATCTGCAAACCAGGTGACACTTACAAAAGCCCCGTCTTTCCTCACATTTCCATGAAGATTTTATGGCTATATTATGCCACTTATGCCCCATCAGAGTCATGCCACCCTGCAACACAGCTTGTACCTGCCTGGCCCAGCACCCTCAGGAACTGACTAGTGCTGAACCAGGGAATCTGCCAGACCACGGGAGGTCAAAGTTGGCCCCCTGTGCTGCTGCCAGTTGCAGGGTCTTACTCTGGCAGCAGCAGAGGAGCTGGCATTGACCACGTGGGGACGGGGATGGTGCTCAGGGGAAGAGGCATAGCAGCTGCACCACTGGCCCACAGCCAGGGGTTTCACAGTCACCCTACCTCTCCCTCGAGCATCTCCCCATCTCTACTCCTCCCCCTTACTCCCACAGCTTGAGTGTTGCAAATGAGCTATTTGTGGCATGCTGTAAGCTGTGGGAGGGTCGAGGAGGAGTTGCTGAAGACAGAGCTAGATTTCCCAGTGAGTGCACCAGCCCAGGAGAACCCATGGGAATGCCAGACCACAGATGTTGTTGGACTACAGCAGTCCAGATTATAGAGGTCCAATGTGCACGCTGTGATTGGTCTCAGCGAGGAATCTGAATACACATAAACTGGTAAGAGAGCATTTCAACTTGGCAGGACACACCATTGAAGACTAAGGGTGAATCTATATTTCCTGGACAATCAATGTGGGAAGATTTGGCCACTTCTATTAAAGACATGGCAAAATCAACCTCTCTGGGATCAGCCGTTGACCCCTGTAAAGGATGCAGATGTGAGACTTCTGAGCCCTGGGCTACATTTGTTAAGAAAGTTGATTCTGATCCATCAATTCTAGCTACGCTAATGGCATAGCTACATTTACGTATCAGAAGTTGACTTTCTGCCCTAGAGTAGATCTAGCTTAATGGTGAGGTTTTAGCACCAGATTACAAAGGGAGACATCTGAATTGAAATTAATTTCCAATTTTGACACCTATCTCCATAGATTCAACAAAGATCTCAATTATCGTATGTAGTACAAGGACAACTTCCCTACCTTTGATACTCGCAGTGATGGCAGGCATTCAAAATTAATAAGCACTTGCAAAGGGTTTTTGTCTCTTCCCCCACTTTCTACCTTCCTCCCCTTCCTTCTCCCCATCTAGCTGATTCTTTAATTTTTTATCAGTTTTTTTTCCTATCAGTTTTTCTTCTCGCAGTTATCTGTATTCACCAGCTCTGATGAAGTGGGTCTGTCTCACAAAAGCTCATCACTAATACATACTATTGTTAGTCTTTAAGGTGCCACAGGACATCTTTCTACGGTCTCTGCTCCTACAGAAGATTCAAACTGCTTCATGAGGTGGGGGAACATTGGGGCCAGTCCCACTGAAGTCAGTGGGAATATTACCACTGGCAGCATGGCTGGGTCTAGTGCCTGGGTGAAAGGAAGGAGCTGTCCTTGTGCTTCCTCAAGTACATCAAATGTGATTGTTTCTGTTCTTTGTGCCATGAATGATACAAGGGTGGAAAAGAGAGTTTCCTTGAACAAGCAACTTCAAACCCGTAGGAAAATCCACCTGGTATTTCTTCAGAGTGCTGCAGGAAATTTCATATCATTCCAATCATTTTTTAAATAAAATCATTATTAAAAGAGAAAATGTGCATGAGAAGAAGAGAAAGCTATGAAGGAGAACATGTAGATCATATGCTTACCAAGTCTTTCTGTAGGGGTCCGTTTAAAGCATTCTATGATGGGCTGAAGGCAGTCTATTGGCCATGCATTGCTAGCTGCACACCAGTGTGATCTGCTTATAGCCTCACTTTGATCACAGATTGTGCTAAAATCTTTGACCACTGGGCTGAACATTTTCACAGAGTATTGAACCAGACCTCAACTTTTCGGAGTAGTGTTTTTAAAGAGATTCCTCAGTGGGATAATGATTTACAGCTGGTCATACCACCAACTCTTGATGAGGTACTAAAAGTTGCTAACCAGATGAAATGTGGAAGACACCTGGCAGTGATGCAATTTCATCAGAAATTTATAAAGCTGCTGATGGCCAGCTGATGTACTTCTCATCCATTTATTTAGTGGTATTTTGGAGAAGGAGGTAGTCCCCCAGGACTTCAAAAGTGCCCTGATTGTACACATGTACAAGAGAAAAGGTGACCATGTGTGTTGTGATGATCATCAGGGCATCTCTCTGCTCTCTGTAGCTAGTAAGATCCTGCTCCGCATCCTTTACAACTGGTTTTCACTATGTGTTAAAAAATGGCATTACTCCTGAAAGCTTGTGTGGATTTGACAGGCACTGCTGATATGATATTTACAAGGGAAATGTAGGGAACGACAGGACCTCTGTTTGATTTTCTTCGACTTGACCAAGGCGTTTGACATGGTCAACAGAAATGGGCTCTGGAAAATCCTTGGGCAAATAGAGTATCCAGGAAGAAAATATCAACATTGTTCAGTCTTTTCATGATTGCATGCTTGGTCATAAGACAACAGCACCTTTTGAAATATCAAACAGCACAAAGCAAGGATGCATCCTTGCTCCTCCTCTGTTCAACATCTACTTTGCAATGATGCTATTAGTTGCTTTTAAGGACTGCATGCTGACCATACCAATTCATTTACAAAGAGATGGCAGTATTCTCAGTCTCTGGAGACCTCAGACCTCGGGTTACTGCAATTTCCCATGACCTTCTGTTTGCTGATGACTGTGCACTGCTGCCTCATCCAGTGAAGGATGCACAGGAGCTTTTTGATCACTTTGTTACTTCTGTTCACTGTTTTGGACTCACAGTGAGCCTCAAAAGACAGACGTTATACCTCAGACTGTTAGGAAAGACTCCAGCACTCCAGAGATCACTGCCGCTGGCACAGTCTTTAAGGCTGTTGACAAGTTCTGCTGTATCAGAAGTGTACTATCCTCTAGCATAAATGTGGATTATGACCTATCTGCTTGATTAGACAAAGTCAATGCTTCCTTGGAAAAATTGACCAAACTCCTTGGAATGGCCATGGTATGAAACTCCATACCAAGGTAGCATTATGGTACAACTGAGCATCTGTTCCCACACACAGCAATATCATTTTAAACAAAGGGAATTAGTGAACTGCTTAGAATGATACTAATGGGCCATATGTGTTAAATATAACTTTAAATGAGCTTTTTAGGTTCTATAGACATTAATTCTCAGGAGATGGTGTTTAAAGATTAAGCAGCTGTCCTGAATATCCTTCTGTATGGCCCAGCATTATGAACAATATATCGCTGTCATATTCTGAAACTCAGTCAGTTCCATATGTGCTGTCTGAGGAAGAATGCCCACGTAAATTGGTGGGACAACTTTCCTAACACGGAGGTTCTTAAGCTGTGTGGTCTGATGGGCATGGAAGCAATGCTCATGAACAAAACAGTTTCACTGGATTGGTCACATTATGAGGATGGATGATACATGGATATCAAAGACAGTTTTCTATTGTGGTCAGTATAAGTGCTATAAGGACATCTTAAAGGCCAACATGAAGTCATGTGGCATATCTCCCCATGATCTGGAAACTCTCGTTCAGGACATATTGTCCTAATGGCAAACCACTCTACAGACTCTTAACTGCTTTGAGGGTCAATCTATCCAGGCACTACAGGAAAAGCAGGGGGTCCAAAAAGAACATACAAGGCCTGCAGTTGGCATTTTTTTATGTGACACCTGTAATGGGCTCTGCTGATCAAGGATTGATTTAGTTGCTCACCAACTGTGCCACAGAAGATCAGAGCTGTCTATTGACAGGAAAAAAGGATAAGGGTCTAAGTCTGAAGTCTTTTGTTCAAGCAAAATCCTGAGGTTTGGGTAGATAAGGAATACTAGTACAGGAAACTCTTTCATGTCCTGCAGCCCCAAGACCGGGATGTTTTCAGATATTCAGATATGCTGGATAATAGAGAGGTATACCTATCAATGCATAACACTGAAGAAAAACAAGATTAGATATTAAGAAACAAAATGCAGAGTACTTTATTTACCAACAACAGTAATATTGTACACAGTAAACTTATGCTGTGCTTACCGTATTTATTTGCATTTACTTTCACTATACTGTACTTATGGAAAGTGTAACTAAAATTTACTTACGGTGAAAATACCAGTTATTTGAGAGTTCTGGATAACAGAATGCCAGACATGGAAGAGTTTACTGTATATTGGTAGGTAAGAACTATAGGATCAAGTAATAAAGTTTGACATGGTGCTCGGAGATTAAAAAATTTGTTCCCTGGACTGCAGCTGTATTAAGCTAACAATTATACCATCTTTCATAACATAGATGCATTTCTCGTTTTCTAAACTCACCACTGCAGAGGTTAAAATATGCAGCTTCTCAAAATGCAGTGTCTTTAGTTAGTTAGTTACCTTGCAATGTATTGAGGGAAAACATTCTAAATGTAGAATATATTTGCCAAGACAATATTCCCTACCAACCAGGTCCCTGGCCTCTGGCATATGCTTTGAGAATTCTACTACAGTAACATAAACAGAACAGTAATCAAATGCAGAATGTGAAACAGAACAGCAATCAAGTTCAAATAGAAACAAATAAAAAACAAACAGACTCCAAGTTCTACCCAGGCATCCATGCCAATAGTAAAAAATGGGAACACAAAGCACCTGAACTACAATTCCCATGAGGCAAAGTGGCTCAATTTTTTTTAAAATCAAATTTTGGTTAAAATATTTGACCAAAAAGTAAAATATTTCTACCAGAGTGAGGGAATGGGATGCTATTTCCCTCACCAGCTCTCCAGGCAAGGAAATGACAAGCTCAGGAAAGCCACTGGCAGAACAGAGATTAGAGTTCACGTGCTCCTCTCTGCTCACTCCGCTGGGTCACATGAAAATCTGTTGGTGTTCTAGAAGTGCCTCTGGAAACACCACAGCTTCACAAGTGACACAGCCAGGCCTATTTTTCAACAAATCACTGTTACATTCTCTGCATTAACAACAAGAAGTCCTGTGGCACCTTACAGATTAACAGATATTTTGGAGCGTAAGCTTTCGTGAGCAAAGACCTGCTTAATTAGATGCATTGTGAATGCAGTTCCGCACACTGTGTATATTTCTAAATTTAGGGGTCTGACAGAAGATGTATTTAACTTGCTGGTAACCCAAGTGAAACTGAGCCACTGAAAGGGACTGGAAAAAACACATTTAACTAAAATGGCTTTTGTTGAATCATTTTGATAGCTTTGAATTCCACACAGACTTCTGCTGCAATCATCCTTTCTTTTTGAATAAGGTGCTCTGCTTCATAATGGTGCAGAAACTGAAATGCTTTATGGATGCATTATACATAATATTCTGTAAGAAGCAACTGAGATTATGCTAAAGATAATGCTAGCTTTTGAATACCCAACCTACATAATCTAGTATAAAGATGGAGAAGTTCAATTTTCATCCAAATTGATCATTTTTAAAAAAAATTTTCTCTTTCCTTCTCTGCTCCCCCTCACATCACTAGAACATATGTTTTGGTCATGGACAGCTAACAAACATTGCTACTGCAGTTCAGTGATAGCTAACAGTTTAGCTGGTGACTGAGTTCAATTTCCTGTTTCTGAATTACCATAGACTTTAATTTTTAAGAGATTGCTCAGGATTCAGAAATTTACAGGTGTTTTACACAAGCATATTTCTTCCTACGTGATTTCTCATCAGCTAGTCAATTCGCCCAGAACTTTGACTCTTTGCAGGTTCCAGTATGCAGTTGGTCAGCTGCGTCACATACTGTTG
The DNA here is from genome assembly GCF_033958435.1 of Carettochelys insculpta. Taxonomy (NCBI): domain Eukaryota; kingdom Metazoa; phylum Chordata; order Testudines; family Carettochelyidae; genus Carettochelys; species Carettochelys insculpta. Next base: position 25,442,655 of record NC_134140.1, on the reverse strand, counting down.
TTTCTGTTTCCTCATTGGATTACATGACCAGGAAAGGAGAAAGCAAATTGTTTTTGATTAGGTCTATGCAAACACTTTTGCACCCGTCTTCATGCAAACACATTTGTACATATACACAAGTCTTTCACTTTCCTCAACCACTCTTGCAACAAAAAAAAGAAAGTCACATGTAAAAATGGTGACAAACACTAGCAAAAAGGCCATGAACTGAAGCTAAGTCACAGGATAAGAAGGATAGTCTAAATAGCGGTGTGGCCTACCACAACACAATGGAGTCCTGTACGTAACTGGTACACCTGGGGCAACAGACGATGGCCAGTACCCAGGAGCTCATCTGACCTGCTGAAGAAGGGGAGAGAGGGGAGTGAAGCTCTAGCTCTAAAAGGCCACAGTCACAAAGCTCCTGACTAGGGGAGAAATCAGTCCCACTAGTTGCATGGAGAAAAAGTGACCCAGGAAGTTATCTGAGCAGCTAAGCTAATCCTGACCACTATCTACTAGCCCGCCTCTGAATTCCTTATCCCAAAACTCTGCTTCCAATGTCTGTTTTCCTGCCTTGCTACAGGTTCCCTGCCCCCTATGCCTGACACTGATGGTTGACTTGGCACCTGACTAACCATTAAGCATGACCATCCATGCCCAGGTCCCTCCATGAATTTCTGGAATAATAGCCAAGTGGCAATTTTTAAGATCATAAAGAAATAGCTAACATCCCTCAATTTTTCATATCCTGGCAAACTACCTGGTATTATAAGACAATCAAAACTCAAAAACTACAAGGGTTTTACTGTGCTTAACTGTGGTAGGAATCAAACAAGAACTCTGGAAGGACAGAAAAGGCAAAATAGGGAAGGAATGGAATTCAGCTCTAACAGAATTTGTATCATGTAGAAGAGTAATTTTTGACACATAGAATAAAATGGGAGGGTTCAGTTAACAATGGGAATAATTGCTACTTTCTGATGAAAAAGGGGTAAGCAGACCTCCAAATATTGAAGCAAATATATCCAGTATGTCTAGTTACAAAATTGAAATTAAGAAAAAATAAAGAATTTTAAAAGGAGAAAAAAGCCGGAGGGCCTCAGCTGCTGTGAATAGAACCATGTGCTGTCCACCAGCTGAGGATCCAGTTCACTGTCTTATGCTACGTATATTAAAAAATTAAATTCAGATTTTAAAAGAGAAATGCTAGCATCAAATGTTAGTGGTAATACAAATGCCTGAGTGCATAACAGGCTCCTTTGCATTTGTTCCAAACCTGGGTAACAAAGAATTTCCTCTTACCATTGATGGAAAGACACAGGGAGAAATGATCAATAGTCTTAATTTCTGCAATGCAGCTGTATGGCTCATGATGAACAACATGCATTTAGAGTCATTATGGTACAACTGAGCATCTGTTCCTGCACACAGCAGTATCATTTTAAACAAAGGGAATTATTGAACTGCTTAGAACAATACTAACGGGCCCTATTTGTTAAATATCACTTTAAATGAGCTTTTTAGGTTCTATAGACATTAATTCTCAGGAGATGGTGTTTAAAGATTAAAAGCTACTTTGAATTCACAAGGTATTCAGAAATAAAATCAAAATTTTATGCCCAGATACCTTCCATTGCATCTAGATACAGCAGTTCTTACAGCACATTCTGTGTCCAGTTTTCTCTGATCTCCTGAGAGTGGATTTGGAGCAGAGATGTGATTTTTGTTCCTGCTGAAATCACTGACAAAGTTCTCATTAAGATCATCCAGTGCAACAGTGGGATCTACAGTCATGTTTAAGCAGCAATGGTGGAGATTCTGGAGGTGTAGCAATCAGTTGGTTTCAACAGAACTTTTTGGCTATGTCTACACTAGCCCCAAACTTCGAAATGGCCATGCAAATGGCCATTTTGAAGTTTACTAATGAAGCGCTGAAATACATATTCAGTGCCTCATTAGCACGCGGGCGGCTGCAGCACTTCAAAATTGACGTGGCTCGCCGCCATGCAGCTCGTCCAGACGGGGCTCCTTTTTGAAAGGACCCTGCCTACTTCGAAGTCCCCTTATTCCTATGAGCAGATGGGCAGATGCATGACCATTTCGAAGTTTGGGGCTAGTGTAGATACAGCCTCTGAGGAGAAAAGTGTTTCTTAGTATGAAAGCTAAGTTTCTTAGTATGTCCTTTATACCTACAATGCATTACTGCAAATGGTTTATGGTACAGGAAATTCATGGTCCTTAATATATTGCTTAATAGATCAGGGAGCCAGCCATGGTCCATGTCTTTCTTATGCTTATTGTACCAAACACCTTGAGCATGCAAACACTGAGGCTAGAGGACTAAATACGTCAGCTATAATTTTTCAGACATGACTAGTGATCTGGGGAATGTTAATTTTGAGTGTCTAACCCGATACATCTTGGCCATGATTTTCAGAGATGCTAGGGCAACCAGTCCCTCAAAAATCAAGCTTGATGAGTGTGAAGTTGAGCACCCAAGTCCTGAGGAACCCCAAGTCACAGCTCACTGCTGAACATGCTGCCTGACAGTTGTCTACAGTATCCACAAAATATAAGGGCCACCACTGCATCAACAATAGGAAACTAAGCTGGATGGAGAGACTATGATCCCTTTCAAGTTATGTTGTGATTGTTGTAAATTACAGCCTGGTATGCATTCCAGGGCCATGTTTTATCCAATGTATAACACCCTAAGAATGAAAAGATTAAAGCAATTATATTACATCTGTTCTCATTTTGTGAAATTTTTCTATTCTCTCTGACACAGAAGCATCAGAAAACAACAGTATGCTGGGAAGAAAACATGCAGTTTAATATTAGAATGAAAAGATCATTCACTCTTCTTACCTAATCTCAGATATAAATTAGCAACATTTTCAAAACAAAATGGAGATTTTAAAATGGTTAGAGAGACAAGCTATTACGTTTACAGAACACTCTTCTTCAAGGCTTGGAAAGATACTCAAAAGTCACAACTAAATGTAAGGTGGAACAGATTGCTGAGCATATGAAGTTAGCAAGTATTGCAAGAGACCAGTCAGGGTGAAAGGGACAGATAACGCCTACATGTAGTCCTAGGACAAAGGAGGGATATGGGATTACAGAATGTTGTAATGAATCATAAATCGAGTCCACGCATCTGGCTGAGTCCATAACGTTTAGTGATTAGTTAAGTTATGAATTTAAACTCCCAGATCTGTATTTTGAATTTGTCCTCAAAGGCAACTAAATGATGGAGAGGTCAGGTCTGTTGTACAATAAGTTCTCTGACCAGAGTGAGTAAGTTGATTGGCTTCTTTCTTTTGTTACAATCATGCTAGTTGAAACCATGCTAGAATCTAAAGGCCTAATATTTCTCCCATTGAAGATGCTGGTGTAACACAAATGCAGTGGGAACACAACTGCGCTGTTGGTTTTTACCAAGATTGCAAATAGTGGTGTAAGGAAAGAAGGGCAAGACCTTGCAGTGTCATGTGTCAACAGGATTGAAAGGAGACCAGTCATGTAGAAAAAAGAAGACTCACCACTTAAGCAGCCTCTCACACATGCACATGGCATAGCAGGCTCCCTTATCCGGCACCCTCCTTCTGACAGCCACTCCAGTCTTCCAGTCAGTCTCTTTTTCTGACTCAGCCCTCTCGCCAGGTCACTTATAATCTCCCTATCCCCTCTTTCAGGATAACAGAGTCCCATAAATAGCAGTCTAATAACGCTACACTAGGTCTTCCTGGTATATCCTGGGCCCAGTGGGCCTTACAACTTTTTATGTCAGGATTTTGAGGAGTCCTTAGCCCATTATACTGGCTGCTTCACATCACTTTTCCCGGTGCTTGGCAGGGTAACTCAAGCTTTCCATTTCCTCTGGGTTCCAGGCCAGGGACACTGTAGTGAGCATTCAGTGTGTGTCTTCTTACATCCAGCCTCTGCTACTTTCCCTGGGCTTCTTCCTTCCTCAACCTATCAGCAGGCTTTTCCCACCACCCCTTCCTGCACACCATGACTTCTGTCACTCTTCAGGCTCCAGTGGATTCCTAGATTCACTTTTATTCTAGGGCTGTGGCTCCCCTGTGATGTCTTTCAACCAATTCCAACTGAAAATATAAACATATGTCTTCCTCATGCAGGACTTTCATCTCTCAAGTTTCCTCTGCTTGAACAACTCCCAGGGCTCTCACCCTGGGAACCCGCATTCTGGCCTTTTGTCAGGGCTCTCCACTGGCGTTTGTTCTATCCTGGAAGCTGTTCTATGTCACCAGAGTGTTTTCCCAGGGGGGAAAAAAATCCCAAGAAGTAATCTTCCTCGTTCTTCTGCCCTGCCTTTAGCGTAGCCACTTCCAAAACTGGGCCACATCCTTTGGGTGCACTGCTTAAGCCCTCCACCTCCTCTTAATCTGTTTAGTGCCACATTATTACCAGAGCTTGGCCAAAAGGGAAAATTGATTTCATAAAAATATATGAACCATTTTTCATTTTTCAGGGTTCAAAATGGATCATTTGTTTTTATGCAGACATTTTCATGATGTATTTTCTAATCTCTCCTGCTCACTCCTCCACCCCTTTAGAAAAATCACAGGAAAATACAGTTTTCAGCCAGTTTTGAAAAGAAAAAATAGGAAAAGGGAAAAAAGAAAAGGAAAAATGGGGGATAAACTAATGTAAGGGGGAATTAATATGTTTATTTTTAATTTAATTGAAAAAGTTTTTAAACAAACATTATTTGCAAATGTTTTTGAATGGGAAATAAAGACTATTTTTCAATTAACCCTGTCATACAAAACAAAACATATTGACCTGCTCTAGTGATAAAACTGAAGTTTTCCCCAGGACAGACTGGCTGAAACCCTGTTTGTTTGGGGTTATTTTTTCCCCACCTTTTTCTGCAGCATGAGACATGTGTCACTTGAAAGTTTAAACTAGCCTAAGTGGTGAATTCTCTGTAACTTGAAGTCTTTAAAGCATGATTTGAGGACTTCAGTAACTCAAGCAGAGGTCAGGCATCTATTTCTACAGCGAGCAAGGTTCTGTGGCCTGGAGCGTGCAGGAGGTCAGACTAGATGATTGCAAAGGTCCCTGCCAGCCTTTGTGTCTGAGGCTATGTGAACCACTGCCACAACAGTTACAAGTCAGACTGTAGGAGACAGCCTGACCTTCCTCAGCCACTGTAACACAGTCTTTCTTAGAAAAACCCTCAGCTCTAAATGAAAACACAACCAGTTTGATGAGGCCCCAGCTATGCTTTGCTAAGTCAGTCAGAGAGCAGGCATCTATTTCCACAGCAGGCAAGGGTCTGCAGCCTTGAGTATGCAGGAGGTCATCGCGCTGCTCCCTGCTGGCCTTTAAGTCTGAGGCTATGTGAATCATTGCCACAGCAGTTACAAGTCGGAGTAGGACTGAGCTTCAATCTGGGCTTTGGAGAAATTATTTCTCCTCTGAAATAATTTTGTCCCACCCACAGACCAGGCTGAATTCCCCAGATCCGTCACCTACATGTTTTCACTTGGTTAACAAAGGTCTCACTTTGAGGCAATAATCTCTCACTCTCACTCTTTTCAATTCAGTTTTAATTTCAAGAACTTTATTGGCATGATGGGATGCACAAGAGCTAACAAAGATTAATACACCAATGCTGGGGGTGAGAGAGGGAGTTAAACCATGTATCCCACAATGAATATTCTCCATTCCCGATTCAGTGGCACGATGCCATATATTGACCCGATCCTGCACCTGATCCATCATATTGACCAGAGTCACAATCGTCACTCATTCAAATAGTCTTATTGAATTAAATGGAACTACTCAGATAAGTAAAAAGGGAAGATGCAGTCAGGTTGATTCTGTTGCCTCATGTCTTTCAGAGACTTGTAGCACTTTTCTTCCTTATACTCTAATGGGAAATCTCATTGCTATTAGCCAGAGGAAATATATTTTTATACTTCTCTGTGCGTGTGTGTGTGTGTGTGTGTAAAACAGCAAGGAAGACATTTTTCTTTCTTTCTCTCTTTCACACACAACTGCACAAGCTGAAATGCAGCAGAAATCAGGATGAAATCAGTTTGTGGTGATGTCACTATGAGCTCAGTAGCAAAGTAACAACACCCTTGGCACCAGCCTGCAGGCGATTGTTTTTAATATCTTCCCTAGCAGCTTTGCAGCCTCCTGCTGTGCACCTGACGCCCATAGGAGAACGCTAGTAAGTTTTCTGTAGAAGAGCTTGGCGGGGTTTGTTCAACAGAATTGTAATCTCTCTCAAACAGCTCGCTACAGCACTGTACGTGAGATCTTTCTCACAAGGGAATGTGGTGCATATTTTATGGCCGGCTGAAAATTGGCTTACTCAGAGGCTGCCTGATTTTTTTTCACAGGATGTTTTATTCAAGATTCTCACTGCGCATTATGACCTCCTGTGGACCCAAGTCCTGACACTAGTACTCTGGCCCTATTCAATAGCGATGAGGATCAATCTTCCCCAGGATGAAAAGGATAGTGAAGGGGACTGGACTGTATACTTGTAGCCAATCATGAGATTTGCTCAGGCAGTTTTTGAATGGGGGTGCCACTGAAAGGCCTGATGGGGTGAGGCCATTTTGAGACAGGAGCACAAAATGATCCTGCGGAGGAGCAACAAATCTATGGTGCTGCATGAATGTGTTGTGGGGATACAAATGGATGCCATTTGTGGTCCTAATCAGTGGAAGCACACCTGCTTATTTGCGGCCCGAGTAATCAAATGGTATGATTACAACTTGGCAAAGGCCAAAGGGGCAGGGAAGGCCGACTCTTTGCACAGATGTTACCAGCAGAATGTATCGGCGTCTCTTTCTGAGACATAAGGTGCAGCTATAGTCAACTGTCCTCAGCAATGTTCCAGCTCATTTTTTTCCACCCATGTGCAAAATAAATGATGTTATGTGCACTGAGGGATGTGCAGATGTGCACCCAGTAGAAACATGTGCTGCTGTCTGTGGGTGCTCTGCTAATCAGCAGGGCAGCATTTGAATCACTCCTGGGTGTCTCTCCAAGTGCCCACATTACAGAGAACTCTCCAGCAGCTCATCCAGAGGACTGGGCACATGCCAAAACTGGATTCCATGTTGACTTTCCTAATGTGTATGAGAGATGGCGTTGAGCTGTCCAAATCTGGCACTAGCATGAGACTCCTAGGTCTAGCACAGCCTGTGAACTACTTCCCGTATCCTTCTGGCCAGGGACTGTTGGGTCTCCTTCACTTTCTACACCTGTGCAGTGGCAATGTGGAGGTAGGTTCACTGTGTTCGTCTTGAGTGAGCTGAGCACGCTGAAGGAAATCTCTGGACCAGTTGTAATATTTGTGGCCATGGTTCAGATCAGAGCTTCTCACGCATTTGAACCAGGTACAGACCTGGAAAATAAATGTCAGGGTTTGGTGCCGTAGGTCCCATTTGAGCAGCTGTGGTAGTCTGATCTTGCCAGGCCTTTAGGACGCTAATGAGGTATATTTGTGCAGGCTGACAAATCTTCCTCATCTAGCCTGACCCTTCTTATCTCCTCCAACAGCCCTTTCCATCTGGCCATCAGTTCTGACCCAGAGGTCAGAAGTAACATGAATATGCTATCACTGAGTTTGAACTTACGTTACTGGGCTCTTCTACTGTAGGTGCATTCCTGGAAATTGGACGATTTAAGAGAAGTTTTCCTTTGCAAAACACCCCAGGCACTCATAGCCTCTCCTATAGCTGAAGCACATCTTCCTCCAAGACCATAGCCCTGCATTTCTGTTCCTCCCAGGCTTCCTGATGGAGTCCAAAATCACCCTGGGCTGTCTCCTACATAGCAATTCCCATACAGCAAAACTCAGTGGAGGCTTTGGGGTATTCCTTCATGGCTAACTGTAGGGGAGGCAGCAGTCAGTCACACTAACAAGGGTCTGAGATCAGGAACATCTTTAACATTGCCTTCATGGTACTGTTAAAAGGGCTCCACTAGCCTATCCATCTGCAGGTGGTACCACAGGCAGCAGGTATAAGACACAGGGGAAAGCAACACCTTCCCAACCTGGCCCCACCTACATTCTGCCCCTGGTCCCTGACGCCCTTCAGAGCATCTCCCACAGTCTCCTAGGGCTGTGTGGGCTTCAGCACTGCCAAGATTTGCAGCCATGCCCCAGGAAGGCTAGGGCCACACGTCACCTGCCCTTCTTCCCCATGCTCCAGTTGAGGCTGGGGAAGTCTGGGGCTGTGCACCACCCACCCTTTCACCCTGTGCTCTGGCAGAGACGAAGAGAGACTGAAGTTGGGCACCACCCACTGGGGAACAGGTGGCTTGCCTCTACGGGGGGGCACGTGGCTGGGAACTGGGCAGTAGGGATGGGCTCTTGGGTAGATGGGGTGGGGCTAGGGACCTAGGTTCACCCACGGCCCCTGAGTGGTATGCCGATATCCTGCAGGGTTTAGGGTCTCTCTACACCCACAGCTGAAGGACAAAGCTTTTGCCATTCACAGATGCTTAGAAAATAAAACAAAACCCTGGAGAACAAAAGCTTTGCTAAAGCAAGTGCTAGAGGAAAGAGTTATCGGCTCAAGTGCTCGCCTGCTGACAAAGCAAATGCTGCTCACTCATGGGGGAGAGGCGTGCGGAAGATTTTTGTCCACAACACTGTGGACGAACAGCATTTACACTGACCTTTAGTGACACAGCGGTGTTTCTAAAAGCTGCAGAGTATAACTGGGGGTGGACAAGATGCTGCCCACAGGCCAGATCCAGCCCACAAGTGGGAAGAAAGCTCTGCATCCTCAGCAAAATCTCTCAGCTCCTATTGGCTGGAAACCAATGCCTGGGAGCTGAGTGTGCTTGCTTGTGGCCATGGTTCAGATCAGAGCTTTTCACACATTTGAACCAGGTACAGACCTGGAAAATAAATGTCAGGGTTTGGTGCCGTAGGTCCCATTTGAGAGGGGTGTGTGTGTGTCTGTGTGTGTGTGGAGGGCAGTGCAGCATAGTTTCTCAGCTCCCATTGGCTGGAAACCAACTAATAGGAGGTAAGAGATTTTCTTGGGAGTCCAACCAGCAGACAAAGACTCCTCCCATCCCCTCCATAGCATAGAGAGCCAGGCAGTCCAGGGGTGGTGGCAAGCAGGGAAGCCTGCCTTAGAATGCTGCTGGCCTGAGGCTGCTTAGGTAAGCACTGCCTGGCCAGAGCCTGCGTCTGGCACCCCGCCCCCTCCAACACCCAAATTCCCTTCCAGACACTGCACCCCGTCCTACACCTTTCTCCCAGCCCAGAATCCTCTTCTGCATCCGTTCCCCCGCCAGGTCAATTTCCAGAATTTCCAGTCTGCTTTACAAAAAGAAGCTGCTGAACGCTCTTTCATATTCAAATTCGACACATTAACGCATGGTTTGAACCAGGATGCAAACTTTCAGGGACATTATAGGGGCTCTTTTGCATACTCGGCTTAATCTAATTCTTGACTCCCCCCGTCCCGCACCCCTCAGCTCTCTGATTTGCTCACCTTGATACATTTTTTTCTGATTTGTCAACCTTGATTACTGTTTTGGTTCTCTATGCCTTAAATATTGAGTCTGTTCTGGTCTGGCTATGGTCTGAAGAAGTGGGTCTGTCCCACCAAAGCTCACCTAATAAATTATTTTGTTAGTCTTTAAAGTGCTACTTGACAGCTTTTTTGTTCTATTAATCTGTAAGGTGCCACAGGACTTCTTGTTTTTGCAGCTACAGAGTAACGTGCCTACCTGTTTGGTTAAGCTGAAGTTCTAGGTCATCCTTCTATAAACTGCACCACCTAGAACAGTGAGTCTCAGACTGTGTGCTGGCATCCCACGGTGCATCATGACCAGTGTTTCCTCCAATTTTTTTCCCCATCCGTTGGTAGAATAAATTTTGTTATGTGCACCAAGACATGTAGATGTGCACCACCAATAGAAACACATGCTACCTACTGTGGGTGCCTGTGGGCACTCTGCTCATCATCTGGGCAGCACCTGAAGCTCTCCTGGGTGGCTGCCCAGGCGCTCAGCTTATAGGGAACACTGGTCGTGACCTAATTTTAATGGGGTTGTCAGGGCAGTCTTAGACTTGCTGGGACCCGGGGCTGAAATCTGAGCCCCTTCATCCAGGATGGAAGCCAAAACCCAAGTCCCAAATAGCTTCAGCCATGGGTTTCAGGGCTCATGTTACAGGCCTCTCACCTGTGGTGAAGTCTGTGGGCTTCGGCATCCCCACCCAGGCCTGTAGGGCTCTTGGGTTTGGTTTTGGCCTCCCCATTTGAGGCAGCAGAGCTCTGGTGGGCTCTGGCTTTGGCTCACCCCTCCTGGTGTCATGCAGAAATTTTTGTTGCCAGAAAGGGGTTGCAGTGGAATGAAATTCTAGTATCCTTGATGTAGAAGTATTTAATTGGTAACCTTTTAAGGTGAGAGCAATACCCTCACAGAGCAGAGCTGGTCCTAGGGGTGGGCAAGCTGGGCAATTGCCCCAGGCCACCAAAACGGACTGGCCTGTGTGGGGCCGGAGCCAGTAAACACTTGCCGCGCTGGGATGGGGGAGTGTCAGGGCCACAGCTGAGTGGCCTGATGGCTGGGGTGTGCTGCAGGCAGCCAGGGTTGCAGCAGGGCCTGGTGGGAGGGTGCACCCACAGCCCCCCCCACACCCAGCAACCCCCTTTTGCCCAGGGCCGCCAATTAGGTAAGACCTGCCACAGAGTTACCCTCCCATTTTAGATAAGGAACCAGAGAATGTCGTTAACCATCTTAAGAATGACAGTGGTAAAGATCAGGAATACGGTACAATCTCAATCTCTTGATTCACAGTCCCCTGCTCTAATTTCCCTCCCTGAAGGGCTGAAAGTTTGATTTAAATATGTGGCCATCTCTATCTAAAGCAGTTGAGTCTGTAGACTACCCTAAGGTCTTGCAAGAAAAGCCTGTTTTGTTCACAGTTCAGTCCTCCTTCCTTCAGTTTCAGCTGGAATGAAGAACAGCAGAGATGTGAGAAAAGAGACCCAACACCTTTCCAGAAACAAAGAGGAAGCCGTGCTAGTCTATACACTATCAAAACAAAAAGCAGTCAAGTAGCACTTTAAAGACTAGCAAAATGGTTTATTAGGTGAGCTTTTGTGGGACAGACCCACTTCTTCAGACCATAGCCAGACCAGAACAGACTCAATATTTAAGACACAGAGAACCAAAAACAGTAAGCAAGGAGGACAAATAAGCAAAAGATAATCAAGGTGAGCAAATCAGAGAGTGGAGGGGTGGGAGGCGAAGGTCAAGAATTAGATTGAGCCAAATCTAAATCCAGATTTAAATCGTGATGGGAACTTTCTGAGTCACTATAGGGGCTCGTCTGCATACTTGGCTCAATCTAATTCTTGACCTTCCCCCTCACCCCTCCACTCTCTGATTTGCTCACCTTGATTATCTTTTTCTGATTTGTCCTCCTTGCTTACTGTTTTTGGTTCTCTGTGCCTTAAATATTGAGTCTGTTCTGGGCTGGCTATGGTCTGAAGAAGTGGGTCTGTCCCACGAAAGCTCACCTAATAAACTATTTTGCTAGTCTTTAAAGTGCTACTTGACTGCTTTTTCTTTCCAGAAACAGTTTATCCAAAACTAACTGCTGGATAAGTGAGATGCAGGTTACTAACAATGAACAGTAGAATTGTAAGACTAGCTACAAAGCTAGGAAAATAGAAATGTAGAGGTAAGACTACAACGGAAAAGCAAGCTCATTAACCTATGCTAACCTATGGCTTACTTTTTCAATAAAGAAACCAAAGTAGGCATTAAGAATTTTTTCCTGCTCTTATGGATTAAATTGATTAAATATCAAAATGCAGCCACAACTCTTGTGGAATGTGGCCTCTGTTTGATAACACATAAAAACACTGTACAACAGACTCCCACTGAGCACCTAAGTGGGGAGTAATCTAAGCATCTGTCTCGGTTGCTTCTGGCTACTGCCAAGAGTAGGATACCCTCAGCAAAGCTTTGCATCTTAGGGATATTAATGTATTTCAAGTGATAACCTAAATCACAACCTTTTTGACAAAATGGTGAAAAAAATTGTTCAGTAGAAACGTATCCAGTCTAGTAGAATGCCCAGTCATTCATTATGATAAATGCTCTCAATACCCATTAAATCATCACTTATATTACACATCATCTAGAATAATTATGCTTAGCAATATTGTCATACATTAAAGTGCTCTACAAATCTGAGTCTGACGCTTCACGACCTTGCTCATTACATAACCACTTACACCAGTGCAAGACAAGTGGACAGGGTGCAAAACACTAACACTGCTGATTTGTTAACCTTTTACATCTACTTTGCATAGGTGCAATTAACAAGAAAAGCACCAGGATATGGAGACCAGGCATGCACTAGAATCTTTTGCCAGGATAGCAATTTTTGTTATGGGCATGACCTAAATATTTATATAATTTTTAAAACTTAGTTTCTGCAACATTTTTATGCTGGCAACACCTCTAAGTGTAGACACATTAGAGTGGCACAAAAATGCTTTTGCCAATATATCTGTTTCACTCTATGAACTTTCATAAACTACTCAACCAAAAGCACAGGTTGAACCTTCATGGTCTGGCACCCTGACCAGTGCTGAACCAGAGTATTTTGGCAGAGCAGGGGAGGTTAGTGTCAGCCTCTCTGTTGCCAGTGGCTTCATGGCTCCACTCCAGTGGTCACAGAGAAACCGACACTGACAGAGCCGGGACAAGGCTGGACACCTGGGGAACAGGCAGGATAGCTATGGAGCTGTGCAACTGGGGACTAGTAGCACAGCTCAAGAAGGTGGAAGAAATCCCCCTCCCCAGCTTTTTCCCATGAATGCAGCAGCCCTGGAGCACCCGTGGATGCTGGACCACAGATGATGTCAGCAGAAGGAAGTCCAGATTATAGAGATCCAACCCATATTTTTGTACTGCATCTGCACCAGCCACACTGATACAGTGCAGGTCTCCATTTGCAGCAGTGTATAGGGCAGAGATTGCACCCCCAGCTAGCATGGGTATAAATAGCCATGTGTTGCTTCAACATGTAAAGTACAGGCACATCAGAAGCCCAGGTATGTGTCTAACAGGGTTCTCTACATACCCAAGTGATGACGCCCCACTTCAACAGCGCGGTGTCCCACTACCACCCCCCTGCCGCCAGAGCCTGCCACAGCCCTGTGGCACTAGCCACCACAGTGAGTGTGGATGCAGCCTGCCTTTCACTCTGCTGTGTAGCCATAGGTAGCCCACCACCACCACTAATATCAGCAAAGCCAAGTTATAGGCACAAACCTTTGATGTGCAGACCAGGCCAGACAATTGGATCAGTTAATTTGAGGAAGACTAAACTGCTGCCAGAGTAATTATTGGCACTGTGCTATATTAGAGTAACAGCATAAAACTTAACTCTCCCCCTGAGAAATAAAGGTGTTAAAATACCAGCTGGAGGAAAAAAAGAGATAAATGAAAGTGGTATGACTCACTAGATCAAATAAAAAGAGATTCTTATTTTTCAGAATTAATCTTATTAGAGAGCAAGCCTGTCAGTTTAAAAATGTCGTACTGTTGTAGCTGTGTTGGTCCCAGGAGATTAGAGAAAGACAAGATAAGTGTGATAACACCTTATATCAATCTATGATACTAGCATAAACTTCAGATGACTAACAGTGACATATCTTATTCACGTGTTTTAAATTTATGCTGCAAACAAACCGATCTATGGTACTAGCTAATAAATCAAAGGATTGTCCATTGCCTTGCACATTGTCTGTAATGCTACTATTCCGATTTCCCAGCACACATTTTTGTAAGTAACAAGATGTAAGGCAATGCAGAATAGACCTATTACATTTCCCCAAGCTGAGTTAATTATGCAGCTCCTCTGGAGCAATGTAGCTGTACTTCTCTCCCATGGTGGGGCTAAACCTGAGCATGATCATCTAGACTTGTATCAGGATGGAAATTCATAATTGTTAAACAATAAACCTCAAGCCACATTTATTGCTATTCAATACTAAATCTAAGGATGCCTGTAAGATGCCTACTGTAGTGGCCAAGACTACGGATCAAGCCAACGACCTCTGAAACAATAAGCAAGAAATAAAGAACCAGGTTCCAGGTTGCTCTGCTGAATGTTACAGTGCCTAGCCCTTCAGCAGCCTGCTGCCCCATGACAAGACACTCAGGCTTCTCAGACAAGGCTTACGGAGAGCTAGATACCTGAGGAAGGGATTTTCAGAAGTCATCCACCTAAGCTACCCAGGAGTGAAATGCCTCAAAAAGAGATGAGTATGGGGCCTTTAGGTTCTTAATCAGTGGACCTGACTCACATGCCAGAGATATGTGCCTCTCTCTGCTTGGGATCCTCAGCTACAAACTCTCCTGGAGATAGGCACTTAGGTCAGTTACTTAGGTAGCCCACAACCAAGCAGCAAAACTCCACCTCTCTTTCAACCCTCCCTACATTTTTGTGTTCCTGGTCATCCTCTCTGTGCCCTTCTACCTACTAGTGGACTGTCTCCAGCGCTCCTGTGGTGGGTTCTGGCATGTTACGGGTGTGAGGACTGCTCTGAACCTGCCTATGGGATGGATTTCACTGGAGAGAGAGGCATTTCCACAACTAGTTAGAGAATCCCATTTGGAGGCTTCTAGGCCTTTGGCTTGAGTTCTGAATATCTCATTATCTAGAGCAGCAGGGCCAGCAGCCACTGTGGACTATGGGGTGGGGTGGGCCCAGCTCTGTACCCTGGAAGGGGCGTGGCCAAGGGAAGAAGGGGCATGGCCACAGTCAATAAACCCTTAGTGCTGCACAGACCATGGTGCTTAGCATCCCTCCTGCCTAGCTGCACAGAGTACAGCAGTAGTACTCCCACAGCATTCAAAGGGGCCCAGAGCTCAGGATGATACCACTGCTAAAATAGCAATGCTGGCAGTTGGAGCTCCAGGCCCCTTTGAAATGCTGGGCCCAGGGGCAACTGCCCCCTCTGCCTCTCCACACCCCACTGGTTGGCAGGCCTGCCTAAGAAAAACGGGCACCTGCAAGTTTCAGCAGCCGCGGAACAGTGGCTTTGAAATCATCAGTGGTGTTTGACCAGGACGCTTGGGCCCCGAAAAATGCAAATAAAGGGCCAAATTACTTTAAGTGTCTGAGCCCAGGTCATCTAATAGGCATGTGCCATCCCTGACAAAAACAGTTGTGTATAACTATATGTACAGGACCTTAGCTTAAAATTTACTTAAAAATATTTCATTAGTTTATGGCTGAACAACCCATTTTTCTTTTCTCACCACTCTCTGGAGAAAGGAAACTTACTTTGTGCTCACCAATGGGTTAAAATTGCTAGTTACAAACGTCTTAATTTCTAATTGCTGGCAAAGTACCCTTCAGATATAAAGGACAAAGCTATCAGTGTTTGTTAAACTGACACAGTTACTATGCAAGTCATTCTGTTAAGAGTTATTTTATTTTTTTAAATAATTTATTCTATTGCTAGCAAGGAAATTGTTGTCAGGAGAATGTTCCCTGCCAAATGGAATTTATTATTAGTTCCCCTGATTCTTGGTAGTAGATATCTTTTCTAGGACTTTCTCAGTTCAGAGTGGGATCTCTCTTCCCCTTAATGGCTGTACAGGTTGAACCTCTCTTATCCAGAACCCTTGAAACCTGATCAGTGCCAGACCGCGGGAGGTCAATATTGTCTGGCAATGACCAACACTTCCACTGCTTACTGAGCTCTTAGAAGACATTTCACGGTAAATTAGCACTAAATAACAGCACAGAACACTGAGAGCCAGGACTGGTGGCTGGACACGAACTCTGTGGAACCATGGGAAACTTGGTTGCAGCACTAATAAGGGGTCATCCAGCTAACTAAAATCCTGCTGGATTACAGATGTTGCCAAACGAGAGAGTTCCACCTGTATTGATAGGCAAGAAGGCTGTTGACCAGGGGCGGGAAATGTAGCATTTTGTTGGTCCTGCCTGAGCTCCATCTACTGACTGGTTGTCATTTACTTAGGGGGAGGTGATGGAGTCCCTGAGGAGATCAAATATTCTTAGTACACGGTATTGCAACTCATCAACATTTAAGAGATGGTGAAAAACACTTAGATGCTTTCAAGGGAAGGCCAGTGAGCTCTTCCAGCACCACTGAATTGCTCATTAGAGGGGACCCTCCTAATTTTCCATACCTTTGACCGCACTGTTCAATAAAGTGAATTCTATAGTTAAGTGGAGAATGTACAGGAAAAGTCAGATGAAAAGGATTTATTTTTAGGCCCCAGTAAGACCCCGTCAAATCCTTTTTCTCCTTTGGCTCCATGTGTTCATCAGTAAGGGATTAGACCAGACTGACAGCACATTAAGGCCTGGGTATATGAGGTGCAGAATGCCCTCCACTCCCTCTGATGTCGAGGGAGCAAAGGATACTAAGCACTGCCTAACTAGCGTTCAGCACTTTGCCGGATCTAGCCCTTAGCTCCACAAAGATTTTCTTTGTAATAGAAAACTCATAACTCACAGAAATGCCCAAATGGGTTTAGTTTTACAGGCCTTGGCTAGTACTGAGTCGGTGACAGAGTTTTCTCCTACCTGTAACATAGGGATTGAGGTCCTGATCTCGCAAAGACTTACACTCTGCAAACTCACCTCTTAACATGCTGGGACAGCCACTTAACTTCACTGGGGCCACACACAGTCAAGCATGAGTGGTGGCTATCGGAGACAAGGAGAGGCAATGCTCCACATCTCCTCTCATCCTATCCCCATTCTGAAGGCTTCCAGCAGCTTGCAGGTTGCAGACTGGTGACTCCTACTCTGAAGTGGATGTGTTAACTGAAAAAGTGAAAAGCCTTCCAGCTTGCCAGAGCTAACAGCATGGCATTGAGCTGTGAAAGTGCCATTAGGTGGGAATGAAACCATCTAATAGGCACGTGCCAACCCTGACTTTACTGACAAAACCAGTTATGCATTACTATACGTACAGGGCCTTAGTTTAAAATTTGTTTTAAATATTTCATTAGTTTGTGGCTAAAGATGATAAAAATTACATCTTTAAAAAACCCTTGCATAGCTATTTAGATGCACAGGCTGACTATTCAGCTTCAGCCTTAATTTCTTGGATCTTCAGACATATAGTTCTTTAAATAAATTATTCAAAAGCCCACCTTACCTAATACACACTTTAATTTTTAAATTAGTACAGAAACTTGTTTGCAATGTCTTCCTGTCCTTTCTGTCTACCCCTGCTGTCCTTTCACCCCCACCACTGAAAAGAGTCCTTAAAGTGACAACATTCCCTTTTCTTCCAGACAGCTGGACAAATGAGTTTCCTTCTTACTTCTATTTGATGAACTAATTTTGAGAGAACCCTCCACAAATCAGTACCTTACGAAGATATAAAATCCTCTGATGTGCCTCAAATCTTTGGAAACCTATTTTAAGATGAACATGTAGGCTGGGTCTTCATGTACCGCTGCTTCCGGAAGCAGCATGGTAATGAGCCGTGTGGGAGATTCTAATGAGGTGTGGATGTAAATTTCCCGTGCCTCATTCGCATATGGGCATGTGGGTTGGAGTCTGGAAGAAACCCTCCTTCTAGAAGCCCCTTCTTCCTTGAGCAGCCCTTCTTGGGGAAGAAGGAGCTTCCAGAAGGCGGGTTTCCTGCCAGAAGATCCCTACAGGCCGCGCGTCTGCACATGTATTTTGGAGTCCAGAAGAGCTTCTTCCAGACTCCAAACCACGTGCCCATATGCTAATGAGGCACGGGAAAGTTTCATCTGCACCTCATTAGCATCTTTCTGATGGCTCATTACCATGCTGCATCTGGAAGAAGCGGCAGGTGAAGATGCAGCTGTAGTGAAATTCGTATATATGTCTTGCTATGAAAGTCACACAAAATACATTAGTGTTCTATTTTTCTAAAAGCAATGATCTTTGTTATGAACACACTAAACTGCTCTGACTGATTAATTTAAATAGTGTCTTTGTTTCAATGAGTTTAAATATGTAGTCTGGAATGACTTTACAAAGGCTTAAAAGTATATTTAAAATATTAAATCAGTTTAGAAATACTGGTGAAGAAAATGTAAAACAGAGAAGGGCTGTATCATATGTTCCATAATATCTAATGTCGTATTCAGCAGGACAACTGACTTGCCCTTACTACAAAGTTTTTGCAAAGAATCTCTAACAATCTTCAGGGTATATCAAAAAACCCAAGACTGACTTTTTTTATTTAGAAATTTAGTGCTTTTAATTAAGTACCTTCTGCATGTCCACTCTTCACAATCTGGAATGCAGCCAAGACATTTTCTTTAGAAAGAACTGTTAGAAGTTTGAGTTTTTTTCCAAATGTCATTTTGTTACATTTGGGTTCAGGGATTTGGCTGGAATGGGTGAGAAGAGAGACAGCCAGGAGGGGCTGGGGCAGGAGGGAGGGTGCAGGGCCTGGGCAGAGCAGGGTAGTGTATGGATGTGGCCACAGGCTGGGGATCT
This sequence comes from Carettochelys insculpta, assembly GCF_033958435.1. Classification (NCBI taxonomy): domain Eukaryota; kingdom Metazoa; phylum Chordata; order Testudines; family Carettochelyidae; genus Carettochelys; species Carettochelys insculpta. The sequence continues at coordinate 25,424,156 of NC_134140.1, read as the reverse complement.
TGCCTCCCCAAGCAGAAGCTTCACACATGCCCATGCAGTTAAGCACACGTGTTCAATCACCGAAGAATTGGAGCATTATTTATTGAATGTAGATATTTTGCGATTCGATATTTATCTAGTTCTCTGAAAATATGCTGTATTATGGCAATGTATTTTTATTATTTCATCTGTGGGATGCCTTTCCCTCATTCAAGGATATTACAACTCTTGGGCTCTTTAATTTTTGGCCAGGTGAGCTTGATGGGCAAAATCTCCTTGCATTATTGGATACACAGATGATCTCTTACAAATCCATCCTGGTGAATTTACACAGGAGATTCTGAGTCACAAGATTTTGATTTTTGGTGTACATTTTATCCTCATAATTTATAACTAAGGGCCTCCTACCCTATCAGTGGACTTTCCACTGAAGTCTTCAGTAATAAATGCTTCTGGAAACAATCCTATGGTGGTTTAATGACAAAAGCTCATTAAAAAGGTTTGAGAATATATGGGTTAAATTCTCTTTCTACTTTGAGAAGAATTCTGCTGGGAAGAGAGATCATCTTGAGGCTTTTTAAAAAGCTTTACTCATTTCTGTTATTGCTTTATTAGGTATGGGAGCAGACACATTATTGCTACTGATAGGGTTGAAGTCTACTTTCGGGAGTTTTTAAAAAATGCTTTGAACATCTCAGAGCGCACTTTAGCCTCAGGAGTGTTTAGCTATACTATTTTCAAAACTTTTTTTATGGCTTTGTCCTTTATTAAAAAGCCCTCTTATCAGGTGATTTAAATGAAGCAATTTTATTTCTTGTTTTAGTCTTTCATGAATTAGCTATGAGACTCTCAGCTTTGCTTTTTTTCCCTTGTCTCTGAAAGCAGCAGCTTGCATTTAATATGAAGGCAAAAATGGAAGATATTTCTTGTAAGTTTAATTATATTTATATTCCAGTGAAATAATTTATTTCTTATTTTATTAGTGTTTATAAATTGTCTTTCTAGAACTTCCGATTTCACTTTCCGTCTTCTGTCCTGTACCCTGGCATTTTTCATGGTGGTTTGCTGTAATACATCCTGTAGCATGTCTCCGTTCACATAGCCCTTCCAGGCATTCAGATATTATGACAGGACTTCTCATCCATCTCATTTTCCCAACAGATTGGTAAGAGTAGGAAGAAGAAAAAATTAATTATCTTTCGATAGTATTCAGTATTCTCCAAAGTCCTAGTACATTAAGACTATAAATGATCAGTTCAGTAATAGGCTTTCTACAATTTAACTGTGTATAAATCTTAATAAATAAAAGGGTAATTTAATTCCAGCACCCAACCCCAGGCTCACAAAAAACATAATATACACATTAATCAGTATTTTACACTGCCACCACATGCATTCACATCATGAGTTCTAATGGCTTTATGGTGCTACATGTGTGACCCAGAAGGATGTAAATGGAATGTATCCAAATGCAATAGTTATCAGAGAGTATCTTTTTTTCCCCCACAGTACACCCTTATTCACTTTTACCTCAGTGAGGATGACGACAAACAGGCTGTCATTGGATTATCAGGATGTGATGCTGGTTAATTTACACTACCAGGAAGTTTGTTAATAGCTGAAAAATGTTAACTGCTCTTTTTTGTACAATAAAGTCCCTCGCTTTACAAAGAGAAGCGACTTTTCTATTTATGCTCAGACTAAATGTAATTCTGCCATTTTATGCTCAATTATAGAAACAAAATATTAGTGTTTACTTTTCCAAAGGAAATGAACAACTTGCTTATATGAAAATATGCTGCTCTAATACATGAGCAACTTCACGGTATGTGATCTCTGGACATTGCAAAATGATGAGTTATGTGCTAAAAGTCATGATTGCCAAACAATGAGATATTTAAAATAATACATTCGGGTTCTTTTTATTTGCCTTCTGGTGTTAGTGCCTCTAGGGTCCATGTGTTCAAGTTCCTCCACCCCCGTTATGAAGACTAAAACCCTAGTTTTTTAAAAATGAACAGAATTCTCATAGATTCATATGAATCCAGGAGCTAGAGGAAACCTAAAAGTGCAGACCCCATGGTAGGATGTGGTAAGAATTTGAGACTGTATTCCCTAAAAGGGGCACAGTGTGTGTGCCTCAGCCTGAGGGATAAACTGCAGAAGACCCATCAAAAGACCAACGTCCAGGAGGTGGGGGGGAGGTGTTTGCATGAGGCAGAGGGCACCCTGATGTAAGACAGAAAAACAAAAGCAGGCTTGTACCCAATCAACCAACAGGAACCATCCACAACGAGAGGGTCCACTGCCGTGTGAAAACGAACTGTGATTGCATACATGCTGGCCAAAAAGCAGGGGCACTGATAGGAGGCAGATGCCAATGCTGTTACATTTGGTAACACTGTGATCACTAATACCTCTGGGAAATAATACACAGTAAATCCTTGAAATGCGTGAGTTAAGTGCAACTCAAAATCCCGCTCCCCCCAGCCGTGGCTCAACCCCCACCCTGTGCAGCCCTGGTTCAACCCCATCCCTGCCTCACCACCCACCCGTGGCTCTGGCTCACCCCCCACCCCCAGCTCTTGCTCTGGCTCTGCACCCTCACATGTAAACCTCACTCTGGTTCAACCCTCCTGCCCCAGTTCAAACCCCCTGAGCACGGCTCTGGCTCACCACTCCTGTGCGTGGTTCTGGCTCCACAACCCCCCTCCCCACACACACGGTTCCTGTTCAAACCCCTGCCCTGGTTCAACCACCCACCTGGATGTGTGACTCTGGCTCAACTCCACCCCCTGCACCCCATGGCCCCCACCAACACCAGATTTAACCCTCCCAGCTGCCCCCCAACCCCAGGAGTTACTTGTCAAAAGGAGCTCCAAGTGCTCTTCTGATTCCCTGGCTGCAGAACATGTGTTCCACCAGGGAAAAAAGCCACTTCTCGAGTTACACGCTATTCCAGTTACACGCGTGTGTGGGAACGCAACCCTCACGTAAATCGAGACACTAATGTAATTCCCATTTTCCCCTTTGTCTGGGAGCAGATTCAATATAGCTGCTTCAATAGTTCATAGATTGAAGGATCTTGCCCAAACACTCGTGCCTGAGCCAGATTCATGGTCAAGTCTGGGGAAACTGGTGAAAAACTGAAACCAATGGAAATATTCTAGTGAATAAAATTAAGCACATGCATAAATATTTGGAGGGTCTAGTCCACTAGCTGTAAGTTCAGGAAGCAATTTGCAAAAACCAAAACCCAGTGTACAGTGGCTATTTCATAACTATTTATTAATACTTACTGTAGTTATAGGGTATATCATTTTTCCTCTTCCTTACCTGTATTTAGTACTGTATCCTGTGATAGTTCATCAGGGATTGATTTCACGTAAGTTTCCAAAACATATAAACAATAATAAAATACAGCATGCAGTCAGATCACTATTCAACAGCAGAGTACTGTGCTCCTGTCTGCTGTTGCTTACCACACGAGACTTCTGGATGTAGAGCTCAACAAAGCTATGCACGATGTTGATGATATGCACATGTTGAGTCTGTTCTGGTATGGCTATGGTCTGAAGACATGGGTCTGTCCTAATAAATTATTTTGTTAGTCTTTAAAGTGCTACTTGACTGCTTTTTGGTTTTGCTAATATACAGACTAACACGGCTCCCTCTCTGTTACCATTCACAATGTTGATGGTGTGTTACGTACAACTCTGTTGCTGGAGCTGGCAATACTTAGTAACACAGCACCGTTCCATATTCACCACGAGGGGGCCCTCTTTCAAATTCCTGGCAAAGATCCATGAGAACAATGATTTGCCTCTGTACTCAGATGTCTTCAGTCAGTGGATCATTCACTTGTATTGCAGACATGCTTTGTGGTCACTTGTGTTCCACCGTCATGTACTGTGGTGGCACTCTTGGCATACCCTCTCATCACAGACTTACCCATGTGCCTACCAGGTTTTGACCTGCCAAGAAATGCGTGGTCATCTCTGAACCGGTTTCAAACAGGACAGGCCAATTGTGTAGCTAATCTCTTCAAATGGAGTTTCTGTAATGACCCATGATGTAGATGTGGCCAACTTCAGACTGTCACAGAACTGTGTTGAGTGCCCCCAGCCTTAGACAGCAGAGTACCAGCTCTTCGCCAGGCTGCAGACAGCTATCAAATGGGTAGACATATTGTGGATGCATTGAGTACAAAACCGATAGAATAGACTCTTTCATATCCAGCATTCTATCATCCGGAACTCTCAAATAACCAGCATTTTAATTGTAAGTTTTAGTTACGTTTTCTATAAGTGCAGTACAATGAAAGTAAATACAAATAAATACAGCAAATACAGTATAAGTTTACAGTGTATATTACTACTGTTGGTAAACAAAGTACTCGGTATACATTTTTATTTTTATTTCTTCACGTCTAATCTTGTTTTTCTTTAGTGTTATGTGTTGCTAGGTATACCTCTCTCTTATCCAGACCTATTTGAATATCCGGCAATCTCCTGGTCCTGAGGTTGCCGGATATGAAAGCTTACTGGACAATGAATTATATGAGCATTACGTCCTGCATCTCAGAATATAACAGAAGTTTACCTACTGCTCTTGAATTCACTGAAACAACAGTTATTATACACAGGCTATGCACTGCTGGATGACAGCACAAAATCCAGATCTAAGAATAAAAAATTATTTATAATGCAAAAAAAAAAAACAACCCAAAACAAACAAACAAAAGCTACTGCAGCCTATAAAATGTTTTCAATGTACTCTGCCTCCTTTTTTGTGATCCTTATTTGGAAATAAAAACTTCCTCTCACTAATCCAAGCACTGAATGGTTTGCTTCTTCATTAGCCTGTGCTTGCCAATGAAGCCTTCTTGGAATTTAAGAAGTTCTTTTTCTTTTTTCTTGGAGAATGATGCATACCAAGTATGGGATCCCTTTGATCACGGAACAGAAATATCTTCTCCCCTGTGTCTAACAACTCAATGGCTTCTGCAGTACCAGTGTTCAGTGAATCAGGCTGGCCAGGAGGGTGCCTAGCTAAACATCCCAGATGAGAGAATGCTGCTCTTTCCATGGGTGCAATTTGCTTCTTCTTTACAAGGCTGTATTAAGAAAAGGAAATTAAATTTTAATATAATTTATAAATATACTAGCTCCAGCACAAAACGGTACCCTTGACGGTATAGTCAAATCCGGTCAAAAATATTCACTGTATTTTGGGAGACCAATGTGAACCATATACAGAAGCCGACATAAAATAGCACCCAAAGAGTAAGCAGCTTTATAACAGATGTTACATATAAGAAAGCAACTGGGCAAATCATGTGGAGAATCAAAAATTTCCCTTGCAAGGATTTTATTATTATTGCACAGTAAGTGCTTTTTGAAAAATGAGTTCCACATTCACATGCATTCCAAGTACCAAAACAACAGCGACAGAAGATCTATATTTGTGAGTATTTTCATGAATTCCAAAACACTTCTCTTACACAAAGGAGGGCTCTCGGGGGATATGAGGCACAAGATTTATTTTCCCCCCAGCAAGTACTGTTTTCCTTTACCTTTCTTTTCTTCTGTTTGCAGAATGCATCTTCTCCAAACCTTTGCTTATCAGATCCTGCCTTACTTTGCTCTCTAATGCTTGCCATGACCCTTGGTGCGTCCTGAAGGAGTAAGGCGGGGGGGAGAACAAAACAAAAAATCCTGAATTTTACATCCTCACCTTCAAACCAAAATCACACACACACACACTACAAAACACAAATAACCACTGCCATGTGGTTTTAGTTATTTAAATGAATGTTAATAATAAATTGCATCCTTTCAGCAGGAATGTTGAGTTATTTTTGCTATAATATCCCGCCCAGAAAAAATGTACAATGGGAGAGATCCTGGCTCACTCTATGCTCCCCAGCAAGGGAGTGAGGTAGTGTAGGATGCTTCCTGCATTCTCTCACGGGACTCCCAGGACAGATCTACATTAGATCCGAAAGTCGATCCTAGAGAAGCAGTTCTAGCTATGGCAATTGTGTAGCTGGAATCAACTTATCCAGAATCAACTTATCTGACCATCCTCACTAAAGGAGGTTGATAGGACAAATTCTTCCATCAAACTCCCTTACTCCTCACAATAACGAGGGGTTGACTGTCATAGGGGTTGACTGCCAAGCCCTGACAATTCGATTTCACGTGTCCCCACTAAGCACACAAGATCAAACCCCAAAATATCACCCTTGACTGGGTTATCTCCCTGTGAGTGTGGATGTACCCTCACATTCTGGGCGACAATTGTCTTTGTGGATCTGCCACTTACCTTTCTGTGCATAGGGACAAGCAGCAGGAGGGTAACTGGGGCAGTGCAGGGAGGAAAGTAATCTCAACCAAGGCAGAACTAGGGAAACTCTACATTCCACCGAGAGCAAAGGGGCAATAGGGAACAAACTGCACCTCAGGGCTGTGAATTATGAAATTAGGCATGTGCATAAATGTGTGCAAGACGGGGGCTTTGGTATGCAGCTAGTTCTTCATGAGGTAGCATCACTTTGCTAGATTTAAAAAAAAAATAAGATCTCTAGATTGCAAAAACAGCTGCGCAAGCATGAAGCTTCACTTGCTTGAATGACACTCTCAGGGGACTCCAGAATCTTCCTACCCGCTGTAAATTAGAAAGTTAAGAGCAATTAAAAATGGGTTACTGAATATGCTCTGCACACATCTTAAAAGACTTCTCCAAAACCTAAGACATCTCTGCGTTACGTGCTGTGTTCATATTACCCTACAGGATTCAATGGCAAGCACACCCTTTGTTCTGTCCAGCCTGGTGAAAGACTGACAGGGTTGGATCTATGATATTTTCCTGCAAGGACTTAAAAGAGGAATTGATTGTTAAAGCTGGATTTGGATATGACGGCGCTCAATAAATGCAGCGTACTGCCTTTTCCCCTATAAAAGATCTCGTGTGCTTTGTTTAAAGCATAACAATGAGACAGCTGCTTACGTAAGATTTTTACAGGTAAAAACTATGGAAATATAGCTCGGTTAGCCCCTCCCATTAGATCACAATCATCCTGGGCAGAAATCTTGTAAGCACAGCTGTTCTTGCAAGTTTTCATCTCTGCAACTGAACTGGAAATTTAGCTCATGATCTTTATTCAAACTCATAAGACCAGAACCTTAAGGCCATGTCTGGATCTAAAGTCACTTGTACCTAAGTACAGTATTTGTAAAGGTTCAGATTCAAGCTTCTGTGACTGTAAGTATAAAACTGCAATTTACATTTTATTTCCTGTTACAGATAAAGTCACAAACTTAAAATAAATGAAAAACCTTAAAAAGAGCAAGAGTAGAAACTCAAAAATAGAAGAACCAGAATTACTGACTGACCAATCAACTGGGCACCCGGAGGAACCAGAAATATGCTATCAGGCAGCAACAGAGACAAAACAATACAGCAATTATTGAACTGCACCTGTATTGCATCATAAAGGTGGGCACATGTGGGCCGCCTGTCCCCACCCACACCCCACCACTGTGTGCGGTAGCTGCTTTCAGATAAGAAATGGTGAATCCTGTTTTCCCCTTTCCCTACCTCTGGCACAGATGGAGACAACCCTGCAAGCCCATAGCTGGGAAAAAAAGACTTCCTGAGCTGCCACTGAAACCTGGCTTGGAGCTGGACCCTGAGCACATGGCCTGCACGCTGCACTCTGGAGGAGCATCTCAGTTTTGAAGGGCCACAACTTGCACTGAGTGTCCAATGACAATGCACACCCAGGGTGCCTCCTTCATCATCTTGCAGACAGGCGGCTGGAACCAGCTGCCCGTCTCCAGCCCCTCTCGCCAGGCAGCTACTGCAGAGCTGAGAGTCCTCACTCCATGCATTCCCAAGGTGTCCATAACTCTGATGTTTGACTGTAATTGATAATTTTTTTTACTCCACATAACTGCCTACTGCCTCAGCATATCACAACTGTTTATAGCAATTGCAGCTTGCCATTCTTTGTATAGATATTACTGATAAACGATGAAAAGTGCATAGATAAGTAAATGCAAATTAAAGCCAATAAAAAACACCAAAAGAAAATGTGGAAAATAAAAAAAATGGGCAGGGGGGCATTTAAAAGCAAGGAAAGGGTTGTTACATCTATGAATTTTACAGACCACATTTTTCTTCTGTTAAATTGTAGTTAGGATAGTTAAAACTATCAACAGTTGTTTCATCCAAATGATTTATTTAGCCTCATAAATAACATTTCTGTAGGGAAACCCATTCATTCACTTGTACCGCATTTTCTGGCTATCCAATGAATATATATTTCCTTAAAGTAACAGCCTCCAGTTGGAATTTTCAGCTATAAACTGGCACGCTCTTACCTCTTTCTACAGCTGTCAGCTTCCTCTGTGTTGTTGTCACTTTCAATAACACTGTCTGCATATCTGTCACTGATTGAATCCAGAACAGAAAGAAGCTCAGTCTGTGAACTCCAAGGCAGCAGTAAGTTCAACAGTCTGTGCAATACCCCCAACGGTACCATTGTCAGTTTGGTTAAATAAGCTGCCAATCGGAGCTCCTGGAGGAAGGAATGGTAGAAGTTCAGACACATTCAGCAGCATACCACGAGGGTGTGCCTCTCCAGCATGCCCTGTTATGCCCTGCAGATACATAGTACTCAGCACCCTTTAGAGTTTTTCAAACAATTACTCAGACCAGGTTTGTTCAACCCCTCTTTGCAGCATCTGGTTTATGTTTATGATTCAGCAGTAACACACCATTATCATTCATCAACAACTCTGCTGGGCTGGTTATGTGGTTTGGATGGCTAATCAGCACTTTCTAAAACAGATTCTGTTTTCTGAGTTGAAGGAAGGACAGAGGAGCATTGGGGGACAGAGGAAGAGATATAAGGACATGCTGAAAGCACAGGTGAAAAAGTGCGGCATTGGTGTTGACACTTGGGAAAACCTTGCCCAGGACTGTCCCCAGTGGAAAATGGTAATCCGTGAGGGGGTGGTGCAATTTGAGAGGTCCTGCTGCAGTGCAGACAAGGAGAGGCGGAGCAGAAGAAACTGTCCCCGGCCTCTCCTACAGCTACCAACACCTGCCCTTCTGTGATACGACCTGTGGCTCCCGAATCGGGCTGATCAACTATCAACGCACTCACAAATAGGACGGTGACACGAAGAGGTCCTATTCATTATCAAGTGACCTCTGGGAAGGAGCCTCTCCCGTTCATGCCCTTTCTGGAGGCATGTAGAAGTCTTGTTCAGATTCCTCTTGTTATTTAGCAGATCCAGTCCTCCACCTCCCTGGGGGTGAGCTGTATTTCACACAATCCTCCTGTCCCTCTTCTTAATACAGGAGCCTCCTGGGAACTGGATTTAAACTTCAGGCCAGTGGCTGTGTCTTAGGCAGCTTCTCCTCCAGCTAGACCTTTTCCCCAATCAGTCCTTTTAGCCTCAAGCTGAGAGGCCTCAGCAGGGCGATCCTTACCTTGTAGCTCTCTTCTCCTTGCTAACCCAGGGTCCTGCAGGTCCTTGCAGCAGCTGCAAGCATTTACCCTGCTAGTGAGGGAGGAGGCAGCATTTATAGTGGGCCATCTTCCAGCTTTTTTTTTATTGGTTGGGTGAAAGGGAGCCTTGCCCCATTCTCTCTGCAAAGTTCCTAGCCTTGGGGCCTTAACAGAACAGTAACAGGCTCACTTCTGCAAAAATTATTCTTTCCCAGAGCCACTTTCCCTACAGTTCTATCCCCCTTACGATTCTCTTTATATATCTCTCTATTGGACCCTTAAAGGGCCAGGTCACATGGCAGGATGGCCGGGCCACTACACACTGCCACCTTTAAGGGGCAGACCTCCCCATTACACAGCGCTACAACAAAAGAAATGATCAATCACATTTAACTTGAAATATTATAAAATGTACCACTTTGGAGCAAAAGCTGTTCAATGAAACTTAGTTTAAAGCCAATGGCTTTTTATATAGAACAGGAAGGGATCTTGAGAGGTCATCCAGTCCCCTGCACTCTCAGCACTATCACCATCCCTCACTTTTCTTAAAACTATTTGTCTCATATGCTTAAATGGCCCCCTCAAGGGCTGAGCTCACAACGCTGGGGTTAGCAGGCCAATGCTCAAACCACCGTGTTAACCCTCCTCCTGAGAAAGCAGCATTTAGAAATCAGTGCTATTATCTCTAGCTTCGTCACTTCCTCCATGAACTAGAACGTGCATGAAAACCTTTTACTTCACACTGGCCATCAGGACTCCAGGATTCTAGCCAGCCTGATTCTGCGCACAAAATAAATGGCTGTGCAATGCCCCATTGTTTGGAAATTACCATGGAACTGTGCTCCAGAGTCTAAGTTTTCATAAAATAAATAAATAAATAAATACATAAATTCATAAAGCCTACAGCCCTCCTGGTGGAAAAGAAAACTTTCGAAGTGGGAATGGAAATCAATTACTAGGAGGGAAGTAGAAATGATTACCATTCATCTCAAAGGGGCTTCTAACTCTGAAGCCTAATGATGATAATTACAATTGAAGTATTTCACTGCCTGTCATTTCAGCAGAAATGTCAAGCTTGTGTGCTTATCCTCTCCTTCTGTCAGGACAGGCTGGCAAGTAGAGCATGTAAATTGTTGCCCAGGGCTTCTGGTGCTGGGAATAGAGAATTCAAAATCTCCTTTCCCCCAAATTTAAAGTAATTTCTGCTCCTGCCCACAGGGGAAGCAAAATCAAAAACATTCAGTTGCCTCTTGGATACTGCAAAGAAACAAACCGCACTTTCCACACTTTCCTGGCTGCCAAGAACCCTCTGTGTGCCTGGTTCAACTGTGAAAACTCCAACAGCCACCTGACAATGTCCACAGTGCAGCTGTCTATTCCCAAACAAAAACCTACAGCCCTTTGAAAACGTGGGGCTTGACAAAAACTACAAAATTACATGACACTGTATTGGACTTTATGAGAGATGCTGGCAAAGATTGGAGGGAGGACCAGATCATGTGTTCAAGGAATAGCCTACTGTGTAAATATAGCTATAGTGTGCCATGTAAGTAACAAGATCCAAGTTCTAACAATTCTTAATTGTCATCCCCTCTCTCTATCCTATTCAGCTCCTCTATCTGCTCCCACTAGATATACCATAGTTAAACTGGGACATCTTCCATTAGTTATAAATGTTCTAAAACCACCCGTTCTACCACAAGCACTGCTGTGATAATCTCATGGGTCCTCAGAAAGATAGCACCAGTTCTGCATTGTTTATCAGCCTGTGTGTAGCAGACGTGGGAGATTAGTACCAAGGTCAGGTCACATGCACAAGAAACCCCAGGAAATACAAAACAGAAAAACAGCCAAAAATCAATTTATCTGTCCAGAGAGGTTTCAAAAGGTTACAGCTGGTGTTAGAACACTCACTCTTCTCTGTAATTGGAATTTTATGCAGCTGTCTGGAGTGAATCTGCAGAAGAGATCAGGCAAGTCCAGAGTCTGACCACAATAAGGATTCTCAAAAAGGAAAGTCTGGCAGGGTAACCCTTTTCTATCATAAAAATGACACTCTCCACATTCACTCCCCTTCTATCCCCTATTGAAAACAAACACACACAACCCTCAAACCACTATCAAAGTCACAAAATTAAACTAACAATCAATGAACAAGACTAACTCATAACCCCACCCCAAGCAGAAATTTTACCCAGAAAAGGGAGAAGAGACAATGACACCAAGAAGTCCCTTAGGGTCTTCAGTAGTACTATCAGTTGTACACAGAAGGTGCTCAAATAGTATGATAAGTGGCAGTATAAAACTCCAGGATGGAAAAAAAATGTTTGTGTTATGGTTTTGGACTCCTATTGACTCTTGCAAAAAGCAAAGAGAAGTCAGGTGAGAATAAAATTCTTATAAAAGTCTATAAAAACTTTCCCTAAAAGTGAGAGGACCTGAGGTAAGTCATTTAATTCAATTATATATAGTTTTTGGCTTTCACCTTCAGCAACTTATTCTTAAATGCTCTTGGATGTAGACTTTTTTCACTAACTGATTGATAACTTTCTGTATCAACGGTCACTTGGATGGAAGGAAAATGTGATATATTCTAATGCAGCAGTATTTGTTAGCAACATAATTTCTGTCAAGTGCAAAATGTCAAAATTCGGTCAAATGTGAGAGTGACACCCATTAAACGAGTGCCCATAGTATATGCAACGTAAAAGAAGTGTTGATGTGTGTCTGTCTTCTGGCAGCACCCATGCAGATGCCCTGAGCGGCTGCTTTGAACTGACTGGGAATAATACATGTGTGAAAGGGAAGTAGGATGTGTGTGTTAAACTGGTATTGTTGTCAAGGTGCATAAAGGGCTAGATGTGGGAACTACATCTGCTGCTCATATATATTGTGATAGGCACTCACACACCATAGTGGATACCGCACTAGAGTCCCCTTCATATCACAGTGGACTTGTAGACCACAGACTCTGATGTTTAGAAAGCAGCTTCTACATCTGTAGGTACCCCACTCTGGTGGGTTGATCTCTCTGTGGGCTGCAGATCTGCTGACACATGCCAGCAAGCAGCTGTAAGTCACATTACTGTAGATTTCTGTCCGTGTCACAGGGAGGGTGACCCCTGTGATTAAATTAGATCCAGCTGCTTTGTGCCCGAACAGTGACTCCCATTTGAACCAATTAAGAGGGCAGGGGTGTGCCTGGGCTACGAAGGGCGTGAGGGAGGATAGAGCTAGAAGAGGGGCAGTAGCCATGGAAGAAAATCACCGGCTGTGGTCCCTGAAAAATGGAGTTGGCTGCTTTCATAGCTCCTCAGAGAGGAGGAGCATGGAAGAGCTGCTTTCTTCGTTGTTTTGGGGACAACTTTGTAAATAAAGAAAACAAACCCCAAGAAAACCTAAGACTGAGTGAGAAAGTCTGTGGGATTTAAGGAACCTTGAAAAAGGAAATAAAAGCCAGGGTGGGGACACTGCAGAGGCACTTCTGGCCAGCTTATGTGGCTGAAGCACATTAAAATGGTTTGAGCTTATGGACCTGGTCCACAAGCAGTCTAGGCCCATGCTGTTAGATGGAGAGTCCCACAGTTAAATCCCTGCAGGTGCCTAATTTAGACTGCCACATTTAGACTGCCAAGTGCGGTCATCAAATAGACTCAGAACCTCTTAGGCTTTAAGGACAGAAGAGACCGTTGCAAGCCAAAGAACTTCCCACTGCACTAGACTTATAACCACTGCCTGAGCTACTGAAGTCCTAAAACCTTGACTAAATTTCAAGTTGCAGAGAAATTGCCATTTACACTAGTTTAAAACTGACAGTGACCCATGCCCCTTTGCTCTTGCAAAGCTTGTCTGAACATTGCAATATTTGGAAACAACTTCACTGCATTTGGCAGGACACACTCAGTACTGTAAGCAACACTCATAGCTGTGACAGGCTGCATGAAGTCCTCTGGTCTTCCAAGATGGGGTGAATTCAATACTACAGGAGTAGAGGTTCAACCTCTCCAGTCCAGCACTCTGAAGGCTTGTTAGGTGCCAAACCAGAGAATTTGCTGAACCATGGAAGGTCAGCATTGTCAAACAGCAGTATCAACACTTCACTGTTTACTTGGCTCTTGGAAGACTTTTAAGGGTAAATTACGGCTAAATAGCAGCACAGAACACTGAGAGCAAGGATGGTAAATAGACCTTACGGGACTGTGGGAAACTTGACCAAACCTATGATAAGTGGACATCCAGCTACCTAAAATCATGCCGCATCACAGATGTTGCTTACCTAGAATGCATCAGGCTAGAGAGGTTCACCCTGTACTATAACTAAGCTCCTTGGGAACTACTGTAGCTGACACTAGATGTTTCTTGCATCAGCATCATCTGAGGTCCTTTTTCTTGAATTTGGTCAAAACCACCGATCAGGTATAAACTGCAATTTAAAACAGGAAAACTGCCATGCCGAAGTCACATTGCTCTGGACTGAGTAACATGTCTAAACCACTAATGAAAAAACTAATGAGCTCTGTCCATGCTGTGGCTTCACATTTGCTTTGTTCTTTCCACATGAAGGTCTGCCTGCACGATCTGTTGTGTCTACAAACAAGTTGCACAGGTGTTCTCAAAATTCTTCTAAGCCCCTCCCAAGATTCAGTAAAACCTCCACTGCCCAGCTCTGCCACGGCAAATGATCTTCTCCATAGATAAGACAGGGAAGCCATTAGGACAGGGCAACAGCTTAGGGCCCAAACCACAGGGGCCCCCAGGAAACTTCACTGCTCAGGCTTTGGATTCAGCCTTGGGTGACAGGGCTCAGGGCCCTGGGCTTCAGCCCTATGGTGGAAGGCTTTGTCTGTCTGCCCTGGGCCCCAGCTAGTTTAAACAGTGGCCCTGCGTGGAGGACCTCAGAACCCTGGTTGAGAACCACTGAACTAGAGTACCTGGGGCTATTACTGCATGATTACTCAAAACTAACCTCTCTATGGGCAGCAAAAGATCCTGAACTCAGCATAAGTCAAACAAACGATTAATTGTCTCAAATGGGACATCTTCCTAAACGGGAACACTAGAGACCAATTTGAAATGTGGCAGTCTGAATTGAGCACCAGAATAAGTGGCCTGTTTTTTCACAGCTACTGAGCACCTAGTGTGCCCATTAAATTCAGGGGGAAATCTGTCCACTTGTGGCAGTGCTAAAATTTGCCTAATGGAGAAAACTCCATTTAACTTTAAGAGGTAAATGTATGACTTGAGCCGTGTCTACACGTGCACGCTACTTCGAAGTAGCGGCACTAACTTCGAAATAGCGCCCGTCACGGCTACACGTGTTGGGCGCTATTTCGATGATAACATCGACGTTAGGCAGCAAGACGTCGAAGCCGCTAACCCCATGAGGGGATGGGAATAGCGCCCTACTTCAACGTTCAACGTCGAAGTAGGGACCGTGTAGTCGTTGCGCGTCCCTCAACTTCGAAATAGCGGGGTCCGCCATGGCGGCCATCAGCTGAGGGGTTGAGAGACGCTCTCTCTCCAGCCCCTGCGGGGCTCTATGGTCACCGTGTGCAGCAGCCCTTAGCCCAGGGCTTCTGGCTGCTGCTGCTGCAGCTGGGGATCCATGCTGCATGCACAGGGTCTGCAACCAGTTGTCGGCTCTGTGGATCTTGTGTTGTTTAGTGCAACTGTGTCTGGGAGGGGCCCTTTAAGGGAGCGGCTTGCTGTTGAGTCCGCCCTGTGACCCTGTCTGCAGCTGTTCCTGGCACCCTTATTTCGATGTGTGCTACTTTGGCGTGTAGACGTTCCCTCGCAGCGCCTATTTCGATGTGGTGCTGCGCAACGTCGATGTTCAACATCGACGTTGCCAGCCCTGGAGGACGTGTAGATGTTATTCATCGAAATAGCCTATTTCGATGTCGCCACATCAAAATAGGCTACTTCGATGTAGGCTTCACGTGTAGACGTAGCCTCGAAGAGGCAGAGGTAACAACTATTATAATTATAGTGGCCTAAAACTTGGCATTCTAATCTACACAGCAAAACCCCGATTTACGCAATTTTGATTTATGCTTTACTTTGATTAACAAATGGCGAAATCAGCAAGTGCAGTCAGCCAGGCAGTGAAGCGCTCTGCCTGCTGGCTCCAACCCATGGCTCCCCCAGCAGGGGGGTGGGGGGGTGGGAGGAGCCAGGGAGCAGCCTCACCGCCTCACTGGTCTGCCACCCAGTCAGTCCCCCTGACACGCTCAGGAGCTGGGACACTGATGAGCACTCCTGTGCTGGTCAGTTCCCTGACTCCAGCGAGTGGCGGGGAGCCAGGAATCAGGCAGCAGTCTGGCTCCTCCTCCCTTGCACTGACCAGGGCTGGTCAGTTTCCTGGCTCATGAGAGTGGTGGACAGCTGGAGGGCAACTGACCAGTGCTGCTGTGCCTGGCTCAGGGCTCCCTGCCACTCATGGGCTCATGGAACTAGGTGCAGCCAGGCTGGGGGACCCATCTCGACTTACACGAATTTTGACTTCTGCGTGGTTGCTCAGGCACACAACCTATGTGTAAGTCAGGGGTTTACTGTATTCTGTATGTTGTAAATCACAGATTTTGCAAGTTTTCCAGAAAATTGACTTTGCTTTCCACAACACACAGGACTAAATACACACAGAGATTAGGAACATGCCACTCTGCATATTTTACCAATAAACTACAGGGTCCATCTTTCTTCTCAGGCATAAGATAAAGTGCATTGGGTGAGAGCTGGTGGGTTTTTACTATTATAACTGTTGTGGAGTGGGATTTTGTGTGTCTCTTGCATTTGCAGGTCTGTTTCGGTATGTTTACTGTGGAAATCAGATAATGCAAGCATGCCTAAAGCAAAGGACAGCTCCTGGCTTATGTTTTTGTATAAACAAAGTAATTTAACACTGGAAAGGCAGATTTACATTGAGTACATGGAAACAAATTTGACGATGGAACTAACTCTCCAAAACAAAAAGCTCAGCTCTCCATGCTTATGGTGTATACTGTAGGTGATACGAAAATATAGAAGAGCACTGGAAGTGCTATAAATTCTGTCTGTTATATGAGTCTGTTTTACTAAACTGGTAAATATCCAGGGTCACTTTGTTCATTTGTTAATGAGCTAAGCTTGAGGGAACCATAAAATACATACAAGCAAAGTTATCAGTCTGCTGACCCATGCTTTGAAAACCTCCACTTGGAAAAATTCATACTGAGTCTTTTCCAAGTTGCTTTATAATGCATCTGTGCCACTTGTTCGAAACTCAGCCAAACTCATTACAGAAAGGGAATACACTGCTGGCTGCACTGTCCATTTCTACTGTCTGGTGATGTGTGATATCTGGGACAGCATCACAAAGAGTATCACAGCTCCAAAACTTCCTGTCATTCTTCTGTGTTAACTAACAGAAAAGAGCCATATTATTTCCCTCTCCATTTAATCAGAGAATTAGTCACTGACAAGCTACAGGACTCATTACCTTTGGTCACTAGCGTTATGGAATGTCTTTTATTTCCCTTTGGACCTCCTTTCTGGTTCAAACAGACCCCAGAAAAAAGACCTTCACCTGAAACGTGGAAAACGTGGACAAAATTGATTTTGGGAAAAGGTTTCCATTGGAAAAAAAATGAGAATCAGCAAATGGCAGTGCTCAGCTGCTGTCTAGGCATAGTTTCTCCACCCTTCATCATGAGTTAGGTGAAGGTACCCATCTCTGGCTCTTCAAATGACCCAGAATCTAAGGAAACACACTCTAGGAGAAATATAGATGCCTGGAGCTGTAGTGGAGAGAGCATTTATCCAAATTCTGATCCTTCCAGACAACAGCAATAGAACGAGCTCTATGAACATTCCTACAACATTCCAGGACAGGAACTCTTCTGTAAATGAGCTGTGAAATTGCATCCTCTAACTATCCTTTCCCATGTATGCTCAGTGGCACAGTAAGCTAACACCAAGACCGAAACCCCAATGTTCTATTAATTCTCTGGTTTTAGTGTTCCTGAGACACAGATGGTGAGTGGTTCCCCCAGACCAATTATCTGCTAAATAAACTACATGATGGCAAATTTGAGGCTCTGAACTATTCTTTATGTTAGTCCTAAGTGTTTATCTAACAATAGCCTAAATGTCTTCAAATTGAACCAGGATATTGGGAGAGCCAATAGTGAAACTGTGGACCTATGCTATTTGAGTCTGCACACTATTCATAATTTAAAGCAAGTCCAGATGGTACAGCATTAGTGTATAACGAGAAATCAACAAAAGCATAAAAAAGCATTCACCAAAAGGTGAATGCACATGACAAATACGCTAAACCGTAAAGATTAGTGACGTCCAAATACATTTCAAAAGGCTTCACAAGTACTTGCAATTCTATACTTGATCTGATGGTTATTTTCTCCTGATATACATAAGGGTTTGGTTTTATTTACCACCTTTCATATTTAAGGTACTGTATCTGAAGTACCATGCTTCTATAAATTGACTCTTTGTAGTCCAGCACCCTCTCGCTTGGCAATATTCATAATCCAGCATGATATTAGTTAGCGGGACAACCATTTGTCATGTGCATGGCCAAGCTTTCTGTGGTCTCATAAAGTTTGTTTACAGTCACCAGTCCTGGCTCTCAGAGTTCTTTGGTGTTATTTAGCTGTAATTTATCTCTAACATCTCCTAAGAGTCCAGTAAGCAGTGGAAATGTTGACAATGCTACTCGACAATATTGACCTTCCGTGGTCCAGCAAATTCTCTTGTTCAGCACCAGTCAAGTTGTGAAGGTGCTGGCCTAGAGAGTTTCAACCTGTACAAAAAAACAGTTTAACATTTGGGCCTATTTTACTGAGAGAAGCACATGTTGAAGAGGACAAAAGATTATGGTCACTCTTGGAAAAGTACCCTGCAACTTTTAATTACCAAGAAGACTGTCATTAGGGGTCATGGTCTCAGCTGAACAAATCACCCAAAGAGTGAAGCAACTGTTGTTGACCTTTAAAATGTGGCTTCTTGTTGTTGTCAAAAGAATTTTGTTAAATCTTACACATTTCCATGAATAATGAAAAAATAAAGTTGGACTAGCTCAACAATATTGTTCAAATTACAGAAGAAAAAAGGCCATGGGAAATAACGTATGAAAGTGTTCAGAATAAATTATTTATCTGGCTGCAGGCTTTCAATTTTATCTCATGCACAAAAAGAGTACTAAAAATTGTTATGAATTCTGTATGCGCTAACTTATGGCAATGGAAATAAAATGAGAGGCAATTTATGGATGAAATACACTTCAGTGATTATTGCCAGCCATGTCTGCTTTCCATGTGTCAGATTGTCAAAGCCAGTGTTCTGGGGTGGATAGTTTGATAAAATGCTTTAGAGAAAGAAAAGCAAAGAAAATCAAACATAGCAAAGAGAATTAAAAAAAGTCTGAATTTAAAACCAGTAGATTGTTAATACTGGTCATGACAACCTCAGCAAAATATTTTCAGAGGCAGTGAGCACAAATATACAGCAGAAAAATGAGCTTTAAAAACTCTACTACAGCACCTTTATCGGTCAAACTTTTGTCAGTCAAGGACATGAAGAAACCACCACCGGTACTCGACCAACAATGTGGATAGTGCTGTGTCGGTGGGAGAATAACTCCTGCAAATTTAGCTACTGCCACTTGTTGGCCATGTTTTTATTATGCCATAGGGAGAGTTCTCTTCCCCTCAACACAGGAGACTTTATAGTAACAGAACTGCCATGCTACAGCTGTGCTGCGCTAAGCCAAAGACACACAAAATTACTGAGTCACAAAAATAGACAGATTATCTGGAATACCGTCATCACCATAACAAAGCTTATCCTTTGCTCAATATTCAACCATTGATATACTGTTCTGTCAAGTTACAGATGGAGGCAACAAAATATATCATGATGGTGAATATGTGACATAAGTCACAAACAACTGCAAGTAAAATGATAGCAAGTCATTCTTGGAGAAAAAAATTGGAAGGGCAATAATTCTGTCTTTAGATTGTATGAATTTGAATGAGGATTATGAACTTTGTTTAATACTTATCTCTTTCGAGTGAAAAGGGACTTTCCAAGGTCAAGACTCCTAACTATACATCTATTTTGTTAACTTTCTTACTTTCAGGAGCCCATTGTGTTTTTTTTTTAAATTGGTTTGAATAATTTGTTGAATTTGTGAAAGATTATGGAGTGAGAGTCCTGGGGGTTCTTTTGTGTTGATTAAGCACAGCACAGGTAGTAGGAGTGATAAATTTCACAGCACTGCCCATATGTCTCTGCCTTGGACTACAGGGAAAAGCAGCTCATTTTTCCATGGTATTTAAGCACAGACAGCAAACAGGGTTGATGTTACCTAAAGAGAGGATTTTGTGATGTGGCTAACTGTTCATTTCTTCTTAAATGACTGCCTGTGTGTGTGTGTGCTTGTAAAGAGAAAGCATGTTGGTTGATCATATTGTTATGCTGATCATGATCATATGCTGGAAAACAGTCACAGCACAGGTGTACCTTTCACTATAAATATTCTCCAGCAGCATCAGACACCTAAAAAGCATTGTTTAAACACACGAAAACCAGAAGGTGAAACTGTCTACACAGCTACACTGTCTACATTGTCACTCATCTGTTATTTTATTTTGTTCAGACCCAAGTCCAAAAGACCTATTGCTTCCAACAAGTTTTCAAGGATTTCTACACGTAAGTCACACACCCTACAATTTTCATTATTCATCTGAGTGAAATGAAAATTGTTTATAAATAGATAAACAACTGAAAGTCTTTACCACTGAGCATACTGCATGCTATTCACTGAAATTACTCTGTGTAATAAGCCAGAAGTAACTGAAGTTAACGTAACAATTTGAGTTAGCAAACACCATGCTTGGTAGTGGTTAGCAGGATTGGGCCCTCCTGCCTTCCTATGTCATTTGTTAGGGTCACAGATGGGAAACAATTTTGGAAACAAACAAGTGATATGACTAGAATCAACTGTGTGCAGATGTGGGCTCCTCATCTCAAAAGGTATATCGGAATTAGAAAAGGTTCAGAAAAGGGCAACTAAAATGACTATGGGGTTGGAAGCAGTCCCATATGAAGAGAGATTAATGAGACTAGGACTATTCATCTTAGAAAACAGGAGACTAAGATGGGATATGATAGAGGTATATAAAATTATGAGTGGTGTGGAGAAAGTGAACAAGGAAAAATTACTTACTTGTTCCCATAATATAAGGACTAGGCAACACCGAATGAAATTAATGGGGAGCAGGATTAAAACATAAAAGAAAGTTCTTCAGACAGTGCACAGTCAATCTGGGGAACTCCTTGCCAGACATCCCAAGACTATAACAGGGTTTCAAAAAGAGCTAGATAAATTCATGGAGGTTAGGTCCATTAATGGCTATTAACCAGGATGGGTAAAGAATGCCCCTAGCTTCTGTTTGTCAGATGCTGGAGTTGGATGGCAGGAGAGAGAGTGCTTGATTGTTACCTGTCAGGTCCACTCCCTCTGGGACACATGGCATTGGCCACTGTCAGCAGACAGGATACTGGGCTGGATGGACCTTTGGTCTGACTGAGTATGGTCATTCTTATGTTCTAGCTTTCTGTTCACTTAAATTGATTTCCATATACAGCAGAAACTAAAATGTGGAAATTAAATTACCTGGCTATAAAGTGCCAAAAATGTATCCATTTCTATATTCTCCAGGAGATCTTCCAGCACCACATTATTCCATTGTTCTTCTCTTAAACTGAAGGGAAAGAGGAAATTAATACACTTTGAACCTCCCTCATCTGACATTTGTAATCCAGCATGATTTTAGTTAGCCAGATGACCACTTCTCATGGATATGGCCAAGTTTCCTGTGGTCCCATAAAGTTTGCTTATAGCCACCTGTCCTGGCTCTCAGTGTTCTGTGTTGTCATTTAGCTGTAATTTACCCCTAAAGAGCCCACCCAGTAAACAGAAGTAGTGTTGGTAACACTGCTAAACAATATTGACCTCCAGTGGTCCAGCAAATTCTCTTCTTCAGGACTGGTCAGGCCTTGAGGGTGCCAGACTTAGAGAGGTTCAACCTGTATGATCTTCCCAGACACAGTCTGCCTATCATGATAAGAAATCAATTCATGTTCAAAAGTTATACATTCAGAAAACACCTTACTGGTATGGTTCACTAAAAGCTTTGTCTCAGATCTCTTTAAATAAATTAAGAACACCCCCCTTCTTCCCCTTTTCTCTAAGAGACAGATCCTGCTGTGTTACTGTCCAACAAATCTGACAATGACAGCAAGACATCTAATTGTGTTCTGCTGTGGCTGCATTGTCCCATCCACAAGGAGCAAGGGAATGAATAAATGTTGAATGGGAATGAGTAGGCTCCCACTGAAGACTTGGCATGGAGCTTGGCTGTTTTTAAAGTCAGGTTTCACAGCTGTCTGTCTCAGAGGCCGCTTCGAAACTTGCAAGTCCTTCTGGAAAATCAGGCCGTCTTCCAAAAGAGCAAGCGGAACATCCACACACAAAATACAATCTTTCAAATTCCTTTTGAAAGAATACAGTGCTTCTTCTGGAGTCCCTCTTCCTCTCCCAAATGAGGAAGAGCACCTTTTTCCAAAAGAGTCTTTTGGAAAAAAACTTGTGTAGATGCTCCCAGGGCCCTTTGTTTGAAAGAGCAGTCCTCATGGTGCTGGATATTTCGATCCCTAGCGGGGGCTGTGTCAACACTCTCTTTCAAAAGAGCAGATTGCTCTTTTGATCTGCTTTTTTGTGTGTGGATGTGCTCTTTTGAAAGAAGATATTCCAGAAGGTATCTTTCAAAACATCACTGTAGCGTAGATGCTGTCAAAGTGTTTATAGCCTTTAGCTGTATTTCCTAAGCTATCCGCATTTATGTCATGGGAACTGAGGCTCTGTTTGAGGGTGATTCTGAAGTGTTTATGTTGATAATTGTTCCTGCAGTTTCCGAGTTTCAGCTCATTAGAGTCGATAATTTTCAGCAGGTTATCTGCACCTATTCTGATAACATGGCCTGTCCATCTAAGATGAGCTTTAATAATCACTGCCTCAATGCTGACTGCTTGTTTTTACTCTTTCAGGGTTATTAACATTTGACACTTTAGCTTGCCAGCAGATCTGATGACGAGAGGGACATCTTGAGAATCTTATCAGAGCCTGTACAGCAGTCATGAATAGCACAGGGGAAACAGAAGAACAGTTCTGTCCCACACTTCATGACAAATCAAATCTATATCCAATGAAAGCAATCTTTTACTTCTAGAAGACTGTCACATCAGAGTTGGAAAATTAGTGAGACTTGGAAGTGGTGTATGAAGAAACAATATTCAGAAAAACGAACAGCAGCAGTCACCTGCTACTCAGAAAGTGTCCATAAATTACACAACTCAGCTCTGAAACATCTTCAACACATGCAAACAGCATATTCTCCTCTTCCACTGTGTCCTTTACAAAGGTCACATACACTACTTGTCAGGTTGTGAATCTTCTATGGCTACGAATTGCTGGAAAGGGGGAGCTCACTCAGCTATTTGTTTTCTTTTGTCCAGACCCAAACCTGAAGACCTGCTGCCTCCATCAAGTTTTCGAGGATTCAGCTAGATTACTCTACCCACTGTTTTATTAAAGGGCCAGCTGACAGGTTTGCTTAGCTTTCTGTCAGGAAACTGGAGGGAAGGTAATGAGATACCTACCCACATTTCTGTCCACCCCTTTCCCCCAGGCCCCCGAACGTCTTCTGCACCAAAACACAAACTTTCTTCTAGACCCTGCTGTAGATCAGCCATTTAAAAATTAAAACAATTCTGAGGCTTCAGGTACACCAGACTGCTAGGCACCCAATCTGAAATCCTTCACCAGGAAGGCAGAGGGCGCTGTTTGAAGCCTGTTGATGCTATTCTTTACAAATCAGTCTAAGGCAGGGAGCACAAAGTGGGCCGGGGTGGAAAATTTCAAAAAAGGGGGTGCAGGGTGATCTGCCTCCCCCGCTCCCATGGCTGCTGTTGGCTCCCCAGGGCTCCTCTGTTCTCTGCCCCTCCTATATGCCCAGCCCTGCCCCCTCCTTCCCAGCACAGCCACAGGCAAGCAGAGCTGGCCAGCTGTGTGCGAGTGGTTGCATCTGCTGCTCCATGTGAAACCTGAGCTCCCTGCCTGCAGCCATACCCCACCTCCCGGGGAAGCCAGGCAGAGGGTACGGGAAGGCTGCTGCTGAGCAGCCCGTGACTCACTCCAGAGGCAGTGAGGGAGGAGGGCCAGCCATGCGTACGGGAGCTGCGCTACTCTGCTCCTGCCTTGTCCTGCCCCGCCCCCACTGCTGGTTCCCCAGCCTGGGGAGGGAGCCTTGAACTTTGCGGCCAACTCTGCCTGGGCTTCTCTGGATGACCTGTGAGGAGACGCTGGGGGGAGCAGGTGCCAAAGCTAAGCGGGCTGGGGGGAGCACGGAAGGGGTGTGTAGCAGTTCAGTCAGCAGGAGCAGGGGGTGAGCCCCCGTTGTGCCTGGGGGAGCATGTGAGGGGCCCTGGCTGGTCCGGTCCCTACGAAAGGCAGGAGCAGGAGTTTGCCTTAAGCTTCAGTTAGGCATGGCGCTAAGGAGACTTGCCTGCAGTGCGAGCCCACTGCATGCAATGCCCATAACATCCTAGTGCAGAGGTGCGCCAAGGCGGGAGAAATGACATTTCATAAGGGGGAGCAGCGCAATCGGCCTGCCTCCCCTACAGCCTCTGGTGCCTCCACCCACCGCCACCGCGGGAGCACGGCGCGTCACTTCAGGGAGACGGCCGCTCACTTCTGGGGACATTGGGAGCCCCTGCGAATTACAGGGACAAAAAGTGGGGCCCAATGCAAAAAGTTTGCTCAGCCCTAGTCTAAGTGACACCTACTTAGTAAAGCAAAGCTGTCTCTAAGTACAGCATGAAACTCGAGGCACATGCCTGTCTGGCAATGTCTGTCATTGTATTGTTTAGTCTACTAAATCTTCTGCAGTTTGCAATGTGACACTTTAGGAAATCTCCACATTAAAAGATACAAACTTTCACGTTTTTGTTGCTGAGACGTCTTTGCTTTAAAACAGGCCATTAGTATGACTGTAACTAAGAAATGATCTCTTTCACTAGTACAGTCTGTAGAGCTAAGCCACGCTGATCACAGAAAAGTAAATTTAAGGTGCAGCAAAATGGATGCCGGGTGGAGGAGGAACTGACATCCAAGTAGTTTGCATTAATTGGAAATGTCTCCCCAAAGACCATGGCTTCCCAGCATTCCTACTTTGTGTTCTTGAGCCTGAGAATGCTGGAACCAACCCTGGTCTCTTGCTTGACATTGTGGACGTAATAGTGTTTGGGGTCCCCAAGCGCTGCACCCCATCCGCAGCCCGAAGTAGCTCTCACTTGGCAGGTAGAACAGGCAGTTTATTCATTGACAGAGACATAGCATAGTACAGAGGTGTTAGTACAGCAGCCAGGAACAGTCATTCCAATGCATCTCACAAAGGAAAGGCCTGAGGGCAGCCCCCCAAGCCAGGGCCTTGGTTCCCCCCGCTTTGTTCCTCTCCTCCAGACTAGGCTAACTGCCTTCCAATCCCCACATGCTAACTGCCCACCTCTAATTCCAAACCAACCGAGCTCCACTCTGCTCTTTGTTCAGGGCCAGAGGTGTTACCTGACATCTTAGGTTACAGCCAGCAGGGGGTCATCCCCAACCTGTGTGAGCTACTCAGCCTATCACTCTCCCCGCTCCCTCCCACTACATCATAGTGGAGTGTTTGCATTAGCCCACTCGTCTACTCCAAAAAGAGGAATTGTAAGGTAAGATGTTGAATTTCAAATACAATTCACAGCCAACATATTTATTATTACTGACTGGGTACATGGCAGTGGTGCCCAGAATTGCCAGCAGAGTAGCGAGTTCTTTGTGAAGACAAACCCCTGCCCAGAAGAGTATACAGAGTGAATTTTCAGCTTGCTGTTTCCATGCAGTACATTGCAAATCATCTTCAGAGAATGTAATGACTAGGATAATGTACCAAAAAGGCAGTCATACTACTACCAAAAAGCCTTACCTTTGCCAATGCAGATTTACTAATTGCTTGCACTTATTCAATGCCTGATACAACAGGGTAGACACCTGCCGGTCTGCATGAATTTCCACAGCTTCATCTGAAAGTCCTAGTCCATCTCGAGTCCATCTCTGCCTATGCAGCAGGTGCTGCTGCTGAGCCATCTCCTGATGCAACATTTCATATTCCAACTTTCTGTCAAGTTCTTCAATCTCCTAGAGTTTGAAAACGAACAATGATAACAGCAATTCACAATTCATCTTGGATGAACAATTTTTATTTGGAGTCAAGAAAAAGATGGTATCATTGGCTTGCAATATTACTTTATTCTGTTCTCATTCTTTCCAATCACTTGTGACCATTGCACTTTCCAGTTCATCGTGATGGCTTCAGAAAACATAACTAGTATGCAATGGAGATCAGAAGAATTCTTCAACGTATCAGTAAATCTTTGCTGAGCTAAAGAGCAATGCTGTCTGAAACCTTCCAATGTAGGGGGCTCTTGGACTGTACAATATCCATATGAGCAGAATTGAAACATCAGATGCTACCTTATTTATAAGTGGTGTAAAGTTACTGAAATACGTGAGAAATTGATGCAGACAGTTTTCACTGGATACTGAATCAAGGACTAATATTAAATAGGTTTCAAATGGAAAAATATTGACTACTACTCCTCTGTGAAATCAGAACAATCTCTCTCCAGTCAAACAAGAGCCCTTCTTAGAAATTATTCTAGGGTGCCTAGTATAATAGCATCATTTTAAAAATCCTTGTTTTAAGTGCACCATTAGTATGCCAGACTGGACAGCTATGTGGTTAAATCATTAGACCAGGGCTCAGGAAGTGGGGTTCAATTCTAGTTCTGTCACAGACCTCTTTTTTGACCATGGCCAAGTCACTTAACACTTCTGTTATCCACATGTAAACTGGAGAAGATAAGTATTTCCTTTCCATTACCATTTCCTGTCTTTCTCTACAAGATCATGAGGACAAGGACTGTCCCTTACTAGAAGTCTATATGCATCACTTAATACAACTGGGCCCCACGCACTCCCATAACACAAATAATGAATGTAGACTAACCCCCAGCACGGGAAATAAAAACCATGCAATCTGTAGACAGGTTAATGAAGTTAACATACAGGTAACCATTAATTCATTCACATCAGAAGAGAGTTACAAGCTATCAAGTGATCTGGTGTTGGTGTTTCTAAATTAACAGGTTTCTGAGACCGTAAACAATGCAGCAACAGGCAGGGAAGTTTATTCAGCAGCAGACAGTCTATATGAACCAAGTAAAATAGGTAGCATAAGCACAAGTCGTAACAAACAAGACTTCTCCAATCTAGAGCTCACCCGATTCTCACAGACTGAGTGAGAACTAAGGGCTGTCCCTCCCTCTCTTTAATGTGTCTCCAGCTGCCCTGTTTTTACCCTTCCCTCTGGACACCTGTGCAAGTAATGGGAAGGTGGAGTTAACTCTTTGTCTATTGAGACCCTGCTAGCATCTCTGCATCCTATTTCAGTGATATAAGAGTCACTTGTATTTTTGCAATGTTTATGTTAGGGTTGCCAGACATCCCGCAATGTGCGGGACAGTCCCAAATTTCCTCGACAAATCCTGCATCACACATTTACGTACAAATGTCCCTCTGGACATATGTGTAAATGGGGGATGCAGGACATATCTGAGAAATTCCATCCTGTGGCTGGGGCTGCCGGCAGGGGCTCAGGCCCAGTCCTCTCCCAGCTGCAGGGCTGCATGGTCCCCTGCCCCCAGCTGGGGTCCCATAGCTGGGGCTGCTGGCAGGGACTCCCACCACATCTGGCTCCCAGATGAAGGGCTGAAGGGTCCCTCCACCCCACCTCACCTCATCCCACTCCTCTGGCCATGAAGCCCACAGCTGGGGCTGCCAACGGGGTACTTGCCCCAGACAGCTCCCAACCACAGGCCCCTGCTCCTCCCCATTTTTGCAAAACTTATGTGGGACAGGCAGCCCTGGCTGGGGATCCCATGGGTGAGACTGCCTGTCCCACATAAGTGTTCCAAAAATCTGACAATCCAAGGCCTTCAGGCTATGTTTACACTAGCCCAAAACTTGGAAATGGCCATATTCAGCGCCTCATTAGAAGGCCAGCAGCCGCAGCACTTCAAAATTGACGCGGTTTGCTGCCACGCAGCTCGTCCAGACGGGGCTCCTTTTCAAAAGGAGTCCACCAACTTCAAAATCACCTGATTGGAATAAAGGGATTTCGAAGTTTCTGGGTTCCTTTTGAGAAGGACCCCCATCTGGACAAGCCGCGCGGCGGCAAGCTGCGTCAATTTCGAAGTGCTGCGGCTGCCAGTATTCTAATGAGGCGCTGAATATGTATTTCAGCACTTCATTAGTAAACTTTGAAATGGCCATTTGCATGGCCATTTTGAAGTTTTGGCCTAGTGTAGACACAGCCTCAGGGTCCCAGTCAAAGATGAGGACTCCATTGTCGTGGGGGCTGTACAGTCAGACAACAAAAAGGGAACCCCTCTCCAAAGAGTTTCCTATATAATACAAGAGACACCAGATGGACACAGACAAAGGCCCCTGGAAAAATACAAGGAAGCAACGAGAGTTCATTGGGCAGCCTGACAGGCAGCAGGCTCTGCACTCTGGTAGCCTAACTGTTGTCAACATTCTTGTAAGCCTCATGGCAAGGATTTTAACACAGGCAGTAAACCAAAATTAAATTACTTGTAATGCTCTATCTACCTGGATCTTATTTCCTTTTGTCACCGTGGATCGCTATTGCCCTTTTAATACAATGTTTCATCACACAAACTCAGAACATTGAGTTTAAACTAACATACTGTCACTTTAAGAAAGGCTCTCCAGTGAGGACTTTATTACATTTTAAGAAAGAGCTCTCACAGCGATGATGTGTTCTAGCAAAAAGGTTTAACTTTTAGAAGCCCATTCTGTTTGTTCTACTTGAGCGCTTTCCCAATTCCTACTTAGACAGTCACAAAAGGGAGACAAACAAATACACTCTTCCTTGTGAATACACAGCACAGAACTGAAAAAAACATCCCCACTGGACTCTGAAACTGCAGCCTGCCAAACCCGTACAAAAAAATGTGACAAAGAGAAGCAAAAGCTTTTTCTGAAGATTGTTATTTAAACTGTGTGCACACGCTTGGAGTCTGGGGGACGGCGAGAGATTGGGTATATTCGGTATGCACAATAACTCAAATTTATGGTATAGCTGTGCAATTTATCACAGAGCTCTAACTGCTATAAAGGGGACAAACTTTGCAAGCTGGTTACGAATGCTGTTTACCAGTCTTCTCTTAAAGTTATCCCCTTGCCCTTTATTGTTTACTCAAGGTAATGTGATGCTAATTATTCATTAAAAATTACTTTGTCTATCAAGGGAGGCTGTGATATCAGTTGGGACAACTTGGTGCTATGATAATAAAAATAAATATCTTTCTAGCTATAATATTCATATCCTCTATTTAAACAGAATTGAAACTTTCTATCAGATTTTTTTCCACATAAAGCTGTCATATATGTGCACACAGACACACACCCAGCCAACACGAGGCAAAGCTATAGAAATAATGGGCCAAATTTTTAACTGGTATAAATCTTAATAGTTTGCTTGCAGTCAATGAAGTGACACCAGCTCATGATCCGGCCTAAGAAGTATTTTACCATTTTCAGCACTTACAGGACTGTGTGCCTCTAAAATCTGGGTGCCCTCTGATTCTGACAGTGTTTTTGATGTGCTCAGTTCTTCCAGAAGCAAAGCTTGTACACTTATGACAGCAGTGTATATCTCCCATGTTTTGGACTTCTTATTGGTCTTTTGGAACTGCAAAACAGCAATACGCTCTCCAAGTTTATTCTCCTGAGAATGCAACTGATGTTCCTTTTCTTGAAGCAACTCATTATGAACCTGGAAAATAATGAAATACCAAATGTAAGGATTAATGAAAACCTGAGAAGAATTTTCAGGGATTTTAAAAATTTACAATTATCTGGCTGCCACACACGACTGAGATAAAATACAAGCAAATTATCTGGTGCGGGGGAAAGAGGAAGAGAACAGTCATTGCTTGTACATTACTCAACGCTGAAATATTGATTCTATTTAAAATATTTGTTTTCTCTCCAACAAAATTCAGATTTCCTAGTTACAATACTCACACAATGCAGTATGTCCTAGATGACGTTGCCCCAGAATTCCTATAAATTCCACAATTCACTCCACTTAGCAAAACAATGAATATGCTGAAGTCTCATTATTAAAGGAAAATGACATTTTTTAAGAACACTACTGTAGTTTGAAACTTCTACTGTTTCTATTCCTGTGTAGGACTGTGCTCCCCTGTGGTCTCCCTGTCTCTTGTCTTAAAGTTCAACTGTAAGCTTTCTTGGAAGAAACTGTGCTACTGTGGAACAAATACTAAAAACAACTAGTATGTACTGCAGAATGGGAGAATCATAGGAGACATCTCAGAAACTTCAGTGTGTTATGGATAAGCTTATTACCCCCAGTGATTATGGTATCTGACTGTAGCTACATCTGGGACATGGAAGGTAATTACGCTCTTCTGTATGCATTCATTAGCTTGTGTCTTCTCTTTTACAGAACCTTGTGAGATGGGATCTTTAGTTCCCTTGACATTGATCCAGTGCTCATTACAGTTACACTCATCCCTCGTTAAATGGAGTACTTCATTTACGAGTACTTGCTTAAACGAGGGATACACTTACCTACCTTAGTTCACTCTAGGAGTGAACTTCCCCTGCTCATATGAGCCTTACCCCCACCCCAGCTCCAACCCCCTAGTCTGACCTCTCCCCCCCGCCAGCCCTGCAGCCCCAACCCACTGCAGCCTGACCCCCCTGTCGGCCCCGCAGCCTGACACCCCACTGCAGCCTGCACTCCTGTGGCCCCGCATCCCCAAAGTGCAGCAGCCTGATGCCCCTTCTGGCCCCGCAGCCAGACACCCCCCGCCACCTGACACCCTCCCTGTAGCCCTAAACTGTGGCAGCCAGACCCTCTTACTGGCCCCACAGCCTGAACACCCCCCCGCCACCTGTACCCCCGGGGACCCCACAGCCTGACCCCTCTGTGGACCCCACAGACTGAGCTCACAGCCACCTGTATGCTCCACAGCCCTGTGGCCAGAATCCCCATGGCTGACTGTACCCCCTCACGGCCAGACCACTCCGCGGCCGCCTGTACCCCCCGCGGCCCCATGGCCAGACCACCCGCCCCCCGCCACCTGTAACCCCTGTGGCCAGACCCTGGCCCCACTGCCAGTAAACCCTGTGGCAAGACCCCCCTGCGGCTGCCTGTACCCCCTCACAGCCCGACCCCCTCTGCCACCTGTAACCCCCATGGCCAGGCCCCCCTGTGGCCGACCGTACCGCTCTGCGGCCACCTGTAATCCCTGCAGCCCCACGGCCAGACCCCCACCATCACCTGTAACCCCTGTGGCCAGATCCCCTGCCTCCGACTGTAACCCTGGCAGCCTGACCCCCTGCAGGCCCTGCGGCTGCAAACCGCAGCTGCCAGAGCCCCTTACCGGCCCGCAGCCAGACCCGCCCCTGCCCATGACCCCCCCCCACCTGCCACCACCTTTTAGCCCTCACAGCCCTAAACTACTCCCAGACTTCCCAGACTTTAACCCTCCCCAACCCAAGGTTCACTCACCTTTCAAAAGCAGTGCCACCTGCTGCCATGCCTTCCCCCAGCTGGAAGCCCTAGGAACTAATCAGAGACTTTTACATGTAATTTAATAGGAATTTAGTGTGCCTCTTACAAGTTTCTGCCCACGAGCAGAAAGTCAGGAACCAATTGCTTTGGTAAAGCGAGGGATGAGTGTACTTCTCTCCTATGTTTGCTTCACTTGAGACTTAAAAATCTCTGTATGGCTGTGTCTACGCTAGCCCAAAACTTCGAAATGGCCATGCAAATGGCCATTTCGAAGTTTACTAATGAAGTGCTGAAATACATATTCAGCGCTTCATTAGCATGCGGGTGGCCGCGGCACTTCGAAATTGATGCGGCTTGCTGCCATGCGGCTCGTCCCAACAGGGCTCCTTTTCGAAAGGACCCCACCTACTTCGAAGTCCCCTTATTCCCATCTGCTCATAGGAATACGGAGACTTCGAAGTAGGCAGGGTCCTTTCAAAAAGGAGCTGCGTCAATTTCGAAGTGCAGTGGCCACCCGCATGCTAATGAAGCGCTGAATAGGTATTTCAGCGCTTCATTAGTAAACTTCGACATGGCCATTTGCATGGCCATTTCAAAGTTTTGGGCTAGTGTAGACATGGCCTATATGTCACAGGGCAAACAGGGAGAAAAAAGATCCAATGCCTAGTAAAAAGTATGTCAGATGAGCTCTTTCCTCATCTAGCACTCGAATTCAGAAAACACCCAAGTTTAATAGAAAGCCTGGGTACTGAATTCTGTCCTAATCTGTTGAGTTTATTTTTACCTCCAGCCCATCCTCCTCTTCCTCCAAGGGCATAATTACCGATTTGAAGTGCTGTAAGAGTCTAAGATGTAAGACATCATAAAAGTTTGGGGTTATAAAATATTAAAGTTATTATGGTGGTCGAACAATGAAAAAGTTAATTGCAATTAATTCCACAGTTAAAAACAATCACAATTAATCACACTGTTAATAGTGCCATTTATTTAAATACTTTGTATGTTTTCTGCATTTTCATATACATTGGTTTCAATCACTATGCAGAATACAAAGTGAACAGTGCCCATTTTATTTTTTATTACAAATATTTGCATTAAAAATAAATAGCATGGCTTAATTTACCTAATACAAATACTGCAGTGGCAGATGCACTGAAGATTTATATATCCCTTCTTGTTTCAACTATCATTCCAGAAAACATGCATCTATGCTGATGACAGGATCTGCTTGATAAGAATCCAAAGCAGCGTGGACCAACACATGTTCATTTTCATCATCTGAGTCAGATGCCACCATCCGAAGCACTTACTTTTTGGTCATTCAGGTTTTGTATTTTCTACTTTGGAGCCTTGATCTTTTAAGACTACTGGAAGCCTTCATGACACCTCATCCCTCTCAAATTCTAGAAGGCACTTGAGATTCTTAAACCCTCTGTTGAGGACAGTTACTATCTTTCAGAATCACACATTAGCATCATCTTTGTGTTCTGCCAAATCTGCAGTGACAGTGTGCTTAAAATGAACATGTGCTGAATCATCACCCGAGACTACTATAACACAAAATATATAGCAGAATGCAGGTAAAACAGAGAAGGAGATATACAATTCTCTTCCAGGGATTTCAGTAACAAATATAATTAATGCTTTATTTTTAATGAGCATTGTCAGCCCAGAAGCTTGTCCTCTGGAATGGTGGCCTAAGCATGAAGGGGCATATGAATATTTCGCACATCTGCCACATACACACCTTGCAATGGCAGCTATAAGAGTCCTGTGCAAACACTTGCTCTCATGTTCAGATAACATTGCAAATAAGAAGCAGGCAGCAGCATCTGCCAAAATGTAAACTAACTGGTTTGTGTTGGTGACTGGCTGAACAAGAAGTAGGACTGAGTGGAATTGCAGGCTCTACAGTTTTACCTTGTTATATTTTTAATACACTTATGTAATAAAAAGCTACATTTGTAACTTGCATTTTCACGATAAAGAGGTTGCACAAGAGTACTTGTCTGAGGTGAACAGAAAAATACCATTTCTTTTACTGTTTTAACAGTATAAATATTTCTAATCAATTCTATTGTTTAAAAGTGTGATTAAAACTTCAATTATGATTATTTTTAAGTGTGATTAATTTATTGAGTTAATTGAATAAGTTAATTGTGATTAATTGATAGTTTTGATGGCTATATTTCAAAGAAATTTTTTTAAGTTAGTTAATTCCGTGTTGTTCAAATCAATATAAATTCTTCCTTCTCCCCAGTAACACACTTTGGCTAGTGAGCCCACCATTCATGGTGATGGTAATGAGAATTGTGTGTTCAAATGCAAAGGGATCTATGGGCCTGATTCTCAACTGGTGTACACCGGTATAGTCTGAAGCCTTGACCTGAAGTCAATGGTAACTTCAATAATTTACACCAGCTGAGGATCTGGCTTTAAATCCCTATTTACCTCTCCACTAATGGACACAGACAGTGCATAGTTATTCCCAAACCTTATAACAATATCATTTGTCTATTTATGCTAATCAGAATTATATGAAACAATATAACCCATTCATCTTTTAAAATAATTTGGCAGACTGTCACAAGGTTTTTCAGACCCCTAAAGTGACACACAGGTACTGTGATACACATTAATTTTTCTCTGGCATTATTATTGACAAGACTGCTATCAAGAGTGAATTGCATACCATTCAAATTTTGTTATCCAATATATAAAGCTAAATTCAAAATGTGATTTGCAATCAAATCTTATTCAAGAAGGTTCGCATGACGTTACCTAAAATTTCCACCTAACTGCATGTCCTTGAACACAAGAGGAAGAAAGTTACCTACAGAAATTCTTCTGACCATCACCAAGCAAGCTTCATGCTACCAAGCCCTACTAAGGAGGCAAGGTACATGCAAAATGTACATTATAGATATTATATGCATAATTCTGCCTTAACTGACACAAAATGTATCATAATGTATTGTTATTCAATATAAATCTCCAACTTAAATAATCAAACAAAGCACACATGGGGAAAAATATCTGGAAGATATTAAATTGTCTCTTCCAGCCTTGCAAAAAACTATGGATTCTGCAGCCTATAGCTAGTGACCCAAACATGAAAAAAGACCCAAAGTGAAAGCTGCTTTCGT
Source organism: Carettochelys insculpta (assembly GCF_033958435.1). Classification (NCBI taxonomy): domain Eukaryota; kingdom Metazoa; phylum Chordata; order Testudines; family Carettochelyidae; genus Carettochelys; species Carettochelys insculpta. The sequence goes on along the minus strand of NC_134140.1, from coordinate 25,389,717 downwards.
AATTTCACAATACTGTGAAATTTATGATAGCCCCCATTTTGATGGTCACGTGGGATTACATATAAACTATAAACATATAAATCTAGACTACCAAGGAAATTTACTTAGAAATAAACTGACTGGCTATGGTGATAGAGTTGTCTACTCCGTGCTTTCATTGACTTGCGAATGTTGATGTTCTTCATTAAAGATCCAGCTCCTGGAACCCAGTGATTACATAGGAATCCCAGTTTTCAGTAAAATAAGACAAATTTAAATCCTCATGGCTGTGGAGAAAAGCTTGAAAGTTTACCACAAGGAAACCAAAAGGGACACAACATTTGTTACTATAAACTGCATTATTTTGGTGCCCAGTCTATGATTTTAAATGAATGTGCTGGTCCTCTTTATTGATGCCCTATATTCAGTTTGCCATATGCTTCCACAGCAGGAATAAAGAAGAATTGTTTCATGATACTTTTCCCCAACCATGCAGTCAACACTTCTGTGCCTGTGTGAATCTCAAGATCAGACAGTTTTGCAAAGGGACATTTGGAGTGGGTCAGACTGGGTTACAATGGCACAGAATCAGCTCAACATATAGGAGAAATTGCTGAGCTGCACAAAAGTGCCTTTACAAAACTGAAACACTTAAAAAGAAAACAAAATATAACCACAACTAGGCCTCAGGACTGGCAGAGGGAGAAGTCTTTTAGAGAGCCCAAATACTCCTTTTTTGAGGAAGAGGAGTCCAAGAGGATGTTAAACGCCTTTGCTGTCCACGTAGAGTACATATACATGCAATAAAAAGCCCAGCCACATGGCCGCAACTGACCCAGGTCAATTGATTTGGGCTCACTGAGCTATAAAATTGAAGTGTAGATACTTGGACTTGAGCTTGGAGCCTGGTCTCTCCAATCCTGAGGGCTGGAGGGAGGCATGGGAGAATCCCACATCTACACTGCTGATTTGTAGTCCTGAAGCTCAAGCTCCACAATGCAGAGTCAGCTGACCCCAGTTTCAGGATCACTGAGTTTTTTTAATCACAGTGAAGAGGTACCCTAAAGCATACAGGATGGGATGTGGGCCTGTCTCCTGTAGAAGAGGACTGGACCAGGACACTGGAGGAAGTTATTAGACTTACTTCAGACAGGACTTGACCACCAAGGACAATCCAGTTTGTTGAGTGCTCTGGGCTGAAGAGAACTGATGTGAACCTGCAGATCACGTCCACTGGTATAGAAGGCCCAGCACCCCCTGCATATTCTCAGCATCTTCCTGGCAGAGCGAGGATCTGCTGGCTGAGAACAATTGTGGCAGACTCCCGAAATTGCTGAACTGCACAAAAGCGCCTGGCGGTCTGAGAGCTGCTTACACATGTTGCATGCATTATGTGGGTTTGTTTTCTGCTGATCTGTTTGACTGTCGCTGACATAGTGGAGGAGGGAAGTAGAAGAAATTAGGGAACAATCTCTCTCCACCCCAAACCTTCCCAACTTTTCCTTTTGTACATGAAAGATGATAATGGGGGGAAGAGTAAGTGGGAAAAATACTAAATCACTATTGCTCTCAAATTAATCTTGCAAAGCCAGAATAGTAAAGGATAATGCAGGACTGAGGAGCAACTGGTTTTGAATAGTTACTGGTAGAAAAAGAAAACTAAGGGGGAAGAGGTATGGGCAAACCTTGGAGCCCTACGGACAAATCTGAGCTGCCTGTAGTATCTGGAGAACAGCCAAGGATCTCAGCCCGTTTCTCATGTTTATCTCTTAGTTTGTATAAGGAAGGATTCTAACTACAGGAAAGTCTGTATACACTTTTGCAAAAAAGGTAAGAAACCTGTTAAAATGGAATTGAGGACCTTTGTTCTCTGTGCATTGCTTTCCATTGAAATGCTAATAACTCCACCACTTCTTTCATATCCTCACAATTCAGCAGTTCATGAGCATTAAGAGATTTATACTTAACTCCAGTGGCACTGATAGGAAATCAAATAAAGAGAAACTTCTGCAGAACATCATGCAAATCAGGACTTTGATTTAGATTATACAAGACAGCCAATTCCACCATGAATCAGAATATTTTTAGCATGTCAAAGTGAACTTCTTTTCAAAATGTTATTTCAAGATACTCTTATGAACTAGCTATGTAAGAAAAGCCTGGACTGCGCCTCGCTTCAATACTGAACAAAATTAAACACACACACTCACACACAAAAACCCAACATTCTTTTCCCTAAGTGTGTCTCCACTGCAGTCAAACCTGTAGTGACGGCAAATATAGAGAGCTCTGATGTAATTAGCTCAAATAGCAGGTAAGCCCACAGCAGCATGGGTTGCCCCATGGACTGGGTTTGTAAACTTGAGCAGCTAAACTGTGCTACTGCAGCTTTACAGCTCTCTGTGTCCATGCTAGTGAGATCAAAATTAACTTGGGTGTGTGATATAAATTAAGGCCAGAAGGGACCATTACACCCTGTAGTCTGACCACCTGTATGTCACCATCCAGCACCTGCACACTAACCCAACAACTGAAATGAAACCAAAGTATTACAACTCACAGGAAAGTAGACTATGATGCCACACACAGAGAACAGGAGAGGGTCAGGTGCACCAGAAGCCAAGGCTCCAGCAGTGGCAGGGAAAGGATTACGTGAGAGATACCCAGATAAGCCTGGCAAGTGACCCACACTCCTGCGTGGAAGAGGGAAGCACAAACACCCCAAGCTAACTTTGGAGAAAATTCCTTCTTGACCTTACCTATGGTTCTCAATTAGACCCTGAACATGTGAGGAAGAACCAGCCAGGCAAGATCCTCAGAAAGAGGCTTAGTGGCACCCTACAGGCCTGTCCCTTCCTATGCATTGTTTCCATACCTGGCTTTCACCAGATGCTTCAGCAGAAGGAGAGAAAAGAGACTCGCCCAATAAATGGTAGGCGGGTGGGTGGGTTGGTTGGGAGGAATTAACCTTCCTCACACCTGCAGGCTTGACTTGATTTAAACCATTGTACTCCGGGCGGAGCATAGGTCATCTAAATCTCTCCTCCACTTCACTCTGTTCCAGGACAAAACTTCTAGCTGACTTCGAGGGTACCCCAGTTGTTGTCTTTTAATTTCAGGAGCTCTCCTCCACATTGTCCGACATCCTCCACTTTTGCATTTTCCTTGCAGGCAGGCAAGGCTGCCTGATTGTGTCCATCTTGTCTCACAAATGCCCCAAACTGGAAGCTTGTACTGTTTCATCTCCACGGCTAACTGTGCTGTCTTCCCTGCTTGATACATGGTCCAAACATTCCATATACCAAACTGGGAGGTCATCCTGGGTGACAGAAGGGTCATCTGCGGAGCAGCTTCCTTTGTGCTTTCCATACTATGCTTCATATTCAATCTGTGTGGATTGCCAACTCCTCCCAAGACTTGTGTAGTTGTAGGTTTCTTTGCAAATGTTTCTGTAACTTTTGATTTTTACAGATAGAGTTGTTAACCACTCTGGCTTGTACCTCAGAAACAGGTGATCCAAATTTGTCTGGTCTCTACCTTTGGACCTGTCCTGTTCAGGCAACCCTTTCAGGAGCCGAAGCTTCAGCTGGCATAGCTCTTGGGTCTCACCACAACAAGGAATGGACCCAGAAACTCCGAAGCATGAGCTTTAGGAACCGGATATAAACCACATGTAGAACCCTGCTCCCTCCCATCACGAATTACCACACCACACAATTACACTCAGCTCTCTCTGAAAACAATTAAAGTTATTTGCCAACTCCTATTGGGAGCCTGTTCAGGAACTTCACCCCCGATGGATAGAAACTTCTAATTTCCAGCCAGAAATTATTCAAGCCCAGTTTATATCCATTTCTTCTTGTGACAGAATTGTCTTTTAGCTTAAAGATTTTCAGCCAATTTGGTATTTAACCCTCTCTGCAATGTATTTATAGAAAGTGATCATATCCTACCTCAGTCTTTTTTTTTTTTTGTTTGGCTAAACAAAGCCACACTCACACAGTCTCCTTTTAACAAATAAACCATCAATTCCTCTGATGATCCCAATAGCTCTTTTTTGTACCTGTTCCAGCTGAAATTCCTCTACTTTGAACATGTGTGACCAGAGCTGTACTCTATATTCCAAAGGAGCTCTTACTAGTTTCTACTACCATGTCATTAACTCTCTGTTATGGTTACAGAAAATGACTCATACATCCTAGGATTGCATTTGCCTTTTTCACAGCCAAATTCCATTGGTGATTCATAGTCATCCTGTGACTGTTTGACACAGCAGGTTTCTCTCCTCCACTGCTTCCAACTTGTGAGCCCCACTTTGCAGCAGAATTTTTTACTATTAGATCTGAAGCGCATGATCTTGCACATTGTACAATGGAATTTCATTCCATTTCTGCAACTCCGGTCTTCAAGGTCATCCATATCTTCCTGTATACTTTGTCCCCATGTCTATTGACAGTGTCTCCCACCTTAGCATCATCAGCAAATTTCAATTTTTGTGCCAAGGTCAGTAACAAAAATATCAAATAAGACTGGTCCAAAGACCAGTGACTAGAATCCCTTGAGGAATTCCAAGTAACTTCCCTCCAGTCTGAGTCAGTGTCTCATCTCTGATTACATGGTATCTACTCTTAGCCTAAGCATAGTGACTTGCAATGGGCTAAGTCTTTGATGGAAAGGATGCCGGAGGCAGTGCTATACTGTTCACGGTAAGCTTTGGTATTGCAGTACATCAAAGCATTTCCAAAGTGACTCATGATTTTGGGTGCTCAGCATGAGGCCAGAGGTGAAATCGTGGAGCCACTAAAGTCAAAGACTCATGCATCTGATGAAGTGGCTCTTTGCCCATGAATGTTTATACTGCAAAATATGTTAGTCTACAATGTACCATAGGACTTTGTGTTGTTTTTGAAGATAGACTAACTTGGCTACATCTCTGATAAAGTTAGTGGGAAAACTCTCAAGTATAATTACAGACCAAGAAGTGGGAACTAGAGAAACAATAAGGGTCAGATTTTAAAAGGTATTTAGGTGCCTAAAGCAGATAGGTGCCTTCATACCTTTAAAAGCCTGGCCCTAAGTGACTTGGTCAAACCATGCAGGTAGCCCCGCTCATTCAGAGCAAGAAACTGAATGACCTGTTGTCTCTCGAATCATATGCCAGAAAGCCACCTGCTTCTATTTTGCCTTCCATGCAACATATCAAGCTGCCGTGAAATGATGCAGCTCCATTGACATAACTGAGCTACAAAAATTTATGTTAAGTTGGAGGATCTGACCCATTAGTTTCTTCAAACTTTTATATACATGTGCAGGATACTAACCACCAAACTGCATTTTATTTTTGCTTAAATGAGGAAAAAAAAAACATTCTTGAAACACAAATTGTTTCATACAGTACACAAGCAGTCATTTTAGAGGGGTCTCTGTGGTCTTCCAAAAAGGTTTACAGTATATCTGTAAAAAGCTACACAAAAATTATTATGACAGATGTATGAACAGAAAAGGAGTAACAGGAAGCTCACTTTTAGATGTAGGATTTAATGAATTAAACATGCATGTAGTCTGAAAATGAATGAATGAATAATGTGTGGTTGAGTGAGTAAATGACTGATCACCATCAGTACAGGTTTTAAACTCTTAAAATATTAAGATAAATAATGAATAAGCAAGAAAATACAGCTTGATAACTCCCATTTACTTTAAAGATGAGGCAGGATGTGGGCTTTCATAGCTGTGGAATTCAAAGGCAAAGAAAAGATGACAGACACTGGCAAAAATACACACAGTTTCATTGTAAGTTATTACAAGAATCTGATACTATGCAAAAGGCGTTTCAACATTTTAAGGTAGGGGTGAGGAGCCTTTTTTGGGTTGGGGGGGCCACACAAATGAGAGGCAACAAAACAAAAAAAACCCAAATAAAAAACCCATAGTGATGTAGCTCCTGACTGTAAGGGGGCCAGAGCTCTGGGGGCTAGGTGGGCGGGAGGGTGCAGGCAATACACATCTCATAGAGCTGGAAGGGACCTTGGGAGGTCATTACGTCCAGTCCTCTGCCCTCTTGGCACGACCAAACACCATCCCTTACAGATTTTTTTTAACCTATTTGCCCCAGACCCCTAAATGGCCTCACCAAGGATTCAACTCACAACCCTAGGTTTAGCAGGCCAATGCTCAAACCACAGAAGGCTGGGAGGGGTGGATAATCTGGGCAGTAGTGGGGTGCAGGAACAGATTTGGTTGGGGTCTGGATTGGAAGTCGGGTATGGAGCAAGCTGCTGGTGGGGGAGCTGCATGGGAGGGGTTGTAGGAGAGGTCTAGAGAGTGTGGTTTGGTGGGAGGGATGGTGCTGGAGGGTTTGGGGTCAGGGTCTAGAAAGGAGGGGTCGGGGGGATGAGAGGGTTTGGGGTGCAGGGTCTGGGAGGGAGAGGGCAGGAGCAGCATGTGGGTGGAAAATTCGGGTAGGAGAGAGGCTGCAGGAAAGGGGTGGGGGTTTGGATGGGAGGGGGTGCAGAAGCAGTCAGTTGGTGCAGGGTCTGGGTGACAGGGGTGCACTCTGAGCCCTCCCTGACTGCTCCTGGGCACTGCCCTTTGCTGCTCTGATTGGCCAGAATTCTGTCCAGAGAGGTGGGATGAAGCCTCCAGGCAGTGTTGCTGAGGCTCCTGTCATTCCCCTTCCTATTCCTCCCAGCTGGGGTTACAGCAGACAGTGGCAACCACTCCCTGCCATCAGGCTCACCAGGCCATTGGGCAATGCAGAGAAGCTGTGGTCTGTGTCCTAGCAGGGGAGGAGCCCCTGCTGGAAAGGATGGACCTAGAACAGCCGACTCTCAATGCCGTCTGAACCCCAGCACGTACCTCCTCCTCAACCCTCAGTGTTTTTCAACTGTAAGCGAAGAGGGACAGGAATTAATTTTTACTTTGTTTTTGTACAAAGCACATAGAGGTAAGAGCCAGACTCTACTATGAGAGAAAGTAGAATACCCCAATAAGCATAGTAGTGCTTACAGAGACACGAATGGTGCTGTAATTAGGATGCTAACATGGGATTTGGGTGATCTGTATTCACTATCCTGAGGCAAGTTCCATAATCTCTCCATCCCAGTTCCCCACACAGGTAAAACACAGGTAATAGTACTTCCACACCTCACAGAGCCAATGTGAAAATAAAAGCATTCGCCATTGTGTGGTGGGTGCTGAGATACTACAGTACAGGGTCATATGCATACCATAGATAGTTCATAGTCTGCTAAATGATTGCCTTATTGAGATTAGCTGCTTTTCATATATTTAAGATAGACCGTGTATTTTGTTTGGATACATTTCTTCTGCAGTCAGTATATCGCTATGGCTACACTAGAGAGTTTTGTCAACAAAATTGGGGTTTTGTCAACAAAACTCGCAGAGCATCTACACACAATGCATTTTGTTGACAGAAACTGTCAGCATACAAGCTGTGTAGACATTCCAAGGGGACATTTTGTCAACAGAGCAGGTGAAAAGAATGATCCACTTTTAAGTGTAGATGGAATCCTTTGACAGAAGTTTTGCTGGAGCATCTCTTCTGACAGTAACCTCTTTAGACAGATGCTTCTAGTGTAGACATAGCCTATATGTATATATACGAGGGAACCCAAGAGAGTAGGAAATTCGGATATGTGTAATACTTGGGTGGTTTGGCTTTAATGTGACACTAATATTTTGATGCACTAAATGTGCTTGATTTATGTGAGTTCTACAGACCTTTTAATCCTTTAACTGATGTAGAGAGTATTTGAATTTAGATACTGTACCAGGCTTACTCAGGAGCACTTTTGTTATGTGCTTGTCTTGTCTGCTTTTGGACTGAGATGCATATTAACTACCAAAGGCCATGCACCTCACTCCAAGAAGAAGAGTAGATTATTATTTTTTTTAAAATGGTCATATATTATAACAAGTGAACCAGAAATGTAACAATAAACTTTATCTTCTGCATATAACTAAAAATTCTGATTTTTCCTTATTCATTTGAGAGGAATAAGGGGATTTAAAAATGTGCAGGGTCCTGCTGAAAAGGACCCCCATGTAGCCGCGCTGAGCTGCACGCGTTCAAAAGCAGTGCTTTCGAAGTGCCGCAGCCAGAAGCTTGTGAATGCTGATGAGGTGCTGAATATTCAATTCAGCACCTCATTAGTATTCTTCGATTTGGCCATTATTATGGCCACTTCAAAGTTTTGGCCAAGTGTGGCCACAGACAAGAAAGGTGAAATATTTTACATATTTATGCATAAGACAGGCTCACAGACTTTAACGCTACAAGAGACCATCGCGATTATTTAGTTGGCGCTCCATGCCCCTCTACGTCTTGGTCTTGCATGCATTTATAAAAGCTTATTGTTATTTTGCAATTGTTGAGCATTCTTTACAGATCAACATTTACATTTACCTTGTTCAACTTTTCATCTGTAATTGGTTCTTCATAGATGCGAATTTTATCCTCCAAAGATTTTTTCAGAACATGTATCTTATTTCTATTCTTAGATCGTTGTTTTTTGACCTTGGGCTGTGGCTGTAAAAAGTCATCCTGTCATTAAATATTTTGAAAATGCAGATGATGTTACTATATATTATTATTATTATTACTATTATTTGTCGACTATTCCCCAGGAAATAAGACAAAATTGAAAACTGGACTTTCATGATGAAACGCATGTTCTAGCTATACTTTTAAGAGTCTCCATTTAGTAGTTTCTGACTAAGCTCCAGAATGTGCCCAACTTTTTCAATCACAGGTTTACATATTCACCCCTTCCATGAAAATGAGGTGCAACTGCCAAGTTGCATTATTGCAATTTCTTCTGATAACAGAGGGAAGATAACTTTTGGTTTTACATAAACATTTAGTGAATACTATATGCAATGACAACATAATTTTCCTCCTTTTTCCAAGCCATAAAAAGAACATGATATAGTCATTCAAAAAGTGAATTGTTTTCAAGTTGCACTGTATGAATCACAAATGACCCATAATAGTACTAAGGAGCATCTATTATGTAATCAAATTATTCTTGACCTTTGTATTCTTTTACAAGAATATAGACTAAGTATCATGTACTCAGGGAAAAGATAATATCTGTTCAACTGCCAGGCTCAGCAAAGTCCTTTTGCTTTTCAAAAACAGAGTTTTTTTTTAAATCATTAAAGTTTTGAATTAAGCTAATTTCTGGTGCAATTACCCTAACCTAGTTTACACATTAAGAAAACCACAATCAGGCTCAGAGCGGAGACACAGTACCTTTTGTTACAGTGTTATTACCTACAATTCATAGAAGAGACGTATCTTTTTTGTGGAAAAAGTTAAGGTACAGAATTAATCTGTTGTTTATAATATTCAACGCAATTAAAAATCTTCTGCACAAATGTAAATAGCAAACAGAAATATGTTACCCAATTATTCAATACATTTCTTGTGGGCACTGACCTGTAGTCGGAGTTGGGATAGCATCAGGTCCAGAAGAGCAGGAAGAGAATTAACAAAGATGAGAATGACATCCAAACAGCATCACATACCCTGGGTGTTACCCAGGAGTTGAGAGATCACTCTCTGAAAAATATCTCAGGAGCACACTAAGGCAGAAGGGAGCTGTTGGTAGCAATATCCCCAAATTATTTGCTGAAAAGTCAGTAACTACAAACTTTTCAGGTACTTGCCAATAACGGGATTGATAATCCATCACAAAAAATCTTGAATCCTCTTTCCCAGCAAGTCAACTGCTGAAGATTGGCAAATGAAACAGCGCATGGTTCTCCTGTTTATGAAGGTCCCTAAAAACTCCACTGTTAAATATTGCCACTCTTCTTGTATATGATCACAGTGAGTGAGATCAAATCCTTCCATCTCCCACATAATACCAAATCCTGTTTAGATCTTCTCCTTGCATACAGGAAGTATGAAATGTGCACCTAGTGCATATTTCCATTCTTCAAATCCACCTGCAGAGCATATGCATATCTCATGCAGCTTCTGAATGATATTTTACCTAACCTGTTCTCTTGTAGCCCAGTGGTTCTCAATTTTTTTCTTTCTCAGGTTCCCCTAACATGTTATAAAAACTCCATGGCTCACATGTGCTACAAGAACTGTACTTTTGCATATAGAAGTCCGGGCTGGCATTAGGGGGTAAGCAAGTAGAGCAACAGCCTGGGGCTCCATGCCACAGAGTGCCCCACAAAAATAAGCTCCCAAGCTTCACCTTCAGGTGATGGGGCAACAGTGTGGTGGGACTTTGGCTTTCTGCCCTGAGCCACAATGAGTCTAATGCTGGCCCTTCTTGTCCTAATTTCTGAAGCCTGCTTCCCCGCCCCTGCCCCCAGGAGCCTTGGACCCCTGGTATGCCTTTGTAGATGGCAGAGCATACAGCTTTTCCAGCTGTCTGCAAGACATACACATGTCAAACTTACAACCACTGTTGTCAAACAACTGTCCAGACTGAACTAACCCCAAGGGGAGAATATGACTCAGCACCTGCGTCCACCATTCACTTCCAGAGTGCCATTAATTTCCACAACAGAGGATACTAGCTCCAGTGTCTTGTCTTATCATACCAAAGGAAACATCGGTAAAGGTAGTCTTGTCTGGCTCCTCATTCACAGGCTTCCTGCCATTGTGAACCACTGTTGGGCAGCCAGGGGATTGGCCAAGTGACACATACCATCACGCCAGAAACAGTGAGGAGTTCGTAACTGTCACTGTTGAGGCCACAGTACAGGAGTAGGTTGCATCACAGGAGTCTGGGTGATGGTAACAGGAGCAGCAGCTGATGGTGTGACAGGAGACACACAGATAGCTGAGGTCTGTAAGGGCATGTCTACACTACAGAGTTATTCCGAAATAGCTTATTCGGGAGTTATTATTCCAAAATAAGGTATTCCAGACTTACACATCCACACTACAGGGAAGCCCCAAAATAAACAAAAACTTATTCTGAAACTGTGTGTCCAAACACAATAGAGTCTATTTCAGAGTACAGCCCTGTAAGCACAGAAAAGATAGAACACTGGATGCAAGTGCCTATGTCCACACAGCAACGTTATTTCGGAAGATGATATTCCAGAATATCTTTTTTCAAAATAGAGTCTATTCCCTGTCTATCCAGCCCCTACTCTAAAATATCTGTTTCAGAACTGGCACTATTCCTCATAGAACAAGGTTTACAGAATTCAAAATAAGCCATCCACAATATTGAAATTATGTCAAAATAGCAGTTTTACTCTACAGATGCTCACAAAGTTATTCGGAATTTATTCTGAAATAACTTGGTTATGTAGAGGCACCCTAACACAGAACCACCTTTATCCTGAGCCCTCACTCTTAACAGCTGTGCCAGGAAAAGTTAGTTCGCTTGCATCTTCAGCCAGTAATTTCATCTGGGTCGTCACTGGCTATGAGAACCAAAACAATAACTCAGAATGTGATCATCATAAAATCCATAAATGCACCATCCTTGGACCAGTCCTGCAAATGATATGCAAACTTCCAAAGGGTTTTGCTGGGCTGCTGGAGAGCTCAAAATTTTTTTTTCCTCTTTAACAGAACAGGATTTCCAAAGCCAGAAAACTTGTAGTGGTATTGCATAGCTGAATAAAAGAGGACTTGGGCTCCACGGGTCAATCATAAATATCAATGTTATCACAGCCTAAGCAGTCTGGATTACATAAGAGCATCAGAACTAGCCCTAGTTACTTTCTCCTCCAAAACACATGAAAAATGGCCTGGTTTGGAAAACCCATTCTAGAAAAAGAGGCATACAGTAAACATACACATCTGGGAAATCTAAAGGGTTCCTACCTGTTTGTCGTATATTGCTATGGTCTGCTCCACTTGGTGCAGCTCTGCATCCCTCCATGCTAACTGATATGCCTGGAGCAAAGCTCTTGCCCGTATCTTCCGCAAAGCTAAGTTATTGTCCAGTTGAGAATAGGAACAATGGAACTCTTGTCTCATTCTAAGGAACTCTTCTTCAGAAAACGAAAGGGGTAAACTTAAAAGTTTCCTGTTAAAAAACCAAAGCAAACACACACTGTTCTGTGATACAGGCAAACTGGCACAGAGTAAAGCAAAACAAAACACAACCACCCCTCCAAACTACCTTCAAAGATCCTAGGAGACAACAAAGTGTGTTCACCTTCCCAGGTGGCCAGATTCTCTGGATAGCAGGGTATTAGGTGGAAATGTGATTAAAAAAGGATTTTGAAAGAAATTAATTTTGATGTAATTTCTCACATAAAATTTAAAAAATTTGCAAACAAATCAAAATGAGTGATGGTCAGGGTACATTTGTGTTTGTGAAGTCTCATTGTTCTACGGGGAGATATTAGGGGGAAGTGTAAATAAATTTGAAAATGAGGGGGAGAAGGTATTGGTTTTTGACAAAAAAATTCATATGATGCAAAAATTTCCCATGAAGACTCTAATATAGTTCTAAACAAGTTTTTCCTTGGCTCACATTAGTGAAAATTTTGCAATAAGTTCTTCCCTGCATACTCATTTTCTTTTCTGAGGGCTTTATCCCAGAGTACACCCATGGACATCAATAGTGACTTGTCTCCTGCAAAGGACCCATAAAGAGCTAAAGGCCTCTGTGCCTTTCTTACCTATATGGGCCCATATAAGGACCATAAATGATGAATGTTGTTTGGCAACTTTTCATTTTCAATCACTATAAAAGCTGGAGTTTCTTAGATCCCCGTTTTTAAACATTTTTGTATCAGCTTTTTAAAACTGAAGAAATGCTAAAAATTACTAGAATTCTCTGTAACAATTTCAAAAGACTGTAGTGATAAGTAATAAATGAGAATGCTAATTATGGTCAAATCCCCATGAAAAGAAAATCAGCCAGCTGTCTGTTGGATGAATATGGATTTGTTATAAAAACTGATAGACTGCTCTCAGATTTAGTCTGTTTACTATCTGTTCTAAAGTTCATGTAACCCACTGACCACTAATCTGTGATATATATTTACCATAACGGTACATTGTAAATCAGTACAGTATTCTATATTTTGACATACTCACTGTCATCTCCCTAAACGGCTACAAACAGAATGCTCTCAGAAGCAGAGAGAATTAATTTTTATAAGACCATACTGATATTCCTTATTTTGGTGTGGATGTGCACACACATGTAATTCCAAGCTGATATACCGTATGCCACGTTTTTTAAGACACCGACCTTTTCCAACAAAGCTACTTGGTGGGAATAAAAATAATCTACTGTATATTCTAGATATTGTGTGTCCCCAGCCACCTGTCTTAGTCCGTTTCTTCAAGAACACCTCCTAAATGGTATGAGCAAGGGGCATGAAAATTGGTATGCAGCTTCCTCTTATAACTTAAAGCAAGGCTGGTGTTTGGTTGTGCCAGCATAATGGGATGTGCCTGGAATCTACTTGTTTTCCAAATCATGGAAAGGGAAAGGTCTGAGAGCAGGGACAGTTAAGTTTCGCAATGCCCACAGGAGGGTAGCAAGCACAAGGGACAGTTATATGACACAGACTGACCACAGTGGGGTGGTCACACCAGCAAGAGAGTCGTCAGCTGGGGCCATGTTGCAGGACAAAGGCCTAGGTAAATGGACCTCTCCCTCAAAGCCTCAGGCCAGACCCCTCTCCCCCCATGCCACATAGGCAGTGGGAACCCTGCTGGCCAGCAGCCTCCCTGTGGAGCTGCCACCTACTATGTCCAGGCAGTACAGCCCCCACTGGTGTGACCTTCCCAGGGAACACCACAGGCAGGGCAGGGCAGGGCAGCCCCAGCCCCCCGAGAGCCACTGTCATCCTTACCATGCAGCTCTCACCACCGCAGGCAGCCCCAGTGAACATGTCCAGAACTTCCAGACTCCACCCTCTGTCCTTAATTCTGCATGTTTCCCTCTCTGAGCCTCCAACACCTCCCAGCCCCCTGCCCTCAACTCCCAGTGCCACCTCCTGAATGCCCACCCCCTGCCCTCCGCTCCCACACCTCCCAGCCTCTTGTCCTGACTCCTGCACACCCCACCCCTTACCCTGAGCCCCTCCACTACTCCTGCCCCATACACCCTGCTTAGACCCATGCATCCACTATACCCTGCCATGAACCCCTACAAGGACTCAAACAATGCCAAGTAAACCCTTTAGTAATAATACTAATACACTGTGCTTTCATCTAAGGGCTTGGCTATATGGAGCTAGGGCACGGCAAGCTGGGGTGTAAATCAAACTGCATTACAGAACTTTGAGTTCACAGCAGCAGAGTCCACACAGGTGATTAATGCTTGGAGGGCTACCGAGTTTGTAATTATACACCCCACGTCTCATGTGAGAGAAAAAGGGCTGGATGATAGAAAACAAACCAAGGTGCTTCCTATGTACAAGCAATGTGGACTACCCCCCGATTACTCTAAGTTCCACCCCCACCCCCTGTCCTCCCAGAAAGGACCACACATCCCAAATTCTAATTTCTGCAGGGCAATGTTCTTATCAATGGACCAGTTTTAATATTCTCATGCCTTTGCATCAGGAACAGTTCAGAAAACACACACGTAACTTTAATTTTGCTGCTGAAAGGACCAGTTTGATCTTGGATGATGAATAGGAGCTCTTCCTCTTAAATTTAACTTTGGATATAATTCTGATACCTGGAGGTTGTCAGGTAACAAGGCAGCATGGTTTCAACAGGCAACTTTAGTTGCTGAAAGATTAACCCTGAAAAAGTGGGTAAGTCAATTCCTACCAAACGTTGATGCCTGGCTCAGGGACAGCCATCACAAGAGGGGATGCAAAATCCAATTTAATTAGTTGACTCATTAAACATTAAAATTATTGGTTAATTGATTAGACAGGAGAGGGGGGTAGCCTGGAAGGTCCTGCTGCTATGGATGGGGGCTGCTCAAGGAGGGCTGGAGCACCCCTGGCCACAGCACTCCTGAGCTGGGCCTGCTGAGGAGGAGAGCTACTCTGGCTGTGTTGGAACACCACCTGGACACTGCAGGACACACATAGCCACAGCAGCCCTCTGCCAGCGTCGGGTAGGGGGCTGCTCCAGCCCCTATCAGTTAACCATAAGTGGTAAGCCTCATCTATTCAGGGTGAGGATGACCAGTTAACTGGTATCATCCCTAATCAGAAACTAGTAAATTACGGGAATTCTGTAGAAGGGGAATGCCTGAAAAATTCAAAGCAATTTGTGTGAACTTTCTGAATGTCTATGAGTAATGCAAATCCTTTAGACGGACATATTGCTTCACCTGCTCTCCCTTTATCCTGACCTTCTTTATTTACTCTGTCTATTACTATGAAGCTCATATTTGGTATATATGGAAAAATTAACAACATACAAATATATATAAAATGTGAAGCAGTCAACATCCCCCTGCCTCAGTAGTCCTCAAAAGGAGGAAAAGGCCATTTATTTAAAGATTTAACAATAATTCCAACTACTTTTAAAAACAGCAGACTGATGCACTAACAAAAAGTTTCAAATTCAAAATTACCATATCTTGCCTCAAGTGTTTTAGAAGGATGATTTTATTTTAGTTAATCACAGTGCCTGTCATAACTTCCATAGATGTGCTTTTAGAAATTGCTCTTTGGATCAAATAGTAGTAAGTTTCTAAATGAAAATATTCTTATTTACAATTTTTTTATCTACCTCAGACACCTATCTGAAGCCATCA
The DNA here is from genome assembly GCF_033958435.1 of Carettochelys insculpta. NCBI lineage: Eukaryota > Metazoa > Chordata > Testudines > Carettochelyidae > Carettochelys > Carettochelys insculpta. Next base: position 25,374,043 of record NC_134140.1, on the reverse strand, counting down.
TTTCCCCTGCTCCACAATACTGCTCCACAATATTGTCTTAGATTTATACATATAAAGCTAGCAATGCCAGAGAAAACCAGGAGATTACAAACTTCGGCTGGTATGTTATATCTGTGTTAAGAAAGTCTTGCAAAGTGTGAACATTTTTGGTGATGACACAGAACTACTTGATAGTATCTTGAATGACCAACAAAAATAAGCTATTGTTCAAAATAATTCCTGGTGAGAGACTAGAGCTGGCATCAGGTGTCAAAATATCAAAACTGACACAACGTCAGAAAGTGTAAAGACACTGAGAATTTTTAAGAGCTTCTGATGGAATGCTGTATAGTGGTTGTGTAGAAAAATGTACTGGAAATGTCATCAGCTTTTAAGAATCTGACGTTTACTGTTGCCTTGTGAATAAAGATAGTATCTGACAAAGCCTAACTGGCAGTACTACAAACCAGAATACATCATCATAGAATCATAGACATTAGAAATGGAACAGACCTAGGTCATCTAATCTATGTTGGTGCAGCGTTGTTCTCTACAGTATATTTAGAGATAATACAACAGTGTCTGCAAGATATATTGACATGGTTTATGGAAGTTATTCAGAATTCTGAAAAAGTGAAGTCACTAAAAAGTTAGAAGGAATGGATTTTTAAACATTACAAGTAAGAGGCAGACTCCTTTTGTAGATCTGTTTTCCACAGAATTACAGTGTGCAGTAGGCCAACTTACCGGGACAATCATATTTGGATGATGTCATCATATTTGGCCCAATAGGCCTCATGTTTATCTGATTTTCTTTAGAGAAAAAGAAAATTATTTCCTCTTCACCTTAAGCTAAGGTGAATTTTATTTTATATAGTCCACACGCTAGTGGGCAGATTTGCCAGTCAGGACAGTCCAAATAACAAAGACCAAACCCTCCAGTTCAGTTCCATGTCCCTTTTCTTAAGGTGGGTTTATTAATAAATGGAAGATTAAAAAAGATTCAGCAAAAACAACACGTAGGTAACAGAGATATTTCTCATTTTCTCCACCTGGGAAGAAGGGCAACACATCCTTGCCCTATAAATGACCCTCCTCTGGCTACTATGGAGAGACCCACTCAAATGCTTCTGTTGTCTGGTTCTCTACTTTCTGGTTGTCCTTTAGAATAACAGAAGTTCAATCCCAGTCACGAGTCCTGCAACTTAGACTTTTAAAAGGCATTCACCCCAAGCAGCAGGTCCTGTTTCAATGCAAACATTACATTTCTGCTGCTAGGAAATACCATATTAGTAAATGCACAGACCATACAAGGGCTCTTCAGAAATGCATCTGAAAACCATGAAAATGCCAACCTAAACCATGTATGGCCTTAAGAAATATACAGTAATCACTTTTAGGTACTAAGTGTGCTGTTTGCATTGCAGACACAAAATAGTGGGAATCCTTCCCTCACATGCCGATAAGTAAGTACGTATTATATTTGGGGAAAAACAGATGATATGGTCTTATCGTATGGTTATAACACTCCAGCGCACCAGCACTCTGGAGGATGTGAAACAGAAACTGCTGAAGTTAGACTTTTTTAAATGAGCAGATCCAAATAAGAGCACATCCAAGAATATTAAAAGAGCTGAGGTAGGAGCTTTCTGGATATTTAACGTTGTTTTTTAATAAAGTTTGGTGCATGAGGGTGTATCGGAAGACTAGAAGAAAGATAATGTTGTGCCAATTTTTAAAAAGATCAAATGAGAAGACTCAAGTAATTACAGGCCTGTCAGAGATCCTGAATAAGATAATGCAGTGGGTGATATGGGATTCAATTAATAAAAAACTACAGGAGAGTAGTGTAACTAATACATCTCAACACAGTTTTATGAAAAGCAGAGCCTGTCAAACTAATCTGATTTTTTATGACATCTTTCAAACTAACCTGACATCTTTCTTCCTTTAATGTTGGATGTTTGGTTGACACAGGCTCTAGCATCACCATAACACCCTTAGATTTCTGTAAGGGTACGATAACCTGTAACTATGCACAACTTTTAATCAAAAAGTCAGAACATATCAAATTAACACGATGGCACACATTAAACATGGCAGGGGAAAGAGGGGAATGAAATGTGGGAAGATGGCATCATGTACCCACATCTACCTGTGGGGCCAGAATGCAACAGGGCTCAGGGAACTGTGGGATAGGTTCGCACAATACTCTGCAGCAGCACTCGATTTAAGCTACTTGTGTGTGGCAGCAGTAAGTCGATTTTGTGGGGAGCATGTAGGAAGGTGAAGATCCTCAAAGCTGAATGGATAAAAGCCAGCATTCAGAAATCGATTTTAATAAAATCAATTTTATCTCGCAGTGTAGATGCAGGCTTAAAGTCTGTTTATCCAATCTTAATGGAGCAGCTGGTTCTGAAGCCCACAAGAGTAGAGGCTGCTCTTGATTTAATTCTAAGTGGAACACAGGACCTGGTCCAAGAAGTAAATAACTGGATCACTTGGAAATAGTGGCCATTCATGTAATAAAACATCATTGTGGTGGGAAAAATACTACAGCAGCCCAATACTGTGGCATTTAATTTCTGAAAGGGGAACTACATAAAAATGAGATTAGTTAAACAGAAATTAAAAGCTACTGTGCCAAATGTAAGATCCCTGCATGCTGCGCAGAAACTTTTCAAAGACACCGTAATAAATGCCCAATTTCAAGTTAAATACACCTCAAATTAAAAACACAGGAAGAGAACCAAAATAGTGCCACTGTCGCTTAACAATCAAGTAAAAGAAATGGTGAGAGATAAAAAGTAGAAGTTAAATCCTAGTGAGGAAAACAGAAAGGAACATAAACTCTGTCAAATTAAGTGTAAAAATTTAAAAAGGAAAGAAATGTTAAATAATGAAGACCACAGGTCACTACTTCAGATAGATCTGGACTGTTTTGGTCAACTGGGGATCAGCAGATGCATTTAAATATGGCTAACCATAAATGTATACATCTAGGAACAAAGAATGTGGGACACACTAATAGTACAGGAGATTCCATTCTGAAAAACAGTGACTCTGAAAAAGATCTGGGGGTTATGATGCATAAACACCTGAACATGACCTCCCAATGGGATCTTAATTTGCTTCCAGGATGCATAACCAGGCTAACCTCCAGCAGGAATAAAAAGGCAATTCCACTTCCATATATGGCACTGGTATGACAGCTGTTGGAATACTATGCCCAGTTCTGCTAATCCACAACTCCGGAAGGATGTTCATAAATTGTAGAGGGTTCAGAAAAGAGACCCAAGAATTATTAAAAGGTTAGAAAACATTCCTTAGATTGAGCTCTTGGAATCTAGCATCATATTTAGCTTAACAGAAAAAAGGTTAAGGAGTGATTATATTACAATCTGTAAGTATCTATCCGGGAAACAAATATTTAATAATAGGCTCCTTACGGTAGCAAAGGCGGCAAAACTACAATCCTGTGGCAGGAAGGTGAAGCTATTCAAATTCAAACTGACAATAAAGCATGATTTTTTAATGGCAAGAGCAATTAACCGTATGAACACTTCATCAAGGGTCATAATGGATTCACCATCATGATGATTTTTAAATTAAGTATGGTATTTTTCTAAAAAGATACGTTCTAGAAATTATTTTTGGGAAAGTTTATGGCCTGTGGTATACAGGAGTCAGAGGGGATGATCATAATGATCATTTCAGGCTTGGAATCTGTGAATCTTTGAATACCGAGAGTTTTGCAAACAAAGCATGGCATATATTGAATTCAAGCCTAAAAATTCTAAATCACAGTTATCATTTTAACAAGTTTAGCTTCTTGGGATTTTCATTAAAGCCCTGCTAACCCACCCCAAGGAAAACAAAGGGGCTAATCTGCACAAGCACAGGGCAATGACATCACACTCTGACTTTAGCAGGAGTGGAGGGTACTGTTAGCTTGTGAAACTCAGGTCCAAAACTTACAGGAAAGAAGTGATATTTAAAAATGAATCCCATGCGTGTTAGATTCCTACAGGATTTCTCTTTATTAAAGACATAATCAAGAAAAGAGAATGGATAGATACTTACATGAACACTAACTGTTCCCAACTCCTTAATTTTTTTTGTTCTGCAATGCTGTGTTCCAGCTCTTGGCTGAGTTTTTGCCTAGTATTCTCACGCCATTCTCCAGAAGCCATGTTTTTGTCATGTTCTTCTTTTTTAAGCTGTTCAGCCTGGAGAGCAATTTCCTTTTTATGCTCCTCAACAATTTGTTGCAGGAACGGCTTCGGCACACTCATTTTTAACAGTTCTTGAGTGATTACTCCATACTGAATGCGTTTAAGTTCATCAATAGCTTTCTCTGTCAAAGTAAATCTAACTGCTTTTATTTCTTCAATAGCATCATTATCAAGCTTTTCAATAAGATCTTCAAATTCAACTGCATGATCAGTCAGAAGCTTTTGCCAATGGCTCAAGTAGTGGCTAACCTCTTTTGTGGTTCTGAAAGTGTCTCCCATTGACATCTGCTCCCTTCTTTGTTCTCTCTGCTGATTCATTTACCATAAAAACAAAAACAAGATAAATACAAGGAATTACTTTCTAGTTCCAATCCCCTAGGCCTTGTCTACACTAGCCCCAAACTTCGAAATGGCCATGCAAACGGCCATTTCGAAGTTTACTAATGAAGCGCTGAAATGCATATTCAGCACTTCATTAGCATGCGGGCGGCCGCGGCACTTCAAAATTGATGCGCCTCGCCGCCGCACGGCTCGTCCTGACGGGGCTGCTTTTCGAAAGGACCCTGCCTACTTCAAAGTTCTCTTATTCCCATCAGCTCACAGGAATAAGGGGACTTCGAAGTAGGCGGGGTCCTTTTGAAAAGAAGCCCCGTCGGGACGAGCCGCGCGGCGACGAGGCGCATCAATTTCGAAGTGCCACAGCCGCCCGCATGCTAATGAAGTGCTGAATATGCATTTCAGCGCTTCATTAGTAAACTTCGAAATGGCCATTTGCGTGGCCCTTTCAAAGTTTGGGGCGAGTATAGACGTAGTCCTAGACATGTATTTCATACGAAGGTGATATTGTATACACAAGGGTTTTTTGTAATACTCAAAATGATAGTTTTATTGCTTTACATCAGCACTGCATTCATATATGCCCAATAGGCAACTGTTAATCTGAGCTGGTTAGACAGAATGCTAACTCCTGCAAAAACACTATGTGCAGTTTATTTCATGCCCTGACATACTTTCAAATGTCTGACAGGGTCAGCTATCTAATAAACGGCTAAAATTCCAAATGCAAACTCTAATCAATGAAATAAAGGAAAGAAGAGAGGTATTTTATTGATACTTCATATTACACTATGCAGTAATTTCACTGGAAAGCTAGCCAAAGCTACCATTCTTGGGAGAAAAAAAAGTTTCTGAATGCTACTGAAATAAGTCCTAGACCTTTTTTGGTCTCTGCTGAAGCCTGACTGTGTATTTCCAGTTCCAAATAAATTCAGTTCATAACTCTATTCATAACTGAGATTCTACTGTATTTTGCGGTAATGCCATTAAAAATTATCGACTGATTTTCCTTTATTTCCCTAGCAGGGATATTTATTATCTTCATCATCATTAAATAATTAGACTTTACTTTTCATTTCAATCAGTTTTTAATTCAGCATAAATAGTAAATGGTTCCACTATACATAATTACCTTTTGCAGCATTTCTCTTCTTCTCTTAGTAACAAGTTTCTGGTGAAGCTTTTGCTTTTCCTGTTTCAAATTATGATCCAACTTTTGTTTAACAGAATGAACTTCTGCCTGAGCTTGGTCTAGAAGTGTTCCCAACTGATTTTCAGACAAGTGACCAGCTCTGTAATAAGAGTGTTTAATACCCGTTACCTTGAATAGTTAAGAGTAGAGTGAGTGTGTTTGTACAAAGGCACTTAATGTTTATTTATTTCTATTGTTGTAATGCTTCAGAACTTCTAACAAGGATCAGGATCCCACTGTACTGGATGCTTTGTGAACAAATGTTACAAAGAGAGCCCAGGCCTCAGAGTGCTCACAGTGTGGCATGTAGACAACAGGTGAATAAATGAATAGGGGTGTGAAGGCAGAATGGGAAGGAACCCACATGGAGACCTGTACATACAGAGTTAGCATTATACAGCAGAAACTCACTCTGTAGCTTTTTGTTCAACCCCTTCCTTGATTATTTTTTAAGAACCATATTTTTTGAAGGACTGAACATTCCACAGCTCACACTGTTTTCCACTGAAAAGTGAGCACACTGTGCCTCTAAAAATCAGAGCCTAATAACAGAGGGGTGAGCAAACTACAGCTTGCAGGTGGCATTCGCCTCAGACCTTTCAGTCTGGCCTTTGAGTTCCTGCTGCAGAGGGGTTGCCCTTTTCTGTGTGTCATGACTCCACACAACTCCCAGAATCAGTGGCAGGTCTCCCTGCTTACATGTAAGGGCTGTCATATGCTTACTTTGAGCATCTTCTCCTCTGAGCATGATGCGTCCCACCACCAAGTGCCAACTCTGCAGCTCCCATTGGCAGGGGACCACAGCTAAGGCCCCACATATTCCAAGTCCTGCTGCCTCTCCCACACACCACTAGGCCAGATCCTGCTCCTGCACCAGAAACCTCTCATTCCCAGCCTCACCCCAGAGCCCAGACCCCTACTGATGAAGCTCTTACCCTGCACCACTGCAACTTCCTGCCCTTTTAATTCCTTAGTCCTGGCCCAGTTCACAGTCCTACAGCCCAAACCTCCCATTCCCAGCCTCCCCACAGAACCCACAACTCCAGCTGGAAACCTCAGCCCCCACACCCCAAGTCTCTGCCTCAGTTCCCCCCACATTCCCCAAACTCCTGAATCCCAGCCTGAAGCACCCTTCTGCACTGCGACCAGCTCATATCTGGCCCCACCCCATGGCTCATATTGCAAGCTGGAGCCCTCACATCCTGACAAACCCCAAGTCTCTGCCTCACTTCCAATCCCCCTCCTGCCATATGAACCTCTCAGTCCACTCTTCTGCACTGCAACCTGCTCATATCTGGCCCCCCACCCAAGGGCCCAAACCCCCAGATGAAGTCCTCACACCTCCCACACACCAACACCCAATTTTGTGAGTTCATGGCACACCCTAAATCACGGGTGTCCAACCTTTTGGCTTGCCTGGGCCTCACTGAGTGAAGAGGAATTGTCTTGGGCTGCATATAAAATATATAATATAGTTAATGTATATAAATCACATAATAATGTTAAAAGTCTATGATCTTGTGGGGCTGCATTACCAGCTGTCCAGGGCTGCATGCGGCCCATGGGCTGGACACGCCTGCCCTACATGTTCCATACTGAGCTGTGACCTTCACGTCAAAAAGTTTTCCTAGCCCTGTAATAGCATATGGGGCTCATATGCCACCATCTTACTGAAGTCTCCAACATACTTGAGCAGTTGGACTAGGGGCCAAATCTTGTAGTCCTTAATTCAGACCTTTCTCAGGAAGGGATTGAGACCAATTCCCATTGATGTTGTGACTTTATTGAGGATTTAGCTGTCCCACATTTGTTCCAAGTTAGATTTTGCCTCAAATTCGTAAAGTAATAAGATTAAAGCCAAACTCTGGAATGTTTATTTAGTTGTGCAGACTTTGTGTTACCTAAAGTAAAAAGAGAGCTTGAGATTAATGCCAACCATTGCTTCTCCATCTACTGCATGAGAGTTTACGGTCTACTACATGAGCAACACAGTACTGTTCTCTGCTTAGGAAAACTGCTTTAAATCCTAAGGAGAAGCTCTGCTCAGCTTTTCTCCTCATCACGTGTGTTTGTTAAGTTTTCAAGAGCTCACTTTTTTCAACTTTCATCTATGATCCTTAAAAAAAGCCCTCTGGGGGTAAAAGCCTTTAAAACCATCCCATCAGCTTTCAATGTGGTGCACGTGAAGCCAACAACTTTTTGTCCTTGCCTGACACCAATCAATTACATATTCCAATGATATGGCAAATAATCTTGACACTGCCCAATCTCTCTTCAGTTTGGGGAACTGCAAAATCCTCATCGAGGACTCTCTTCTATGCCAACTACAAGGGAAAACAAAGTAGTTTTAACATGTCAGTGACAGTATTAGACAGGACGATGAGCAAGAGATGCAAAATAATTGTCAATTAAGATTTACTTTTAAATACCTTTAATCTATTTTATGCTGGGAGGAATTAACCAGGAGTCACTGCAGTCCATTTTCAATCCTTACCCAGAGTAAAGGGGCTGAAGCAGGGATCAAAACTGATGTGAAAAGTGAAGGAAAAGTGCTATAATGTCCCAGCAAAGCAGCCAGAGTGGTGACAGACACACACACACACTGATGACAGGGATGATGATAGACCCATCTCATTAGCTCCATGTTGCTTTATTTAGTGGAATTTTTTAAAGTGTAAAAATCATAAAGTAACTCAGATTAAATTGTAAATGGTTGTGGGCATTACAGAGTCCAGTAAAAAGCAATATGGACCAAGCTGCCAATGACAAAAAATAGAGACAAGATGTGTACCCCTGAGTTCAAGAAGATGCTGTTTCAGTTAAAAATGCTAATGGTTGTACACCAAAAAGATATAAGTGAAAGAGTCTCCATTCTAAAGCTCAAAACTTAAAGTCAAAACTGAAAAAAGGAGCCAGTCAGAAACCTCAGTATAACTGGTAATTCCAGGACACGACTGAATATTAAAGGAATAGCAGAAGGGCTTCAGATTTCAAATCATAGTTTGTCTGATGGCTAGGTTAGAATGTGTGGAGTTGGGTTATATATGAAGGAGTAAAGAAAATCACAGCTATTTTAGAAAGATTACTCCCGTGCGGACATGCCTATAGGATGGAATTGTGGAAACCATCTTGTACAAGAAGCCATTTCACATCCCTTACTTCTGCACGAACACAAGAGCCTGTACTTTCCTTGTCCTATTTGGAAATGGCAGGGAGGACGAGCTCTATGGAATGCCTTAATGAACTGTTTGGAGTCAAGGCTCCAGCTCCCTAGTACCTGTTCTCTTTGCTGATAACGGTTTCTCCTTGAGAAGTGATTAAAATTGCCTCTGACACTGGGCTTTGTTTGTGTAAGGGTATAAAATACTGGAGTTAGCTGCATCAAGCAGCCTTGCTGGACTTGGTTTTACTAGTGTCCGGTTTGGCTCATCTGTTGCCTTATTGAATTCAATAAAGCTGAATCTTAGCGGCCTAAACACAGAGAAGACGTGTGCTTCAACAGAATCTATTTCAGAAGAAAGCCCATGTTAGAAACAACGGGTAAAATCTTTGCCCCACTGAAGCCAAGGGGCAATTACTTCAGTGGGGCCAGGATTGCACTCAATGGGACCAGTATTCTGCAGATGTCCAGATCAGAATTCCAATGACTAATTCCTCATGGTAATGTCCAGACTCACAGAGCTGCTAAACAGTCATTAAACTTAATGCAGATAGTAGGCTCTTAACTCATGGTGGGGTCAGCCCCAAAAGATTAAGGGCTCATGCTGTCCTGAAGCAATGATAATAACAATCAGTAGGTTAGCTACTCCAGTGTTATCTGATGGAAGGGGTCATCAAAGGACTGTGTGGAGAAATATTTAATGAGTCTATAGATTCCACTTAAAGAGAGAATAAAAAATACATCATTAAAAGAGATCAGTAAGGAGGAATATTTTGCTTAGGACCTTACAGTAGATGCTGGTAGGATTTAAGTTACATATCACAGGAAATTATTCTGGTCTTATTAGAGATTGAAATCCATGGAGAAATTCATACAGCAATATGAGTTCTTCAAGTCCAGTAAATTGCCAGAGCCAGATAATGTTTATCAAAGTGTCAGGAAGGAAATGAAGTGTGAAGGAGCAGAGTTACAGGTGAAATGAAGCCACAGCACTTTAAATATAGCAAACTGTGGAAAAAACCTGGGAAGTCACTAACTTGTTGCCTTTTTAAATAGTCTCAGAGAGGTAGCCTTGTTAGTCTGTATCTTCATAACAACAAACACAAACAGCCCACAAGCAGTCCTGTAGCACCTAAAAGACTAACAATTTATTCATTAGGTAATGAACTTTCGTGGGAAAGACCCACTTCTTAGAACCTAGGAATTACAGTATGGTGGGAAACTTGTTATTCAGCGTTCACTTAAAGCTAAAGCAGTACAATATTTCGACAAGTATTGCCTGAATAGGTCAATCTCAGCATAGTTTTCGTAAGGAAAATTATTTTTTATTAAAAAAAATAATCTATCCATGCAAATAATTTGAAAATGTTTACAAAATGGTAAATGGCCTCTGAGGGGATAGCCATGTTAGTCTCTAACTTTAAAAAAGCAAAAAATAAAACAAAAAACAAACAAAAAAACCCCCAAACCACAAGCGGTCCTGCAGCACCTTAAAAACTAACATCTTTAAGGTGTTACAGGATTGGTTGTTTTGAACAAATTGGTAGTTAAAGGAACATGAATGTAATTCACATAAGATTTTTCACAATGCTTTTTGAAAATGTCTCTCATTCCAGATGATTAAGGAAAATGATTAATAAATGGATAAGGACAGCCACACAGTTCAAACCAGTAAAACAATTTAAAACATTGCAGTGAAGACTGTCCTGCAGCTCAAATATTAGGGTGCGAAGATGACTGCCAGTATTTGATAAAAATTAGATCGATTTTGAACAAAAACTAAAATGAGTTGATAAAGTATGATAACGATGCTAAGTAGATGTGTTTAGTAAAAAAATGTTGGAAGATTATGAGAATCTTTAGAGGGATTTAAACATATAAATGAAATGTACAATTTGACAGCAGAGGACATTTAACTTGCATAAATGTAAGAAATGTATTATCAGCAATTGTCTAAACTAATATGCTGATGAGCACTGAAGCTTCGGCATTTTCTGAAGCAAGCAAGGAAGTTAGATTGTGGTGAGCTGAATAAAGACATCTGCTCACAATGGCACACACACAAATAAAACAACTCTAAGTCAGACCAAAAAAAAAAATGGAGAGAAGTACTATGCAATGGTCCTCCGCATTCTGAACTTGCCTGCCAACAAGCTGAGGAGGACAAGAGACACAAGAGGAAGGAGAGACTGGGTTCCAGTCCTGATCAATAGCCTCTTGCCTGGAAACATCTCTCACTGATGTGGTTCAGCGAGAGGTGGCTGATAAGGTCTGAGCATCCACAATGCCCATAGAAGACAATCATACACGGCAATGAGGAACTGCCATCATCATTAAGTCAAGGTAACAGCGGAAAATATTACAGTGCACACCATGGTAGATGTGGCTCTGACTACTGTAATTGCTTTTAACAACCTGCTATGAATTGTTCACACAGCTGGTCTATGCTAAATTCCACTCTACTGTGCAAAGCTTCTTAAAACACTCCTATCATGGCCCTGTCAGGACACTTTCACAAAGTGCATTGAGTGATATAACTGATATCAGCCACTTGCGGTGACATACTACTCTTTTTCTCATTCAGATATTTCAGACACCACTGTCAGCTCATTTGTGTCATCCGTCAGTTGTTTCCTAGTTCTTGCCACAAGTAAGGTTACAATGTAAGAGATGACATTCACTACGGCTGTGTCTACACTACCACCTTCCTTCAAAGGAAGGATGGTAATGAGGCTGTTCGGAGTTTACTAATAAGGTGCTGCCACGCACAGGCATTATCATTAAGCAAATTCCCCCTCTCCTCCGCAGCAACTTCGAAGTCTTAAACTCCTCAAAGGAGTAAGGGGACTTCGAAGATGCCCCGGCACTTCGAAGTACCGGTGGGTGCGCCACAGCTACACGCATGCTGGTGCTTCGAAGTTTAAAACTTTGGAGTTGCTGCGGGGGGGAATTTGATTAATGAAGTGGTGCCTATGCACGGCAGCACTTCATTAGTAAACTTCGAACAGCCTCATTACCATCCTTCCTTTGAAGGAAGGTGGTAATCTAGACACAATGGCTACGTCTACACATGCACGCCACATCGAAATAGTCTATTTTGATGAATAACGTCTACACGTCCTCCAGGGCTGGCAATGTCGACGTTCAACTTCGACATTGGGCAGCACCACATCGAAATAGGCGCTGCGAGGGAATGTCTACACGCCAAAGTAGCACACATCGAAATAAGGGTGCCAGGAACAGCTGTAGACAGGGTCACAGGGCGGACTCAACAGCAAGCCGCTCCCTTAAAGGACCCCTCCCAGACACAGTTGCACTAAACAACACAAGATCCACAGAGCCGACAACTGGTTGCAGACCCTGTGCATGCAGCATGCATCCCCAGCTGCAGCAGCAGCAGCCAGAAGCCCTGGGCTAAGGGCTGCTGCACACGGTGACCACAGAGCCCCACAGGGGCTGGAGAGAGAGCGTCTCTCAACCCCTCAGCTGATGGCCGCCATGGCGGACCCCACTATTTCGATGTTGCGGGATGCGGATCGTCTACACGTGCCCTACTTCGACGTTCAACTTCGAAGTAGGGTGCTATTCCCATCCCCGCATGGGGTTAGCGACTTCGACGTCTCGCCGCCTAACGTTGATTTCAACTTCGAAGTAGCGCCCAACACGTGTAGCCGTAACGGGCGCTATTTCAAACTTGGCGCCACTACTTCGAAGTAGCGTGCACATGTAGACGCGGCTAATATGTTGTACAGTACTTTTGATAATGGGGCTTTGCCAGCATTGAAGCTTTTAGGTTCTACCACCATATAAATATAGATAATAGAATTAAAAATGTCAGGAATCTTAACTATAGGAATAGCTATCAGGTCTTCTACTAAACAAAACAACAATCAGTACTGTTGGATTCAACTTTGGTCATTTTATGATACAGTCAAGACTGGAAGATGCTCCACAAACTAGGATTATTTAGTATGGAAAGAACGATTTAGATGAGATTTGACAGAGTGTTCCAAAATGATACAGGGCATAAGGAAAGCTGAAAAGCACTTTGCTGTTACACAGTCACAATATGAAAATGGGGCACCCCTGGAATTTAATAACAAAGAAACAAAGTTCAGGATATCCTGTTGTCAAAACAGGGAATTCACAGCCTTACAGAGTAATCAGGTCAAGGAATGTGGAAGATTTTAAACAAGAGCTGGATAATGCTATTACAATGACAACATGGGGGGGTTAATCAAATTTCATGTTACTGTAGGTATCGTCATACACATGCTGTGGATGCAAAAGAATTATTCTTCTGTACCATAAACACCCTACAGCAAACCAGTAACAAGTAACAGTTTAGCTGCTTTCTTGGAGGAGAATGGATTCATAAACCCATTTTTCTCTACACTGTCAGGCATTGGCCAATGCTGAAGGTACAATGTTATGCATTGATCTGAGCCACAACAGCAAATTTGATGTTTATAAAACACCTAAGTGAGGCCTGTAATTTGCAGTGCAATTTATTTGTGCCTTTCATCTCTGCAGCCATCAGGTTTGGGATTTAATGATTCTTTATTTTCCAGCCACTACTATTCTTTTCCTGGATAACAACTCAAGAGTTGTCTTCTTTCCGTCTCTTTTAAAAGGAAAGTCCAGTTTTCACAAGAGATATGGTAATTCTGTCCTCTGTCTCTAGAGATCCTTGTTCAAAGCATAACATTTCTTTGTAAAAGAAAATCAGATTCTCTTCTGTATTAAAAATAGGGAAAAGGCAGCAGACTGGAACTGTTTATGGCTGGTTAAAGCTCCCTAACTTACATATCACATCAGCACCACCCCACATCCTTAAGAGGACCAGCAAAGATTTATCAGTGCAGCTGCACCCCCGCCACCCTCAGTGCTTGTACAGGGAGAATGAAGGGGTATGTTTTAAGAATCAATTACACTGTCTTCAAGATGTTCGGAGCTCCCTGAGATTAGTGTTGCCTCTAAGTTTTTCTATCCATGAGCAGAATACATTTTGTTATGTGCACCAAGGCATGTGTGGATGTGCACCACTAAGGGAAACACATGTTTGCTAGAAATGCTCTGGTAATCAGCTGTCTGAATCTCTCCTGGGCAGATGACCAAGAGCTCATCTTACAGAGAACAGTGCCCTAGCCCCTACTGGAATTCTCAGTAAGCTCTGGGGGGTCAGACTCCAGTTCCTTTGTGTGGAGTATTGCAAAGAAGGCACAATGGAGAGAGAATATTATATTATGGACAAAATACTCAAACATGTAGAATTAGACACAATCAGTGTGAGAGAGAATAGATTTTCTGGATCAAATTTTGTTGCTAAAAAGAGAAACTTAAAAGTTCTACTTTCTCAAATATCTTGGGACCAACATGACTACAACAGTACTGCACATACCTGGAATTAGGCACCTACCTAAATCCACAGTTAGGCACCCAAATCAGCAGCTTGTTTTTTAAAAGGAGCTAAGTAACTGCAATTTGTTCAAAAAAAAAAAAGCTTCGTATTTAAATGCTAACTTTAATCAGTCAAGTTTCAAAATTATGGCCCCCAGATTTTACCTGAAAATGTCTTTGTCCCACAGTGGCTGTTTTTATAACTGAAACCCACCATTTACTTATTTTGTTAACATTCTTACAGTATCCTTTTCACTTGCATCTCAATTGACTTTTTACCTAATACTTTCTAAACATTCTATTGAGCTTTGTTTTAAAAAGCCATTTATCGCATTTGCCAGATGCCTGTTTTATGTTCCTCTAAATTTGTTTATATGTATTCTAGCTCATCCATATATTTTCCCAATTTCTTTTCTAGACATAAAACAATTATGCATTTCAAAAATTCCATTTAATCCAATCCATAATGATATGTTTAAGATATCTAATCTTGTATGCTAGTTTTGATAAAGTACTACCTACAATTTGTAACTACAGAAGTGGGAGCTGAAGGGTAAAATGGAAAAGCAGGAGAGATTAATGATACAATTTAAAAGGACCAGCATTTTGGTTACGATTTTTTCCTGCTCTTAATATTTCTTATGCTTGGATCCATAAATATTCCCCAAGTCCCCTACAATTAAAAATTGAAATTCTGGCCAATCTACCACGGAATTAGTCTTCTTCTGGGTTTTTCATATCATTCTCAGCTTTGCCTGCAGAGGAATGACTCTGGAAAATGTTCTGAAATACTACATTGTGTAGCTTTACAGTATCAACATTGTGAGAATAAACCAATAGCATACAAGTCTTGCCAATCTTCTGAAAGCAAACAGGCTGTGTGGGGGCATAGTGTCTGAGTTATAGGTAAGGCCCCACTAAATTCAGTCTGTTTTGCTCAATTTCATGCTCATAGAATTTTTAAAAAATAAATTTCATTTGAAGTACTTAGTTATGAAATTTCATAGTGTTATAAGTCTAGGGGTCCTAACCCAAAAAGGAATTGTGGGTGGGCTACCAAGGGTACATCTACACTATAGGGAAGATCAACCCTTCCACAATTGATATGCAGGAGTTCTATTTAGCATGCCTAGTGGAGACGTACTGAATCGAATGTATACAGCGCCCCCTTCTACCACAATACTCCTGCTCTTCCGTAACGAGTAAGGGAAGTGCAGGCTCCCATTGCACTCCCTTAGTGGAAATGGCACAGAACCCCCAGTTAAGATACGTTGACTTAGTTACATATTTAACATAGCTAGAATTGTGTACCTTAATTCAACCTTCCCCTGTAGTGTAGACCTGCCCTAATTTACTGGGGAGGGGCATGGCTGCTATTCTTACTTCTGTAGTGCTGCTGCCTTCAGAGTGGCAGGGGGTCACAAGGTTATTTTAGGGATGTCATGGTACTGACACCCTTACTTCAGAGCCAGCAGCCAAAGAATGATGGCTGTTGGTTGGGTGCCCAGCTCTGAAGGCAGTACCCTACAACCAGCACCTCAAAAATAAGGATGATATGGTATGTCCACCCTTACTTCTGTGTTGCTGCCTAGCAGAGGAGAAGCGAGCACACAGAAACCACACTAAGGACTTGCCAGACACCCACCACATCTGCAAGAGATGCAGCAAGGACTGTCACTCTCGTGCGGGTCTTCACAGTCACAGTAGACGCTGTAAATGAAGTCCTCAATTGAAACTATAAAGGGCGCAATCCATAGTCTATGCAGACTGAAGGATGCCTACCTACCTACCTACCTGCTGCCTTCTGAACTGGATCCTCAGTCAGCTGTCACCTCTTACTTGCTGCCCAGCTCTGAAGGCAGCAGTGCAGAAGTAAGGGTGGCCTGGAATAGAACTGCTAACCTTACTTCCGTGTTGCTGCTGGTGGTGGCAAACGCCCTCAGAGCTGGGTGCCTGCTCAACAGCCACCACTTTCTGTCCAGTTTTGAAGGCAGTGCAGAATTAAGTGTGACCATACAATGAAACCTCCTCTCCCCGAAATAACCTGGTGACCTACCTGCAATTTCCTTTTGGATCAGGACCCCCAATTTGAGGAATGCTGGTTTCTCCTGTGAAATTTGGGTATAGTATATGGTAAAAGTACACAAAATACCAGATTTCACGGTCTGTCATGTGTTTTCCATGGTTGTGAATTTGGTAGGGCCCTAGTTATAGGAGGGCCAGAAAAGATAACAAGAGTCTCTAGCTTTGAAGGTTTTAGTTTTGAAATTTTACACTATGAAAAATATTTAAGGAAACCTTCATCCAACCTTCCTGCCATTTTATGTGCAATTGACTGTCATACTGTAACATTACCAAAAGCCACCTAGGCCTTGGCCTGACACTACCAAGATTGTTCTCTGGTAACTTTCTCTTCTACTCGGTGATTTCTCTTATTTTGCAACTCAAGTTCAATATCAGCTACCAAACAATGAACTGAGACTATCCTGAAAATGCAGAAAACATCCAAAAATATTTAAACAAATGACATTCTATTGTTTAACAGTGTAATTAAAACTGTGATTACTTTTGAGTACTTCCTTTCATTTGACAGCACTACTCTAAATCTTCAATTTTTAATTTCAATTGAGACCCATAGCAAAACAAAAAACAAAAAAAAAACCCCACAAATTGTGAGATGTCTATGTCGTCCTGTTAGTGCCGAGAAATCTGGATTATATTAATCTACTATATATTTGTTTCTGTAACACATGGCACCAAGACTGACAATTGGCACTTATGTCTAAAACATATGAAGAAAGATGTGGCATAGGATCAAGAGGAAAATTAGTAATTTGCTTCTTGGCCCGACACATTCAATGTTCCCGGCATACCTCTTCAGTAGCTTCTCCATATGCCAGGCTAGCAGATGCTACAGCTCTCTGGTTAGCTAGAGTTCTCCCTAAAATGGTTATATCATGATGCAATTTTAACTGCTCATTTCACCAGCACCACTTCATTATTTTTATGTCTCCATATTACCTTCAGGGATATTTCTACAGTATTCTCAAATACAATATCTGAATTACCCCAGAACATACACAACTCCAAAGCAGCTAAATAAATATTTTGGGCAATTCATTTCTACTTATGACTTTTTCCAACATTTATTCTTTAATATTCCTAGCAGCATGTGTCTTATAAAAATTTATATCAACTATATTATTTATAAGATCAGTCAATTGTGGAGATCAATTGTGGAGATCAACTTTGGAAAAAATTTATGCACTCCAATTTGAGACCATACATCCAGCTCCTCGGCTGACATGCTGAATATAGAAGTGATTCAAGAGTTGGACTCTTCATCTACGTCTAAATTTTCATGCACTTTGGGTCCTGTTCAGTCATCCTTATTTAAAGGAGTATTCCCATTGACTTTCAGGGGTGAGGTATATATGAACAAATAATGGATGTACAATTAGTCCCAAACTCTTGCTGACTTCAGTGGAACCATAATCCTCCAGCAGCAGAATCTGGGCATCCGTTAATGAGGCTTGGTCTACACTAGAAGATTAGGTTTCATTTAGGTGACTAAGGTCAAATTTTTAAGGAATCAGTCCCCACTATAGGGTCCATTCTGTTGACTTTAAGGGCTCCTTAGGTCAAATTCTGTACTCCTGTTTGTCACAAGGAGTAACGCCAAATTTGACTTTTCTTGGTCAACCTTAGGGTAGTGCGAATGTAGAATTGTGAAATTCAACATCCTTGGCCTCCTGGAGATGTCCCACAGTGCACCAATGTGATCACTCTGGCCACCACTTACAGCTCTGCTGCTCTCCAGGTGTGCAGGAAACAGCCTTGGAAAATTTGAATTTCATTTCCTGTTTGGGCAGTGTGGCAGCACACCTCAGTCTAACTGTACAGGCTCCCATCAGTAAAGGAAACTGACTAAAACATTTAATCTGGGAGGCAAGTTTTGATTCTATCCCTAAGACACTGCACTCATCTAAAACTGAATGATCCAGTTAAGCTAACTGCATGTTAAAATTAAACGTGGAAGTCAGTCTCTTGGATATGTAGCTGTAGGACATGGAGTATGCCTGGGAGAAAAGAAATAACCAAGACCTTACATTAAAACATTCATAGCAACAAATAATTCATGTTTAAATTACACGGAGGGTTGGGACTAGAACTCCTGACCAGCACGGCCAACAGGCACTGCAGATTGGGGGGGCCTGGCTCCACACCCCCTAGCAGGGGCAGAGCCTTGGGTGAAAGAGGCAGGGCCAAGGGCAACCAGCCCTTAGAACTGCCAGGAGCACAGCGCTACCTCCCTCTCCAGTCCTTAGAAGTCACAAAGAGCATCATAGTGATGGTCCTATCATGTTTCAAAGGGGCCCGGATGTCCCAGCCATAACTGCTCCCACAGCAGGAGTGGCAGCAGCCAGGAGCTCTGTGCCCCTTTGAAACACTGGGCCAAGAGCATTTACCTACCCTTTTGTCTCCTGCCAGGGGGTCTGCCCCTGACTGACAGCTCCCAAAGCAGACATGTTTAGCCTTTGGGCTAAAGAATCTCCATAGCCACTTATAAGAGTAGAAAAGACCTTATTCTCTCAGTGGGTCTGCTACCATTTGTCACGCACATGTAATGATCCTGCTCCTGTAAATTGCAACCCACAAATAAACTGATGTATCCATTTACAACTTCACTGAAGTCAATGGGCTCTAACTGCATACATGGGACAGCAGTGTACGCGTTCTGGCCTCAGGACCAAATATAGAAATACCCTATGATGGTGAGTAAGCAATATGGTAGCTACTAAATACTCTCCTAAATTATTTTAAAAATAATGATCCTTCTTAGTCATCTTTTACATACTAGTCATTAACTTTTATTAGATATAGCTAAAATAGGTCTGAAAAAAATGCCCTGTTACTCAGATAACACAGCAATGGAGACACCAGGAACAGTTAAACAGAGATATATTTACCTTTCCATCTTGTTAATGAGACTTGCTATCCGGCTTATTGCTGTGTTCAAGAGAGAAGAGGCATGGGAATCCCATAAATGCATATGATTTATTAGGTACTCTCTGTCAGCAAACCTTTTACTCAGATGATACTTTTTAGTAGCCTGCAAAAAATCCATTAGCTCTTCAACGTCCTCCTATAGGAAACAATGTGCACACGTCTAATTACAAGTTATGCTCATTTTAACTAACACCTGAGAGTATTTGGATCATCTTTGTGCATAAAAATAAAGTTAAACACCCTTTACAAATGACAAACAAGGAACTTTCATCTTAGTTAAAGGTATTTAAATTAGAGGATTGTGTTAATTTACTACAGTTGCATCAGTTTGACACAGCTTTTTGATCACTGAGCCTGAAAACACCCTGCTGTTGAGCACAGAGCTTACTACGCAGCGCAGTCCATGGAGGTCAATAAGACTTTTCAGGTTCTGATTCAACAAGATATTTGCCTTTGCCTAAATTTAAGCACAGAAGCAGTCTTGTTGACTTTAGGAGGGCTATTCATGTGCTTAAAATTAGGCACATGTTTAAACTCCTTGCTCTATGCTCAGCAAAAAGCACATTCTGGGGCAGGCTCTTCTTTTTTTTTTTTAAAAAAAGTCTTTCCCTTGAGCAATTTCCACTTTAAGATATAGGGCAAAATTTCCAAAGGTGCCTAAATAATTTAGAATTGTAAGTCACTTGAGCACTTTTGAAGAATTTATCCATGAGCTTTAAAAAACAGGTCACAAGTATTGTTCAGATTTAACCCAATTAGCCTGCACAGACTGCTGCAGCAAGCATTAACTACTGTCATCACTGGGTCAGTTATGCACATGCATTAATAAGTTGCGTATTGGTTTACATTTTCAAAATTATGGGACTGCAGTTTTGCATCTTCTTTCTACTGTCAATTAGTTATAAAGGTGATTACACTGCAAAGCTCTACAAATGTATATTACAGGAACATTTGACATTACATGTTTTTTCTCCGTGGGAAGGTTAAGAGTGGAATTTTTACGCAATTACCTGTATTTTAGAGTAATCCTGCACTATTGCTTTGGCTGCATCTAGTTTCAATTCTCCCTTGAAAACAGCATTTTTTATCTGTGTAAAAAAGACATTATGGAGCTCCGTCCTCTGGGAAATAGCCAGCTGTCGGTAAGCCTTTGCAAAGTATTCCTCCTGCCTCACCAAAAGGAACCTTTTCATGTGGCTTTGTTCAAGTTTGTGAATTTTCTCCAGAAGACCTCTGTATTCTGTAGCAGACTGGGAGAGACAGAAACACAGACACACACAAATACCCAAACCAAAATGATTAACGGTGTTTAACATATTTTAAAAGTACCAGTATTACTGAAACTAGTCATTACAACATGCTCATGTGTATTTAATGCATACTGTGTCTATTCCTCTTTAAATCATTTGAAATGAGCAGCTGTTTTGAAATAAAATATTCACATTAAATCATTTGTTCAATACTGAATTGAAACGCCAGTGTTAGAAGACCATCTACCCATAACATAAAGGGATTTATATATAAATAAATAAATATATATTTATATATTTATGTTTTTACATATATATATAAAACATAAAGGGATATTTTATATATATATATATATAGAGAGAGACAGAGAGAGAGAGAGAGAGAGAGAGAGAGTATAAAAGAGACCTGGGTTATTAGTCGAATATACAGATATATATATTCGACTAATAACCCAGGTCTCATTTCCAAGGAATAACAAAGACTTTTTGGAACTGAAGACGTACCAAACCAGATGTAAAATTATTCATAAAAAGTCAAATATATATTTGATCACCATTGAATATTGAACAGCAACGAAGGGTCCTGTGGCACCTTATAGACTAACAGAAAAGTTTTGAGCATGAGCTTTCGTGAGCACAGACTCACTTCATCAGATGCTGGTCTTGGAAATCTGCAGGGCCAGGTATAAATAAGCCAGAGCAAGGGTGGGGATAACAAGGTTAGCTCAGTCAGCAAGGGTGAGGCTTACTACCAGCAGTTGATCTGGAGGTGTGAACACCAAGGGAGGGGAAGCTGCTTTTGTATTTAGCCAGCCATTCACAGTCTGTGTTTAAGCCTGAGCTGAGGGCGTCAAATTTGCAGATGAATTGTAGCTCAGAAACTTCTCTTTGGAGTCTGGTCCTGAAATTTCTTTGCTGTAGGATAGCTACTTTTAAGTCTGCTACTGTGTGGCCTTGTATTGAGTGTATTTCTCAGTCTACATTAATTGAGGAAGAATAATAAAATGGAACACAGCCACGCTAATTAAATTTAACATACAAATGTAAATGATAGGCTTATATGCAATTAGAAAGCAATTAATTTTAGTATAATCATTTAAAAGTCCATACTGATAGAGTGAGTACAGTATGAGACAGTGGCTATGTCTCCACTACATTTCCCTTTCGAAAAGTGGAATGCAAATGGAGGAGATGGAAATGCAAATGAAGCAATGATTTACATATCTCAAGCTTCATTTACATAATCACATGCAATTGCGTTTTTGGAAGAGACTTTTTCAAAAGCAAAACCAGCTGTGTAGACAGGGTTCCTTTGAAAATGAACCCCATTTCAGAAAGAACCCTTCTTCCTATTTTGTCTACACATATACAGGGGGTACACATTGGTAACACTACATAGTGTGCTCAGCCAAGCACAATAAACTCTTTCGTATCTGTCATTCTATTATCCAGAACTCTCCTATAACCAGCATTTTAATCACAAATACATTTTAGTTGCATTTTCCATAAGCACAGTACAGTGAAAGTACATACAAACAAATACAGCAAATATAAGTTTAAAGTGTAAAATACTATACTACTGTTGGTAAACAAAGTACTCAGTACACATTTTTGTTTCTTAATATCTAATCTTGTTTCTCTTTACTGTTATGCATTGCTAGGTATACCTTTCTATTGTCCAGAATATTTGAATATCTGGCAACTCCCCAGTCTCAGGCCTGTTGGATACAAAACAGTTTACTGCATATGCTTAAATCTTGGGGAGGGGAAGGGGCAAGAGGATGGAATGGGGAGGAGTGGGGCTTTAGACCACAAATGTAGTTTGCCACCAGTCATCAGCCAGCAGAGGGAGGACCAAAGTATTTATCATATGTTCAGTCTGAATCCAGGTTCTGGTAACCGCAGAATATCCATCACTACAGTTGCAACACAGTAGCTGTGGGACACCCAAGATTAAAAGAACAATCAGAAAACCTCTGAAGCTTTGTTTTCCTCCATGGCTGGCAAGAGGCAGGGTTTAGGGCTCTGTAACTTGTCTTTAATCTTTCTAAAATTGCTCAAGCCAACTTTTGTACTCTTCCATGCACAACAGCAGGTTTATTTACTCTGTGAAAACATCACATAAAGTGAATGTTGCCTGTATGCCTGAATCATATGCCAGTGCACTTCCTGGGAGAGTTACATTGACTACTGGTTGCAGTGTGAGTAGGACTGAAACTTTCCAGCTGCATGTGGCAAGGTAAGCAGTCCCAAAACTACCATCTGCTGATGCACAAAAAATAAGGGAGCAGACAATGATAACTCCAAGCTCCACTATAAAAATAAGAGGAGGAAAAAATGCTGTAGCTCCTAAACAGACAATACAGTAAATCCTTAATTTTACACCCCCCGATTTAGCGGACTTCAGGAACAACGGATGTCCCCCATTGTTCGCAAAGTCCTCTGGGGTCTGTAAAATCCTAAATCCC
Source organism: Carettochelys insculpta (assembly GCF_033958435.1). NCBI lineage: Eukaryota > Metazoa > Chordata > Testudines > Carettochelyidae > Carettochelys > Carettochelys insculpta. Next base: position 25,351,013 of record NC_134140.1, on the reverse strand, counting down.
TCTCATCCAGAAAAGGGTCTTACCACTGACATGGCCTGGAGGAGCCTCCGCCTCCTCTGCTGGAGCTGCCACGCGATTCTCCCACCAGAAGTGGGACACATATGCAGGAAGGCAGCACTCACACACACACCCCACCCTTGGTGGGAGGAGCACATGGTGGCTCCAGTGGTGGCAGCGGCTCCTTCAGGCTGCGAGGTGGCACCTCCAGTCACACAAGGCAGGGCAGCTCCAGCTACGAGGCAGCTCCAGCCGCACACAGCAGTGGGGTCCCAGCCACAGCGGGATCCAGAGGCTCTTCCAGTGGCAGCGGCTCTGGTGAGTGGCAGGTTTTGGGGATTTTTTTTTTTTGGGGGTGGGAGGGACTGGGGGTGGGGGACCCGCTCGGGGCAGTAAACCCTCACATTTAACAGACTTAAAGGGCAACCCTCCCCCTCCCTTACTCCGTTAAATGGAGGGTTTACTGGATAGACTATCTGACCCTGGCAATAGATAAATCTGGAGACAAGGTAGCTATAATATGTAACAAAATATTAATATACATTTTGATTAAATCTGTGTGGGGATAAAGCTTCCTAAAGATGTACAGCAGAGGAAGAGCACACACAGTACACAACTCCCTTCCTGTTCATTAGTCAGATTCTCTGGCATTCACACTTCTGAAAAATAAAGATACATTTCACCTGGGCCTTATTAGCATTGTAAGGGCATTTCCAAAGCTTATTATGCAGATGTCAAAAGGATCAAAAGCTTTCTCACAGTAAATCTGTTGTGTGAAAATGAACAAATTACGACTTCCTTTTCAGTCATAATTCGTAACCAATTTAAACGCAGGCAAATTTTGGCTAGATGTAAAGGAACTATTTTTCTGCCTGTACTGTTGCAGCCCTGAAATAGCAACAGAAATCAATGGTATGGACCACTGCACAGATTTCTGTACAGATCCCATTGAAATCACTTGTACTTGGAAGAGATGCTGGGACCTATTCTTTTAGACCCCATTCATAATCAGGGTCAATAGGTCTAAAAAACAGAAATTCTGTTATAGGTGTGTATATATGTGACGCCCCTTGAAAACTTGTTAAAAAGTAGAGACATTTTAAAAGTGAATTAGAAAGAACCTGTTAAATTAAGATTTGTATACAACTAAACAAATTCACAAGGAGAATGAGGTATTATCTTTTATTGGACCAATTTCTACTGGTGAGAGAGAAAAGCTTTTGGAATTACACATAGCTTGTCACAGATAAAATACAGGTTGTGAAGTATACCTCATCCAATTCAGTAAGTGCCACAATAATAATTATGTGGGTAAAACCCAACAGCCAGTGCTCTCACAAATGAGCTCACACAAGAAAATGACAAAAAGTCAAAAACACTATCACCTGTAGTTGAACAGTTTTCACAAAATAGTCACCTTACAGCTGACCTCTCAGATCTTATTCTCAAAGAAAATCCACACAACTTTTAAATATGACTGTGGGAGCTTCAGTTCCTAACCTTCTTAAACATTAAAATGAAGATGAAATGGGTCATATGATAGCACTGTCCCCTGGCTCCTTCCAACCCCCTGCCCCCAACTGCCCTTTTGACTGGAAGACTATTAACGGATCATTACAATCTGTTCCACATTGTATTTAGCAAAGATACTATAAGTCTGAGCTTGTCTATGCTGTCACTTCACTGTGCTGTAACAGTTCTCACTCGAGTGTGAGAAAACAGCCCCCTCCTGCGGAGCACAGCAAGTTATAGTGCCATAAAGTGCCAGCCTAAAAAAGCTCCCTGCAGTGTTAGCGACTCCCCTTTTGGAGGTGGTTTACCCACTGGGCTCGGAGAGTTCTCTCCCAGCAACAATGTGGTGACCACACTGCCTCATTAAAGAGCTGCCGTGGCTGCATTTTAAACTTAGATATGTAGACAAAGCCTATGTTTTCGAGACCCATATAAGAGGTCTGTGCAAACTGGAAAGCGTGTTTCTCTCATCAACAGAAGTTGGCCCAATAAAATATATTGCCTCACCCACACATTGTCTCTCCAATATCTTGGGCCTAATGTGGTTAACATGCAGTTACATGATTAAATGTTTGACTCAGCTTTCTGCTCAGATCTCCTGCCCCACACAGTTTGTCATTGAAGTACAAAATAGTTTGGAATATTAAGAACAAAACCCAAGAGTGTAATCCAGAGATATCTTGTTTGTGAGTATCGTCAGATGGAAAAAATCAATTATTGGAATATCAAAATCAATAAAAACATGCACCAGATAAGGAAGGACACTGGGACACCCTTCAAGAGATACACCTGAGAGTAGAGTTAGGAACATACTAGTGGCTGCTCTGGGAGATCCTCATGCCTCGGCCAAGAACAACATCAGAAGTAAAATCCAACACCTGCTTCCTCCCACACTCACAGAGTAATAGAACTGTAAACATTTTAGAGTGGGATTTTCATAAGCACCCAACAAAGGCCAAGCCGAGTACTTCTGAATCACACCACCCTTAGATGTTTAGCCATTTTCTGCACCCAGAGACAAAACTTACAGCATCACAGAGACCAGAAGGAGGCCAACCCCATCAAACTAACTTGTTCTCTCTCTTGGCTAAGGCACACCAAACTACTTGCCTCTGCATCTGGCCTCTCTCCAACATTCCTCCACTTTGGACTCCTGCATTTTATTTCCCTGCAATGCTACTTCCCCTCCATATTCCAGAGCAAAAATGGAACAACGTGAAATATAGTCTCTCTAAAGCTAGTAAAGATTCTTTCACAGGTTTTAGCCCGCTTCTCTCTGCTTCTGAATGCAAAGAGCACAACAGTTGAGGAGGGAGGATAGAGATGAATGGATTGGTGTAAGAACTGAAGGGTCCTATTGATCTATGTCAGAATTACAAGGGACCTTCACAGGTCATCAAGTCTAGTTCCCTGGCCTCTCAGCAGGACTATCCCTGACAGATTTTTTTTTAATCTATTTGCCCCAGATCCCTAAATAGCCCCCTTAAGGACTGAGCTCACAACCCTGGGTTTAGCAGGCCAATGCTAAAACCACTGAGCTACCCCTCCCCTGACTTTGAATTCCTCTCATTACAAGCCAGGATCTCTTAATGGCTGCATCAAGACTTTCCTTGAAGGTCGACAGCGGCTATGTGATTTTTGGTATGCCAGACACATAACAAAAATAGAGTTTGCTGCCATCGGCTTCTGTGATGTCTTCACAGCAGAAGGTCGACAGGAGTGCTTCTCCTGTTGACCTTCCTTACTGCCGTGCAGCTCAGGAGCAGTTCCGGGGTGGACATTGACCCTGGAGCATGCCATTTTGCGCATATGAGAAATGGCACCCCAGAAGATTGACCCAGAGCAGTCTATCTTCTCCGATAAGTGTAGATGTACTTAATGCCTCCCACCACATTGGACTTTCAAAAACTAAACTCGATAAAACACAAGAAAAAATACAGTTCTGGGAAAGCAGTTGTGGCAACTTCAGTGAGAGGCATGACTGGCAAATTTCAGCTGGGTCTTTCTGCTTACTAGCATGCATATGTCAAAACAACAAGTGAATCCTCACAGAGACTAAAACTCATGCTTATTTCTTTCTGTCAAGGAGCTTAATGGGGCAGCATAACCCTGCATCCTCATACAACACTTCTCCACACAATAGGCCTTGCAGCAAACCCTTTTCCACCAGCCCCTATACATGACCACTACCAAAATAATCATATAAAACCTCAACATTATTAGTTGTCATAAAAGCCCTATAAGTAGTACAATTTTTTTAGCATGTGTAAGTATGTGTAATGAATTTAAGACTTTGTAGTGGAAGTTTGAATATCTTGGTCTGTGGGAATATATTCCTAATGTGAACTATTTCATCACTACAACCCACTGAGCAATGGGAAGTTCAAACAGCAGCAAGTCTACATTCAGTACACAGTTGAAGACAGTTACGCAGGAAGTGCAGCACCAGTGGCAAATAATGAATTGTGTGGATTACTCCTTTAAAGTAATTCTCCTAACTGAAGTTGTGAGATTTGACAGATGCAAAACATTATTTGTGGGTATTCTTTTTTCACGTTAACAGGTTAAAGGCGCAAAAACTGCTGGAACAGCGAGAAAGACGACAGTGCAATCATTACAGTCTAAAAAAAGAAATCACAGGAAAAAAAATAATAGAAATGGTCATGTTACTTTCATAGCTGATTTACCTTCTCATTCAATCGCTTGATTAATTCTTCGGCCTCATCATTTGCAGCTCTCTCTCGTTGATCCTGAGCCTCCGTTTCTTTTCTAGTCTCTAGATTACATTCAGCCGTTAAAGCCACCATCTTCCTTGTGTACTCCTCCTGAACGTCATTCTCCATTGCAAAAAATTGCTTTTTGAAAACTGATCCCATCCTTTTCTCCACATTAGGAGAGAGAATGTGTTTGCAAACCATGTTCTTCAACAACATTGCAATCACCTCTTTGCATATCTGTATTCGATATGCTTCCAGATCAGCATCTGCCCGAATCAGGTTTGCTACCTCCAAGCTGTAAAATACAGTTGGGAGTGTTTAGGACTTCAGACGACAAGTTCCAGCACAAAAAGTTAATGAGCATCATTAGATTTTACATCACTGAGTGGCATTCAGAGCAGGGCAGGAAGATCACACAGTATTTGTCTGATAATAACACAAATTTGTTACAGTGAGTCCATTTCAAAAGCATACCATGAATGTAATCTGACTATTTTTAGATTTACATTAATGTTGAATTACATTAATGGTGAATAATAATGATGAAAAGGGAAAGGAAAGAATTATTTATTAAATTAACATCTCTCTGATTAAAAGCCAACAAAACGCCCAACAAATGAATGCTAGGAAGAGAAATTTGTTCATAACAGATTGAACATTTTAATGGCTGTAAATTGCACAGACTTTATGAAATGGTTCTAAATTCACTCTCCAACCACAGTAATACAGGTCTTGCCTAAAGTATCTACCCCTCTCTAAGAGCACCATAGGAAAAAAAGCATGTGTTTTGATTATTTGTTGATAAAATAAGCTAATATAGCCATTATCTACGTCATGTGGAAATTAATCTAGTTCCAGGAATGAGATTAGTGACACAGAATAAAATACATTCTACAAAGGGCAATGGCAATGAATACCATGCTGCATATGAAGAGTGACCCATTTTTCAATGAAGTTAATTAATTCAGAAGGACAATTATCTTTAACAGCATATGTCTTTTTCTAAGTTCCCTCGCTCTGCCATTCCTGCACTAGCTAGAAGTTGATTCTGTATTAGAAAAATGGATTTCTTCCCCTTGAATGCCACTTTGCATGAAAAGACATTACTATAGGGTTTTGCACAAAGACTATAAGTAGATTTTAATATCATAGAATTTCTACATGATTGACAGCATAAGTGCCGAACACCCATTTGCAGCTTACTTCTGGCTAAGTGTGAATGAAAAAAATTAAGCCAGAAAGAAAATAAAATCTATTGCACATGAATATTTTTTCAGTTATGGTAAATTACTGGTTTGATTGGTTCTTCAAACTAAATCTCTAAGTTTCAAATGAGACAGCAGAGACCCTGGAAAGATTTGCAACATGTTTACTATAATAATAAAATGCAGCTGTTTGCCCACAAGGAGATTAAATATTAAATCCTACAAACTGTTCAGCCTCTTCCTCAAACAATTCTTCTTTTTTAAATTGAGAAGATTTTAGTGCTTACAAAGATCACCAGGATTGGAAAGCAAATTTTCCATTTATCCACTGAAGAGGTATAGAAGCAGCTACGACAACAATGGTTTTTAAAACCCACATCTCCAGCTACATCTCAGCTGATGGGAAGAGGCTAGTTCAACCTCTTTAATATTCAGCCCCAGGTCTTTTTACAAATACAGGTAGAAACTCTTTGGTCAGCCTTTGGGAACAGGCTGGTGCCAAGCCCGAGAATGTGCTGACACATGGGAGGTCAGCCATTGCCCAGGGGCTTCAATGCCAGCCCTAGGATCCCAGCCACTGGCCCCAGGTCCTGTCCATCGGCCCCTCTGCTGCAGACCCTGGTCCCAGCCCCAGGACTCTGCAACTACGGTCCCAGCTGAGGGCACTGAGAGGCATGGATGGGAACTGTGGGGGCTAGCACAGGAAATTTGGCCCATCCACAATAACCAGACATCCAGATAACTAAAATCATGCCGGATTACAAATGTTTGCAAACTAGAGAGTGCTGGAACAGAGGTTCAGCCTATATTACAACCAGTTGTATCTACTGTGATATGCACACCTATCTCTATGCAATTACATAGCACCAACGACCTTATTTCACTCACATATTCCAAGTACCAAACATTTAACTCTCCAAATATGGTTTGTTACTGTTCATAGAATTCTGAAGAAGGAACAGGTTTGCAATATACTTACACTATGTGTGCATGCATGAATCGCCCAGGACACCCTCACAACTCAAAAAATAACACCACGTTAAAAGCCAACCCCAAGAAAATACTGAAATTAAGGTTGCTTATCTAATAGCCTGTGATGGTGCACATAATGCACAGGACATGGGGATTGAATTATCTTCCTGCTCTGAATTCTGGAACTCCAAGCAACAGCAGCAGAACTGAGAGGAGCAATTATATGAAAAGTTCAAGTCCAGCCCCTGCAACCCCAGGATGGTACATGATCAGTTGCTCTGGGGGGTTGTTGTTGATACAATCCAGTCAGCACAGAGGTGCTACAAGAGGATGGAACATGCTTGTTGCTGATGGATCTTCAGAGAATTTACCTAGCAAACTCTAGTAAGTCTCCACTGAGCATATGCAAACAGATTTTCCAGAGGTTTACAATTGGCCAAAACTGACACATTTTCACAGTGACTGCAAAAAGCACATTCTTACACAGTGGCCACTTCTCTGCTACATTTCAAGTCCATGCACCAAAGCGGTGTCTCGCAACCTCTCTAGATTATGCACTCCTTTTAAAGGTCTGATTTGTCTTGCATACCCCCAAGTTTCACCTCACTTAAAACTACTTGCTTACAAATCAGACATAAAAATACAGATGTGTCACAGCACACCATTAGTGAAAAGTTGCACACTTTTTCATTTTTACCTTTCATTTCTAAAATAAATCAACTGGAACAAATATTGTACAGGTTAAACCTCTCGGGACCTGACCAATGCCAAATGAGAGAATTTGCCAGACCACGGGAGGTCAATACGTTCTAGCACTTTACCAACACTTCCATTGCTTACTGGGCTCTTAGAAGACATTTAGGGGTAAGCTAGCACTACATAACAGCACATAAAATAGAGCCAGGACTGGTGGTGGTCTGGTTAACTAAAATCACGCCAGATTATGGATGGTATCAGACAAGAGAGTTCCAGATTAGTGATGTTCAACCTTTAGTTATATTTCTGAATACAGCATCTGTCTGTCTGTCTGTCTCTCTCTCTCTCTCTCACACACACACTATAAACAAGTAATTATCCGTATGAAATTTTAGTCTGTACTGACTTCTTTGTTTTTATGCAGCTGTTAAAGAAGACAAGTATCTAGATAAGCTGATGTACTCATTGGAAGACCTCTCTGTCCCCTCCTAATCATACCTATAGCTGAGAACCACTGCTCCAAAGCCCGGCAGCAAAAGCACATCTCAACACAATTATACTTTTTTTTTTTTTAAATAAAAACCTACACAATAGTTTTCTTTAGCAACATTCTTGGAAAGAACTAATTTTTTTTTTCTTCTTCTGAAGTCTGCCAAAAGAATTCATCTTTGGGAAGAATTTCAGCATGGAAAACTTCAGCCCCCAAACACTTATGGTTTGGCAAAGTTACACAATCCTATTTTCAGTTGCTTATAATAGGATGCATCTAGCAACCTCAGCTATAGACATGTGCTATGTGAGCCACCTAAAACTTCTCTGATTTTTCTTGAAAATACAGTAGACCACAATTCCCACACAGTATATTTCATGCTTCAAAGCTTCTGGGCAGATAATCTCTACCTGAAGGTCATGCTGACTTGGCTAAGATGGTGAATGCTACACTAGGTTCTATTGTACCTCGTAACCTTCCATTAAAAAACCCTCAGTAAGAAAATTACATTTAAAATGTCCATATATTTAACCATATAATATTTATATAATTATTTGTTCTTTTTCTGCTCAAAAGCAATGAGCTTGTCACATACACTTTTTTTCCAGAGATCTGTCATCCTATTTCCACTGTCAGATGCAGCAAAGAACAGCCCCTTAGCTTAGCCCACCCCCCACTTCTATTATATATTCGCAGGTGTGGTGAATTGGTTGTCATACAAATATACAGGTGCAGGGCTGTAAATGCTGTACATCTCCTACTGCTTTCCATTACCACATGCCACAAAACGAGCCCTACACTCATTGGCTAGTGAGATCTGACTTAAGTACACTCCAGTAAGGTATGGCTGCAGGTATATTGCTCTCACAGTAACTTTAACCGGCCTCTGATACATTACCAGGAAATCTTTCAACGTGTGAACACTGTTCGATTCTTTGTAACTATACATTGGTTGAGATCTTTGTTTCAGAAGTGCATAGATCTCATGTGACTAAATTTCAGAGTAACACTTCAGTACTGTCTCTTTGCTAAGTGGATTTCAGGGCCTTCCAAGTCAGTTTCCCATTTGAAGCTGAAATTGGGGAGCCAAAAATCAGGATTTTTTTTAAATGTTATTTGAATATTTACAAAACATACGTAAGTTCTGTTTCCTCTAAGAGAAGCGGCCACAGACAGCACGCGTAGAGACACAAAGCTATCACAAATCTGTCATAAAGAGTTAGCTAAGCTTCTGTTGCTCTTATATAGTCCTTAAATCCCTCCTCTTCAACACATTAGTGCATGTCTCTTGTTCATCTCTCACTCTTTCTCCTGGAAACCCCTATCGCTCAAACCTGCTATAAGGAAGCACATGGCTACATAGGAGGCACATGGCTATAAAGCATCAGCATGGTTTCAAACTTGTTATTGTGTAATATACAGAATATTCTCTGTATGCTCTGCAATATACAGAAGCCACAGAAAGGATCAGACTTCCCAGAGGGCTGGTATTTTACCCCGTACAATGCCCTCAATGACTGCCTGTCTGGTGAGTTTCATCTTGAGTGTCCCCACAACTCATAAACATGCTTTGCAGAATGGTACAAGTACAGCACAACATGAACGTAGGAACTTTTTAGTAGATTGTAACATCCGTACAAATTGTAACTGAACTAGTAGAAGTCAGCAAAAATTAACAAGATTTCAATATCATCAACATGTATGGAGAGCAATACCTGTGGATCCACGCTGGCAGTGAATGACAAAGGTTAAGACAATCAGACTTAGACTATGTCTATATTAGACATAGAAGTCGACTGTAGATACATAAATTTAGCAACATCGATTTTAGCTTTTCAATTGGGGTATCTGCGCTCAGCTAACTTAACAGGAGAAGGTAGACGGGAGAGTTTAGTCCTTTGACCTTTCTTACTCCTCGTGTTTCGTGAGGAATATCTGGTGTCGACTGTGAACTAGGAGCTCAATTTCACACACGCTCAGAATCAAACCCCAGAAGATTGATCCCAAGTGGTTCACTCTTCTGCAGTAGTGTAGATAAGACCACAGTCTAGCAAACCCTGAAACCATGAAAGCTCACTGATCTGATACATATGCACCCGTCTGCTCCTCATCTGCCTTCCAGTGCTTCCTACAGTGTCACTGAAATGATGCTTATGAGACATGAACAAACCAAATGTTATAGTCCTGTAAATTATTCCTCACTTTGCCTTAACAGCCACCCTGTCTTCACCTTTACCATCTGTTCTTCCAGATGGGGACTACTTTTAATTTGAGCCAGAGTTCCACAGGCCGTGACTGGGTTGCAAAGGAGAGCAAGATTCTTATTCTCCTCAGCTGGGTAAGGGCTGCTCAGGCTGAAATGACAAATGCAGGAGAGACAGGAAGAGTTGCTGCTGGCCTGGTGCTCCCCTTATGAGCAAGAAGGTAGGAGGAGGGTGAGATGGCAGAGGATAAGAAGCTTTAACTTTGTACCTCCCATCTCCACTCCCCAGACAGAGCAGCTGGGCAGGCACAGTGGGAGGGAACGGAAGAAAGATGTGAACTACTCCCCAAAATGGAACAAAGTAATTTATCTCCCCTTCCACCATCCACCATGGGGGTGGGGAGGGGAATCAAGGTATGAACTATGAGCCACATCTCATCCCTTGTCTCCTCCTGGGAACACTTGGCTGTACCATGTCTCGGGGAAGCCAAAATGCCCTCATGAGCCACGTGCTGCCCTTTCATAGTTGAAGTTTGACTCCAGAGCCCACCACCCCTCGCTATTCTCTGCCTACTAGGCAGGTGGGAGGAGCTCAGGGCTTCTGCTCTTTGGCAGGGTGGAAGAGCTAGAGGCTTCTACAAGAGAGGGCTGCTGTCTGTCTGCTTGGTGGGGGGAGGGTGTGTGAAGAGGGGGAACAATTTAAAAAGTTCGGCCCTCCCAATAGTTGAAGTTACATCCCCCCAGGCACATCTCCCTTCTTACCTACAGAGGCCTCTCTCTTTAGCTCTCAGATGTTAACTCTGCGTGAAGAGGTAGTGGCAATGAGCTGGGAGCTGCCAGAAGGGACCTCTGTGTTAGCGCCTTGGAGAGAGACAGCAGCAAAAAGCAGCTGAAGCCTGAAGCCTGGCCAGACAATGCCCATAGGGCTGAAGGTCTGAAACCTCCCTTCCATGCACAATTGAAGCCTCAATCCCCAAGCCTCAGCTCACAAACTTCTGAAGAATGTCATATGCAGTTTGGCAGCTCAATAAATGTGGCACCCCTGTCATGCCTTTTGCTCAGGACTTAGGGCAGAAAAGAGCAATCAAGCCTTTTGTATCTTGTACAGCAGGGAGCACACACTTAGCACCTATCTACAAACTCCTTGTAAGTAATAAGGCAAATAGTTTCAGGTGAAGTCCCCCAGAAGAGTTGTGTGTACAACTGCTTGTGTCACACATGCTTTCAGTCTGTGGTACATGTATCCTGAGAGAAAAAGTTCATAACCTGAGAGTCTGTGCATCTGCAGATCTTGGCAGGTGTAATAAAATACCTTTCACTCTCTGTATTCTTCCTGCTCATTTTATTCAAGTTTAAAAGGTCTCCCACATCTTACTGAGCAAATTCACCATACAAAGAAAAATAATGAAACACAATTGGCAGATGGAAATCTAGTGATGAAAGAGATCAAAGTTCCAGTTGGACAAAGAGTGCAGTGAACAAAGCCCAGAGAGATGGGTGACAGAATGGGAAGGAAATTTAATAAATAAATAAATAAATAGAGTAAAAAGATGGAAAGAAAAGGATGCTGCAAATATCACATCTAAAGATTTTTAAACCCAATTGAATAGCCACAAGGTTTAAACGGTTGCCAGAGAAGTAATGACATAGGAGAATCCCAGGTGCCAAACATGAAGAGATAGAGAATGAGAGAATGACTGAATGTTTGATGTCTTCAATAGCCCCGAACAGCTAATGAACGAAGAGAGCAAAGCCACTAGTGTTGTGAAAGAAATGAGTACAAAGTGATGAGAAATTAAGTTGTTTATTAACTATTAAAATAGCTGTACGGGGGAGGGATTAATCAGAGCTCATCACTCAAAGTACAGATAGTAATGGATATGCATAGGTTTTGGGAGATAGGATTTTTGAATGAACACCTTTATAGCTCCCACATGCGATGCCTTTAACAAAATACAAATGAATTAATTTCCTTGTGACATGCAGGTTTAAAATTTTTATGTGCGACTCTAGAGCTCAGGGAGATGACTATAACACTAGCATTGGCTTCCAAAGGCTGTAGTGGAGGCAAGCTTTGCACAAGCTTTCCCCACACATTTTCTCACTATGGTGAGACCAACCTTATTTTTCATGAGACAGTCATGTCTAGTTGTGGACGGCACGTTACTGGTATCTGCACTACAGTAACACCTAATTATGACATGGGTGTACACACTCACATAACAAGAGACACTCTCAGCCCTGGATAGTCTGAGAACAAGAACGTGACTTGTCTTGCTCCCCTCCCAGAAGCGCATAACTTATTCCCACCCTCAGCTGGTTCTACTGGCAACCTGCATTTTGGGATGGGGAAAGCAGCCTAGGTGGGTGCAGAATGGATGAGTGTAAGTAATACGCAGAGCCTTGACTCAGCCCCCACAAAGTTTCAGACAGAGACAGGATGAAATTTTCTAATGGGATAGACTGAGAGTGAAGAGTGGGCAGGTGTATTTATCTGCTGTGCGTTGCTCTGCTTGTGGACTCACAAATGAATCCTAAATATGCCAGACAAAGCGTGGAAACAAACGCAGCTCAGTTGAACTTCCCTAAAGTCTCACAAGAACATGGATGTGTCTCCACAGCAATTGCAGACATGTCTGTAATTCAAGTAGGCATACCTGTTCTGGCTGTAATCCTATACAGCATGGCTAAAAATAGCAGTGAAGACACAGCAGCAGAGACCAAAGCATGGGCTAGGAACATACGTTTACAGACACGTCTTCCATGTTATTCTAGGCCACACAATGCAAATTACGTGCAATTGCAGTGTAGACATACCCTATGGCACAGCCAGCAATTGACTGCACCCTGCCTAGTTCCCTATCTGGTGTCTTCACAACAACCTTGCCCTTCCTTTCATTACTCTCCCTAGCATTAACAAAGAAAGTGAAGAACACTAACTATAAGAGGCAAATACTAGTTTATCACTGTTGATATCAAGAGTAAAACAGGTACAGCAATAATGTCTATTTGCTGAATCATGAACTTGTTATGGGATTAATACTGTCTGGAAAGTTGGGTTTTTTATATATTTAAAGTTCTGGGCTATACTGAAGATTTTCAGTTTCACAGAATGCTGTCTCTTACTATGAAATGTACCAATACTAAAACCTTATAACAATGTCCAGCTTTTGGATTAGGTCCCATTAAAGTACCGAAAGAAGAGACGAAATATCAATAATCTCTCCTGAAAATCTATATGGCAATGATTATATGATAAACATTCAGTGATACTGCAGTTAATTCTTATACTTCCAACAATGTGTAGCTGTTCAACTAATAGGGAACACTCAAGTTGTACAGCAGCATACAAGATGTGATCTTGTTCCTTCCAGTACCTTGTGTCTCCTTTCCAATTGGCTGTCACAGTTGCTTGTGCGGCTTAGACTGAAATGAGATTCATTGGGCAGGGACCACGCTTTCCAATGTGTTTGTACAGTTTGCAGCCCTAGGCTGCCTTACAAATAATTAGTAAGAATCACAAATAGTAAGTAGGCCTGAGAAAAGATCTTGAAATGGATAAGATTTAGCCATGATTACAAGAAAGTGTCTAATTATCAGCACCTATTCCTACTGCTTCTGAAGTAACACAAAGCTACTGCAAAGCTAAGACTTTAAAGCCACTATAAAGCAGCTAAGGATTCTTCTTGTATCTGTCAAGACCCTACAGTTGAGCCTTCCCAGAGCTGAGCTGATTTAGCATTTGTGTTGCTCTGCTGGACTATAACCACAACTCTCTGCCTTGGCTGAAGGAGATAAGAGCTTCTATTCCTGCAGGACAGGGTGGTGGAGAGACCCAAAGGGCACTCAGGTGAGCTCAGTGGCATGGTCACACCAGGTGACAGCCCCAGGGGAAGAATAAAGATATTAATCCTGATAATCTTGGCCAGATGCTGACCGTAATTTCAGGTACTTATTTTTCACTCCTCCCTATCAAGATTAGGCAGTTTCAGGGTAACATATTGTTCAATGAAACATAACTATCACATTTCACCCTCTGATAGCTGTGGAGGATGAAATGTGTAGCTGTTACGAGAACTACGTTTTTATAGTCATTCACAATACAGAGCTAGAAATGTTGTGTGTCTGCATATGCTTATCCTCACACACACTCAGTACACAGTTATAAAAATACTAATTATTTTGGGGTAGTATCGAGGAGTCTGTACTGTCCAAAACGGTCCTTGTCCCAAAGAGATTACAATCTATAATTTTTTCTACTTTGTTAAACTCAGAAGTTTTGAGCATCTCTGTTGCGGTGTCCAAAATGAGAGCAATTTTCAACTGCTTGTCTCAGATTTCTCATCTGGTGATTTCAAACTCTAGATATAATGGCAGTCTGATCTTTTACTTCTACTTTCCACCTGAATTCAGTGATAAAAAGAATCCATTTCCTTCGCGGCAAATTAAATTGAGACATACAGTGAGAAATTTACATTTAGAAAGAAAAACTGAACTTCTAATATAGGAGTAAATTGTTTTTGACTTCCTTGCCACAGCTCTCAGGAAATATTTTGATCCTATGCTCCAATACATTGCCCTCATTACCCTGTGCCATGAGAGAAAATCAACTGCAGTGCACAAGTATTAGCTAGTGATTTGCCAAGATAAGTGGCAATGTGTACCATGTATCAGAGAGGAGAATCAAGTGCTATATTGAACTAGACCTTTGTTTACAGAGGTAAGGCAAATGTACAAAATGAGGATAAATAAAGTCAGAGCAAGGGTAACCAGTAGGAAAGTCTAAGATATCCTTGAAAAAGGTTATTTCAAGGGTTTTGCAGAGGTGCTAGCTAACAGCACTCATCACTCTAAGGATGCAATCAGTCCCCTCAGTTCTCCTTTAATTCTATTTCAGACATAGCAGAGAAGACCTGTAACTATTCTGAAAAAGGATTTCCTGCTGCATACTATTAAAACACACTATCAAAGAGTTTATTAAGCTTCTTCCTGTTTGCATCCATTGCCAATGAGCGAGCACATGGAAATACAAGCACAAAGGGCTCTACTAAGAATGCAAAACAACTTATATTATTAGTGTGTCTTACAATGGGCATCTGCAATATGAGAGATCATCAGACCAAATTAGTTAAGTACTTATTAAGTGCAACTAGGCAAGTACACATGAAGTTGTTTGATGAGATAGTACAAATAAGTTTGGTTCTCAAAGCTGTTCTCTTGATATTGCAACATACCATATCCCAAAGATGTTCCTATACATAAATACTCATCTGATGCTCCTAGTTTATTTAATGCTCCATGCTTTTTTGATGCAGCAGTTACAAAAGACAAAAAGACTCTCCCACTTATGAACCTCTTTACCACCTCCTTAGCTATTATAGAATTTGAACCAAACATTAAATCAGTTCCAAACATGCCTACCCCAGCAATACAAACAGAGGAAAACATGAATAATTATGACAGGTGTAGGTGTACAGACTGAAGGGTGCACCTACAGAATTGGACAGTGAACCAAATCTGAATAAAATTACAGTTTCTGGCAAGCTGAAAACATACAGGCTAATATTACTGAGAACCTGTCAAGAGGTGATGAATTCCCTACCTGAATAGCCCATCCTTTGGCATAGAATAATGACAAAGCTAATCCTAGATCAGGGAGCCTTAGACCTGCTCCTAAGAGCTGGGCTGAGGAGGAGGCCATCTCCTATACACATCTTATAGTATTAGCATATGAACAAAAACTATGCCTGAGCGCCTGCATACCCTGCTTTCTATGTAAGACAATAGCAAAACACACACAGATTTCAGTTGAATTGGAACCAAAATGCTTGGAGCTGAGAAACATCTAGTTAAATTACTCTCTAATCCAGGACTATCTTCCTCCCTGGAGAGGGGGTTGGTGCTCTATGTGAGAAATTAGATGGGCAAAACTGTTCTGCATATTTCATCCAAATATGACTCTAGAATATGAATTTCACACCAATTCTGAATATCTGGCCATTTGCCAGTTCCTGTTATCCAAGTAAGGCACAATTCTCTACTGTCTTACACCTTGCAGAGAAATTTATTGATATGCAGAGCAATGTAAAACACAGCCCTTCTAATTTGGTTAGGAATACACACCCACTTTGTAGCAACAAGACAGAACAAGGCCTCGGGGTTCCTCGATGCTACAATAAACCAAGCAAGCAATGGAAATTCACATCCTTAAGTTACCATAACTTGTTTTGTTTTATTAATTTTGCATAAAGATACTTTATACTTTTCCAGTATAAAGTCAAGTGAAATTGTGGCTGTGACTGTTGAGTAGTAAAACACAAATGTGATCTCTATTTTATATTGCCAGTTTTTTAAATGGAGATGCACTTCTCATAGAACTGGAAGGGACCTTGGGAGGTCATCGTGTCCAGTCCCCTGCCCTCTTGGCAGGACCAAGAACCATCCCTGACATCCCTGACAGATTTTTTCTTAACCCATTTGCCCCAGACCCCTAAATGGCCTCTATCCTTGAATGGCACTGCCCAACTGTAACATTTTATCTAGTATGAATTTTATTTCAATGTACACTGATATTTATGCACACAAAAATTCAGGTCCTCCAGGGTGTTTGCCTCACTCAACAACATGGGGCCCAGGTCTCTTGCTTGCTTGGATTAGAGCAGGCGTGTCCAACCTGCGGCCCTGGACACCTAGTAATGTGGCCCCACAAGACTGTAAACTTTTAACATTATTGTATGATTTATGTGCATTAACTATATTATATATTTTGTACATGGCCCAAGACTATCTTCACTCAATGCAGCCCAGGCAAGCCAAAAGGTTGGACACCCATGGATTAGAGTAAATAGGGAAGCCTGTCACTTGAAGTCTTTAAATCATGACTTCTGGCCTACAGTGAGGCTATGTCTACACTTGCAGCGATTTCCTGCTGACAATTTTGTCAGCAACAGAAAAGCACTGGTTTGTTTCATGCTATTTTCCATAGGTGTCAGAACATGTTTATACAGGTAGCACTTGCATCACGGATAAGGAGAGCGCGTTGTGGTGGCTATCCCACTATGCACTGCTCTCGGACACAAAGCAAATAATTATTCTGGCAATGGTGGATTTGTGCGTGTGAGACAGCCAAAGGAAGCAACCAGCCTCGAGGCAGAAGGAGCCCCCTGTCTGACTTCACAGCAAATACTGCCTGCCTGCCTCTGTACACATACTGGGAGGCAGCAAGAGCATTCCACATTAATGGTTTGTTTGTCAAGCTGGCTCAGTGGCCCCTGGCTGGGGCGGGTGCACCTGGCCCAGCCCCAGTGCCCCCCCCACACCCTGTGGAGGATGAGCCCATGGCACCACCACCCCACACCTGCCTCCCCATGGTCCCAGCCCCATTGTAGCCCTGAACCCAGGGCAGAAAGGGCTCCTGGCTCCCCACGCCACTGGGAGACTGAGGCTTCTCCCATCCCAGTTCCCCTCCAAGTTCAGTCTCCCCGTCCAGCCCCCCACCTCCTCTCTGTTCCCCCCATGCATTGAAAATAGTTTGACATGTTGTGTTTTCCAAATACATTTATTCCCCCAAAGTAAAGTTTAATGTTCCCACCCTACCCCTGAGTCCCTGGTGCGTGGTGGGAAAGTGGGAGGGGGTGCGTTTGGTGGGGGATTATGAGGGGTGAGGGAGTGAGGGGGGCAGTGGTGCGAAGTGTGGCTGGCAGGGTCAGGGCATGCCCTGCATAGAGGCCTGGCACAAGGCCTCCCAGACCTTGACCCCATCCCCCTGGGCCTCATGGCATGGGACAGCAGGCAGCTGTTCGTACCCAGCCCCGAGGTCCGCAGCCCAGCCCTGGATGAAGGGCTCCCGCCTGCCCTCCACAAAAGTGTGGAGGGCACAGCAGGCAGCGATCACCAAGGGGACGTTTGGGAGGCTGACATCCAGCCTTGTGAGGAGGCTGCAAAACCTCCCCTTCAGCCTCCCAAACGCCTGCTCTACTGCGCCTTTGGTGTGGTTGAGGAGGCTGTTAAAGTTGTTCTGGGCCAGTGTGGTGCATCCACTATAGGGCTGCATGACCCACAGGTGCAGTGGAGCATTGTGACATTCCCAAGCAGGAGCTCCCATGGTGGGGGACATATGTGCCCTCCTGCATCTGGTGATCCAGCCATGAATTCCAGAACACCTGGGCGTCATCTGCCCTGCTCAGCCACCCCACGCAAACATCCAGGCAACGGCCCCTCGCATCCACCAGGGCCTGGAGTACCACCGAGAGGTACCCCTTCCTGTTAATGTAGGCGCCCCTGCTATGGTCCGGAGTCTGAATCACCACATGCATCCTGTCCAGGGCTCCGAAACAAATGGGGAACCCCAGATCCGTGAACCCAGCAAGGGCAGTGTCCAGATACGCCAGGGTGACAATGCATTGCAGAAGCACCATCTTGATGGCTCAGATGACCTGAGGGCCCTGGCCAGGTCCTGAAGGCTGAGTCCTATGCAGGTGACCTGGCTGCACCGCTCAAATAGCGCGGAGATCAGCATGGCCAGGAGGCTGACCAGGGTGGAGAAGAGATCCTCCTCGGGGAGGGTGTGGGCGGGCATGTTGGTCTGCTTTTCTCCCCAGCACGTGGTCTGCCCTACTGTCTGCAGCTTGTCAGCCTTGAGCACGTGCAGGGTGCGGTTGTTGGGAGGGGCCCTTAAAGGGGTCAGCTGGCCAAGAACCTGCAAGAGCTTGTCGGCCATGTGATCCCTTGCCTGCATCATTTCCTGGTCCCTCACTTCAAAGTAGGGGCTACTGTGTAGACACTCTACTTCAAAGTTACTTACTTTGAAATCAGAAACTTTGAAGTTACTTTGTAGTGTAGACGTGGCCTAAGAATACTCAACAGAACATCACTCTATTATTGTTCTAAAGGGTTTTCTTAACTACTATGATCAAAAATGTAGTTAAAACATTTATACAGATTGAAACTGTTCTGAGTCACAAGCCTGATGTTAGGCAAAGGAAGAGACAAATAAGGGAAGGCAGCTATAAGCACACAGAAATGGAAGGCAGTATAAGAAAAATAACTCGGGAGGGGAAGTCGTGAAAGACAAAGACAGACAATAAAAACCATTAAAATAGCACAGTCCTAAGAAATATATACAAACTGAGGCTTTAATCTACTGTATGAGTCCCATTCTATGAACATTCTTATTCAAGAGAGTTACAACAATATTTACCTCTCTCAGGTATTTGAAGAGTAAGACATTTTAAGAGTCTCTTTTTTCAAATTAGTCAAATATTTCTCATCTCCAAGGCTACGTCGACACGTGCACGCTACATCGAAATAGCTTATTTCAATGTAGCGACATCGAAATAGTCTGTTTCGATGAATAACGTCTACACGTCCTCCAGGGCTGGCAACGTCGACGTTCAACTTCGACGTTGGGCAGCACCACATCGAAATAGGCGCTGCGAGGGAACGTCTACATGCCAAAGTAGCACACATCGAAATAAGGGTGCCTGGAACAGCTGCAGACAGGGTCACAGGGCGGACTCAACAGCAAGCCGCTCCCTTAAAGGGCCCCTCCCAGACACAGTTGCACTAAACAACACAAGATCCACAGAGCCGACAACTGGTTGCAGACCCTGTGCATGCAGCATGGATCCCCAGCTGCAGCAGCAGCAGCCAGAAGCCCTGGGCTAAGGGCTGCTGCAACACAGTGACCATAGAGCCACAAAGGGGCTGGAGAGAGAGCGTCTCTCAACCCCTCAGCTGATGGCCACCATGGCGGAACCCGCTATTTCGATGTTGTGGGACACGGATCGTCTACACGTGCCCTACTTCGACGTTCAACTTCGAAGTAGGGCGCTATTCCCATCCCCTCATGGGGTTAGCGACTTCAATGTCTCGCCGCCTAACGTCGATTTCAACTTCAAAATAGCGCCCAACACGTGTAGCCGTGATGGGCGCTATTTCGAAGTTGGCGCCGCTACTTTGAAGTAGTGTGCACGTGTAGACACGGCCCAAAAGAAATATTGCGATTCTAATATGAGCTACAACGGTATCTGAGCCTGCTACTCTTACCAATTTTAAAGACAGATTTTCTGAAAAACAATTAAAGACAAGACAAGACTGCCATGCAATTCACAGGGACAAATAGCCACATTACCATCGTATTACATAAATCACGAATTCATTTGTTTCACTTTCTTTGTAATCTGAAACAAATGACAAGAAACAACGTCACTCATTAGGCATTTGGAACCTCTTAGGAAAAAGCAAAGAACCCTTTGGCATCCATGCATCAACATTTCAGTGCTCTCATAACAGAATGTTACCTGAAACTTCATTTTCATGAAGGTCATCATGAGATTGCAGAAACAAATCTACCCTGTGTTCTTACATCAGGCCTTTTTCAAGCTTCTGCCAGAAAAGAGATGACCTTTAGTAGCTGTGTGTCTGTCAAAATCCTGACCTCCCTTTCGATAAAATAAACAGGATTTCTAGCTTCCATCTACTGTCCACATATACAACATTTTCCTTTGAAAGCTGGAAATTATCTCTTCTTCGATTCTGATCTAGGTAGTTGAAAGCACACTGAGGCCATGAATGTGAACATTTTTTCCAAGAAATACTACTATACAAAAATATATGAACCCAGAGCTTGCCTTTTTCTGTGAAGAAACAAGGCCATGCTGTTGCAAAGGGAAAATGTGCCCAACCATCACAGACTAGACTCTCAACATTTTCTTGTTCCCTGGTTTTGAACAAGCTTCCTGTGCTTTGTCATGGCCAACACTGTACGCATAAGGGGCTAAGACCAGAGGTAGTGGATGTTCTTTGAGCAGCACAATGAAGGGCTTGCCTACACAGGGAGTTTGGTTGCAGTAAGTCAAGGAATGCACTCACCTTACCATACTCTAACATGGCCTTTACTAACACATCATGCGGCTCCTGCTACAGACCCAGTAAAAATGTTTCACAGAAGTAAATCAAAGTGTATCATAGAACCCCAGTCTGCACTGTGTGCATGTGGCCATCCAGTGCACAATAAGCTACTGTGCTGTAGCTTCACAACTTGGCTTGCAATGCGCTAATCTGCCAGGTAGACAAGCCTTTACGGTGCGGTTGACTTGGAAAACAAGTGCCTAGTATCCAGATTGAACTGTAACTTCTATATATAATGCATTTTAAAAATATGCCTGCATTAGAATCATAGAAGAGTAGGACTGGAAGGGACCTCGAGAGGCCATCGAGTCCAGCCCCCTGCCCTCATGGCAGGTTACTGTGGATGCCAATTTATTAATAGAATCAACAGCTTCAGGTTGTGGAGAGGTATCTCAAGAGAATTTATCTGAGAGATCTACAGGACTGATGTTCAGTATCATGTGCATGAGATGTTTTGTTGGTATGAAGTAAAATGCAGTAAAAGTGAATTCTTACTCTTCTAAAGCTTGAAGCATGTTCTTGGAGTCTTCAAAAACCAGTATCTCAATGATTTGGTCATTCATAATAGTATCTTCGTTAAAGGGATCTCCTGAATTAAACTGTGAATACTCCAGCTTGTGTTCTAGAGTAGGATCATACTGTATCTCCTAAGTAAACACAAAAAAGGAAATATTAGACTACAAGCTGTATCCACCCAACAACTGTATTGTTGCTGGTGAAGGGATTCCCATTTATTCCAACAGGAGTTTGTGTGGATGCTGTGTTTTGGTATACAACTGAGCAGGAACCTAACTGATGAAAACCACCAGTGGGATTTAGGTTGTTAAGCTCCTAAATAAGTTAAGACATTGCAATACTGAAGGCTGTAAGACCTAAATGCCTTTAAAAATCTGGGCGAAAGCCCACTGAAGTCAACAGAAGTCTATCCTTGGCTTCAGTGGGCTTTGGACCAGATTAACTGACTTATTTTCCACTCAATCCCTAGCACCATCCTATTATTTGTATTATGTTATAAACAACCTTTTACATATGCTTGTTGAACAAAACTGCACATAATTCTGTTTGCAGTGCCGTACTCATGCTGGCCCAAGAGATGAGTGAAAAAGTTGGAGAGGTAATTGATACTCTTTAAAGGACCAACTTTGGAACCAAGGTAGACTACAAGTGGAGACAAACCATGGAGCTTGCCCACAGTGATCAGTAATGTGCATTACAGGGAATGAGTTCTAAAGCACAACACATGCTGTGTACTAAGTGGCCCAAGTAGACCTCAACAGCACTATGTCAACGTGTATTGGGAACTTTTAGTGTGGCCCAACAAGATCTACATGGGCCAGATAGCCCACAGCACAATGATGTGCTTTAGAATTCACACTCTTCAACACGCACTGCCATGAAGGGTCGACAAGCACTTCTTTTGGCAGACTCTTATAATGTTTCCAGTCAGAACACAAAGACCTAATATCTTAATTTAAATATCTACAACAAATGACGAACATGGGACAAAACTTAAAAGAGTTTCAGGCATTCTTTGAACATCACAAAAGGAGGAGAAAGGGATTTTTAAAATTAATTATTCTGTGCTTTACAGTTTGAATTTTAAGTACAGTTTGATTTTAAAAAAAGGGGATACAAGGCCCACAATCATTTATGTTAAGAAAGGAAAAAATAGTTCACATTTGTACAAACTAAAATACAAAGAGGTATTTAGCAAAATAACTGCATCAGCTTTACCTTCTGGGACCTTGAATTCAGTCATGCTTCATTGGAACTTCCCAAAACTTCTGCCCCCAAGAACAGGAGTTTTAAAATCACCCACTTTTCCAATTCAGTTTTTCCTTCCCCAGTCTAAGCTCTGCCCCCGCACCCCGCTCCCTGTCACCCTTGTCCACTGAAGCATAGTGTTGGGCAGCTCCACATGCCCTTCAGTCACTCAGCCTCAAACTAAAATGAATACTTCAGACTGCATCTGAAAGTATCTATTTATAGCACAGAACAGCAAGTGACAACAGCCATCAGTTGAAACAAAGGAAGACCCTTAGGCAACAGCAGCTTCCCCTAAGTTTAATAAATCATTTGTTATTTTCTAAATTTGTAATGCCATGAACCAAACCCAAAGCACCGAAGTATATTTGTCTCAGTGTGATGCCTAGCTGATATCCTTCTCTCCAGATTTGTCCCAGGGAACTACAGCTTGTGGGCTCTTTTGGATTTAAATCTAATTCATACAGAAGGAATAAAACAGCTTGCAAGTAAGCCGTAACCTCCCAAATCCTACTGGGAGGATGTCTTATGCCATAAACCTTTCCAAAAGCCTTTATTTAGCCACTGACCCTGAAGATTCAGCAAAAACCAGAGGGAAAGCTTCACACTGTAGAAGTCAGTAAGTGAGTGAGGAAGAAACATGTTATTCCAGTTTAGGAAACAAGTCAGAAGAACTCCTGAGGTAGCGTGAAGGACATATGGGTTGGCTTTCATACCACTTCCCTTCCTTCCAGCCACAGACCTCATGTTTGCCTAAACCTAACCATGTTGAGATAGCTTTCCAGCAAACCATCTCTTGTAACTCATCTGATAGACTGCTAAATTCTGAGGCCACAAGCAAAATCCATACTGTAGGTGAGGGAAGAACAGCTATTTTATCTATTAGCAGTATGTCTACATAAGGAAAAATGGTCATGATTTAAAATGTGTTGACATGTTTTAATTCTTCTGTTTTTCAATACTCCTTAATACATACTGTATGCATGGGTTAACACCTTTAAAATGTGATAGATGATTACAGCCACTCTAAGGTTGACCATTTCAAAGACAAAGCAGATGTGCATTACCTCAGATTATAACTGAATAGCTCAATTTACCTTTCCCCTGCCAACTTTTCAAAATTGCAGGTTAGTCACTGAATTACTTAACTCCATTTTGGGACATCATTCATTAGAAGATAAAAAAGTTTGTTGTAGAACTATGACTCACCTGTTTTTTATTAAGGAAACTCCATTTTAATCTTCTCGTTTGGTAAACAACAAAAAAGGCAACACACATTAATACAAAAGAAATAACAAAAGCTATGAAGAATCCTGAAGCATGGATACCATGGCTGTACAAAACCTGAAATTGAAAGAACGTAATAGGTAAACCACATTCTTACCAGAGCATGCAAAAATCAGGCACAGATTGTAGCTGTAATTGATATATTAAATTACTTCTAACAATCTTCACAATAACATGGAATTACTAAGCAGTAAGACATAATAATAGTTCTACTAAGATTTTCAAAAAAAATTTTTCATAAATTTTAAATCCATAAGGGAGCATTGTGCTCACCTAGCCTCAACAACTGCTTAACACAAGCTACAGAAACCTCTCCTCAGTTAAATATTGGCCAATACAACTTCTGAGTGGTCAAATACTTCTTCGATGACTTTCAGAAGTATTAAGCACTCAGTAAAAGTTAATAGCAGGTGGGAATGTTCAGCAACTTGGAAAAACAGTCTGAAATTGAATCCCTGAAATTAGAAGCCACTGTTGAAAATCTGCTCTTAAATAATCAAAGTAAAAAGCTTTTAAACAACTTATGTGTGTGATGAGTGCTTTATTCACAAGTGTCAAAGCTACTCAATTTGTTCACATACTTATGGAGGTAACTGCATGTGCCAGAGACAAGACTGGAAACCAGGAGTCAAGAAGCACAAGCCTAAGGGTTAGGTTTTGAATAATCTCTTTTCAGTTCACTTTATTTCTATATAATGGGCATAATGACTCTCATGAAAATGGCAACACGCAATTCAGCTCTAAGATCTCTGGATGAGAGGTAACATGTAGCCAATCTGATATCATTTCATTGCACACGAATAACCTTTGTCATGATTCAACTTCTAAATAACTAACATCTGTAAACATAACAAAACAGCAGAAATGTACCACATCTGTAAACATGGCATCTTCAATTTATTAACATGCTGTCTCTAAGCATGGTGCATTTAGAGTGAAAGCACTCCATGAAGTCAGTAGTAATTGTCACTCTGCGTGTACGTGCGTGTGTGAGAAAAGAATTTATGAAATCAAGCAGTTGTTTTCAAATGGATTTATCTCTGTCTAAGACAGCAGAATTTAGCACCTTATTTTCAGCTGTGGGACAAAATCCTGCAAACCTAACTTATCTGCATAGACATACTAACTCAAAGGATTTGGCCCTATAAACTTTTAAAGAGATGATCTCATCTGTGTAGCTAAAGAATTGACAAAAACACTGCTCTCATTAGAGTATCAGAAAACACTCACTGTGACCTTTTAATATATTTCTGAACTCTGATTCAGTTCACTTAAAAAAAGAGAGTCAAACTTAACAGTCTCACTCAGTTCAGATTCAGTAACTTTTCTGTATTTAGAAGATACCTGAACCACTAACACAGGCCATTAATTTGCTACTCTCTGGCTGGGTCTACATTTGCCCCCACCTTCGAAGGGGGCATGTTAATCAGGGTAATGGGAGATTACTAATGAAGTGCTGCAGTGAATATGCAGCACTTCATTAGGCTACTTCTCCTCTGCAGCAACTTCGAAGTGCCCACGCTACTTCCAAATGCCTTTATTCCCCAAAATTTTGAGAAGTAAAGGCACTTCGAAGTAGTGCAGGCACTTTGAATTGCCCGTTGCTACATGCATGCTGGCACTTTGAAGTTTGACACTTGGAAGTTGCCAAGGGGTAGAATTAGCCTAATGAAGTGCTCCACATTCAGCGCAGCACTTTATTAGTAATCTCCCATCACCCTGATTAACACGTCCCCTTCGAAGTTGGGGCAAGTGTAGACAAGCCTTATGAGATTAGAAAGTAGGTCCCAAAGCTCAATTGACAGTTTTATATTTGAAAAGCTCTTGACTGACAAACCAATTGTCTGACTTGTGTATTACTTTCAGTCCTGCTTATTCTACAATAATGAAACACAGAACACATGAAGCACTTCATGAATTAATGCAAAATGAATTAAACAGCTATGTGAATAATTTTGTCTTGAATAATTTCATGTGCCTAATGATGCCTGAAACTACTAAATGACAAAGCCAGTCATTTATCCATTTCACTAATAAATTACTAATATCTTAATATTTAGAAGTTGTTTTTCCTCATCTTATATTTCCTCCCTTCTGAATTTCAGCCATGTAATTTCTGAATGACATCCCTTTGCAGTATCTTCTGCTCCTAAGAAGTAAGTCCTTGAAATCCAGGCAGACATGAAAACCACTCTTATTCCCTCCTGTTAATAGCCATACTCCAAACCGCAAATTAATCTCTCTTTCGGTTTAAGTAAAGTTACATATTATGGCACTGAAATATCAAACTCGTATTCATTTGTAACATTACTTTAGAACAGTGGTTCCCAAATTTTGTGGCATCATGCTCCCGTTTTGATTTTCAGGAAACTCTCATGCCTCCTCACCTCTTCTTTACCATCATCCAGCCCCCCCTTTAACAAAAAATTCAATTCATAATTTAAAATAAACACAAAAATTTGATCTAAAAAGGTTATTTAAAGTTAAAAATAAGCACAAATAGTTTTTCTTGGCCCCTTGAAGGTGTTTGTTGCCGCTCCAGCTGGCCAGCTGCCTGAGCCCTGTGTCAACTGCCAGAACTGAGCACGACAGCTAACCACCCGCCTGAGACCTGCGCTGCTAGAGCCACCTGCCCAAGCCCCATGCCACTGGCGCCAGCCAGCCACCCCTGCCAGCTGCCCCAGCCAGCCACCTGCCCGCCTGCCAGGTGCCTGAGCTGCTGGGACCAGCTGCCCGCCTACCAGCCACTCACCCCAGCCATGGGCCAGCTGCCTGAGCTGCCCACCCAAGCCACATGCTACCAGGGCCAGCCACCCAAGCCCCATGTTGCTGGGGCCAGCTACCTGCCTACCAGCCCAAGCCGCCCAAGTCCCACACTGCTGGGGTCAGCTGTCCACCCGTCAGCCCGAGCCCCATGCTGCTGGGTCCAGCTGCCAGCCCAAGCCACCCAGCTGAGCTCCTTCCATCCCCGAAAGCCAGGCACCACCAGCCCCTTGTTCTTACCTCATCCCCCTTGCCACACCTCCCCCACACCCTCCATCTAACCCCATTCTCTTCCTCCCCCCGACACCCCACACTCACTCATCTTTTCAGAAAGCAGCTAGCTCCACATGGGTCTTTGCCAGCTGCCTGCTTTTTATAGCTGCTGCACCAGGTCACCCACTTAAAATGGCAGGGGCTGAGAGCCGAAAGCAAAGGCAGGCTCTTTCTTCAGGTGGGGGGAATGATGTGGGGGCTGAGTCACCTTGCACCCCCCTGGAATTTCTTCACACCCTCCTGGGGGGCATGCCCCCCAGTTTGGGAAACCATGCTTTAGAATATCCAATAATTCATCTCCCATACATCCTTCACAGAGCTACAGCCTTATATCCCCTCCACACCAAACAGACTGACCAGGCACTTAGCTAACCTACACATACTTATATACTTTAAAAAGATTTGCACAGAAGTCATTATCTCCAGCCTCCTAACTACTTTAGTTGCTCTATAAGGATGGTGATGAACCCAAGACACTGCGCACCCCATACTCTGCTGGAGCCATGCTCAGCAGAATTGGTCAAGATGGAGCTCGCTTGCCTTCAAAGAGTGGAATCTGCAATAGAACATATGCCAGAAGAAGCACTGGGCCCATGCCCACCTTCCCCATCACAGACACCTTTTCATGAAATAGCCTGAGTTTGTTAAACTTCTCAGTAGGCCAGGAAGATTGACAATTTACCTATGATGTGGAGGGGTATGAAGGAAGTATTTTGGGGGTCTGAGTATGGATAGAGGATACATTTTTGTTGAGCAGTTAGTTGATAAAAATATTTTTAATCAAAAGAAGACTAACTTTTATCGAAGGCATCATGAGCATTTAATAAGTGATTCCTGTATATGTTTAATAGGAATCTAAATAAAATAAATCTGAAATTAATGGGACCACTCACATGAGAAAGGTTTACAGGATTTACATGCTAGCAAGAAGGCCTCAAATTAGCAAGATACACAACTGTAGGCCTAACTTCAGACTTGGTGGAAAGCCAAATAAAGCCAATAGCACCAGTCTTGTGCCTGAAATGACTAACACACTTAAGGATCTTTCTGAATCAGAAATCAAAAAAAGGAAACAAAATCCCTCCATATATTATCACTAGAGCCCAGTAAATCTGCAGATATACGCTTTTCTAGATGCAGGTATCTACATCTGTGGATGTGCATGCAGATATCCCCGGCTCATTTTTGTGGACACAAATTTTGTATCTAAAACCCTGAAAATTTGCAGATATCACTTTATATCAGCAGGTATTTGCATCCACAGATGTTTATGCAGATATTTCTGGTTCATTTTTTAGGATACAGATGCAGATACATATTTTGTGTCCTCGCAGGGCTCTAATTATCAGCTCTGTGCACTAAATAAAGTGCCCCAAATGTTCGAGTTATTTCAGAATTGCCCAGACATCAAGGCTGTTTATAAAAGGATGGCTTGGACAACTCCCACCCCCACATATTCAAGTTCTAATGGGAAGATTTTCAATTCAAGTCAATTCAGTCTTTCACAAGAAAATACTATTGGTGCTGCTGGAGGGATGGCTCTGTCTGTGACTGAACAAACTCAAGAATATCTAAATTCATATCAAACATTAATGATTTGATGTTGCTATAAACCATAGTGAAAAACAGGGAATTTGATGGAATTTATTATAATTAAATTAAGGAATAGTCAACATCTCCTACCTTTATACAAATAAGTGCTACAGCTTTGAGCAGCATACTCTAAGCTTTAAAGACAAAGTTTATGCAAAGGGCAATCCTGTTCAGGAAAGAAGGGGAGGAAGTCATATTGGTTTCCTTTAAAGGAATATGTGCAATCAAGCATGTTTTTGTTACCAGGTAGTGAAATACTTCTGTGCTTGGGGGAGGGGGGGGAACAATAACATAACAGCAAATAAAAGGAGCTGAAACCAAGTAGTGTGAAAGGACAGTTGATCACAAAGGGCTTGTCTGCACTTGCCCCCAACTTCGGAGGGGGCATGGTAATCAGGGCCATGGGAGATGACTAATGAAGTACTATGATGAATATGCAGCACTTCCAGAGATTACTAAAAGAAGTGCTGCGGTGAATATGCAGCACTTAATTAGGCCAATTTTCCCCGAGGCCAACTTCGAAGCTTCAAATTTAGAAGTGCTGACATGAGCATAGCCATGAGAACTTCGAAAAACCCATGCTACTTCAAAGTCCCTTTACTCCTCAAACTTTGAAGTAATGCAGGCACTTTGAAGAGCCCATGGCTACACGCACACCAGCACTTTGAAGTTTGAAGCTTTGAAGTTGCCACGAGGGAAAATTAGCTTAATGACGTGCTGCGTATTCATGGCAGCACTTCATTAGTAATCTCCCAGGGCCCTGATTATCACGCCCCCTTTGAAGTTCAGGGCAAGTGTAGACACAGCCAACATGAAATAATCAGAAATTGCACTATTTTATCAATAAGGCACAAACACAGCTCAAATATACAGACCAAAGTTCAAGCAATGTTGCTAAAACAGAAGAACAGAAATGGAAGACTTAAAGGTACGTCTGCATTAAAAGCATTTGCTTATAGAAGTTACTGTCGGAAGAGACGTTCTGACAAAACTTCTGCCAACAGATTGCATCTAAACATAAACGTGGATTGATCTTTTGATCCACTCTGTCAACAAAAGGAGACAGAAAGCAAGCAATTCATTTCCATTGGACATTTCAATTGTCCAGAAGGAGCATGTGTCACCATATTAGTCCATGCTAACACCTCCCAGAAGTGGAACAAAATTTAACCACACAGCAGAAATAGGATAAAATGGCTTCTCTCCTTCAGTATATTGCTAGTGAAAGCCAGAGGCAACAGCAAAGGAGAAGACTGAGGTTCTGGGATGGCCAGTCATCCAAATAAAATCACATATTTTTCTCAGG
The DNA here is from genome assembly GCF_033958435.1 of Carettochelys insculpta. NCBI lineage: Eukaryota > Metazoa > Chordata > Testudines > Carettochelyidae > Carettochelys > Carettochelys insculpta. The sequence goes on along the minus strand of NC_134140.1, from coordinate 25,321,324 downwards.
TAGGCACCTTTAACTGTCCCTTGCCATTTTTCAGCAATTCAGGCTACCTTCTATTTAGCAGTGGGAAAAGACTATAGTTATCTTCATCCTTCATTCAACTTGTGTTTGCAGTGTCAGCTCCTGCTGTGAGCAATAACTGAGCTGAAAGCTGATGGCTGAACAAGACCTAGTAGTAAGTAAAGATTTTCTCGAGTGACAACCCAGTCAACTGACCGCTTCGTGAAATGGGCAATTAATTTTAAGGTAGTGTACCTCCTTGTGAGTATGCTTTTAATACTCTGAGTTACAGCATGCATCCTTGTTTTGTGACAGGTTCCACTTGAGGTTATTGTAAAGTAGCTTTGAACTGCAACAGGAAATGTCTCACTTTCTATTGTAGACATGGCTTTAATCAAAACAACATCACCATCTCAAGATAATGATTACACATTTTTGATTGTGCTTTAGAAATTAACTGGAGATACACATCTTCTAGAACTGGAAGGGACCTTGGAAGGTCATCTAGTCCAGTCCCCTGCCCTCTTGGCAGGACCAAGCAGCATCCCTGACATCTATTTGCCCAATTCCTAAATGGCCTCCTCAAGTATTGAATGCATGACCGCAGGTTTAGCAGGCCAATGGTCAAACCACTGAGTTATCCCTCCCCCTTTTTTGATTATATTCCAAGAACCTGAAATGTTATGTTGAGAAATTTTCTAGTTTATATTTGCCAATTAATAATTAACACTATTTATTGCTTTTTAATGTCCTGTGCTATATTGGATGCTGTTAAGGCAGCAACTCTATAGTTATATTTCACCCATGAGGCTTTTCATTTCTTTAATTTTTTTTTTCATTAAAGCGACAGAAATTCAGAGAACCCTAAGAAAGGTGTTATGGGCGTTCAGTTAAGCAATTGCTTAACTAAGATTTATTTTATGGACCTCTCTTACTTCTGCCTCTGCTTCATGGTGTGAGCTTCTAGAAGCCACTATTGATCTGTTTTTCAGAGAGGCTGCACTGGCACTGACTTGAATGAAAGCTGTATGTGCAAAAAATGACAGATAGTCATGCCATGGGGGGCACAGTGTTTATTATTATGCAAACCCTGGGATAAACATAAAAGTAAAACTTTTGGCATGAACTCTGCTATCAAATCAGCTTCTTATTTTCCATTAAAAGCATTAAGCCAGAAACACAGGCAAGTAGTTTTCACAGTCACTAATGAGCAGAGCTGCAAGGCACCAGCTTTCTACTCAAAGAGCACTCACCTTTTTGTTAGGGCATGAAATTAACTTGTTAAAGGCAACCAAGCATTTTACTCCAGTGAAGCATAAGAGAAAATGCACAGGGTTTGTAAAACTTTAAAGAGTGGCATGTCAAGCATGTAACAAATGAAACCATTTGAGAACTGAAAGTTCTTTGGGAGTAACTGAAAACATGGTACTGCCGTAAATATGGAATTAATTTACTAACTCTCTACAGCAGAGATCAACTCACTGCCCAGGTACATAAAGCCACTGCCTTTTCATGGATTGCATGCACATGGATTTGGGCAATCTTGCATCTAAGAAACTAAACCAGGAGCATTAGTGACACTCTTATTAAGGATGAACTACAAACCAGGTCTCCTTCACTACTGATTTTCTTGTGGAAATCCATTGTTGTTTTCTTTTTCCTGAAATGTTTCATGCTTGATCTAAGTCCAGAGGGATTTACATTGTATGGAAAACAAATATCCGTTCAGCTGTTTGACCTCTATATTTTTAAACAGAATATACCACATACTTTCCCCCTTAAGGTCTAATGACAGATGTTATGCATAGAATCATAGACCACTAGAACGTGAAGGAACCTCAAGAGATCATCAAGTCCAGTCCCTTTCCCTCATAGCAGGATCATGCACCATTTATATCATCCCCGTTAGATACTTATCCAGCTGTTCTTAAATATCTCCAATGAGATAATCATTTCCACTAGCATTCACTGTGTTAGGCATCCAGACTCCATCTATCTTCTTGGTGAAGACAAAAAAATCATTAAGTACCTCTGCCATTTCTATATTTTCTGTCATTGTTTCTCAGTCTTCATTGAGCAACAGGAATACCCTGTCCTTCGTCATCTTCCTCCTTCTAATATACGTGCAGAATGTTTCCTTTATCCCTTCATGTCTCCAGCTAGACTGAGCTCATTTTGTGCTTTTGTCTTTCTAGATTTGCCCTTATGTTCTTCCTGTGTTATTTGTTTATATTCCTCCTTTGAATGTTAACCTGGTTTCCACTTTTTATACAATTTGTTTTTGATTTTTTTAAATCATCCAAGATCTCCTGGTAAAGCCAAGGGCTGGGTCTACATGAGTCCCTTCCTTTCGGAAGGGGCATGTTAATGAGCGGGTTTGAAAGATGCTAATGAGGCGCTGCCAAGAATATGCAGCACCTCATTAGCATATTGGCGGCCACGGTGATTCGAAAGTGCGGATTTTCAAATCGCACGCTGCCCATGGAGATGGGACCTTCCGAAAGGACCCCCCAGTTTTCAAAATCCTCTTTTACCTAACACCAAATAGGAAGAAGGGGCTTTCAAAAACTAGGGGGTCCTTTCGAAAGGTCTCCGTCTCCATGGGCAGTGCAGGTTTGGAAAAGCCACACTTTCAAATCGCCGTGGCTGCCATTATGCTAATGAGGTGCTGCATATTCATGGCAGTGCCTCATTAGCGTCTTTCAAACCCGCTCATTAACATGCCCCTTCCGAAAGGAAGAGGCTCGTGTAGACCCAGCCCTTGGCTTTACCAGGAGATCTTGGATGATCTAAAAATCAAAAACAAATTGTATAAAAAGTGGAAAATAGGTCAATATTCAAAGTAAGAATATAAACAAATACAGGAAGAACATGGGGCAAATCTAGAAAGACAAAAGCACAAAATGAGCTCTGAAAGGAAGGGGTTTGTGTAGACACAGGGCAGATGTTTGCTTGCCTCACTTCCTATTGGTCCTACACAGAGAAATGGTTTGCTCTTGTGCCCTTAGTAATGGCCCTTTGAAAAATTGTCAACTGTCTTCAACTGTTTTTCCCCTTAGTCTTGCTTTCCATGGGACATAACCTACCAACTCTCTGAGTTTACTGAAGTCAGCCTTCCTGAAATCCACTGTCTTCTTTTTACTGCTCTCCCTTCTACCACTCCTTCGAATCATGGACTTTATCATTTCATGATCACTTGCACCCAAGTGGCCTGCCATTTTCAAATTCTCAGACAGCTTCTCCTTATTCATTAAAATCAAATGTAAAACAGCTCCCCCCCAAGAAGTAGCTTTCTCCGCATTCTGAAATAAAAAAAAAAAGTCTCCTATGCATTCCAAGTACTTGTTGGATAATCTGTGCCTTGCTGTGTTCTTTTCCCAACAGATGTCTGGATAGTTGAAATTCCACAAGTTCTCTGCTTTGGATGATTTTGTTAGTTGTTTAGAAAAAGTCTAATCCACCTCATTTTCCTGATTAGGTGGTCTATAGTAGACCCCTACTAAGTCATCTCACCTGATACTCTCAACAGGTATCTTTCCTATGTCCATTTCAACCTCAGTCCAACTGCACACATTTTTTAATATATAAGACAACACCTCCTAACTTTTTTTTCCCTGCCTGTCTTTCCTGACCAAACTGTACCCTTCTACACCAATATTCCAATCGTGTATTATCCCACCAAGTCCCTGTGATATCAATTAAGTCATACTTTTATTTTTGCATGTATATCTCAAAAACTTGGTTGAACCAGATTTATTCTAATATAGCCTGTTTTGCAGATCTCACCGAGGTCTAAGAATCAGGACAAAGCTGGGAAAAAAGTTTGAACTTATTGTACTAGACTGCAGGAACTGAATCAGACCAGGAGTCCAGCTGGTTCAGTACCTTGTCTCACACTATGACCAGTAACAGATGCATCAGGGAATTAATAAGCTACCTATAAAGAATGTTGGTCTTAAATCTGTTGGTTAATAAATGACTAATGCCCCTAAGCATGAGAACTTAGAATCTAAATGTTTAAAAGTTCACTAATATAATTGGTAACCATTTAAATGGATGTTAAAAAAAATCTATGCTCTTATTTGTTGGCACTCAATCCTCAACTTTATAATCTAATATGGAGAAAATATTTTATGTTATGCATTTTAAATTTTGGTTTTCAATTTAACCTTTCTTTTCAAAAAAAGTTTCAATTTAACAATTTAAACACCCCTTGTTCTTGTGTTACAAGAGAAGACAAATCAGAGTTCCTGATTTGCTTCCATGACCTCTAGAAGAGGTCTGTGGAACTTGTAAGCTTGTCTCTTCAAGTAACAGAAGTTGGTCCAATGCCATATTCCACTACGCCTCTTGCAAAACGCTAGTTTTTGTTCTGGTTACATCTATCATGCCCCATTTAGCTGTTCCATTTCTGAAGTAAAATTCCAAGGTGCACACTTTCTCCATATACCTAGTCTTTCTACACCTTTAATCATTTTTGCACTCTATCTTCTGACTTTCCACTTCCTTTCTCTCAATGAGCATTAGGATCGGAATAAAATAGATGGGGGGAAAATGAAGAGCAAATAGGAAAACATCTTATTAATTTATTTTTTCTAATAGGACAAAATACTGATCACCTTGAAAGCAGACAAAAAGAACATTATTTAAATTGCAAAATCAAGCTCTCCGAAGGTAAGAAATGTCAGAATAAAGGATGGCTGAAATCTCAGTCCAATCTACTTGTCTGTATGCATTATTTATACAGTGCTTAATTATATGGTATTTTCCCACAGGATTGCCAACTCATTCAGTGTGCAGGACAGATGGTTCTCACTTAATAAGAAGCTACCCAATATTTTGTTCTAATGTCCTTTTTCAAGGAATGTTCAGAGCACCCAAATTCTGGAACTGTAGCATATTCCAAAGTTGCAAAAGGAACTTAGGCACCTCAAGGTTCATCTACATGGGCCTGCAGTTTGGACCAACAGGGTGTGAACTGGGGTACAACCTATGTGCTGCACCCTAACTGCCCTGCGTAGACCCTTTGGGAGTGAACTAAAAGTATTGAGTTCACATGATATAGTCCTGTAAACTTTAAGAATTAAAGCCACTTTAATACTGAGTAAGAGCATCCACACAGGGATTTAATAAAGTTTAACTGAACGACCTTAAAATTCATGCCTTTACTTAATATCTATTAAGCTCCTTACGTGTCTCATTGTTGACAAGCTCCTAGATTCCTCAATCCCTTTTGAAAGTTCTTTGATGCTTTCCATGCTGAATCTATGAAAAAATGTTTTTTTCTATCCTAAAACTTTTCTTGGCTATATAAAAATATGAACTAAGCTATCATGAGCCAGTTCAAAGGTTCAGGAAATCACTTACTGGTGGCAGAAGAAAATTTCAATTCTGAAAGTGACCTAGACATACTGCTGTTCTGTTGGCTTTGAGAAATCTGAGACAGTGGAGGTATTTCCTAGTTATTCTCTTCCCCGACCATTTTCACAGAAAAGATCAGACTTGTACAACAGTCCTTTAATTTTCACTGCTCTTTTTCTTTGTGGAGACCATAATTTCACCCTGACAGTGTTAGGCCAGCTCCTGTTTACTCAAACACTGCACAAAAGCTGCTGCTTTCTATGCGGTACACACCGACGATATTTCCTTTCCATTTCCACTTGTACTGCAATTGTCCTACCAATATGACCTTTAGTCTTTAAATGACACAGCTATGGCAACATAGCTTTGAGGGTGAAATAAACTATATTCTTCTGCCAAAGTGCAAGTGATCAGTGTTCCCACTGCTCTAACCAACACTGCTTAAAATAAAGAATTCCTGAAACGGAACTACCCATGTGGGTAGTGAAACGGGTCGAGACGGGCAATGTGTTTAGGTGAAGAAATTACTCAAGCAAGTGAAATGACAGATGCAATAAAAAATTCTCTAATGGAAAAATGAGCGACAAACAGCACTTCTACTGAAATCAATGCTGCTCTGCAGGCTCACTTAGTACATTAGAAGCCACATATGTCGTGACTAAAGAGCACAAATACATACTGGAGTAATGACAGGTCAAAGAGCAGGATAGTAATTAACTTAATCTTTTTCTGGTGAATTTCTCCCCAGCCTGTCCCCCAGCACAGGTATTTGAGTCAGCGTAGCGCATACTGCTGTTCCTCAGCACAAGTAAGATAACTTGCACCCTTCTGGAATGAGCACAGGAAAACAAAACAAAACAATTCACGCTGGATACGCCCAGCTGCAAGTTAGCATGCTTTTTGTCATTCTCTGGCACTGCACAGTTTTCCATTTGGAAAACTGGATCTGAACATCACATAGGCCACAGAGCTTCTACAATGATAATCCTGGTGCTTAAATATAAACCTCTTTTGCCTGTTCTGTTTGGGCAATGGGAAGAAAAACCTCATTTGCAATTCACAATATCAGCATTGGCCAAACAAACCAAAGGCCAAGTTATGATTGCCTTATTCACACAGGCTGTCCCTTAAAACTCCTGTAAGTAACAGAGTCACAATTTGGTCCCACAGAAAACACTTCTACACTGCCCAGAATAGGTAAGCAAAGCAATCCTTAGAAGTGCAACATACAGTCAATTATCTATCATTTCAGTGTTACCTTAGTCTTTTCTTCTCCTATTATGGTGAATGATGCAGTCAAACTATGCTGTGTTTTGTTCTGGAAAAAATATAGAAAAATACCAGCATGTTATAAAAAAAGCATAGTCCAATTTATTAAACTGGCAGACTGTTCAGTTATCATATAGAATCTTCCATCACACACAGCTAAGAAAATGTTTCTATGAATTATTATGATTACTTATAGCTACAAAAGTCTAATAGAAAAATGCAACATACTTATCTACTGCTAGCAGGAAAGGAAGCAGCTGCTCTGTGGGGTATACTCCCCCCTAATTGTACGGCCCCACAGAAGTTCATAGCACTCCTGCTAGCATTAACATCTGCCTGCAAAATCTTTTTTAGGAGAAGGCAGCATGTCTCCTAAAGGGACCACAGGAAAATCACAGAATCATAGGCTTAGAAGGTAACCCGAAGGTCATCTAATCTAACCCCCTGCCAACCCTCCAAGGAAGAAGATTCCATGATTTCCATAGGCAGTCTGTGACACTATACTACTGTTTTTACAGATGGGAAGTTTTTTTCTTGAGATTTACTGTAATTCTCCTGTGCTGCAGTTTGAACCCAATGCCTCTTGTTCTGCCATCTGTGGCAGGAGAGAACAACTTTTCTCCGTCTTCTATTTGGAAGCCTTTCAAGCCTCCAGAGGCTTCTTAGACAGCCCTGCTTAATTTCCTCTTTTCCAAACTAAACATATACAGCTCCTTCAGCCTTTGCACATATGGCATGCATTCCATCCCTTTGATCATCTTGGTCACTTGTCTCTGAATCCTTTCCAGTTTCTCTACACGCTTTCTATACACTAGTGACAAAAATTAGACAGTACTCTAGCTGGGGCCTACCCAGCACTTAGAGAGGTGTTACACCTCATGCACGCTACACCTCTGTTAATACAACCCAAAATTGAAATTGCTTTTTTTGCAAAGCACCACATTGCTGACTCCCACTGAGACTGTGATCCATCACAACTCCCACATACTTCCCAGCAATGCTGCTGACAAGTCAGTTTCTCCTCATTCTGTTTTGTGCATTCTTCCCATAAGAGTAGCACCTTACATTTCTTGGTTGAATTTCATGTTGTTCTCAAAGGCCCCGTTCTTCAGTTTATCAAGATCCCTTTGAATTTTAGCTCTGTCCTCCAAACTGTTCGCAATCTTTCACCAGTATTTGTCTGCTATAACTCTGATCAGGTCATTGATAGAGATATTGAGCAATACCAGATTCAGAATAGATCCCTGTGGTACCTCACTTGAGACTTCCTTTCAGTTGGACATAGTTCCTTTAAAAATTACTCTATTTATGGGTTTTTAATCAATTGCGTAGCTCCACCAAACATGCATTTTTCAAGCTTACTTATCAGACTGTTGAGGGACTGTGTCAAAAGCTTCAGTCCAACTATATTATGTCCACCACACTTCCCAATCCACCAAGGCAGTCTGCCTGTCAACCAAGGAAATCAAACTGGTGTGGCATGATTTGTTATTAGCAAATCCATGTCGACTGCTAGTGATCACCCTTTTGCCTTATAGATACATACTGAATGTTCTAAACATTGGCTTTAAGAGGCCACGTCTACAGGAGCCTCCTCCTTTCAGAAGCAACATGGTAATAAGGGACTTCAGCAGATGCTAATGAGGTGCTGTCAGGAATACAGGAAGAAGGGGCTTTTGAAGCCCAGAGGGTCATTTCGGAAGGCCTCCGTCTACATGGGCAGCATGCGTTTCGAAAGCAGCACTTTCAAACTGCGCATGGCTGCCATTATGCTAATGAGGTGCTGCATATTCATGGAGCACCTCATTAGCACCTGCCAAAATCCCTCATTACCGTGCCCCTTCTGAAAGGAGGTGGCTCATGGTTGTAGTGATTCAGATATCAAGGTTTGCCTGACTGGTCTATCATCTCCTGACTCTTCATTTTTCTTCGTATTTGAAGAACCTCTTCATGTTGTATCATTTCTTGCCAGCTGTAATTCATTCTTTGCCTTGGCTATCTTGATCTTGATGCTTGAGCTATTCCCATGTATGCTTCCTTGGAGATATACTCTTCTTTCCATTTCTCATATGTGCATTGGCCTTCTGTGGTTGTTTTTATTTTTCATTTGTATTGAAATAGCTTGATTTGAGCCGCTAGTGTTACATCTTTTAGGAACTCTTATCCCCTTTGAATATTTTTTCTCCAATTGGTTTAATTCAGTGTTTCTACACCTTTTTTTTTTCCCTCCCTGAGTCCTCCCTCCTCACCAACATTCTATAAAAACTCCATGGCCCACTTGTGCCACAACAATTAGTTTTCTGTATTAAAAATGTCAGAGCCAACTTTAGGGGGTAGCAAGCAGGGAAACTGTCTGCGGCCCAATAACACTGGGAACCCTGTGAAGCAACATCACTTGGGTTTAAGCTTCGGCCGTGGATGGAAGAGTTCAGGGCTTTGTGCTTTGGCCCCATATGGTAGAGCTTTGGCTTTCTACAATGGGCCCCAGCAGGTGTAATGCTGTTCCAGCTTGATGGATCTCCTGAACCCTGAGATCCCAGACCATTGTTGAGAAACACTGGGTTAATGAATATCATGAAGGACTTCCAAGGGACCATGTTGCCACTAAGGCTGGCAAAATCAGAGGGATGGGCTTACTGTGGAGTTGGAGATTCTTCTCAGATGAAATCCCTGACTTTGGGCCTCCGCTCAACCTACGTTTTTAGTGTGCAACCTCCTGCTTCAGAGAGGAATAGTTGGGATTGGGAGATAAACCATGGTGAGTTTTCTGTGTCACCAGTCCCTTTCAGCAGGATAGAGGCAGTAAAGGAGATTTTGATAGACAGACAGAAAACTTTTTTTTTATGCGTGGAGCGCTCAAACTAAATAATGAAATAATAGCTGTTAAATATGGCTTTAATGTATTGTTTCATACTATGACTAAATTAATCCACTTTTAAGAAAATGAGAAAAATGAGCTTCTGTTCCAAACTCCGAACAGTAAAACCCCTATTTAGGCAAATTCAACTTGTGCAGCAATCCAATTCATGGAGTCGAAATCGTGAGTAGTGGGGAGCTAGGAATCAGGCCGCTCCCCTTCAATTGCAGGAGCTGTGAAACTGACCAGCGCTGCTGGGCTGGTCAGTTTCCCAGCATCTGGGGCTGGTGGGAAGCTGCAAACTAGGTGGCAGTGGGCTCCCAGCTACCCTCCTTGGAAACTGACCAGCACTGCTGAGCTGGTCAGTTTCCCAGCTCCTGCAAGTGGAGGGGACTCTGAGCAGAGGAGAGCAAGAAGCCAGGCTGCCACCTGGTTCATGGCTCCCCACCAGTCCCAGGAGCCAGGAAACTGACCAGCCCAGAAGCACTGGTCAGTTTCCTGGCTCCCCTGACTTTCACAGAATTCAATTTACACTTGATTGCCTGGTAACACTGCCTACATTTAAGTTGTGCATTTAATGTATTTCCTTTATTTAATAACAAGAACATGCACCTGACATTGTTCAGGTTTTTAACTGAAGTAGCTGTTTGGAAATGAAAAGAGTCCATGGTTTTCTTCATTGATAGTATCTTTCAAAAATGAAGATCTATGAATGCTAGAGGGAGGGTTCAAGGGCGAGGATGGGCAGCATAAGCCAGAGGTTTGGTGGGGACTCAAGGTAGTGCGTTAGGGGTGCAGAAGTCAAGGCGGGTCGGAGGTGCAGCTTTTGGGGCATGTGTTTCAGGATAGGGGGCTGGGAGATGGCAGTGGCTACTGGGGCCACCTGTGCCAGCGAGGGTGGCACTGCTCCAGTGGCACCTCCTCCCAAGGGCCAGAGCAGCACTCCCCAGCCAGTGGCTCCTCCTGAGGGAGCTGGGGCAGTGCTCCCCAGACAGCAACTCCTCCTGACAGGCAGAAATCCAGGGCTGAGTGCTTGTCAGGTGGGGGCTGGGCTCTGTGGGCTGGCTCCAGCCTCCATCTACCGCCTGGCCTGTAGCCTTGGCGGGGGCAGGGGGTCAGCACTCTAGGGTTAGCCCCCAGGCCTGCACCTTCTCCAGAGGTCTTTGCTGGGGGTAGCAACAGTTCCATCCTACAGCTTGTTGGAGGCAGGGCAGCACTCTGTGGGCCGACCCCAGCATCTAACCTCCCTCTCCCACAGGCCCTCCTAAAGAGTGAAGTGGAGAGTTTGGTCGGGGGTGAACGCACAAGAGGACACCCTCCCTCATAACTCACCTGAAAGGTGGTAAAATCATGTTCAAATTCCTTCTGTGCCTCAGGTAGCAGACAGGCTTTGAACTGAGGGTCTCCCACATCTCAGGCGACAGCCCTAACCATTGGGCTGAAAGTTACACAAGAAGGCCTACCCCCATTTCTCACCTCCAGCTTCTTGCTAAAACAGCACACCTCCAGGAGAGGGTTCACAGCTGAGAATTTCTGACAGAAATCAACACCTTCCTGCAACCCAGACATAGGTGCCTAATTCAGTGAGAAAGGTAAGGCTTAGTGCACAAACCCCAGGCAATATCTCCCATTGCCTAGCTTAGGTGACCCAGCATACTGGTGGTTGTAGCTTGCTGTCTAAGGCAGTTTTATCTCCTTAATCACTTTATAGGGAGCATGGGCACCTAACTCAGGCTTTGTGGATCACAGTGATTTTCTGAGTGCTATGATGCAATGCAGACCTTTCAAGCATGCAGGTCTTTCAAGCAAGCAGGCCTTTGGAAAACACTCAGCTTCAACTCACCTTTCAATCAGAAAAAATTGCACTTTCAAATCAGTTTAGTGAGCCATCTAATCTCGGACAGCAGAAAGTGCCAGGTGTTTCAGAGGAAGGTGTAAAAAACTGATAAAAGGCAATATTGTTAAAGCCTGTTCATGAGTAAGCTGTTTCCTAGCCCCCATCAATTAACATTTGACTTTTCTTTTTAATTATGGGTGTTCTAATTAATCATTAAATGTTGAATGAAAAAAGTCCTTTAAAGAATGTAGTCATAAGCCATTCTTCCTAAGATTCTTCACATAAGATCAATTTTAATATGCATTTGCTGGCATATATACATAAAGACACAAATAGAAAAACAAAACCCACAGGATAAACCTGAGACCATTCTATAAAGTCAAAGGAAATTTCATTCCCATCAGCATATGGCATAACTTCCAACTCCTACCAGATGACAAGCAGCTGAAGTGAGAACATTCACATATTCGAGTTATTTTATAACATACATATACAACAACTGGATGAAAACTCTGTTCTCTGAATACAGAGATAAAATTGAGAGATCCCAAATGCAGGGAGAAAGTTATAGGCCAGCACACTAATAATACAGCTTTAATGTCTTTCATCTATTGAACTCGAGAGGCCACATGCTATAAGTCACTCCCATCATTAATATATAATACTTATGTTTTCACAAATTCTTCACAGCCACCCAAGGTATGACTACATGCCAGCCCTATTTCAAAATAACAACCAGACAAAAAATGCATTTCAGAATAGCACTGTGCTATTTCAAAGTAGCAGTTCTAGGTCCACAGCGCTATTTCAAAATAATGCCATTGGAGCCCATTATGGGGTATTTGAAATAGGAGTGATTCCTCAAGAAATGAGGTTTACCAGAACCAAAATAATGCATCCATTATTTTCAATTTATTTCAAAATAGCACACGTGCATCATTTAAATGCTGCCAAAATTATTTCAAGATAACTGCAGTTATTTCAAGATAACTTTGTCCTATAGACATAGCCTCAGAAACTAGTGTATAAAGCTTGTCACAGGAAGTGTTCAGCTTAGCATTTAGGCAGAAAAGAACAGGTTCCACTATTCCCACTGTTTGTTCATAAATCATAAAGGCCGTGTTTACACTAGCCAAAAACTTCGAAATGGCCATGCAAATGGCCATTTCGAAGTTTACTAATGAAGCACTGCAATACATATTCCAGCTCATAGGAATAGGGGGACTTCGAAGTAGCCGGGGTCCTTTCGAAAAGGAGCCCCATCTGAACGAGCCGCGCGGTGGCGAGCTGTGTCAATTTTGAAGTGCCGCGGCCGCCCGCATGCTAATGAAGCGCTGAAGTTTCAAAGTTTTTGGCTAGTATAGACATAGCCAAAGAGTAAAGTAGAACTGAAAATAAGATACCGGCAATGAAGTGTTGAAGGTCAGTTTAGCAGGCAGTGTCAAGATGCTGCCATCCCAGGTTTCTTTTGAGTTAAGAAATGCAACGTAGTTGATTGAGTAGTATTCTCCAACTGTTATAAGAGAAAAGTCAATGTACAAATTAAATATAGATGAGTATATTACATTTACCAGTGAAACGTGGCTTCTGAGGAGTCATGTCTTATTTTCTTTATGAAACCAGTAAACACTAAAAGCTGAAATAGAGACCATTATAGTATCATTACACATCCTGAGAGTTGTATGTGAAAATAATGGGCTTGATTTTCTGAAGGACTGACCACCTTTGGTGACAATGGGAGCTGCAGGTTATCAATGACATTGAAAGTGAGGCTTAATATAAATAATGGATTGAAAAAACGTTTTACGTTCCACTTGTAGAATCCAAGTGGAGCACGTGTTACCTGAATGACCGCTTAGAATATGGATCCCAGGGGCACAAGCATTTGCAATCCTCATTTCACTAGATGTATGAGGGCAGAGCTGCCCAACAGGGAGTGCAAAATGGGCAAAAGCAAGAGAAGAAGGGGACAGGAGAAAATTCATTGTCTCTCCCAGGCAGCCTCTACTGATGAGATTCAGATGGTCCGTGGAGCTGACTTCTCTAGGGGGAATACATGGGGAAGGCCAGCAGCAGTTCCGCAAGCTCCATTTCCAATCCAATAACCCCTCTTTCCTGCAACCTCCCACACACCACCATCACATGTTTAGCTGTTCCTGCAGTTCCAGGTGTACACATGCACAGTTCACCCCCTGTTCTGCCCCTACAGGAGCAAATCTGGCCCTATATATTTTGTGCCATAATACAGGTTTCATTGCAGTTATGTGAGCATGCAAGACACCAATAGACATTTGCTTGATAGAGATGGCTGTAATAAAAATGGAGAAGAATTGTACTCCTTACTTTGGAAGAGTTCTTTGAGATGTTCCCTTCAAATGAAAGTTAACTAATAGGAGTGGTCTGTACAGGCTTGAAGTTGCTGTGGGGACGAGCCTGTTCCCTTTTACCCTTTCATGGTATTGAAGGCCAGAGGCACCATTAGATCATCTCATCTGACCTTCTGTATAAACACAGGGCATTAACTTTCACACAGATAGCCTCATCTAGCTAGGCCAAAGCACTTCAGCCATTAGGAGATTGTTGTGTACCATAAGCAGAGAACAAGAGGGACCATGGTGTTACCAATCTGAGGTCTCTATGTGGTAAAAACTGACTAGGCAAGCAATGCTTAGTCATAGCACATGAGCAAAATCCCATCCTGCAGTGGAACACAAACCCCATCCCCCATCTAGATCTTTGCGATTATTACCCAGGGGAAAATAATTTCCCGACTCCAAATCTGGCAATCGGTTTGGCCCCGAATACACCGGCAAGACAAAACCAGCCTGGCATCTTACAGAGAGAGCATTCTCTGTACCACCTCACAGTACAGGTCCACCCTGTCAGTGGTTCAGTCTCCAGCTGTGGCCAATCTCTCATGCTTCAGAGGAAGGTGACCTTGCACCCTTGCCCCAAATACATCTGCAGTACACGGAAGCCAAAAGGTTTTGTCACTGACTTCAAAGAAGGAAAAAAAATCAAACTTTAACTTGGAACACCTCCAGCCAATGAAGTAACTCTGTATAACGTCTGATCTACAGACATACTTAAGTATCCTCAGGCACAATCTTAGTGCAAATCAGTGGAAATCAGCATAGGGCAGAGTTGGTGGTGGATATAAAAATGAATGGGAGTTACAGCAAACAAGGTTTGTTCTTGTTATGCCGTCTAGCTGATTTCTTCATAATAATTGACACACCTTCCATTGGCAGGGAAAGCAAAATTCAATTCCATCTTTAATGGAACTGTGCCAGATGGGACAATTTTTCCAGTTTTGTTTGCCAATTCAATAATGCAAGACAAGTTTCTTTTCTCAGGGGGTAATTCTTTCTAAAGACTCTCTGGGTTGAAAGCCAGTCACTTACTGCCAACGATTTCAAACTCCAACCCTACAATCTGTGCCACCAACTACACCGCCATTATCAGAAATGGGTTCTAGTTATTAACTCTCTACCATGCTGAAGCCCCATGTCGACTAATTTTACTTTCCTATTTGGAATATATTCTGTTTTTAGCTATCATGCCATTGCTTTTTACTTACAAATAAAGTAATCATAGTGAAACATCTTCAAGAGGGTGCAGGGTAATATCATGATCCCAGGAAAAAGAAGTAAATTCTGGATCTCTTTCTTTCCCTCTGCGCAGGAGGGAAATGAGTACTTGGAATCAAAAAGGGGAGATTTCCTGCAAGAGGATAGGGCTCTACATACGTCCCCTCTAATCTTTTCCATCCAGGAGTGGATTTTTCCATCCTTGCATAGAATACATTTTATGTGCTCCAAAGAACGTTCCAATGTGCACCATCAGTAGAAAAAAACCTAGCTGTGAACATTCTGCTAATCATAAGCGTGACATATGAATATCTCTTGACCAACCACACAGATTACAGGGAACACTGCATCTCTCCCTGGTTTTTGGTAGGGGAATGAAACAAAGGCTAGAGAAGCCTTGTGTTTTGCTTTCATTTATGGTTATAAAGATTTGTTCTTGTCTGAGGGTTAAATCATATTATACAAAAGCAGGATCAGAATCTCAGATTATTTGCTGAGAGAATTTTTAAACATATAATTTCACTTTTTACGAAGTTATTTGGTTACCATCTGCCTGTCTCTCAGCATAGATAAGAAATTAGCCACTTCAGATTTGCTTTAATAATGATCATCCAGAATTTTGTTTATAAAACAAAATAAACTTCCCATTGGAATTAAATGCAGAAACAGTATTTACTTTTGTTAGACTTTAAGAAGCTAAGTGTTACACAACTGAAGGGTCCAATTCTGCATCCACTGACATCAGAGACAGCTCCAAGACTGGAAACAAAATTTGGCCTGACTCACTCCTCTGAGTTAAATAAAATATTAAATTTTGTTTTGCTAAATGGAGAACAAGCCCTCCTGGAATTAAGCTGCATTCACTGTTAAGGAATGCTGTAGTTTAAACTTAAAACACCAGAAAAAAAACAATTAAAAATGCTAATTTGAAATTTTCTTATTGCAAAAATTGTCTTCACCCTTTGAAAAGCAGAGCCACAGCATGATTAGTTTACCTGGCAAGAATCCTCTCTTATATATCTGGAACCCATCTGTAGTCTTACTGCCACTGGTTGCTTGAACATGGAGGCCAGTAATGTTGTCCAGCAGAAGGAGATCTGTGACATTGGATGCAGATGGTGTGTTCGTATTATTTATCAGTAGTCGTACATATGCAGTTTGGAGATCATGTTGAGTAGCCACCTAAAACCAGAAATACCAATAGTTTTGTTTTGGAGCTGAACAGCAATATTTAGCTGCGAACTACTATACCTAGTTAGAGTGTGAGTGCCCAAATGCTTTTAGTTTGAGGGCATTTTGAGTGACCTGCTGACAACATCACACTCCATTTGATTTTAAACTCCCAGGGAGATTTCAATCTTCTCCACGTTAAGCTGTTGCTTGGCGACAGTGCAATAGAAAAGCCTGTAGTTTGAAATCCAGGATAACCGTTCATGCAGAGAAAGGACTGAGTGAAAAACAAGAAGCTGAAAATCCCAGAGAGACCTCATACAGGAGAGCTGGAATGCAACTTTCTAATCATGTTCTGGAAAATGGATAATGCTCAGCTTTGGCAGCAAGAAGAGAGGGCCCTCAAAGTACATCACACTTGCTATCATTTCATTCTGTTGATGCAGTTTGATCTCCTCCTTAGTACTATTATGGGGCACCCCTGGTCTACGAGGGTTATACAGCCCCATATTTTTCTTCTTGCTAATCCATTTTAGGCCCATCCTGAGTTCTTGGCATTAACTGTCTCTGCCAAGTGGCCAGGTGCATAAATTAATGGACAATACCTATGACACTATGTGTGACATCTAAGACATTACAGTTGCCAAGAATAATAGACATTTTAGTTAAACTGAATAATTTGAAAGAAAGAAATGGACACATAACAAAAATCAAGGATATCAGCTGAGTAAGCAACCAATACCAACCAAGCCCTATGTAAACTACACTAAAATAACTTAAAAAAAAAAGTGTTCAAAGTCTCCCCATAGATCATAGGTAGTTCACAGGAGTTGGGGCTCAATGAGAAGCAAAGTTCTTCCCTGTCAGGAAGCAAACAGCTCTCCCATTAAGATGGAATGAGTCCCAGATTATCTCAAGCTTTGGCTACTGATAAAGTGAGCCCTACTGGATGCAGGTACACTGGAGTTTTTGGCCTCCGAGTCAGTCTCAAGCTCAGAGAGATAATATGAAACCCCTCTTCCTGCTGAAGGGCACAATTTCTGGACTGCTTCTCCTCTGGCTACTCCTTGCAACCAGCTCTCTCCTCACAAACACTGCCTGCTGTGCTTAGCCTACCCGTTTTGAAGTCCAAGCCATATACTTGCTCTCTGGGGCTTTTAGCTGGTCACTGGAACAAGTCAGCTAGACTCTGGTCCCAGTAACTAATCGTCCTCCCAAACATGGAGTCTTTTCATACTCAGCTCACATACATGGCTGTCCTATCCACAGCCAGTGGGTTCAGGGTCTTCAGTAGATGTTGGCTTCATCTTCTATTATTTGTTTTCTATGTATTGTGACATTAAATTTCTAGGAGCTCAAAGCAACCATCTTGTGAAGAAGTTCAGTACAGATTGCTACTGAGGAGACAAACACCAGTATGCTCTCTCCCTTACTCTGATTCTTCTTGTTTTTATACATTATCATCCTTATGGTTATTTCTATTTGGAATTTGTCTAGCTTTAACTTCCAGTCACTGATCTTGTTATACCTGTGTGTGATAGACTGAAGAGCCCATTATCAAATGTTCCCATATGTAGCCAGACAAAAGTCTCCCCCTTACAAGCCAGCTTGCTGCCCCCCCCCCACTGAGGTGCCTCACAAGCACACAGGGCACAGAAACAGCTGCTGACAGCACAGTCTTTGATGTCTCTCATTGAGGCCCAGATGTGCTAGCTCATCGTGACCCTGAGAAACAGAAAGTACAGATAAAAGGCTAACAGGCCAAACTGTCAACGAAGGCGGGGAGGGATCTCAGGAAATCACCCCAGCTGGCATTGATGGATTTGATGCCCACACAGCCATCCCAGAAGAGGAATCTCCGCCCCTGTAAAAGAATGTCCTGTACTCCCAAATTGCTTACCTCCTGTCTTACAAGTGCAAATTAAGTAAGAATTGCCCTTGTAAAAACTGGCGTCACAAAAGACAGACCAGTACGATCTGACACCATAGATAAGACAGAGAATACGTGACCTAAAAGGTATAAAGGTGGGCCCAGCAGCACTCTTGACTCTGAATGCATTTCCACCAACGACCTGCTGGTCGGGTCAGGTGATTGCCTCCCGAGGTCCGCAACTGGGGACACCCAACCTCGTATTCGTCTTTCCGCAGAATTGAGTGACCGATCCGGCTTGGCTACGCTGGTGTTGAGAGACGCAAGGAGGGTAAGATATACCCATATTAAGGAGGGTAAGATGTACCCATATTAAGGAGGGTAAGACGTACCCATATTAAGGTCTCCTTTTGGCGTGCACAGTTAAAGAATTAGAGCTCTGTAACTAGATGTTGTTGTATTAAGATATCATTGTGTTAGATGGTAACAGATATCTTTGTATTGGATTGTAACGTAACCTGTTAACACCTGTACTCTGCTAGCATATAAGAAGTAGACAATAGCCTTTTGTAACTGCATGCTTATAACTGTAGCTTAAATAAACTTGTAACTAGTTAAGATCTGAGCCTGACTGCTGTTACTCTTTGTCACTGCAACACAGCCGGCACAATAAAAAGAACTTTAACCGTTGGTTACCACAGCCTGGCCATAGGTGAGAGTGCTAGGAGCTTCCTGCTCTAGCAGTAAAAAAATGGGTTGTTTAGGACCCAGGGGCATCCGTCAGCCTGGCCCAGGGGCCCGCAGCGACGAGCTCTGTGCTCTCGCAGTTAAAGACTCGGATGGTAACAAGGGCATAGTTGGTACCTCACCGCACATTACCCGACCACCGGCTAACACCATGCAGGTACTTATAGACTGAAATTAAGTCACTCCTTAACCATCTCTTAGTTAAGAGAAACAGAATAACTGTTTGCATCTTTACAGAATGTGTTTACCAATCTTAATTATTTGCATAGTGATTCTCCTACCCCACACTAATTTTTCAATAACCTACCTGAACTGTAGGTTCAGAACTGGACACACTGCTTCAGTAGCAGTCACGCAAGAAACACTCTAATTACACAATTCTTATTCCATATTTTCCTGTCTATACATCAAGTGCTTCTGGCCAGTGTCACACTAGGAATCCACATTCAGCTGCTTATCCACCATGATTTGGAGCATGTCATGGAAGGGTATAAACTGTTTAGGAAGGACAGACAGGGGAGAAAAGAAGGAGGAGTTGCACTCTTTGTGAGGGAGTAGTATGATAGCTCAGAGCTCCAGTATAAGAAGGGAGAAAAACCAGTTGATTCTCTTTGGGCTAAGCTTACAGGCGGAAACAACAGAGGTGATGTTGTAGTTGGTGTCTGCTATAGACCACCAGATCAGGGAGATGAGGCAGATAAGGACTTCTTCAGACAACTAAGAGAAGCTTCCAAATCACAGGCCCTGGTTCTTATGGGAGACTTTAATCATCTGGACATTTGTTGGGAGACATGTATGGCAGCACATAGACAATCCAGGAAATGTTTGGAGAATACTGGGGATAACTTCTTGGTACAAGTGCTGAAGGAACCGACCAAGGGCTATGCACAACTTGACCTGCTACTCACAAACAGAGAAGAAATAGTAGGAGCAATAGAAGAGGGCATGGGTTGCAGCGACCATGAGATGGTAGATTTCAGGATCCCGACAAAAGGAAGAAAGGTGAACAGTAAATTACACACCCTTGATTTCAAAAGAGCAGAATTCAACTCCCTGAGAGAACTGATGGGCAGGATCCCTTGGGAAATGAAGATGAAGGGGAAAAGCACTCAAGAGAATTGGCAGTATTTTAAAGAAGTCTTACTGAAGGAACAGGAACAAACCATCCCACTTCATAGTGAGAAGTGCAAACATGGTAGGCAACCAGCCTGGCTTAACAGGGAAATCCTTGGTCAGTTTAAACTCAAAAAGAATGTATAAGAAGTGAACACAGGGACAGTTGACTATGGAGGAGTATAAATATGTGGCTGGAGAATGCCAGGCAGTAATCAGGAAAGCAAAAGCACAACTGGAACTGCAGCTGGTGAGGGATATGAACGGTAACAAGAAGGGTTTCTACAGGCATGTTAAAAATAAGAGGGCAATCAGGGAAGGTGTGGGGCCATTTTTGGATGAAAGAGGTAAACTAGTGACAGATGATGTGAGAAAAGCTGAAGGACTCAATGCTTTTTTTGCCTCAGACTTCACGGACAAGGACAGCTCCTACACTACAGTGCTAGACAATGCAGTATGGGAAGTTGGAGGGATGCCATCAGTGGGGAAGGAAAATGTTAAGAGTTACCTAGAAAAACTAGATGTACACAAATCCATGGGTCTGGATTTAATGCACCCAAGGGTACTGAGGGAATTGGCAGATGTCATTGCTAAGCCTTTGGCCCTTATCTTTGCAGACTCTTGGAGACTAGAAGAGATCCCAGATGATTTGAAAAAGATAAATGTAGTGCCCATCTTTGAAAAGGAAAGGACAATCCAGTGAACTATGGACCGGTCAGCCTCACCTCTGTCCCTGGGAAAATAATGCAGGGGATCCTCAAGGAATTCATTTTGGGCACTTGGAAGAGGGGAAAGTGATCAAAAGTAGCGAACATGGATTTACCAGGGGCAAGTCCTGCCTGACTAATCTGATTAGCTTCTATGGCGAGGTAACAAGCTCTGTGGACATGGGGGTGTCAGTGGATGTGATATACCTTGACTTCAGCAAAGCTTTTGATACAGTCTCCCACAACATTCTTGCCCATAAGTGAAGGAAGTGTGGATTGGATCCTTGGACTATAAGATGGATAGAAAGCTGGCTTAACAGTTGAGTCCAACGGGTAGTGATCAATGGCTCAATATCTGGATGGCAGTGGCTTTCAAGTTGCGTGCCCCAAGGCTTCATTCTGGGGCCGGTGTTGTTCAACATCTTTATTAATGACCTGGATGAGGGACTGGATTGCACCCTCAACAAGTTTGCGGACAACACTAAGCTAGGGGGAGAGGCTGATACGTTGGAGGGTAGAGATAGGATCCAGTGTGACCTGGATAAATTGGAGGATTGGGCCAAAAGAAATCTGATGAGGTTTAATAAGGAGAAGTGTAAAGTCCTGCACGTGGAATGGAAGAATCCCAAGCACTGTTATAGGCTGAGGACTGAATGGCTAAGCAGCAGTACAGTGGAATGGATCTAGGGCGTATGGTGGACAAAATGCTGGATATAAGTAAATAGTGCATGCTTGTAGCCAAGAAGGCCAAAAGCATATTAAGGTGCATTAGGAGGAGCACTGCAAGCAGATCTAGAGAAGTGGTTATTCCCCTCTCTTTAGCACTGGTGAGGGCACATCTGGAATATTGTATCCAGTTTTGGGCCCCCGGGTATTAAAAGGATGAGGATGTGCTGGGGCAGGTTCAGTGGAGGGCAGCAAAAATAATTAAGGGGCTGGAGCACATGACCTATGAGGAGAAACTGAGGGATTTGGGCTTATTTAGTTTACAGATGAAAAGACTGAGGGGTAATTTAATAGCAGCCTTCAACTTCCTGAAGGGGAGCACTAAAGAGGATGGGAGAGAAACTGTTCTCAGTGGTGACAGGTGGCAGAACAAGGAGCAATGGTCTGAAGCTACAGAAGGAGAGGAGTAGGTTGGATATTAGGAAAAACTACTTCACCAGGAGGGTGGTGAAGCACTGGAATGCGTTACCTAGAGAGGTCATGGAATCTCCAGCCCTAGAGGTTTCTAAGTCCCAGCTTGCCAAAGTCCTGGCTGGGATGATTGAGTTAGGGTTGGTCCTGCTCTGGGCAGGGGGATGGACTCAATGACCTCCTGAGGTCCCTTCCAGCCCTGTGATTCTATGACATGCACGTCCTGTTCAGAGTCACTGTTTCCCAGAATAGAGTCTGCCATCTTGCAAGTGTGGCCTGCCATCTGCCCCACAGTAACATCAATCAACTTTGGATAAGAAGAGGCTGTCATGCAGTAATTAAAACCAGAGCCTCTTCTCTCATTTATATAGATTCAAACCTTCCACAAAACTGCTCCATCACTATTCAGCAGGCTTTGGGGACTTAGCTGTTCCAATACCTAACTAATCTACGGCTGCGTCTACACGTGCACGCTACTTCGAAGTAGCGGCGCCAACTTCGAAATAGCGCCCGTCACGGCTACACGTGTTGGGCGCTATTTCGAAGTTGAAATCGCCGTTAGGCGGTGAGATGTCGAAGTCGCTAACCCCATGAGGGGATGGGAATAGCGCCCTACTTCGACGTTCAACATCGAAGTAGGGAACGTGTAGACGATCCGCGTCCCGCAACATCAAAATAGCGGGGTCCTCCATGGTGGCCATCAGCTGGGGGGTTGAGAGATACTCTCTCTCCAGCCCTTGCGGGGCTCTGTGGTCACCGTGTGCAGCAGCCCTTAGCCCAGGGCTTCTGGCTGCTGCTGCGGCAGCTGGGGACCCATGCTGCATGCCCAGGGTCTGCAACTAGTTGTCGGCTCTGTGTATCTTGCACTGTTTAATGAAAGTGTGTCTGGGAGGGGCCCTTTAAGGGAGCGACTTGCTGTTGAGTCTGCCCTGTGACCCTGTCTGCAGCTGTGCCTGGCACCCTTATTTCGATGTGTGCTACTTTGGCGTGTAGACGTTCCCTCGCTGCGCCTATTTCGATGTTGGGCTGCGCAACGTCGAAGTTGAACGTCGACGTTGCTGGCCCTGGAGGACGTGTAGACGCTATTCATCGAAATAGCCTATTTCGATGTCGCTACTTCGAAATTAGCTACTTCGATGTAGCGTGCACGTGTAGACGTAGCCTACATCTTGCTAGGCACCTGCACTTACTACTATCCAATGCATGTGGAGACACAGGTGCCTGAGAATGGAAACCAGAAAAGTCAGCACTCACTAGCAGGGAGCCTCCTAAGCTAGCCAAAGAGAACTGCAAACAAGAAGTGTGTGGACTACAGAGTCACGCTCTTGCTCACTCTGGCCTAATGCATATTTAGTTATTTACATCTAAGTTTGAACAGTAGAGACTGAGCCTTCCATCAGAATGAGGCCCGCCACCGAGAAGAGGCTGGCACCACCCCTCAGCCTCAGGCAGGTGCAGAGTGGCACTGCCAGGAATCTGGGACAAATGGTGCCCTGGAGTCATTCAGCCAGGGATATGGCTTGAAATGAATATGTTGGGACTGTCCTGCCCAATTAGGAACAGGTGGTCACCAATGTTCCCTCTAATATTTTCCATTCATATACCGAATAAGTGTTATGGCATAAACCACAGCACATACTGCCGGCTGTAGGAGTT
This sequence comes from Carettochelys insculpta, assembly GCF_033958435.1. NCBI lineage: Eukaryota > Metazoa > Chordata > Testudines > Carettochelyidae > Carettochelys > Carettochelys insculpta. The sequence continues at coordinate 25,298,013 of NC_134140.1, read as the reverse complement.
CTGCTAATCAGCTGCGTGGCATTTGCACCTCTCCTGGGTGGTCATCCAAGCCCCCAGCTTACAGGAACACTGGTGGTCTCCCTAGATACAGACTGACGAGGAGGTTGGAGAAAGAACAGAAAAATGTCTCTCTTCTAGCTTTTAGGTCCCCCTGTCCTCCTAGCCCACCCCATCTTAATTCCTCCCATATCGCTAAAGTGAAGTACAAACATAATAGTTTTAGGGATAATCCTATTTTTGTATATTCTAATAAAGTCTTTCACGCAGTGTTTGGGTCTTGCAGCTCCCTACCACTTTTCCAACAACAGTTTCTGCCCCTGATTGCTAATCTCCTCAGCTGGCCAAGGGATAGTGTCTTTGCACACTTCAGCACATTTTTCAATCCTCTAATAGTTAAACTGAAGATCTGTCCACATCACTTATGATGAAAAAGAGCCTGAAAATGAATAGTTGGGTGAAATAGGACAGCATAGATATTTTGCTGACAAGCACTACAGAAAATGCTATGACAGATACAGGAGAGGTAAAACCCTTATGCCTCACCTCCACTGAGAACTCCCTACAGCTCCAGCTATCAAAGGGAATAGATGCCCAGAGGCCACCATCTCCCTAGCAGCTGGTCCTCACATTCATTTACAGCCTGCAGCTCTTGTTCCTACAACAGACCCTGATGCTGTTGGCTTGCAGGCAAAGGAACATCTCAGAGAGATACTTGGGCAAGTACAACTCCTTAGCTTTTTGTCCTCTGTTTCTAAAAGTAAATCAGCAAATGCTATCAGCCCTTGGACCAGTACTTAGGAGACTAGGGTGAAGAAGCAAAAATGCGGGAAGGGTAGAAAGGGAGAGAAACCAGGGAAGAGAGAAGCATCAGGATCTTGCAGAGAGAATATTATGTTGGGGAAAAGGTGGAAAACCTTTAGAAATGATTCCCACCCATTTCATTCACAAGACATGGGAATTCAGGTAACAGTGAGATGTGTCATTCCAAGAAACAAAGAATCATTTCTACACAGTATCTGTTTATAAAGAGTTACCAGGATCTTGGTTAGAATTACTGCAACTTGCAGATCATGAATACGTTAATGTTCTTACAATGCGGTGAATAGCACAACTTACAGGCCACACTGATAAAAATGGGGTCCTTATTCCCCATCCCAATGTGCAAATGGAGAAGCCAAGCCAATTACATGCAAGTCATCTTTGCACCCTGGTTTCATTGAATTTATCTACCTAAGGAAGAGAATCTGGGCCTGAATGAATAGATGTATGTACTGTCCCTGCTGGTTTTGCAAAGGAAATGCCTCAGAACCATTCATGAGATGGGGGAACAAATTAGGTCTTAGTTTCCATTTAAATTACTAGAGACTGCCATATGGTAAGCCAGGTGTTAGGAAGAAAATGTCTGTTCTGATGTATTAAGATTAAAATAAATGTGCAAATAAAGCAAATTAAAAATAAACATGAATTTCATCCAGAGGTTGAAGAAAATTCACATATAATTAAACTTTTTAAAAAAATTTACAACTGGCAGCACTGAAAAGATTATTTTCTTATAATCCTACCATCTGGAGCAGACTAGCTTTGATTGTGCACAGCAAGATTTTGCCATTTTAAATGAAAGTTTTAATGAACAGTTGAAAGAACCAAATATTTCTCAAAACTCTCTCCAAGATCTTACTATATAAAAGGAATAGTCAACCTATTCTACAAAGCTTTCTGAAGCAGAAGATTTTGTCTCACCAATTCAGCTGTGTCTACACTACAAAAATAACTTCAAAGTACAACTTTGAAGTTGAGTGTCTACACACACCCTACTTGGAAATCAAAATTGCAAATGAGATGCAGACTTACATATCTGGCAACTCATTTGTATATTCTTATTTCAAATAGCTTCTTTCGAAAGATGAAAACCAGTGTGGACACTGCTCTTTCGAAAGTAGACACCATCTTTGAAACAATCCTTCTTTCCATAAAAAAGGGAAGAAGGGTTTTTTCAAAGATGGGGTTTACTTTCAAAAGAACAGTGTCTACACTGTTTTTTTCTTTTGAAAAAAACTATTTTGAAATAAGAATATGCAAATGAGGTTCCAGATATGTAAATATGTCTCATTTGCATTTTTGATTTCCCTCATTTGCATGCCTCTTTCGAAAGAGGAATGCAAGTGCAGACACAGCCCTAATGTAGACATAGCAGTAAGGTTAAAGCTGTGCTAATAGGTGAAATTCAGAAAATATGCCACAATGAGGCTACGTCTACATGTGAAGCCTACATCGAAGTAGCTTATTTCGATGTAGCGACATCGAAATAGGCTATTTCGATGAATAACGTCTACACGTCCTCCAGGGCTGGCAACGTCGACGTTCAACATTGACGTTGCGCAGCACCACATCGAAATAGGCGCTGCGAGGGAATGTCTACACGCCAAAGTAGCACACATCGAAATAAGGGTGCCAGGCACAGCTGCAGACAGGGTCACAGGGCGGACTCAACAGCAAGCCGCTCCCTTAAAGGGCCCCTCCCAGACACAGTTGCACTAAACAACACAAGATCCACAGAGCCGACAACTGGTTGCAGACCCTGTGCATGCAGCATGGATCCCCAGCTGCAGCAGCAGCAGCCAGAAGCCCTGGGCTAAGGGCTGCTGCACACGGTGACCATAGAGCCCCGCAGGGGCTGGAGAGAGCGCGTCTCTCAACCCCTCAGCTGATGGCCGCCATGGCGGACCCCGCTATTTCGATGTTGCGGGACGTGGATCGTCTACACGGTCCCTACTTCGACATTCAACTTCGAAGTAGGGCGCTATTCCCATCCCCTCATGGGGTTAGCGGCTTCGACGTCTCGCCACCTAACAGCGATGTTAACATTGAAGTAGCGCCCAACACGTGTAGCCATGACGGGCGCTATTTCGAAGTTAGTGCCGCTACTTCAAAGTAGCGTGCACGTGTAGACACGGCTCAAGCCACCAACTCTGCAAGTTGCTCGATTAAAACATCATGGGAAATTCTTCAGTGGTGGCAGGTTTTCATGGGGATTGTTGATATAAGTGCTAATTAAAATAAGGGGAATTAAGAGGACTGCCTACAAAAAGTGGGGCACCCCAGATTTTATGGGGTATGGAAGTCGAGATAAGAGGAAAGGGGTTGGACCCTCCACGCATATGCATGAAGGCTATGGGCATGAGTGTAACATAAAATAAAAAGCATGAACAGGGAGGGCAAATCCATCAGATGTCCCTTTACAGCAAGGGTGCACAAATCCTTTTTCTCTCTGACCTCCCCCACCCCCAACATGCCATAAAAATTCCATGCCACTCTATGCCACAACAACTATTTTCCAGTAGATTAAAAACCAGTGGCTGCATTAAGGAGGTAGCAAGGAAAGCAAGTGTCCAGGGCTCCACGGCATATAAGACCCCACAAAACTAAGTTGTTCAGGCTTCTGGTTCAACTCCAGGTAGCAGGACTCAGAATTCATCTTTCTGCCCTGGTCACCACTGAGTCTAATACTGGCTCTGCTCTGGGATTTTGGCAAGCCCCTTGAAACTTGTTCACAGCCTCCAGGAGGCCCTGGACCCCTCATTGGGAGCCACTTCTCTATAGTACCCTCCTATTGAGAGATCCACTCATCTTTACAATACCTTGGGGATGGAAGTATGAAAACACTGATGCTGGCTATCTGATGGTATTTTACCATCTAAACCTATGCATCTATAGCTCCAGCACTGATCTCTCATGCAGTAAGATTTTTAATAAATAGAAGATTGATAATTTGCAGATGCTGCTGTGGTTATTGCTGTTATTTCTCATGTGCTCCTGGAGTCTCCAGAACTAATGGTATTTCTCATAGGGATTCTCACCCTAGTAAATCTGATACCATAGCCTTTGGGAGCATGAACCATTGGCACAGGTTACTATGTTTCAAGATAACCTTGGCAATATCAACTCATCAATAATATAAAGATTAACCTGCTCAGAAATGTTCTATACACTGTTAGTACATGCTATTGACTCTTGTTTCAAAGCTTATTCCTTACACATAATGTTGAGGTATTAGATTACGTTTACTGTATAACAATTTTCTTCCTTTATTATACAGAGTGAAAATATCTGTTTGTGTACTGTCTTTGGGTTATAGTACGGCTCTTTTTCATGTAGTTGGACAGAAAAAAATTACGAAAGATTTGGATCTTTATACTTCCTCAAATAAGAAAAAGTTCTCTTGAAACTTACCACTGCACATTTCTGAAGGGTTAGCCCATATCCAGAAGACACAGAAATTCTTGGCACATGTTCCAGCTAGGGAAGGTAAAAAAACAAATATATGTCTTTTTTTGAGATGCGGTGACCACATCTGTACACAGTATTCAAGATGTAGTATAACATGGTTTTATATAAGGGCAATAATATAGTCTGTCTAATTAAGTACCACATTCCCAGTGATATACTTCTGTTCACCTTGCTTCCCCACAACTCTTTCATGCATTGAACAACCATCTCTTACTGACCAGCTGCTGGTTAATGGTAGATTCTCGTTTGAACACAATCTTCTTTGTCCATGAAGGAATCAAGGCAAACAATGAATGGAACCCAGGAACATCTGGTATTGCAGAAGTCACAAGAAGATCATGGTCTTCATTTGTTCCCTTGAATTCTGTTCCCAGTAATTCTACTGCTGAAAGTTAAAGTAATATTCTTTGTTAGAACTAAAGCATCTGTCTCACAAACTCTAGATCCCATGTGGCAAACACTTGCCAATGTGCATAGCAGCAGCAATATTTGTTACTAGAAGATTTACCCCTTGGGCCCTTAACTCTTTTTTCTTTTCTTTTTTTTTTCTTTTTCTTTCTTTTTTTTTTTTTGGAAATAAAATGAAAATGTACATACTTCATTTAAATCATTGTTCTAGGGTGGGGCTGGGAATGAGGGGTTCAGTATGCAGGCTGCCCCAGGGAGAGAGGACTACTCCAGCCCTCTCTCATGGCAGCAGCTTGGGACCAGATGAGAAACACCTCTCCATGTCCGCTGCAGCTCCAGAAGGCACAGATGGGGGAGGGGTGCATGTCCCCAGGCTGGGGCAGGGCCAGGTTCATCTCCTACAGGCATGTCAAACTCAAAGCCTATTGAGGGCCACACACAAACTGAGAAGGCCACCAAAGAAAATGTACTTGTCAGAAAGTTGTGATTGTTTATTTATCATATTTTTCAGGTCTTGTTTAAATACAATAATGTTAACTGAGGATTAAATACTTAATATGAATTTTGTTTTATAATTTTATTAATAGTTCATAAAATTTGAGAAGACACACTGAGCAATGAGAGAAGAAAGAGATAGAAAACACTAATAAAAGCAGAGCAGGGAGAAAAGCCAAAACATCTTGAAGAAAGAAGGGATAGATAGTTTTGCAGTGAACATGCAAAACCAGGTGTCAGGATGCTTGCTTTCTATGGCTAGCTACACACTCTGTGCTGTCAGTTCCATCATCTCTAAAAATGAGGATAACCTACCACTCAAGAAAGTCGTGAGTTACCAGCATGCATGAATGAATGGGCTTCAAGATTTGTGGCTGGAAGAAACAACAGCAAGAGTTAAAGAAGCGGTATCTGCAGAGATTGGAGCTGTACAGACTCAAAGGATGAAGACTGGGGCTGAGAGAAACTGATCACCACCAGCTTGCCTGTGTAACGCCCCTGATGTTATGTTGCTAAGGGTGTACTGAAGTTGGAACATTTCCATAGCACAGGGTTTGCTTTGTCAATCATTGTGACCTGGTTTGAATGATGCTTTGCATTTCCCTCTCACCTTTGCACAGGGTGGACACACCACAGTGAAATCCCTCCCCTGCCCCATGAGCAGCCGCTCTCCCCATATGGAAAATCTCTAACCTCCTTTCCCCACCTCCCCCTTTCAGTGGGCCATAGATCTCAGAATCCAACATTTTTTTCCTGAACAGAGGAAGCAGGCAGAGAGGAAAGGGGCGCTGGGTGGGACTGGGTGGCCCCCTGTAGGAGAAGGGGAGACAGAGAGAGAGACCAGGTCAGGATCTCACAGCTTCTTGGTCCAAAGTCCAAAAAAGGAGATTTCCTGTCAGTTCCACCGAAGGAGAAACAGTGCACTCCCCTCCTGCTCTTAGACCCCTCCTCTCCAGTTTCCAATGCACCCCCCCGCCCCGCATTTCTCTGCACTTTCTTCTCAGGCATTCTGGGGTTTATGCTGAAATCGCCCATTACACTGTGCGCTCCCCCGCTTCAGACTCTTTGGGGCTCATATCTCACCCTCTTGCAGCATAGCCCTCCCCATTGCATCAGCTCCTGGCTGCTTGAAGCCTGCACCGCTCCTCATTGCACTGCAGCCCCCACTGCACTGCCCTCTCAGACCCCTTGAGGTTTACACTCCCTCCCCATGCACTAGCCCCAGGCTCCATGAGGCTTGCACTGCACAGCACCCCACATACCCCTTCCCATACAACGTTACCTCATACACCTGGGCTGCCCCTTGCTCTGCCCCACATGACTCCCTCCCTACCTGTCACTGGCCCAGGCAGGAGCCCCTCTCTGCCTCAGCCCATGTGGGTCTCCCAGTCCCGCTCTTTAGAGCAATCACACACACTTCTCTCGCACATGTGAGTGGAAGGGGGTGGGACAAACACCAATCCCAGCTCCTTGGGCTGTCCAAGTCCAGTGCATTTGTATTAAAACCCCCTTGGCTCCCTGGGGATTTTAATATGCATGTCATGCCCTGTCACTCATGCGTGCCAGAGAGGGGTGTAACACCAAGTGGGCCACACTTAGATGTTTTATTAATATGCAGTTGAGGGATGCAAAAAAAAAAATCAGCTGGGCCACACACAGGGCCACAGCTGCGAGTTTGACGTGGCTGATCCACCCCCTGCATTCCACAGCTAGAGTGAGGCATGCAGCAAACTGTGCACTTTCCCCTCACTCCTTGATGAAGGGGAGCAGCTAACAATGTCCCTGTACAAATTGGGGGAGAGCTTCAGCCCCCGCCCCCCCAGCGCTTCTGAAGAGTTGAAGGGTTGGCATTGTCCCAGATGGGGGAAGAGAGGTGGTGTCCCCCACCAGCCCATTTCACTTGCTGTCTCTTTTCTATATTGTTTTATGAGAACCAATCCCATTTCAGGCACATCTCATTTCCCTGACACAGCCAAATCCTGGCCTTGCTTTAAGAGGAAGCTACATACCAAATTTGGTAGCCCTTACCATTTAGGAGGCGTTCTTGAACAAACAGATTGACTGACTAACAAATGCTCAAATATATCATAAATTATGCTTGATTGTAGCCCTTAAAAGCTGAAAAGCAAAGAGGACCCAAACATTTTAAGAGGAGATTACACAAATATCTATTAGGGATGTTGAAAGTTTACTTGCTCCTGCCTCAGCACAAGGGGATGGACTAGCTGACCTCTTGAGTTCCTTTCCAACTCTACATTTCTGTGACTGGTGCCTTATTTTGCTAAGTAAATTCAGCATGAGGCAGCTCCCTGAGGAGCCAAAAGAGGAGCACCTTGCCCTCAGCCCCAGCAGGGAGCACCTCTTCCTTGGCCAGGGAGACTCCATGTGTGGCAGCCCTGAGCCCCTGCATAGGCAGCTGCACAGCTTAGAGGGAACTCAGGGCAGTTACCTTCTTGAAGGAGAATGAAAAGGTGAGACCAGAACAAGAAAAAAAAAATATCACGGAATAGAAAGGTGAAATGAGTTGCCCAAGTTCACGCAGCAGGTCAGTAACAGACACAAGAATAGGTTTCCTTAGCAGTATAACTGCTGGTCCTTACTCCCCCTCACTCCAAAGGAAACCCCTTTAATTACTAGGCTCTGTTCTCAGGGGCAACAGTGTATAAAATTGGAACCACTGTTACTTTCTTTCAAAAATAAACTATTCAATTTATAAACCGCAGGCAAAATTCTGCCCTCAGCTATGTGCACAGAACTCTCACTGGGAGCCCAGAAACAGGGTTTTGCAAGCATCTCACCAAAAGCAGAATTTTGACATTCAGATTGAAAGCAAATTACAAGTCAATTAGCAGGCTTCAGTATTAAACCAACTATTAATAATTTCAGCCCACAGGAAGATTTCAGAAAAGTATGAATAATTGAAGAGCTTTATAAACACCAGCTACCTAAATTTATAAAAAGCTGTAGGCTTCAAACACTCAGTAAACCATTAAACATTTTGACTATATTAAAATGTTTCTAATTGGTGCATTCTTCTCAAATGAATTTCCATTAACTTGAAACAAAGTCAAATCAAAGGTCCCAATTCTGTAAAACAGTAATGCCAGTATCTTGTAACACACTGAAAAAAGATTTCTCTATGATGAATGGCTCTGAAAATACAAAATAATATAATATAAATTTACATATATACATCACTATATTGGTAGTGATCTCAAGCAAGTCACTTAATAGACACTTGCAGTAATTCCCTCCCTATCTTTCACCTCCACCAGGTGATGTGTCAGAAAACAAAACAAAAAAATGAAATGAAAACTGTTACATATTCGTTGAGAGAGTTCATTTTCAGCACTATTTGCAGATCTGAAGAAGTGGGTCTGTCCCACAAAAGCTCATCACCTAGTACATTATTCTGTTAGTCTTGGAAGTGCTACATGACTGCTTTTGTGTTTTGTGAAGGTACAGACTAACATAGCTACCTCTCTGACTGCTGACTCATATTTAGTTTGTGGTCCACTATAATCCTCAGATCCTCTTCTGCGGTTCTCCTTCCTACACAGTCACTTCCCATGTTGTGTGTGAGAAAATGATTGCTCTTTCCTAAGCAAAGTACTTTTCATTTGTCCTTATTTCATCCTATCTGCCTCAGACCATTTCTCCTGTTTGTCCAGATAATTTTGTGCTATAACCCTATCTTCCAAAGCAATTGCAACCCCTCCCAGCTTATTATCATCCACAAATTTAATGGTATAGAGAGTATGCTTATAATCTAAATCATTCCAGGTATTGAACAGAACCCATCCCAAAACTGATACCCACAGAAACCCATATAATGGCCTTCCAGCATAACTGCAAACCATTGATGACTACTCTGAGAATGGTTATCCAGACAGTTACGTGCCCACCTTATAGTCATTCTATCTATCTTTGTTGTACTTCCCTACTTTATTGATAAGATCATGCAAGGCTATCACATGCTTTAGTAAAGTCTAGTTATACCAGGTGTACTGCTTCCCTGTTAACCACAAGGGTTGTTAGCCTATCAAAGAAAGCTGTCAGGTTTTTTGACTTTGTTTTCTTACTGAAAATTCATGTTCTCAGTAAAAATTTTGAATATTTTGAAAACAATTTCCATATGAATGTCAATGAAAACAGAATAATAAAAACGCATCCATAGGAATAAGGGGATTTTGATGTTGGTGGGGTCCTTCTGAAAAGAACCCCGGTGTAGACGAGCCACACAGGAACGAACCACCACACTTTCGAACTGCTGCAGCCGCCGGCATGCTAATGAAGCGTTCATTAGTATTCTTCAGTTTGGCCATTAGCATGGCCATTTTGAAGTTTTTACTAAGCGTAGATACGTCCTTATTCTAATAGTTAGCCCTTCCCCCAAAACCACATATTTTAAACTGGTAAAGAAATGTGAAATCTGGTTTTTTTTTTCTAATGAGGCCTAACATCAGCAAACATTTGTGTTATCTTGTCTTATTTTTATTTTTTCAAAAACACACTTGATTATTACATTTGTTATTTGTTTCTCCCCGCCTTGGAGTTACTCTTTGTCCTCAAACATAGCCATCACACAAGAACCAATTTAAAGCCCCTTCAATTACACACACCAATGAACTGACAAAAGTAGTAATTTACTGCACTTCAATTTCCAGTACTTCCATTAGCTTTTCTTGTTTCAAAGTCAAAGACACAATGAGAATAAACCTGAGGGAAGAGGTAGGACAAAACACAAAACAATGCTTTTCAGCAGAAACTGTGATGTCAATGAGAGCATGATGTTACTACTGAAAGCCTTGGTAAGTAAAATTAAATTATTCTATGCACACTATCTCAGGACAGTAAAACTAAGATATGCTGTTGTAGTCACACATTCATGAAAATAAGCAGTAACAATAACTAGTTTGCATCTCACTGTCCTCTTTGACATTTAAGGTAGCAGTGGAAAGGTCACGCCCAGGTCAAAAACCAGGGTAGTGGCAGAGTCACTTCTTAAGGGTTTTACATAACCAAAACATCAAATATGCTACATGATTTTTTTTCATTTGCAGAAACTAAGTGACAAAATTTAAATGTGACTCACAGAATATTTTATTCAACAAAAATTTTATAAGGTGCCCACAATTTGGAGCTCTTGGTATATTTTAAGTGTCCTGAAATGAAGGCAATTCGCATTTCCTAAAATCAAATGAACAAAGACAGCACAACTCCCCATAGTAGTTGGACTGTCAAGGCCTACAGGGTAGTGTTTCTCACCTAAGGTATGTGTAACCTTGGGAGTACACTGGGGTCTTCCAGGGGATACATCAACTCATCTAGATATTTGCCTAGTTTTACAAGTAAAGTCAGTACAATTGAAAAGGTCATTCAGACAATGATTTGTTTCTACTGTTTTGCATGCCTTATGTTGAAATGTAAGTACAGCATTTCTCTTCCAATTCTTCTGATGAGAAGATGGTAGAAAGTCACCAGGTTTTCAGTAGTCGTCTTCTGTGATATTTTTGCATGTTTTGGTAAGTAAGCAGGTTTCAAATGAGGTGTAACTTTGTGGTATGTAAAACAAATCTGACTCCTGAAACGGGTAAAGTCATCTGGAAAGGTTGCATGGCACTTGTTTAAAGACCTCAATCTACTTTAGGACCATGTTTCTCAACTGGAGGTACGCATACTCTTAGGGGTAAGAGAAAGAAGTCTGGAGGTACCTTTTTTCTTTTTTAAAGGGGGTATTTCATAAAAAAAGGTTGAGCAACAAGGTTATAGGTAGAGAATATGTTTTACAGCACATTATAACCGTGTCTAATCTGGGTTTAGATATTTTTTCAAATTCTAGATACAAAGAACTTGTTTCTAAAAACACTTCTAGATTCTGCACACTCCAGCCTTGAAACTATTCTCTGAAGCACCGGGCTCTGCATATTCCATGATCATACAATTTCCTGCATTATCCACCCTGTTAATTGCAGAAATACGATACAGAACATAAATCATTGTTTTAAAACAATTTATGCTTCTTTCCACCATGGTTGTGAAGATAATCTTCATAATATTAAGCAAGTTTAAATAGATACAGAAGTATATTTTCAAGTCTGTAAACAGCCTCAGGCACTAATTCACAGGTGTTAACTTTTTCCACTAGGTGATGCCTGTAAAGCCTAAAGATGGCAACCCTGGTTTGTGCCCAACTCGGCTGTTTGCTTGCTGTCTGTAACCTCGGGGCTGACTCCCTGGTATCCTGACCCCAACCCCACAATTGGTCTCCTGATTGCAATTTGGTAGCTGACCTGTACAGAGAGGCTGCCCATCCCTGAGAGTTTGCTCAGATCACCTTCTACCTCACTCACCAATCCAACCCATCCACACCTGGGACCTGCAAGACCAAACTACTCATTTATAAGCAGAGATGCACAGACCCTACATGAGCAATTACCATGCTCGCAGGGAGAAATAGGTACACTAACACTGAACAGACCAGTCATCACCTCAACCAGCACCCAACAGTGTTATCGCTTCAGCAGTTTGATGGGGCTCCCTGAACTAATGCAGACTGCTCTTCCAGGTCCACTCCTGAACGTACCTCACAGGCCATAGAAAGGTGGGGAGCTAGCATTCAGCCTGTTCTCCAGTGATGCACGCAATTGTGCTTCCCTTCAATGGGAGCAGAACAGACCAGTGCTCTCTGCCTGGAGCACCTTCCTTGCAAGCTTTGTCAACAGGATCTTCAGAGCATAAGAATGGCCATTTTGGGTCAGACCAAAGGTCCATCTAGCCTGGCATCCTGTCGTCTAATAGTGGCCAACACCAGAAGCCCTAGAGGAAGTGAACAAAGCAGGTATTCATTGAGTGATCCCTCTCCTGTCATCCATTTCCAGCCTCTAACAAATAGGCTGGGGACACCATTCCTCCCTTTCCCTGTGAGTACTGATGAACCTAACCTCCAGGAATTAATCTAGTTCTTTTTCTGATCCCTGATAAAGTCCTGGACTTCACAATATCCTCTAGCAAGGAGGTCCACAGGCTCACCGGGCACTGTGTGAAGAAAAACTCCCTTTTGTTTTACACCCCTAGTTGGCGTGTTATAGGAAAAAGTAAGTAACGTTTCCTTGTTCACTGTTTCAGTACCAGTCATGATTTTACAGACCTTTATCATAGCCCCCCTCAGTCTCCTCTTTTCTAAGCTGAAAAGTCCCAGTATCTTTAAATGACACCCATTCCAAACCCCCAATCATTTTTGTTGCCCTTTTCTGAACCTTCTTCCATATACCAATATATCTCTTTTGAGATGAGGCCACCTCACCTGTATGCAGTATTCAGGATGTGTACATACCACAGATTTACACAGAGGCTAAAAGATATTGTTTTATTCTCAGTCCCTTTTTTTAATGGTTCCTAACATTCTATTTGCAGCATATTGAAAGGATGTTTTTGGAGGACAATGACCCCAAGATCTCTTGAGTGGTTATGACTAAATTAATACTCATTGTGTATGTATAGTTGGGATTATTTTTCCCCAATGTGCATTACTTTACATTTATCAACATTAATATTCATTTGTAATTTTGTTGCCCAATCACCAAGTTTTGTGCAATCCTTTTGAAGCTCATCACAGTTTGCTTTGTTCTTACCTATCTTGAGCAGTTTAGCATCATCAGCAAATTTTGCCACCTCATTGTTTATACCCTTCTCCAGATCATTTATAAATATCTCAAGTAGGACTAGTCCATTACAGATGTTTGGGGATACCACTAGTTACCTCTCTCCATTTCGAAAACTGACCATTTATTCCTACTTCCCTCCCTCCTCATTTTTTTAACCAGTTATCAGTCCATGAGATGACCTTCCTCTTGCCCTATGACAACTTACTTAAGGGCTTTTGGACAAGGAACTGCCCACATAGAAACTGCATTAGGAGAATGGCATCACCATCCTTTGGGAGTACAGCAGGACAGGTATTAATTGCCTATACAAACCTCTAAGCTTTGAACCAAATGAGCTATGTTCTTCTTTTGATATGAGTTTTTAATTACCCGTCACCTGGGAAATTAAAAGGGGAAAACAAGCATACTCTATCACAAAAGGAGGAACACTACTGGAAAAATGAGGACCTATTTCTGAGATACCCCCACCCCCACCCCCACCCCTTCCTCCTCAAGTCTATTAATTTCATCAATGCCATATTTCAGCAAAATGGATTCTCCTTTATCTGGTCTGCCTCAAAAGAAGACCTGCTTGCCCGAGGAACACAGTCTCTACTATTAGAAGCTAAAATGCACAGTTCCATGTGGAATAGGAGGGCTTGCTCGGATTAACACATACATGTTCCCTTGGAGCACCTCTGACTGGAGGTGCCACAGCTGTGCCACAGTGCTCCACTGATGGCTCACTTTGGCTGCCCTACACCTCCTGCATGGTTGCCCACTCCTCTGGTGGCCCTGCGTACTGGTCAATGTCCAAGTTTATATGGACTTCTATGAGTGTTGTGAACATCATGAGATGTCCTGGAGCAGACCTCTGGGCCACTTAATACACCTAGAGAATCCAGCTGGGTGTTTGTCCACCATCAACCTAGACTTGTGAAAGTCCCAGTGTCTGACAGTCACACACTAGTCTTAACAGGTCATTTTATTCAGTCTACAAATAACTCTTGCAACCACCTGTGTCAAGACCATAGCCATAAGGGGGAGAGATTGTGTGGTTAGAGCACTGGCCTTGTACTCTCACAGTTGTGCATTCAATTCCTGGGGAGGCCTTTGAAGGGGCTGGGGCAAGGTAAATTAAAAAAAACGTCAGGGATGGTGACAGGTCCTGCTGTGAGTGCAGGGGACTGGACTCCATAACCTCTTGTGGTCCTTTCTACCTCTGTTTTATTATTATCTAGTGGAGATTTCAAGATTGTAGTCCACAGGAGTTGATTGTTAATTTGGAGCTCTGGGGCATCTTTTTATGTTTTTACTTAATGGCCAAATCTTTGATTTATTTATGTAAATGGCCAAATCTTTGATTTAGTTATGTAGCTTTTTTTCATATGCTCCATTTTGGTGTGCTTATTAGCTGTAGTCGTTAGGATGTAATACATGTACTCTATGGGGAGTGTTAATTTTCTTTTTATTTGATTTCATAGTAAATAATTTTAAGCATTGATCCTCATTAATTGTTCCTTATTTTAATATTTTTTCGTCTTCCCTACCTATAAGCTGCATAAAATGTACATTGTATTTATATCGTATTCTTTTGTTTGTCCTGGTGGTTCACCTCGACAGAAATACTCAAAAACCCCACTGGGGGAGGGGCTTAGGAAGGGCCAACCATCTCACAGGCAGGATGGGATCAGGCAGGGCCACCAGCTTCGGGAGAGGTGTCAGGCAGAGGCTCTCACTGCTACCGGGGTTTTGCTGGTGCAGGGATTGCCTGGGACCTGTAGCCATCAGTCCGACACACATGACATGGATGCACTGGAGACGGTTCAGTGGAAGAAAACCAAAATGGTTAGGGGGCTGGAGCATATGACCTTTGAGGAGAAGCACAGGGATGTGGGCTTATTTAGTTTGCAGAAGAGAAGAGTGAGGGGCAATTTGATAGCAGCCTTCAATTTTCCGATGGGGGGCGCTCCAAAGAGGATGGCGAGAGGCTGTTCTTAGTGGTGATGGGTGGCAGAAAAAGGAGCAGTGGCCTAAAGTTACAGAGGTTTAGGTTAGATATTAGGAAAAACTATTTCACCAGGAGAGTGGTGAAGCACTGGAATGTGTTGCCTAGAGAGGTGGTGGAATCTACCTAGAGAGGTCTCTAAGTCCCGGCTTGATGAAGTCCTGTCTGGAATGATTTAGTTGCAGTTGATCCTGCTTTAGGCAGGGGGCTGGACTCGATCTCCTAAGGTCCCTTCCAGTCCTAAAATTCTCTGATTCATGGTCCAGACCATATTGTGTGCCTTATCACACAATATGCTTCAACTATCACCTCCTGCTTCCAGCATAAAGCATTCAGGTTACTCACTGCCCACATATACAGCTCCACCATCTACCACCACAATACAGATGAATAAACTGAAAGGGTGAACTACATATTGGAACAGTGCTTGAGATATTTTCTAAGTTTTCACTAAGGCCTGGTCTACACTAGGGAACAAAGTCGATACGCAATTATAACCACTCCATTAGCGCAGCTAGAATCAAAATATCAAAATTGACTTTCTACCCTAGTACAGACTGGGGATCTTCAGGCTCATGCTGATGTCTTTACTCCATGTGATAGCATGGAGTACCACGGTCAAAAGCCGAGTCCAGAGAGATTGATTTTGCTGTGTCTTCACACATGAAAGCTTGATCACAGTGTGTTGAATGCTGGGTAAGTATTGACATACCCTAAGATAACTGGTTCATGCTCCTGCCAAATACAGACCATCACTCTAAACTATGCCCGCTTGGCGTGGTACTCTGTCCCCCTCTAGCAACGCCCAGACCAGCTAGAGGTCAAGGAGCCTGCAACAGCTTCAGCTAAGAGCCCTGTAGCTTTTGAACTCGTCCAGTAGCAGCTCATACACTAAACTTAAGAGATCCAATGTTCGATCCCATTCACTGCTGTCTAGCATCTGTCAGTGCTGCCCTCCACAGTTTGGAGTCCATTTGCTAATTATGGGTTCCACTCCTGTTTCTACCCAGCACTCCCACCAGCTTCCCTGCTGCTACAACCAGACACCAACTGAATCTGAAGAGGTCCATCTCATTCAGGAGAAACTCTGGAATCAGCTAGAAGAGAAAGGAAGGTTGAGTTTCTACTAGTGGACCCTATGAGGATAGGAGCTACAGAAAAAACGGCTCCGTAGGGGTGTCAGTCTGCAGCCCACTAATGGGACTATGCTAGTATATGAATCAGAAAACCTTTGCGGGGAACTGTCTGAGCAAGGATGCAGACTGCTAACTTGTTTCCCCTCCAGACTGCGCCCTGCTGTGGATCTCAGACTCTGCTTCTGATCTTGGTTTATCACTGACTCTACTATTTGTCTGCTGTTTGTAACCTGGTAGTTGATCCTGATTCCCTGGTATCCTGGCCCACCTTGATTCTAGGACCACTACTGACCTCCTGACTACAGCTTGGTATCAGACCAGGGAACAGTTCTGTCAGAATTCAGCAGAGCATAGAGATGGAAACCAGAAGCAGATTTTATTACAGAGGAAATGTCTGAAGCATATGAAGCATCCATTAAAATATTTTTCATTCGCTATCTGGAGGACAGCAGTGAAATTCCAGTTATGTCTACATTGCAGTACAAAGCCTGAGGCAGTGCGTTTCAGTGCCTGGGTTAGATGTCTTGGCCTCACAGAGTTCAGGCTGCAGGGCTACAAAATTCCAGTATTGATGTCTGGGCTCAGATGGGCCCAACCTGGTCCTAAATGCCAGCACTATCATTAGCACTAGCTCCACAGACTGAGCCCTGCATGCTTGAGGCAGCTGACTAGGGCCAGCCATGGGTCTTTTACTGAGGTACAGATGTATCCTGAGACTGAGCTCTGACTCAGCTTTGACCTCAAGCTCCCCTTCCATTCCCACAACAAATCAGTCTGCCTCAGATGAGATCACCCTGCTGGCTAGATGGGCACTGTGATTCACTTTCAAGCCCTGTCAGTTTGCAGTGTGGCAGTAGTTAGAGTAGCAGACCCAAGTCAGGTCTGGCTAGTGCAGTGTGGTGTACATGAACAGTTCTGAAACCCAGGTGCTGCAACATAAGCCCATGTTCACAGTGCAGCATGGAGCCTTCAGCATGGGCTTAGAACAACTAAGTCCACACACTGGACTCTCACAGCTCCAGGTTAACTGTGAAGTACAGACATAGCTAAAGCAGCTGAGAAACACAGGTATGACATGGTTTACAGTATGGCAAATACTATTAGAAAGCAAATGTTTTAAAAGCATCTGGCTCCCAGCATTCTCCAGCACTTCAAGGGTTTGAAGAATTGGAAGGACAGTTAAAATGAATACATACCTGCCATACTGATGCAGCCTCTCTTTCTCTGAATCGGCAGCTTAGCTGTAACAACCTAGTTAATATAAAAGACAGGTAACTATAAACCCAGGATCTTAGTTACAAAATATATTCCTCATATTGTTTATTCCAAGTCTCACACTTGTGATGTGCTTTACACGGAGGTACGAATTTTGATTTCTGTGCTCAACACTCAAGATTTTGGAATGTGCCAGTGACTAAAGCACAGGACCTGGGATCTGCATTATCTCTTGGCCCTATCACTGACCTGCCTGCCAGTTAGCAAGTCACTTGTTTCTCTCCTGCCCTTCGACTGTGAGCTTTCTGGGGCAAGTGTACGATTTCCTACTATGTACATATACACACACTCATGGGCATGGGAAGTATGGGCATGGGAAACCCCCAGTTTTGCACTTGGCTTCCATGTGCCCCAGGGCCAGTCCTGCTGCCAACCTGACAGTCCCAGGTCCCAGCACCCCCTGGGGTCCCACCACCTGCCCACCCCAGAATCCAGGCCACTTAGGATTCTACCACTGGCCTGGGGCTCCACAGGCCTCTAGCTGTGGCCAGGCTGCCAAATCTGCAGCAATGGTGTCCCACTAGTCACTGTGTTATGTGCCCCACACCATGCGCAGTCCATATGGGATCCTAGATTTTTAATTCAAGCTGCAAAAACTGAGGTTTTCAGCTTTCTGGATGGTGGTTTAATCCCCGTTTTGTAGCTTCCACCTCCAAGACTCACATGCTATGGGTTGGCCTTGTTGGAAGCTCTTGACAGTCTCATTCCTTTTCTATATTGAGGAAATCACTACTAGTGTAAATAGATGGATGTTGTTAGACTAGAGCAAACCCCTAACACGGAGAGCTTGTCTACACTACCTCCCTACTTCAAAGGGAGGATGATAAGTAGGGTGTCAGGAGAGTATTAATGAAGTGCTACGGTGCATATGCAGCACTTCATTAAGCTAATTCTCCACCGCGGCTACTCCAAAGTGTTAAAGTTCAACATGTAAAAACAATAAGGTTTTCCCCAGCTTTCACTGTTGCAGTATATGGGTATTCTCTACACTATACTGAAAATTCTAGATACTCTTACCACTGTATATCATGCTATCACTCTAGTAGGGTGTCACTAAAAGAGCTCTATCAACTGAGGCCAGTGCCAGTAGGTCAGGGCACTCCTGCCATGGCACCTTGAAAATAATCACATGCAGCAGAAATGCCAAAGCACGCTTTCCCAACCAACAACTGAGACAATACAGTTTGACAAACCTCCTAATCAATAGTATGGTTCTACTGTACTGGATTGCCTGCAGCACTGCTGGTATTACCCTACTAAAAATAAACTAGAAATTGACTTTGATCGGGAGTGAAATTGACAAGTCCAAGTCACTGGCCCTTCAGTTTATAAGCTGCTTACTTTCCAGAAGGCAAACACTGCACTATAGTGACTGAGTTCCAATTTGCAAAAGGAAATATTTAAAACCAAACCTGAATAAAACTGCACATTTTAAAGTTTAGGAAAAATGAGCCTTTCTTATTTAGAGTTTGTACCTGTCTTTTTTTAAGTGCCATTCTGTGCTCGAACATTGAGCCTCAGTTACCACTTAGGTAAAATAGGAATAATATTTGCCCACCTGACGTGGAATTATAAAGACTAGATTGAGATCTTTCAGACAGGAACATCAACATGTTAGACCTCGCCAGTGCTGCTGAAGTAACTTGCCACAAATTGGAAACGTATCTCAGCCCTGTTCCTCATTCTTCTATTCCCGCTCTCTTAAAACCAATCTAGCTAATGGCCTAGACGACAATAAAACTGTTCACTCATAAAATTTGTACATCCAGCCTGACAAAAAATGAATGTGGGATTTTCTTTAAAGCCCAGCTGTGGTCAGAAAACCAGCACTATTAAAAAAAAAATACATCACCGTAGTCAAATTCCTTTACTTTCTCGGTTTCAAGTCCATTTATTTATTTTATGGATACAAACATGTTTTCTTTTCAGTCGTGTATGAACAAGTCAGTCAAGAAAAGCAAGCAGTATCCTAGTTGGCTTTTACATTATCAGATTTATTCAGTTAATTACTGATGAAGAGGAAAAAAGTAGAAAGGACTCATTCAGATTTAAACAAGGACAGAAATTCATATAACTTTCTTGTTAATTGATTAAATTTAATCAAGACTTAGAGGACAAGTAACTACAGAAAAGTATTATTTAAATATTAAAAAGTAAATAAAATATTTAAACATGAAGAATATATAAATTACAAAGAATTACATTAATATGTAAACAAGAGTTAAAAGCAGATGAATGAACATGAACTAAAATTAAAAAACTAAAGTTCATTTTTAAATACATTCTAACCAAAACACCATTATTCTAGGTCTCATTTGATATTTACCACAGACACACAAATACCTGGCAAAGATGTCTAAATTTCCTTAAAATACCTTTCATATAGTACCAGTTATCAAATGTGAATTGAAGTGATCTGTGTAGTCACAAACGTCATCCTCAGTTTCAGTATACATGTTCAATAACTTACCTTTAAACACTCTTGGAACAAATTACCTCTCTCATTCTCTTCATCTCAATTTGGAACATAACATTTTTAGAAAACAACAATCGCAGATTTAAGCAGATTTTATTTACTTTTATTTCTTTCTACTAAAGATAGCATATAAATGATCAAACCTGTGTTTCTGCTATCTGTGTTAAGGCTTCAAACCTGACACCTCAAGGCTTGGGATGGGCCTACCTTGCTGTATTATCTCCCGATTATTCTAAATTTAGAAGTCAGTTTAACATATGGCTTTAATTACCATATGTATATATTGTTTTCTTTCTTTGTATAGGAATTAGCTACAGTTTCCTGCCAGCTAATTTCTAAGTTATTATCTGTAAAAAAAAAAACAAAACAAAACCTAGTTTTCAGATGCCAAAGTAGTCCCTTGAATCACTGTTAAAAACCAGATCTACACTGGGGGGAAGGTCAACCTAATATTCACAAGGGTCGTGTCTACACTAGCCCAAATCTTGGAAATGGCCATGCACATTTCAAAGATTACTAATGAGGCACTGAAATGCATATTCAGTGCCTCATTAGCATGCCGTCAGCCGCAGCACTTTGAAATTGCAGCTTTTCGCTGCCATGCGGCTTGTCCAAACTTTTTGAAAGGACCCTGGGAACTTTGAAATCCCTTTATTCCTACCAGCAGATCAGGGGATTCTGAAGCTTCCAGGGTACTTTCAAAAAGGATCCTTGTCTGAATGAGCCACACAGCAGCGAAAAGTGGCAATTTCAAAGAGCCGTGGCTGGCGGCATGCTAATGAGGCACTGAATATGCATTCAGTGCCTTATTAGTAATCTTCGAAATGGCCATTTGCATGACCATTTCCAAGGTCTGGGCTAGTGGAAACGTAGCCAACTTCAGCTACAAGAATAGTGTAGCCACAACTAATGTACCTTGGGTCAAATTTTGCCACCATCCCCCACAGTGGGAGATAAACAGGAGAAACTCTTCCATTGATTTCTCTTGACTGCAAGTAATACCAAGCTTGACAGATATCTGCAATCTGATATGCATCTCACAACGTGGATCTTTGCCCATGAAAGCTTATGCTCCAATAAATCTATTAGTCTAGAAAGGTGCCACAGGATTACTTGTTTTTTCAGGGTTCTCAAAGCCGCTCGCAGCACTTGATTGAGAAGGTCCATACTAGGCCCACTAAACTGAACCCCGGAAGCTCAATCTCTGACAAGGTAACCCAGTGGTTAGCACAGACAAGCCCAAATTCCACACACCCCCCCTCATTGCCAGGGCTTAATTTGTGCCAGGGCTTGTCAGTTCAAAACCCCAGCACCTCTCAGCTTGCTGCATCAGTTACGAAAATTTCAAAACTGCTGGGGACCCAGCACCTCTTATTACGGCTTAAGCACTCACCCCTGTGTACCAAAATCCGAAATGATGCCCCAATATCCAGGCTCTACTTTTCAGGGCCGACGAGTGGTCGGTACCTGTGAAAATCAGAATTAACGTATCCTACAGCTGGGCCCCCAAAATTCGCGAGTTCTTTGGGAAAGTTGGACCTTTCAAGTCTCTCCAGTTCAGCGCAAGGAGGGAGCTCCGTTAGCTTTGCCGCCGCCCTGGCGGCCGGAGGCTCCGGGAAGGCAAAGCAGCAGCAGACCGGTCCTTTGCCCCTCCCCGAGTTCACACGCCTCGGCCCAGCGGCCCTTACCTGAGCGCACGGAGGGCTGCGGGAGCCCTGCGGCGCGGCCGGGATAGGAGGGTGGCGATCCCCTGGCAGAGGGCGGCCGGCGGGTGCACGCCGCCCCGCAGCAAGCGCCCTGCCCCGGTGCTGTAGGGCCGGAGAGGCCCGGGCGGGGAGCAGCAGCACGAAGCAGCCGGCTGCCAGCAGAGTCACGCCCGGGGCGCGGAGCCCCCCCGCAGCCGCCGATCGCATGAGGCAGCCGCTGCCGCCGCGCCCCCAGGCCTAGCAGCCCCCGCGGGCCGAGCGCAAGTCTCCGGCCCGCCGAAAGTTTGCCGGGGCTCCGGAGCAGGCCGCGCTGTCGAGGCGCCGAGCCCCGGATCCGCCCCAATCGACTTCAGCCGCGATCGCTCTGCCCCCGGCCGCGGGGAGGGGGGCTGGCGAGCCCGGCCCGAGCGCAGACCCGGCCACCCGCGCCGCTAGTTAACACGCTCGGCCGCCGGGGAGGGGGCTGCGAGCCGGTGTGCCGCGAGCTCGCCGCGCGGCTCTGGCTTCGGGCCCGGCGCCCCCCCCCTGTCCAGAGCGGAGCTGGCGCCCGAGCTCTCCCCGCGGGCTCGCTCATGGCCTCTGCTGCCGGCGAGGCGCCGCCGGGGCCCTGCCGCGGGGAGATCGGGCTGCAGGTCTGGGTGGAGTCCCACCAGCTGGTCCCCGGCTTGCTGGCTCCCGCCGTGCTGCTGGGGGCCGCCTTGGGCGCCGGGGCCGCGTTTCTGCTGGGGTTCTGTGTGATCCGGCCTCTTCTGCGGAGCAAGGTACGCGGGGCTGGGGGGCTTGGCAAGAGCAGCTCTGGCTCTGTGCGAACTCGGCGGGTTGGGATGAGTCCTCTAGGTCAGACCTGATCCTGCCAGAATTTGGCCTCCTCAGCCCCGGGACACACCACTAAAAGCAAACCAAGTCAGAGCCACTCTTCCTGTGCTAATAAAACCCCAAGTGGTCTCTGGTGCACCGCAGCCCCCAGGACAGGTCTGTTACCACATCAAGTCAGTGTTTGGCTTCTAAATGAAGAGAGACACATCTCATAGAGCTGGAAGGGACTTCAGGAGGTCCCTGAGTCTAATCAATCCCCTCTCCTGCCTATCACCATCACTGGCAGATTTTTTTTTTTTCAGAATCTGTTTGCCCCAAATGGGCCCCTCAAGGATTGAGCGCACAACCTTGGGGTTAGCTGAATACAGAAACCACTGAGCTATTCTTCCTCCTGCTCTTTCTTGCATTGTATTGGCTACAAGGAGAATAAGTGTGTGTGATGATCCTCTTGTGCATTGCTATTTGTGGTGCAACATAACTACAGCTGACCTGTGGAGTCCATTGGATCTAGCTGGTAGCAGCAATCAGACCCCACCACAATAATGCTGCAAAATCCCAGGTCCAACATGTGGACCTTGCCCCATGCAGCCCTTTTTTGGCCCTTACTGCTCCATTTCCTTTACTTAATTAGAGAACAAAATTAGGTGCTACTCAAAAACATTTCTGTAACCAATACATTTTGTAATTCTGCAGTACAGAATCACACAGTACCACAAAACTTGGTTCATTCTGTATCCAGCCATTAGCCCCAGCTGTCCAAATTTCAGTAGCTAAGGTGGCAGGGTTAGTACCACTCCTGGGCCCCAGACCTCCATTCAGGCCAGTTCCACAGTATGGGACATGCTTACTGTTGCTGGGGTTCAGGCTTTGGTCCCTGGGCTCAGAGGACAACAGGTAGGAGTACTGGCTGGGTAAGTGTACTAGAACTTTAACAATGTTCAAAACAGAACTAAATACATGGAAGCTAGGTCCATCAATGGCTGTTAGCTAGGACGGACAGGGATGGTGTCCCGAGCTTCTGTTTGTCAGAAGCTGGGAATGGTCAAAAGTGGATGGATCACTTGTTCTGTTCATTCCCACTGGCTGCTGTCATTGGCCTCCTGTCAGGATAGCACTGGGCTAGATGGACCTTTGGTCTGATCCAGTATGGTCGTTTTTATGTTCTTTTCTACCATGCTTTGAACACTGGCACATCCTGGTACAAGAAAGTGACCATAACTCTGATTTGGTACACATTGCATCTCTCTCATCTGGTGCCCTCAGGACCTGTTTGGTGTTGAACAAGAGAATTTGCCAGACAATGGGAGATCAATATTTTCTAGCATTTTGCTGCTTACAGGGCTCTTAGAAGACATTTAGGGGTAAATTACAGTTAAATAGCAACACAGAACACTGAGAGCCAGGACTGGTGTCTGTAAACAAACTTTATGGGACCACAGGAAACTTGGCCACACCCATGATAAGTGGTCATCTGGCTAACTAAAATCATGCTGGATTACAGAGTTTGCCAGATGAGAGAGTTCCAGTTTAGAGAGGTTCAGCCTGTATTTGCATCCTGATGGATCTAGGCATAGGGTTCTCGCAACAAAAATTTTGTTGGTCTCATAGGCTACGTTTACATGGCATTCCCCTTGTGAGAGACGAATGCAAATGAGGGAACCCAATGTTGCAATGAAGTGCTGATTTACAAATCTCACACTTCATTTGCATAATTGTGCATGATTATGCTGTCGGGAGAGAGTATGATAAAAAAAAAAAAAAAAAAGGCTGTATAGAAAACCCCCTTCACTGACAAACTTTTATATCTCATTTTTTTCAGAGAGAAGGGTCTGTCAACAAAGGAGGTTTTGCTGGCAGAACCCCGTCTATGCGGATTAGTTTTTTTCCCCCAAAATCTCTCCCAACAGTGCAGTTGCAGGAGATTATGCAAATGAAGCATGAGATTTGTAAACCAGTGCTTCATTTGCAATGCTAGGTTCCCTCATTTGCATTCGTCTCTCATGAAAGGAACACCATGAAGCCATAGCCACAGTGTGGAAACCAGCTCTTGCCGGTGGCTACTCTGACAATGTTTCCCAAAATACTTAAATAACATTAGGAAAAACAAATAAATATGCATATATGCACATCCAAATCATTCTAATTTGTTTATGCAGGCTTCCCCCCGCAACTCAGTAATAAAAATACAGTTGTCTCTGTTCTTTAGGGACCTAAACAGAATAGAAACAAACAAAAAAAAGGTGCTTTGTATGTTCTTATCCATTGTTTCTTTTGCCTTGGGTTTTTTTAAAAACTTGCTAGCTAGCAAGTCCATTGCTATGAAAAGTGATATTTGTATATTTCTTAACATTTTTTTCACTAGAACAGACTTGCAAGGCAGTGAAAAGTAATGCAGTCAGGTTTCAGTGTTCGCAAATTCAATTATTTGCAAGTGGCCTCGCTTCCTCGGGGCCGAGAGCACTGGCAGCTGCCACGGCTTCCACAGGGTTCTAGGCAGGGAGCACTGGTGGCTGCTGTGGGTTCCCCGGGTTTCTGGGGCTGGGAACACCAGCGGCTGCTGTGGATTCCCCGGGGCTGGAAACGTCAGCAGTTACTGCAGCTTCCCCAGGGCTCTGGGGCCGGGAACACCAGTGGTTGCCGCAGCTTCCCCAGGGCTCCAGGGCTGGGAGTGCTGGTGGCACAGCCATGGCTTCTGGGGCTGGGAACACCAGCAGCTGCTTTGGCTTCCCTGGGGCTTTGGGGCTAGGAGCGCCAGTGGCTGTCATGGCTTCCCCAGGCACCAGGGCTGGGAACACCAGCAGCTTCTGGGGCTTCCCGGGGGCCCGGGCAGGAGTGCCAGCAGCTGCCCCTTCCTGGGGCTCACACACACACATGCAAAAATCAACATTTGCAAGCATTACGGAACACCATAAATGTTGAGGCCCTACTGTACTCGCAAACGTACAGGTATTACTATTCTTAGCAGATGTACTCGGCCTTGACAAACTGGGGGGCAAATTAAGCCTTGGATTGGAATGTGAGTGGGAAGGCAGAGTCTAAGGGTGATGGACGAGGGGGCCAGAGGAGGCAGCAAGAGCAATTGGGAAGGGTGGTTGGAGCAAACCCCCAAGCGAAACCCAGTGGATAGACCGGAGCCTGAATACTTGTAACTGGGGAGGACTGGAGTCTGCTGATGTGCAGTTGAACTCCAGAGTTAGAGGACTTGGCAGCTCCAGATAATGCGGGATCTGGGGGGCAGGAATTGAGCCAAAGCTCAAAGTTCCAAGGCCAGATCCTGGATCCTCCCTCCAGAGCCTGGGAGCAGGGTCGGGGGTGGCAGTGGGGTCCAGCAGCAGCAACAGACAGACATTGCTGAGCCTAGCACTAGAGACTGAAGCACCATGGCTGGATCCTGGAGCTCAGTGGCCAGACCACAGGGGATTGAGCCCCATACTGCACAACTGATATCCAAGAGCCAGTGGACACAGCAGGAGCCAGGAGTGATGGGAAACACGAGCCTGGGGTCAAAACCCAAAGCTCTCTGGCCGGATCCTGGTGTCCTTGCTTGGATGAAATTGGAATTTAGTGTTTTCCAAAGCCCATGTTCTTTCTCTTGTTTAACATGCAGTTGTTTGACTTTAGACCTCTCTGGGGAAATATATACATTTTCATGCTAACCTTTTAAAGGTTCCCAGTTGTTCCCTTGATCTTAAACGGTTTTTTGAGACTCCAGCATTATTTCATTACAAGTACCCATAGAATTATTTACAGTACACCAGGTTATTTTCTGGGAACAATTATTGATTTATTTATTCCTTTATTTGGTTTGTTTTTGCTCTAAATCGGACTTAGACCTACATAATATTGAGTTAATTTATTGTAACAGTGTTTGGCATTGACGCAGCTGGAGGATCCAATGCCATAGAGTGTTCATTCTGCATTCAGTGAGTAATTTGTTTTTCATAAGCCACACCTCTTTTCACAACTATACAGCTAACCTGCTATAAACACACACACAGAATAGGGCTGCTCATAATTAAGCCTGGTGAGAGAGAAGAAAATATTTGTAGCCATCTTCTTTCAAGTGGAAAATTTGAAACTGTGCTTGAAGCCATGCTCTGGCCTGGCAATGGATGTACTTCAGGTACTAGATCAATGCATTCTATGGAGGTAGAAGCTTCTCTCATTCAAGTGCTCATTTTGCTTCCCAAATAGATGTTATTTTTTTTATTGCTGTCACTGTTTTCTCAGTGTAGCTAAGCACAATTACTGTCCTTTGGGCCTTCATCTGTCTGGTCACTCCAGACCTATGGTTGTGAGGTATGAGTATTTTAGAAAAGCCATTTTTACCAGTGCCTTCCAGCAGTGTTCTGTTCTTCTGTAATATCCTCTGGTCAGTTCTACCTTGTGCCTATGCACTTCTGTGTTAAATTAGAGCTTTCCCAGTTATGAGAGTCTGGTAGATTAAAAGAGGTAATGTCACTTTACATTCAGAATACTGTACATTGGGCAGACAAAAAGGGAACTGATAGGAGTTTATAAATGGGGGCAGGAAATAGAGATTCAACCTAGAAAAAATCAATTTTATACACTGGGGATAAATATTCCAAGTTAAGATGTTCAGTGGGAAATAAATGCTTGTAAAATAATACAGGATGAACCTCTCAAATCTGGAATTCTCTCATCCAGCAACATCCGTAATCTGGCATGATTTTAGTTATCTGGATGACCTTTTATCATGGGTGTGGCCAAGTTTCCTGTTGTCCCCTAAAGTTTGTTTACAGCCACCAGTCTTGGCTCTCAGCATTCTGTGGTGTTATTTAACTGTAATCTACCTCTAAATCTTTTCTAAGAGACAAGCAAAGAAAGTGTTGGTAATGCTACTAGTCAATGCTGACTTTGCGTGGTCCAGCAAATTCTCTCATCCAGCACCAGTGATGTCCCGAGGGTGCCAAATTAGAGAGGTTCAACGTGTATTGACAAATAGCAATGGCTGAAACAGGCAAACTGAAAGCAGATGCCTTCCTTGGGCTACATGAGCATCTTGTCAGCCTAGTAAGAAGATGAATTGTAAAACAAAATCAAAATTATCAGCATAAACAGAAGCAAAAGGGATTGAAACTTAAGGAAAGGTAATAAAAGAACTAATTACATTCTGTATTGTGCAGCCAGCTACTAAAGGAAAATTTATATCAAGACAAAACTGAGAGATGGAAAGTGGTGTAGGCCAGAGGTCAGCAACCTGCAGCTCATAAGAACATAAGAATGGCCATACTGGGTCAGACCAAAGGTCCATCCAACCCAGTATCCCGTCTGCCGACAGTGGCCAATGCCAGGTGCCCCACAGAAGGAGAACAGAAGACAACGATCAAGTGATTTATCTCCTGCCATCCATCTCCTGCCCTTGTACTGAAGGCTAGGGCACCATACTTTACCCCTGGCTAATAGCCATTTATGGACCTAACCTGCAAAAATTTATCGAGCTCTTTTTTAAACCCTAATAGAGTCCTGGCCTTCACAGCCTCCTCCGGCAAGGAGTTCCACAGGTTGACTGTGCGCTGTGTGAAGAAAAATTTCCTTTTATTAGTTTTGAACCTACTACCCATCAATTTCATTTGGTGTCCCCTAGTTCTTGTATTATGGGAAAAGGTAAATAATTTTTCTATATTCACTTTCTCCACACCATTCATGATTTTATATACCTCTGTCATATCGCCCCTCAATCGCCTCTTTTCCAGACTGAAAAGTCCCAGTCTCTCCAGCCTCTCCCCATATGGGACCCGTTCCAAACTCCTAATCATCTTAGTCGCCCTTTTCTGAACCTTTTCTAATGCCAATATATCTTTTTTGAGGTGAGGAGACCACATCTGCACGCAGTACTCAAGATGTGGGCGTACCATAGTTTTATATAGGGAAAGTATGATATCTTTTGTCTTATTATCTATCCCTTTTTTAATAATTCCTACCATCCTATTTGCTTTACTAACTGCCGCTGCACACTGCGTGGATGTCTTCAGAGAACTATCCACTATAACTCCAAGATCCCTTTCCCGATCTGTCGTAGCTAAATTTGACCCCATCATGTTGTACGTGTAATTTGGGTTATTTTTTCCAATGTGCATTACCTTACACTTACCCACATTAAATTTCATTTGCCATTTTGCTGCCCAATCACTCAGTTTGCTGAGATCTTTTTGTAGTTCTTCACAATCCCTTTTGGTTTTGACTGTCCTGAACAACTTGGTGTCATCTGCAAACTTTGCCACCTCACTGCTCACCTCATTTTCTAGATCATTGATGAACAAGTTGTACAGGATCTTTGAACAAGTTGAACGGCAGCTCTTTCCTTTGCAGCTCCAGACACAGCCACTGCTGATTCCTCTTGCGTCTCCTTGCCTTGCCACCACCGAAGCAGTAGTACTAAATTCAATTGGGCTAACAGCTAGCAGGGCAGCAGGAGGGATCCAGCCATTAAACCAATTGAATTTGGCTCCATTATTTCAGCAGTGACAGGGCAGAGAGCCATACAGAGCCCCTCACTCGTCCTGCTGCTCACACCTCCATGCTGCACAGCTGCCACACGCAGAGCTGCCATGGCCTCCGCTCCTCTGCAGCTCCATGCTGGGCTGGTTCTGCTTCTCCTCAGCCACAGCACAGGGCTGGATTCAGAGAGGGGTTTTTGGGCTGCAGCCCCAGGCTGCGGTGTCTCCAGGCGATAGCTGGTACAGCCCCTGTGTTCTGAGCCAGCCCTTCTCTGGCTGTGGGGAGACAGCTCGGCATGCTGCCATTCCCTCCCCCTCAGTGGACCGTGGCCCGGAGGAGGGAAGCCACACTACCCAAGTGGCCACAGCCCTCTGGTACAAGTTAGAGTTTCCTAAGTACCAATATCGTCAAACCTCTAGCTTTTCTCATCCTGCACCATAGCAAGTGTTCCATGGCTGAGTCCAAACCGCTTTGTGCACCTCTGTAACTTCATCAGGTTAATAGTTCCATTGCCACTCCTCAATATTGCAATTATTTGATGCTGGAGATGGCACTGAACATGCAATAGTCAGAGTCTTTTATCTTTCCATTGGCCACGTCTCCAGCTTTGGGGGAGAAGAGCAAATCGAATACAGAAGGAAACTAAAGATACTAATAAAGTTTCTTTGGCCGATAAGCTTATTAGTCATTTTCTGAAAACTGAAATTTTTAATCTAAAATAATCATTTGTACCCACTTTGTAACTTGCACAGGATAGCACTATAAATACAACAGGATCATCTAAGATGAATCAAGGTGGTTTGAGTTGCATGTTTTTTTCTGCTTTGGGATTTCAGCAGGATGATCCCCAAAGGCTCCTGGAAAGCTTTCACTCGGATTTACATGGACATCTTGATGAAAATGTGCTCTCACGCAGAAAGAAGAAAAGAGAAACTGAAATGTCAGAGGAGGAAATGGTACTGGAATTAACAGTCTATTTCTTTTGTAGATTTCTGTGTTTTCTGGCATTGTAACTTGCTTACTTAGCAGCTGATCCAGATGTCCCCAGTTGCAACAGGATTGGGATCTAGCCCTTCAAGAGCTACAATAATTCCATTACAAAAGTTGTCATAAAGAGACTGGAAGCTGAATGTAGTAAATCAGAGACATGGTGAAAAGAATGAGGGCCCTGAACCTAGGATCTATTGATATTTGAAAATATAATTTCACTTCTATTTATCTGGCCCACTCCCAGTCTGTTACTTACACAGAATTCCCATTCATATCCACTAGAATTGTTTCCCACTCTACCTTCATATTACAAATTTGAGGGCAGTAGCTGGCAATGACTTGTTTATATTGGTCTAGGTACTATACACTGAAATGTAAGTAAAGTACTTCTACTTCCCTTGATTTATTTTATACTTATCTGGTAAAAATGAGAAAGTAAGCATTTCTTCAGTATTAGCATATTGGAACTCTTCTGTATTTTTATGTCTGATTTATAAACAATAAATTTTGAAGTTTGGTGAAATTTGGGGCTACACAAGACAAATCAGACCCCTAAAGGTGGAGCAGTAATGTAGAAGGATTGAGAACCACTGTTTGTATCAAGATCCATTGAATTCCCTATGATTCTTTCTTGAGTAAGAACTGCAGGACTGGCGCAGAAATATCCAGCAAATGGGATAAATGGATCACAACCATTGTGTTAAGGTTCTGCTTGGTTTGTTTAGATACTGGGAGTCTGGTCAGATTGCAAAACCTGTTGCTTTTCACAAGCTAGAAGATATATGTTTTCCAGAAACTTGGTGTAGGTCGAACCTCTGTAATCTGAAATTCCCATGTCCAGTAACACCCATAGCCTGGCATCTTCGGCAACCCAGTATGTGCCCTGGATTTGGAACCCTCATGGGGAGGAACACTGCCAAGCTCTCCCTTCCCCACCACCCCTGCTTGCTGCCAGACAGACGTCTGTATGGACCAAAATCTAACCCTGATGTTTAGAAACATGCACAGATGAAAATTTTTTTATCCAAATCTGTATTTACGTCCATGGCTATAATGCCAATATTCATGGATTTGGAGACTGCTACTGATGTCCCCTAGGAAAGAATTGCCCAGGCTCCTTGCCAGAGGAGCAATATTCCAGGCTCTGGCAGAAGTCCAGTGATTTGGGAGACTCTCTTAGGTGTGTAAGAAATGCATCAAAATGTGACTCTCAGGCCCAAAGTCAAGAGTTAGGTGGGTATGCATAGGTGCCATGTTTTGTGTTGCTCCATTTGTGATATTGTATGCAAATCAGTTAATTAGCTTTACACACTTGCAAATTTTTAAGCTGAAATCAATGATTTAATAAGGTCAATCCACACCTTCCTGAGCACTGGTTGGGAGGAGACATCAAGCTGAACATTTGATATATGAAAAGTGTCTCTGCGGAACGTTTGGAAGTTTAGAAGCTGAAGAACCCTAAATAGCAGGGTTGTCAAGGCAAACTACACACATCCTCAGCTTGTTTTAATTTACCCCCACCCACTCAGAAAATCCTACCTGCCTTAACTACCCCCCTCGCCCCCCCCCAACAAATTTAGGTGCTGTGGCTTCTCTCTGTCCAGCTACTCTTCTCAGACTTCCATACTTGGGCAGTTGTCTCTATTTGACCCCTCACTGCATCTCCAGCTGTCAATAAACAATCCTTTTGAAACACCAGAGCTGGCAGCTGAGACAAGAGGACTGTCAGGATGCAAGAAATCACTGCTGGAGACAGTTGAGAATAGGGAAAGCACAAATACAGCAACTTGCTACTAAAAATTCCAAAATGTTGAGGTTTTTGCGGAGCTCTGATTGAGCCTCCCCTTCTGCTCAGATGTTTGCCCCCTACCAGGCTGCTCTGCAGAATTACTGCAACTCCAGAATCAGATATAAAGGCCAGGGTCTAAAGATGACTGGTAGATGGGAGAGGAGCTAGCTTTACACCCTTCTGAGCATCTGCACAGCCTTTGACATGTGTGTAGCTTCATGAATAGCCACAGTCCCATTCAAGGGCAGAATCAGGCCCTTAACTACAGCAATTCAGGTGTATGTTCATGTTGCAAATGTGAGAGTACTTCCATAGCATACTTGAGCTACGCCTACATGGCAGCCTTATTTTGAAATAAGATATTTCAAAATATGGCCATTTTAAAATCTCTTATTTCAAAATAATGCAACCCCATGCAAAATGTATTTGGAAATAGCACCCAGGTATTTCCGTATAGCATTTCCGGACACAGCGCTATTTTGACATAGTACCGATGGAGCACATTATGGCTTATTTCAAAACAGCTCTGTTCTGTATCTTAATCACATCTATTTCCAAATAGCGATTTCAAAATAAGTGTTATTCCTTCTGGAATGAAGTTTACGAAAAGCAAAATAATGCACCCATGATTTTGAATTTATTTGGAAATAGTGTGTTTGTCAGACACTGCCCAAGTTACTTTGAAATAACTACTGTTATTTCAAAATAACTTGGCCCTGTAGACACAGCCTTATTATATAGCCTCATTATTTGCAGTACTTTCCCCTGCCCCTCCCACAACCAAGTCAGGTTTTTTATAAAAAAGCCAGTTTGTTCCAATTACTGCTGACAAAAGGCAGACAAGGGTTAAGCCATCTATCATTAACTAGCGTAGCTGAAAAATTCTGTTGATTGGGCTAGTACTTATCCATTGCCAGAGTATCCTACCCAATGGCTGTGTCTACACTTACAAAAAACTTCAAAATGGCCATGCTAATGGCCAAATAGAGAATACTAATGAGGCCCTGAAATGAATATTCAGCACCTCATTAGTATGCCACCAGCTGCAGTGCTTCGAAAGTGCTGCAGTTCGCTTGCCCGCAGCTCATCTACACGGGATTCCTTTTCTAAAGGACCCTGTCAACATTGAAATCCCCTGACAGGAATAAGGGGATTTCGTTGGTGGCAGGGTCCTTTCAAAAAGGACCCTCCATGTAGACGAGCCACTGGCGAGCAAACCACAGCATTTTCGAAGTGTCGTGGCTGGCGGCATGCTAATGAGGCGCTGAATATTCATTTCAGCACCTCATTAATATTCTTCGATTTGGCCATTAGCATGGCCATTTCGAATTTTTTTGTAAGGGTAGACGTACCCAATATGTCTACACATATAAATCAGTGGGAATACTATGTGTGCGTGATCAAGGGCATGATTGCCTGGCCCTCTGTGCCTTGAACCAAAAAATAAAGTTTTGAAGTGCATCAGACGTTATGTGCAACTACCAGTGCATGACCTCTTCTGATTTTTTCTGTTAGCTCATTTCAGTCTTTATGTTAAGGCTCCATCAGTCACTTGCCATTTCTCACAATAATCTATGAAGTAGCAACTGCATAAGTTTCAGCAAACCAGACTGTTCCATTAGTAACACTAGAAATGCGATAGTTCAAAAACCTCTGGAAACTTTGCTTTCAACTGTCTGAGTTAATATTTGCTGCTCACATTTGCTAGGTACTTTGTATTGTTATGCTTAAAAGAAGCACACAGGATCTTTTTCAGGGGGATAAGGCAACATGCTACATTTATTGATAATATAACAAAATAGCATATGCTTTTACACACACACACACACACACACACACACACACACACACACACACACACACACACACACACACACACACACACACACACACACACACACACACACACACACACACACACACACACACACACACACTGATCAGACAAATCAGCTGCCATGAGGAGGAGCTGGGATCCTGCATTCCATCCTGGTTCTCCAAGTCTTAGCAGGACAGAACCCAAAGAATAATAAAGGACACCCCCCATCTTTTATAGGGTTTTCCCCCAAGTCCATGCATTTCGCTCTATCAGGCATTAATCAATCATTTGGCATGACAATCAGTCATTCTGCAACATACAGTTGTCCTGCAGTTATCTGACATGAATATTCTGATGACCTCTCCTGGGTGGTGTTTTCTGGGAAGGTTATCATCAGTTCCCTATCAAGGGGTGCTTGTTCCTAACTTTGAGGTCTGTCAGTTAGCCCTCTCCAGTCTGCCCTGTCCAGTCTTTGTAGTTATTTGGTGCTCCTAAGTCTTCAACCCTGCCTCCGGTCATCTGGGCATGAAGTGGATTTTATGCCTCTCTCTCTAAAAGCATTTTTTCTCTCATTCACACGGACACCACATTTACATAATTCTAGCATGGAATGAAGAGTAACAAAATTTCTTTCTAATACTATTATCACTCAAACACACTGCTGATCACTATACTAAAGCTATTCGTGAAGAAGAAATTAAATAAAAAGCATGAACCAGAAGTCTAACTGGCTGAAATTTGCTGTTGACAGGCTAAACAAAATACATTATCTACAAAAAATCCTTTTGAAAGAACCAGTGTCTTTCCTCAGGGAGACCCAGATGGGTTTTTCCATATTTATATTTTCAGTCGGTCATTCTTGAAAAATTACCACCAGTTTTATTTAACCTATTATTTCTGTACTGAAATTTAAAATCAACATTCCTAGTCAGCACATGGCAGCCCAGCCTGAGGAGTCTCCATTGCCAATGTATATTATTAAATTAGTTTAAAAAATCGCATAAGAAAATTGGATTTATCTTTCACTGTAAGGGAAAAGGGTAAGAAAACGAGCTATGAAACTGCTGTAGTCTATCATCTCTTACTGGAGTAAAATCCTTTGAGATGGAGCCGTGGTAATAAAACTTCCAATCGTAGACAGTTCTCTTCCTCTTTGGGCTTCAGACTCTCACCTGGACCATGAGAAGACAGTTCCTTTCAGAATGTAAGTCCAAAGACAGTTTGTGATCAATAAAATTCCTAAGCTATGCAACCAAAAGGGCATCTGGGAACTTCTGCTAACGATGTAATATGATCTGCTATTTTTATGAAAGTTTACAGGACTTTTCTGTTGTTTCCATACAGGGAAATGAGTCTTCATTGAACAGTAACGTCACAGCATTTGCATTAAAAGCAAAAGTTGTCTATCCAATCAATCAAAAATTCAGGGTAAGAGTTTAGACCATTTATAAAAGCAGGAAATACTGCAAGAAATTTACTGTCAAACCTCAAGTTACAGACACCTCGGGAATGGAGGTTGTTCATAATACTGAAATGCTTACAATTCTGAACAAGCTTTTATGAGCTACTCCTCAAGGCAGCCTGCTGGAAGCGAGGGCTCCTAACTGCAATGGCTGTCCAGCAGGTCAGGCTGGGGGACGGACAGCTGGTTCTGCCCCCTGGTTGCAATGATGATGAGTGAGGCACCCTAGGGTACTTCAGTGTCAATATGCAGGCAGCAACGAAAGGTCCTGTGGCACCTTATAGACTAACAGAAAAGTTTTGAGCATGAGCTTTCGTGAGCACAGACTCACTTCATCAGATGCATCGTTGCTGTTACAGATCCAGACTAACACGGCTACCCCTCCGATATTTAATATGCAGGCAGTGCCCTGTACAATTGAGCTGCTTCTTCAGAGCACAGTATTCAAGTAGGGGCTTGGACTCCAGCTCCAGCAGCTTGGACTCTAGCCCGGGTGTCCGTAGCAGCTGAGGAAGTTTCTTTCCGTGCTCTGAGCTTGCAGGCTTGTCCCCCTCCCAGCCGTAGGCAGAGAGAGGGGAAAACTGGATTTATTGCCTCCTAACTGTAATGGCTGCTACTTGCTGTGGGGAGGAGGGAATAGTAGTGTGTGGCAGGCCAGATGTGCCTACCTGTAAGAAGCAATAGAAACACAGCATAGTATTTGCTTTTGGGGGTGGATGGGGCTCTGCTTCTGCCTGCTTGGTTGCTTCGGGTTTCCCACTAATGTCCAGTTAATGGAGTCATCTGTAACTCTAGTACATGTAGCTTTGATGATGTACAGTACTGTTAAGCATCTCACGTAAGAGTGGATTTTGTTTATAGCAAATTGATACAGGCCTTATCCTATGTGGTGCTAGTTGCCTTCAACAGGCACTGAAATTTTCAGCAGTTGACCTGGGCCTGATAAAATTATCACAATAGTCAATTGGAAGTTTTCCATTAACTTTGGCCCAGGAGGCATTCAGCACCTAGCAGGGTATGGTCTTTGTTCATATGTTCATAATTTAATAGACAAACATATTCCCCACACTAAAGTTATGTACAGAAATTTTGTTAAAATTGTGGTAAAAATTTTGGAAAATATCCAGTATTCATAAGCTGTTCATCATTTTATTCAGTATTAGCCGTGTAACTTTTCTTTATCCCTAGCCCCTGGCAGACGGATCATCCAATCCATCTTTGCATGAGAATCCAAAGCAAGCTGTTCTGCCTAATCAGATAATAGAAACTTCTACGTCAAGCAGCCTTGGATCCCTTACTCATGCAGGCAAAGAGGACTGTAGTTCATCTACTACAATACATTCTGCAACTAGTGATGACAGGTTTCAGGACCGAACTTTTCAGAAGGTGACGTGTTTCCCTGAAATTCTGACTTGTGAGAGGTAAAGAAACAACTGGCAGTAAATTTTGGTCATTTGAAAACACACACTTTTTTTAACGTTAAAGATCTGGCATGGATAAAGAATCAGGGTTCTCAAATCCATGTGTTGAAAGCATACAGTCCATACATAAAAACTTTGCTGGAGGGAATTAAATGTTCTTGGAAACTGAGGAAATTACATACTGTTGTGTAATACAAATGGGTTTACTTTTCATAAAATTCTGGGGAAAGTAGTACAGGCAACACTACCTTGAGAAAACTCCTTTTTACTCTATTGTGATAACATGACAGCATGAGCTTTGAAAGGCTCTTGATCACATAGGCTACGTCTACACGTGCCCCAGACTTCGAAATGGCCATCCAAATGGCCATTTTGAAGTTTACTAATGAAGCGCTGAAATGCATATTCAGCGCTTCATTAGCATGCGGGCGGCAGCGGCGCTTCGAAATTGATGCGCCTTGCCGCCGCGCGGCACGTCCAGACGGGGCTCCTTTTCGAAAGAGCCCTGCCTACTTTGAAGTCCCCTTATTCCCATGAGCTCATGGGAATAAGGGGACTTTGAAGTACGTGGCGTCCTTTCGAAAAGGAGCCCCGTCTGGATGCGCCGCACGGCGGCAAGGCGCATCAATTTCGAAGCGCCACTGCCGCCCGCATGCTAATGAAGC
Source organism: Carettochelys insculpta (assembly GCF_033958435.1). NCBI lineage: Eukaryota > Metazoa > Chordata > Testudines > Carettochelyidae > Carettochelys > Carettochelys insculpta. The sequence continues at coordinate 25,261,152 of NC_134140.1, read as the reverse complement.
GCTGAATATGCATTTCAGCGCTTCATTAGTAAACTTCAAAATGGCCATTTGCATGGCCATTTCGAAGTTTGGGGCACGTGTAGACACGGCCATAGGGTCCAATCCTGCCAAATGCTAAGTGTGCTTTCTACAGCATGCTGAACCCTCTTCACTCATAGTGAAGAGCCTGAGAGCTTCAGCCCCGCTACCTCCTTCACCCCCAGGATCAGATTCATAATAAAGAACATTTTAAAGATTCCTAAAACTTAATTAAATAAATATTTTTATTTTCTGTCTCTCTCACACCTAACTGTATTGATGATATAATCATTTCATTGTCTTAATTGACTTCAAAACACTGACACACATCTATACATAAAAATAAAAAAAACCTATGGATGAGCAATGCGCATAGTGCGAAGTCTGAACTGCTCCTACTTTCTTCTCAACATCTCCCACTCTCTCAGACCCACGCTGCTACTAAGGATAAATATCTGGGCAGCATTTCTTTATATACGAACAACTTACTCTTTGTTTCTGTCATGCTTGAGTAGTTCCTTGCCTCATTAGTACCACAGAAATGGATATGAATAAGGGTATCAGAACTGGGTCATTAATACTACTAAGCATGTGTTTAGGTCCAGATTCAAACATTATTTACACCTTGCTCTGTGGTAATGACAAAGGACTGTGAGCTAGTCTTGCAAAGTATCCAGTAGATTGGTCCAAGCCCATCACAAAAAATGTGCTTAAATGCTTTGCTGAATTCGAACCAGAGTGCTCAGTACCCTGAAAAATAAAACCCTGGGTATTTGAGGCAGTAACTCCTGGGGGCTGCTCATCCTGCATTGGGGGAAAAAGATCCCTGCTTAGACACTACAGCAATGGCCATGCTGTAATAACCTGAGTAGTGTCAGAGTTCACTCTGCCACTGAGTTGTTGTATGGTTGTATGCCACATTCGTGTGTTAATAGCCATCTATCTATCCCCTATGTAGTCCAAGTTGCAATATGGGGAAAAATGAAACTCATGTCAGAGGTTAGCGTGTGGCTTAATCAAATAACATTACTACAGCACAACTGGAGATGGAATACACTAAACACTAAGTGTTACTATTACCATTTTAAATTACAATTTTGTTTTGTTTATTCTTGCCATCCATCCATATTGTTCAGGCTTGCAGTTTATCTGCAGATTTCTGTTCCTCTAATGCATTAAAGCACACATTCTTTTTATCTTTCATGCCACAGCATTTTGAGATTTTTTTTTTTATACAAAGTATGAAAAGAATTGAATTGACTGTTGTTCCAGGAAAGCTGCTTTGGTGAGAATTTACAACTTAAAGGAAAAAGGAAACAAAATTACAAGCATTACTGTTTTCCATCAGTTCTATTTTTGCCGTGGTGCTTTGGCACAGCATAAGTAGGTTTCTGCTAACGAATTTTAAACCTCTGCTTTGTTTTAGTTTTGATGTTAAGCTCTGCCTGTATAGTCTTCTTTTGAAAGATCTGCTGCTTCTTGACACTGAACTAAGAAAGGAAAAACAGGTGGTAGGTACAAACTTATGATGTATAGCCATTTGAACTGAACATTTAAATTTGGGATGGCCGCTCCTTTAGAAAGGTTAGAGTCTAGTCAAGATAATTCATTCTGACTATCAGACTTTATTGAGAAAAGCTACCTTTTTCTACACTATATTTTATTTTTCTATATGTCATGAATATATATTTGGTTCAACTCGGGGTAACTGGGTATAATTTAATTCCTTTTTATACAAGAGGCTAGACTTGGCCAGAACATTAAGTGATGTAATGTTCTTTCAGGGCCTTAAAAACCCTCTAAATTTTAATCCATAAAATATACTATACTATAACATGTAGAGAAACAAATGTTGTGTAGCTATATTTATGTCTTAAGTGTAAATGTATTACAGTCTCAAATATTCTGTATTCTGTATGTAATATATGAAATGTCAGAATGGCACTGATAAGGTGTAGTATAGAAATCGAAGTACCCCCTTATTCATTTGCAGGGGCTAAGTCATGAGAGAGCAACCCCCATTGTATGGAGTGTAGCAGGAAGGCAGGAAGAACAGATGTATGAAGTTTTAATTGTGCGCCTCAATGCTTTGAGCAGTGTAAGTGAGGCGGGACAGAATGGGAAGTGTCTGCTATTGATATTACAGAGGATTCCTGAATCCTCTGTGGGTCAGAATTTATTCACTGGTCTGCTCCAGGGTTACCCAGGTATTTAGCACTTTTCTCAGAACAGATTGCAAAGTTACAGTGTGGCCCTACGTGAATAAACCAGATTTTCTTTTTAACACAAATTGCAGTTCTCATGATGTATAGGACAGAGCCTTTGTTTGTTTCTTTGAAATACTTAAGCTTATAGTCTTCTCCAAAGGAGAGAAAAATAGGACCTGACTTCAGCTTTAAAAAGTGAATGGGATGGGAGAGGAAAAAAGCAGGGGAGACAAAAACCAAAAAAAGCCTCTGGCAAGGAGAGAAGTGCAAACAGGATGCAATGGACTTCTGTGATTAAAACAAAAGAATTAAGTTTTTACACAGAGTGGAGACTTGCATTGTAGATACAGATATGGTGCAGTACAGAATCATTGTTACTGGATGGGGATGGGGTTAAATCACATTCAAACAGGAGGATGTAACCACTGCCTTTTCTTTAAATTAGTTAGAAGAAGCCACTCCACCAAGTAGCTGGAACAGTAGGGACATCCAAACCACAAGCACATGTCACCTGTCAGGTTCCCAAAGAAGACAGTCATGACCAAGAGTCAGAGGCAAACCTGGGTCCACACTAGGGTTGATACTAAGGGTCTAAGTCTGGAGGCAAAGTCCAAATCAAGCCGTGGTTAAGCCAGGAATTCAAGAACAGGAAAAGGAACAGCTGTAGAAGATCCCCACTGTTATCTGGAATGCTTCTTTGATTATGTAGGATAGGGAGCCTACCAAAAGCCATGGAGATGCTGTCTGTTAAATTCTTGGCTCTTGGAAGGTGGAACACACATTGGTTATAGCTGCTAATGGGTGGCAGCCTGGAGCTACTATCTGCCTGAGAGTTCTGCAGGTCTGGGTTCCAGGCCTATAGGGCCTTATGTTACTGCCCAACAGAAAGACAAACGGGAGTCCGCTCAGGAATTTGAAATATAGGGTCAGAGAGCTTATACCAGGTATTGCTTCGCAGAGCAGTGTGTATGTTGAGAGATGCACCAGCAGAAAAGCCAAGGACTCAGGACAGGCAGTGGGGATGAGGCCCTGAGAGAGAGCTTTTGGGCTAAATGGAGAAAAGGTGGTTGAAACTGTGAGAAAGGATGCTGTTTCTTCTTGTTTGAGGCCTACTGTGTTCACGGAAGTGGGGGTTTATAAAGAACATACAAATAAACAAGATCACTCTGAATAAATACCTGACTCCATCACCAGTTTGTCCTGCTAACTAGAATAATCCAAAATTCCGGTGAGGGTGATGCAGCTATGGTAGCAGCTGCTCCCAGGAGACCGGGGCTACGCTCCCCATCCAGCGACTCCTCCTGGGAGGGATCTGGGCTGCATATTTGTGGGGTGGGGCTGGGTCTCTGTGGGCTGGCCCTGACCTACAGCTTCCCCCCAGCCTGCAGCCTTTGAGGAGTAGAGCACTCTTGGTGCCTGCTGCTGCCTCCAGTTTTACCAGGGGTTCTTTGCTTGGAGCAGCGGCCACCCTATCGCACAGCCTGTTGGAGGCAGGACAGAACTCTGCAGTCTGACCTCAGCCTCCAGCTGCCCTCGGTCCAGCTGGCACTTATAGCTCATCTTCATTAATATATGTAGTCAACAATAATTATTACAATAGTGACTTTAGGTTTTATATTTCTCTTTTTTTTAAAATGTAGGTATATATGCAAGTTCTCAAAACATACCTTTATGATTTTTATCTTAAAAAGAAAATTACTGAAGATTTGTATCAGAATATCATTTTGACAGAAGAAACTGTAAGTAACTCCAATGCTCAATGTTTCATCCAACAAAAAATAAAGTTAATTCAAGAAGTTTGTGAAAAATTGAGCAAAATGCATTGGCTGTATTGTTTTTTTTTTTTTGTTTTTTTTTTTACATAGAATAATGTCATTTATACTGTATTTCCAACTTCTCTCTTTTCTGAGGGTGGGAAGAGGGACAAAATGAATGGAAAAAAGTGATTACTGAATGCCTCTAGTGAATTGTCCATAACAACTTGTGGCTCAATGCCTATCTGTATCAAAAAATAGCAATTACTACAGTGCTATTTCCAGTCTGTTAAGAGACGAGCCTTTTTCACAGTTGAGTCCTATCAGGAACACACTATTTTCTAGACCCAAGCCAACAGCTCAATACAATGAATGAGCTCCAGGTGAAAATTCATATTCCGTGCCCACCTATTATTGTCAATAAAAACAGATTAGGGGGTACAGTATCTGAAGGATATTCTAAGCTGTTATCAAGAAAATGTATCCATTTTTCTCTCTGTGCAATTATTCTCCTAGCATATACTTTGTCAAACTCCATTTCTGGGATTGAGGCTTTTCATGCTGCACACTTACAGTTAATGTACATTGCTGAAAGCTGCTCTTACACGTGTGGATCACGTTTCCAAGATTAACAGAGGAGAAAAAGTAGTACAGCACTACAAAATAAACATCTGAAAGGTTACCAGCAGAGCCTCACTTTTTTAAAAAAGTAGATAGTCTTCTATTTAAAATCTCTCTTGTTATGTCAGCTCTGGTCAGTGGGGACTGAGGGCAGGTGGTCTACAGTGGGGGCAAAGTTGAATTAAGTTACGCAACCCTAGCTGTGTGAATAGTGCAGCTGGAGCTGATGTAATTTAGTTTGATTTTCCATAGTGCTCCCACTGCAGGAGTGGGTGGGGAGGCCAGGTTGATGGGAGAAACTCTTCCATTGACTTCCCTTCCTCCTTGTAACTCTGTGCAGTACAGAGGTCAACAGGAGTGTGAGCAGCAATGGATTAACATGTCCTCACTAGGCCTGCTAAGTCACGCCCCCCCACCCTCTCCCCCTCCTACCCCCGAAGCTTCATCTCCAGAGCATCAGAGCAATTAGGATAAGTGTAGACCAGCCTTTAGATTGATTGTGCACTTTCAGGCTATGTCTATACTGGAGAATTTTGTCAGCAAAACAGCCATTTTGCCAACAAAACCTGTGGAGCATCCAGATTCCCAGATATTGTCAACAGTGGTACCCTGCTCCCAACGAGGAATAACATCTCTCTCGACAGAGATCTGGTGACAGAAAGCTGGTCAGAGATTCTGAGGGGCATCCCTGCCTGCTATGCTTCTAGTTACCCATTTTGTCAAGAGAGTGGCTGGGCAGTCCAGCCACTCTCGGTCAACAGAGCGGATTGCTCTTGTGATCCACTTGGCAGTTTGGCCACGATGTGTCAGGAGAAGTTTTGTCTGAAGATATTTTCCAAAAAACCCTTCTGTTGACAAATCCCTGTAATCTAGACATAGCCTCACAGTGGATTAATAGTGGAGGTCTCTATAAACCTCATTCCACGAGTAATTGTGCTATTTCAAAATAGCTATTTTGAAATAGGGACTGTTTAAACAAGCTACATCTACACTAGCCCCCTCCTTTCAGAATGAGGCAATTTGGAAGATGCTAATGAGGCACTGACATGAATATGCAGTGCCTCATTAGCATAATGGTAGCCGTGCACATTTTGAAAGTGTCGCTTTCAAAATGCACGCCACCCGTGTAGATAGGGGGCCTTTAGAAAGGACCAGCTAGGAAGAAGGGGCTTTTGAAGTCCAGGGGAGGGTCTTTTCAAAAGGCCTCTGTCTACATGGGTGGCGTGCATTCCAAAAACAACACTTTCGAATCGCACACAGTGCCATTATGCTAATGAGGCGCTGCATATTCATGTCAGCACCTCATTAGCTTCTTCCTCATTAACATGCCCTTTCTGGAAGGAGGGGGCTAGTGGAGATGTAGCTACAGGGAATAGAGCCTATTCTGGAATAGCTTATTTCAAAATAACTCTGCTTTGTAGGCATAGCCTCAGTCTACTTCAAAATGTGACACTTGTGTCATTCAGAAAATCACAAATGACAGCTGGCTGTGTTCTTTCCCTACTGTGCTAGGTAGGTTGTAATCTACACTGTTCTCCTCTCAGCCCCTTTCCAAAGTGAACCTGATGGGCTTTGGTTTAATAACCTCTAGAGAACTTCCAACTCTGGGGCTATCAGCCCAGCACATTTCAGAAGCAGTAACTCACATAGGGTTAATTTTTTTAGAAGAACCAGCTCCCATTAGGGCACCTAAAAATAAAGGCCAAATTTTTCAAACATTCCTGTTGCGGTATTAAGGGCCCAACCTTTTCTAAAAAGATCAGTGTCTAATAGGCTGAACGTCTTTTGAAAAGGAATCTAGATACTCCTGAAAAAAAGTAAGAAGAAAGGTGCTTTCAAAAACAGGATTTCCTTTCAAATTAACCCCATCTACACAGCTGTTTTGGCTTTTGAAATCAGCTCTTCTGGAATCAAGATCCCACATGAGTATGCAAGTAAGGTGTGAGATATTCATAGCCGCACATCATTTGCATTTCCAATCAGCTGCATTTGCATGCCTCTTCCAAAAGGGAGGGGCGGTGTAGCCACAGCCTTTATCTTGATGACCAAATGGGAACTGAGCTCTTGACAGTCTGACCTGTACAGTTTTAAAGATGTTACAAGCATTGGGCTGTGTGCCATCACTGAAGACTGATTGTAATAGGCTGTGTTTGCGTAAAAGCAGAACCACTTTGGCAAGGAGCAAAGCTGCTGTTATTAGCAGAAATATTACATGTAACATTGTATTTAATCCTGCATTGGCAGGATGGTAGTGAATAAGATGCTTTTCAGTAATAAGCATTTTTTTTCCTCTCTCCATTCACTAATTCTACAGGAAAGCTTAATGGGATTTTGAAGCTAGAACATTTTTAAGAGTGACTGAAATGTATTTGCAGTTCTTTAAGACGTACAATATGAACGTATTCTTTGGGAAACAAAATCCTGTGGTAGAAAAAGGCTTGAGAACGAAAACATGTTTGGAAAGTGAAGAAATATGCATCTTGGCGCCAACCCATGGAATACAGATGAAAGATGTATTAAATCTGTTTATTAAATCTATTGAGAAGACATTATTTCAGTTACTCTTTTTTAAAGTGTGGGCTTACAAACATTAAAAGGCAATATTTTTAAGTGACCTCTAAAAATTCATCTTACAGTTTTAGCAGGTATAACTGATGTGTGCGTGCGTGTACATCCACATGTATGTGCATGCACACACTGCTGACTACCTACATTTACAGACAGGAAATCAGGTATTCCGATGACCCCCAAGCACAGCGTGTGTATTTTTAGGAGCCAGTTAAATATGGGGAGTCAAAATTGGAATCTTATTTAAATTACTCATGAGTTCACTAAAAGGTTAAGGTATGAAGACTTTGGCCAATACTTAATGGTGTCTAGAGTCAGTAGGAAATTAGCAGTAGCCTTGATTGGGATCTCACACCAATTTAAATTGAGTTGTGGATTTACACTTTTGTGAAGTAACCATAGACCAAAGTTGACTCGTCCCTAATCTCAGATATTTTCTTTCCTTACTTCAGGAATGGCAGTACCTAGAAATAAAACATGTTTGTTGAATTTACTTTCATGGAGAATCATGGGCAAGATTCAAATCCTCTAATAAATTGACACTTTTTAAATAGAGCTAGGTATATTTCCCATGTAGTACTTTTTTAGGGTGATCTATGTTTAGTCAAGTAAGAACAAGCTATTTTCCCGTGTGACAGGGTTTTTATTTTTCCAGGATTTGGAAGAATTACAGAAACAACTTACCTCCAGACTACTGAGTACTGAGATGTCAGGCGCTCGTAATTCAGAGTACCAGACCTTGGAAGACTTAGAAAGGAGAGAGAGGGAATATTCGGAACATATTATAGATAATGTATCTATGTCTAATTTTATATCATCTCTATATTTCTAACTGAACATTGTTCTGTTTGTAAATCAACTGTTTTTTTCTTCTTTGTGCTAACTACTCCAGGATCAGTGTTTGAAAAGTCCACTGATCCTGAAGCTGCGCTTACACTGATCTAGTGGAGTGTTTCTAACTCTGGCCATCTTTCTTTTCTGAACACTGGTTCTTGCAAATACACAGAGATGTCAAATGCTTATTACTTTGTTGGACTACTAAAATATTTCAAATCCTCATATAATGTGGGCTGTTGGACCTTGTATTTTTATTGCTGTATAATCGTACTTTCTTCCCCAGCTTTAATTTCCATATGCTTTTGTGATCTGATATATCTTTTGAGGCACTAAGAAAATTAGATGTATATCTTGAAAGATTATTGGTACACTTAATGTAAAAGATATTTCATCAAGGGCAACTTAGAACTGTATATATTAATGTTATAGATTAACGATTTATATCCCAAGATTGCAGATAAGCTGTATCTTCAGCACTGATAGGATGGGTGCTGTCTCTCGTGGTTCTTATGACAAAAGCTGCTAAAATCATGTTGAAACTGAAGTGGCATTAGAATAGGATAAGCAGGCTGGTAGTCAAAATTCAGTGATTAGTCTAATTTTCATTCTTAGTGCATTACCTGCCCACCCCCACCACCAATTCTCTGTTTAAATATTGTCGCAGACTCTAAGCTCTTTTAGACATGTGAACTCAGTGGAATTGCACTTGTTCAACGAAGGCAGAATTTGACCTGTAATATTTTTCCTTACATCTGAAGCTCACTTGTCATATGTAAAGTATGTGCCCTTAATAGATAAACTCTTTCCGTTGATATAATTACAGTGTTACTAACACCTCAGTAACTTTTCTGGCTGTGCTGCTTTGCAGTGTAACACATTTCAAGTGCTTTTAAATGCAAAAATATAATTTGACTGTTGACATTTTATCCTCATTAAATGAAAATTTTTCAGTTCAATAGCACTACTGTGTCAAAACTAATTCCTAAGCCAGGAAACCTGGAGGTGGAAAAAACATCCTGTTTATCTAGTCTGCCGGAAAATAAGAGGAGAATCTCTCAAGACTGTCTTTTCTTGTCCATTATTTTCAACCTTTCAGTTAATTTAGTGCTTACGAGTATGAAAGACCAGTCATATTGGCTGGCCATGTATTAGCTTCCCCATGCTGATCTGCCACTGTGCTTCACTTCGGACTTGAATAGCCCATCTATGCCAGTCCTGGGCCTCTCTCAACTGACACTCATTCTAGTAGTTTGTAAAATATGCCATTGTGAACTTACTATGGGTATGTCTACACAGCAAAGTTATTTCAAAATGACCTTGTTAGCAGCTACGCAATCAAATTGCTATTTCGAATAACATCCATGGCCTGGCATGATTTTAGTTAGCCAGACGACCACTTATCATGGGTGTGGCCAAGTTTCCTGTAGTCCCAGGGAGCTTGTTCATAGCCTCCAGTCCTGGCTGTCAGTGTTCTGTGCTGTTATTTAGCTGTAATTTGTCCCTAATTATCTTCTAAGAGCCCGGTCAGCAGTGGAAGTGTTGGTAATACCGCTAGGCAATGTTGACTTCCTGTAGTCCGGCAAATTCTCTGGTTCGGCACCAGTCAGATATTGGGGGTGCTGGACTAGAGAGAGCCAACCTCATGATGATAGCACCCCAGCCAAGATTGGGGCACCCTTGAGTTGCAGCAATTTCAAACCATTATATGGATGGACACTGCACTGGCCCAGGCTTCTGTCCTACAGAGGTTAGAATATAAGGCCTTGACTATACTGCAGTATGTATGCTTAGCTTTATACATGTATGGAGAATCAAGCTTGTGTGCAAGTATCTACAAGATCTGAGCCTAAAGCTGGTTATCTATAGGTGGGACATACAACTTTCTAGAACACCTAATATGCCAATAATTTCCAAGAAGTGAATATAATGTTTATATGCTGAATAGTTGCAAAAACCTTAGCTGGTGAAAAAACTTTGGCATTTTAAACTAAAACATTGCTAGACGTGAACTCCCACGCCACTACATTGTTAATAAAGTAACATGTTAGAAAGCAATGACAGGTTATTGGCTTTTCTTCTGTCTCAAATTATACTAATTTCCTGGCTGGGCCCACTCCAACCAGGGACAGGGAGGAAGTGCCACCCACTGCCCCCATCTGCATTTCCACATCCAGCTTTGTCCCCGCTCTGCAGCCTCAGCCCCTGTCCATGGCCTTGGTTTTGTTTCTACATCTGCCACCAGCTGCAACCCCAGCCTTGGTCCTCTTAACTCTGTCCATGACCACCCCCTTCCCTTAGAGCCATGTCTCAACTCCCAGCCCTGGCTTGGAAGGGCAGTGACCCTGGAAATTTTGGGTCTTCTGAATGAGCCTGGTTTTAGTGTATTTGGAGAGTTCTTTTCAATAGCACTCAACTCAAATTATATCCACTAACCTCCCTGAAGACTCTCAGTAAGCCAACAGGTATCACACATGGTATGTAACATTGCTAAGGGTGAATTCCTTGGTTTTAAAATAGGAGATTTTCATGCAAATGATTTTGCCAAATGGTGATTTTACTGGCTTCATCTCAAATTACAGTGATTTCCCTCCCATAATAGAGCATCACTCTGTGGTGTAATTAATTGCTCAGGTTTAAAAAAAAACCCACGATATTTATGAAAAGGAGAAAATAATGAATGTGTTTTAATTATTACTCTGCAGATGGAAGCTTTCTGGAAGCAGGCAGACAAAGCCGAGCAGTTTCTCCTGAGCCAATCAAATTGTTCAAGTGCCAAAAGAGGAAAGATAATGATGAATCTGACTGAGAAAATGATTGCAGTGGAAGGGTTGTTAAGCCAGTCTCAGGATCTGCAAACAATGGTAACATGCAAGAAAAGCGAAACCTGAAGAGAGATGCAAATGGTCAATCCTAACTCAGAGCATGATGAGAATTTGTTATGTTTATGTCAGGGTTTATGACCTAGATAGACAGCTTACCAACTGTCGCATGTTTAAACTGATGTTAGGAGACTAGCTTTCTTGGTAGTTTGTGGAACTCTTCTGTGAGTGACTTCTCATCACGTTGATTCTTGTTCTGAAAACATGACTATGCCATCACAGTGGAATAAAAATGCTCTGCCAGACTTTAATGTGCACAGTGAGCAAGCAGCAAGAGTACTGTAGCTAGTGGTGGGGAAGGGAAACATTAATCTGAGCACTGAGGCATCTTTTTTAAAATGTATTTATTCTACCATTCCTGGATGGCCATCATTCAAATTAAGAAGGATTCTGAGTGCTTTCCTGACTCATTTGGAAGACCCTCAGCACCTCCTAGTAATCTGGCCTTGAGAGAGGAAGCAATAACATTTGCAAGTGCATTCATTTTAATGCAACAAAAAGCATATACTGTTGTATGTAATTAACTTATCACTGGGCCAGATTCTTCTTAGTTATATAGAATATTAATTTAGAGCAACTCCACTTAAGTGATTGGAATTATTCCGGATTTACAGAAATATAAATGTGATTAAAATCTGGCCTACAATGGCCACTATATGCATTTTTTACCCATAAAATATCTAGTGGTTAGTAGCTAATAATTTGTGATTGTGCCATGACGAGTCAAGTAAAACAAGTGACCTACATTAATAAATAATCTTTGTAGGTGATTTCTCTACACCATGGTCCACTAGGCTTCCATGATATGGGCTTTCCTCACTTGTTCATTCTAAATGGTTATTTCTTATTATGGACCCAATATTTACCGAGCTTTTCTACTTGACGTTGCCTTCTAGCTGTTTGAAGTAGGGCCACCTTCTCCTTAAGTCACAGTATTTGCTACCGTTACACTACCTGTCTAGAGTGGCTCATGACTGTGGGTACCTACCTGATGGCAGACTGTTAAAAACAGGGCAGAGATCCCAAACTCATGATGTTCTCTATAATTAGTCTTAAGCACTGTAACAAATGTGAACTCCTGCATCACTGTAACAATCTCACCACAGAGTCAGACAGTCCTCAAAGCCTTTCTAGTCTATCTTGAGACCCAGGCAAGCTTTGTAACTTTCAACATTATAAAACAAAATGTACATATTTCCTCATAGCATAGAATACAGCTCTTACAAGAATTCAGGAATCTCTGCATTAATTTAATTTCTCTGTCCTGGTGGAAGTTCAAACAGCAAAAAGGTGACAATTTTTCTTGTGACCTGGTTTTTATCTTTTACATTTGGCATTCATCTCCATGAGATGAGCTCTCTTGCATGTAGTATTTCCAAAGTGTGAAAGGGTCACTCACAATCCTTTATGTAGTAATATTTCTCAATGGCCCATTTAATCTTGACAGGCCTCCGTAAGGGGGTCACAGGGATGGATGATTCCCATACCTTGGTTTACAAGTTCATAGCAAACACTTTTAAAGTTGAAAAACAAAACATATATATTTCCTTATAGCATGGAATACAGCTATTACAAGTGAGATTAATACATGCAGCATCTTACAGGAATTTCATGGAGTCTAAACACTAACTACATTCTTTTTAAAGCTAGTCCCTATTTTGAACAAAGCTTAACATACAGGTGAGCTGCTTTGGTTTCCAGCTATGAGTTTGTCAGCTGTTAGCTAATGCCTCAACCCTTGGCCAGAGATGGCACTTGGGTTGCCAGCATCACATACACCCCTCACCGTCAAGTCAATATTTAAGCACCACTTACCTGAAGAATAAAATTTTTAGATGCTCTACAAACCTGAGTTTCCTGTGCCTTAGTGCATTGGAAGCTGCGAGTCTCTAATGGCTTTTATTTGTCAATACATTTGTGAAGCTGCACAGTTTTATATATATTCAGTAATCTCAGTATATTCACTCTATAATGCTATTGTAGTCCTGTACCAATGCTCATTCTCAAATGAAAACTGACCAGCTGGGCAGTTTAGAAAATAGAAATCCTTAGCTCTTATCCTTTTGCTCCATCTAGTGAAGCTTTTCCCCCTCAGCATTAGTTAGTGCTGAAGATTTAAATGTGCTATGTTAACTTTTTTATGCACATTTCCTTGTTAATTTTAGATTATTTTCATTCCTTAAGGAGCCAGGTGGCACCGGATAGAAAATGTAGACAGCTTTGCTGAATTCCATCCCTGGTGCAAGTGAGCACCAGAGGACAGTTTGTCTATTGTCACTGGTTTTGTCTCTTGCTTCTTTCAGTGTTGAATGGGTTATTGAAGGGCTTGGCATACTGCAGAGATTCGGCACTTAATTTTTTATGTTGTATTTTTGTTTTGGTTTCAGGACATTCAGGAAAAACTATTTAATTGGGAGCTAATGGTGAAAACGACAGATTTTTTGAAGACAAAGATACAAGTAGAAAGTAAATGTAGACTAGATGCTGTGGCTGGCATATTGGACCAGTTAACTATGAAGAGCAACCTCTCTCTTTCGCAGAAGGAAGAGCTTTTAACAGGCCTGCATAAGGCCTTTTGGGAGCAAGTAGCACATTATAATAATGGTAAGTATTTTTAAACAAGTATTTCTGACCTTCATATTTAAAAGTCATTGGTCCAGGAGCTTCATTTTGTTATTAACTTGCCTCACTTTGCTGAGAAGAGTGATAACAGTGCATGAATCAACCAGGGGCCACGTGCAGCTTGACCTACTCCTCACAAATAGGGAGGAACTAGTAGGAGAAATAGAAGTGGGTGGCAACCTGGGCTGCAATGATCATGAGATGGTAGATTTAATGATCCTGACAAAAGGAAGAGAGGTGAGCAGTAAAATACACACCTTGGATTTCAGAAGAGCAGACTGACTCCCTCAGAGTACTGATGGTCAGGATCCTCTGTGAAGATAATATGAAGGGGAAGGGAGTCCAGGAGAACTGGCAGTGTTTTAAAGAAGCCTTACTGAAGGCACAGGAACAAAACATCCCAATACGCAGTAGGAAAAGCAAATATTTAGGCAACCAGCTTGGCTTACCAGGGAAATCCTTGGCGAGCTTAAATTCAGAAAGGATTCCTTTCATCTTTCAGTCATATCTGCATTGATTCAAGACAAAGATGCAGCTGATAAGGCCATAGTTTTATATGAAGGTACTTTTGTCTGCACCAGTGAAATCTGCACAAGCATTTTGAGCAGTCTCCTGGGTTAAAAGATTTTCTCAAACTTCTTGCATAAGAACCCTCCCATCACTATAGCGCTGTCCACACTCAGAGTTGGTATAACTGTCTCACTCAGGTGGGATTTTCCACATTCCTGAGCAATGTAGTTATACTAACATAAGATTGTAGTGTAGTGTAGAATTGGTTTTTGTTAAGCCTTCAAGATTGGTATCAACTTTTTTGGGGGGGCACAGGGGGGGAACGGGGGTGTACAAAGAGACTGCTGATTAGATTTTTATTAAAGATCTTCAGATAATGTGTCAGAAAATTCATGTTCATTAGCAGGTTGATGTTTATAATAAATTAGTTCTAAGTATGAGTAAGTAGCAGAGTTTATATAATGCTCTGCTTTAACTCCTCACAGCAAGAAATTCCTCATAGCTAAAACACCTTGGAATAGTTTCAGAATAGCTGCCACTATGTAACACAAATACATTGCATTCATCTTTAGTTCTGTGGGTTTGCTTGGGGAGAGGTAGTGAATTACTGAAGTATCTGTAGGGAAAAAAAGGTTAGTATTTTGCAGGAGTGAGTGAATACCAGATGAAAAGACGGAGGTTGTTTATTTTTACATACGTGGGTGCGCACATGTGTGTGCACACTCACACATACAAGGCACAAATGCTGCTCTGGCACATGGCCCAGATATCTGGCTCTGGAGGGCAAACTCATCTGGAGCTATGGAGGATCTGAAAGTTAGACCCCAAATGTCTCAAGCTGGCAAAACAAAACAAGAGTGGATACTGAAAGCTTTCCCTTGACTGATTTGTTCAAGAACATACAACAAATCAGAAACACAGCCAGGAATGGAAACCTAGCAGCCAGCTTGGTGCCCTGTTCACTGGACAGGGTTGCTGCCCCTACAATATATTGTATTTATGTAAGAAATAAAAATCAAATTGCTTGAACACACTCTTTTTTTGGTTTTATCAATTTTTTAAAACCAGAAATGAAAATTCACACACTTTTGTCCCCCAAATTCTACATTTCTGTTCTGTAACATCCACTCCTTCATATTTTGTATTCCAGAATGCGTCCAACAAAGTAAGGACCTAATTGTGAAACTGCTGGCATGTCGTGCAAGGAAGATAGAAGAGCTCAAACAAGCTCAGAAGGATGAACAAGGGAATCTCAGCGAAGCTCGGAAAATAAGGCATCTTGATGAGTTTCTGAAGGTGACTGTATAAAGATTTATGTTCACTCTTTGGTTTGTTTTGGGGCCCCGGTAACAGTCTGTGAGGCTCTCTTACTTCATCAGAACTGCCATCTTTTGTCTTTCTTTGACATAGCCACAGCAGAGTAGGGGAAGGTTGAGGATGAGGGGCAGGCCTGCATAGGCTTGCCAAGGTTGGCTCTGCTTGTTAAAATTTTAAGCCCTCTGTGATTGGAACTTAACCACCTCTTGCTTGCCTGGGCAGCTGCCAGGCTCCTAGCTCTGCTGTGGTCTTCCTGAGTGGCCTTGGGCACATCACTTAGGGTATGTCTCCACTTCGGAGTGTGTCGATGCTGCAGCAAAGACCTGCAAAGTCGATGGCCTTTGTCAACCCAGCGAGGAGGTGTGTTAAGTAGATCCAAGCTATGCTGATGTGACTCAGACTGCATAGTTCAGATCATAGTTTCCGCATCATGTAGACCCGCCCTCATTCTCTGCTTCAGATCCCCCTAATAACCAGAAGATAATACTTCTGATGTGTTGTCTTTTTGGTTTTTGAATATTTCTGGGGATGGACTTTCTCTTATTTTGGATATGTACAGTGATTGGCCTGGCACAGTATGTTTGGGGCCTCTAAGTGCTGATGTAATACTATTACTAATCAATAATAGTGCTGTCCACTGCAGCCTCCATTTCTGTAGCAGAGAACTCTGATACCATGTCTGCAACAAAAGGGAGGCCCATAGAAATAATGCCATGAAATCTCCAAACTGTAAGCAGCACACAAAGGGGAGAGGATGCAGGCCAAAGGGTGGGTCCGTGCTACAGAGTTAGGTCAACATAAGGCAACTGACTTCAACCCAGTTACGTCAGTGCACACACTATGGTCTGGCTTTTGCTGATGTGAGTGCCAATATAATCGGCCCGCTGCCTCCCATGGGGGTGGAGGTATGTCTGTGTAGTTAGGACAATGCAACATCTGTGTTGATTTCATGGCTCCATGTTGGAAAGAAAGCCCAGGGCAGTTGAGGTCTCCATCTAGAGTGTGTCTGCCCCCGGGGCTCCCAGCTCAGCAGCAGCCAAACTCCGGGCAGGAGCTGGGGAGCCAGGAGGCCCTGCGTAGCCCATGGGGAGCTGGGAGCCTTTATCAAGCCACTGAGCTCCCTGTGTGGAGCCTTGGTGCAGCCATCAGGCTCCCAGTGGGGAGCTGATAGCAGGGTAAGGGAGGGTGCCATGGCCTGGGAAGGCAAGTGCAGGAGGGCAGTTGGGCTTTTGACAGAGAACTGCACACTGAGCTGAAATCTGGGGTGCTCATCCCCTCATACTGCCCTTTTTAAGTTGTCGGGAGAAGTCCTGATGAAGGCATGCAGCACCAACAGAAGGAGGGTCAAGTAGACATGAACCACTTCAGTAATTATTGTGGTGGCTGTAAGTTGATCTTACTTACATCAACTTATGTATGTAGTGTAGAAATGCCCTACGCTAATACCACATTGAGCAGAAGTCCTGATCTTTTCCTGCCCAGCTCCAGTGTGGATTTAAAGAGCTGGCACTAGCAGAGGAACTGAAGCCTGACACCCCCAACGTTCCTACCACCACAGGAAAACCGACCTCCCTCCTTGCCTCACCCCCTCAGACCAGTTAGGAGAGAATGCCACTAGTCAGGGAAGGGATGTCATTCTCCAGAATCTATTCCCCAAGGGATCCACCAGCTCATCCCTAGAAAAGATCCACTCCCTGCTTTAAACCTTCCCAGTAAGCAGTCTGGTACTACTGCTACAGCAGTGGCTGTAGGATGACCTGCCTACTGCACCGGTGCTGCTGAAAGAAACAGCTGCCAGGAAAGGGAAAACGTCAAAATTCTTCCTTCTTTAAGTGCTGAGTACGGGTAAGTATGGAATAGTGAGGAAGGTGGCTCTGGGGTGTCATGGATGGAAGGACTGGAGGAATTTGGGAGAGGAAGAAGGTGGGATTTAGTCAAGATAGGATGTCTTTCTGGAAGATATGCTTGAGTCATGTGTATTTTATGGGTATCAGAAGGGCAACTAAGTGAAATTGTATGGCATGTATTTTGCAGGACATCAGAGTAGATAATCTAATAGCGCCTTCAGGCTTTAAAATCTATGCAGGAAGTTTATGGAATGGGGAGAATAGTTAATGTCACATGAAAGAATTTTGGAAGCACATCTCTTGCCAGGGCACATTGCTTTGAATTAGTGTTAACAGTTGTGCATGGATACTTTGGCCTAAGACGTGTCGCTTTGATCAATAATGATACAATCTTACAGCAAAAATGGCAAATAGTTAATAGTGATGTTACCAGAGTGATGAAACTATGTGCTGAAAGCAGCAGCCCTTCTATAATTGTGGAGAACTATAGACATACATTCTTATAAGATTCATCCTCAACTGTCAGGGAAAGAAATGGTTTAAGGGCAGCATTTCTACTTATTAAGGTATCTACTCACACTATTAGATTGTTCCATTAATTTAAAAATCAGTTTAAATATAAAAATTCAACTAGATTGTGTGAGAGCACTTTTTATCCTCCTACAGCTAGCCGACAGATTTTGCTGATCTCATTGCTGTAACTTTTTTATTGCAGTTCAAACTTTGTAATTACATTTTGTAAGTTAGATAATGCAATTGCTACATTTTGGCCTCAGTGCTTCCCTGATGAAGTTTGATTAAAGAACACTCTCTAACACACAGGAAAAATATATCAGCGTAGGAACAGGCTTCCAGCCATTTAAAACAGATGTGAACTCTGTAATGGCATTTTAAATCTCTGTGGCTCTTTGTCTTGAGCAAATGTGAACAGTTAATATTATGCAGTTTGCTGTCGGCTGGACACTTAAATGTTTGTTTCTAATCCTATTTAATGGGTGTCTTGGTAAACACATTAACTGAAATTAAGACATTTTATATCTTTTTTTTCCTTCTGCAAATGGCAAGACAATTCAATTTTGTGAAGGAAATGCCTTCATTTTTTCATACTATAAACCTATAAATAACTTGGACATCCAGCCAATAAATTGCTCAGTAACATTTGCAATCGATGAAAAATTTGTTGCAGGCTGGGAGGGAATTACAGTCATTTGGAAAACTGCCACAGGTACTGTGTGAGCAATTTTTTTTCTAGTTATGGCCCAAAACACAATCAAATGTCTACAATCGTGAGCTGTTCAAAATGCATACAGTCCTTCTTTATACTTCTCTACAACCTCTAATTCCTGTACAGGTTGAACCTCTCTAATCCGAACTCTCTTGTCCAGCAACATCCGTAATCCAGCATGATTTTAGTTAGCTGGATGACCACTTATCATGAATGAGGCCAAGTTTCCCATGGTCCCATAAAAGTTACTTTACAGCCACCAGTCCTGGTTCTCAGTGTCCTGTGCTCTTGCTAAGGTGTAATTTAACCCTAAATGTCTTCTAATAGCCCAATGGGCAGTGAAAGTATTCATAATGCTGCTAGACAACATTGACTTCCTGTGGTTCAGCAAATTCTCATATCTGGCACTGGTCAGGTCCCAGGGGTGCTGGATTAGAGAGATTCAGTATATAGGCCGTGTCTACACTAGCCAAAAACTTCGAAATGGCCATTTGCATGGCCATTTCGAAGTTTACTAATGAAGCGCTGAAATACACATTCAGTGCCTCATTAGCATGCAGGCGGCCGCGGCACTTCGAAATTGACGCAGCTCATGGCCACGTGGCTCGTTCAGACGGGGCTCCTTTTCGAAAGGACCCCGCCTACTTTGAAGTCTCCTTATTCCCATCTGCTCATAGGAATAAGGGGACTTCGAAGTAGCCGGGGTCCTTCTGAAAAGGAGCCCTGTCTGGACGAGGCGCGTCAATTTCGAAGTGCCGTATCCGCCCGCATGCTGATGAGGCGCTGAATATGTATTTCAGCACTTCATTAGTAAACTTTGAAATGGCCATTTGCATGGCCATTTCGAAGTTTTTGGCTAGTGTAGACATAGCCATAGTGAGCTTAGTATAATAGTTTCCACACCACCTTCAACCTTTGCCTGGACCAGTCCACACAAGAGATCCACTTCCTGGACACTAATGTGCAAGTAAGTGATGGTCACATAAATACCACTCTATATCGAAAACCCATGGACTGCTGTGCTTATCTGCACGCCTCCAGCTTCCATCCAGGGCACACTACACGATCCATTGTGTACGGCTAGACACTAAGGTAGAACCGCATTTGCTCCAATCCCTCAGACAGAGACAAACATCTACAAGACCCAGAGAGGTAGCCATGTTAGTCTGTAGCTTCAAGAACAACAAGAAGTCTTGTGGCAACTTATAGACTAACAGATATTTTGGAGCATAAGCTTTCGTGGGCAAAGACCCGCTTCATCAGATGCATGAGTGTGGGGGGGGGGGGTTTCAGAAGGGTATTTAAAGAGTGAGCTCCCAGTAAAAGGGAGGGCCAGAGCTGACAACGTCTATTCAGCAAGATGGAAATGGACCAGTGACATCATCACAGGACCTAACATCAATCATACCATCAGAGGCTCTTTCACCTGCACATCTACTAATATAATATATGCCAGCAGTAACCCACTGCAATTTACTTTGGCCAAACTGGACAGTTACTACGTAAAAGAATAAGTGGACATAAATCAGACATCAGGAATGGTAACATACAAAAACCTGTAGAACACTTCAATCACCCTGGACACTCAGTAACAGATTTAAAGTAGCAGTCTTACAACAAAAAAAATTTCAAAAATAAAATGGAAAGGGAAATTTCTGATCTGCAATTCATTTGCACATTTGACTCCATCACCTAAGGTTTGAACAGACATTGGGAGTGGTTGGTCCATTACAAAAGCAGTTTCTCTGCTCTTGATGTTCACACCTCCACATTAGAATCTGACAATGGGCCACATCCCCCCGATGTACTGACTTGTTTTCTCCTCTCTTGATGTTCACTACTCCACATTAACTACTGATAATGGGCCATTTCCACCCTGACTGAATAGACCTTGTCATTTCTGTCTCTCCCCTTTACTGAGACCCCCCCTCTTTAAATCATCCTCTGAAACCAACCCCTCACCCCACTCATGCAGCTGACAAAGTGGGTCTTTGCCCATGAAAGCCTATCCTCCAAAATTTCTGTTAGTCTATAAGGTGCCACAGCACTTCTTGTTGTTTTTTAACTTTTGTGACATCAGCTCACCTGTTTCTGTCGCTATTTCACATGCTGATTCAACAAGCCCTATCTGGAGAATGCACGTATGGTATGGCCAGCTAAATTCAAGGCCAAAAAGTAAAGGCTGCAAATTGTTATCTAATGTAAAGTTTTCCACTGTACGACCTGAAGAAGAGAAACAGACCTACTGGCTAATAGTGCATGGATATAGTCCATTCCCCGTGCCTTACAAAGGTAAAGAATCAGCTAACTGAGAGCCGAATGTTTCACTGCGGTGATTAGTGTCTGGGTTCCATTGTAATGCTAATGAATTTAATGGAAGGTAGGCATGCTTATCCAAAGGCAGCATTTGGCCCTTTTGGGATATCCAACTATAGTAGAGAGAAAAAGTAGGTGAGAGATTGTCTATTTTTTATAAGCCCAAACTCTGCTAGTGAAAGAGGTATAGGAGACGTCAGACAGGAATAGGGTCAGGAGGGAATGCAAAATGTAGTCAATATAATTTTCCCAGGAATGGATGAGGGACCAGAGCTGGATGTGAGCTGCTGTACTTTCTGCTCTTCCGCTACACCTTTTGCCTGGGGAGAAGAATAGCTCAGCGGTTTGAGCATTAGCTTGCTAAACCCAGGGTTGGGAGCTCAGTCCTTGAGGGGGCTATTTATTGATCAGGGGCAAGTACATTTTCCATTCCCTCCTGACCTTATTCCCGTCTGACGTCTCCTATCACTTCTTGAGCTTTTCCCTGGTCTGTCTTCCCCTGGAGGGAAAAGAACTGAAAAAGGGATCAGGACCCAAGAGCTGATGGTGCCTGTCCTTCAGAACACTGTCTGTCAATGCAGTGCAGAGGAACAAAAAGAGGAAACCTGTCCCAAAAAAGGATTGTACCATATAATGCAGTCCAGTGAAGAGCTGTCTCCTGTTGACTCCAGTAGGTTCAGAATTAGGCCAGACCTTGTACAGCAGTGAGCTATGGGATGTGAAAGCACCTATCTGTATGCAGGCAAACAACATAAGATGCAAATTATTATTTACCTTTCTTCCTGCACTATGTATATTTTTCCTTCTAAAAATTGTTAAGAGAATGTTGCAACTGTAAAGCATTTGGACTTAGGAGATGTTCAAATTAAGGTTACCTGGGGGATGTTAATAATGATCTTTCATAAGTACATAGCCACTATCATTTCAGTCACTTCACGTACCACTCAACTAGCACAGCATGCTGTTTCTCCCTGATAGCCGTTACAGACCTTGGATCTCTGAGGCGGCCAAAAATTCACTCTTGATTTGTTCATCAGTCAGTAGCTTTCATGCTGACAATGGCTTCGACCACTTAAAAGACAGTTTTACAAGATTTTTCCCTGTTTTATTTCTGTTCATCTTAGGCCTGCCATGAAATGTTTGAGAAGCAGAGACAGGCACTGCATGATCTGGAAGAAGAGGATGACTGCCAAAGCACCGAGGCTATTGCAGAGCTCCATCAGGTGAACTGTTGATTTGTGCTATTGGCTGCGAAGTCTGAAAATTTCCAATCCAGTTGCAAAACAAGAACTAGGCTTCAGGCATAGAAACTTCAGAGATTTGTCAGTCATTAGATATTTTATGCAGCATTCAAAAGGCTAGGTTAGTACACTAATGGGCATGGAATTTAGTGTTTCACCTTGTGAAACCTATGTCACAACTAAAAGTACAAAGAGACCAAATTCATTCTATGGTAGATGTGGAATTCCTATCACTGAACACTCTTGACTTATTCTCCAAGTACAAGTCAGCTCTTGGTGATACAGGTTAAACCTCTCTCGTCTGGCACCCTTGAGACCTGAGCAGTGCGAGACAAAAGAATTTGCTGTGTGATGGAGGTCAATATTATTTAGCAAATTACCAACACTTCCACTGCTTACTGGGCTCTTAGAAGACATTAAGGGGTAAATTATACCTAAATAACAGCTCACAACACTGAGAGCCAGGACCTCTGGCTGTAAACAAACTTATGGGACCACAGGAAACTTAGCCAAAAGCATGATAAGTGATCATCTGGCTAACACAGTATGCTGGATCATGGAGTGTTGGATTAGAGAGGTTCAATCTGTGTATGGGAGAATGTTCCTTTGTAGACTTGAAAAAATGTTCCCCTCTAAGTAATTTTTATGCTTCCACTAGAAAAGTTTGCCTGCACAATCTTCCAAGGGTAATTAGAACTAGGAAGCATTGTTAACTATATGCCTGCCCTGCCACTTTACTTTGGCTTGGATCCTATTTGCAGAGTCTGTCAACTGAGAAAGCTGCTCATGCCATGGTGGACCAACTTGCTACAGCAGCCTGCCACCCTACAGTACTTTCTGTAAGCTTGCAGTATTCAGCTAACAGTATAGCCAAGCAGTGAACTCATCAGCTAGGGGACCGTGTGGTCATATCAGCAAACATTGCTTATAGCAGGAAGGTATTGGTGTCAGATCAAAGCAGGAAAGGGCAAATGCATCTCATGCCCTAATACTGTTTCCAGACAGGGTGCTAAGGTGACCCCAGTCATAGGCCATTGTTACACTAGTGAGTTTTGCCAGCAAAACCTCAGTTTTGTTGACAAAGAACGTGGAGCATGCACACACAAAATGGGATTTGTCGACAATATCTGGACAAAACAGCACTTTCACTGGCAGCGTTCTGCTTCAAAGATTTGATAGATTCTGTCAACAAAAAAGCTATATGTACGCTCTGGAGGGTCTTCTCTCCACAGACAGGCAATCCACAGCCATGCGGAACCCTGTCTGCTGTGCTTCCAGGGGCCTGTTTTGTCGAGAGATCGTCCAGGAAGTCCAGCTTCTCTGTTGACAGAGCAGAGCGCTCTTCCGATTAGCTTTTATATGTGGCTGCACTCTGTCAACAGAAGTTTTGCCAGGAAATCTCTTCTGATAGTGACTTCTTTCGACAGAGCACTGTAGTGTAACCATAGCTATGGAGAAAAAGAAAGAGACAAGTAGCTAAGGCTTCTTGATCAACTGATAGAGCTCTAGGCACTGAGTTAATTTATTGTACTAGATTGTCAAGTGTTGGTTCAGTTTAAATGAGGATTTTGATTTGTACAATTTTGTATTTCTTGATTCTGCCAATTAGAAATTGTTTCTGTTGGTGCAGATTTCATCCTTTGTCGTCTTCTTATGTCTGTGAGCAAAGAAATTGATGCTATTTAATTGTAACAAAAGCCATGACTTTTGATGAAGCTGAAAGTGATTAATTATAATCCAAAAGGTTCAGTTTTGATTAATTGTGTCCAGTCTGGTGTGTCATAAATATCTTTAGTCCATCTTATACATGGTTGTATGGGCATCTTGGTAAATTCAACTTACAGGATTGAGCATTTGTTCTGCTTTATGAAAGAGTTTTCATTGTCCTGTGCTAAGGATGCTGCTCCCTTGTCAGTACCTGTTTTGATAGAATTTGAAAAAACTGAGTGTCACTGTACTTAGTAAAGGATGTTAGAATGGGTTTTTTGTGAGGAGTCTAGGAAAAGTATATTTCAGGAATAAACTACTTACTCAGGAAGGGAAGAAAACCTAGTTTGGAGAGCTGTGTTTGTGAATCTGAGTGGGTGCTTTCTTCAGGTACTTTTTTCACATGTGGATCAGGAAAATAAAAATGCAGATGGTGGTGCAGACCCCTTGGGAAACATTAGACACGGACCCCCAGAAGTACAGGACATGTGATTTGGGGCTAGCCAGGATGCAGTATAGCTAGCTGCTATGAGTAAGTGCCTAGGGCATACTTGGGGTGGCTATCCAATACTCAGGATAAGATAAAGATATTGATGCTTACCACCCGTGTCAGAAGGTGGAGACTAAAGGTATGTCTTGACTACAGAGATGATCAATCTTATGGAGTTTGGTTTTGCTCGGCTGGTGGGGTTGTGCTAAATCAAACTTATAGGGCGCTCCCATTGACCATGGTGCTTTGGTTCCTCATTTTAAGAGTAAGGAAAGTTGACAGGAACACCAGTTCCCATCAGCCTTCCATAGTGGAGATGGCTCAGAAGCCTGAATTAACATACGTCAACTTTAGCTCCATAATTAAGGTAGTTGGAATTGCGTACCTTAATTCTACCTTGCCACGTAGTATAGCTCTACCCTTAGCAAAAAAGCCTAATTCTGCAGTGCCTTGCACGGTCAATTACTCCCATGTGTGACATATTTCTAATGTTGGCCTGAGATACTGCCACGTCCTCTTATTGTATAAGATTTTTCCACCATTTACCAATGCCCAGTTGACATGGATTATACCTCTGTGAAGTTGCAAACCACCTCCAGTTGAGACAAAGGAGCCACCCTGTTCACGGGCCGGCCTTTTCCTCCTAGCCAACCGCGAGGTTGATTTCAGATTCCTCTTCCCTTCTCTCATCTTTCTTTAGCCCAAAACTTGGGTAGGCTCCCAAACCGGATGCTTGTTTTATTTTCTGGCCAGATGGGTAAACAGATAAAATTTTAAATCAATCTTACTACCTTCTTAAATTTGTTTTTCAGTCTTTCTGCATCTTTATACACCAAGATAGATGCTATTTCCTAAACATTTGGTACTCTCTTCTCCTCCCCCACCCCAGACTTTTACTATAGACATGTACCTACATTTGCTATACATCACTTGTCAGTGGAAAAAGTGGTAACAAAATTAGAGTGTATTTGAGATTTGTTTGTTTTTATTATGTGCAACCATGGAGACAAAAGTTGCAATGATTCTCTTTCCCAGCAGACCTGCTCCTTGTGTGTACTCTTATCTGCTTACTTTTAATCATTAAAATAAGTTTTTTCTATTTTTTGTTAGCAATTCTGGTTCTACATAGCTATAGGCAATTGAGCTGTTTCTGTTCTGACTTGTGCCTTTTCAACATAATTGTTAAAAAGGCCTTATCTTTTTATCTGCTTAATATTACAGTACAATTTTTGTAGTTATGCCACTATAATCTCATGTGTGGACACTTATTCTGGTATGAGTGAGCCATTTTTGAGGTTCAAAATATGATGTTTTCCTTTCACCAACTAAGCTGCAAAAAGGCACTTTGAGACCAGAATAAGAGTGTCCACCCAAGAGGTTATATCAGGCTAACTATACATTGTAGTCAAGTTCCTATTGCAACAAAAGTCTGTTCTCAGTCACATATGTACAAAGTGAAAACAGGGATCCATCTTCCCAATCACTTTTTGGCATAAAACAACAGTACAATGTGGTAGTCAGCACATGCAGTCCAGTTAAATTTGTTACGCAAGGGCTTTTACTCCATTATAATCCCATTCTTTACCTCATCTCACCCAGATCTGTGCAATGGATCTCATTGTGATTTAATGTTGCTCTTTTGTTTACTGTTGGTGAAATCCTATCAGCTATACATTTCTCTTTTTTTTCCTGCATGATTATATGTCTCCTTTGAAATTCAAGTGCATCCAGCATTAATCCAAGGCCATTTCACCTCTGCATTTAAATTATGATATTTATTTAGGCTTGATGAATTTCAAAAGGCAATTTTTGAAAAAGCTTGAGGTTGGCTGTCATATTACAAACATGTTCATTGAACTCTGCAATCAGCTACTCTATTAGTGGAATCAATTTGAATAAATCATATGAAGTAAAAGTTCTGAAAAAAGATGACATATCAAGAAGTATTTGATGACTAGTCAGTGGACGTTCCAGTCCAAAAATAAGATACACATTGAAACCAGTAGTTTATTTCTCTTGAAGGAAAGAATCTTAAAATTGTAGCAACCCATTAAATAGCAATGCGCAAAGCAGTTTCTCTGTTTAGAGCCAGATCCCACCATCCTTACTTTCTTACATACCATACCTTACTCTGCAAGAAGTTTCTTGGAGAACAAATTTAAACTCACGTTGAGTCAGATTGGCATAATCTGGCCACATTAGCATTTCCACACCAGTAGCTTTTCCTGTATGGGTAGGGCCCTCCCAAAATTAACAGCCATGCAAAATGCATCAGACCTTGAAATCTGGCCTTGTGTGTGCTTTTACCCTCTATTATATGGATTTCACAGTGGAGACCAGCATTTCTTAAACTGGGGAGCCTAACCCAAAAGAGAGTTGCAGGGAGATTAAAAACTTATAGGAGGGTCACAGTATTGCCATCATCACTTCTGCACTGCCCTCAGAGCTGGGCAACTGGAGAGCGGTGGTTGTAATGTTGGCTGGGTGCCCAACTCTGAAGGCAGTTCCTCTCCAGCAGCAGTGCGGAAGTAGGGGTGGAAATACCAATCGTATGTCTTCTTCTGTACTGCTGCTATGAGTGCTGGGCACCCAGAGGGTGGCAGCTGCTGACTGAGGTCCCAGCTCTGCAAGCAGCAGTGTAGAAGTAAGGTTGGCAATGCCATACCATACCATCCGTTGCTTCTGTGCTGCTGATAGTGGTAGCTTTGTCTTCAGAATTGGACTCTCATCCAGCAGTCACTGCTCTCCAGCTTCTAAGCTCTGAAGGCAGTGTGTCTACAAACAGCTCTGCATGCTCCTGTATCCCCAGCAGGGGGTGAGGGGGAGCAGCAGTGTACAGAGCCACTTCCTACTCAGGACAATGGGTGTTCCCAGATTAGGGACACCCGAAGTATAGAGGTTACACTGTACTTTCGGAAGCTAAAGGATCTTCATGGGTTTTGCATATCAGACCATCCTGGGGTAATTATTTGTCACTTAGAGGTCCAAGTCCCTATTTTTTTTTTTTTACTGTATTTATGCCTCTAGTTTTGTTCTTGTAGTGGGTGTGAAACACAGTCCTCATAATTGTAATGCTACTGATTTGAACGTCTGTAGCACCTTTCACCAGAAGATGTCCAAGTGCTTTGCAAAGACAAAAGTAAGCCACTTTGATCTAGGCATCACATCTCTCTTGCTCGTTCAGCGGTGCTCTGTGGAGCAAAACACACCCATACTTCACTTGGGTAGAATTGCTGTGTCCTGCTAAGTATTGTCAGCCAGGAGATCCAGGCAGAATCCAGATCCCTGAGAAATATTCAGGATGCTTTTCCTTTACCCCTTAAGCAGAAGGCCGTAAGATCTTCAAAGATAGCAAGTTAACAAGACCCTACACTTCATATTTCATTCAGTAAATTTCCTCATGAGAAGCAATGTGATACCAACACCTTACTGTGGCAATTCTTTCAGTATTGATTCACCTTGGCACCTCCTAGAGAGAACCCAGTACTACTAGGTGACGTGGTCATGGTAAATGGATGTTTCTTTATCCAAGTATCAACACAGTCTGATCCTGCTTGAAAGCTCTTGGAGCTGCAGTAGAAACAGGCGTGGCTGCAGACCATTCTAGGTAGCTTTCAAAGCATGTTAGTCTATAGGGGAGAAATTAGTATAGTAACAGGGTAGGGAGAGTTAATTGCTGTTGAAAAACTAGAAAAAGAACCTGAGATTTACTTGAGGAAAAGATGGGTTCGAAGAGCTGTAACTGTCGTACTTAAAATGCTAAAGGGGATTGTGAGGACAGACATGGAACCTTTTTGAGCTGCTGCTAAACACCAGGACGTAGAGACCTAAATCTTAGAATAAAAAAGCCGCAGCAGAGAAGAGAATTTAAACATACTATTTTAAACAGAGATTAAACTAAAACAGATTCTCAACTACAAGAGTAATTAGGAGGGTGCTAATTCTGCCTCTGTCTGCAGAAGGTGAGATGGGAACTTGTGGAAATGCACAAGTTTGGGGCTGGAGAGTCAAGGTTAGAGGCACTGCAGCATAGAGCCCCTAAACAGAAGATTCTCTGTGCAAGGATATATATGGGCAGGACAGAGCATCCCTGCTGTCTGGAGTCTTCTTGTCTTTGCTCTCATTCCTGGGCAGGCAGGAGTGTGTTAGACCTGCAGCGATTACTTTAACCATTAGCTGGAGAAAGGACCCACTGAGGGTACAGCTAAACTACTCAGAAGATAGACCCAGTAGAGTAGAGTTCCTACTCTCCAGAGAGTAAGAGAGCCTCCGCAGAGAGCCACAGCAAAGGGAAATTGATGATGTTTCACAGCACACTTGGACAATTCTCATGACACAGCAGTTGAAAACCACTACAGAATGGTATTTTGCATCTTTCACAAGCACAACATCCAGTAACAGCCAGATCCTGGTCAACCTGATGTCATTTGGCAAAACTCCATTGATCACACTGTATCCTCCACTTGGTCCTGAATTACTTAGATTTTCTTATTTAAATATTCAGTGATTTCAGGCATAGTATGCATATTTTTAAAGTTAAGTACACGCATAAATCTTTGTGGAATAAGTTTACAGATCAGATTCATTAATGTGCCAGGAATATAATTCATTGACCAAATCATGTGAACACATATGTACAGAACATTTTACTGTTTGTATTATTGTACTGCTAAGAGGCCCTGTTGGGGTCCCATTGGGCTAAGTGCTTTATTTATATTCCTCTCTTCCATAACTTATTGTTTAAAAGACAAGACAGTCAGGGAGTATAATTACCATTTTAGAGATGGTAAACAGAGGCAGAAGGAGAAGAGGTAACTTGCCCAGTATCACACAGGAGGTCTATGGCATAGCTAGGAATTAAACAGACATCTTCTGAGTGCTAGGTCAGAGCTTAAACCACAAGCTCTATCCTTTTCTGTAACCCATAGAATCTTAGGGCTGGACAGGAGCTCAGGAGGTCATCAAGTCCAGCCCCCTGCCTAAAGTAGGATCAATCCCAACTAAATCATCTCAGCCAGGACTTGGTCAAGCCAGGACTTTAAAAATATCTAAAGATGGCCATTCCATCACCTCTCTAGGTAACTCATTCCAGTGCCTCACCACTCTCCTGGTGAAATAGTTTTTCCTAATAGCCAACCTTCACCTCCCCCTCTATAACTTTAAACTGTTGGTCCTTGTTCTGCCATCCATCACTGCTGAGAACAGCCTCTCTCCATCCTCTTTAGAGTACCCCTTCAGGAAGCTGAAGGCTGCTATCACATCCCCACCTCACTCTTCTCTTCTGCAAACTAAAGAAGCCCAGATCCCTCAGCCTCTCCTCATGGGAATGTGCTCCAGCCCGATAACCATTTTCATTGCCTTCCAATGGACCTGCTCCAGTGCGTCCACATTGGCATACTACTGTGCATAAAATAGTACACATCTAAGCGATGGCAGGATGGAGGCTTAAATAAAACAAGGTTTGGGTGAGCAGCTCAGGATCTGGAAGTACTAAACACGAGAGAGGTATTTGCAGAAAGGAAGGTATATAGAAGAAGACAGAGATTGACAACATTAAAGAGTGTACAGGAATGTATTTTGCCAAAAATCAAGCAGTGACACACAAGCATCAGGGGTGGAGGCAATTGGTTGATGCTCATCAGTGATGGTTGATTAAATACCAGTGGGGTTAGGGAAGTGAAGACGAGTTCCAAAACAGGTAAGCAGGCAGAAAGGAATAAGGATCATTTTCAAGAAGAGAGAGATGATAGAACAGGCAACTGGATAGAAGTAGTTGGATAGAAGTCACAAAATCAAAAAGTGGGAGAATGAAGTGAAGGGCTGTGTAAGACAGGAGAATTGGGATACAGAGAAAGAGCAGAAGCTGTAGACAAGGTAATGAGATATAAGCAAGGACTTAAAAAATAAACCTCTCTGTGTTTTCTTAGGAACTCTGTTCTGGAACCTCCCATGCTTTAGATGGGTTGGTTCAAGAATTATTTCTTCAGATTCTTCCCACCAAGACTGGCATGTCTTTAAGAGAATGTGAACTTCTAAAAGAAGAATGTCTGGAGAATTTGATCCTTCAATTAGAGAAATGGGACAGCTGTAGACAAAAGCAGTGGAAGCTCTTCCAAGAACAGCTGCAACAAGAAAAACAGGTAAGGATTCAAAAATTCTCAAGTCACAAGTTCTTCATACCTGTTTTGGCTTTCACTTTGTGCTGTCCTTTCAAAATTCAGCAGTGATCCTGTGTGATTATATAGCACCTCTTGATATAAATTTACATATCTTATACAGGTTGTACCTCCAAACTGTGACTATCTGGTCTGGAAACACCTGGATGTCCCTGGACCACTGTGTCCTTGGGACAGGAGCCCAACAGCAGGAAGTCAGGAGCCAGCAGTAGGAGGGCTGGCATCCAGCAGCCTGGCCAGGGACAAAGCCTGTGGCATCTGGCAGTACAGCCAGGACTGGCAGCTCACCCAGGGCCAGGGGCAGCGAGGCTGTGGCTGGTAGCCCAGCCTGGGCCAGGGCTGAATCCCACAGCAGCAGGTTAGGGGCCAGAGGCAGGGGAGGAGGTCAGTGGCAGTGGGGCCATGTCTGGTAGTAAAAGGGCCAGCTGCAGCTGATGGGGCATGCCAGATGCTGGCCCCCTACCACCAGGTCCAGAGGTCAGAGGAAATTCTTAATAATGCTTCACCTGCCTTTCCCTGGTTTCAAGTTTTTCCATGTGCATCTTATCTGGTGATTTTATATTTCTTTTCATCCAAGAGTGGAACTAGCTAGCCTGTTATGTCAGCTGTTCTGAAAAATAGGTATTTTAGCCACCTATTCTGTTTCTGTGTTACGCAAACATTTGGAATGCCAAAATGTTAAAATACACTGAAAACTAGGCGAAGGTGCTACTAATGCTTAAACTAGCTTTTGAGTGGTGGAAATTGACATTCTAGAGGAAGGGTAGGGACTAACGTTACATGTTTGCATTGTCTAAATCTACTTAATAGGCATCATGTGCAATTCCTATATTTCCCTACTTCTTTCTTGAGTTTATAAAAATTGCTCTGCCCTCTGATTATTTGTTGGAGAAAGTCTCTTAAAAATGTGTGTAAAGCCAGTGCTGAACTGTCAGAGAAAGACCCAGTCTTCAGAAGGTTTTGAGAGAGTCGTCTCAGGTCTTTGAATGAAAGATAGTCTAATCCTGGGTGACATATATGTTTGAAGCCAATGAAATGATAAAGAAATTAGGGACTTATCCAGACCGCAGTGAACTCAAGTGATTGCATTTCCATCGATTGCAGGAAGCTTTGGATCAGACTCACAATGACAAAAATGGTGGTGTGTGTGTGAATCCAGGGACTGAGGTATGATGAGCCAGCTTTCCTTCCAACTGGAGGGATCCTAGCCCAAGGAGGGTTGTGACACAGAATTGATGTCAAACAGCTATACAGGGTTGGGTAAAATAAATGTTTGAAAGGGATGGACAGAAAGAGATCTATCAAGACAAGGTGGTATTTTAGTCAGGAAAAAAAGGGAGAAGACAGATATTCAAAATTATCAGTGAGAAAAAAAGAGAGGAAATTAGAAAGTGAAACAGAGGGAAATGGATAGATGAGCTACAAGGGGAAAAACAATGAAAGGGATGGAGAAAGAGAACGGTCTAGAACCCCTTCCTAATAATGCCACCTAGCTATCTACAGATCCTAATACCATGGCCATTATGGGCTAGAGAGCTCAGAAGGTAGTTCCACTAGCTCATCTTCCGGAAATCTGAAATTAGCTAGTGACAAGATATATAGAGATACCAAGTGTGGTCTGCATTTCAGTCATTTATATTTATCCTCCATGACCTGGGTTCCTCCAGCAATAACTGCATTAGTGTGGAGCATGTGTATGTACCATTGCAAGGTGAAAACTACATTACATAACCTCCTCATTAGGGTTAAGATGGTAGATAACAGCTGTTTAGACCACACTGTAGGACAGAATTCAGGAGACATTCAGTTCAATATGGAGCATGTATTCCAAATTTAAATGAGACAGTTTAATACCATGCAGTTTTAGTGCATTGCAACATGCATAATGGGATAGTCAAGGAAAGGATAATATTTCATAGCTTTATTTTTGAAAAGAATAAGGCTATAGCAGAGAATTATCCAATTACAGGAATATCTATTATAACAGATTTATCACATCCCTCTCTAAAGAACCATCAACATTGTGCAGTGCATCTTTCAATGTAACATTTGTCTATGCAAGAGCTTTCGAAGGGCCCATCCGTAAGCGTGGAACTACCTTCCACAGGAACTTAGGTCTTGTTTATATTTGGAAAAAGGCAGGCAGAAATGTGCCAGGAAAATTATGTTGCTGTAGCTGGTGTGACTGTCCATGTTGGAGGCTTTTTCAAGATTTAGTGTCTCTTTTCTTCCCATGATTGGTGTATGTCTCTTTGAAGTGGTTTAAATACCACCAAATAGGGGCATTCTGAATCCACCAAGAAAGCAGGTTGGCTTACAACAGAGCTGGAGCTGTATAATTATACCAGTTATCGGTGTGCTGGTACATTTCCCTAAGAATCAAAGGCCTCATCACATTCCACTCCAAATGTAAGGTGCACATCTTTAACCCATCTTCTCGTGTGCTTGTTTATAAACTAGAACAAAACCAAAACCCAATACCCCACCAAAACAAACATTTCACAGCATGAGCAATTCTTCCCAAGGGGCGAGGGTGAGAGAAAGAACCACACACTACATTAGTCATGTCACTTAATGCCTTCCAGGAAGGCACTCAGCTATTAAGGTGAGGTAGAAGGGATAGGAACTAATATATATAATAGATTTACATGCATTTTAATTTACAAGGCATAATTATGTAGGGCACATAGCTCATCTGAATTTTGAAGAATTTAAGAGCTCATGATTAACTATTCTACATAATTCTTCAGTCTCTTCATTTCCAGAGTACTTTTCCTAAGGGAACAACAGCTTTTTTACCAAGATGATTTAAGATTCCTTTAAAATATAGTGGATTATCCATCTTTGGAGTGTATTTTTCTTTACACTTTGTGAATTATGCACATCTAAATGGGAATCCTCTGAGAAAAAAATCCTCTTTATTTTATTGCTTCGTATTTTTAAGAGAGGTTCTGATAGTTTAATTTTGCCCTGCAACCTAGAGGAAACAACTGGTGCAAACAAGTATAAATAAAGCATGAAAATAAATGTGGAGCAATTTGCATTATAGCCCCTTCGCTCACAAGTTAAAATAAATTAAAATCTGTGTATCGCTTAAACACAGCATCATGCTGGGCTTGGGTAGCTTTGTTACTTGGTTTTCACCATTCATTACACACCATCTACAGACTGGTGGAGCAACATTCCCTCCCTCTGGTATTACTGAAAGCATATGTGATAAAAATGTCAGCATCCACCCCTCCTTTTTAAATTCCAGACTAAAAAAGGCAGAGGGAGTGGGAAGGAGGGAGAGAGAAAACACGCAAGTGAGCTCATCGTGGTATTCAGTTTGCCGTTATGTGTGAGGATAACTCATACAATTGGACAGTTGGGGTTGTGTAGAGCACTATTCCATTTTCTTGTTGGCTGAGCACAGTTCCCACTGTTCGGGATGCTCCAGCAGATCTCATAATTGGTCTGTTGCCAAGAAACAAAGCTGCAGCCCAACCTACAGAGACACAGGCGGAGGAAGGAGCTTCCATCAGGGAGTTTCCCAGATCCATAATTTGGCTCCCGCGAAGGTCAGTCAGAGTCTGCTTTCACAAATCAGCTTTGACATATCTTGTGCTTCTTATCTCCCTCTCTGAGTCTGCTGGACGCTGAACATGTCACAGTGATTGGAATGTTTCTTCTTCCCAAATAGTCTCTAGCATACCTTTTGGTAACATTAATCTCCACCCTTCATACTTCCACTTTCAGCTATTCTTCCTGTATTGATAGTGGACTGTAGTCATTAGAAGGGGATGAGGAATCAGAACTTTTAAGTTCCTGTCCAGCCATGGACTCTCTCTAACACAGAGCAAGTCATGTGACCCACCCACTCTACCTCAGTTTACCCATCCATACGCTGGGTGTAATACTAATCAAAACTAACCTGCCTGTGACACTTTACCAGTATTTAGGGCCAAAGAGTCCCAGTCAAGCACAGGTGTATGCTGGAGGGGCAGTGCTGTTGCACTGCAGGGCTATGTCTACACTAGCCCCAGACTTCGAAATGGTCATGTAAATGGACATTTTGAAGTTTACTAATGAAACGCTGAAATACATATTCAGCGCCTCATTAGCATGCGGGCGGCTGCGGCACTTCGAAATTGACGCAGCTCACCGCCGCGCGGCTCGTCCTGATGGGGCTCCTTTTCGAAAGGACTCTGCCTTCTTCGAAGTCCCCTTATTCCTGTGAGCAGATGGGAATAAGGGGACTTCGAAGTAGGTGGGGTCCTTTCAAAAAGGAGTCCCGTCTGGACGAGCCGCGCGGCGGTGAGCTGCATCAATTTCAAAGTGCCGCGGCCGCCCGTATGCTAATGAGGCGCTGAATATGTATTTCAGCACTTCATTAGTAAACTTCGAAATGGCTATTTTGAAGTTTGGGGCCAGTGTAGACATGGCCCCGGAGGGTTCAGGGAAGGATTATGCTTCAGGGGTATACAGTTCTTCTCCACACAGCCTCATGTACAAAAACATATATAAGCTGCACCAGCCTTCTTGATAGCCCCATTTCCTCTCAGTGCTCCCTGTCCCCCTTGAAGGCAGGTACAAGGGCAAAACCATGGAGCAAGGAGCACTCCCAGGGACCATACTCAAGTGGTGGAAGTTATACCAGCCCCATAGTATCTTTAACCTATGCTGGGTTTCAGTCACAGATCTGCCCTGAGAAGACGTTCGTGTGAATAGCTTACGCAGCTGTCTAACAGCCTGGTGCAGCTAAGGAAGTTGAGTGCAGCAGAAAATCCAGTTTTCTGTCCATGCCTCCCCTTTCCATTTGCTGACAAACACTTATCTGACTAAGGCCCAGATTTCCTCTTGACTAAGAATCTCACTATTTCACCTCAGTGGTTCAAAGCAACTCTGAAGTGGCACATCAGAGGAGACCCTTCGTAGCCATAGAGGCAGCAAATTACTCCAGAGAAAGGGGACATAACCAGGGCTTCCTGGTGTCCAGCAAGGCCCACCTGTTGTCTTTGGCCATTGTTATAATTTAAAGAAGCGTCCATATTGTTCTGACCTGTGGTAGGAAGCTGGATCAGACCAGTGCAGACTTGATGGAGGATAGGAACACAAAGGAAGCATAATGCCACTTTTGTGCACCCGCCCTCTCTCAGTGATATGTTCTTCTCTTTTATGACAGAGGAGCTGAGTGTATGTAACTAGTTCTGTATGCAAGCCTGGTTACAGCAGTCTTCACTAAGGGGGAACCGTCGATGTAGGAACAGTTTCAGTAGTCCTTTTTACTCCAAGAAGTCATTGCCAGAACCTTTAGCCTTTGTTTAGATCTTCTGCTAGATGTTCTTTCAGCAAAAAATGTGATTCACTCAGTTTCTCTGAGGAAGTTTACTCAGCCTTATAGACAGTGCTGATGGTCAGTAGAAACAAAAGTATTTCCCTTCTTTGCAAGCGGTCTGAGTCACTTCACTTGTTTGTAGCCTGTTTGGAGTGGACAAGTTTGACTTCAAAATATAGAAAGTCTCCTTGTTATTTTATTCCACCAAATATTAGAAAGTGCATTTTGGCCAATAGTAACAGAAGAGCGTAGGGCTTAAGTTCCTATATTGCTATGGAAGTTCAAGCAATATGCTTACCACAGTACAAGACAAAGTTAAGGGCAGTCCTTGCCCCCAGATGTTTACAGTCTAAAAGACAAACATAGTTCAAACATTGGGAGAGTCAGGGGAAGAGATTTCCTGTAAATTTTAGTGCACAGATGATAAATTGAGACTCCAGCAAATTAAACTCTTTTCCAAAGTAACAGAGTGGGTGAATAGGAAAGTCATAAATTGGACCCATAAGCCCAGACTTCCTCTCCTTTCCTATCCAGTAGATAACACTGTCTTCCTTATCTTGTCAACTGTACGCAGTACATAATATTGGTGTAGCCTCTTGGTCACAGGCTACTAAAGCAACAGGGTGGGTGAGGTAATAAGATATGGTCCAATAAAAGATGTTACCTCACTCACACTCTCTGGCTGTGGCCACACCCAAAACTTCGAAATGGCTATGCAAATGGCCATTTCGAAGATTACTAATGAGGCGCTGAATTGAATATTCAGCGCCTCATTAGCATTAGGATGCTTCCGGCCGTGGCACTTCGAAAGTACGCAGCTCGGCGTGGCTACACGGGGGTCCTTTCCCAGCGGAGGGGAATAAGGGGATTTCAAAAGGAGCGGGGTCTTTTGAAAAAGGGCACCTGTGTAGCCGCGCCAAGCCACACACTTTTGAAAGCGGCGCTTTCAAAGTGCCGTGGCCGGAAGCATCCTAATGCTAATGAGGTGCTGAATATTCAAGTGCATTTGCATGGCCATTTCAAAGTTTTGGCCAAGTGTGGCCACAGCCTCTGTCTCTGTTTGGAATTGATGTCTGATACAAGACGACAAATTTTCACCTTGTTCAGAAAAGGTAAAAAACTCATTGGCCTTCAGAAAGAGTCTTCAAGTGTGATTTTATGCAGTGTTCAAAAAAAAAAAAAATCCCGCCTTTGAGGCTCACAGACATCACTCGTTAAAATATTATTGTGCCTGTCTGACAGAGGGTAGTTAAACAGACAAATGGAGATACCAAGATCAAATCAATGGGAAGCATGTCTCAGCCCTGATCCAAAGCCCACTGAAGTCAGTACATCGACTCCCTTTGTTTTCACTGAGCTTAGGATCAGGCCCATACATGTTGGAATAAATACTCCTGAACAATATAACTTGAGAGCAGGGGCATCTGTAAATACTGCAGTATGAACTATGCGTTTGTGAGAAAGGGAAATTATTATTTGTAACATTGTTCTTAAACTTAGTACAAGTTGAACCACTCTAGTCCAGCACCCTCAGGACCTGACCGTTACTGAACCAGAGAATTTGCCATACCACGGGAGATTATATTGTGTAGCAGCATTACCAATACTTCTGCTGCTTACTGGGCTCTTAGAAGACTGATGACATTAATTAGAGCAAAATAACAGCACAGAACACTGAGAGCCAGGACTGGTAGCTGTAAACAAACTTTATGGGACCCTGGAAAGCTTGGCCACACCCATGATGTGTGAACATCCAGCTAATTAAAATCACAGATGTTGCTGGACCAGAGAGTGCCAGATTAGAGAGGTTCAACCTGTATAAAATAAAAACCTACTTCATAGTTTGGCAACATTTTCAAGTAATTAAAATGAGGAATTCTTAATATTGTGGGTGTTCCCCCGCCCTTTTCTTTTAGTTGTGGACCAAGGAGTATGCGCTATCTGCTGTGATGCAGAAGCACCTGTCTGAGAAATATGAGAAGATTATCCAAGGTGTTTTACGCCGGTTAGGTGGCCTCAGTGAGGAGTGAGTATGGTCTTATCACTGAGTAATGCTTTAAAACTGCAGGCTCAATGAAAACCTCTAGGATAATCCAGGGTTGTGTAGGGAGTGATGAAAAGGGACTCATCAGTTAGTCAGACAGAGAAAGAGAGTTCCCATGGATTTATATTGAATAAGCATTAATTTTTCACTAGCTAAAACTACAAGAATCCTACAATAAGGAAAAGCAAACACACACACACTATGTCATATTAATGCTTACTAGTAGCCCTCTATGACACTCTAAAGCACTCTGGGATATAATTTATATGACAGACCTGACACAAGATACACATTGTATTTGTTGTAAGTCTTATCTCTGAGCCATGACTGTCATTGTTGAACCTAAATACTGACCTGATAAATGGAGATTAAAAACTCATGGTCCCTTTCACAGGTCTGCTGAATACATATTACGGAAACACAGACTCTTGCTAAGTGCAGTTCTGAGAAGGTTAGCTGTCCGAAATGTTGCTATGGCTATCCTGACTCACATGAAAATGTCCCAGAAGAAAAGCTTACTTCAGGAACTAAGAGAGCAACACGCTCTGCAACAGAGTTCTTCCCACTGTCAAGACGAACACCATTGGCAACTACAGAAGGCAATGGTATGTATTGTTTCCCTGACCATTTTTGCTACAGTTCTTGACTTTTGTAATGTCTGGTATTGAAAGCAGCTTTCTGAGTCTCGAGATATTAAAAAGTGACAGGGAAAAAGAATACCCTCTATTCAGAAATATTCCCAGCATTGACACGTAAGGTGCTTTAGCACAAATATCATCATTGCAATAGAAACAGTTGGAATATACAGTGCTGGCACGTAAAGGAAATAGCCCCCTGCAACAAGGAAACAGAAATTCCCACCACGAGTGAGTAATAGTGCATTGTAAAGGCCCTTCAATAGGCCTAAGGGTTCTTATGTCTCTCAACAGATGCAAAAATCTGTTCTGTGGTGGTCATCCACTCACAAGGCTGGCCATATAATTTGGATAACTGTTTGGTATGGTTTGATTTGCCCATCAAAATGTTACTGAATGTAAGATTCTTGGATACTATAAATAAATGCCTAAGGTTAAAACTGAAAAAAACAAGCACATTTTTTACCACATTGCTCCTGTTTTTTGCATTTAGCTTAACTCCCATTTGATACCCACATGGACAGTGACCTGCAGCAAAGACTATGTTCCCCAGTAAGATGCTGGATAGAGCAGGTGGGAATCATAAGATACTGTTCTTGACATGTCTTTAGAGGGACAGTTTGTGAGCAGCTTCTATAAAGCATTCTTTTTACCCTTCCTCTCTTGTATTGCTCTATAGAGACTGCTCACAAACTGGCCCTCTGAAGACATGCGAAGAACAGTATCTTGCGATTCCCACTGCCACAATAAAAAGGGGAAGGATGTGACTAGCAAAAAGAGGGACCCCTCCTCCCCACCTCCAAAAAAAATAAATAAATGCAAGAATGATAACAGGGTGCTAGAACCAAAACTAGAAACCTGAGGGGATAACTTGGATTGTCTAACAGAGTCTGTAAATTGTTTACTTCTACAGTATTTTTTAAAACTCACTTAAATTTGAGCACACGCCATCTTCGATGTGCTGCTAGGCAGCAAATTGGGGGCAATGAATCTTCTAATTTAGTATAAAAATGTAAATGTCACTCAGGAAAGCAGCAACACAAACCTAAAGTTCAACTATGATGAGATGACATTTGTGCCTTGTAAATAAAAACCCTGATAAATAAAATTCTTGTTGGCTTAAAAAAAAAGAATTGGAAGCATCTGCGTGAGTTATAAATAAAGATGTGTCAAAACAATCTAGTGGAAATATGCAGAATACCTATGGGTAGTTATAGTTCTTCTACCCTCATTTTCTACTTCCTGTGAGGAATGTATCTGAGAGGTAGCCGTGTTAGTCTGTAGCTTCAAGAACAACAAGAAGTCTTGTGGCACTTTATAGACTAACAGATATTTTGGAGCATAAGCTTTCATGGGCAAAGACCTGCTTCATCAGGTGCATGGGGGGGTGGCTTCAGAGGGGTATTTAAAGAAAGGGGTCCCAGAAAAAGGGATGGCCAGAGCTGACAAGGTCTGTTCAGCAAGGTGGAAATGGCCCATTATCAATAGTAGGTATCAAAAGAGGAAAAAACAAGTCAGATCAGACAGAATGATATGAGCCATTGTCAGAACCTAATGGGGAGATCTTGAATGTAAGAATGTAGTTACTTCAAGCAGCTGCCAGATTCATTTTATTTTGTGGGAAGGTTAACCTCAAAAAAATTAAGAGTGAAAGAAAAGTGTCTCACTTTTCATTCTAAATAATACTTAGTTGGAATGCAGTTTTTCATGTAAACTTACTCTTCAGTCGTGTTCTTGTTATAGCCCATCTTTCTCACTTACATGTTAATGTGACACCTGGACATGAAAGGGCAAGATATGTCACAGCATAAGCACTCAATCTGAAGGATTTGAAATCTACTGCAGTCATGGGACATATCTGAATAATCTGCCCCTACATAGCACGTTGTGTTTAAACATTGAGCTGTTTCTCATGAAAGCTGGCTATCATAACAATACTTTCCTCTTATTTGACATTTTTCATTCGCAGCTCTGATTACAATTAGGGCTGTCTGATAAATAATTTCATTTTACAAAATAGTTCAGGGTTCCAAAATTTTTGTTCCAGTGCAGAACAAAAATTAGACCTTCTGTAGTTTTTCACAAAAAAAACATGAGGGTACTTCTACATGGCACAACCATTGTGTAGGCCTCGATTGACTTATTTCTAAATTAGTAACCCTCACGTCACTAGGAGCACCACCTATTTCAAAATAATTTCTTGGAAATAGGTGCTGTTAAGACAAGGAATAATGCCTATTTTGAAATAAGCCATAGTGCGTCCCATGGCTCTATTTCAAAATAGGCACCATGTGTTTAGCCGATGTCTGTGTCTACACTACAGCAGTGTGGTTTTTGGGAAGAAGGGGCTTTCAAAATCAGGGTGTTTGTTTCAAAAGGCCCCTGGCTACATGAGTAGTGTGCATTTTGAAACTGGCAGTTTCAAAGTTCATGGAGCCACCATTATTCTAATGTGGCGCTGCATATTCATGGCAGTGCTTCGTTAGCATATTCTGAAGTGCTACATTACCATAGCCCCTCTGAAAGGAGGGGCTAGTATGGCCACAGCCCCAGTGTGTAGCAGCCTTATTCTGAAATAAGCTATTTCGGGTTACCTAATTTTGCAGTAAGGCTACTGTGTAGACATACCATGAGACTGAGGCCAATACCATCTCCATAACACACACCCCCAGCCAGTAGCATCATACGTAGCGCATTTACGTTGGACATGGGAGACCTGGTTCAGGTCCTGGTTCTTCCAGTTCAGAATGGGTTGGTTTTTCTCTCTCTCTCCCCACCCCCTCCCCCGCACCCAACTTCAGAAATTCCAGCTTTGACCTGAGAAACATTCCGACGAAATTTTCATTGAACCCAGGACATTTTCACAAGGCCTTTCAGTTCTGGCGAAACAGTTTTCAATGGCAAAGTTTTGTGAAAAAATTTTCAACTGCCTCTAGCCAGTATCACTATCCCTCTTGTACACATGGAAAAACTGAGGCATGGAAGTGAAAGAACTGGCCCAGGTCACTCAGCAATGAGCTATGCCAGATTGTGTTTGCTTTCCATGTGCTCATGGGTCAGTAGAAAAAAGAATTCGCTTCAGAAACGTGGCACTTTTTCAGTGCTTCCCATTTGGAGGGGCTTCTTGGGAATCCAACATATCCCTAGTTTGCTGCACATAAGCTGCATGTGACTGGTTTTGCCATCATTAATAGATATCAAATAAGCAAATAGCATTTATACCAGACAGTGTCAAGGGACAGAGAAATAATCGCAGTGCTTAGAACATGTTCCTCTGTAGAAAGTCTTTATTTTGTTTATTTTTCTCTGGCTTTTATTAAATGTGTTTAAAACTTGCCTCAGTTTCCCATTCTTGCCCATTAAAACAGGCATTTTGTATTATTATCATCATCTTCTGAGACTTAAAATGTGCTACTTCAACACCATCTTATATGCATGCATGAGCACAGTTCTTACGTAGTACCTTTCACTACAAAGAATCCCATGTTAATTTAGCTATTTTCCATAGAATTGCTTCATTCAAATCCAAAATGCAGCTGCCTCTGTGGTGAAACACAGCGTCCATTTAACAGAGCCTAGAAGAATCTTAATAATGGTTTAAGAAAAGAAGTAGGGAGCAAAATAATTGAAACTGTAGAAAGTAATTGTAGTTACCACATTAGAGTAAAACCAGGCCATTGATACTGTCACACTAGCTGTTGAAAGCTTAGGTACCAGAAGTGGTTAAGATCTCAGTTTCACATTCCATCTGCAAAATGGAACCCTCTGCAATACTTTGCCACCTAGTAGTACATGATAAATATTCTAAATACATAATCACTCACCCATCACACAAGGGAGCCAGCAATAAATGTAGTCAAAGACAACCTTGTTGCAGCGGTGAAGGGAATTTCTTTTAAAAACCACACATACAGGAGTGTCATACTCAACTTGAGATAAGGCCATTTATCTAGATATCTATATCCAAGCATGACTTTGTCTCCTAAAGAATCAAGACTCTAATGCCCAGTTGTATGGCCATAAAGGCATGTAGTGGAAGGTTAGCTGTCTTACAGCTTGTGTCGGATTACCAGGAATCTCATATTCTGGAAGAGGAGGAGAGGCTGGAGGAGGAAACTCAACAAACACATTTGGACTTTCACCAGCAGTTAGTTGCAGAAATCCAAGAAGCTCTTCAGCTTGTGCAGCAGCACATGGAACAAGTGATTGGGCGGGCTTTACTCCAGCATGCGCGGCAAGAAGCTACTAAGCAAAGCTCTGAAGATGGAGAGGATTTCAAGGTATTTGATCAGTCCCTAACTAACTTTTCAAGAAATAGGAAATACTTTGCTAAAATGAAGGACACTATGGCTGTGTCTGCACGAGAAACATGTGTCGACAGAAGTAACTGTTGGAAGGGATTTCCCGGCAAAACTTCTGTCGACAGGTTGCGTCTACACATAAAAGCAGGTTGAAAGAGAAATCCACTCTGTCGACAGAGAGCAGTCAGATGGCCTGGCCCTCTCTCGACAGAACTGCTGACCAGCAGCTCTGCAAACAGGGCTTCAGGTTCACCAGACTGACATTTTCTGGACGTCTTCTATTTTAATTCTTCCCTCAATAAATGAACACCTATTTGTGCTGTGTATTGCAGGAGAGACTGATAGAAGCTGTGGTAGAGAGCGTTTATGTGACTAGCAATGGTGTTGAGAGACTAGTGCAAAGCTACTACCAGCAAATAGAAAGAATCATGGATGGTCATGACAACAGAAAACTTCAACAATTGAAATCCCTGCAGGGTATGAAGAATAGCAGCAATTATGTCCGGTTAAAGGTTACATTTGACAAATGCCATTAATTTATATATGTGTATGTGTCATGAATGAATGCCTTTAAAGGGTTCAACCCAGTACGTTCCGTGTTGGACAGCAGCAAGGCAAGCCAATGAAAAGGGTCAGGGAGGGGGTGTTGAACTGAAGCAGTTACCTGCTGGAAAAATCTGTGTGGCCAGAGGAGAGCAAGAGAAATGGCTTAAATCTCACCCAGGCTTAGAGGATTTCAGCAAATACCCAAGCCCCAAAAGATATCTGGGCATACAGCTATAGAAGCAGAGTTTAGTCAGACACAATCAGGTGGTTCTTTTATTTTAGGTTTGATGCAGGACTTCTTGGGCTGGCCGATGTACTTCCCATACATTGTAACTTGGGTAATTAGTAATTCTCTGTACTTTACAGGTTTGTAGCAAGGACAGGCTTTCCTGCTCTCCAGGCCAGCCCACATTAACCCCCTGATCATCTCTTAAGCTTCCTTCTCAGTCACATTTCCTTCCTCTCTTCTGTCTTTATATTCACCTCCCCCACAGTAGTTTATCCAGTGATTACCAATGTAGGGGCTTACATCCCCACTAGAAAGTGCATATTAATTGCCCTCAGCTGGGTCTGCAACATTCCCAAGGCTTCAGTGCAGTTAGCGATCAGAGTGCTGCCGATAGCATCCTGTTGCAGGCTATAAAGATAGCTTTGAAATGTAACAGTAAGTAAATTGAATTGGTAGATCTGTTTTCATCTTCAGAATCAAAACAAAGTGCTACAGCTATAATAATAATAGACTTTGCTTTCCGATGCTACCAGTTCACCAAAGACAGACCTTGGCTGTAGCAGACGATGACCACAACCTTCCATGCGTTTTAGAGCCTGCATTGTTTAACAGGAGCTATGCAGTAGTGTCCCTGTATTTCTCATTCAGGGTCTGATCCTGAAGGATGTTGTGTGAGTGCCTTTAACTCCTAGTGTCTTCAGCCCTGATTCAGCAATGCATCCCTAGTCTGCTTTGCCCTTAAGAACCTGCTTGAGTCCCTTTGTCTTTGATGAGCATCTGGCTGTAGTTAAGAATGTGCCAAAATATTTTGCTAAATAGGGGTGGATTTAAGCATACACCGAAATGCTTTGCTTAAGCAGGGCCTTGACTATCACTCATGTGACTGAGTGACAAAGTATGGACTGAGAGCTACCACTCTCACCTACCAAGTCTGGCTGTTTCTCATGGAGAACATTTTGCTGTCTGTTTGGATAATATTAATGGTTCAACACATCAGTTTTACTGCATACAGGTTGTGTGAGATTTAAATTTATAAGCAGCTGCTTAGAGTGAGGTTTTGCTCTTTGATTTAAGATCCAGTTAGGGAGAAAATAGCTTCATTGCATTACTTAAGTAAAACATGCTAGCATGATGGATTGCCAGTTTATTTATGTTGGTAATAAAAATCAGGAGTGCGTTAGACTCTTGAGAACAGTATCTAGACCTTAGCGGCCCAAGACGCACTTAGTGGAAAAACAGAAATCAAACAAAAAGCAATCATGAGTTACTAGAGCAGTGGTATGCAACCTGCAGACCCCTGGCTGCCCCCTTCCCCACGTCTCTCACACGCCAGGGAACCAGAGCCCCACACACTTCTTATGCCTCTCTC
Source organism: Carettochelys insculpta (assembly GCF_033958435.1). NCBI lineage: Eukaryota > Metazoa > Chordata > Testudines > Carettochelyidae > Carettochelys > Carettochelys insculpta. Next base: position 25,216,376 of record NC_134140.1, on the reverse strand, counting down.
TCCCTCCCAGCACTTTCAGAGGAACCATGAATCGCCTGATTCACACTGCATCCCTGCTGCTCCTACTCCTTCCCAAAGCTGGAGTGCCATGAATCAGCTGCTTGCAATTCCAGTTTTGGGAGGAGTGGGGATGGAGCACAAATCAGGCCATTTGGGAGGAGCAGGAGCAGATAAGCATGGGGTTCCAGTGCCCCAGAGCATGAGAGGCATGTGCAGGAGGAACACCAGTGTGCTGTAACCCACTGCAGCCCACTGAGGTGAAGAAGGGCCACTCATGCGGCCCACCCACTATTTGTGGTTGTCCATCCCTATTCTAGAGCGACAAACTATTGAAGATCCATGTATTTTTATTGCTATCCTTCTGAGGATTTTAAAAGCTATGAACTATTGCTCTTTTGTGATTCCTGCTGATTATGTTAGGAGACAGAATTCTATAGCAATTAAACCTACCCTCTAACTCCTGCCTCTGGCTATTAACCATAATCCGTCTGAGAACCTAAACATTGGTGCATTTTCTTCAGGTGCAGCCATTTGACACAAACGCTCTGGTGACCTCTCCTAGCCTGGTGACATTTGCTTCTTGCTCCCTGCCTCTTGTTTTGCTTTCTCCTTATCTTACTGTCTACCATAGGTCCTGCCACCCGTGAGGTCCTTCTGGAACCATCTGCCATCACCTCTACTTGGAATTCTGCCAAACTATGTTCAGGAGAGGGTTGGGCTTTCATCAGGTGCTCCCCTGTACTTAGGAAGTGGCAAGCACAGGTGGGGTCTGGCTCTTGTGTAAGGCATAAGACTAATGAAACTAAGGTTTAGAAGCCTGGGACTATATCCATTTGAGTGACTTCAGTGGCATTATACCAGAATGGATGAAGCCCTTTGGTTTAGCAGGTCTTGCTGTTTTTCCTTTGTCTCTCCCTCAAGAAGGAATACAAATATGTATTTCTTGAAAACTTCACAAATTAGTTGTTAGAAGGACAGACTTAGGAATAGCAGAAGTCTAGACTATAATCAGCGCTGAGTGATATGAGCTAAGGGAGTTATGACTTTCTAGAGGGGGAAGTAGGTGAAAAATAATAATGCCCTGTGTTTCTGGAGAAGTGAATTACAAGAGGACGTGGAAGTTTTTCAACTGATTACAGAAAAAAATTACAATAGCATAAGTACTAGGGCCGTCAATCAGCATTAACGCATCTGATTAATGCAAAAAATTAATCACAAGCACACTGTTAAATGGTAGAATACCAACTGAAATCTATTAATATTTGTGGAAGTTTTTCTACATTTTAATGTTGATTTCAGTTACAAAATAGAATAAAGTGTATAGTAATCACTTTATTATTTTTATTTAAAATATGCGCTGTAAAATGATAAAAGATGTGCTCTTTTTCAGTTTGCCTCATAAAATACTGAAATGCAATCTCTTTACCATGAAAATGCAACATATATAGGGGGTTTTTTATTGTTACGTTACTGAATTGGAAAACAAAACAATGTAAAACTTTAGTATACACAAGTCTGCTCAGCACTGCTTCTTTTTCTACCAGTCACTAAGACAAATAACTTTGTTGACATTGATAGGAGACATTAGCATGGACATCTCGTTTACAATGTCACCAGAAAGTGTGAACAGGTATAACAGGTGTTGACTTAGCACTTTTGTAGCTGGCATCTCAAAGTATTTGCTTCCAGATATACTAAGTATTCTTATTCCCCTTCATGCTTTAGCCACAATTCCAGAGCACGTTTCTGTGCTGGTGATGCCCTTTAAAAAATGTTAGTAAAATGTGTCACTGAACACTTTGAAACAGAATTATGTCTGTTGCTCTGTTTTAGCTGCATTCTACCATATGTTTCATGTTAGAGCTCTCTCAGATGATGACCCAGCACACATTCATTTTAAAGAAGCTTTCATAGCAGATTTGACAAAATGTAAAGCAGGCAGCGACATGAGATTTTGAAAGAGAGCTACAGCACTTGGCCAAGGTTTAACAGTCTGAAGCGCCACCCAAAACTGAAGAGGGTGGAGGTGTGGAGCATGCTTTCAGAAATGTTAAAAGGGCAACACTCGGTGCAGAAACTACAGAACCCAAACCATCAGAAAAGAAAAATCAACTTTCTGCTGGTGGCATCTGACTCATATGATGAGTGAACATGCATCGGTCCACGCTGCCTTGGATTGTTATTAATCAAACCCTATCATCAGTGTAGATGTATGTCCTCTGGATTCATGGTTAAAGTATTAAAGGAGATATGAATCTTTAGTGCATCTGGTACATCTTGCAACACCAGCTACAACACAGCCATATGAATGGCTGTTATCACTTTCAGGTGGCATTATAGACAAAAAGTAGGCAGCAGTATCTCCTGCAACTTGTAAGTCTGAGTGACTGGCTGACGAAGAAGTAGGACTAAGTGGACTTGTAAGCTCTAAAGCAGGGGTGTCCAATACATACACCACTGCGTTGTGGTGAATATGGGGGGTGACCAACCAGCTCCTCTTGGAGCCTTTAAATGCAGCTCCTTAGAGCTGCATGCAGGGGATGTTGTCACACTGCTCTGTGCGCATGCCCCACCATTTGGTGGGACAAGCACCTGGCAACATCGGTGGCCTCAACAGCAGCTCTGGCGAGCCCATTAGAAAGGGGGGGCTGGCTATGCCTGGCCCTGGGGGACAGCATTCAGTTAGAGATGGGGGAGGGTGCACCAGGGGAGCCTGGCTCTGTGGAGGGGAAGGGCATTTATTTGGGGCTGGGAATGCAAATAATGTAGCAAATATGGAAAGACAACCACCACAAGTGTGGTGATCTTTGAATTCCTATTGGACACTGCTTCTCTGAAGTGTTAAATTGTTTTATCTGAGTGCAGGTGGGGGTTTTACATAATTCTGTATTAGCAAGCTCAACTTCTGTGATGGAGAGAGCACTACAGTACTTGTATGAGGTAAATTGAAAAAAGTTCTTTACAGTGAAAATATTTAATCAAAAATAAATATAAAGTGAACACTACTTTGTATTGTGTTGTGACTAAAATCAATATATTTGAACATATAAAATATTTAAAATAAAGGCTATTCTATTGTTAACAGTGACATTAATTGCATAGTTAATCATGATTAATAGTTTGACAGCACTAATGAGTATGATATGTATCTTCTGTATAGCTTTACTTTCAACACTACCGTAGCATAAATTTGGGAAGACTGGGATTGTATTGAATTGTGACAATATATTAATTTACATTTTCTTATCAGTACAACTCAAAAACATCACCAGAATTGTTATTTTGAGCCAAAGATTTTACAGAAATATTATTTTAGCAGAAATAACAGAACGTAACAGAGTCAGAAAAAAACAAGAAAATGAACGGATATTGAAAGAAAAAATGAATCAAGGTACCCTGAACATGTCATCTGCAGTCCATCAAAGGTGAGAACAGTCAGGCATATTACTTATTCTCTATAATTAAAACTTGAATTGTTTTATTTCTGTGAACTAAGCTGTGATTAAATAACTTCAAATAGACTGCTAAAATCTTGTTCTTGACGTTTGTCTGTGTCTTAAAGGGAAAGGTATTCTCAGTATATGTGCATCTGAGCTCAGAGAATTGCTCTGTCACTGTTTAACAAACATTTTGAAGTTCAGTAATCACAGTATTTAAAGTATCACAGACACTTGCTATCAGAACAATTTATTTTTTTAATTAAAATCGTGTGATTTTAAAGTTCCTGGAAGGAAATAGGAGCTTGAGGGTGCAGCTTGGAGACACATCATATTCTGTGGTATCTGGTTAAAAACACTGAATGTGCTTTACACTATAAGATAAAATTTATAATTTACACTGTAATTAAGATAAAATTCAGAGGCTGTTGAATAACCTTATTTAAATAAAAAGAAGAGTACAGTTAGCATCCTGTACTTTCAAAGATACTGTATTATATTTTGGGCTAGACCCTCCAAATGGATCCATCCCTTAAGAGTATTAGTGCAGGTAATGAATTCTAGTACAATCAAAATCAGTATTTTGCTACATATGATTTTACACAACTAGGATCTTGATCCCAAAACCACTTAGTAATGGATGTTCTGTTTACTGAAATGAAAGGCTCCATTGTGTGTGTGTTTTCAGGTCAGGGTCCTCAAGTAGGACATTTGTGAGACATTTTAGTAATCATTTCTATACTATCTTCAAAAAGACCTGACTTAGTATGAGGGGTGTGACTTAATCTGGCTGATGTGTCAAAGTGAAAAGGTCTAAGCATTTGTCCAGATATTCTGCTATTTCTAACTCACAGGGAAGTCACACTTCATCCTCATTTGTAATACTCTGAGAAAGGAATCCATGCAACTAAGTATTGTAGCAAAGATCCTGCTGTTCATCACTATCCACACCTTTCATCTCTTCTTTTTAGAGATGAAACACAAGTCACCTCATTTCATGAAGTGTAGCTGTGGCTTACTTCATTGTATTTTATCTCAAATATATTATGGAGGAAATAATGAAGTCAATCCTGGTACAGGCAGAAGTAAACAGTGATAGAGAATGCAGGTTTTTTGTTAATTCAAATTAGTATCATCAACCACAGCTTCACAGTTGTCATTGTGATTTCTTCTAAGGCTAAATCCTGGTTTTAGGGAAATTAGGATGGAAGCTCCCATAAAAGCCAATGGAAAGACTCCCATTGGTTTCACGGGTGGCTGGTTTAGGGTCTCAGTTCAGTTTTTCCATTTCATACTCAGAGATCAAAAAAGCCAACATTCTGTAAACATTCAGCATTAAAATAGGCCTTAATTAGTTCATTTGGTGGTGTCTAGGTAGCATGTGCACCTGGGAATGTTTCAGTTCAGTTTCTCAATCTTCTGCTGACAACCCCCTTTGGATTTAAAGCCAAGCGTGACCCCCACATCCCTCAGTCCCCTCTCCCAACACTTGAGAAGATAAGGGGCTAATGATGCACCACCTCTGCCATAGGGGCCATGGGACGAAATCCGCCCATGCGCCACAGGTTGAGAAATGCTACTCCAAGCGATCAAAGGCACAAATAGTTTTCAGCAATCTGTTGGGTGAATAATATAATAACTGATTGTAGGAAAGAAGCATTTCAGATTCAGCAGTGACAGAAATTCAGGTTCTATGGTGCTAATAATCATCTTTGGTCAGAAAAATCAGCCAAGCAAAAAGCACATCTTCTAATACAGACACTGTTCAGCTCAGTCTTAACTGAGCTGTGTAAGACCAAATATGAAATTCGGAATTCTTTTCTATTTTAGCTGTGCTTCCGCAAGTAAATCCTGTTGGCATGTTGATGACTCAGGGAAAGACCAAAACAACAAAGGTGGATTTGAAAATACATGTTGAACCTATCTAGTCCTGAGCTCTCATCTGGCAACATCTGTAATCCAGCATAATTTTAGTTAGCCAGGTGACCACTTATCTTGTGTGTGGCCAAGTTTCCCACAGCCCCATAAAGTCTTTTTACAACCACCAGTCCTGGCTCTTAGTGTTCTGTGTTCTTCTAAGAGCCCAGTAAGCAATGGAAGCATTGGAAATGCTACTAGACAATATTAACCTCCAGTAGTTCGGCAAATTCTCTCGTTCAGCATCAGTCAGGTCCCGAGGGTGCCAGACTAGAGAGGATAAACCTGCTCATTGTATAATGTGTAAGTTTTGTGTGTCAGCCTCTAGCTTTAGAGCATTACAAAAGAGAGCCTGACCTCTTACTACTGGTTGAAACTCACAAATCTGGCATTCCTTCATCCAGCAACATCTGTGGTCTGGGAGGACCACATCTTCCAGGACCAAAGAGTCCTGGGGCTGGAAGAATGAGGGGCCAGCCAGACCAGCAGCAGGAGCTCAGGGCAGGGCAGCCACAGCTGGTCTAGCAGCAAGCATGGGAGCCAGCAGCAGCCAGGGAGCCTGGGCCCAGAGTGCAGAGAGAGACCCTTGCTCCGGGCCCCGAGCGAGGTTTGGGGTTGGCCTGGCATGGGGCTGAATGGAAAGCCCCAGGCCGGGGAGGGGGGACTTCCAGTGGCTCATCATCAGGGCTGGGCGGGAAGCTGCAGCCCAGGGAAGCTGTGGCTGGGAAGGGGTGGCTGGTGCTGGGAGCTGGTGGCCAGGGGCTCACCAGGGTGAAGAGAGAAGAGCTGTAGGTGACAGATGGGAGGGGACCCCAGGAGCAGGGGCTAGAGGCCAGCAGGGAAACATTGACCTCCCCTGCTCCTGCAAAATCCCTGGCCCAGGACCACTCAAGGCCCTGAGGGTGGCGGACCAGGGAGGTTGAACCTGTAAAAGATTATCTAAAGCAATACATGCCCCTGCAGTTTGGAGGTAGAGCTAACCTACCAAAAAAAGAAAAAGATCATATTCCATTTAATGACTACGGCAGCTGTTAAAATTCTTTGCTTCAGCAAAATTAATGCTCTTTTTATGGCTATAAGGGGTGATTTTACTAATTACAGTTTCTCAATCTCTAATGAACTTTCTATATGGCACAAATAGATCTATTCCTTAGATTAAAGTAGCTAAACCACTTGAACTAGCCTGTCTTCCTTGGCCAGGATGTTGTTACGACAACAGAAATTCTTGGCTCAGTTTGATGTGCAGCAGCAGGTTCGTCTGGACTCTGTAAAACAGAAGATACTGGTATTGCATCATCTAGAAGCACAGCTTGAAAATCAGCTAAAGGTAAGTCAAGTTGCAGGAAGAGCTATCTAAGGACTGGCTCCTCCTCCTACTGATGTCAATGATAAAACTTGAGAGAGATTCCAGGGGCTTTTTCCAGCGCTCACTGAAGTCAACAGAAAGACATTGACTCTAGCGGACTGTAGATCAGGCTCTGAGTTTCCAAAGACCTAGTCAAGAACAGACCAGCTAAGAGGTTAGATCTGACCCTCCCAGAGAACATTCCATCAGCAGAGAAGATATGGGGAGTGTTTTTCTCACCTCAAGTTCCCTGTGGAGCTGGGTGTGCATGCCCATCCCATCACTGAGAACATTTCTGTTGTCTCCACATCCCTCTTTGCTGAGCAAAAGCAGAGGAGACAGCTTCTGATCACTACTGCTACAGGTTAAACCTCTAAAATCCATGACTCGCTGGTCTGGCAACATCCATGGTCCAGCACAGCCACGTACATTGCTGGATTAGAGAGCCACAGAGCCCTGAGAGGTGAGGGCTGGAAAACGGGACAGCAGCATCCAGTCGCAGTTCTCAGGCTCTGCCAGCTGCCTCTTCCCTAGCCCTGGCTGCAATCCAGGGCTCTCTGGCCCAGGCCTCAGTCCACTGCTCTCAACCTCCAGCAGGACTGGAGAGCGGCATCCTGTGGCAGGGCTGGTGAGTGGTGGCCCACAGCTAGAGCTGCAGCCAGGGCTGGGAAGCACAAACAGTGAGTCGGGGCTGGAGAGCAGCTGCCAGGGCTTGGGAGCAGTGGCCTAGGGCAAGGCCCCAGAGAATGGGCCAAGCGGGGAGCCTGTGAGTGGGGCTGGAAGCCAGCTGGCGATTGCCCTCCCCTGGCCTGGGATCACTCAGTTCCCAAGGGTGCAGACCGGGGAGTGGAACCTGTAGTACATAACTTTGGTTCACTGATGTGACCCTGGTGATTACCTTGCTCTTCATGCTGATGAACCCACCTATTCTCTCCAACAAAACAAAAAGCAGTCAAGTAGGACTTTAAAGACTAGCAAAATAGTTTATTAGGTGAGCTTTCGTGGGACAGAGCCACTTCTTCAGACCATAGCCAGAGCAGAATATTGAGTCTGGCTATAGTCTGAAGAAGTGGCTCTGTCCCACGAAAGCTCACCTAATAAGCTATTTTGCTTGTCTTTAAAGGGCTACTTGACTGCTTTTTGTTTTGATAGTGTATAGACTAGCACGGCTTACTCTTTGTTACTATCCTCTCCATGAGTAGGATGATTCCAGGCCATCCTAAACTATTTGAACTTTGTTCACATTGGTGTCTTTTATCAATCATCATATCTCCCTTTGTGTTCAGCAAGCAGAACAGGACTTCATCACTGAGCTAGCTGCACTGGCTCGAATTCCGCTCCCAGTGCGCAAGCAGCCTTTAAATGGAAGCTTACCATCAGGTCAGTACTGCCGAGCTCATTGTTTAAAGTTTCATGCTTGGTAAGGGGGTTGCAAATTTTACACATGACTGCTCTGAAATTGGCTCTGAAAATAGGTACTGTGTTTAGCCAGTTAAGATTCCAATCCAGGCTGGCAAAGGGCCTCAGATTTACAGGCCAGCACTTTTCCCCACTTACTATCCCCAGATCAGGATACCTCAATGGAAGAAGAGAGAGACGGGTATTTTACAACTACATGCTCTTGTGGATTCCTCTGTGTAAATGCATGGAGATATTTTTCTAACTGAGGGTCCTCCTAAGCTCTTTCAAGTCCAAGACACTTGGTTGCTGGCCATACTCCTGTCTCACCACATTGGGAAAGATATTCTGAAAGGCAAACAGCCGTGAGGCACCTATCGCACACTGAAAGTCAATGGGAGTTTAGGACATAACTGCCATTTGTACCTTTGAAAGCCTCCCCCCAGTGGGAAAGGGTTTCAAGAACGCTACTCGTAGCTGATAGTAGTGGGCTTTGCTGCTGGGTTACATCTGGTAAATGACAGAGGTAGGCACCAAACATCTGAACATACATCAGGGAAAAAGAGAAACTCTGCTAAAGAGATTTGGTCATGAAAGTTGCCATATATTTTACATGTTTGCATGAGCCTTACCAAAGTTATGTCCCATTGGGTAAGCCCTTGGCTAACTTAACTCTTCAGTCCAGAATTAGTTTTGCACCTTCAGCATCCTCTTCAGACACACCCATCCATAAAGAAACACTCCACGCACAGATTAAAGTTATTGGTGATCAAACAGGCATCAGCAATGAACCACCCACTTTTCTCCCCCTGGGTGGTGAGGAAGGAATAATCCTCCTTCATTCCACACCAGCAGCCTAAGAAAGCAAACTCCTCTGAATAAGTGCAATCATGGGAAGCTTGCATACGTACAGGAATTAACTGCAGTCTTCGTTAACTCACTGTTTCAACTGACCTGGACAAATTTGGTAAAATGACCCTTAGTTGTGTACCTACCATTTGTTGTGGAACTAAATCAGCAGGTGCAGTTAATGAGCATGCAGCCTCCAGGTTGAAAATCTCTGACCTAGATGAATCCAGTAGTCAGTTGCTGAAGTGAAATATTTAGGGTCAGGTTTCATTTAGGGCCAGAATTTCAAATGGAAGCCAATGGCACTAATATGCCTAATTAACTCAGTCACTTTTGAATCCACTCTGCCTCTTCCCCTTGCTATGATTCTGCCCCAGCCATTGCTTGTCCCTTTTGGTGCCTTAACAGAGAATGCAAAACTGGAGACAGTTTTGGACACATGAAAGAACAAATGCTTAACATCAAGTTTGTCTGCGAGTTCCTGTACAACTACAAAAGCATCTGCCTTTATTTTTCCATTTGGCCGTAGCTCACAGCAGTCTCCATTGGCTTGTCAACACCCTTATCGGTGTAGAAATGTGCTAGTTGTGCATTAAGACATTATGCCACACTCTAAAACATGCCAGCCTCTGGCAAGTGTGAAAAGACAGACATGCCCACTGCACAGTAAATCTTAACCAAAGAAGTTACCAAAATGATTTTAAGTCACATTTCCAGGCCTTTTCAGGAAAAGGCCAGAAAACAACAAGGAAGAACTCACACTCCTGGGAAAAAGAGGACTCCGGTGACATCAATGGAAGATGACCCGCTTCCCCAGAGAGAGACTTCTGGATCCATCAGGTATAAAGAGCTAAAATGTGTGCGTACTGAAACCCAAGTTTATAATAACTGATACAAAAATCTGTTTCTCAACCAAGTATATTGATCTGGTAGAAAAAAAAGAAATGGTGTCTATATTCTTTCCTTTTCTTGCCAATATTCTTATTAAAGCTTGAACCTACTCTCCCCCATCATCCTCTCTCAGTTCAGAAAGAGCGTCTACAATTAGATCCTTCGTCTGATTTTTTCCCTCAAAAATTTCACTTTCATTTGAGATTGATATGAGGAATTGTATCTTTCTGTCCACGCTTGATATTTCTAAGGTGTCTTTTCACAGTGTTTCTTACACAGGAATAGATTCAGAGCTGGTGTGATTCTGCATAAGTCTGTTGAAGTCAGTGGAAATATAAGGATTTGCAACAGACAAAACTAAGGCCACTGGTATCTAAACAGTCATTACCTCTAATGCCTGATGCTGGTTGTTGGCTTCTGGGGCAGCAGAGCTGACAGCTTTTACTATCAGCAGAATCACTATTTGAATCATCCCTAGGCTGTTAACTACACAAGGGAAAAGTGGCTTAAACCTGAAGCGAGCAGCTCATTATTGGGGACAGTTCAAACTGGCCCACTTCTGGCTGAGGTCTGATGCATTGAACAGATCCTTCTGACAGGCACTGCAATTAATTTCTTCTCAAGAACCATACGAAGCCTTTAGTAAAATATTTATCCCAAGTTACCTTGAGCTGGGATTACTTTCAGAAGGTGGTCCTTGTTCAGTGTTTCCTGTAAGCTGAGCACTGGGGTAGCCACCCAGGAGAGGCTCAGGTGCCGGCCACCTGATTAGTACAACACCCACAGCCGGCAGCATGTGTTTTGACTAGTGGTGTGCATGCACGCGCTTTGGTGCACTTAAAATATATTCCACACATGGATTGAAAAAAAATCAGAAGGAATGTTGGTCTTGTCCCTTTTAATATTTTCTCCACCATGCTCTCACACACTGCTTTCCTACAGAAGACATATACGTAGCACAGGGAAGGAACACAGGGCAGATCAGTGCCTTGCTTGGGTAGACTTTTAATAAGTCAGTTGAAGCCAGAAAATGCAAATCTAATATTACAATTAATATTAATATTCCCTTCTGGTGTTATAAAAATGAAATTTTTTTTTACAATGGAAACATTGGCCTAGAGAATTTAGGTGTGAAAATTTATTTTGTTGTGTTTGGTTTTTTTAATCAGATAGAGATTGCAGAGTCAGCATGAAACTGAAATTGGTCAAGAGGAGAATTCAAAGGTACTGAAGAAGAGGGGTGACATAGTGGAACCCATCCTCAGAATCATCTGTCAGCCAGCATGTTAAGTCCCAAAGCATTTTTCTGGACAAACTGAACTATTGCAAATATCTACTGAGCCAGACTAGTGGAGAACAAATAAGAACCTCATTAAAAAGTAAGAAACTTCATTCCACAGTTGTGAAGCAGGGTGAACAAAAAGTATCTGTCCTTCCATATGGAGATACAGCCATCTTCCTTAGACTGATGATAAACATTCTCACTCAGTCTTGTACAGAAGAGCAGGAAGCCAGCTCTGTCCACCAGCCAAAGCACCGAGAATGGTTTCTTTTGGGTGAAAAGTAGCTGTGTTTGTGGAAAGTCTCCAGCTCTCTGGAATCAAGAGTAAAATAAGTGGGAGGGACATTAAGGAGGGTGTGTTCAGCTACAACACCTGCTCTGAAGGGCTTCCAAATGGAAAACTTATTAGAGCAGGCCAAGTGGGTGGGGTCGTCTTCTGGCCCTTTGACCAGCCAAGATTCAGGAATTAGAGTTACGTATTGGCATAAAACACCTGTCAGCTTTTACATGGCATTTGCTCACTCTTATATCTTCAGTTGGAATAAAGAGCTGAGTGTGTCTGTTAAAGCCTCAGGCAAACTCAGGCCCACCATGCAGGGAAGTAGTGCCTGGGTGGAGATCTCTTGCTAGCAGGGCTGGGGATGAATCACAAAGTCCAAAGAAAACAGAGGGTAGATTTGAAAGGTCAAACTACAAAGTAAACAAAAAAGTCATTGGTAAGTGCTGTCTGATAATAAGCCATATTAATTTGCAGTAAACAGCTTTAAAAAAAAAAACTAGGGGTGGACACAGCACGGCCCTCATTGCAAAACTGTTGACCACTGGATTGACTTCTGGAAAATCGGGCAACCAGTTTCAAAAGAGAATGCCAGGCATACAGAAGCTCATTTATGACTATCAGAATCTCAGAAAATCAGGTGGAGACAACTGTTGAAATCCTGACAAGTGTTGGAATATGAGGTGGTAGAAGAAAATTTAAATCCAGGAGAGACCTCTAGCAAATTTGTGACAAAGTGACTTGTTCCCATAGAAATGGGAACAACTGGAAAGCGAAGCCCTGTTTTTAGAATAGTACAGGTTGAACCTCTCTAGTCTGAGAGAGGTAGACATGTTAGTCTATCTTCAAGATCAACAACAAGTCCTGTGGCACCTTATAGACTAACATATTTTGGAGCATAAGCTTTCATGGGCAAAGACCCGCTTCATCTGATGGCATCTCATGTCTATTTACATACCATTTATACTTTTATAGATTTTTGTTAATCTAAAACTTCCCAACTTCATGTGATGAAGCAGGTCTTTGCCCACGAAAGATTATGCTCCAAAATATCTGTTAGTCTGTAAGGTGCCACAGGACTTCTTGTTGGTCTCTAGTCTGGCACTTTCTCATCCGGCAACATCCGTAATCTGGCATGATTTTAGTTAGCCAGGTGACTACTTGTCATGGGTGTGGCCCAGTGTTCCATGGCCCCATAAAGTTGGTTTACAGCCACCAGTCCTGGCTGTAAAGTGTTGTGTGCTGTTTAGCTGTAATTTACCCCAAATGTCTTCTAAGAGCTCAGTAAGCAGTGAAAGTGTGACCTCCTGTGGTCTGGCAAAATCTTTCATTTGGCACTGGTCAGGTCCTGAGCATGCTGGACTAGATTGGTTCAACCTGCCGTACACAGCATTCAAAGCAATAGGTATTTAAGCCCATTGGTACTGAGATAGGTGACATCATTAGGGCAACAGAGCCCAACTTGTGCCATTATAAGAGACAGAATGGGCACTGATGACAAGCATTTCCTTTTACATTTCCTTCTCTCGTCCTTTCCTTATCTTCCTTTGTCCGGGGGGACTGCATTTACATAGCAGAACATAAGGCTCTCACAGGTCCACTGTACCTAGCATCTCCAGTAAGGTGTGTCCTTCTGAGTCATCAAAGAGCAAGAAATCAAAGGAAGCAAACAGTCCAAGTGATCACTGAATACCCCTTCTCAGCAAGGAGTGGAGCCAGTGGCCAGAAAGCTGGCAGCCCCCTGTGAGAGCCTGGAGGCTGGCAGCAAAGGGCCACCATTGACCTCCCTTGGTTCAGCAGACCCTGGGTTGGGACCAGTGAGGTCTCAAGGGTGCTGGACCAATCTGTGTCATTAAACAAAGGGCATACTGTAATTGCAGGCTCCAGTTTAGTTCCATTTAGCTTCAATGTAAGCTTTTAGCTTGAACGTTTGGGTTTTACTTAATGGTTCTCAAACTGCGGGCCACACAGAGCTGGTAGCATGAAGGCTGCAACCACATGGTTGAAGAAAATGAGAATCCACTGCAACCGTGCTAGTTAAAATTACAAGGGCAGTACAGCAAAGACTTAATGGGGTTTGCGTTGAGTGTGCTAGTGCTTAAAATTTAAAATGGAAGTTTTAGATTAACAAAAATCTATAAAAGTATAAATGGTATGTAAATTGACATGAGCTGCCTACAGAAGATAACCACATAGTGGAATTTGATCAATTTTTCATTTTTATTTTGACAGTGTTTATTGCTGTTTTTCTACTTGCACCAAGTTTTTCTATAAATGTTATTCTTTGTGCTTATGTCAGCTTTGTAAATTATTGTTGTGGAAAAGCAGCAAGATATATTGTCTGTTGTATTTTTACATTCCCTAGGTTTTCAGTGAGCTCTCAATTTTCAGCATGTGTTTCCATAATAATTCATTATCTCGCTTCCTTTTTTTTTTAAATTTAGTTCCAAGTATTTGATTGATGGTGGCATCATTCAGTACCTAGATAATGTATTTAACCCATGTTTTTATCACATAAGTGCATTTAGTTAATCAATTTTAAAGCTTTCATTAAAGCACCTTTTTACATATTTAAGATTTTTATTTTACTAATCACAATGTCCATTGTTCTGTGTAGTAAAATAGATGTTTGCAGTTAATTTCTGAAAATGGAATAATCAGACCATGCACTTTGTTAAACATGTTACATACAACTGTGCATAGGTTAATCATTCTGTCAATCAAGATCAAGGTAATAAATGGCCTTTCTAAACTGTACCTCTTATAGGCCGCATCCACACTACAGCAGTCTTCCAAAAGAAGTTCTTCCAGATGAGCTCTTCTGAAAAACTTCTTTTGAAAGAGCACATCCACACACAAAAAAGCAGATCAAAAAAATCAATCTGCTCCTTCGATAGAGAATGTCCACACATCCCCCACACTCTTTCCAAAGAACAGGGCAGGGATCAAGAAGTCCAGCACCACAAGGTCTGCTCTTTCAAAAAAAGGGCCCATAGAGCGTCTACACGTGGTTGTTTTTGAAAGAAGCTTTAGAAAGGAGGTGCACAGCCTGAGCCAGGCGTGCAGGAGGGCTTACAGAAGACGACCTGTGACCTTTCAGTTTTGTATAGCAGCTCTGACTTTCACTCACGTATTTCTCTGTTTTTAAAATGATGGTGCTTATTTGCCCATATCTGAACGGTGTAGCCCTGCTGACCATCCTCAGCTCTCACACTATGCAGCTAGCAAGCATGCTGCGTGCAAGGTCTAACTGGCACGTACATTTTAGGCACTATCATTAACTTTTCAAGAAAGATGCAGCATCCCATCACTATTAATATGAAGTTTCATCAATAAAACCTGGTCTCATTATACCCATTGACTCATTCCCTCTAGAAATGACTGCATTTTAATAAGAAAGGCTGAAGATGGCTTTTTTCTTCTTCAGGAAGGTGGAAATGTAGAATAAATTATCTCCAAAGCTAGCTAGCAGTGCCCTCTTATGGCAGTAAACTGTCATCCTTCCATTGGATGAAACGTAGAGCCAAGTTCTCCAGTAGGGCCAAAAAGAGCAAATGCCACATCACATCAGCTTTTATTCCCTGGATAATTGGGCTGGCCAGGTACTATGTCAGCTGCCTTTCCTTCATAAGCCAGTAAAGCCTCGGTTGCTCTAATTTATGCCCAGCTTCCCATGGCCACTTCAGCAGCTGATCTATGCTATCAAGTGCCAGCAGTGCCCCTCTGCCATATGACTCTGGCAGCTGCCCTCTGAGGCCAGCAACCCAAGTGGACAGGGTGTGATTAACAATCCTTCCCTCTGACATGTAGCATGTTTTATTGAGAGGCTGCGGTGTAGTGGTCAAGCCACAGCCCATCATTTCCCAGTGCTCCAGATTTCTCCCAGCAAATTGGAGTGGGACAGGGCATAGAGAAGGTGTGTGGCCCCAGTTTCTACCCCTCCAGCAGGTCCCAGCCAAAGGAGTAGAGGCATGGGATGTTTCGGTTGACTCTTCTGGTGCACCTGCCCAGCATCCCCTATGTCACTTCCCACCTCTCCTCATTCTGGGCTGTGATCTCAGCCCACTTCCCTTGCCCCAAGCAAGAGTTCCCAATCAGTCTCATCAGTCCAATAAATAGTAAATAAATAGGCAGTCCAACAAATATTTTTAGCTTCCTTCCCACTGTTTGCAGAGTGTCTGTCAGCAGGGGGGGTGTGGGGGTGGGGAGAGAAAAGGGTCAGGCCCCTACCCTCCTAGCTTGGGGCAGGGGTCTTACACTCACTCCTCCCAGACCCTTTTCCTGTGGATCACTTTGTCATCAAAAGCTGCACACTGGCTTCCTTCAGACAGTCCCTCATCCACTCTCTCTCCTGGCTTGATATGCTGAGTACTGTTCCTTCACGCACTTTGTGGTAAGAGACACCTCAGAAGACCATAAAATTATATCATATGCTTTATCAGCATCCAGCTACTAATACCTGTTGCACCCTGTAGCAAGATACCACATGTCTTGCCAGGCTCACACACCTCTCCCTTTGGCTGGAGCATGTAGGCTACACCCACCTCTGGCTGTCTGGGCCAGTCTTTTCCCCCTAACTCCAGTCAGGGGTTTCAGGCTCACCAAGGAAGGGGAACCCAGGAGCCACACTCTTCCCCTCCCACCCCCTCTATCTTTTGCATACACTACTGGTCTCCTTCTCCATCTTGTCTCTTACCTGATCCTCCAGCTTCTCTACCTCATCCACCTTCATTCTCCCCTGCCACCTCCCTGGAGCAGCTTTTAAAAGCTCTGCCCTGTGCTCAGCTGGCTCTCATTACATAACTGCAGTCCCTCTCCCCTTGCTCTCACCTGCGTGCTTAAACAGCTGTTTCCCTTCCTCCCCTAGCCTGGGCTGAGGCCTGAGCTGCCTTGTCCTCCTTCCTAACACGGTCTGGTGGCCTGATCCTGTTACAACCCACATTGGGCTCTTCCTGAATGTTACAGCTTTCAAAGTACTTTTAAAGGGGGTAGTCATTATATCTACTAGCTTTACTAATGCTTTTCTCCTGTATTTGTTACATGTGCTCGCTCATGATTCCCACTAAGTAAAGTTCTCAATGGATATAAAATTAGTATCCACAGCTGCTTCTGCAAACAGCTAGCCACTGCCATGGATGCAGACATAAAACAGCTAGTCAGTAACTCTGTGCAGCTTTTCAGGGCTCTACTGATAAGAATCATCAGCCTGAGGCTAAGTGGTCTTATCTGCTGAGAGCAAGCCCCCAGAAAACAGCGTAGATGCCAAGTGAAAGGGGCAAGTGCCAATGCTTAATTTGTGACAGGCTTGCCAAGGCTCAACGGTTCATAGCACTAGTACCTTTAAGCTGCCACATCAGTTATGAATGTTAAAAGAAAAAATGCTTAAGTCCTCACATCTAATTGTTTGAGCCCCAGCACCTTACATATATTGAGTTCTGGAAAGTACTCATTTAAACCCTGATTGAAATGAGGACCACATGTCTTTTAGTGAGAGGCTTAACAAGTTTGATCTGTTCAGTTTAGCCAGGAGACAGATAGGTGGGTCCCTCATAGGCTGCAAGTACCATCCAAGGGAACAAAAATGTGACCTTACAAGGCTCTTTGATCTAGCAGACAAAGACAGAATGCACCCCAATAGCTGGAAGGTGAAACTAAGCAAAACTGAGACTAGCAGTAAGTGCCAAAGTTTTACCGATGAGACTAATTCATCACTGGAGCAATTTACCAGGGTTCTCCATGACTAGCAATTTTAAAATCAAGTGGAATTTTTTTTTCTAAAAGATGTGCTCTAGTTCAAACAGGAAGTCATTCAGGGAACCCCTGTGGCCTGTGCTAGCCAGGGGTCAGATTGTCTGATCACGGTGGTCCCTTCTGGCCTTACAACATATATGACTATAGAAGATGTGCTGTACCTCAAACAGCAGTTATAAGCTAGATGCAGGAATAACATGAGGAGGCTTGTGTTATGCATATCAGGCTACATGATCATAATAGTTCTTTCTGGTCATAATCAGTGAAACCATTGAAGGCCTGCAGTAAGTGCCTTTTGGGCAGACCCCATTGATGTGGGTTCCCCACCTATTCAGTGTAGATTGTAGGACTGAGATCCTATTGACTGATATGGATCAGTGTGTATGAGAACTGTACCTGCTTTTGTTCCCCCTCCTGACCAGCAATCCATTTGTCGCCTGTGTAATGCCTGGGCAGAAACACAGGTAGTGTCTTCCTTTCACAGAAATCGTTCATAGAGCTGTCCTGCAAAGGATTTAATATTGATGTGGACGAGAACACTTACTTTAACCTGGTAGTAGCACCATGGACCCAGCTAACTATGCAGTGTGGGACAAATTCACCACTGACTTAAAGCAACTAATTCTGCAGGTACTGAATTTACTGGGCACAAATTCATGGAATCATAGAGCTGGAAGGGACTTCAGGAGGTTTCAGGAATCAAATATGAAGTAAGAGGGAAAGACTTCTAGGGGACTGGCTCCTCTTCTGAAGGAGCAGAGCATGACAGCACACCACAATGTCTTCAGTACAAAGTTCAAGACTGGTGGATTTTCAAAAGCCTCTGTGGCCGAGATCTACAGAGGTAGTTAGACGGATACTTTCCATTGAAATCAAAGGACTACGTGACTATCCACATGTGTCACCTACACACAGTGCTACGGGCCTTGTGTCACTGCAACTTGATGCTGTGTGGGCACAATGGCCTGGCATGAACCGCTGAGCATGGATGAGTTCTGTGTCCAGTTTTGTTGGTGGCACAATCCTGGTTGAGCTTTTACCACTGCAAATTTCTAGTGTAGATAAGGCCAAAGAAGCACAAGTCCCACTGAAAGCAAATAGCATTTATGCTCCTAAATCACTTAAGCTCTTTTGAGAATTCTCCAACCTCCTTCTTTTATCTTTGCCTTTCCTTAGCATCGGCAATGCAAGCAGTAGGCCTCTTTCTCATGAACTTACACATTGCAAAACAGGAGGGAGGACATTTCCATCAACCTCCCAGAGAATGACCGGACAGTCAATTTATGCCTTAGTTCCTTACTGTGATGTTCTCAGACCCTCTGGTGATGGTCTCCTAATAAGAACACACAAGCCGTGTCTACACGTGCACGCTATTTCGAAGTAGCGGCGCCAACTTCGAAATAGCGCCCGTCACGGCTACACGTGTTGGGCGCTATTTCGAAGTTGAAATCGATGTTAGGCGGCGAGAAGTCGAAGACGCTAACCCCATGAGGGGATGGGAATAGCGCCCTACTTCGACGTTCAATGTCGAAGTAGGGCACGTGTAGACAATCCGCGTCCCGCAACATCGAAATAGCGGGGTCCTCCATGGCGGCCATCAGCTGGGGGGTTGAGAGACGCTCTCTCTCCGGCCCTTGCGGGGCTCTATGGTCACCATGTGCAGCAGCCCGTAGGCCAGGGCTTCTGGCTGCTGCTGCTGCAGCTGGGGATCCATGCTGCATGCACAGGGTCTGCAACTAGTTGTCGGCTCTGTGTATCTTGCGCTGTTTAGTGAAAGTGTGTCTGGGAGGGGCCCTTTAAGGGAGCGACTTCCTGTTGAGTCCGCCCTGTGACCCTGTCTGCAGCTGTGCCTGGCACCCTTATTTCGATGTGTGCTACTTTGGCGTGTAGACGTTCCCTCGCAGGGCCTATTTTGATGTGGTGCTGCGCAACGTCGATGTTGAACATCGACGTTGCCAGCCCTGGAGGACGTGTAGACATTATTCATCGAAATAGGCTACTTCGATGTAGGGTTCATGTGTAGACGTAGCCACAGTGAAATAGATACCAACAGGCAATGCCAGCTGGAAGATGGTTTGGATAAAGATGGAGCCTTGCATGCTATCTCTTGCAGTTGCCCTCCCATATTAAAGACAAGAGTTGAATACAATTTTAAAGCTACAAGTGGATCGCCAATGTAGCTGTTAGTGGGCTAAAGACTGGGCAACTAGAATTTATTCTATTCTTACCACAAGCTCTATTCAACTTAGCTAAATTGGACCATGGAAAAACAATATTCAAGTGTGCATTAAAAGTTATGCATAAACCATCTCTGTGCATTGATGCAGCTTCTTTCAGATAATGTGGACCTGGAAGAAAACACGTTACATCTCCTGTGTAAAAATCATATTGTTGAACAAGAGCACTGGAATGCAGGGAAAGACACGATGATCGTTTCATTTCCTTTATTTCACAAGCTTCAAAATCAGAAATAGAACGACAACTAGTAGATCTGATAGGGTATAATAAGTAAAAATGCATGTGATTACAAAGGAAAAACTTTGTACAAAAATTTAAAAATCCAACGGTAATTTGAATTATTAAGTACCAAAACACTCATGCAAAAGGAAAGCACTACTGCCCAGCCGGAGAAATCTCTGAATGGGATGGCTCTGTCTAAAATGAAAACAATTAAGACACATACTTGGAATGTACTAAGTGAATCATGAGAACTGCTACAGAGGCCATTTTGTCATTACACTGTTTGACGTTGTTTCTTTGTATCTGGGAGAAGTGCTTCTTGGGTTTGAAATAAATTAAAGATATTAACAGGAGCCACTTACACTATTCTACTACATACTTTAAAAATGTCCATATTCTTCCTTCTTATGTATTTTAGTGGCTTTGCCCTTGGCATTTTGTCAATTGTTGGCAACGTGTTCTAAACAGATGCACTCACAGACTGCAACTTGCATAAATAACTTAGTGACATGCATTTACTACTCTAATACAGCTAACAGGTGCAAAGGAACCATCATTAAGTTACAAGACAAAGCTAAAACCAGTAGTCACTAAAGGAGCAATGGAAGCACCATGCTTTAAGGTGACTATGGCAAGAAAGCACAATTGTGAGGCAAGTAGTTCCAAGCAAACACACCACACTATTATCACCTCTTCCTATCCAAAAAGAAAAAGGGGAAAAAAAAGAAAACAGAAAAAAAAGGAAAAGACAACTAATTTTCCCCACATTAGTACCACATAGAGCTGTGGGTTCAATAACATGGACACCAAAGGGAACAGACATTATTCCCATGATCCTTCATTCTTGCCATTCTGCCCATCATCTCTGTTCAGCCAAGACTGGTAATGTTAGAGCGACCACCAGGAGGTGCGACAATGCGGTGTCCAGTGCGACGGGGGTTGTTATCATCTACCTGAGCTCCTGTAAAACAGCAATCCACCCAGCAAAGCAGTAGGGTTAATAAAACTGAAATGAAGATGCCTGATTAAAATGTCCAATCAACAGTGAATTCAGCTGACTGGCTCTACCCAGGGTTCAATAGGAGCGGTGTCCTTAGCCTCTGTTTGTTGGAAGCTGGGAATGGGCAACATGACCTGTTCTGTTCATTCCCCCTCGGGCACCTGGCACAGGCCACTGTCAGAAGACAGGATACTGGACTAGATGGACCTTTGGTTTGACCCAGAATGGCTGTTCTTATGTTCTCATATAGTATTTCTGCCACTTTGTTTTGAACCTCTTTTTGTATCACTTCTGGGTAAGGCACCATTCCTGCAAAGGAATGGTCTTGAGTAGAGTTGCAATGACTTCCACACAGGAGTGAGTGCCTTGTGAGTAGGTTCTCTTTGAGGGATGAGAACAGGTTGCTATTAGAGGTAACAATTTGTCTCTCCAGCGCTGACATTTCTTCATGAAATTATTTACATAAATATGGGCTGACATTTTCCAAAGTGCCTAAGGGCCAGACTTTTGATGATATTTTGGCACCATACTCCCAATGAAATCAATGGGAGGTAGACACTAAAGGCCCTGAAAAATCTGATTCCGAGTGATTGAGCATGTCTACACGAGCAAGCTCACTGCAGCACAGTTTACCCATGCAGCTGTGCCACTACTCATGTAACCGCTCTGTGCCTGTGCAAGAGAGGTCTACCATCAACATAGTAAAACCACTTCAATGGGTGGTGGTAGCTTTGTTGGCTTGAGAAGTTCTCCCACTGACATAGCACTCACATGGGTGAAACTTTTGTCTCTCACTGATGGTCTTCTTCACACACTTGAGTAACATAAGTTTTGTCAGTGTAAGTGATTGTATAGACATGGCCTTAGTATCACAAGCTTGGCAGATATACGTCTGATAACCACATCCACAAATCATCATCACCTGCCACATTTTGTAAGTAAACAAGCAAAAATGTTCTTGTATATTTACACATGTTCAGTCTCACAAGTCCCCAGTTTATGTGTCCATCAAACTTTACAAGCTGCCAAAAACACATGAACAATCAGATAATTTTCCTTGGGTTCTCTGCTGTTTCTTCTGCTTGAAAGGCTTTATTGGATTTCTAAAGGTGGGATTTCTCAACAATAGAAGCACTGCTCTTCTCTCTCCGTGTAAAAGATTGCAATTGCCCATCATTACGGTTTGTTAAAAGAGGTAAGAACCACTGATGTACTAATTCTACTGCTGACATTTCCATGTTATATTTACATCAAACAAAATTAACCTCCAAGGTAAGAGATTACCTAAAGCAAGCCCTCCAAAATGATATTGAACTGTGGTTATTACCTGAAGAAGTATCCAGCAATGGTGCTTTGGCTTGAATGGTGAGACGCATGGGGCATTTTAGAATTATAATTAGTAAAGTAGGGTCACAACATTCACAAGAGTTTGGTGTTGAGAACCCTCACAAATGTTGAATTTCACGAATATCGTTTGGTGACTATCATCGTACCCTGGCTGGGGGAGAAGAACTCGGCGAGCTCCTAGCCACCTCTGAGCAGCCACAGGGGGAGGCAGAGACCAGCAGCAGGGCCATAGGGACCCAGTCAGTGGCCATGCTGTGCCCCTGGCTGGAGGCACAGTCAGACACCCCGCTCTGTATAGGCCGGGTTGGGGCTGGCAGCTGCCACTGTGGCGTAGGGCATGTCAGCACCACAGCTGCCGGTGCTGAGACCCCTTCCCGCTCAACTTCCAGCACAGGTACCGCAGCCCCACACCCCAGCCTCACCCGTGCCCTGCCCTGGTCCGCCCACAACCCTGGGGTGTGCAGCCACTGACGCTCCCCTCTCACAGCCCTGCAGAAGCAGCCGCTGGCACTGCTCCCTAGAGCTCTGGCGAAGCGGGCAGCCACCGGAGCTCCCTGCCTGGAGCACCGACAGCCACCAGCACTCCCCACCCGCAGCCCTGGGGAAGCGGCGGCTGCCGGCGCTCCTCCCTCCGAGTCCCAGGGAAGTGGCGGGTGCTTCCAAATAATTGAATTCACAAACATTAAAGTCGCGAATGTCACAACCTTGCTGTATTCATGTTTTTTTCAGATAGTCATAATCAGTCATTTTGGGTTACCTGATAAGCTGAAATTAGATTGATGGAGGTTTCTGATTGGAGGAGGCTGGTTTTTGGCAGGGGAGGACTTGGTTGAAGGTGCAGGAGTTGCATATTTTGGCGTAGCTGGGATTTCATACACTGGTCCATCATACATTCCTCTGGACACCCCTTGCAACCCTGTGACCTAAAATGAAAGAATAGAGCAACTCAGACACTGAATGCACTGACATCATCACCTGATAATATATTCAGTCACACATGTGGTTCACAGTGCGTCTGGAGCTGTTTTAAATATAGTCCCTGTAGCAAAGACGAACAGAGCCTGGAGGCCATGTTCCACACGTCGGAAGCAGAAGAGTAGTATAGAAAAAAGAAGTATAAAAAGCCAGTTCAGCATCTCAGTTGGAGGGGAGCTGCCAAGGAAGGCAGAAAATTCTTCCCTGCAGCTGGAGCAAAACACCAAGGAGAACTGTGGTTGCAGTGAGGACCTACCAGTCCTGATGCTGAGAAGCAGCTACTGCTACCTTTGGCAGTGTACCCCGGGGAAACTGAGGCTGACCCATGGATACAGGTACACCCAAGGGAGCGAATACAAAGGAGGCCTAGAAACAACCTTCTGGCTGTGGTGTCGCTGGAAGTATGAAATATGGTCAGCATGTTGCGGGCTGATCTCCATTCACCTAAGACCCTGAGCTGGGATGTGGTAGAGTTGGGCCCATGTCCCCGCTGCCACTCCATTACTGGGATGGCAGTATGACCCCTCCTTAGGCCAAGAGGCCAATATTGTCTTGCTCACCAGATCCAGGATGATAGACTGCTTAGTGCTCACCCCTGCCTGAGCCCACAGCTCGGTCTGACTGCAGGCCAGAGACCTGACTGTTTCCTGCCCCACCTTGTTTGCAGGTCAGACCAGCAACTACCATTAAATCCCCCTTTTCTTTATTTTGAGAGTACTCCACAGGTCAGATTACAAGGAGACATGGCACCCCTCAGAGGCAGACATGGCAGAACAGCCATGTTTCAGTCTCCAAATAAAAATGCCTCTCAGTGGCTTTGTCTGAATTTATAGGGCTGCTTTATACTTTAAAAAGTTATTATATAAACTATTATACATGTCAGTTTTATCCAGTCATCTTTCCAACATTGTTCCCAAAGAAATAAAAATCTACCTCCAGAGTCACATGGTGGGACAGCTGGACATAATGCAGGAGGTCTTGGATTTGCATTCTCCTCAACTACATACTGGCACAAGTGTACCTGGCAAAGTACTGGTGCCATATTTTCAATGAACCAAAGGTGCATTATGCTTTTTTGGAGCAAGAGCACAGTAGTGCCTGAGAAATGGACAGTATTATCTACAGCCTTAACATTCACCTCTGCCATGACACCTCCTGAAAGCTTAAAAATGGCTTACACAGCTGGTGGTGTGAAACCAACCCATGTCGTACAAATCATGATTATTTCACTGTTCTCTTTCTTCCTTGCAACCCCATTCTATTGTTTCACCACCACCCTGCCTATTGTCTCTCTCCCTCAGACCAGGTTTAAATATTATGACAATCTTTTTTTTTTCTTTTGCAGGGGTGGGGATGGGATTTTAAATTTAAAAAAAAATCAACTGTATAAGAACAGTCGGACTGGGTCAGATCAAAAGTTCATCCAGCCCAGTATCCTGTCTTCCAACACTGGCCAATGCCAGATGCCCTGGAGACAGTGAACAGAACAGGTAAGCATCAAAGTGGACCCTCTCCTGCCATCCATTTCCAGCTTCTGACCAACAGAGGCTAGGGACACCATTCCTACCTATCCTGGATAATAACCATTGATAAATCTAACCTCCAGGAACTTATCTGGCTCTTTTTTGAGCCCTACTCAACACACAAATAAATCTCAATAATTTGTCAGGTCCTTGGAACAGGCCCTGCTTTACTGCTTGTCTCTAGAGCACCTAGCACAGGGGTCAGCAACCTATGGCTCCAAAGCTGCATGCAGATTTTTAAGGAGTCGTTCACAACTCTGGACGCTGCTGCCACTGACTCCTCTGTGGCTCCCTGCCATGCTGCTGCTGAAACACTAGAATGAAATTTAGTTAGTTTAATGGCTGTCGAGGCGGTGGGAGGGATCCACCCGTTAAACTAACTGAATTTTGTTCCATTATTTCAGTGACAGCAGGGCAGGGAGCTGCAGAGAGACCCTCAGTTGCCCTGCTACACAAGTGGCCACACCCCACCAGTGGAACACCTTCCTTCTGCTGGACGCACGTGGCTGCCCAGTGCAGGCTCCCCAGCCAGCACCGCAGATGGGTTAGTCCCAGGGGCTGTTTTGGGGCTATATGATTTTACAAAAAAAGGGCTTCCAAAGTCAGTGGGTTCTTTTGAAAGGTCCCCGTCTACACGGGCGGCATCTATTCCAAAAGCGGCACTATCGAATCATGCACGGCCACCATTATGCTAACAAGGTGCTGCATATTCATGTCAGTGACTCATTAGCATCTTCCAAGCTGCCTCAGCATGCCAGACACTTGAGAGGGGAGTATGAAGCCAAGATCCATAGTTTGAAAAGTCTAAGTAGACAATGTAAGGAGACAGAAACTGTATGTCTGGGCAAGAAAGTTTGCAACACACTTTAGCTGATGCATATGCCTTGTTTGCATTTTTTTCCCCAAAGGAATGGATATGTTACACTCCATCTTTTGAACCACTCATATGAGGAAAATGCAAAGGAGAAAAGGCCCTTTAAAGAAGTGGATTGCCATCTCAATCTCATTTCAATTGCTGTCCTTCCTAATCTATTACATAAGATTTTTATAGTAAAAAAATTAAAAATAAAAGCAACCAAAGGGAACCTTTCTTCACTGGTGTTTGTGTGCCCTGACAAGGAGACCTCTCTGTACAAGAAAAACAAAAGAGAATCTTCAGGGAATTCAATTTATTCAATTTATTGTCTTCTGCAAAGTCATAATGGTATAAATTGAAACCAGAATCAACCGAGTCACAGTCAAATAGAAAACTTTGCATGGTGTATGCATTTCATTTGCTAAAACATCTGTCCCAACCCACTCACCACACAGAAAACAAAGACTGGAAACTTTTGTGTTTTATATACAAAAACAACTGAAGTCAAGCTTATTTGCCCATAACAGTTGCTAAAAAAACAGATAAAATGCCAAATACAGTGAATGCTCCCAACTCAGTATAAGCTTGGGGACCAGAAATAGTTTAGTTAATGTGCTTATCCAACAGGCAAAGCTATGTAACAATTTGAAATAACAGCCTTTCCTGGAGCCCCCACCCTGCCAAAGCCTGCAAAAGTTGTGGTTCTTTGTGGTTAGCTCGAATTGCTTTGTATTATCTTTCCACATCCTTCAGAAGATTGTACATCATAGATGTGAAGGTCCAGATTGCCAGCTGGTATACGTCAGTGACAGTCCACTGCAGCTAAAGGAACTACATCCAGCTATACCAGCTGAAAATCTGGTCCGTAGTTTTTGGCAGCGTTAACCACGCCACATGGATTCATTTCACTTAGGACAAAAATGATGCAAAATGTTTGCTTGTTTGGTTCCAACAAGACCTTGGGATAGACCAGAAGATCTGTGGAATTTTAAATAACAGCCAAGTCTGAACCTACCTTATTCCTGATTTTGATGCGCTGGTAAAGGTATTCAGGGAAAGGTTTGCGAGGAATGAAGCGGCCCATTCCCTTATTTACATGCAGATTTCCATCTTCAAACACAATTTTTCCTTGGCTTATGACCACTAGGGGAGCGCCATGGCATTCCATTCCCTCAAAGATGTTGTATTCAACAGCCTGAGGATGAAACAACATGCACTGAAAACTCCTTGCAAACTCTATCTCACATTTATTTTGCTTTGGTTCAATGCGATACACATTTATGGCTCTGTTTTTTCCAGCTTTAACTTATGTATCTGGAAAGCACCTGCCAAACATGTAAACACAGTTGTTTGCTTGCGTGAAAAAATCCTTAATTTCCATGTACAATGGTTTAGTGGGATACTTTCCATTTGATAGTTGCATTACGGGAGATTAGATGAAAATAGGGCCCTTATCTATAAACATATGTTTCAAAACACACTTAATCCGCAGGGGCAGAAATAAATAAATAATACATACATACATTTGGTGTTGATAAAATAATGGACGGGCCTCCTGGCTGGCAAACACAGTCCTGTTAGGTATGTTTACACTGCTGTCAGGACATCTTATTGCAACACATGTAGGCACAGCTGAGATATCTTTGATCCTGGTGTTATTGTAACGCTATACAGCTGGCTTGCTAAAAAGAGCAGTGTGGGCTCAAGGGCATGGGTGGCAGAACAGATTAGCCATCAGAGTATATACCAGCGTGGGGATGCTTTTCTTCTGTTGGAAGCCACTGACCCAAGAATAATCAGTTGGAGGGGCACTCAGTAAAATAAAATAAAATAAAAAGCCCTCACTCAACTCACCATTGCCAGGGCGGGATTAACTCTTCTGGGCTACGTCTACACGTGAAGCCTACATCAAAGTAGCCTATTTCGATGTGGCGACATCGAAATAGGCTATTTCGATGAATAACGTCTACACGTCCTCCAGGGCTGGCAACGTCGACGTTCAACATCGACGTTGCGCAGCACCACATCGAAATAGGCGCTGCGAGGGAACGTCTACATGCCAAAGTAGCACACATCGAAATAAGGGTGCCAGGCACAGCTGCAGACAGGGTCACAGGGCGGACTCAACAGCAAGCCGCTCCCTTAAAGGGCCCCTCCCAGACACAGTTGCACTAAACAACACAAGATCCACAGAGCCGACAACTGGTTGCAGACCCTGTGCATGCAGCATACATCCCCAGCTGCAGCAGCAGCAGCCAGAAGCCCTGGGCTAAGGGCTGCTGCACACGGTGACCATAGAGCCCCGCAGGGGCTGGAGAGAGAGCGTCTCTCAACCCCTCAGCTGATGGCCGCCATGGCGGACCCCGCTATTTCGAAGTTGCAGGACGCGCAACGACTACACGTTCCCTACTTTGACGTTGAACGTCGAAGTAGGGCGCTATTCCCATCCCCTCATGGGGTTAGCGGCTTCGACGTCTCGCCGCCTAACGTCGATGTTAACATTGAAATAGCGCCCAACACGTGTAGCCGTGACGGGCGCTATTTCGAAGTTAGTGCCGCTACTTCGAAGTAGCGTGCACATGTAGACACGGCTCTGGAGACCTGGGGCTATTAGATTTTGTGGGGCACTAGAGGCTCCAGGCTGGGGCAAAACATGCAGGATTCAGAGGTGGTGAGGGGGATATGAGTTGAGGTAGGAGGGTGGGTGCAAGAGCAGGAGGGCTCCAACCGGAAGTGTATGCTGTGCAGTGGGGTTGGAGATGAGGCACTTGAGGTGCAGGAGGGGACTCCAGAGTGGGGCCAAGAGGTTTGGAGCGATAAAGTCCCAGGCTAACGGGGCGCTGTAAAATGATCTGCACTTCTGATGACCTACAACTCTTTTTGTGCCACCATAGATGGAAGCCCCTAAAGCCCCTTTGTTATTCCAGCCCTGACTGTAGAAGAGACAGGCTCAGGCTGTCAACACTCGTACTCCAGTCCTGCACAGGGGCAATGAGGGTCAGATGCAAGAAGGCACCTAGCGGGACTTTCTCCATCAATAGGATTGCTTAGGACCTTTTTGAAATCCCACTACATGCCTATCAGCAAGTTTAGGCATCAGAATTAATTTAAAAATCTGATGCTGGCTCTGAGGTTGGTGCAAATTGGCATGACTTCAGTGACATCAGTGGAGCCGTGCTCATTAACAGCTCTTGGGGAACTGGCCCATTCATTAGCAATTATGCAATATTATACAAACAGGAAAAATTCCTTCCTGACCATATTGGTAAATTTCTTATTCCTGTAAACAAGAGTCTTAATGTTGTTTCTCTTAATATAAACAATAATGCCTTTTAATCCAGAACAACAAATTATCCAATACCTATGCCTCTAGCACACTGGGCATTCATCTGAGGTAGATGATTGGTAGTTCCAAAGCCACAGTGTTTATAATGACAATATGTGTTTTATCTCTTACCGATTTATGGCTTTTGGCTGTAATGGTCTTCATTTTATCAGGATCCCAGATAACAACATCAGCATCTGAGCCCACAGCAATCCGACCCTTCCTTGGATACAGATTAAAGATTTTGGCTGCATTGGTGCTGGTAACAGCAACAAACTGGTTCTCATCCATTTTGCCTGTGGCCTATGAGCAATTTGACATAAATAAATTATGCTTCTGAAATGGACATAGAATATTCATAATGTCAATGTGTAAGGGTGTGTGTAGAAAGCCTGAGCCATGGAAATAAACGATGGCATTGCATAATCCAAAGATTTTATCAGCATGACTTTATGAGGGTTGTATTATTCAGGAGCAGCAGATGAGTGAGCTATTCAGGTCATCCCAAAGAAAAAACCACTAGACCCTTAATACAGACTAACCAACCATGTGTGCTGTATATGTCACATGTTCTATTACAGACAAAAGACATGTCTTAGTTCTGCTATGGCCCCCTTTCCACCCGTCTCACATGTGAAGGTACCATAATATGGATGTGAATTATTTGTGTTCACTTTAAGTCAATTTTACACAGCCAGAGAAGAATAAAGGAGCACCAGTGTGCAGGTAGCTTTAATATCACAAGTCCAACTGTACAGGCCTCAGAGGGGAAAAGAATATCCTTAATGATCAAATTATAGAAATATCTACCAATGACCTATGATATTTTTGCTCACAGAACAATGTGACTTTACCGTCCAACTTTTTGGTTCCTCTCAGATTAGAAACAAGAGCAGTGTGACACAATGAAAAACAGCCATTTGTCCCTGATAATTAGCATAACTACACCCACTTCCAGCCCTAACATCACATGAGAAGCAAATCCCCACTTGCATCTCAGCCCAATGTTGTTTTGCAGTGGACGTGCCATATTTTATGGGAGGAAAAGAAGAAAAAGTATTTCTGGTTGGTTGGGGTTTTTTTCCATTTTGTTTTTAAACAGCAGCTCTTTGAAGCTGCATCAGTGTTTGGAATCCTAGCAGTAGTCTCTAGCAAGTTGGATTGGTAAACAGAGTCCAGGTGAGGTGTTCAAAGATGCATTATAAATGCAATCATACCACTTGACAGTTTATCACCCATGTGCACCTATCAGTTTCACCCATGTGCAAGTGTGCATGCATTATATACTAGGATCCATGGACCATCCAGCCAATTGCTACCTTATGTCAATATCATGCTGTAAAATATGCATGCATATACAACCAAGTAGTCCTCATCTAAACGGCTTAACATTAAACCCTCAAGCTCCAGTTCCCATCCATTTGTAATTTCTCAGTCATGATGTGAAGTCTTCCCCAAAGTAAAATGATCTATCTGTCAAGTTTATACAAAGTCTATTTCAAAAGCTAGGCTGCTTTGATATTATGTTAGTTCCAAACGCTCAATCTGATGCAATACTGAAATAATGATGTACAGTCAATTAAGCCCCAAGGCTCATAAAACACAATGCTTTTCCATTGTGAAAGATAACTAAAATGCAAAGGTTCTAACTACATTCCTATTGATTAAGTCTTTACAAATAAATAACAACTTTATAATAACTCATTCTTTAGGGGTTCTCTCAGAATATGGGGAAAGTACAAAAATGCTGACATACAGCCCCTGGGCTTTCATTCTCCAGCTAACAGTCATTCTTTTAGTCTGTAAAAAGAAGCAATTACTCACGACAGACTTGTCCCAGACCACAGTCATTCGTTCCTCAATTCCATTAACTCCTTCAGGAATCATAGTGAAGTTGTCCTTTCCGATGGCTTTCTGAGCAGTGCTGTAGGGACAGTGCCCACTTCCTGTCACCTGCAGGTCCCCACTAAGAAGAATCAACACAAGGAATATTTATATTTCAGTTCACACAGACACTCAGCGTGAGTGTGAATTTGTTTTTTTTCTAATCCAGACATGACAGGCACACACTCTAAACCTTGTTAACTACTGACAGCCACAACATAAGGATCACCAAAGAGCAGGGATGTCTGCCAGACCACTTTTCCTTAAGAAACCCCTTGCCGCCTTCTTTACACCATCCAAGCATCTTAAGGTAATCAATTATGGCTGAAATCACGGGGGTTCTGTTCTGCTTTTCATCAATAGACTGGCAAAAACTCCCCTAAACAGGGACAAGCAGAAGATGTCATTGTTAGCAATAACAAAGGTGATCAAAATCCTGCATTAAATATTCTGGATATTTGGAGATACACATCTGATAGAACTGGAAGGGACCTCAGGAGGTCACCTAGTCCAGTCCTCTGCCCTCTTGGCAAGGCCAAGCACCATCCTTTTTTCATTTTTAAATCCATTTTGCCTTAGATCCCTAAATGGCCCCCTTAAGGACTGAGCTCACAACCCTGGGTTTAGTTGGCCAATGTTCAAACCACTGAGCTATCCCTCCCCACCCAAAAAAAATATATATGGAGATATATACACCATAGAGCTGGAATGGACCTTCAGAGGTCATGGAATCCAGTCCCCTGTCCTCACAGTAGGACCTATCACCATACCTGCCAGTTTTTTTCCCCCCAACCTATTTATCCCAGAACCCTAAATGGTCCCCTCAAGGACTGAGCTCACAACCCTGAGTTTAAGCAAACCAATACTCAAACCACTAAGCTATCCCTCCCACATCCATAAGTCTATAACCAGGTCAAACAAAAGTAATATCATGAACACCAGAATTCTCTTTTTTTGGTTTCCACATTTCATGACATTTGTGAAAGAAAAACTCTCCACTTTCACCCTGTGACAGAAAGCACTTACTGAACAGTACACCTGTACTCTTCACTCTGCCACTAATTAGTTTCCCCAGGAAAAGCTCACTGAAGTAACTGAATGTCATTATTAGGGCCATACCAAAATCACAGCCATGAAAACCATGTCATGGACTATGTAAGCTGGTCCCCCCTTGAAAATCTGGTCTTTTGTGTGCTTTTACCTATCCTATCCTAATTTCACAAGGAAGACCAGAGTTTTTCAATTGGAGGTCTTGACCAAAAAGTGAGATCAACTCCATCAAAAATGCATTTGACTTTGGGACAGATTCTACTTTCAATAACATCTGTTTAAGTCCAGCACCAATGGAGTGACTCTGAATTTACCCAGGTGTCACTGGGTAGACAT
The DNA here is from genome assembly GCF_033958435.1 of Carettochelys insculpta. Classification (NCBI taxonomy): domain Eukaryota; kingdom Metazoa; phylum Chordata; order Testudines; family Carettochelyidae; genus Carettochelys; species Carettochelys insculpta. The sequence continues at coordinate 25,184,473 of NC_134140.1, read as the reverse complement.
CTTGCATTAGAGCGCTTAAGTAGTTTGTAATATTCAGGTACCTTGAAACATGTTTTTTCACACTTTATATCACCTATGCTCATAGCCTGTCAACCCACCACAAAAAACCCTCATATCTGGAAGAAATGTGACATACAAGCATGTGTAATCCTAAAAACGTACTTCATCCAAGGTCTGAATAGCTCTGGAAGCAGGAATCAGCACAGTAAGGGACAAAGTGCCACCCCTCTGGTATTAACCAGGGGCTTGAATAGCAAAGTCAATTACTCACTCTACTTGTGAGCACTCTGTCTTAAAGGACTTCCATGTGCGTCCCAGCATCTCCTTAAAGCATGGTTCCACTGCTTAAGCCAAAGAAGAATTTGCGTGAGCTAAAAGCAGTGCATGCTTTCCAGAAGTGATACACAGTTCTAGGGTGCTGGTAACTGCTGAACATGTCCACACCCACCTGAGCCTTTGTGACAGACAAATGACGTGTATTGCTTCTAGCCCTTGGAATGACTAGTCTCCTCTGGAAGGCTCTCAGCAAAACAACTCAGCCCCAGCCTCTCCTCCAGCTCCTATCAGCATCTCTTTGTTGTTCCTCCCTTCTCAATAATGATAATCCCCCACTCTCTTACCCTCTTCTGGTCACCTGCAACCAGCCAGTTCTCCCCCACCTCTTCCCAAATGCAACCCTGAATCCCTACATGAACCTGCTGTGTGATCCATGCTAGTTGTTCCCCAACTCGCCGCTAACCTCTCCACGCGTAGCACTTGCCCCTGCTGTTTTCCAGCCTCAGAAAAGAGTCAAGAATCGAAAGGATGTAGGAAATGGGGCACAACCAGATGGCCAGCCAGGACGGGGTCTCATGGTATGTCTACACTGCCGCTGTGAGTTGTCACATTCCCACTAGCTCAGCTTGGGTTGGCAGAGTGGACATTACAGTATTGACGGTGATTTGGGTTGAATCACCAGGCTAAATTATGCCCCCCACCTAAACAGGCCAGGGAAGTCTGCCTCAGCAAGTTGATTTAAGCTCTGTGTTCTCACTAGCCTGATTATTTAAAGCTTGAGTTGGCTGTCAGTTTACTACAGATTCTTTCACTGATAATTCTGAACCTGTCTGAGCTCTCACTGAAGGCAATGGGAATTTTGCCATTAACTTTAATGATAGCAAGATAGATTACCATAGAATTAGTCCTGAAGTACCCTGACATCTCTTGTGCATCACAGTTTCATACTCTACAAGCTTGGTTCAAAGCTCTTTGAAATCAGAGGAAATACACACACTGACTTCCATGGGCTCTGGAACTGCCTTTAGATGCTGCGCCTGACATGGGTTTCACACTCATTCAACTGACTGTTTATAAACAATTAAAGGTTCTACCATGCTAAGAGTGAATTCAAGTGATCTGGTGTGGTGGGATCAGGACTCAGAGGTGGTGAGGTCACAAAGGCTGCAGCCTTGGCCCAGTTTTTGCTCCAATAGTGTGTCCCATCAGTCCCCAGGCTGGCAGCGATTGGCTCGCCAAAAACTAGAGGCCCTAGAGAGAAGCAAGAATACGGAGTAAATGGTTAAAATCCACTTGCCAATGCATTATGCACCTTACCTCACACAGCCATGCATAATTTACATGTTGCTACATGGACAGCCAAACTCCTGAGAAATTAAACAGCCCTGGCTTTGTCAGCATTATAAAAATTTAATCAGGCAGCTGGCCAAGCCACATATGCTTTTGATCAGAATATTTACAAAATTCTCTCATCTGGGAAAAGAGGAGTTCAAAGTTGTGTTTTATTTGAATACTGTTATCATAGTCATCTTTGCTTTGCTTTAAATGAGTTTGGGCACTGGATTAACAGCCCTGGAGGCTGAGGTTCTTTACATATGCAAAGAACCTGTGTAGCGCAAGCAAGCGGAAATGCAGGTTTTCACATGAACGTTTCTCAAGCCTGATCAAAAAGGTGCACATTAAAGATCAAGAAGAGAGTTTCCCCTTAGTCCTTGGTCTCCTTACGCTGCCTAATAGCAGAGGTACTACTGGCCCAGAGTCAACCTAATGCTGGTCCTCCTTCCCATCAGTGGGGATCCCCATGGCAACCCATCCTCCACTACACTGTAGAGCAGCCCAGCTGCTCTTCCCTGGAACTGCTACGTCACCATGACCTACTTCTCACCTGCCCACCTATGTGTGAGAGGTGCTGGAAATCTGGGAGGCTGTAGGAATAAAAATGGAACCAGCACAGAACAACGTGAAAGAAAGAAAATGAGAAAAAAGAGAAAACCAGAGGCAACTGAGATGAACAGGATGTGCATTAACAGGACAGACAAGGAGAGAGGCCAGCAATAAGGTAGGACTTGCAGCTGGTGGGTATTAAAAATACAAAGAAGCTGAGCATGAGGGGGAACAGCTCCTCAACACTTCAGGGAGCAAAACTTCCTATAAAGGCCAGTGCATGCACTCTATTTTCCCCACTCACTGTTCTCTCATGAAGCTTTGTGGTGCCAGCAGTAACTGAAAGCAAGTGCTACAGAGATACATTTCGGCAGCTGCCCCACAAAGGCTGAGAGTCTATGCCACGCCTTGCAGGAGAAGATCTTCTTTCTTCTTTGCAAAAATGAACAGCCAGTAGCTTGGGATAAGGGCGGGAGATGGCATGGGAGAAGGGAGGATTAAGATGAACATTTCAGGTATGCGGAGGAAAGGATGGTTGTAGAAAGCAGGAGGGAGCATCTCAAGAGTAGAGAGGTGTCACTTGCATTTCCCCACAACAAACTGGGAGCATAACAGCAGTTCTTTGAGTCAGGAATACAGACCCCTGCATTCAGTGATTTGGTTAGTTGCTAGAGCTTCCATTTGGTAAACAGAGGCCATGTCTGCAGTACCCAGAAAATCAACCCACTCAGGGTCCATCTTCAAGGGTTTAATTTTGCATACCTGATAGAGGCGCACAAAATCAACCTATCGGGGTCAGCAGTACATCCATGTACCCCTCACTATTGAGGAGTAAGGGAGGTTGACAGGAGAAACCCTCCTGTCAACGTTCCTCAGTGAGGTAAGGTAAGTGAGGTAAGCCAGGTAAGTTGATTGAAGATAAGTTGCTCCAACTGCCGTAGCTAGAACTGCATATCTGAAATCGACTTGCCCACTGAGTGTAAACCAAGCCTGATACATACTGCATCTCTCTCTTGGGAAGACTGTCCTGAATTCCATACCTCTCTTTCTAGCCAGAGCAATGATATCAGCCGCACTCCTACTCATCACCTTGGTGATGTACACAGGACAGTTGATTCGACTGGCAATGGTGATGGCACGGAAAACAGCTTCTGCTTCAAGCTGGAATGGACAAGAAAAAAGGCAGAAAAAGTAAGTGGAAAAGTAGAAGGAAGTGAAGCTGAAGTTCAGGACTGAGCCAGATTCCTCTCTTTTTAACAGCAGTTTTTTGAAAGGCTTTGTTTTGCTTGACTCACATATGCTGTGTGGTATTCAATGGGATCAGAGAGACAAAAGTTACAGACATCCTTCAGCAGCCTGTGTAAGAGCCAATCAGAATGCTAGAGTGTGCCCTCTCTACTCTTCCAGGGGCACGTGTTTCCTCAAGGGGGCAGAGCACTGGTGAGAAGCCAGGGACATGGTTCTGCCTCTAACCCCAGGTACTAGGTATTCAGCACAGCTGGCCAGGGGTTGACTAAGCTAGAATGGTTTAACACTAAGCCTCCTTTGCTATCCCAGCGCAATGCTGCTCTGTACCCCACTGCCTCTTTGTAATGGCACCATCAAGCTTAAAACAGTACCAAAGCAATGTTAAAAAGGACTGCTGCTAGAACCAGGCTGACCAACAGGGGATGGCAAAGGGGGCAGTTGCCCTGGAGCTTGGCGCTCTGGCTGCCACTACTGTGGCAGTGGCAGAATCTGGAGCTCTGGGCCCCTCTGACATGCCATAGCAGCACTGCTCTGTGCAGTTGTACGGGGAGTGGCCCAGCACTGCAGTTTGGGTGGCACTAAGATTTGACTGCCCTAGGCCCTGCCCCTTCTTCCCTTGGTCCCATTCCTTCTGGGACATGGAGCAGGGCCCTCTTCCCACCTTGCCCCGGGGCCCCCAGTAGCTGTGAGCTCCACTGGTTAGAACTAAAGCTGCACTCCCTCCCTATTAACTCTTCCAAATCTACGTTTCTTCACAAAACCCTAGGGCATTCCCCCCACAAACAAAGGAGGAAAAGGACATGGGAAATAGTGTCATAATTCTCTGTGCCCATAGACAATACGGTCTTAGGCCAGATCTCTGCACAAGGATAAGACGACAGTGAATATAAGTATTTCTAAGGATCACCACCAGCAATATAGAATGGATTTAACCCACAATCCATAGAAAGTTTTCAGGAATCCTCCAGTAAGTCCTTGCTGTTCCCAAGTGTCATACCAACTCCCCACAAGGAGCCATCTGGGACGTGCATATGCATCATTTGTCTTCAACAGGTGCATCAGTGTCCTTCCAGGGCCACTAGAGGCCTCTCTACACTGCATTTAGCCCAATGACTGGCTCAAACCCTCTCTGTACACCTGTCAGACTATCAGAAGGGTTACTTAGATCAAGACAGTGACCAAAATATTACACTCTTGGTTACTGATAATTCTCTTTCAAGTCTTTGTCAATCAAGTCAGTAAAGAAAATATATCCTTAGACACAGCCTGAATCTTTGCAGTTTAAGTGCTTCTGTTAACACTCTTCCCCTAAAATTCAAATGTTCACTCCAGCAATTGTTTTTCACCTGATGTTCTCTTAGGAACTATGATTACAAACATGTACACCTAATGTCGAGCCAGAGTGCAGGATTCTTATCCTAATATGGGACTAAGTCATCACTAGGCAAGCCTAAGGAAGAAGCCCATAGGTTTTGAATATCAGTAATGGCGTATGAAAGTGCTGTGGTAAGAAATACATCAGCTTACTTTTTGGCAAATATGAAACCAGGATTTTCGCCAAGCTTTCACTCCCATTCACAGGACAGAACTCATTAATTTAGAAAAACCCACACTGCTGAGTGGCATAGCTATGCCACTCTAACCCCTGGTGTGTGTAGAGCAAGATTAATGCAAGAATATTTCTGCTGACCTACCTACCAACATGTAAAGAGCTGATATTCTTACACTCATGGAGAAACACCTGCTATCAGTGTAAACTCCAGCTACACTCTGTATTTATGTCACACTCTTTAATTATAATTATGCCGCTATAGTCCCCAAAGTGTAGACATGGCCTTAGAAAAAAATCTTTTTTAAGAGACTTCTGCATTAGTTGATTTTATTATGGGAGAAAATGCAAAAATCAAGGTGACCCACACAATCCTTCCATTTTCATGAATTCACAATATTACAGTAGGTAGATGTTTGTGATTATGTGCAGATAGTAGAATAATGCTTTATTTCTTAGGAGTGGTTTTGAATGAAATGTCTTGATCAGCTGACATCCAATATGCCCTAAGAATATATTGCAAACTTTATCACTGATTTTTAGCATGATGTCTCATACTTCCAGTGGTGGTTTAAGTTAAACATTGAGAAAAACTTCCTAACTGTGTGGGCGGTTAAGCACCGCAACAAATTACCTACAGATATTCTAGAATCTCCATCATTAGAAATTTTTAAGAGCAAGTTAGACAAACACCTGTCAGGGATGGTCTAGATGGTGCTTGATGCTGCCATGTGTGCTGGCCATGGGACTTGACCTCTCAAGGTTTCTTCCTGTTCTAGTATTCTATGAATCTATGATGCTTAGAAAATTTTGCAAAGAATGGCATTATCAGAATAGGCTATGAAACTCAGATGGTTTGCTGTCCTCTTCTGCCATCATTCATTATCTTTTTTATTTATTTATAAGAAGCCTACTTCCCACGGCATGTAGGTGCCTGCAGACATTACCATGAAATCCATAATTAGTTAAGCCTCTTACCTCCTCAGGTCTGCTTAGGGCATGGCCCTCAGGTCCTGTGATTCCCATCTCCAGAATACGTTTTTGTTCCTGGAATGTAACAGACATATGCTGACCACGTCTAGAACAAGATATATTAATATTAAACTTCCCTTAGTGCATTCAGGGACACATTTTGATATAGGGCCCAATTGATAGTTCCTGAAATAAGGAAAGCTGGGATGGAAAGGCCAACCCTAAGTATATTTGGCCAAACTATACACAAACACCACCTGCAACCTGCAACAGGTTTCCACAGAAGATTTGTGCCTGCAGGTCTGTGCAGAATTTGGTCTATTGTGACTGCATCATGAGAAAAATACTGTTGTCCTCCTCTAAAAATGTGTCTTCTGAGAGAAAAATGCCATGCCACAAAACAACAGCATCTGAAAATGTTGTACTTATTAAGGACAACCCTGTACTTTAAGTCCTCTTTTACTCCCACAACATATGTTTTCTTTTCTCTCTCCTATGTAGTATCATTATTTTCTCAAGTTTTTTGACAACATCTATTCACTCTGCTGATTCTCCCTCACTTGTATGATCTAAATTTTCTGTAACTCCTTTACCACTGATCATGGAACTAAATGCCTTCAGACCCCACTGAAATGAACTCCTTTGTGTTATACTACTACTTAATTTTCTGGTGTTATCTTAAGAATTGATACTCCAAGTATTCATTGCTCACTCAGCTGATGTTTGTCAACAATATGTTGTGCCAAAGCTTCTTATGAAAGGACAGACAGGTGACCTTTATGATTTCTTGTAAAGATCATTCAAAGAAAGCTCACTCCAGGAAAAAAACCATTCTGATCAAAAAAGTTGATGGATTATGAGGAACTGCAGCCACACCAGAAGCTTCTTCACACAAAGAATGCACCACAAATCCTGACCTGTCTCATTCTTAGGTCTCTACAGAGCAGAGTTGGCCAAATTAATGATTCTGTGATATAGACAAATGTCCCCTAGAGACCAGGATGAAATCACCTAACACATTTTTATATGTAATCTAATGAATATTTGATCCCAGACCTCTAAGAGGTGAAAAACTAATCCCATGCCATCTTACTCCAACACTAATTGGTTAGATTGCACACATAGATTTGTGTCATCATTACAGTGGCTGACAAATGGACAATCCATCATGACCATACTGATAAATTCACTGTACTAAGCAGCCTCTATACATGAGAAACATTTGGGTTAGAAAACCAAAATATTTTGCCTATATATTTTAAAATAGTTTTAAATAAAATGCACCCATCACCTCTGCAGGGTGCTGCAGACAATTCAAATAGAATAATAAAATATTAAAACCACATAATGTAAAAAGGAGGATGACAAAAAATGGCAGCATTTCAAAAATAGGCTAGTCACATCCAGAAGATAGCAGAATGAAACAGACAGAATGACAAAATTATCCACTTTAAGAGGATTTAAAAGTGTTAATAAACTAGGACATGAGTTTATTAAGAAACTGAAGCCACCAGCGTAAGCCACTTTCCTTCCACCAGGAGTATTTTGCTGCAGAGTACAGCTGATTTTTTTAAACTTCCTCTTTCCTTTCTTTAATCTCTTGTCTATCTGTATGTTCTATGGTTGTCTATTAGAGATGACAAAAAGTGTAATGGAACACTTTTCCATCAGACTCATTTTAACTGAACTTTTTCATGGAAATGTGTTGATGAAAATTTTTTTCAAAATGTTTTGGTTTCATAATGTCATTTTGATTCACATTGTTTAGACTTTTATATTATACCAAAATACTGAGTTTATAATTCAATTATAATTGAATCTAATATAAAAGTTGAAACAATATATTCTGAAAGTTTGAATCACATTTTTGGGATGTTTTACTTTGCAGGAAATTTCAGCCTCTTGTTCTGAATTGATATTTTTTCCCAACAAAAGGTTGAGATTTCCCATGAAACAGAAATTCCAGTTGCTGATCAGCTCTCTTACCTATTGTAGGTCTCTGCCCATGCAGGCAGATCCCTGAGCCCATGTAAAGTTAATGGGATTCCACAAAGCACAGGGTGCCAATGATGCATATTTCATGGTAGAACCAAGGTTTTACACTATTAATTGTTCAGGGCAGGGGCCATATTTTTTAAAATCTCTGTAATGTGCCATGCAATGCTATAATCATTTGCCAATGCTTTAGAGAAAATAATTAGTTGTCACCCTAACCTCCTTATTTTGAATCTATGGATGAATTCTGGGAAATCAATGGGCATTCTGCCATTGACTGCACTGTGGCCAGGATTTCACCCTCCATCCATCCTACACATCCCCACTGTGACATCCTGTGCTACAGAGACAGCTGTACACCATTAAGCCATGGTTTCCCACAGGGGCACACTCTAGTATTAAAGGAATGTTTTTATCTTGACTAATTTCCAGATTTGAGAGAGCCCCCCTTCAAGAATCAAGCCTAATTTACTTTTTAATCAGTTTTTCAAAGTTGTGTGAGTTTCTTTTGTTCCCTTTGTAAAAGTTTGTAACGGTCTTTTCAGCAAAGAGGCATGGGCAGGTCTGAAAGCAACACCATTCGGATGCTTGGGCCCACAGCCCTACCCTCTTGGCACACACTGACTTCTTCAGCCACAGCTATAGTGCCCTCCCAGGTCCTTAGCCACTTCTCAGCATCTTCACAGGATTCTTCCTGCTGTTTGTTCACTCAGCTGCCTCTGCTCCCAGAGACTCACTTCTTGCATCCCCATATTCCTCCCACTGAGGCCTCATGCAGGGAGCTCTCAGGACGATCACCTTACAGCCTGCAGCCTGTACACATGGAATTCTACACTTGTATTCCCATAGCTCAGTGCTTTATCATTACAAGAAATCGGATTCAGCAAGGACACTTTACTAGTCAGCTGCTTTCCCACCTGTACTTTACCTGATTGCTAATAGCAGACAAGGTTCCCTTCTCACCTGTTACATGAAACATAGTCATGCTCTAAGGCAGCAGTCCCTAAACTCTTGAGGGTCCTTTCTCCTCCCCACGCCACTCCCCCTCCAGACATACACCACACTCCTCTGCAGCCAAAGTCATGGCTTGTGGGGTGTGGCTGAGCATAAGTGGGCCTAGACTGGGGCTGCAGCTGTGGGTGGACTGAAGCTTGGAGTGGGGCCAGCCATGGCTGGAGGCTGATATAGAGCCAGGAGCGGTGCTGTGGCAATGAGGGGGTTGGTGACAGGGACAGAGCTGGGAACCAGGGATGCAGCTGAGGGTGGGACTGGAGCAGGTCTGCGAGTGGAGCAGGGCTGGGTGATGCTGTCTCCCCATCCCCCCAGGGCTGGCCCAGGCCCTACTATGCCTCCCCAGATGTTCATCCACACCCCTTAGGGTAGGTGTGTTGGACACTTTGGGTGCCTCTGCTCTAAGGGAAACAAGAAGAAATTCAACTCACTCACCTGAGCTATCAAGTCTCCATTTTCAGCATGGACCATGATTACAGCTCCAAGCCCTTTCAGGAAGGTAAAGGCTTCATACAGCTGTCAATGGCACAAAGAGGGGCATGTTACTGAATACAGGTACTGTAACACGTTACTTACCTCACAAACATGTATTTTAAGTTGTATTTTTATACTGGCTGTTGCACAAACATTCAGCCACATCCAGCCTCATTTACAATCCCTGTTAAGACCTTTGTGGCCACTAGCCCTCCACACTTGCCAGCCACAGAGCACCTGCCTGTGGAGTGGTGCAGCAGCAGCCCTCCTGAAGATCTATGAGAGGAACTGTGCTTCGCCTATAGGCAAAATCTTTCACTGAGGTTCTGCTAAGGCAAGGCAGCTATGTACCACCTCCAACACAGCATGTGCCCAGTGAGTGTTCTCTGGTCTGTAGTTTGAGTATGGGCAGCTTTTTAAATAAATAGATATAAAGAGCTTCCGTTAATGAAGAAGGAATAGGTCCATTAAATTAGAACAGCAGTTAAGCTATGGACACATATGACATAGCTACAAGACCTGTATGGTCTCTGAAGTAATGACTTTGTGCACCTTTCTGTAAGGATGAGCACAGTTGCAGTCTCACGCACACACAGTCTCTTTCATTTACAGTTGAAGAGCTCTACTGTTCTCTTGCATGGGCTTCCACATTAGTTGCTTTCCAACATTCAAAAATAATCCCTACAAAAGGGAAGCAATTGGTTTTAGTCCTGACACAGGGGCTTTCAAAGCACCTAGGGGAGGCTAGGGACAGGCACTGAAAGCTGACGGAACTTGTGCTCCTAAATTCTTGAAGCGCTTTCGAAAATCCCACCCTACCTTTCCGTATTTGAACTCACAAAATATTAGTGGGGGGGCCAGTTTTCAAACAGGCCACCTAACGTTAAGGTATGTGGTCTTCAGCTGAGGCATTCAAACAACTACTCTGTAGGCTTGGGGTACTTCAGCACTGATCTGAGCATTAAATGTAGGAATGAGCACACTGCTTTAGTCATTCAAGTTGAATACTGGCTTCTCGTTGCCTCCTTCTCTGGTTTTTCTTAATATATCTTGCTGTAATTAATTCCATCAAGAGACTGGCCTTGGCATGCATGTACAAGTCCTATGAAAACCACATGTATCAGAAGCACAACAACAATTGTTTAAGAGAAAAAGAAACTTGGCTCTGTGAATTAGTGGAAATGAGGCATTTGCTCAACTGAATAAGCAAACATTATTATTACTAACAGATGCCATTGTCCATTTACAATGATCTGATGTCTGTGAAGTTGAAAGTTGAAGAGTGTGGGTAAATAACAGATGTTATACAAACAAGTTCATTGTAACCTCCAGCTCCAACAGCTGAACTCAGACTTTCCCAGAGAACACGATTTAATGGTTTACAGTGAGTAAGAAACACATGGGATTGCAAAAACTCTCTCTTTTAATACTCCCACTAGTGCCTGGTCTCCTTTCCACACTCAGACTGAATGTTCCAAAGTCAACCACCAAGGATATAAATCTTGGACTAAATCTTGAAGGGGGTCTGCTACTTCCACTGAGCCTGATATAAGGAAACACTAGCCATCTCTTTGCAAGGTGCTCAGTGCCAATATGTGATCAAGGGCCACAATGGAAGAAACAGATGCTTTCCACCTCTCAGGATCTGAGCTCCAGAGAGAGAAATTTTATATGTCTGTATTTCCTCAAGTTCATGTCAAAAGCAGTATGACTGTCTCAGGTAGCTCTGAACTTTCCAGTGGGATTCAGGCTTCTTAACAACTAAAAGGAATGTACGTATCTCAACAGTGTTAAATAGGCTGAAGAATACCTGGCTGTCGGACATTTGGTAGAGATCTTTATAGGCCATGTAGACTTGGAAAGAGTTGACACCTGTTTCAAGACAAAACACAAGGGAGTTCCAGCGTTAAATAGATTTTTAAAGTATTTTTGAACATCTGTTCTGGAGAAAAGGGTTATTTAGTAAAAGTGACATGGGATATTCACCTGGATTAAATGATGACTTCTTTTGCTGGGCCTCAATGTACAATTACTGCCCACCTCTGATTCCAGACTAGACCTGGAGTAAGCCAACCACCATTGTAACTGAGAATGTATACAACTGAATGGTAGGCAAATGATTCTGACTGTTACAGCCAAAGTCTTAGTCTAGTACACTTGTAAAGGTGTCCCAAGGTGTTGACAGGCACTGCAGGAACTATTCCTGTGTCTTGCAGAATGATCTGCTAGTTCTTGATCTGCTGCTCAAAGTGTCCAGCATCTCCTCCTGACAGGCAGTGTGTTGTGCTTGACATTTAGGTTTGTGCTACAAAGCAGTCATGGCAATACCATTTTTACTGTCATTCAATAAACATACGCAGATGAAAGAAGAACTAGCCTCTACCGTGTTGACCCCACAGAACTATGAAAGAGGTTAAGTAGCCCTCTTATACTTGTGCATCATTAACCAAATATTGATCTCCTTCAAGTCCAGGAAAGTTTTGGTCTTTATTTGCCCACAGAAATTAGATACGTATATTTTCCCTTGGTCCTACATTACATGTGTTTTTGCCCACCTGTCTTCAGCACCTCATGTAGGTGGAAATCTTCAAAAAGCACTAGCTCTATTCTCCCTATTATTTAGCCTACTGTAAATATCCTCCTCATTGTAATACTGTTGGCATATCAGCTCACTAGGGGATGAGAATTTATTTTACTTTAATCTAAGCCATGTTCACTGCATCCAGAAATACTTGCATGACAGCAACATTGCTTCCAAAGGAGAAGTGAGAGAGAAGGGCTACTGTAGCTGTTCATGTGCCTCATGTTACCTACATTGAATTAGGTTTCCTAATTAAGATACAGAGCCCTGATGGGTCTAGACAGGCTCAGACATACCCTGCAGACAGAGAGTTTGGTTGCTCATACTAGCTGCGTCTACACGTGCACGCTGCTTCGAAGTAGCGGCACCAACTTCGACGTTAGGCGGCGAGACGTCGAAGTCGCTAACCTCATGAGGAGACAGGAATAGCGCCCTACTTCAATGTTCAACGTCGAAGTAGGGACCGTGTAGACAATCCGCGTCCCGCAACGTCGAAATTGCTGGGTCCTCCATGGCAGCCATCAGCTGGGGGGTTGAGAGATGCTCTCTCTCCAGCCCCTGCGGGGCTCTATGGTCACCGTGGGCAGCAGCCCTTAGCCCAGGGCTTCTGGCTGCTTCTGCTGCAGCTGGGGATGTATGCTGCATGCACAGGGTCTGCAACCAGTTGTCGGCTCTGTGGATCTTGTGTTGTTTAGTGCAACTGTGTCTGGGAGGGGCCCTTTAAGGGAGCGGCTTGCTGTTGAGTCCGCCCTGTGACCCTGTCTGCAGCTGTGCCTGGCATCCCTATTTCGATGTGTGCTACTTTGACATGTAGACGTTCCCTCGCTGCGCCTATTTCAATGTTGGGCTGAGCAACGTCGAAGTTGAACATCGACGTTGCCGGCCCTGGAGGACGTGTAGACGTTATTCATCGAAATAGACTATTTCGATGTTGGCTGCACGTGTAGACGTAGCCACTCAGGCAGAAAATTTGCTCATTCATAATTTCAAAAACTAAAAGACCCCAGGATATACAATACAAACCTTTAAATGATCAGCAGCCTTGTTTCACCGTGCTCAGCCAAGGGGGCTTAGAAAGAAACTCCTAGGGAAAACTGGTCTCCAGTCACTGTCTTCCATTTTGTATAAGTACCAGGGGGACATTTGGGACCTGAGCCTGTGGCGTGCTGAGTGACAATGAGCACCCTCAGTTCTAACAGAAGTCAGTGATAGTCGAGGTCCCTTGGCACCTGACAGAATTAGACCTTTGGCAGAATCACATTTCTTTCTGAATTCTTTGGCTCTCGGAAACAGCCTGGGAGTTGCCAATAACAGACTCAAGCCATTCCCCATTACTCAGCCTCAAGTTACCAGTGGTGCCAGAATTCCTTGTAAGCTGTGCACTTGAGCGGCCACTCAGGAGAGATTTAAATGCCACCCAGCTGATTAGTGAAGTGCCCACACATAGGGTTTTTTATACTAGTGGTGCACATAACAAAATTTATTCCACACATGGATGGAAAACAATCCACACGTGGATAGAAAAGATTAGAGGGAACACTGAATGGCACTGTGCTGTGCCCCCACCCCCAAGCCTGTTTACACTTCTCACTGCCCCAAATCTTGGTTGCCAAATCTTCCTGTACAGATGCCATTGCAGCACATGGCGTCTGGTCTATCCAGTACAAGAGAGTTGGCAACCTAGCCAGAGCTGGAGGCAGCTGAGGAGCCCTGGACTGGTGGCAGGACCTCAAGCAGCAGTGTAGCCTCTTGAGCCCATGGCTTGGACTCCACAGATGATGAGCTGCAGAGCCCATGGGGATGGCAGATGGCAGGATGTCGGGAGGTCCCAAAACCAGCAGGGTTGCCTGGAGGCTGGGACATAGAGCTGGTGAAGCCAGTAGCGGGGCTGGACCAGGGAAGCCAAGCAGAAAACCTGAGAGTGCTTCAGTATCCCCTTCACCCTTACTTCCAACTCCTATGCAAACTTTTCATATATTTTCCTGCTTTAGAGGCTTTAGCCTTGATTATATCATCATTGCAGCCACTACTTTCAGCATCAGGATTATTGGTCAATCTTAACCTAACCCAATCACTGTCATCACTTGGTACCCTAGCACACATGCTCCTGGTGAGGTCTTTATAAACCTCTGTTTTGTTCTCAACAAACCCAGGCAACTTCTCAAATAGCTGGATCCTTCATCCAGTTTTCTGCACATTTGACCATTCATACGTAAAGCAGTGAGAGAGTTGTGTCATTACTGGCCCCAATTATGCCAGAACTAATTCTGGCATTTCTGTGTGGCCAAAGAGATATGTGAAGCCTGCTAAGGCAGAACCAACAGCCATTTCGTACCCACAGGAACCCAGCCAAAAATAATTAACTGTTAACCTCTGTGAGCATTCACTGTGTAGACAAGCTGAAAGATAAATGCCTCACCAAGTAATGCAAATTCTTTGTTGCTACTTTCCATCCCACCACACACACGCTTTTAGGGACATACCCTGAACCATTGGCATCAGTATGTGTATTGATCCCCTTGAAGTCAGTGTTCCCCCTGGACTCAGTACATTCAGTGGATTGCCCATATATCAATGCTCAGATACCATGGTGCAGATTGGTAATGTGGTACCTAGCTGGCTATATGACCATATAGAGATCCTCCATCAGCTGGTGTACATTGACGTAGTCAAAGGAAGTCCATGGATTTACATCTGGCCCATGGCTCGTACACCTGACTATTTAAGCAAACCTTTTTTAAAATGTGCCTGATCCCTTCTCTCATACCAGTGAGACTCAGCAAGATCCTATCCAATATTATGAAAGTACTATTTAAATCATGCCTATGCAATCCTAAATGTGGCAAATTAAGATAATTAAAGAACTTGGTGGATTCTCTTGGCCAGTACAGAGCTTTGCTATGTGATTTCTTCACATCGCATGCAAGAGCCAAATAGATCGATGGACTTTGCAGATTGCTGAAACAGTTTCAAGTCAGAGAAAGTTGTCTGCACCTCTATGAACAGTTGCTCCTGCAAATTTTAAATCTTTCTAAAGCCAATATTTCTTTGAATGAGCACTTCGTTGATTTAGAATTAATTAAGTGTCCAACTCTGACAGAACAATCTCATCAGAGCTCTGAGAGCTCCCTGGAGAGATTCCTCCGGAGAGCATGTCAGACAAACTTTACATCAGGCGTGTCCAACGCGTGGCCCGCAGGCCGCATGCGGCCCTCAACAGCTAGTAATGCGGCCCCACAAGATCGTAAACTTTTAACATTATTATGTGATTTATATACATTAACTATATTATATATTTTATATGCGGCCCAAGACAATTCCTCTTCACTCAATGTGGCCCAGGCAAGCCAAAAGGTTGGACACCTGTGCTTTACACTGAAATGTGATAACTCAGCATTGATCCTTAACTAATCTGGGATCACTTAGTCAAGCCACGTAAAATAATTAATAAAGCCTAGATCCTCAGATGATGTCAGTGGCACAGTGAAAATTTACATCATGACAACTAATATCAGCTAAGCATCTGGCCTAAATGTTTCCACTTTTCAGCAGATCTTAATTTTAAAGCTCCTACCAGGTTGGAAAAAGTATCCTGTTTTATTTGTGCTTTATGAAGCTCCTCTACTTCTCTGTCCCCTATAACATTTGAGCAATTCACACTGAGACATTCTACAGCATCAGTGGGAACAAAGGTGACCTCTTCATGCTATACCTCTCAAACAATCCACTTCAGACCCCATAATGCATTCTGCTTTCTGGATACGAGTTCTTCCTTCCTCTGAAAAGTCAATGCCAGGTCATATTTGTATTGAAACTCCAATTTCTATACAGGGTGCAAACTATTAACCCAGTCATCTGCACCAGACTCTTAATGTAAGCCCTCAGGCACATACTAGGATGCTGAGCCATCAGTGAACCAGTTATGTAAAATAACAGCTAACCTTTGAGATAAGCTGCAGTACATTTGCTTGATAGTAAACCTTGGTGAAACCAGATTTGAATCCACTTTATTCAATGCATAGCGGAGGCCCAGGACTGATTTTGTGTGACATGTCAACAACATACCAGCCTGACAGACTGTAAAATCACCCCTATTATGACAAGCATTTGCTCAAATTGTACATAATCCTAAAAATTAAAGACCTTAAAGGATGATAGGATACTTTGTGCCTTAAAATGTGATTGCAAGCTACTCCACTGATTACACAGCTTGTGCTGCCCAGGATAGGGCCACCATAGCTGTGTCTACACGTGCACGCTACTTCGAAGTAGTGGCACTAACTTCGAAATAGCGCCCGTCGCGGCTACACGCGTCGGGCGCTATTTCGAAGTTAACTTCGACGTTAGGCGGCGAGACGTCGAAGTCGCTAACCTCATGAGGGGATCGGAATAGCGCCCTAGGGACCGTGTAGACGATCCGCGTCCCGCAACGTTGAAATTGTGGGGTCCTCCATGGCAGCCATCAGCTGGGGGGTTGAGAGACGCTGTCTCTCCAGCCCGTGCGGGGCTCTATGGTCACCGTGTGCAGCAGCCCTTAGCCCAGGGCTTCTGGCTGCTGCTGCTGCAGCAGGGGATTCATGCTGCATGCACAGGGTCTGCAACTCGTTGTCGGCTCTGTGGATCTTGTGCTGTTTAGTGCAAGTGTGTCTGGGAGGGGCCCTTTAAGGGAGCGGCTGGCTGTTGAGTCCGCCCTGTGACCCTGTCTGCAGCTGTGCCTGGCACCCTTATTTCGATGTGTGCTACTGTGGCGTGTAGACGTTCCCTCGCTGCGCCTATTTCGATGTGGTGCTGCGCAACGTCGATGTTGAACATCGACGTTGCCAGCCCTGGAGGACGTGTAGACGTTATTCAGTCGCCACATCGAAATAGGCTACTTCGATGTAGGCTTCACGTGTAGACGTAGCCCATATCTCCCTGTCCCAAATATGGGACAGGGAAATATGGGGGTGGAAGGGTGGCTCCACCCACCTCCACCAAGCCCCAGGGAACTGGGAAGAGGTGGCAGCCACTGGCACTCCCCGGGAGCCTGGTGAAGCAGCACCCTCAGCACTCCCCAGGAGCCCCAGGAAAGCGGCAGCCGTGGGCCCTCCCCAGGAACGCTGGGGCAGCGACAGGGACTCAGCAGCTACCCACACTCCCCTGCTTCCCCAAGGCTTGGGGAAGTGACTCCCACCAGAAGCTGTGCCTGCACAGCTGCTGGTGGAAAAGGTCAGCAGGGGAGGGCCCAAATACGAGACAATTAATCCATTTTAAAAAATAAGTAGGGATGCTTTTTTGGCATCCCAAATATGGGACCAGCCTGCCTAATACAGGACAGATGGTCACCTGAGCTCACGGTGAATGCTCCTGTATTATTCCACCTGTGTTGCTTTTCACTGAAAAATTGTCTATACAATAAACAAGTTCTGCATTGTTTGTATAGTTATACAGTACAGTCCTATTTAAATAGTGTTTCAGACATGGCCTATCATAATACTTTCCACTTAACGTTGCACATATGTATTTGCCTTTCCTCACACACACACACACACACGAGTCATCACATATATCCCAGATTATAGTTTTAGAAATAAATATCTAATTAGCATCCTTGATCTCTGAGTGCACATTCTCAGATGGGTAATATGCAAACATATTTTTGTGGGCACAACTTAGGCACCCAAAACAAGATTTTGTTTTTAAAGTGTCTAAAGATAGGGTCCCAAATAAATGACCTGGTCTTCATAAGTATTGCAACGCCACTATCTTCCATAACTTTCAGTGGGAATCACTAAGCGGCCACTATTTCTGAAAATCAGGCCACTATTTCAGATACCTAAATGTGGTGGCAGGATCCTAACTTTAGGCTTCGTGTTTTGAAAATCCTAGCCATAATTTTGAAAGGGTAGCCATGTTTTTTCAAACCTCATGTCAAAGCAGGTGTGGTGTCATGCAACATTGTTATTCAAGGGTACATAGCCTAAGTATAGCTGCCCCAGAATGCTACGTTGGTGTCCTAATTTTGTTCTCTTAACATGAGGCCCAGCTTGCACTCTCTATGGTTATTTCCATTGGTCAAGTGCTATTATTTTAATCAGATAACATATTACCTGTGCTGATCTGAATTCTCCTTATCAGTACTTGCATAACTCTACTGCCTCTAGTAGAGTTATTCTTGATTAATTGCAGTGCCTGGAGGTTCAGGACTGGCTTACACAGGGGTAAAAGAACACAAAAGTTTCTAGCAATGAATATCCATGGGTATGTGCTTCCTTCGTGGAAAACAACAAGATTATCTGGAGTACTTCAGAACTAAGGATCTGCACATCTCTGAGGCTACGTCTACACTCCAGCAATCTGTCGAAAGAAGTCCTTCCAGAAGCTCTCTTCCAAAAGAACTTCTTTCAAGAGAGCACATCCACACACAAAAAGCGGATCAAAAGTGATCTGCTCTTTCGAAAGAGAGTGTCCACACAGTCCCCGCTCTTTTGAAAGAATAGGCCAGGAGGACTGCTCTTTGAAAAAAAGGGCCCACAGAGCATCTACACGTTTTATTTCAACAGAAGGTGCTCTTCCTGAAACAGGAGTGCAAGAATGCTTTCAAAAGAAGTGCCACATTCTTTGATTTAATATTTTATAATTTTCCAAGTGTTTCATATCCAAAGAATGATTTTTGTGTGTAGACACTCCACTGGATATTTTGAAAGAGCCCCCTTCTTTCAAAAAATATTGTGAAAGAACTTGCTAGTGTAGACATGGCCTGAAAGAAAATGGAAATGTTTTATTTTCATTAACGAACCTTTATCTTGCACCAGGATATCCAGCTCTTCTCGGATCCCATCATACCAACTAGTGATATCCACATGGAGAGAGTAATCACAACAGGATTTGGTGTCAGCTGCCTCGTGCCACTTTTCAAATGAGGTCAGTAAACTTGCTCCAGGTTCAGGGAGCACATGATCAACTGAAAGAAAGATGAAGCACCCATTACACAAACTGCACATATTTCTTTTTGTGCAGTTTCAGTGACACTCCACACAGTACCTACAACAAAGCAGGACTCATAACTGGCACAGTGTGAATTGCAGGATGTGGGCCAGACACAGGCCTCTCAAGTATTCCAGTTTTTGCAGACTATTCCACAGTGAAGCTGAATCTGGCAGCCTGTTTTGCTACACCATCAAGACAGGCAATGCTTCCCACACATATGAGAGAGAGAGAGAGAGAGAGAGAGAGAAATGTGAACATCCTTTAGTGTAGGGAAAGCACATTGAGGTGGTACTGAAAAGATTCTGGTCTTTATGGATCACTATTTACATTCCTATGCATGTCATATTGCTCATTATTGACCAAGGCATCATACCCTTTTCTAGAAGGCTGTCATTAATTAGCACACTCTGCTTTACCAATAAATTAATAAAGAGCTCTTCAGGCACCACTTGGCAAGTCTTCATCACTCAGTCATGCTGGCTTTTAGACTGTGTGCACCAATGACCAGACCTAATCATGCACACAGAATTACTCCTGTTTGAAGAACTGGGTTCTAGTTGAATAATGAAAACACAGCAAGGTGTGCTTTATCTTAACATATGCAAACCTTGTGGTGTATTACTGAATTTATATAATTGAGTCTTCTGCCAGGCATCGGTTCATTGGTCCCCTTTTGAAAAAGGAAAAGCACATTAATACATGCTACACACTATTAATAAAGTGGAGAAATGCTTAAACAGTCCTAGCAGCTACATTAACTAAATAACTGGTTAAACACTGGAAATTAGTTAAATCGTGGTTTAAGAAATCAGATATGAAACCAGGGATGTATGAATCTCAGTTATGGCTATCCCCCCAGAAGCAGGATGTTCTGGTAGGTGGTTCCAGAGTGCACTCTTCCTCTGTGCATCAGATTGTAGAGCAAAGCTCCCCATTACCTTCTACCATTGCTTGGCCTGGGACTAAGATTAAGTAAAACAGACACAGAAACATAGAACACTAGAACTGGAAGGGATCCTGAGAGGTCATCAAGTCCAGTCCCTCCATTTTCAGCTAGGGTAAAGTGTCAAAGCTACCTTGTGCTTCTCCATGGGGTTTTGCTCCCCTTGAGTTGGGAGTGGTTGGTGGCTTTTTAGCCATGACAATTATTCAAAGCAATAAATAATCCAGTAAAATTAGCCATCCCCTATCTTGGTCTCATACCTGAGTTCTCAAACCACTATTTTATAATTTTCCCAGTGTTCAATAGTGCATCTTAATATGCAAAGCAACAATTCTAACATACAACAATATGTTAGAATTGCTACTTTGCATTTTTACTGCACTATATAAATTGATCAAAAAATCAGTGATACCAAATATAGGGGGTTTTATGCTTGTTATGAGAGAGAAATCCAGGACACACTTGGCTTTACATAAATAACTTCTCAATGTAATGTATGGCAAATGCACTGTGATCTGCAAATGAAGGAAGAGGTCTAAATGTGTGGTATACCCTGTACTCATCCCCCATGCTTGAGTCTCGTCAATTCAGTGTACCTTTGCTGTCTGCCATCAAAAGGAAACAGAGTAACAAAATCCAGAATAAAACTGAGAGATCTGGATCCCAAAGAACTGGAGGAAGTGTTCTCTCAGAAATGGGCAGGATGTTCTGGATAAGCCCAGTGGAAAAAAAAAATCTCAAAGGGAATTCTAACAACACTATCCTATGCGCTGCCACTTTTTCAAAGGATAAACTTATTCTCATGCGGCTTCTGATAAAGCTGTCTACAGTAAACAGTGTTTAACCAGCACCACAAAAGCCAGAAATTGATCGGATCTCAAATGAGTCCTGAGAACAGCTATGTAGAATATTTACAGGATACAACTAAGAGGAGTGAACGTCATGCAGACTGAGAACAGACGAGTTCCACTCAACACCAAAACAGATTTAAGGACTGAGAGTGTTTTAATACTTACTGATCATGGTGGTACCGCCTGCTAGAGCTGCTTTTGTGCCTTGATAGAAGTCATCAACTGCAGTCATTCCTTGGTAGGGCTTTTGTAGGTAAGTGTTGACATCAATTCCTCCAGGGATAACCATACGCCCATTAGCTTCAATGGTCTTTACTCCACCAGGAACAATCAGATTCTCTCCTATTTGTCTAAACAGATGAAAAACACAAGGAAATTCCCCAACAAAGCTAAATTAAGATGGAATTAAGGTTGAAAGTACATATCCATAGTTGTTATTGTTGTTGTTGTTATTATTATTACTACACAACATTTAAGGTAAATTGTATGACAGGAATGTTGCAATTATCTCAAAACCAATCATTCAGACTTAAGGTTAACTTATAAGAAATTGAATTCATGTTGAGGTATAAAAATGCACAATTAGGACACCCAAACAAGGCCCAGACTTGAAACTTCCCATCTAGTTAAACTCAATCTTGTGCAGAATCTGAATATCTATGAATGAAGGTCATTTCCCCACTTGTTGTTCTTTGTAATTGAAAGCTTCGTCTTCAGTAGAAATCTGAGCTCCATCTTGTAGGAATACTATGCAAGGGCTTTTAGAGTTTGTGGCCTCTGTTTAGATTAAAACTGATTTTTAAAAATGTGTCAGATTTCAAAAATCGTTAATGCTTCCTGGAGTCACCACAAGGGAAAGTTAAGGTTTCCCGGGTACCACAATACTGCATTTCTACACCTCAGCTTACTTGGATTTGTGTTTTGGTTAACATTAACTGTGAACTTCCTGGAGGCATAATGCTCCTGGATGCTCCTGTATTGTAGTTTTCCCTAAAATACTGATACTTATTCAAACTCTCTATCAAGATAGTTTTTCTATGGAATAACATAATAGTTGCACGTGTAAGTACATACGTGTAGATACCCCAGACTTATACAGATCCTGAATTTATTTTGCCTAACATTGAAGTGCAATAGCCACCCATGTACTGAAATATAACAACTGTTTAACAGCTTGTAGCAACAATTTAGGAGGGAAGTGGATATATATTAACTATATCCAGTGGAAACTACTCATAATTACTCAAACTGGAATAATGGCCAAAGAACGAGAGTTAAAACAATAACCACAGGAGATCAAGAGCTCATTTTTATATCTCATCCAAAGGACTTGGCATCCAACATCATACTGTCCCATACTACAGCAGAGCACAAGGCTTGGTTCCACACGAGAGGGAAGAGCACCAACTGATGAATTAACCACACGTCTTCCTGCAATACATGGGATTTTGCTAGAGGTTTCTATTCCAAGTACTTAACTAAGCTTAGCTAGTGAGGTCTGATGCTAGCACTGCTTGAGGCCATACAACTAAGTGTGTAATGTCCAATAATCTGCCAAATGTTGCATTATTTGGGGTGGCACGTTGTAACGTGTTTACAGCTATGATACATACTGCTAGAGTTAATTACAGGGTGAAAAACAGGTAGGGAAATTAGCACTGTTGCATGAATGCAAGCAGACCAGCACAACAGGTTGCTCAAAAACAAATTACAAGGCTTCAGAATTCCTCTCATTTGAATTGCAAAGAAATATCACAAAATACTCAATAAATGAAATTAGGGGAAAGGTTGGTAAAATAAGCATTTTCCCATTGTTTTCAGCAGAACTAAGTCTATTTACACCAGGTGATCATTTGTCCCCAACATTATAATCAGAGCCAAGTTGTTTTCTCTTTGCAGTGTTTGTGTGGCAAGGAGGTCTGAGAATAGAAAAAAGCATTAAGATTGGTTTCTCTTAAATTCTACTGTGAAACCAGAATAATATTCAGACTACTATAATACACGTGAACATTGTAAATAACAAGAAAACCTGACAAATAAATAACGCTGGTTTTATTTCCACCATCAACTATCATCATTTCAGCCCCTGATTCAACAGAGCCCGTAAGCACATGATTTGCCAAATACAGATGGGCTTTAGGAAGTATTTAAGCACTTAAAGAAGTTCTTAAGTCATGCAGAAGTCTAAAGGTTTTAAGCACATGCAGAAGTGCTTTGCTGAATCAGGGCCTGAGCCATTCTCAGTCCACTGCAGAGCATCAGCTTCCTTAACGCTGCAGCAGACCATAATATGGAAGTGAATGGATTTCACTACACTCAGGCTGTGTGGATAACAAGGCAGTGCCACTTTTCAACAGGCTGTCTCACTTCTAGTCTTTCCACTATGGGTAAACCTGCTAGAAGAAGGATGATCCTCACAAACACTGCTCAGTGATTTTCATTCAGTTTGACTAGGCCACTAAGCAAGAGATTGTGTGTCAGGCTTCTTGGGCAGTTCAGTTTGCTGTTATAGTTGTATGTTAATTGAAAAGTGGGATCATTTAGCTCCTGGTTACAGCTGAGAGAGAAAGTGAATGATGCTGAAAGTAATATTCTAGCTACCATGCAAGGCCCAAGTATCAGTCTGATGCACGGGTAATCATTAGCAAATTGCAAGATTCACCTTCTCAAGCAGTTGCCATGATCTATAATTTTTATGAACAAATCAAGTGATGTTATATGATGTAAATATGTTGACTAGGGCACAATGTAGCAACTAAGGCCCCAATCTTGAATCCACTCACCCACATGCTTACACGTAGGCACACGAGAAATCCATACTGAGCTCAGCAGGGTTCCTCAGATTTGTAAACAAAACAATAAGCGGGGGAGCCAGGCATTTTTGGGCACCTAAAAATGGGAATTAGATGCTTAAGACCTGATTTTGAGCACCACTGCAACTCACAAAACACCTATGCTTGGCTGCCACCTACCTTGTAGGTGCCAACATTTTGTCCATGTGTTATGCAGCCTCTCTCTAAACTACCTCTTTTTAGGCCTCAGCATGTGCATTACTGCCTCATGATAAGCACCAGAAACCTCCCTCCCACCTAAGCTCCAAAGTAATTCACAGACTAGGGAAAGCTAGTATTTGGCTGCCCAAGATATGCATGGGGGTCCAATCCAGTAAGCAGCCTTATTGCATGCCTACCAGACTGGGCTCCTCAGACAAAGGATGCTTCTGCACGTGCCACCTCTGCTCAGAGATGGTACGGTAATGAGGCAATTCAAAGCAGCTAATGAGGTGGTAATTTGCATATTCAACATCTCATTAGCATAATGGCAGTCACACAAATTTCAAAATGCAGACTTTGAATTGCAGATTGACAGTGTAGATGGGGGCAGCTTCGAAATAAGCGCCTCACTTTGACATTCCCGTACTCTCACAGAACTAGATCAGGTGGCATGTGTGGAAGCAGCCATGATCACACAGAACAGATGCAGAGCAAGACCTTCCCTGAAATCATTAGCCTTGGGCTTAGGGTATAGGACATGCTTCATTCAGACCACAGGGTATGTGCAGCCAAACAACAGTTAGAAAAGGGTAACACTAAGGCGAAGTAAAACACTTATTAAAGAGGCACTAATTGGCTGACTGTGCAAACCAAGATGTTCCCAGGATTTTTGTTAGCTTCAATTAAAATTTTTTGGGACTCAAGCACTCCTGTTTCTATTTTGAAATGGACATGTCCGGATGCTGAGTAAATGCACAAAAGCTAGAAAGGAAAAGTGACAAAAAGAAAAAAGAAATGAATAATTTTTCATCATCCAAGAAATGAAGTGCATTACATTGTTTCTATTTTTCTGTTGAAATCATCTCCGGAATTATTAGCCACACAACTATGGAAAATTGTTTAAAGAGCACAAGTTTTAGTCTGACATTGTCCCTCTCCAAATAAAAATGCCTAAAACAGCAAAGCAATGTATTATTTTTGGTTATTTGTTATGCACTAGCTTTCAGCCTTTTTAAACCTGCACCGAAAATATGCATGTGTCACAGGTGAAGAAAGTTAGGTGGCCACATATTAGTCTCTAGATATTTGTGAATATCACATTTGTTCAATACATAAGACTGCAATATTTCTTCCATTCCATCCAAGGCTATCAGACACATGAGTATCTGAAGCACTATGTTTATCCAAAGAGAGTTTTTATTGTTCCTGGAGCTGGCATCTGGAGCTCCTTCGGATACTCTGTATTTAATTTAGTAGAAAATTCAGGACATAATACTGCCGTAATAGTCTATACTATTATGGTAACCACTTTTGCAAAAATATGATACACACTGTATAAAGTATGACTTGTGAGGTATCCCTTGAAAGGTCAGAACCTGCTGAACATTATTGTGATGGTAAAATGTGTGTCTCAATACTGTATGTGAAATTACAAGATTCTTACTATGTACTATTGTTACAACATGCTCCAAAGGTTCAGGCAAGTAGGTCCAAACCAATCTTTCAAAAAACAAAGTTCACGGACACCTGAGGTAAGTGTTAAAGAGGTATCACCAGGTTAAGTAGCAATTCCTCAGCACCTGGAAGTTGTAAGCAAGAAATTAACATTTCATATCAGACACAGCTTGAATCTCATGTGCACTAGAGACTGTATTTTTGCACTCTGGTGTGTGAGAGGGAGGGTAATCCTAAAAAAGGGAAGAGGATATATGTATGCAAAACCATGGTGCCACCTCACTTCCCCGCTCTCATGACATCAACAAAAACCTAAAGGAATGTGAATGGGGGAGAGGTGTCCGATTGAAAGGAAATCCAGCCTGTAAACTATCATACTTTGTGGTGAGAGAGAGACAAGTGCTTGTTTTAAATCCTGCTAGCTTGTTTAAGTTTAGGATTTTACTTGTGTTTTTATCTTTTTATTTCTTTTGTAACCAATCCTGATCTTTATGCCATATCATTTGTAAATAGTTAAAAGCTGTAATTCCACAGTTAATAAACTTATCTTATTGTTTTATCTTAACCAGTAGGTTTGGACTAGACTGTGTGGGAAACTCCACTTGAGTCTACACAGTGCACATTTTGGTGTTGCAACTGAGACTAAGACTGTGCATGTTTCCCTGTATGTAACTCATGAGTGGCTAGAAGAGCACTCATGTATTCCACTGGGAGTGATTCTACACGTGAGTGGCTGTGGATCAGTAGGACTCAGAGCGGTGGAAGTTCACAATAATGCAGTATAAAAGGAACCTCAGGCTATAAAGCTGAGGTTATACAGCTGTTCAACACATCAGCAAGTTAAAGGAATGTGAATTGGATAAATGGATGGTAAGATGGATAGAAAGCTGGCTAGAAGGTTGGGCCCAGCGGGTAGTGATCAACGGCTCGATGTCAGGATGTGGGTTGGTTTCTCGTGGAGTACCCCAAGGTTCGGTTCTGGGTCCTGTTCTGTTCAACATATTTATCAATGACCTGGATGAGGGGTTGGATTGCACCCTCAGCAAGTTTGCAGATGACACTAAGCTAGGGGGAGAGGTAGATACGCTGGAGGGTAGGGACAGGGTCCAGAGTGACTTAGACAAATTGAAAGACTAGGCTGCAAGAAAGCTGATGAGGTTCAATAAGGACAAGTGCAGAATCCTACACTTGGGCCGGAAAAATCCAAGCATTGTTACAGGCTGGGGTCTGACTGGCTCAGTTGTAGTTCCGCAGAAAAGGACCTGGGAGTTGTAGTGGACAAGAAGCTGGACATGAGTCAACAATGTGCCATTGTAGCCAAGAAGGCTAATGGCATATTAGGTTGCATCAAGAGGAGCGTTGCCAGTAGATCCAAAGAAGTGATTATTCCTCTTTATTCAGCTTTTGTGAGGCCACATCTGGAGTACTGTGTCCAGTTCTGGGCCCCCAATTATAGGAAGAATGTGGATACACTGGAGAGGGTCCAGCAGAGGGCGACCAAAATAATTAGGGGGCTGGAGCATATGACCTATGACGAAAGGTTGAGGGAATTGGGACTGTTTAGTCTGCAGAAGAGAAGACTGAAGGGGGACCTGATAACAGCCTTCAACTTACTAAAGGGAGGCTGCAAAGAGGCTGGAGAGAGGCTGTTCACAATGGTCATGGATGGCAGAACACGGAACTATGGTCTCAAGTTGGGGATGGGAAGGTCCAGGTTGAATATTAGGAAAAACTTTTTTTGACTAGAAGGGTGGTGAAGCGTTGGAATGGTCTACCTAGGGAAGTAGTGGAGTCTCCATCCCTGGAGGTGTTTAAGTCTCACCTCAACAAAGCCCTGACTGGGCTGATCTGAGGGGTTTGGTCCTGCCTAGGGCAGGGGGCTGGACTTGATGGCTTTTTTAGGTCTCTTCCAGCTCTATTGTTCTATGATTCTATGATCAGATTGTACCCTGGGGAATGTCACATTTGCCTATCTCTATACAAGTCTGTGAGAAAAGAGAACCCAAAGAGCATATATATTCAGTGCACAAGCAGCAAGGTGTACACTGTTGGTGCAACAATAGTATATGTTCATGGAAAACAAGCTGGGGGGGGGAGGTCATGTAATGAAAAGTGCCTGTGTATATGGCTCAGTATCCACAAATAGCACAAATGGCACTGGCATCAGCCAGTGAAAAATAACTGTAATAAGCACCCCCACAGCACATTGACCTAGTCAGCATCCATCTTTGCATGGAATCTCTTAGACTAGATGTACCTGACAGCTTGGCTGAACTTCTACTACCTGCACTGCACATTGTTTTAGCATAGACTGAATCCTCCCAAGAGTGACTAGTCATGGACCACATTCAAAGAACTCCAGTCACATTGACTGATGGAATCCTCTACCTGCCTGACACTAGTGAAGAAGATAAGCTGATTTTTATAACAACTAAAGGCATCCACGGAGGCATGTAGGCAGGAGGAGTCAAGCTCACTGACATAATTAACATGCATGCAAAAATGTTCATTATGTTAAAAACCAACTTTATAAGTCCATCTTCCAGATATATGTCTGCATAGAAGGAGTGGTCATCATTGATAATTCTTCCACCTTTAATGAGTAGTCGATCACTCTGAGGAGAAAAAAGGAAGAAATATTTATGAAGTAAGCAAAAATGGAATCAAGTCAAATAGCATAAACCAAACCTCTAGACAGTGCAATGAACCCATTAACATCAGCAGTGCAGGAGCTCTCAGTTTATTCATTCTACCCATTGTACTGTAATCATGCTGCCTGAAGCACATAAATTCTCTGAGTCTCATGTCTGGGTTTTAACTTCATCACTCCCCTCAAAGGGATACCATCAAGATGAAAACCAATTTAAAAAAAAAAACTTACCTGTTCCATTAATAGCACCTCATATAATTAACAAATATGTAGGAAATAAGAGAGCCTTTCACCCTGTCATACAAATATGGGGCTGGAAGGGATCTCAAGAAGTCCTCAACTCCAACCTCCTGTGCTGAGGCAGCACTGAATAAATCTGCACCATTTCTGATAGCTGTTTGCCAACCTGTTCTTAAAAACCTCCACTGATGGGGATTTCACTAGCTACTGTACAATTTTCCCTAAAATGTAATCTAAATCTCCCTTGTTGCAGATTTACACCCATTACTTCATATCTCCAGTGAACATGGAGAACAACTGGTCACAGTCTTTTTTATAACAACCCTTTAACATATTTGAAGACTGTTCTTGGGTTCCCCCCACTCCTGCCCCAGTCTTCTTTTCTCAAAATTAAACATAATCAGTTTTTGTTAACTTTAGCTCACAAAGCAGGTTTTTCTAAAACTTTTATCATTTTTTTGCACTTTTCTGAACTCTCTCCAATTTGTTCACATTTTAAGTAACATGCGGCACCCAGAACTGGACACTGCTACAGCAGAGGCCTCACCAGTGCCAAGCAACCAGGGCAATTGCCTTCCACATCTTATGTACAGTTCTCCTGTTTATAGACCCCTGAATGATACTAAATGCATCAGTGTTGACTTCATTTGTGATCCATTTTAAGCCCAGCTCCTTTGCACCTGTACTATCACTTTGCCTGTGATTCCCCATTTTGTAATTGTGTATTTGATTTTTCTTTCCTAAGTGAAGGAATTCTTTATTGAATTTCATCTTGTTTAATTTAGACCAATTTGTCAAGGGTTTTTTGAATTGTAATCCTCCTGTCCTCCAGAATGCTTACAATCCTTCCCAGTTTGGGGTCATCAGCAAGTTTTAAAAGTGTACCCTCCGCTACATTACCCATGATTTTGATTAAAATAATTAATTGAACTGGACCCAGACCTGCCTCCCATGGAACCTCATTAGATACCACCAGTTTGACAGTGAATCATTGATAACTATGCTTTGAGTACAGTCTTTCAACGATGCATTCATCTACCTTATAGTAATTTAACTTTGATCACAGTTCCCTAGTTTGCTTTTGACAGTGTATTGTGGGATTGTGTCAAAAGACATACTAAATTCAAGCTGTATCACACCCATTGCTTCCCCACATCCACCAGAGCAGTAACCTTGTCAAAGAAAGAAATTGAGTTGGCTTGGCATAATCTGTTCTTGATAAATCCATGCTGGCTTTTCCTTGTCTTCTAGGTGCACAGAAACTGGTTATTTAATAATTTGATCAAGAATCTTTACAAGTATTTAAGTTAGGCTGACTGGTGTATAATTCTTCAGGGTTCTTCTTGTTTCCCTTTTTGAAGATAGGTAGGATGTTTTCGTTTGTTAAGTCTTCTGACAACTCATCATCCATGCTCCTTGATTTCTAAAAGGTACTTGCTAATGGTTCTAAGATTACTTCAGCTAGTTCTTCAAATACTTTAGGCTGAATTTCATCAGGCCCTCCCAATTTGAATATACCCAACTATCTAAGCAGTATTTAACTCTTTTCTGGCTTTAGGTCCTTCCACCTTGTTTTTATACTAACTGTATTGAGCATAGTCCCCAGTAACCTTTTCAGTAATAACAAAAAAGCAGTCAAGTAGCACTCTAAAGACTAGCAAAATAATTTATTAGGTGAGCTTTCGTGGGACAGACCCACTTCTTCAGACCATAGCCAGACCAGAACAGACTCAATATTTAAGGCACAGAGAACCAAGAACAGTAATCAAGGAGGACAAATCAGAAAAAATTATCAAGGTGAGCAAATCAGAGAGTAGAGGGGTAGAAGGGCATGAGGGAAGGTCAAGAATTAGATTAAGCCAAGTATGCAAACGAGCTCCTATAGTGACTCAAAAAATTCCCATCCTGGTTCAAACCACATTGATCATTTTTTTCTGATTTGTCCTCCTTGATTACTGTTCTTGGTTCTCCGTGCCTTAAATATTGAGTCTGTTCTGGTATGGCTATGGTCTGAAGAAGTGGGTCTGTCCCATGAAAGCTCATCTAAATTATTTTATTAGTCTTTTAAGTGCTACTTGACTGCTTTTTTGTTTTGACAGTATATAGACTAGCACGGCTCCCTCTCTGTTACTTTTCAGTAATGGTGTTCATGATGTCACCGTATATTAGCTCTCATTTCTTGCCACATAGAAAATTTTCTCCTCTCTCTTGCTCCTAAAGTATTTAAAGAACCTCTTCTTGCTGTGTTTACGTCCCTTGTTAAGTATAACTCATGTGATGCCTTTGCCTATCTGATTTTGTCCCTATATGCTTAGCTCGTCCTTTGTACTCATCTTTATTAATTTGTCCACATTTTGTGAGATTCCTCTTTGATTTTTCAGGTCATGAAAGAGTTCCTGTTGGAGCTATATGCCCCCACCCCTTACTATTCCTTCTTTGCACTGGGACAGTTTGCAATTGTGCAAATCCATCATTTACTTTCATGCAAATTACCTTTCCCTCCATCTTCCTATTCACAACCAATTCCTCCCAGTAAGCCAGAATCAAATCTAAAATGGCTGTTCCACTGCTTACTTTCTCCACCTTCTGAAACACAACAGTCCCCCCCATGTTTTCCAGTGAGTTATTGGAAATTTTGTTCTGTCATATTACTTTTCCAGAAGATGCCTTTTCCAGCTTTAATGTCACCCTTTGGCATAGCGCGCAGATGGATAGTGGCCTGAAATTTGTTACCTTCTGATGGATAGTAAATGATCAGTGTGAAATGAGTTTGGTAGTTACAGACTAGTTCCTAGAGGACAGATGTCCACAAATGCCAAAACCATCACATATAGCAATAATTTTCAGACTTGTGCCAGATCATACCGCAACTCCTCTATGCTACTACAATGCTTTGCAAAAGCCATACAGGGGAGAGAGTCAACCTCAGGACAATTCCCTCCACACAAGAGCAGCACAGACCTAGATATATGGCGCTGTAATGCCCCATTTATATAGAAAGCCAGCCAGAGTCCAGGCTGGAGTTCGAAATACAGCAGAGGTCATGGCCAGAGAATCTATACTCCAGAAGTTCTGCATCCCAGAGCAGTCCATTGGCAGCAGTGGGGAAGCTGTCAACAACAACAGCAGTTGAGTAAATTCAACTATGCTGTTTTCCCAGAGATGCCAAGCATGTGCATCTTTCCCCTCACTCTGCCCTGATCTATACCTTCTGCACCGTACATCGCAAGAGACAACATAGAATCTGGTCACTGGTTGACTGTCCCAGCAGACAGGTCAAGGATGCAATGGACCTGGAGACAACTTCCTTCTCACCCTTCCGGGTGATCATCCAGATTCATTTCAGGAAGGTCTGCACTTCTGCTGCCTGCTTGGTATCCATTCTGTGAATGGAACAGTTCAGTCTCCAGGGCTAGATTTAACTGTGCTATCACCCAGCACTACTGCAAGATTAGCTCTGGCAGGGCTACAGACAGCCCAAATTCAGCAGAGCCATGTCAGTGCTTGAGAACTTAGTGGAAGTGACTGGCTTCCCAGCAAACAGACTGGTTTACTGATTTGGTTTGCCTTCACTGCCCAAGCTGAGTGACCTGCATACAAAGGGAAAAGTTATTTTTTTTCCTGAGGGAGTTAATGCCGTATGCTCCCTTACTGTTGATTAAGGGGCTGTACAAGGGAATTAAGAGGGTGAAAGAGTTCCATGAGAAGCCAGGAGCCAATCAGAACTCTATCTGATACCTCCCCAACATCTGAGGGCATGTTTTCACTACCTGGAAGATTGACCTGTCAAGGTTGATCTTCTGAAGTTCGATTTCACATGCCTAGTAGGGAACATGCAAAATCAAACTATCAGGAGTTGACAGTCGACCCCTATTTGCAAGGAGCATGGGAGGCTGACGAGAGAGTTTCCCATCAGCCATCTTCTGCGATGACAGACAGATAAGTCGATTGTAGATAGGTCAATTATAGCTACACAAGGGCTAGAGTAGACCTCACCTGAGAGAGTCTTCCTGGGGCAGAACTATGCCTCATAGCAATGCCATGGGAACTACAGATTTTGTGAGCACTGAAAGCAAAGCATGCTGAGTGTGTCCCACAAGCACTCCACCATCCCCAGTCAGTCCCAAAAATTTCAAGGAGCACAGGGAAAGAAAGGCAGCAACTGCCACACAATCTCTCTTGGGAAGTACAGCATGCTCCATTCTCTGCAGTCTACCAGCTCTGCAGGTTGGTATGAGATGAGGAGAGGGGAGGAGTGAGTTCTGACCTGAATGACCATTAGCACTACACACACATATCCACAATGGGAGGTTATTTTTGTGTGCACTTCCCTTGGCCTCAGCTGTGAAACTGAATTGGTTTTAGTCAGGTTTCTGATTCTGATATACTAGCATCATGCAACAGTGTTTGGATTTGGGATGCTCCAGACCAGATTTGAGCAAAGTTGGGGGTGGGTTCACTGGGGAGGGACATGAGATTTCGTAAGTAGGTGCACAATACTATCAGCTGCTGGGTCTCAGGCTCATCCATCTCATAAAAATGTTGAAATATGGTATTGCTTTATGTGTGTGCATTCACATTATATACTGATTAATATTTTTTTATTCTACATACTTATTTTCTTACATGTGACAAAAGGAGTTTTTTTTATATGAACATAACTGAAATTTCTATCGGCTTGGATTACATGAGACAGGTTGGGAGGCCCTGCTAATTGCAGAAACAAAAAGTGGGGCCAGACAAAAAAAGTTTGTTCACCCCCATCCAGACAATCATGTAAATATACAGATCACTTACCTAGTTATTTAAAAAATCATCAATAGGGAATAAATAAAGCTTACAAAAATCGCAAATTAATGGTGACTATCCATTTAAAGTTAATGAAAGCTGAATTGATAAAACCCCAAATGCGAAGCCTTGTGTTTAAATGCTTAGGCATGGCAATTCATGTCTGTGTTGGAAGAGTCTATATTAATTTGTAGTAACTTAACTCAAGTGGAGTTAGGAATAACAAAGAATCAATCGGTATTTTGCATGCAAGCTTTCAGGGTTAGAGCTGAACAAATAATGCCAAATAAATTTATATTTGTGAAGAATTGCTGAAATGTTCAAAGAATTTGCTGTTGTCCTGGTCCCAGTGCTCAAATATTCTCATTTCTGTGAATACTAAAGTGATCCATTTACCTTTGCAAAAATATTTGCTGAAAGCCAATTTCAAAATTGTACACAGAAATATACACAGGATCCGGCCAG
The DNA here is from genome assembly GCF_033958435.1 of Carettochelys insculpta. Lineage (NCBI taxonomy): Eukaryota > Metazoa > Chordata > Testudines > Carettochelyidae > Carettochelys > Carettochelys insculpta. The sequence continues at coordinate 25,151,129 of NC_134140.1, read as the reverse complement.
AAACCAGAAATACAGTCATGTGACTTATCTAACCAATCACAAATGAGCAACACAATTCAGCTTTGAAGCATGCATGGATTAACACATATTGAATTTGGAAAGATATTAATCAAATTGTGAAGAGTGAATGGCTTTGAGGAAGCTACCACCTGTTTCTTCCTGAATCAGAAAAAGGTTATATTAATTAAATAAAATATTCATTCTAAATTACGTACTTTGTTCCATTCAGCAGTGGCTGATTCTTCTGTTGCCCCTTTTCCAAAATAAAAATAAGGATTCCCACTCTATCCTGTATTACTCTGCTAGATCCTGAACTTGAAAAGATTAAGCACAGGATTATTCACTTCTAAATTTATGCAAATACTTGACTCCCCAGTTTAGAAACCATTTAAGCACGTGCTTATGTTTCGTCAGCCATAAAAATAGGGATTATACTTGCCTCCTTTGTAAAGTGCTTTGAAATCTCCTGATGAAAATTGCTACATAAGAAGTAGCTGTTTCTATCTCAACCGCTAGTCAGAAAAGCATTTAATTATCTGTTTAATTTTAATCCATGCTGAATTTAAAGTGATTTTTTTCCCCCAAAAGCAGGGCCTCCATATTGTTCTGCCTCTCCAGGGAAGATACAGCTGATACTCTTCCGATGAAAGAAGTTTTCAGTATAATACATGAGGAAAGATCATGCACACAAAAGGTTGGTGACTTTCCATGTGATTAAGTATGCAGGGGACTCAGGGGTAAAATCAAGACATGGTGCTACAATGAAATATGAGCCCTGTGGGACCAGCCTCAGATGCTAGCAGCAATGAAACTGTGGAGAGGAATGCAAGGCCCCATGGTAGAATTTGCCTTGCTGATCACAGCTATTTTTCAGGCTCTCTATTGTCGGCTGCAACTGCAGTATTTTTGAATTAGTGGCCTGAAAGGTAATGATTTATTTTGACGTGTGCTGGCGGTTGTACCTCCTCACCATGGTGATTTACTGCTGTGCCTGCTGACCTGGACAGACCACCATCTCATGGGCTCTTTTCAGCTCATTCCATTTCCTTTTTAAACATGAATATTGTTCTACTGAAAAGAGAGAACATCTCATTTATCTGGGGGTGGGGAGAGTGTTAGCAACATCTGAAAACACCTCATCTGCTGCTGCTAATGGATCACCAAAGCTTCCATGCATCAAAATATTTTACATTTTTCCTTAGGAACAGGCCAGGGTTGACAGTACAAACAACAAATGCAATTGGCCAGAACTCTTATTAACAGACAGACATTAAAAGGGCAAAAGTAGAGCCCAGAAGGAGCAATCAAGATGACAAAATTATTTTGTTTATTAAACTCTGTGTAATACAGTAATCTGCAACTAAAGCCTACAGGGGCCCCTATTCTGCCAAACACCTAACCGTATGCAGCACAGTTTATCTGAAAGTTCCATGTATAGTTTGTAAAAGGTTAAATAAATCATAAATAGCTTTTACAGGTGTGTTGCAGACATGAGCAGCCTGAGGCACAGAAGATTCTAAGTGGAGCTTGGTACATACAGAGAGGTAATTTCAGTTTGTGGATAATGCTGGTACATATTTTGGAATTTGGTTTAATTCTCCTTCAGAAAGAAAACTAAAGCGCTGACGTTCTCCGTGGAAGGAAACGGAGCCCTGACTCCTGGGCAATCTACCAGGGAGATGCCCCAGCACCATAGACCCTGGAAGCCCTGCATTCCCTGACTTGGGGGCACTCTGTATTCTCCCTGAAAGCCCAGACAGCAAGAACCCAGCTGCTGACCAAGGGAGCAGGCAAGGTGGCGGGAACAAAGGCAGGACTGATGGAATCCTGCCTGGTTTCCACTGGAATGTTGTCAAAATCAAACTGTCTCTATAAACAAACTCACCAATCTGATGACAAAATATTGAGCTGGGGTTTTTCCAGCCAGCTGCAGTCATAAGAAAGTCTATAGAAAGTGTTACAGATTGTCACAATGTCACATGGGTCAATGGGCTGCTTATAACCATGGATTATGACAACCTATAATAACATCTATGAATATATGTTAACCCTTTATAAGCTATTTATGAATGGACTCTGAATATAAAGTGTTGACCAATGTGTGAAATTGCCACTCCTATTCAGAAACGTACTTAAATACATGCTTAAAGTTAAACAGTTTACTGAAGCAAGGCCAGAGGAACCATTCAACCATGTGTATCCCTCTGATCATGTTGACCACTTTGTTTTTATGTCACACCCTGTTCCCTCTCTGTTCCCTTCCCTTCCTCCTTGAAACCTGCTCTCCCTGCTTTCATCTGCCTTATCCTTTCTATTGTATTCTCTTCAGGGAGTGTGTCTTGTTGTATACCACCTTCATATACCAGGCCCTCAGTTCTGACTGGGGTTGGCAGGTGCTACCACAATAGAAATTATAAATAATGCATTGGATTCCAGGCTCAGGAGGAGACAACCATTAAGAGGGACTGCCACCGTTTAGAAAATATTTAAATAGTAGGTAATCTGACACCTGGCTCATGAGTCACAGGTAGCTCTCGAGGCCAGGGTATATCATAGCCTTGCTCAGACTTAGTTTCAGGCAAACTGAGTTAAATGTTGCTCAACATGCATAAGGCAGTCTGGAGAACATCAGTGTGAGACTGTGTGGGAGCAGCTACCTCACACATACTGGGCTGGCAAAAGCAAGGTGCAGGCATCCTCCCTTCCTACCAAGCTGGCAGGAATGAGGGAGAAGACCTGCCAGCCTCTGGAAGATGGATGGAGCAAGATGAAGAGGAGATTCTAAGATTAATGATTTTTTTCATTTGATGAAGTGGGTTTTACCCACAAAAGCTCACGATCCAATAAATCTGTTAGCCTCTGAGATGACACGGGTCTGCTTGTTATTTATGACTAACAGAGACATCCACAAGGAAAACAAAGCAAAATGCTGATTTGAGACTGTACCATTATTAACCTATCTAGAACTAAATCCTCTCTCAGTTACACCAGTGATGTGGAATAGCTCAAGTGGAATCAGTGCAATTACTCTGAATTTACGTTGGTGAAATCCAAGAGAAGAATTTGGTCCTAAATATTTCTTCACATATCACTGCAGTATCACAGATGATACAATCACGTCACATGGTGTAAACCTAACAACAGTGCAGCATGCAACACTCCTCCGGTGGCTCGCTGCACCTCCATATTATGAATGCATGACTCTCCAACTCTTCACAGCTAAGCTCCCTGCTGTATATCACACAGCACTTACATTTAACAGGCAGCCATCTACTTATATATGCTTTGCAGTGTTTTGCTGGTGCCTTTTGCTACTCACAGCCTAGCTTCTCCTGCTTTAATCTGCCAGTAAAGCCACAGAGCTTAGTCTGTGACGTTATAGCAATTATCATGGCAACAGAATGAGATGTCACAAAGTCAGCATCATTCGCTGCAGGATCATGTGGGAGGGGGGCTGTCTGATCAGAGAAAGCAGGCTGTCACCCAGATACTACAACTGTCTGCACACCATCAGAAAGAACAAATATAGGGAGGCTGGGGAGTGATCCTTCTATTTTATTTTATTTTATTTTTTTACAGAGGTCCTTTTTTACAAGCTTACGTATACATTGGTCTTTTTAAGTACAGAAATGACAAAATACCCACAAATGACAAAACATGTGGCAGAGATGAGAGATAGGTCTGAACCTACCCCAATGGTCAAAATCTAAATCCAGCTCCAGTACTGAATTTTGCAAATACATCTTCCCCCCTGTTTTTTAAATGGGATAATCCAAAAATCTCCAAGCTTTGGGTTCTTGAAAAAATCCCATGCAAATGTACACAGGGAAGTCAAAAGCCATCTGTCTTCACAGCTACCCCTTATGCTCTGAGCTGGAAATGATTGTCTTTTAAAAATACAGACATCCAAATATTTTACCCTGATGTTTTAGTCTGCTACTGTAGTTACTGAGGAATTAAGATACCACCTCCCCCTCAACATGAAATGTAAAAATGGGTTATCATGGCTAATTAATGCATGTGTCAAGTGAAAATAATGCAGCAGTACATCAGAGTGAATTGACACACATTGTCTACTGTATTCATTCCAATAATACCACAATGGCACATAGTTTTTCTTTATGTAAAACCATACCCAAATCTCTACAAAATGAAGAGTTAAGACATGGGAAACCAGGGTCCCTGGGCCATTTTATATGTAGAAGTCAGCAAGATAATAAAATGTATGCTTCATTGTTTGCAGAGAAAGTACCTCTACTATTGTATTTGTACCTTGGTTCCATGCATGGAGCTCCCATGGAAATGTTATCTGCAGTGTCAAATAAAGCAATCACTCCTTGTTAATTAACTATAATTGCTTTAACTAGATGAGAACAATAACAACATAACAAAACCAAATCAAGCTGGCACAGTGAACAGGTCCAGAACCACTTCATTTTTGGCTTCAGTCTCTAGCTCCTGCTCCAGCTTCAGCCAGTGCCAGCTGATCATGTCTTTTGAAATCTCCCAGCCCGTAATACTCCAGGCCTCATAGGTGGCCACTCCCAGGGCCACATTCATCTCTTGTGTAATTCTATTCACTTTTAGCAGAGATACACAGAAGATGAACCTGACTCCCAGACACCACAATTCTGAAAGTTCTACAGCTGACAATGGAAGGTTTTACTTCCAAATCTCCAGTATCATATAGCCCTCAGTAGCACTAAATATCCTACCCTGAACAGTAATCAAAATCTGTCTTTTCTGTGTTCCAGATCCACTTGTATTTTCAATTCACAGACAATGAATGTGCGTGATTGGTGAGAGGTGAGGCTGAGTGCAATGTATTTGAGAGGTATTAGGCTTCTAACATGTGCCTCTTTGGGCCTTTAGCATGTTCAAGATGGAATACTCTACTGCTGAGCCTTTAAAATATCTCTGGCTCCTCTGTCTTAGAGAGAAGATGCATGGGCTGATGTTTGCGTTTTCCTTGACTGACAGGATGTCAACAATAAAAACTGCTTGGATTAGTATTTGCTAGTGTACATTTTCAAAGGCGAACTCCCATTGAAAATGCCACACCTCCTTGTGCCTTCAAAAAAAACTTCCCCTGTAAGGTTATTTCCCTAATACACAGAGCTATTTTTCTGCTAGAATGCCATGGAATGGATGCCCTCCCCATGGAGTGGCATTCTGGCACCTTTTCTGTGGCACCTCCATTTTGAAAGGCAGCTGGGCTATGCTTCCCATTCACCACCATATGCAGCGGCAAAAGTGGCAATGGGTGGAGGTGGGGAATGAGGCTCAGCAGAGCCGCACATGCGGAGTGCTTCCTCCCCCAGCTCAGTGCATGCGCAGCTCCAACTGGGAGCTGCATGGTTCTCCAGTCCCAGCGAGGCTCCACCTGGGAACCACACCGCTCCTGCTGCCCTGGCGCCTATGGTCCACCATGGTCCCAGAGGCCAAGCCCAGTGTGGTGCTCTCACGGCTCTGGCAGCCTGGCACGGCTTGAGTTGGAGAGACCCCTGCAGTGGCATGTACGTAACTTGCCAGCATTCACTGGGGAAGAGGACTGGGCGTACCTAGCTGTTGGGAAGGTGAGGGCATCCGGCTGGGGGCGGGGCTGGGGGCACCTGGCTGTGGAGGCGGGGGGGTGCCCGGCTGTGGGGAAGGGGTAGGACATTCATTTAGAGCAGGGACTGGGGGTTGGAGGAGTGGGGAGGGTTAATACTGTGGGCAGTTTGGGGCTGCGGTGGGGGTAGGGGGTTAAAGCTTGGTGGCAAGTTGGGGCTGCGGGGGACTGAGGGGGCAGTTTGGCGCTAGAGTTCCAGGAAAAAAAGCACTGCTAATACACGATATACAGAAGAACTTTTTGTTCTTGTTGTTGTTGCTGTTGTTTGTGAAAATGGTCAGTTTTTACTATGGTTGTGCTATGTTGTGATTAAGCAATTCTGGCTTTAGCAAAGCTCTTATGAAGATTTCAAAATAGTACCAGCAAATGAAGAAAGTGTGTGTCCTTCTGGAAAGGATCAAAGAAAGGCTAGAAATGAGACTCAAAGGATTACTTTTTTCTAAACTTTAAAATATCTCATTTTTAAAACAGCATTCTTCTTTCTTTGGAATCTTCATTGTAATATTAATCTTCACAGCAAGTCATACTTTATTTAGTGTGAACGCTCAATTTAGCTAAGGACATGGCTTGTAATTCATTTATCTCCTTGAGGTATTATTTCTGCTACCCTAATGGCCTTACCTGCCCACAAGCTTTTAAGCCTATTCTTTTAACAAATTTATTCTTATATACAGTAATTCACTTAAGAGGGATTTCATCGAATGTAGCAATGCCGAAATCTTATGCAAAGCCAAGTTGTTCATTCATGTTTATTAATTTAAACAATGTGATGTTCTTTTTGCTTCCCCTTTGGGGATGTGGCTTTTTATTCATCTAGAAAATCTATTTCTTTCGCACAGTCTCAAAAGGTTACATTGTAAGTAACAAACCCTGTAAATTTCTTTACAAGAAATGCCATCTTTTCATTGCTTTAACAATACCAATGCTGTAGGCACCTTACACTTCTTATTCTGGCAAAATAATACACATCAGCATCAGTGGAAGTGTCACCTGAGCATGGACTGAGGATGCAGCACCATGTTCCACAGGGTATCATTATCTTTGCCTTCTGGGGTATAAATTTTCATTATGGCAATTAGAATTGAACCTCAAATCTCAACTGGCTAGTCCCAGAAACACCTCATCCCAGAGGAAAATAGTAACAACAATCCAGTACAGCTAGTTCATGGTGTAAACCATGAAATCAAAGATCATATTTACCACTGCTCTTTTTGGAACCATGCATGAAGACAAAAGATTAAATTTGGCCCTGGAATGGAGTTGCACCACGTCTGGATTTGACTCATGCTATGACGGGTGCCCAATGGCCTTTCTGGAAAATAAGTTATTACAGAGAAAGAAAAAGCATTTAATTAGATACCCTGGTGTGTCCCATCAAGTGCTCTGGAGAGCCAATGATTTTGAATAGGATTTCATGCAGCAACTAGATCATGGGGCAGCAACTTATAATGCTCACTTTTGGGCCACTCCACACTGAACTAACCAACCCCCTTCAAAGTTCCTACCTCAAACCCAAGTACAGTCAATAAATTAAAATAGTCAAAGCTAGCGATCATGAATCCATGAATATGCGAAGCCAGCTGATCTGACAACCAGGATGGAGGCTAAAGCTCTTAACTAGCCACAGGTGGAAGAAATCACTTCCAGGAACTGTAATTAAACAAACATAAGAACATAAGAATGGCCATACTGGGTCAGACCAAAGGTCCATCAAGCCCAGCATCCCATCTGCCGACGGTGGCCAATTAACTGGGTATCCAATAGCAGAAAGAGTTCCAGAAAGCCCCCTTTGTTTCTAACAATTCCAACTTCCACAGGTAATATGCTTTTCATGAATGGTGATGTTATGGTGCTTGTCGATGCTTCTAAACCCTTTTCCCCCTTCCCAGCAGCATAATCTCCAGCTCCCCTAGTCTTTAGCTTCACCAGTTCATCTTCATTTAAGCACTAATCTTAGTTAGACATCTGCACTTCACATACAGCAATCTCCAGTAGAAAACTTAGTGTAGAAAAAGCTCACATGCTTTTGCCACCATGTCATCTAACCTCGCACCAGCCCTGGAACAATGTTGTGGGCAGTTATGGAACTATTAAAATAGATGGGGCTTTTGGTACTGGAAGTGAATTAAATGTATTATTGTGTCAAAACAAAAAGCAGTCAAGTAGCACTTCAAAGACTAGCAAAATAGTTTATTAGGGCTACGTCCACACGTGAACCCTACATCAAAGTAGCCTATTTCGATGTGGCGACATCAAAATAGGCTATTTCGATGAATAACGTCTACACGTCCTCCAGGGCTGGCAACGTCAATGTTCAACATCGACGTTGCACAGCACCACATCGAAATAGGCCCTGCGAGGGAATGTCTACACGCCAAAGTAGCACACATCGAAATAAGGGTGCCAGGCACAGCTGCAGACAGGGTCACAGGGCGGACTCAACAGCAAGTCGCTCCCTTAAAGGGCCCCTCCCAGACACACTTGCACTAAACAGTGCAAGATACACAGAGCCGACAACTAGTTGCAGACCCTGTGCATGCAGCATGGATTCCCAGCTGCAGCAGCAGCAGCCAGAAGCCCTGGCCTACAGGCTGCTGCACACGGTGACCACAGAGCCCCGCAAGGGCTGGAGAGAGAGCGTCTCTCAACCCCCCAGCTGATGGCCGCCATGGAGGACCCCACTATTTTGATGTTGCGGGACGCAGATCGTCTACACGTTCCCTTCTTCGTTGTTGAACGTCGAAGTAGGGCGCTATTCCCATCCCCTCATGAGGTTAGCGACTTCGACGTCTCACCGCCTAACGTCGATTTCAACTTCGAAATAGTGCCCAACACGTGTAGCCGTGACGGGCGCTATTTCGAAGTTGGTGCCGCTACTTCGAAATAGTGTGCACGTGTAGACACGGCTTAGGTGAGCTTTCATGGGGCAGACCCACTTCTTCAGACCACAGCCAGACCAGAACAGACCAAGTATTGAGTACTTGGCTCAATCTAATTCTTGACCTTCCCCCCCTACCCCTCCACTCTCTGATTTGCTCACCTTGATTATCTTTTTCTGATTTGTCCTCCTTGCTTACTGTTTTTGGTTCTCTATGCCTTAAATATTGAGTCTGTTCTGGTCTGGCTATGGTCTGAAGAAGTGGGTCTGTCCCACGAAAGCTCACCTAATAAACTATTTTGCTAGTCTTTAAAGTGCTACTTGACTGCTTTTTGTTTTGTTAGTGTATACACTAGCACGGCTTCCTCTCTGGTATTATTGTGTGTTTGCGTATTGCTGGTATCTCAGGCTATGGCATCTCACAGTTCTAAAGGTACTAAATACAAACAGGAAGATGATACTGGGGGAAGGAGAAGAATTATTTAAATTAAGCATCAGTATGGGCACAAACATGAATGGATATAAATTGGCCATCGAGTTTGGACTTGAAATTACATAAAGGTTTCTAACTATGAAAAGAATCAAGCTCTGGAACAGCCTTTCAAGGGGAATGGTGGGAACAAAAATTTAACTGGTTTCAAGACTAAGGCAGATATACTTATAGAGGAGATGGTCTGATGAGACAGCTCATAATAGTCAGTAATTGATCTGAAACTGCTAGCAGAAAATTTCTTGAGTCCTTGGCAATGGGACACTAGATGTGAAGAGCTCTGAATTAGTACAGACAATTATTTTGCAGGTATCTGGCTGGGGGGGTCTTGCCCATATGTTTTGGGTCTAACTCCCTGCCATATTTGAGGTCAGGAAGGAATATTCCCCTGGGTCAAAGTGACAGACACCTGGGTGCAGGGGTCACCTTCCACCACAGACTGGGTCAACTGAACATTTAAACTAGTGTAGTTGGTAGATCCTCTGCAACTTGGAGCCTATAAATCATGATTGGAGGACATCAGTAACTCAGCCAGAGTGTTACAGGTCTATTATAGGAGTGGATGGGTGAGGTTTTGTGGCCTGCAATGTGTAGATCAGATTAGGTGATCCTGATGGTCCCCACTGATCTTAAAATCTCTGAGTCTAAGATAGAGCCTTATGGAAATCTGCAGTTTACCCATCTTGATCCTCCTCTTGAGAGGACTGTGTCACCACAAAGAAAATACCAGCCATGCCACTGTGATGTTTCCTGGATTATTGTAATCTGTTTCTCTCGAGCTTCTTTGTGTCTTAGCTTTGCCCACTTCAGTCAGTTCTACAACTAAAATTAAAGTGTTTGTCAACTGCTCTGAATATCTTCCTCTGTTGGCTTTCCATCTCACGTTGCATGAAATTTAAACTTCCCCTAGTGTAGCTCATCTCTTGTCTCCTTGTATGCCCTCCTACTACATTCTCCTACATTACATTCTACCAGTTTCCCCTGCATCTCACAGCCATTTTTTCCCTTTTCCTTTTTCCCTTTTCCTTTTCCCACTGATGATTCCAGGCCACTATTTGGTCCTTTCTTCTAGAAGAGACCCTCATCTCAAACAGACTAAAAAACCTCCCCTGCACCCCCCCTGCTTACAGGTCCTGCCCCAATCCTTATGTCTCATGGCTAGGTGTCCACCATTCCCTGCACACCACCCATCTCTTGTTAACTGAGATCAGATGGCAACATGAAATAATTTAAAATGTAAATAAATCTTTTACTTTAATGACTTCTGTATCAGGCACTTTGCTGGTGTGTTACATCTCTTTCACCTGTATTTTGTATATTTAAATTGGCAGTTGATCTGGACTGGGACCTGGTCTTCTGACATGCCTGCAAATGCCAAGCACTGAGGAGGTGCACACTGTGATATGTAGAAGCATCAAGTCAAAAGTGATAGGCAGGAGCATTCATGAAGAAGAAATCAATCCTATTTTAATGAGGGTACAGCCACACCAACACATGATTCCTGCCTAGTACCCAAGAAAAGTCTCAGAGGGGAATGTGCAGCTGTCCTGTATTCATGCTGAATGCCCTACCAAATTCTCAGCCATAAGAAATATCTCAGATTGTGAAATCTGGTCTTCTCCTACTAAATCTGTTCTTTGTGTGCTTTTGCGCTGTATAGATCTCACAGGGGACACCAGCATTTCTCAAGTTCGGGGCTCTCACTCATAGGGGAGTTACAGGGGTTGCAAGAATCTTTTAGTGGGTGAGGTCACCTTATTACCACCCTTACTTCTGCGCTGCCTTCAGATCTGGGTGCATGGAGATCAGCAACTGTGAGCTGGGAGGCCAGCTCAGAACATGGACCTCCACCAGCAGAAGAGCAGAAGTAAGGGTGGCAATACCATACCATGCTCCCCGTACTTCTGCATTGCTACTTTCAGAACTGGGAAGCCGGAGAGCAGCAGCTGCTTACTGTGGTCCCAGCACTGCAGGCAGTAGTGCAGAAATAAGGGTGGCAATATCATACCAAGCCATTCTTATTTTTGCACTAATCTGGTGGTAGCTTTGCCTTCAGAGCTGGACTCCCAGCCAGCAGCCACTGCTCTTCAGCTGCCCAGCTCTGCAGACAGCACTGCTGCCACCAGCAGCAGCACAGAAGTAAGGGTAGCATCACCACAACTCTTACTACAACAGCCTTGTAACCTCCCCTGACCCCACACACAACCCCTTTTGGGTCAGGACCCCTCCAATTACTGTAAAACCTCAGATTTAAATAGATAATAAAATTTATGATTGTTAAAATCCGATGACTGTGAAACTGACCAAAATGGACTATGAATTTGATAATGCCCTAATCTTGGTTTAGCAGATTTCTACTTGGCTCCTGCCCCATTGCCTGCCTATCCTCTGCTCTGCACTCAAGAGCAACACAGCGAGAACCAGCCAAGAACTTGGGGTTTACTTCCACTCAGTGCAGGAGACTACATGAAGTGTCTAAGCTTATTTGAACCAACCCTCTTCCTCTGCTTATACCTACAGGGAAACACAACCAGCATAAACTCCCAGCTGTGTGCTTAGTGTCATTATTTACTATTTTATATACCCCAAAGTCTACTAGATGTTTCAAAGAGGACAGAAAGACAGAAGCCTAGCTCCACAAAAGGTATTTAGGCTCCTACATTCCATCAACATCAGTGGAAGTTAGGAAACTGAGTACAAGTCTGGATGGGGGTTGAAAGCCTGCCCAAAAGTGTTTGCAATCTGGATTCTGCCACCTGTATGCTGCATACCACTATACCACACCAGTAAGTTCACTAACATGATACAAGTGAAGGGGCTGAACAGTAGGAAAGGGAGAGTGAGAGGGGAAGGTTGAAGGTGACAAGAGGTTTACACAGTCCCTACTTTTCAGGTGGCACACAACACTGTGTTTCTATTCAGAGTTTGTTTCTTTAAATGTGTCTAAAAATAAAGATGGAACAAAAAGAGATTTGTTGTAGTCTAGTTCACACATTAAGTAAGAACGGACAGACTGGTCATACCGAAGGTCAGTCTAGCCAAGTATCCTCTCTTCTAACAGTGACTAGTGCCAAGTGCCCCAGAGGAAATGAACAGAACAGGAAATCATCAAGTAATCCCTCCCCTGTCGCTCACTCCCAGTTTCTGGCAGTGGCTAGTGAGACCTTCCCTGCTCAACCTGGCTCACAATCACTGATGGAACTATTCTCTGTGAACTTATCTAGTTCTCTCTTATATCCTGCCATGGTCTTTGTCTTCACAACATCAGTTGTGGCCATCACAGAAGAGGTGAATTTTGAGATGAGAGTGTTGGCTTGGAAGATTAGACTCAGCTGTTGTTCTATACAAAAAGGGAAGCATGAAAACAGATACAGAGAGGTTCATGGGAGAAATGGATGAAGTTGATATTGTAAGCAGCGCTCAGGAATCAGGGAGTGGTGTAGTCAGAGGCAAAGTCAGACAAGCAGGGAATAGCAAAATTATTTCCATTATTGGCTCATGTGGAGTGTTCTCTATGTACTGACAATTGTGCTGATTTTCTATCATGGTTTTAAATCACTGCCATGACTGATGAGGCTGAGAATGATGCCTGTTTCTTCCACAAGGATACATATATAGAGGGGCTAGAACCAGGGGTGACTGAGTCCAGCAGCACCCTCTTGCCTGCAGTTTCCACCATGTACAATGTTCACAGTCTGATTCAATGGCTTTCAGCAGCCCCACCACACAAAATTGTGCCTACACCCCTGTATGTGTAGTACATGCACTCAGAGCCTGATTTTTCAGTTCTTTCCCATGAAAGACTCCCATGGAAGTCAGGGGAAGTTTTGTTTTGTTTGAGTAATGATTGTAGATATTGCCTTTGGTGATGTACTTCAGTCATGTACTAGGAACAACAACAAACCATTTCCCAAACCTCTTTTGGAACCTTTAACAATTAAACCTGGACAACTTACACCCCCTTTCAGACATTGGTACACTATCAGCTGTGGACACCCTGCTTTGCTTGCCCATACAGACTTCTGATTTCTGTGGGCATTTGGGGCATAGGATTAATATATCAAACTGCAGTACTGAAAATCCACTGTAAAACCTTCAGTAAGCAAGATAGAGTATCAAACTATACTCCTCCAATACAGAACTCCAATTGATTCAACAAGAACAGAGGTGATGACAGATCCCAAAGATCTAGGAGGAAAAGCTGGAGAGGCTATCAAGGGGGCTTTGGGTTAATTTTTTGTCTGATAATTTTGCAATGAATTAATTCACTGTGTTTAATAAGAGCCCTGGAGGCTTAAAGCTGCACAGTACTTCTTTTCTAACTTGACCCGCTCACTAATTAGCTAAGGTGGAGTTTGTTTTATGCACTGAGCTACTGTTATTGTTTTGAAGACATAAGCACAGGCACCTCCTGTTAGGTTGTAAACTCTTCTGCAAAACAAACACTCCGCACAGCACAGAGACAAGACTATTTGTCTAACTTGTTTTTTTGTTATTTTAAAGAAGTGAAGAGCAAGTGAAAGAGATTTTTAGAAATGACAATGTAATTCATGGTCTAGGCCTGCCAACTTTGGCTATGTTCTTTTTTGCCTTTCATTTGGTCCCAACACCAGCACTGGTACTGATGGATATGACCACAAAGAGAATAAGGCACCTTCCATTTGAAATTCCCTTTCTTTGTTCTTGTTTATTTTTGTTCTAAGAGAAAGGAAATGGTGAGAGCTGATGAAGTTATAAGACACTGTGTATTTTAGAGGCAAACACCTTGTTCAGTTCTTCTCATTTCTTTCTTTATTCAAATTTGGGCAGCGTATAACTCTTGTTAACACTCATTTATGCATTATTTGTATTAAAGAACACATGCAACTCCCAAAGAAGATTGGCTCCTTGTTGTGGTAGGCAAGGTACACATACTTTGAGCTATCCCCGTCTGGAACAGTGTACAGTCTAGCAAGAGTGGAAGGAAAACAGAGGCAAAGTGGGCTGCCCAAAATGCCACAGAAGGTTTGTGACACAAAGGCCTGGCCTACACTAGGGATCAAAGTCAATCCCCGATACACAATTCTAGCCATACCATTTGCGTAGCTAGAATGGATGTACCAGGATCGACTTTCTTCCCTGGTGCAGATCAGGGATCTTCATGCTTGAGCCAATGTTCCTTACTGTGCGTGTCAGCCTGGAGTACCAGCGTCAACAGATGAGCCCAGAGAGATTGATTTTGCCGCATCTTCACACGGGCGTCAAAAGCAACCCCCAGAAGATTGATCGTGGCTCTATGACCCCTCACCTATAAGTACAGCCATGCACAGAAAGAATATAGGTTTCTGGACTCCCTGCCCAATGCCCTAGCCACGAGACTACACTCACTCAATAATTCTGACACCCCCTGCGCAGGTGTGGACTGAAAGAGTTCCAGTAAATGATGGGTTTAAAGGAGTCCCTTTAAACGTCGGATGATGGGAGGATATTCCATGTGACATTTTTTTTAATTGACATATTGAAACCTTTGTAAGCCCTGAAGAGTCTGCAAGCGTTGCAGCCCCGGCTGGCCTAACCTCTAGCAACCTTCCTGCAGCGCAGGGAGAGCGGCTGAACAAATTCACACACCTCCTTGCCGAGCCCTCCTTTACCAGTTAAGGGCTGGCATTAGGGACTGGTCAGTTTCGGGGTGCCTGAGCTCCGCCGCTCCCCAAACAAAGCTAGTTGGGGTCTCCTCCACTCCTGCCCCGCCCCCCCACCCCCCCGCAGCCTGGAGCCCTTTGGTCCCACCTGCCCCTGGTACCCACATTTCTGCAGAAAGCAAAGGCGGGAGGGGCTTTGTGTCGCTAGCGGAGCGCTAGGCTCCGTTGTGGCCTGTGGAAGGTGCGGGGCCGGAACGCCCCCAAAGCGCTGAGGGGTGCCCCGGAGGTTAACTCCCCGGCTTCTTTGTCCCCATCCCCGCTGCAGCTCCCCGGGAACCCCCACGCCGCCGCCCAGCGCCCAGTGCAGGAACCCCGCTGGCAGGGCGGCAAAGAGCCAGCGCAAGGTCCCCGGCAATGGCCACTGCCTCCCGGGGCGCAGGGCAGGCGGGGCTCGGCTCCCATCATGGCGCTCTTCAGCTTTCCTCTGCTTCCCGGCCGCCGCCGCCGCCCTGCCGGCCTCCCGCTCGGGGCTGGGCGTGGCCGGGAGGCCGGAGGGGCGTGTCCCCGGGCGCTAGGGAGCGGCCGGGGCCCTCGGAGGCCCTGTGCCTGCCGCCCGGCTCCCTCCCTCTTTTGTTCTGCTTCCCGGCCGCTCCCGCAGCAGCGCCGCCGCCTTTACCGCGCCCGCCCGACACCTTCCCCGCGCGGCTCCGGGGGCAGTGGGGCAGCCGCGGATCGCGCCGGGACACACCCGCCCCCCCCCCCATTAGGTCCATCCCGGTGATCACACACGGGTGGGGGGAGTCCCCTTCCTCCCGGCCGCCGCCGCTCGCTCCAGATGCTGAAATCCCCCCGCCGCCATAACCAGCCGCGCCCACCGCCCGCATCCCTGCTGGCCCGGCGCCGCGGTGCCCGTCCGCCCTGGGGGGCCGGGTCCCCCCAGCCCGCCCCGGGCTGCGCTCACCGTGATGTGGGGGATGCTCTTCTTGCCCTGGTAAGACATGCTGCCGCCCGCCGCCCCGGGGCAGCGCGATGCAGCGATGCCAGGCGGGGGAGGGGCAGCGCGAGGGGCGGCCTGGGCAGCCCTGGCCCCGCTTTTCGGGTGCTACCACCGGGCGCGTCTCCTCCGGGGAGGTGGCCCGAGCTGCGCGCAGAGGCGGCGGCGGCGGCGCTCTCCCGGCTGCAGAGCGGAGCAGGATTCGCTCGGCGCAACCCAGGAAGCGCTTCTGTGCCCCCCCTCCCGCCCCCGGCCCAACCCATCAATCCAGCCGGGGCCTCCAATACCGGGGCTGGGAAAGGCCGATCCCCCCCTCCCCCAGGGCTGGGACAAAGCCCCGATGCCCCGGCTGGCACGCCGCGTGGATGCCACCCCCCGAGCCCCCGGGGGAGCGCGTGGCAGCGCGGAGGGGCCAGAGCAGGTGGAATTCACGTGGCGCTCCCTGAGCGCAGCGCGGGCGAAAGCCTCGCCCTTCACCTGCCCGGCTTCCCTCCTGGCGGGCAAATCCCGGGCTGAGACCCAGAGCCCTAGTTTCAGCTCGCCCGGAAGCTGAGGTCTGGCGCCAGGCCCGCGTTCACTTGCACAGCGCCCCCTTTTAAAGGTCCCTGCGGGGTTTGTGCCGCTTTCCCAGTGCCACCTGCCTCCCTCGCTGCTGGGAGATGGGGGTGTGCGGGGAAGGGGGATGGTAGCTGCAGGGTTTCCTCCCATCTGCCCAAGCCGCTGGCTAAAGATAGCTGATGGGATAGTCTCTTTCTCTGTCACACACTCACACACACACACTAACACACACTCTCAGACGCGCACACACAAACATGCTGTCTCACACACACACACACAAACACGTGCTCTCTCACACGCACACACAAACACGTGCTCACACAGACACATAAACTCTCTCACACACAGACACACATAAACACTTGCTCTCACACACACAGACACAAACGCTCACACACAGACACACAAACACGTGCTCTTTCACACGCACAGACACACACAAACACACTCTATATCTCTCTCACACAGACACACACACACACTGTCTCTCTCAATTTTCAGGAGAGGCCAAACCATTGCTAATTTGCAATCACATACAGTACTGACTTTCAGGGGGAGACTGCCTGAGTCCCCAGCAAGAATGAGCAACTTTGGTTGCAGGAGGGAAGAACACAAAGCCGGTGCAAGGCGGCACCCAAAGCAGAGAGCAGTCTTATGTTGACAAAGTTGAGGTCATTAATAGGAAATAGAGAAGGTGAAGGCTGCAGTACAGCTGGCTACACCTGATGGTGGCCTTCTGCAGTCAACCAGAGCCTAGTCCAATTTCTCAAAAGTCACCCATACTTCATCTGGCCCAAAACTGTACCCAGTGACCATTTACCATCCTAATGCTGTCTCCCATGAGTACAAACCAGGAAGATATAGCCAATCCAGGCTCAAGACAAACAAAAGATTTTTGCCCCTCTGGTGAAAGAGAGACACAAGTGCATATTGGCAAATATTCTGGCTGGGTGTGGTAGCAAGCCAAGTGTGGTGAAACGTGGAAGTGATTTGTTTTTGTCTGGGGGAGGGAGGGAGCATAGGGCCAACCTGATCAGAGATCCACCTCCGAAGTGAGAAAGTAACTGCACAGGCCTGTTTATTTTAGAAGGGGAAATATTATAATCTCTCAGGAAAACCAGTTCCCCAGGTGCTGTGATATAGGGTGTTTTATTCATGACCTTTGCCACTGGCTTCTATGCTACCGATGTGGGCCTGCCCAGACTGCAAGAAACTACTCGTGGGAGAACCCACCTGCTTTGCTTATTCCCTATTTTATCTCGGTATCCTCTTTGTCCTACTCCAATAAGGGGAGGTGGGGGGTTGAAGATCGCTTGCCCCTGGGAAATAGAGGGCAACCAATTCAGGAGTCAGGCCATTATCCCGTGCTAACCTCAGCAGTGCAGATGTTAGACAATAATCGTGGTTTAAGGAAAATGCCTGAGTTTTGGGCCCCCCTTCTGTGTGGTTACAGCTATAAAGAATCTGCTGCGGATGCAGTGAAACCACAGGGGGATTCAGATAGTGTGAGATCAGCAGAGAAGGGCAAACCTCACAGTAAAGCCAGGACTGGGAAGAGGTGGCTTTGGTGCAGGTGGAGGTGGACAGGTGTGGTTTGACTTATCAGGACTTTTCCCGGGACAGGAAAAGTGGAAGTGATGGCTCCGTTTTGGACGGCTAGGCCCTTGGGCTCAGGATTTCAGTTCCAGCCTGAGCACCCTGCCTTGTTAGGCTGGATGGGACCATCTCAGACAGCCTGGTGGGATCTGGCGGGGTGTTTGGTGGTTCAGGTCCCTCCCAGAGAGGTCTCGGAACCCCAGGGGTGGCTGTGTCCCCAGGCAGGAGGGGCAGGGGCCCTTGTGAGAGAGATTTCCCAGGGAACACCAGCCGGGCCCTTTGCTGTTGGTTCAAGCCCGGGGAGGGAGGAAAAGGACCAGGAGCGCGGCTCCTGAGCGCGGCTCCCGCCGCAGTGACAGCCTCCGGGGTAATTGTTCCGCCCACGGGCAACCCGCAGTGCCCAGCCTCAGGCGGGAGACGCGGCAGCTCTCCCCCAGGCCAGCCGGAAGGCGGGCGATCCCTGCAGTAACCCGGGACCTACCGGCAAGCCGCAGTAGCGCTCTGCGGCAGGGCTGCTGCTGGGGACCCGGCTCTCTTTGCTGTGGCCGCTGCGACACTCCTAAGGCCCGGGGCTCGCTGGAGCTGCAGCCGTGACTGGGTCTCGCATCACCCCCACCCCCGGCAGCGCTGGTCCGAGCCCCTGTCCCCTCCCCCTCTTACCTTCCCATTGTCCTGGCCCTGCAGCAGCTCTTTCCCCAGCGGGTATCGGATCTCCACGCCCGGGGTCTTGTCCTCCCGCTCCCCGGGGGAGCTGATCACGGAGCCGGAGACCTCGCTGACATCGCTGGCGGTCTCACTGTAATTGTCCGCCCCATCCAGCATCATGTCGTGCCGGCTACCGCTGCGCGGGGTCCGGGAGCCCTTCTTCCCCACGCTGTAGGCATCGAAGTCGATGGTTTTGTTCTCGTAGGCCCCCTCCACCGAGGCGAACATGCCGCCGTATTTCTGCCGGGGGGTCTGGGCCGTGGTGCCCGGCCTGGCCAGATACACCGGCAGGTCATCCTCCTTGTTCCAGTTCCGCTTTCGCTCGGCCATGCTCGCTCGGCGGCTCTCCGCCTCCCTCCAGCGCCTCTGCACCTGCCGCTACCGGGGCGCGCTCCTGGGGACCATACGCAGTGGCCCAGCGGGGCTGGCTGGTGGGATCCGTCCCGTGGGGAGAGCCCCCCCCACCCGCGGAGGGAGATCTCGCGGGGGGCTCAGCCAGCCGGGCTAGCGCGCAGCACGTGAGCTAAAGTACAAAGAGAGCGGGGTGGGGGCGGCTGGCAGCGCTAGGCGGGTGGAAAGCCAGTGGCGAAGCTTCAAGGACCTCCCGGCACTCGCCCGCCTGTGTAAAGAGCGAGCCAGGGGAGGGGACCCCCCCCGTGCACACACCCCACACTGCGCAAAGCGCCCCCCTCCTGCGGCCCCACTGCGGATCACCTGCCTGCGTCCCCCCCCCTCCCCCGCACTGCCCGCGGTCTGCGGGGGAAGAGCCCGCGGTGCTGTCGCACCCGGAGAGACCAGGGCTTCCCAGCGAGGGGCGGCGGGGTGCAGGGGCACGGCTGTTCCCTAGCTGCCCGCTTCTGTCAAAGGGCTCCGGTGCCAGATCGCCCCAGGCGGCTTCGCGCTCTGCAGCAACTTCGGGTGGGCGGCCGCTCCCGCCCGCGCTGCAGAAGTTGGTCAATTGCTGCGGCGCCGGCGCCGAAGGCTAGCCTGGCTCCTGGCAGGACCGCTCCGGGCTCCCCAGCAGGGAGGGGCCTTTCCCCCGTTGCTCCCCGGGGCCTGCAGCAGCAGCTGCAGCGGGGGGAGCCAGATCCGCGTGAGCAACCTGTCTAGCCAGCCAGCGAGGCCGGGCTGGAGGCGGTGGGGAGGGAAGAGCCGTCGCTGCCAGCCTCTGACACGGAAGTAATAGCGCCGCGCTGGGGCGAACCGCGCCGCAAACCCGCCCCGCCAGCCGCGCTCTGCAGGGGGCGGCCGCGCCGCTGGACTAGGCGCGAGCGCCTGCGAAGCTGCCCCGGGGCGGCAGCTGACAATAGCTGGGCGCGCGAGCGGCGCAACAATGCAATGCCGGGCCCTGCGAGAGCGCCTGCCTGGGAGCTGTCCCTTCAGCACCTCAGTGAGCAGCCCGGCTGCTACACCGGCCCCAGGCCGTGCAAGGAGAGCCGCACAGCCCCCCGTGCACAACTGCGCTTGTGCGAGTGGGAAAGAGCTAGGCGAGAATCGCACTGCAGCAAACCGGCGTCCCCTCACCAGTATCTGTTCGTAAACCAGACAGGGGCGAATGGAAAAAATGCACAGAAAACACAGGACTGTGCTCACAAGCAGGGAGAGCCGTATGCATATTCCCCATTCTTTTAAAACACATCCACACTAGTTTTAATGGAATTGCATCTTCTTATAACCAGGCTGAATTGGGTCCATTCTGTTTAAATAAAGATTCATGATTTGTCCAGGTAACGATTTTAACTTCGACTGTAGCAGTGAATGAGTGAATTATGACCCTGCTTTCCAAAACAAATTAGGGGACTTTTTTTTCCCTAAACCAGGCCAAATTGTTGGACTCTCACTGTTGTATGCAAGATGGTTCCAAAGGCTAGCGTTTACACCTTACATAGATTTCAATCCCAGTTGTGGTTTAAGGCAAGTAACTGAAAGCAATGCTATTTTCCTGACAGTCAAAGCTGTTTTCATAAACATTGTTAATGCCCTTTGTACTGCTGCAGTTGCCTTAAGGATATTCTCTATTGCTCTGTGCTAACACACTTCCACAAAATGATGCTGAGATTAATAGGCTAAGTGAAGCTGAAACAGTTAATCGATGACAAAAGCTGTTTATTGTTGCTATGCAAGGAAACAGTAGATGTTTGCTATTGTAAAACAAACCATAACAGACTTATCGTATAATTGTGTAAGGCCCATAGAGTCATTTCTGGTGGGCCACAAACTGAAAACAATTGATGATCAAATACTCTATAGGCCATAAGGGAATGTAAGAGTAGGAGTGATAGAGTGTCCCTCCCTCACGATTAGAGTCAATGGTCCCCTAGGAATCTGGGAAGGAGGTTAGTTCAGGAGGATAGCCTTCTCCTATATACATTACCACAGACTGAAAATGTATATGAGGTTGTGATATAACATACCAAGTACAGACTTAACATTTCTCCCCTGCACACTGGGAACTTTTCCTCTTTTGGATGTATCAATAACACTGGGAAATTGGCTAGCTCCTTTGCATAAATGGGGCTGGGATGTTAACTGCTGATAGAGAACTGAGTGACCAACTGATTGTGACAATCACAGGGGAAAGGAGCAAAACAGACACACATAATCCTATATCTTCAGAACTGGCTTTAAGAGTTGTATCATCTATTAATGCCCCTTGACATAGACTATATTACAGGTAAGGGTTTCCCTAGATTGTGAGGAAAATTATTTCTAGGTGGTGACTTACTGAGATACTTCTCTTGAATTAAGGGCAGATATTGATTTTTGTTGAGGGTAATATACCAGTTTATTGAGAAAGGTGAAAAAATCAGTAATCCCAGAGATAATAAATTTTCATAGTTCATGAAAGATGAAGTCAATGGGTGTAATATTACACACTCTCAATGTCTTCTTCATATATATTAGGCAGGTTCTCTAGTAAGTGTAAAGATGTAATTAATTTTCATTTCTAATTAATATGCTAGTCAGGACAGGAAATTAGATCTCCAGAAAAACACTACCTTTGATGGGCCAATCGGGAAGCAGAAATTTGCATATGTTCTAACTGACAGTCTTTTGCTTAAAATCTAATGGGCTGTGTCTCTTCCCCATGTATGTCATCAGCAGTGCATGTGGTCTGAATGGTTAGAATAATTCAAGCTTTCAAAAGTGTTGATTTTTATGGGGCAAACAGTACAAACCTTTTGACTGTGTTCTAACATTTTCAGGTGAGCATGAACCAGTAGTTTGCTCTGGTCCATAGTAACAAGTAATGTAGTCTTGCGCCATCATAAAACATGACACTAGGCTAGTTGCTCCTTTAGTAGGTTCACAGCTTTCAAACAGGAAACATTTTTTACACGTCAGAGGAAAAAAGCCTAGGGCACATAATATTATCAAAATTGATTTTTTTTTTGCTTTGCCATCATAAAAGTAAGCCTCTTGAAATTTTATTTTATCGATAACTTTGTTCTAAATGCTCAGATATTTTCAAGTCCACAGACCTGTTTTATAAATTGCTGGCTTTATGATAAAACTTGAACCAGATACAATTCTCTGAATCATGATCTGGTTCCCAGTTGCCCCTTCGGTCTGTGGGTTTCATCCAGAAAAGTATGTGGTATGATGTCAGGTTGCTTAAATATAACACCATGGTAGAATTATCTATGGATGTTATGGATGTTAATCTGGCCTCAAGACAGTCTGGAAAGAATAATGCAAAATTTGAGGGCACATGCACACTATGTTTCTACACAGATCTCCTAGCTCTTCCATTAGCTATCCTATCTGTATGTGTATCTATCTTTAATACCAATGACCTATGTTCAATTCAGAGGAGGCTAGGTACCTAAGATCAGATGACTGAAGTAACACATATAAGCAGGGTTGCTTAATTTAAAATATTTTTAGTCACATAAAAAGCCTGACTATGTCAGTGGAACCTCAGTTTTAACCTTAATACTCTTTCAGCATTCATGACAAAATTCATGATCTTAAGGGATTTTCAGGGTCTAGAGGCTGGTGCTGTCCTTCTCTCTCAGGGTCTTGGAACCCATGTTTAGAATAGAGACATTTTAATATTATAGGGCTCCTCTTGCTCGGTGCTGGGCACCCAGCTTGCCATGAGAATTCACCACTATAGAGAATTGGATCTGTGGCATTACTTTGAATCCAACAAATTTCCTGTAATTAGCTCTTCAGACCCTGTAAATACATCCCTTTACATTTTGTTTTTGTGCAGTCAGTAGTCTTATTCTGCTAAGACTTACACTTGTGCTTAACTTTGTCACTTGCCACACACCAGAGTAAGCAGATGTATATTATGAACTTAGTTCCCTAGCATGTAGTACCAAGCTTTTAACTTTTCATATAGCCATATAATTCCCTGCCAAAACCAACCATTTTTTAGAGTTTTATTTATACCAATACTACTTCAAAAGCTCTATCATCACACTGGAACAAATAACTAATAATTAAACATTTTAAAGAAAGTTTTTAATTTAAAATATGCATACATTTGAATATACAAAATTATGCAAATTATACTTTTAACTAACATAGAAAAATACATCTGGTTAACAAGAAAAAATGTCAACATATTTTACACAATTTTGAGTGATAGTTACAAATTTGTAATAATCATAAGGTAGACTCTGTGACTGCATTACAATTCTGTCTCGTCACTAGTTACTTTGAAGTTAACATGTATGTACATTTAATTACACAAAGGAAAAATCCTAAAGTGAAATTCATTGCAGAAAAATATAAATAAGATCCAAATGATAATGCCATATTTTATGTCACTCAAGTGAAATCAATTAGCTGTTCCATTTTAATTCCCACTGGTAGAGGTTTACAAATAACAGCAATCTTTCTGAATGTATTTACAATAATTTTTAAAAAGGATTCAGCTGTAACATTTGCGTAATATATCTCAAACTTTGAAGCTCTAGGCTTTGTGCATTCTTTGGCACTTTTACAAACTGGTTCTAATTTGTACCCCTAACAATCAGCTTTTTGCAAGTCCTAATATCACACTGTTGTATGGATGAAAAGCTGATACACATATGGAGGTACCGCTCAAAAGTCTCATCCGTATGTTGCGTATCCAAGGCTCCCAATAAATTTTGGTCCCAAGAAATGAGAAAATAGCCATCCTTTTCAATTCTTTACTCACTACATTAATTTACACAGGCTTCATATGCTCACAACAAAAGCCAGAAGCCTTATTTATAGACAAGCTACAAAAATCTGTGCCACACTGAATCTTGTCATTTACAGTGTAAGCCAAGGAGTGATACTATTTACACATTTTCCAACCTCCAATTTAAGATACAGGAAGCAGAACAGAACATAATCACTTTTGGAGTCTATTTTAATGTCAGTGTCCATCACTGGCTAACCCTTAATTCATAATGAGTGAAATTCATTCCACACAAGACCACCTAAGATCCACTTAAAACTACTTTTAGTGGTATCTAGGGTATTGTGTAGGCTCTCTGCACAGAAGCGAATTTCACCTAATATAAATTAGCTCTCTTTCAGTATAGAAAAGCAAGCCTGAACAGTTCAGTGCTGACATATTTATATTTGGAAATCAGCTGCTGCACATGTACACTTACTCCTCTCACTGCAATTTACATTTATACATCATATTAATATTTATCAGAGGGGTAGCTGTGTTTCTCTGTATCCACAAAAACAACAAGAAGTCCTGTGGCATCTTATAGGCTATCAGAGTTAGTGGAGCATAAGCTTTTGTAGGTAAAGACCAACTTCTTCAGATGCATGGAGTGGAAATTCCAGAGGCAGGTGTAAATATACAGGCACATGAAAAGAAGGGAGTACCAATCGAGAGGAAGGCCAGAGTTAACGAGGTCAATTCAGTCAGGGAGGATGTGGCCCACTTACAACAGTTGATGTGGAGGTGTAAACACTATATTGCAAGAATCCATGTGACATAATAAGACAATAATGAGCACAGATTTACACCACAAACAGTAATAACTCTAAACCAAGTCAAGCCTCTATAGTTTCCTTAGCTCGCTTCTTATCTGACCACATGTTGTCCCTGCTGTGCATAGGCAGTGGTGATGAGTGCATGATATTTATATCATATGTGCTGCACTATCTATGCACAAGTTAAAAGATAGGATGGAATGTTGGTCTCCCCATTGAAGTCAATGTGAGTTCTACCATTGACTTCAATGGAAGGTGGATTTGTGCAGCACATCAATGATAAGCTGAACTTTCTTTGTAGATTTGACTCCAACTTAACATTCCTAGTTGGCTAATAATGATTTATATGGATTCCAATGGTAGAATTTGAATTAGCTGTTTTAGTTTTGTATCCTACTTTGGAAACAGCAGTAGATTTTGTAACCTAGGATATGTAAAGGGACAAAAATTCCTGTCCATAATACCACGTCTACTGATTGCTAATGCAAATATGTTTGGAGTCCAAGGCACATTATGTCTTAAAGGAATTCTGTTCAACCAGGAAAGAGGTCTGCACAAGTTACTATAACCCAAAGGTCTGTTCCCCCTCTGCCTCCTTAAGGCACTAAAGGCTTTCCAAAGGATTAGCTGCAATAGCCAACATGAACGTGTTTTTCCCACCAATGCAAATTAAAAATACTAAAATCCTTCATCTACATGCAATAAATACAGGCAGATTTTTCAAATACAGTTGAGAATTTCCACTTTTTAAAAGACACAGACAAATATCTATGATGCCTGAATAGGGGGTTTATTTTGAGAATTGTATTGGGCGTATAAAATATTTCCTAGCCAATTGCATTAGCATACATTTAATATAATTGTCATTTTGTGATTCAGTCACTATACTTCATGCATCTGTCAACTGTTTTGGTGCAAGTAGCAGAATACAATTTTCCAAGATGCTGTAAAGAGCATTGCTTGATTAGAAATATGTCATGAGTTACATGTTCAACATCTTGCAACTCTCTACACAGTAGAATGTATGGTAATAAGTGATTTAAGAAATAAACCCTATTGTATATGCAAAAATGTCCACTTTGCCAATTCTGTTTGTTTTGTTTGAAGTGAGAACAAGGGAGTATATTTACACAGAAGAACTTAGTAGCAGCATCTGAAGATTAATTGCAATTATTTTAAACAGAAAAATATTATGTATATAAATCAAGTCAACTGAAGCACCCAGTTTTGCTGTCTGAGAAGCAGCTTACCGTATGCCAGAAATGCAGAACCTTTAAATAATCAATAGCAATTCCATTTTATCCTGCTTGAATTTATCACACACTGAAGCATGAAGAGAGACAAAAATAGTTCCCCTGTGCTGCACGGACTTTGCTTAATGGAAGCATTTTCAGCTAAACAGATTCAATAATTACTAGACACTTTTTTCCTGCTCACTGCAAGGCAATTGTAAATTAATCATTATGCTCCCAGCCTGGCCTAGCCACAACCCACAAATTCACATTAATACCTCTGCTGCTTTATTATAATTATTCACGCTAAAGATGAAATTTCAGTTCCAAATCTGCTGACACACAGAATGAATCCACCCATCTACTAGTTTAATGAGCTAACAGGTTTTTACAATACTGGAAGACAATTTGGCAGGAGGTGTGCAACTTAAGAAAGGTGAATGTGGCATGTGCCGCAAAAGAAAGATAGCACAATCTATATTCCTTATGCTAATCAAGCTTTTACATAGGCCGAAAGCCTGAGAGAAAAAAGTAGACAAGTTCATTATCGACATTTATACTTCATAGTGGGAGACTGTTCATAAATACCAGGAAACATTCATGATGACTTAGCTTAACACTTCATTCAAAAATAAGAATGACGGTCTAATTGTATGCATGTTTTGCAAATGATATATATGTTGCTTCTCTCGAGGTGGTACAGGCTGCTAATGGCAAGAAACCCACGTATGACACAGATTTATTTTAAGAGCACTTACTTGTAGTTAAGCTGCAAATGTTGCCATGCCAATTTGCTAATCATAATCTATAAAATGCAGATGAAATTAATCTGACATGGGTTTCCTTATTTTATTAGCCTTGTACCTCTCTTCAAAGAATTTCTGACATTAGCAGGAGACTAATCACTGTAGAGATCAGCACATTCTAAAGGTTAGCTAAAATAAAATAAATAAAATAAATGAAAGATTGCAAAATAGACTGCAAGCGCATTACATAATAGAGGGAAAATTAGTAATTTATATCCAATTTTGCTCCCATTCAAGTCAAAGGAAGTTTTGCTATTGACTTCAAAAGGAGCATGAGTAAGCCATTGAAGTAAGACTGTAGACACTCACATTTACCGTTACCCTCTGTTCTCGTGTGCAAATACATCCAACATATCTGAAAGCACACATAGCTGCTAGTGCTTACAAATAGGGACACAAATATTAAATATATGCTTACCAAATTTGGATGCATCAGTGTGTGGTCTGCATGCATTAGTATCCATTTATGGGCACATGCAGGACCTGATCCAGCAAAGCATGTGAGCACCCCAATAATCCTTCTTAAGTTCAAAGGGACTGCTCACAGGATTGAAGGTGAGTACGTGCTTTGCTGAATTAGGATCAAGGGAACAATCCTTCTAACTTCTGAATGCCTAGAGGTCTTGGATGAGTAAGACACATAGTGCAGTTGATGCTAAAGGAACTCAGTGCCTTGAAAGATGAGTCCATATACTGTGATGTCCTGAGAAGTGCTATGCAGCCTGAACTCCCATACAAGCACATGGAATTGAGGTCTCATGTAGCCACGCACAAAGGCATCCAAAGGATTTGAGTAAAACAGAATTTCCTAAACATGCACTAAAATATTAAGATTCTGTAGATTTATATTTGATTGGTTTGCATCACCAACTTCCAGTTAAAGATGAGGATCAGTAAGTCTTTGTGGCTTCTCAGCTTTTTCCTTAGAGAAACAGCTGTGGCAGCTGCTAGACTAGACACATTCTCTGCAATTCCTTCAGCCCGGCTTTGTTTTTTCTTTGCATATCTGATTCAGTCTTCCCTGTATAAAAAGGACAAACACCAAAAATTAACTATAACATTATAACATAAATCTGCAGCTACAGTTCTACATTTTATTTATACAGGGATGTTAGTCAAGTAAGACCAAGACAAAACATTTGCTAATAAACATTATGCTATTTTTGTTCTTCTCCGGCATGTCTTGGAATTCATAAGACTTACAAACTTCAGGCAGACTATGATCACGTGGCAATACTGCCTGGCTTGTAGACAACACAAACACACTGAAAATGGAGCTATCTTGAATATTCACATTCTTTAGCAGATTCTTGACGTTTTAAAATACGAGACTGCTTCTTAGCCTTGCTCAGATTGTTAACTGTTTTTTGAAGCCAGAACCTACTTAGCAATGTGGAAAGGACAGCACAGTCACAATCTCCTGACACCAGTGTGCCATTCCCAAGAGATTTTCTGAGGTAGTATTAACTGTGCCTAATATTCTTAAGTGGAACTCTTCCCTATGCAGAGGGCTATCAAAAATCTAATGCAACATATAAATTTCACTGCTTAAATCCGCAAAATAAGTATGTAGGACTTCAGTGGTTCACAGGCCTTGAGCTCAGTGGGGCAGGGGGGAGGGAATGGGCTTGACTTTTTGAAGTACAGTTAGCCTGTCCCCATGATCATGGCCTCATGTGTACAGTGCTTGAAGGTCTCAGCGTTTGGAGGATACCATTTTACTCTATAAAACATCCCCCATGAGGCTGTAAGGAGGATGCCATTTTGCTCCCATATAATTGCCGGACTGGCATTCCAGCCTACCTATACCACTGTTGCTGTGTGGTTGCATAGGCTCAGATTACCACAGATACACAGGAACAGTGACATAGACCGTAGACCCAACTGTTAAGCCAATACACAAAGTCTTAGTTAGATGCCTGTGCTCCCTCTGCAATGAAAGAAGAGAACTAGGTATCTTAAGATGCAACTCACAAAAGCCAACACAGCAGGCCAGGAGCTGCCTTAGCTAGTCAATGGGAGGTACCAATGAAGGGTACCTAAGCCCCACCCCTCTCATGGAGACAGGCACCTACCCCTAGGCTGAAGGGAGGCACTTTCCCCTGCTGGTGATTCCCAGATGGGAACCCCTCTCCTGGAGTCACATGGCTTAGGCACTTGAGCTGCTTCTCATGCAAATGTGTTACGCAGGTACCCCACACAGCAGCTGGAGTTGGTGGTTGGGGTGCCCACCTTGTAACTTTTAACTCAATGGTTAAATACTAGCCTGGAAGGTGAGTGACACAGTTCAAACCCCTATGCCAGGGAGAAAAGATTTGAACATGCCTCTCCAAACACTCAGGAGCGTGGTCTAACCAATAAGCTACGTGATAGCCTGATGTAAAATACCCTCAGTCTCTCCTGTTGAAGCTGTTCCACAATGGATTAAACTATTAAAGCATGATTAGACTCATAGGCTACGTCTACACGTGCACCCAACTTCGAAATAGCCTATTTCGATGTTGCGACATCGAAATAGGCTATTTCGATGAATAACGTCTACACGTCCTCCAGGGCTGGCAACGTCGATGTTCAACTTCGACGTTGCTCAGCCCAACATCGAAATAGGCACAGCGAGGGAACGTCTACACGCCAAAGTAGCACACATCGAAATAAGGGAGCCAGGCACAGCTGCAGACAGGGTCACGGGGCGGACTCAACAGCAAGTCGCTCCCTTAAAGGGCCCCTCCCAGACACACTTTCATTAAACAGTGCAAGATAAACAGAGCCAACAACTAGTTGCAGACCCTGTATATGCAGCACGGACCCCCAGCTGCAGCAGCAGCAGCCAGAAGCCCTGGGCTAGTGGCTGCTGCACACGGTGACCACAGAGCCCCGCAAGGGCTGGAGAGAGAGTATCTCTCAACCCCCCAGCTGATGGCCGCCATGGAGGACCCCGCTATTTCGATGTTGCGGGACGTGGATCGTCTACACGTCCCTACTTCGATGTTGAACGTCGAAGTAGGGCGCTATTCCCATCCGCTCATGGGGTTAGCGACTTCGACGTCTCGCCGCCTAACGTCGAAGTTAACTTCGAAATAGCGCCCGACGCGTGTAGACGCGACGGGCGCTATTTCGAAGTTGGTGCCGCTACTTCGAAGTAGCGTGCACGTGTAGACGCAGCTATAGAGTTTAAGATTGCAATATCCCATAGTCCAGTGGTTAGGGCATTCATCTGAGAAGCGGGAGACTCTCCTTTCAAATCTTTTCTCCCCATCAGGGAGAGAGGAGGATTGAAGTGGGTCTCCTAAATCCCTTTCAGATTCCCAAACCCATTGGGCTAACAGTTAAATCCTGGGCAGCACCACCATCATCTTCTCCTCTGGTCAGACTTTGAATGGCACTTGTTCCAGAGGGCAGCTTACAAGCACCCTACTGATTTAACATAGTATGGCCACGTCTACACGTGCACGCTACTTCGAAGTAGCGGCGCCAACTTCGAAATAGCACCCGTCACGGCTACACGTGTTGGGCACTATTTCAAAGTTGAAATCGATGTTAGGCGGCGAGACATCGAAGTCGCTAACCCCATGAGGGGATGGGAATAGCGCCTTACTTCGAAGTTGAACGTCGAAGTAGTGCACGTGTAGACGATCCGCATCCCGCAACATCGAAATAGCAGGGTCCGCCATGGTGGCCATCAGCTGAGGGGTTGAGAGACGTTCTCTCTCCAGCCTCTGCGGGGCTCTATGGTCACCGTGTGCAGCAGCCCTTAGCCCAGGGCTTCTGGCTGCTGCTGCGGCAGCTGGGGATCCATGCTGCATGCACAGTGTCTGCAACCAGTTGTCGGCTCTGTGGATCTTGTGTTGTTTAGTGCAGCTGTGTCTGGGAGGGGCCCTTTAAGGGAGCGGCTTGCTGTTGAGTCCGCCCTGTGACCCTGTCTGCAGCTGTGCCTGGCACCCTTATTTCGATGTGTGCTACTTTGGCATGTAGACGTTCCCTCGCAGCGCCTATTTCGATGTGGTGCTGCCCAACGTGAAAGTTGAACGTCGACGTTGCCAGCCCTGGAGGACGTGTAGACGTTATTCATCGAAATAGCTTATTTCGATGTAGCGTGCACGTGTAGACGTAGCCTATGTGAATTAGATGGCCAAAGACCTACTTTCCTTGGTTCATGAACTGCTGTGTGGCTTAGGCAAAAGACTGGTGTCTGAATGAGGGACCAAGAGTGGGGTAGCAATAAGTCTGCTCAAAATAAGAAATTTAATTACCTAGTGAAGTTCTACCTTGAAAACTGAGGTGCTGAGTGAGTTTAGGTGCCTACAAAGTCTGGCAGGAGTTTTGTGAATTATGGTAAACTCTAAAACTGGAATTTGTGGTCCAAAACATAGACTTAGATACTAAATTGGGAGTTTAGGCACCTAAGTGCTTTTGGGACACCAGACCTCAGTGATGTGGAATCTTCAAATACCTTCCACCTCCATCTTGAGCCCCTAATAATACATAATTTGTGACTTGCTTTCCCTCCCCCACAAACACTTTCCTATTGCCTCCCAAAGACATCATCTCCTCTCTCAGTCCAAAATAAAGCAAACAATGGATCTAGGCTATAAACAGTCTTCGGGATGTTTTTTTCTCTTTAAGCACACACAGGCTTTCAGAGTTCCTTCTCATCTCCAGAATAAATACAGCTAGGCTTGTGAGCAAGCTGCTATGAAAACAATCTTTTGTGACTTCCTTCTCATTTTTAGATTACAGCCTTTCCAAGGAGTTTGTAATCAAACCTAGAACAAATACATCATACCTACAATGTACAGCATGCACCATTAGCAAGTACTAAGAGATGTTTGCTTGTCACCCTACAGCCTGGTATTGCCTAATATACATTTACTAATTATTAATCCAGACAAGTATTTGTATGTTAATGGCCAAGTGAGTCCAACATTTTGAAATTAGGCTGCAGAAGTATTTTTCATGCACTTCCTTTTACAAACAAAGCCTCTCCACTGTGATCTTATCATTACGCACAGGACCAACTTGAGGATTTGGGGGAAAGAAATCAGTGAGATGGTTATGTGGTCCTCTTAAATTGTAGTCTCATTTTAGAATCAAAAAGGGTTGCTCTGGAAGCTGCTGCTCTTCTGAAGTAGTGCCCATCTGTTTGCTCAGGAATCAATAACAGTTCTCCACATGACTAACCTTTCTAAAGGAAAGATCGTCGGAACAGTGGGAGAGAGCTTGGCAGTTCCATGTCCAACATATTCTATGCATATGCATTCAGCTATCACTCTTTTCTCTCTACTACTTTCTTTTTCTTGTTCCTTTTCTTTCTTTTAATATTATCTTTTCCCTTTTCTCTATCCTCTCTGTCTTCCTATGTTACATTGTATAGCCCTGTTTCTCTTTCCCATGCAACATTGTCTGTTTCTTCATGGAGTTTCTTATTTTCTTCTCTTTGCCATCTTTGCTCTTTGTGTTCCGACCCTGGAGTTTCTGCTGCTTATCTATGCTCCATTCTTTCCCTGTTGATTCTATTTTGCATTCTAAACAATAATGGTAACATATACCATCATCCTTATTCTTTGCAAATTTTAATGAACTAGTCCTCACAGCTGCCTTGTCAGATACATACTGTATTTTTGTACACATTTTGTGGAAAGGGAAAGACGCATTTATGGTGCTGTTTTATCACATGATAATGCTGACTAAACATTTACAAAGTGGTTAAGCACATGAGTGCCACTTTCATCAGGGCATAGTGCCGAGAAGCTGGCTGATTTGCTGTGGAACAGAATAGCTTTCTAAGGGCTTAATATTTGTACTTTTAACATGCTGAAAGCGACTGGCTCCATGTTCTTTGTTTGTGCTAGTGCACATTCTTGGGCAATGACACAAAGGCTAGACTCTCTCTCTTTCATATCCCATTGTAAGGTCAATCAATTTCAGTCAACAAAATACAAAACCGTTAGAGCAGATGGTCCTTAAACAAGACCTGCTTCTCTGTGACACTGAAATCTTGAAAGAACCCTTATATACTCAAAGATAAGATTGTGCAATCCGATTGCTGCACCTCATCAACAGCTTGGGACACTGCAAGAGGGCCAGGAAAGGATCTAATCACACATAAGAAGTGCATCACTGAACTGGACAAAATAGTAATGTTTAAACCAGAAACTACAGCATAAATAGAAAGATAAGAATGCCGGATTGCTGAGGGGAAGCCTAGCTCTGAACTGCAGAGGCAAACTGCAGAGACATCTATTTTTACATAAAGATTATCTCCATAATATGCTAAGGTTGATATTTGGATTCTCTCTCACATAATAAAAGTTGTGGCAGGGATGGGGGGAGGGGGAGCTTTCATTTGCTCACCTGACATTCTCCAAACCTTTCATGACCTCTGTATTTGTGAATTATTTGCAGTTATTTGCTCCAGCTGTTCTCAGCTCCTCCTCTCTCAGTGTACTAGTGCACACCCTGATTGTTGCCTGCATGCAGGCCTGTCTTGAGATCAGGTCTCAAACTGTTCACAGGGCCCACCAAAGTACTTCCATTTATTGTCAGCCTCTTCTGGGCTCACTCTGGTACTGTCCCTGCTTTGATGTGGAGCAGAGCAATATTGCTTCACCTTTGGTGGCTGATCTCTGACCCCACCTCTCTAGCTAAGTCACCAGGTCAGATCAGACCCCTTCTGGGGAAGGCAGGGGAAGTTATCAAAGTCCACAAATAGTGACCTGCTTCAGGGCCCCTTTGCCCTTTCTCTGGACCTGTTTATACTCCCTTGGTCAGGGCTTTGGCCACTCCACCTGTGGAGGAGGCCAAGGCTCATCCAACCCTCCTGGTCCCAATCGAGAGACCCTACATCCCTTTTAACTCTGTGCTGCTACCGTTCCCTGGGACACCTCCCCACAGTTTCAGCATTCCCTTAACCCTCAGCTCAGGGCTGAAGATCTTGCTTGCATGCTGGCAGTCAACCGGCAGCACCTTCCGCTGACCCCTGGTAGACATAGCTCTGTCTGGGTCATGAAACAAGCCACGGAATGAGTCCTTACTCATCTGGCTCCAGTCAGCAGCTGACTGCTCTGTTCAGCTGTTCCTTTTATATGATGAGCTTGTTGGAGTCTGATTACCTGCTCACTGAAACCTCTTTTTAATTGGTTGCTTCCCCCACAGCCACCTTAGGCTTGGAGGACTCACCTTTACTGGGGTTGGGTAGGCCTGCAACGCTCAAGCAGGGGGTTACTGAGATTAATACACCCTATCGCTGTGACCTGTCTGCTTGCTTTTCAATTTTGAAACATGCAGAAGGGCCAACAGCGCTCACATTGCTGTTAGAAAGGGGATGTGATGTCAGCCAAGCTTCCAGCTTTGTCTTTTTTTATATATTTATTAGCTGATATGTGGAAGGCAGTGGACAAAGATACATGCTGCAGAATGGAGTTCCTACGGGCTGCTCTACACTGCCAGCTTTAGATAAATCTCTCTCCATTGTATTAGCAAGCATTGAAATGATACTTAAGACTGGCCAGCAGAAGTGTGATTGCTGTATAATTCAACCCTCCTCAGAGCTGGTCCACACAACAGGGTGATAAAAGAGACAGTGACACTAGTATTTCCAGTATTGTTAGCACTTAGCTGAGCAGTACTAGTGCACTGGTGGGAGATTTCCCTAGCACTGTCAGTTTACAAAAGGACCTAGTGCTCAGTGCCTGTGTGCAATTTGACTCCCCAAAGGTAAGCCAGCCAGCATGTCTCTATATCTTTTCCATCCAGCTCTACAAGGCAACCAATGAAAACATCAAGAAAATCAACTGTTTGTGCCATTGCCCACTTTGCAAGAAGGCTGTATTTGCCTGCTTTGCAAGAAGGCTGTACAGCATCTGTGATTCAGTCAAGGCCAGGTAGGTAGAGCCAACGCACAGTTCAGCAAAACTCAGCCAAAAACACGACCAGAATCAGGACTAAAAGAAAAGGGACCATGTGCACAACTGCACACTCAAAACAGCATCTGCAGCAACAAAGCTGTCTGTTCCCAACCCCCTCATCCCACCCAGAGTGTATTCAAAGCATTATTGATTCTTGGAATTGTCATGGCACACACAGTTCTGTGACTTAAAGTGAAGACTAAATACCGCTTCCCCTTGCAGATAACTAGAAAGATAAAACTTGTTTAGGATCCTAAATGATGGCAAAATACAGAGGTACGCTTTTAGTTTTCTGTCTGTGTCAGAGAGGACAAAATGCAGCCATTCCCTCTGAGAAGATGGTCAAAATGGCTTCTGCTGACCCTTCCTAGTACGTGAGATAGGAGCAGCTCAGCAGGAAACAAGAAAAAAAAAACCTTGTGATTCTAACCATTTCACTTCCACTGTGTGATCAATCCCAGCAAAATACTTCCAAATGGAATGCTGTGAAATGCTGCCTCACCATGTTCTCAGGCACTTCATACATTTAGGGCCACATTTATCAGTATGCTCCCAGTGCTTTGTGTTATTGTATAGATAAATAGCACCCATAAACCCATCTTAACTGGTAACTCAGGCCAGGTTTCCAGCTGTTGTATGTCACCAGAACATTGCAAACCGACCATGACACACCAGCAAATCTGGTTCTTTAGGTTATGCACAGATGAAAACAATACTGCTGGGATGCTTTTTTGAACTCACTGAACACTCAGGAAGCAGCTCACAACATGGACAATGGCAAATTTCAAGTATTATTAATTTCCAGCTGAAAGTGTTGCAAAGCTCCAGCTCCGCCCTTCCTAAGAGCCAGAAATTGCTCTCATTTTTGCACCACCAATGCTCAGCTGATTTTCATGGCATCAGTCCTAATTTACTCTAATGCGAGAGGAGAAATAGGCATTAAAGACTTGTACGCCTAATGTCACTCAGTAACAGATACACTGAAAATACTGAGCGTAAAACGGCTGTTTTACGCAGGGCAGTGGAGGCACTTTTCCATTTAAACTACCGAAAAGTGAACTTCTGTGTGGCATTATCTTAAGACAAAGGGATCCATTGTAAATTATTTCGTACACATTCCCAGGTATTTTCAGATATTTTCTCATACAAAAAAATCTTTGTTTACAATAAATACAAACCATCAATGACAAAACTGACAAAAATACACAACTGAAAAAACAGAGCTAGAACAAAGCTGTATTTGGTAATGAGACACATGGGAACACTGAGCAGCCCTGTAGGGAAATGTTATGTTACGTGCGGCTTATTGATATTTACAAAAACCCTTTGATTTCTGTGTTTGAAAAACTCAAATGGTATTCCATGTACTCTTTTCATTAGTGGCCTGCTGCTCTTCAATTTCATTTCTAATTGATGGATTCCTGTGACAGCTCAAGATGTGCTGACTCTCATTAAACTGTGATAGAGATGTATTGATCCCACTTACAAAGGACAACAAAGCTTGCTTATATTTCACAGAGATGCAAAACCTTTTCCAGTTGCATATATGGAAAAAAAAAAAAAAAGCATTGCTGTTATTGAAATTGTTATGAATCAATTAACTTTTTCTTTATTAATAAGGTATCAGATTACTATATATTTTCATTTTAAAAACTGCATAGGGTGTAAAGTTTATGGACCTGATTGAACACTACATTACACCT
This sequence comes from Carettochelys insculpta, assembly GCF_033958435.1. Classification (NCBI taxonomy): domain Eukaryota; kingdom Metazoa; phylum Chordata; order Testudines; family Carettochelyidae; genus Carettochelys; species Carettochelys insculpta. Next base: position 25,115,094 of record NC_134140.1, on the reverse strand, counting down.
ATATGCCAGTTTGTATCTATGTAGTAGCTGTGCTAATGTTGAACTGGAGTTAACATCATTTTTTCAGTAACAGAGAAAGAGCCATGCTAGTCTATATACTATCAAAAAAAAGCAGTCAAGTAGCACTTTAAAGACTAACAAAACAATTTATCAGGTGAGCTTTCATGGGGCAGACCCACTTCTTCAGACAATAGCCATACCAGAACAGACTCAATAGGCTATGGTCTGAAGAAGTGGGTCTGTCCCACGAAAGCTCACCTGATAAATTATTTTGTTAGTCTTTAAAGTGCTACTTGACTGCCTTTTTGTTTTGGTCATTTTTTTAGTTCTACTGTGGGTAAAATATGGAGGTTACTTACTTGTAGAAGACTAGAAATGGAAGGAATCCTGAAAAGTCAGTAAGTCCTGTTCTCTGCACTCATGGCAGGACCAACCACCATCTAGACAATCCCTGATTGAGGTCTGTCTAATCTGCTCTTAAAAAACTCCAGTGATGGAGATTTCACTACCTTTATAAGCAATTTATTCCGGTGCTTAACCACCCTGACAGTCAGGAAGTTTTTCCTAATATCCAACCAAAATCTCCCTTGCTGCAACTGAAGACTATTGCTTCTTGTCTATCATCAGAGATTAAGAAGAATACTATTTCCTCCCTCCTCCCTTGTAATACCCTTTTAGATACTTGAAAGCTGTTATGTCCCCTCTCAGTCTTCTCTTTTCTAAACTGTCAGAATGGTTAAACTACTGGAATAAATTGCCTACGCTGGTCTTCATTAATAATGGTTGTTTGTTTCCTCTGGTCCTCTGGTAGATGATTGTTCTCCCACAATCAAAACTAATATCTAGCATCATAGCTTTGTAATGGCTAAATGTATATTCAAGGATACAGGAAAAGTAACTTTCTGCCCAAGAGTCTAATTTACATTTTTTATTTAATAGGATAGAAAGTTGGAAGCCTGACTTCTGTCTCTGAAGTATATCTGTTTTGAAAGGGAGTTCAGCATTGGACACAAATGAAAAAAAGAAAATCCCTCTTGTGGAATGCCCATCAACCCTTCTGGAAGCTGGTTGATGCAACAAAGTTTTGGATCAAAGTGAGTTTGCTGTTTGCCATAATCCTCCTAATATGGGCAAATTCAGTGTTGATGCCATCCTATGCACTAATTTATGGAACTTAACTGTGTTCTCAGAGGGAGCCAAGACTGCTGTCATTCCAAAATTGTCATCAGAAGATAAACTGCTTTGCAACTCTACAGAATCACAAGGAAAATTATCCTGTGGACATCTCTCTTGGTATTCTTCTGAGGTTACCTCCTGTTCTGCAGCTAGGGAACAATCTGATGGACTTTGATCCCTGGCAGAAGGACCCTGATCTATCTGTTCCATACAATGTGGTAGAGTTTACTCTAGCTGTGGAGAGTCAAGTCCTTTAGTATGTGTAGAAAATTGAAGAACTGGTCAATGTGGCTATGGTATCCAGGGACATATAGGGTTGTCTTGCCATCTTATCCAGTCTTACATAGCACGGTATGAAGGATACCTGGGAAATTTGGGATGCCAACTTAGAACACTTCTTCCAGGAAATGAACCTCCAATCAATACACACACTGGATTAATCTCTGACCTCAGATCTGATCTCAAAGCCATTGATAAAAATGGTGAAATCCTGCAAGATTTTCATATGAAAGAGGCAGTGAAGCCAGAAAACTTCTGACAGCTTTTTGTCCAGGTCGCTTGTCGGATGTAGACTGCATTTCAATTGGCTCAATAAAAGGATGAGGATCTAATTGCATCTGACCTCTGGGCACAAACATTCACCACTGGCCCTTCATTGATGCAGTCCCAGGCTTTGATCCCAGGATCATAGCCTTGGATACAGGTCTGGAACCAGAGTTCCCGAATTTCGGTTCCATCCCATATGAGTGATCAAAAGAGTTGCTACACATATGCTCATCTTCCTCTTCCTCAGAACTTCAGAAGCTGTTCTGGGCATCTCTCATATATCCTCCTTTTGACTGCTGTCCAAATCCCAGGCTGGTGTAGGTTGCAGTTTGGCTGAGATTTAGATCCAAGAATCTGACATTGCAGCCTCAATTGACTTGGAATCATAGCCTGGCAGCAAAGCCAAGGCTTTTACCACACGTCTGGATGACTTCTTGACTCTAGAAGTTGACACAGCCATCTCCAGTCTTCTAGTTTTTCTGCCTGATCCCTTTGAGGTCTTAGATTTGGCATGCGTAACAGTTAGCACCTCCTGTAAGAAAAGAACTGCAGCCTGTTTTGTCTTCCCTTCTTGGCAAAGAGGGTGAATGTACTGAGTATCTGGCAGTATGCCAGTGAGTGTTTTCACACAAACATTTCAAGCACTATACATGTGCCTCAAAGGAAGGGAAGACTGCTGGGCATGACCCACACTTCTTGATGCCATGTTGATGCAACTGTGGTGTTGCATCAATCATCTTCACCACTCCATGTCATATCCCCATTAGTGGAAGCCAACTAAAGCAACCTGACAGTTGCATCTATCATCACCAATGATAGCTCTCTCATCAAGGAGATCACAAATAGGATACAAAAAGCTTCTCAGTCATTAGGAAAACTATGTACCAAAGTCCTGAAATCCCACAACACAGACCTCTTCTCCAGAATAAAACTTTATAATGTGCTTGTGCTTACATCTCTACTCCACAGCTATGATATCTGGACACCATACAAACTGAATATCAAACAGTCAGAAGCCTTCCATTTGCAGTCTCTGTGTGCCATTATGGGAATTCACTGCCAGGACAAAATTACCAACCTGGAGGTTCTCCAAAGATCAAATGCCATAAGCCTTGAGGCCATGCTGATGAAAACCCAGCTACACTGAGTTGGACACATCATGGGGATGCCTGAAAAATTTTCTATGGAGCATTGGCACAAGGACACTGGCATAAAGGCTGCCCCAGAAAGCACTACAAAGACAGTATCAAAAACAGCCTATGCTTTGGTGTAATAAAATCCAATGATACTGAGAAGGCTGCATGGGCTAGATCAGCAGGGCAGCACACAACTCTCAGAGCCTTGCAAGTATTTGAAGAGAGAAGAAATAATCAATTGTTAGCTGCCAGCGTAAAGCATCCTACTATTGCAGTAGTTATCAAGATGATCACCACTGACTCTGACTGCCTGATAAACTCATGAGCATGTGTGCATGGACTTCAGAGTCACTCTAGAATTCACAAAAAGAGCATACAAACATCATCATCAAACTGAGGGACTACACATATCATATTCCTTTGCCCATCAGAGGTATTTCTGATCTAATTAAGAAAAAGATTTGCTACAACTATAAACTGTACTAATCACTTAAGTACTGAGTCACTGGGTATCTACTCATCTGAAACTATTGCTATTATTCTCACGACCCTATTTACTTACTTATTCATTTTATTTTGGGGCTACGACACTAACAACAGAAAGAAGCAGATGTAAGGTCACTCACATCCCAACACTGAACTGTAGGAAGGAACTGAAGCAGCAACCAACACCCCTCCTATAGTCATATCCCATGTCTGGGGTAAATGCTAGGGACAGTAAGCGACAGGGTGAGGCTCCTCCAATAGACACTACTTCTAGACAGTTCTACCATCCTAGCTTCACAGGGTCAGTGGGAATATAGAGACAACTCTCAAAGAAGAAATGTTTTTTTCTTTAAACAATATCATTAGATCCAAAGTATGGCAAATGTAACAGTTATGAATATCCCCCCTGCCCCCACATTGTAAATGTTATGAGGGTCTAGGGGCAAAATATCCCTCTCTTTAATTTTCATGTTGCTCAAAGAAGAATATTTCTTATAGAATCCTAAATGGAGCTGAATGAAGACATTAAAAACAATCTGCAAATATAATCTGCATAGATTTGCATGAAGAGTGAAATTTACCCTTGGGTAAACTGCCATTCTGTAAGTGCAACCCACCTTTTTTGATTATGTTCTGTGAAATGCATAGAGTAGACATATTTGTTTGCAAGAATGTCTGTAAAAGTGGATATTATTGCGAATACTCATGTACATGTGGTAGGGCACAACAGTAAAGCTAGAAATGCTTCCAAAGACAACCCAAGACCACTTTGATTTCTATCCTTCTGTTTATGAACATTTCAGTCTTTTTATTTAATTTTTTCATGCAGTGCAGAGTCAACCTGTAGAACTCTTTGCCAGAGGATGTTGTGAAGGCCAAGACTATAGTAGGGTTCAAAAAGAAGCAGATAATTTAATGGAGAACAGGTCTATTGATGGCTATTTGCCATGATGGGTAGAGGTGATGTCCCCAGGCTCAGTCTACCAGAAGCTTGGAATAGGTGATGGGGATGATGGCTCAATTGATTAGTTCTATTAATTCCTTCTGAGGAACCTGGCATTGGCTACTGTCAAAAGACAGGAAACTGAGCTAGACAGACCTCAGATCCAATATGGCTGTTCTTAAGTTCTTAAACAGCAAGCAGATACAATACCATGTGACTCAGGTGGCCAATCACCAACATGATAATGCAGTCAAAGAGGACAGTTTGCAATTAATCCAAATCTTGAAATGCCTTTATGTGAAGAATTTTTTTAAAAAAAGCAACAACAAAGAACAAAATGATGACAAATCAAAGCCTATTTACAGATGTTTCAGACCCAAAGGACGAGATTTAGCTCAAACATGTTCATTCCATGTTCTCGTACCTTCATGTCTAATTAAAGAGCATCCCTTAAAATAAGAAACAATTAAGATATCCTTATATTCAACAAATTCTACCATTGCCACCCTTTCTGATTTCATTTCCATGTAAAACCCATGTATTAACCTCGCACGACAGATAAAATATCAGCATGGCACTTCTTAGACATAGCTTCTGTAAAAAGAACATAACTCTCAGAAAACGAATGTATCTAAGCATAAGAAAACAATCAAGTTCTAATAGGATTACCTATTTAATCAAAACTGTGACTATCTTAACACACTATGCTACAAACAGGATTATCATAAAATAACCCATCAAGCTGGTAATAATAATAAAAGCAGCAGCAAATACCTCACATTCATTTAGCACGTTTCACTCTAAAGGACCGCAATGTGCTTCACAAATTTAAACTGACATACACACCAAATGTTATAAGGCACTGAAATGCAGACTCCTATATAAATCTGGCAACTGGTTCATAACCAACAGGAATACAACAAAGTCTAGATGTTTTTGCTGTATATTGCAGGACATGGCTCTATAAGCAGTACATCAGTTCACTGGACTCACCTTTCCTGCACCATGGAGATGGAAGTTGCAACATCCAGAATTGAGGTGAACTGGGGAGCACAAGAGCACATTTATGAATGGATGTCAAGAAACCATAGGACCCCTACAAACACAGGCTACCAGCTATGCCTTGACTTTGTATAGCCTCCAGCAGCTCTGGGGAGGTCACCTTCCCAGCCAGCACCACTGACTTTTTGAACAGCAGTAGAGGAACAAGGGTTGCATTCTGCTGCAACCCTCAGTTCCAGATGGAGTTGGAAATACTGAGAGCAATACATCATCAAGACAGACAGACTTGAATCTGGCCTCTTGTCAATTAGTCTTTTTATTGTCTTAACACTTCTACAAATACTTAATTTACTCAATCCAGCCACTGTTATCTCATAGATATTTTTTAAAATTCAGAATTCTTCAGAACAGCCAGCTAAACATGGAGATCTGGATTTATGATTCACAGCAGAGAGGGGGAAATATTAGCAAAACTGTGAATTTATAACATCTTGATATTAGCACTTAGTCACTGAAGATGGAAGATGCTCAGAACACTTCCAAAGTGATTTTACTTCCTTAAATTTTAAATTGCTGCAATGTAACTGCAGCAATAATAAAGGAAACACTTCCCTCTGAAGAGTGGTGATGATCTAAATGAATGGTCTATAAACAAAAGATTTGCTTTGCTTTTGGCTCCCAAATAATGCCTTCTAAGTTAAGTCACATTTCCTCAGAAAGTTTCTGTATTCCATTTTCATTAAGTAGCGCACTGATGAAATGAGGTATGTTCACACAAAGAACAGATGATAGAGCAGAAGGGAGATTTGTAGGTACACTGCATCATGGCTCAAAATTTCAGCACATTGTCACATATTTAAATGCTATTTTCAGCTGAACTTTACAAATTCCTATGTCCAACAAAAGAGACTGCAGTAGGCTGAATTTGTTTTAAACCAGAAGACAATTCAGAATCAGTATGAACTTGTTTGCTAGTTAAAAAACAAATCCTATTATTAATTAAAAAACTGACACACAATAGGCCAATTTCATTATAAACAGATTCAGCAAATCATTTATCCAGAATCAAGTTCAAGTTTAGAAAATTACATATATCTCACAAAAAAAAAGGATAGACTCTGGCTACTTTTACATACAGGAATTTACTACTCAGTTATCTCTACTGAAACCAAGAAGGAACAAGGTATAACCCAAAGTGGGCCAGAGTATCAGAATCCAGCCTACGGTTTGGTTTTGGATTTGGACTTGCACAATACATATTTAATCTGTAAATAAAGCTGGAGGCCACACATAGATTTATTGAAGGGGTGTTAGATTTCTTAGCTGCAGTTTTATCTAATTCCTGCTTTAACTAAAGATCTATGTGTACTGTGCCAAGGGTTCAGATACTCTGGATAACACCTGAAGGAACTTTGCCTTCTCCCAGTTAGGTAGCTGTAGGCATCTCAGTCACACAGGATGAAATCCACTCCACCCTATGACATCTACAAATTCAGGCTTTATGTGAATGCAGTCCCTAGTGCTCAAATTCATCCTTACATCTAGGATTATAGTGAAAGTCTGCTAAGCAGTTACCTAGGACCGCTACCGCAGCCCACTATCAACGACTGCATCTGTGTCACAGTCTCTGTTACGCCTTTTCTGGCTTGCTACCAGACTAACTCCATCTGTCTCTAAAAGAGAGTTCTCTACTCCAGCCTTTACAGGACCAATACACACACCATTTGCATAGACTGTCAACTAGCAATCACCATGAATAGCCCCAGATACAGAGGGTCTTATGGATTTTCCCTGCCCCAGGAGTGAATTTCACCCATAAGCAAATTATAGAACTGTTGGGTAACACATAGATTTACCAGGACCTATTTTAATTATTACCAGGAATAAAAATGTAATGACATTCTTAGAATCTAATAACTTGAAAATTAACAGCTGAGCGAACACATTTGCTATGTGCATCAATAGTTACAAAGGCAAAGAGCTTTATGGTCAAGTTTTACTTTCTGGAGCAGAGGATTCAGCACGTACCATGTGACTTCCATAGCAAGAAGTCGAACTTGTTTGTGATCATTTCATCTTGGGAACGCAAAAGCTTGGAAGTCAGACAAGGTGAACACAGTGGCCCAGTGTCTCGGCTTCATTTCAGCTCTTTTGCCACTGCACCAGTGATGCAAAGTCACTCTAAAGCTGGCAAGAACTATATTGAGGGTGTCACCTCAGTAGAGGGGCTCCTAGAGTAGCTTAGGGCAACTGCATTCTATTCCACACACACCCCCAACAGCTGACCTAGAAACATGGCTATGGAAGAGGCTAGACCCTCCTGCATCCCACTGATTCACCACCTGCTGCCGCAGTGGTTGTTGGTTATTAGCATAAGTTAGAGAAGTCCTAAGGCTGCTCAAACTTACCCAGATGCCAGCCCAGGGCATCACTGCCTCAAGTGGCTTAAAGACCCAACAGGTCAAGCTCTTAATATGGGGATATTCTGTACAGGGGTTTCACCTGCCCCACCTGTCTGGCCGTTTTTCTGGGACCTCCAATTAGACAAGGCACCTACGCACAGGTTCTGTAGTCCATGAATAATCTGCCACCGCACAGGAAGATTTCTTTGCCCATGAAATCTCAGCTCCCTTCAGAGCCGTAAGTAGGTATTTTTGTGCCAGTGGCAAATTATTATTATGCACCCCCCCTCCAAATTAAAATATCTCTAGTTTACTAATTTTTATTTATCTTACTTCAAGAAAATATCAGCAACAATTATTAATCAGTATAGCAATGTAACAAAAATATATTGTCAATAATACTAAGAGCATATTTTACACAGATAATTAAAAATAACAATCAATAAATAAAATGTGATTCTAAACAACAATTATTTAATTAAAGAACATATAATAAATGAGGAGATAATTCTAATACTTATCCTAAAGTTACATTATGCAGCTTTAGCAGGGCAAACACTTGGGATCTTATTTCCCCTGTAAGAGCAGACACCAAACTACCAAAGGGCTGGGGCTGGCTTGATGCACATGGAGATGGCAGCAGCATGGGCAGCAAAGCCCAGCCCTGGATGTGTGGAGCAGCCTAGCCATGCCCCTCTCTCCTCCCAGAGCAGGGAGCAGAGCCCTGCAGCACAGGAGGAGGGGTGGGTTAACCCCTTAGCTACTGGAAGCTGCTGCCCAGGCTGTGGTAGGAGCCAGCACAGACAATCCTGAAAGAGACAGAGAGAGAGAGGGGCCTTGCAACTTACCATAGCAGCACCCCTGATTATATTGCTCCTGTCCTGCTTCCCCGTCCCTCATTACAGTGCTGGCCCCCTTCATGTTCTTTGGTGCAGGCACCCATAGGGTCAACAAGAATGACTCAGCTGGCTAACCAAGTGTTGGAATGAAAAACTCGATCAAGTGAGAACATGTCTGTGACCTTCAGCTGAAGAAACTGATCCTGCAAACTCTCCTCTCTCAGAACATCTTGTGAAGTGCTTCAGACAGCAAATTAGAGATCTGTATTCATGTGGCTAGTACTATTTGGTCCAAAACACTGGAAAGTGACAGTTTTGTTGGCAACAAATTACTGCAAACAGCTTTATAACCTAAATGAAGGCAAAAACAACATTTCCAAGAGTCTGTTTTTACAGCTTTTCCCTTACTTGGCATATAGTAAGCAGATTGTTCCCTCCTTTTCTTACTTGTTTTCAATCTGGCTATTTATAAAGCAAATACCCTTTAGGAATGACTTGTACACTAACATTAAAACTTGTTTGCCCTTGGTTTAGGAAAGCCACATTTTCATCTTTTGAAAAATGCATAAAATGCCTTAAAATACGTCGTGAACTTAACTAAAAATGAGATAATCATTCTAACATGAAGAGTGATGGCTGATATACATTGTATGAAAGATGGAAGCAATATAGTCCTGAGATTCAGACAATCCATAGTCAGATGGTGAGAGTGTAAATCTACTCTGGAAAACACGCCAGTTTGAAAGAACACTTTTTATGCTTCACTGCAAAGACTTGCTGTGTCAGGAAACTATTCTCATTGATTCTTTTTACCAGAATAAACAAAAACAGAATATTTTTATAAAGCAGATACCTGCCAAAATTAGTTAAGAGTTGGACTCCTTGGAAGCTTCATCTATCCAGTTCTCATAAGCTGAGACTGACAAACATGAAGCAATGATTTGGACTAGAGCTGCTTTTCTGACCTTACTTTTACTGTTTTCTTGTTTCTAAGGCAACCCACAAAGCTAAAGAAAGAAAATCTCTTTTTAACCTTTCTTATTGTATTTATCATAATGGTTCACCTTTGATTTTAGACAAAGAAATAAAGAGCAAATGTCATTCATAATTACCCTCATATTGATTTAAGAAGAACAATACCTTTATTGACCACAATCGTAGAAACAACTAATTGAAAGAACAAATCATTAAGTGAATTGCAAAACTCTGCATTGATTTCCCCATACTGCTTTGCATTTTACCAAGCTATTTCATGTAAATAATCCATGCAGATACCTTGAGTGCTGTAACTTCTCTGCACTTTCTTTAGTTTCTTTGGTCATTCAAAATTAATTTCTTCAAGACAGATAATGGAGCTAAATCTTGCCCTCCATTCACCTTCAAAAAATAAACAAACAGTCAAGCAAGCTTCGATTTTCTCCAAAATAAAATATATACATAAAGTACCCCCAAATGCACATTTTCATTATATGCTATAAAAAGTCACAGCAAGCAATGAAAGCATTTATGCAGGCTTAATGACACTGCAACAATACATGCCCGTATGCAGGAATTTCTGGGGGACGGTTGGGGGTTTTATTATATTTTAGTTTATTTTTTGTAAATTTGCACCACATTTTTTGAAAAAAAATATACAAGAGTTCAAAATAGTCATGCAATGAGTGCACAAAAAAGAGGTTAATAAAAAAAGAGTGGAAAAAGTGATTGGTAAAATGATTTTGTTGTAACATACTAAAAATTACACAGTAATAAAGGTTTTATACTTTTATACTTTATACACTGATTACTTTCTTGGATCTTGCTATAATATCATAAGTGAAAAACAATATTCCCTCATCCCCCTCCCTTTCCTGTTGCTAGCTGCCAAGGACATGCTAGGAAATGTAGTTCCGTCCCTGCTCCAGGGCCAACTCTCTAGGCAGGGAGCTGGCCCAGAAACTATAGCTCTCAGTGTGCTTTGGATTCCCCCATCATGCCCTGCAGGCTCCCCTTGAATGGCATATCAGGGAGGAAGGGATTAAAACCAGACACGGGGAGGGGGGGTGGGGGGGGTATGTCTGCACCCTTTGCGTGCATGCACACATTCACGCACACGCACACACACATATGGGCCGAGGCCTGCAATCTGAAATCAGAGACAATAGTATCAACTGTAGAAGAAGCAGAATTTAATTAAATTAATCAGGCATGTTGGTATTGCATGTGCATTTCACTGACACTAAGGACTAGTTTATACCTTCAGGCCCAGCCCTGAGCAAGAGGCAATACATAAACAATATCCATCCCAGGAATGGCACCAGGACACACAGTGCTCAGAGAACATTTCTGTGCTTCTTGGCAGAACAGAGACCTTATTCCCCCGCACATTGTAACATGGCTAAGTAGGACAAGGATTCAGTTGTGAGGTGGGTTTGGAGGGGAACTGCTAGAACAGAGAGAGCTGATTGATCCAGAAACGAGATTAACAGGCAGACATTAATGCACACTGGGAAACTGGTGAGAGGCAATCGTTAGGCATAAAGGATGAGCTCCCTAATCTCGCTCATAAGGAGAGAGCATATAACTGACATAGGGGCATTGTATGCAGAATCTGACCTCCCCAGATACTTGAAACTGTTTCTGGTTAACCCAGTGGTGTTTAGGGACTGACTGTCCAAGTTAATCACTGGCAACCTTAATGGCAGGAATCCAGCAAGGTACAGAGACACTAGCTGGGGCAATTTAACTCACTCTGGTCTCTAGCATAAGTTGGAGAAAGAGCAAAGCCGGGACTGGCAGTGAGGACTGAGACAAGGTACAGTATTGTTTTTCAACATGCAGCATAGACTGCAAGATCCATCATTAGTGCCATAATTCTGAGTAGGAGGAAGAAGTGACAGCCATGTGCAATGCTGGCAGTGTGAAGAGAAGTTATGGGTGCTCTCTGTCCATGAATGAAGGACCTTTATTTTAATTTGTTAAGTGTGGAGTACTGGATAGGACACATTTCCTGCTGAGTAACAATAGCAATGACTTTAAATGTGAGATATTCACAGTTCATAAAGTTTTGTTAATTTAATTATTAAAATATATCATCTGTGTGGTACCCTACCACTTTACATGCTGTCGCTGTTCCTACACAGATGCACAAAGACAAAGATCTTTCACATTTCCATTTCCTCATTCTGAGTGCTACCTTATCTTTGCCCCTTGTGGACTTGAAAGGGAGTGGTATTAATCACTGAATAATTTCCTTCTTTGACCTACATTTGTTCTTCGAGATTAAATATGAGTGCACTCTGACATCAAAATCAAGGTGAGAGAACTGCATGGAGTCAATCATTCATTGCTTTCATGCAGATAGCAATATTTGAAAAGATGAACCAAACAATCTCCCTCTGTATAAGTAGAAATATATGTTACACATGTTTGATCCTATTTGCTTTTGTTTGAAAGAGATCATAAGCATAAATTGTATCACAGTAATGAAATCAGGAAGCTTAGCATTAAATTTCAGCACACATCTCCAGAGAAAATCACCACAATAAACCAGTATAGTAAAGTAACTATAGGGAAAATCCATCCTAAACAGAAAATGAAAAATAAAAATATAAATAATCCATGCAAGTGCTTTTTAAAGTTAACAAATGGCTCCTTTTAGTGACTGAAGGCCTCAGGTTATAGATAACGCATCACACACTTTACCATACTCCACATCAAACTAGATCACGCGTCTCCTGGTAGTGGTAAACACTAGTTTTGCAGAGCAGAAAAGGCCATTCAAACCTTCTTTACCCCCAACAGAGCCACATTATTGTGAGCAAACACCACAGAGATATAAATCAGGGCTTTCTGGGGAGAACATACTGGAAAAAGTAAACTTTCTGTTTCATGGGTGAGAAATTTTTAATTTTTTTAAACAGATAAGGTTTTCTTCTGCGTTTCCTCAAGTCTCATTGCAGCACCAACATCTAGCAACTACAGAAGGTGACAGGGTTCCTGGAAGATACAGAATGATCTGACAAATTGTATTCATCAATCTAACAGTGCACCCCAAATTTAAATCCCAGACAGGCTTTTGAAATGGAGGCACTAAACTGTAGAGCAAAAGGTCAGATTACTAAGCAGTGTGAGCAAAAAAAAAAAAATTAGGAAATGGTCATAACAAATTAACCCTGAACACTGCACTCTCCCCCACCCCCGGCTTCTCTAGATTTAAAAAGTTGCTGAGGATTTTGAATTTTCAGCTTATGTCCAGCTACTTTGCAAATCCTTTGTCTCTTCTCAAGTTCAATGCTGTGGAATTCATTAAGAATGACACCAAACAGCTTCCAGCATGTCGTCAATGCTCTAAAATGCTTGCATGTGTTTTGGAGAAATCACACATTCTTTATTTGCTTCAAAATATATGTTCCATTGTCTTTTGTGGGAGAAATGTATGTGCCTTTAAAAGAGACCTCCCAAACTACCCCCATCAATGTATAATTGATTTAAGTACATAGTTGCTATTCAATTATCCAGAAGTATGATCTCTTGCATTTATGTATATCCTCATGTATGAGTGGGTGTCTGTCTCTCTTCTTCTATTGAATAAATTTTTATATGTATTCAGCATTTCTCAGTGTCTTCTTTATACGTGTACACATGAAACAATTTTAGATAAAGGAAATGTACACAAAATATCCCTTTCTCATCTATCTCTCTATCTATCAGACAGGATAAATAAATGGACATAAGCCAGATCCTGTGAATCCTTATTCCTGGGAGTATAATTGATGCAAATAGTTTAATTCCAACTTGTGAAAGGGGTTTGCAGTATCACATCTTTTATCAATAGAGTTCACCACCAAATCCTTCTCATATTGAAGTTAATGGGAAAATTTATATGAACTTAACAGGTGTTGGACTAGTTCCTATATTCATTCATTTATAAAGTTTCACTCCACAAGCAGTATCTGGATGTTGGCTTGAGCTGGTGGGAAATAAATGGAAGATGGAATTCAGAATTCCATTTTACACCTATTTCCTGATTAAACTTTGTTTCACTGAAATTTTTCTGACCAGCCCTTATTCCACAGTCATTCAGCAGCTGTGAGGAACAATCTATCACATACAATAACTAGTGAGGGAAACAGCATCCAATAGCCTCAGGCCATGTGCTCTAGCCATTTCCCATTCTCAAGGCAGAGTTAATTTCATAGCCAAACTTTTTAGCAGGATCCTAAGCACATACAAAGCAACCTTTGTACTTGGAGGGAAGAAAAGCAATACAAGCTGAATTTCTGATGCAGGGTCCTTTTCCCCTCGCCTAAATGTAAAATGAAGCCAATGCACTCTCAGGGAGCTGGTTGACAGTCTCAACAAAGAAGGTAACAAAAATGATCTAGCTTCTCAGGGTGACACACAAAGGAGAAAGCTGGGATCCTTCAAAGAAATGAAATGGCTTCTTTATAAAACAGAAGATGCCAAGAAGGTTCACAAGAGAGAACAATTTTAACTCTGTCTCATTTAGTTGGCTTACACTCTAGAGTTAACTCATTGAAGAGCAGCTTTAGTTTGAAATTCCAAATAGAATTACAGTTCATATGCATCACATTAAATTATTTTCCTTAACATTTCCCACCAATATTACCATTGCTGCAGCTGCCTTCCATGGAGTAACAATACTTTAAGTGTGTCTAATGCTGCTCAATGCAGGTTTTCGTATAGGAGGAAATTATCTGTCCCGCTAATGGTATTATATTTAACTTTGCATAATTTGGTATGTCATCAGTATTCAGTGTAGCTTATTGTACAATAATTTAGTGGACTTACCTCACAAAACCCAAAAATCCTTGCTTGGTCAAATCTATCCAAACAATAGCTCTTTCCCTGAAGACAAGTTCATACCATAAGTGAATTTTAGGATCATCTTCCAAGGACATATAATTGTAGACTTCAACAAACTAAAATAATATGTCATACCACCAGAATCTGTCAATGAATGGCACCTTGTAATTAGGAGCTGTCCCACATGAAAAGGCACACCAAGTCATAGCATTGAGAATTTACTCTCACGAACAGCGTGCCAAGTGCCTAATCCAGTGTTTTCCCCACCCTTTGCATTAATCAAGGGGTTTGTGTCATAGATGTACAAATACATATATATGGTGCCATTCATTGAACAGTCCTCTCTCTCTCTCTCTCTCTCCCTCTGTGTGTGTGTGTGTGTGTGTGTGTGTGTGTGTGTGTGTGTGTGTGTGTGTGTGTGTGTGTGTGTGTGTGTGTGTGTGTGTGTTGTTTCTACAGCAGACTACTTGTGCCCTGCATAATCAAGATAGCTAGGAAGAACTGATTGTATGGGCATGAATAGGAAACTTGAAAGATTAATGGACCAAGGGATTCTGATATATGATAAATACACCTTTAAATCAGATTGGATCAAACCCATGCTGGGTGGAACCCCACTGAAGTCAATGAAGCTGTACATCATGGATGAATATCCTATCGCTGAAGCTTTGACTTAAAATATGTAAAAGGAAAACTGTGTTTTGCTCTCGGAGAAATGTGCAGAAGACTTATGCTTAAGGAATTACAGAAACTTGGACTGAAAATGGCACAAATAACAACTCTGGCATCCATCATCAGTGGCTTATTTTGCTCATACAGTAAACTCTTTCATATTCGGCATTCTATCATTTGGAACTCTCAGATAACTGGCATTTTAACCATAGGTAAATATTAGTTGCATTTTCCATAAGTACAATATAGTGAAAGTAAATACAAATAAACACAGCAAATATACTATAAATGTACAGTGTTCAATACTACTGTTCTTGGTAAATAAAGTATTCTGCATACATTTGTTTGTTTCTTAATATCTAATCTTGTTTTTCTTTAGTGTTATGCATTGCTAGGTATACCTCTCTATTATCCAAAATATCTGAATATTCAGCAACCTCTGGGGTACCAGGGCTGCCAGATATGAAAGAGTTCACTGTAGCTAGCTTTGAAAATTAATAGTGAGTGTACTGTGTGTGTTTTTCCATTTGAGTCTTTTTAAAGTCAAAACAGCTAAGAGAACGTTAGGGACCATTAGGAAAGGGATAGATAAAACAAAACATAAAATACCATAATATCATAAGATGAATACACAGAGAGATAGCCGTGTTAGACTGTATCTTCACAGACGAAAAAAGCAGCATGTAAGCAGCAAAAAAACATGCATCACTTTTATATTGTTAGTCTTTGAAGTGCTATATGACTGCTTACTTGTTTTGTCATAATATCATATGAATCCTTGGTATGCCCACATCTTGAAACCTGTATTAGAACTGGTCATCCACTATCAAAAATTACATATTAAAATTAGGAAAGATATGGAGAAGAGCAATAGAATAATAAAGACTACAGAGCAGTTTCCCATATGAGGAGAGATTAAAAAGATTGAGACTTTCAGCTTGGAAAAGAGGTAACTAAGAAAACATATGATAGAAGTCTATAAAATCTTTACTGTTGTGGAGAAAGTGGTAATTACTCCTTTACGTAACACAAAAATCTGGGATCATCCAATAAAATTAATAAGCAGGAGGGTTTATAAGAAATAAAAGGAAGTATTTCTTTATACAACGCACAGTCAATCTGTGGAACACACTGCCAGGGAATGTTGTGTATGCCAAAACTATAACAGGGTTAAAAAAAGAACTAAATAATTTCACGGAAGATAGGTCCATCAACGGCTGTTAGGCAGGATGGTCAGGGATACAACCCCAAGCTCTGACTGCCCTAGCCTCTGATTTACAGAAGCTGGGAGTGAATGAAAGAGGATGATTATTGTTCGGTTCATTCCTTCTGAAGCACCTGGCATTGGGTACTGGTGGAAGACAGAATACTGGGCTAGGTGGATCTTTGGTCTGACCCAGCATGGCTGTTATTGTATTTTAACATATGAAATAACTTATCAGAGGCTGATGCCCAGAGATTTAGTTTATCAAGAAACATGATAATAAATTTGTATCTAAACAGATATTCTGTTAAACAACATAGGTACTTACTCAGAATTTATCATATGAAATGAATGACCCAATATCATCTGCACGTGAGTGAGAGCAAGCCAGAATGTTATGTTTAGTTCCATTGACAGTCAGTCAATTACATAAATGGGCTGAGGAAGCGAATCTAGGAAAGAAATCCTTATCTTATCTGCCCATGGGAAGATTGTTTTCCTCTCTTTCTGCTGATACATTTTTCATTGAATATGCTACAGTCCATGCTTTGTTATAAATCAGCTGATTTATCTCTCTGATCTAAAAAGTGAAAAATACAGCTCACACTTTAAATGAGGGTGCTTACTTTACATTTTATGTGATATCTTTAATTTATATGGAGACATCATATTGCACACCACATGCACACATAGTTGGTAAGCGGAGATGATGGTCTATGGGTGACAAATTGAAGGATTGGATAAATCGGGCAGTACATCGTATGTGCACTCAGAATGCACACTCAGTTCAGAAAGGAAGATGTTGGTTTACGAGTGATAAATTGGAGGATTCCCATTCTAAAGGCAAATTAGGAACAAGAAAGGGATGTGGTAAAGGATGCTCATCATACCTGAGCACTTAACTGATCTGAGCTCTATAGAATTTGTCCCAAGACTTCAACATCATCTTATGCATTCATAAAAAGTCACAGTTCATTATACGGTCCCACGGGGTAGTTGTGTTAGTCTGCAGCTTCACAAACAACAAGCAGGGTGTGTCTACATGGGCACAGATCTTCAAAATAGTCATGCTAATGGCCATTTTGAAGATTACTAATGAGGCACTGAACTGAATATTCAGCGCCTCTTTAGCATTAGGACGCTTCTGTCCGTGGAACTTCGAAAGCGTGAGGCTCAGAGTGGCTACACAGGGGTCCTTTTCGAAAGGACCTCGCACCTTTCAAAATCCCCTTAACCCGCTCACTGATCGGAATAATGGGAATTCAAAAGGTGCGGGTCCTTTCAAAAAGGACCCCCGTGTAGCCACGCCGAGCTGTGCACTTTCAAAGCACTGTGGTCGGAAGCGTCCTAATGCTAAAGAGGCGCTGAATATTCAATTCAGCACCTAATTACTAATCTTTGAAATACGGCTATTTCGAAGATTTGTGCCCGTGTAGACACAGCCGCAGTCCTGTAGCACTTTTGAGAGTAACAAATGTATTAGGTTATCAGCTTTTCTGGGTAAGCCCCACCTCTTCAGGTCTTACCCACAAAAGCGCAATAAATTTATTACTCTCTAAGGTGCTACACAACTGTTTGTTATTTGTTATATCATCTTTTAAACTAACACGTGTCATGATTAATTTATCTTTGTGTGCAGGGGAGCTGAGAGCCTCTGAGGGGCCCTGGGCAAGGTGTGTGTGGGCAAATTGCACTCCTAGAAGGGGAGGGGGCTCAGCCAGAAGGGGTAGAGCCAGGGCAGCCAACCCTCACAGCTGCACAGAATGTGCAGTGAGGCTCCCTGGCAGCAATTGAAAGGGCCTGGGGCTCTGGCTGCTGCTGCTGCTGCTGCCCTATTAGGGACAGCCAGGAGCCAGGGGTCCCTTTTGAACCATTGGGCCCCAGGGCAACTTTTCTCTTTGCCCCCATCATCATCAGCCCTGTTTATGTGAAGCCCTGAAGCAAGGGTGACCATATCTCCCTGTGCCAAATATTGGACAGAGAGATATGGGGGGAGGGCCGGCTCCTCTCAGCTCCACTTAAGCCCCAGGAGGTGGCAGCAGCTGGCCCTCCCCAGGAGTCCAGGGATGCGTCAGGAATGCAGCAGCCACTTCCCCCTCTTCCCCAGGGCTCAGGAAAGGGAATCCCACCGGTAGCTATGCCTGCGCAGCTGCTGGTGAAAAAGGTCAGCAGAGGGAGGGCCCAAATATGGGACAATTAGACCAGTTTAAAAAAAAAAGTAGGGACGCCTTCTTGGGGTCCCAAACACGGGACCGTCCCACCTAATAAAGGAAGGATGGTCACCCTACCTGAAGGTAGCCTTTAAGGAAGGGGAAAGGGCAGAGGAGAGCTTATGCAATCTACCTGCTCTGACAATGTGCGTTGTGTCTGTCAGTCTGCCCACCACAACAGCACACACACACTTTGACTCCATTTTTATTCTGGGACGTGTATACGTAATCCAGAAGCATTCAGAAATGGAGGAATAATCTGTGCGGGGTAAGATGCTTATCTCATATACAGGGTTGTGTGAAAGAGACACCACAAACCCCTCCCAACCCTAGAGTTCAACATCAGAAATTAAAGGCAACATCTTCTCAGGGAGGTAAAGTGACTGTTCAGTGTACTTCCCTTCTGAGCTGGGTGAGGCTGAGTTTTTCTGATGTTGGGGATATGTGTTCAAGTAGCCTCAAGCTAGAATGCCAACAACCAACACCCACAAGCTCTGGAAAAGTCTGGACACAGAGCTAAATCTGGATCCAATCTCTGCAGTCTCTGAACATCTCCATTATCCCCTTACCCACAAGGCCTATACAAACATACCTGCTCTCCACACAAAATGTACCCTGGTTTTGCCCATACTCTTCTACATCTTACAGTCTTTCCTAAAATAGTCTAAGCTTTTATTTTCATGTATTTCTAATTCATAGAACCTTGAAGCTTAGTAGTCTTATTTTCTCCGTATTCCCATAGCTGAGTGCCTTTGCACAGCTCCTTACTAATAAACCTTGTCTATGGTATAATGAATTCAGTCAGCTAAGATATTCCTTATCTCTACACTCCCAATAATCTCCTCCTCAGTAGTCAACACCAGAGCCAAATCTGTCTCACTTTTAAACCTGTGGGATAGTTTTACATACACACCGAAAGTTAGGAGGGGCAAGGGGCTACCTCTGCAGATACCCACAATCTCAATCTTCATCATTAATTCCAGGAGCACCTCCACCCACACTATGAATTTCCTTTTCTAAGACAAAGAATCTCTAAGGCGCGTGTGTGTGTAAGGTAAATATTAATAAACAGTCACCATGTGCATTAGCAAAAATGGAGCAGAAAAATGCCTTTTCATTTCTACAGAACTACTTTGAAGCACAGTGTATAGTTGAGTATCGGAGGGGTAGCCGTGTTAGTCTGGATCTGTAACAGCAACGAAGGGTCCTGTGGCACCTTATAGACAAACAGAAAAGTTTTGAGCATGAGCTTTTGTGAGCACAGACTCACTTCATCAGATGCTGGTCTTAGAAACCTGCAGATTTCCAAGACCAGCATCTGATGAAGCAAGTCTGTGCTCATGAAAGCTCATGCTCAAAACTTTTCTGTTAGTCTATAAGGTGCCACAGGACCCAGTGTATAGTTGATAACCCAGATTCCTTGGTACTACGGTGTCTACTGATTAGAACACAAACAAACATAAGTTAAACAGGAGTTTGTCATGAAGACGGTCAAACATATTCAGTCAGAAATGATCAGAGGATTAGACTTTCCATTGATAACACACATGCAGTTGCTGCTACCTCATGGGAACTGGTATCAGGCTTTTGGTCTTCAGGGCAATCACTGGAGGCAAATGATGATGGTTCCTTGTTTGAGAAAGGACAAGTAAACTGAATGTTCTTCTTCTCAGAAACCAAACCAGAAGAACCAACAGTCTGAACGCTGATTTGAAATGGCACAGAGAGATCCAGATTTTCTAAAATAGTCTGAAATTAGAGGAGATCTCCATTTTAAAAAGGATTAAAGTCAGACGTTACAGCAATATAATTCATATAGAATGTACATAGTATTTTATGTAGCACAAATTAAATGCATTTTCCATTAGCTTAAATTGGCACAGCTCATTTGACTTGAATTAAGTTTTTTGCCTGTTTACATCAGCAGAGAATTTGGCCCAGTGTGCCTGCACATGGGCCTGTATAAAACAAGGATACAGGAATGGGGACAGGGTGAAATGGTATAAAGGTTTCACTGGTTTAAGTTTGGGATGGTTGTCTTATTCACGAGTGTCAAAACCATACACAAGTAATGCAAATTAACTCAAATGCATGTTGATAAAGCCTTTGCACCATCTCATGACCCATTCACGAATTCTGTATCTGTCATGTTACATAAGAAAACATTTTACATATATTTTAGAAAGATTTTAAATACTCTTCTCTTTTGGGTAAGAAGCGCATACATGAGCTCCTTGAGTCCAGCTGTAAAGAAGTCAGAGCGAGTCTTAAAAATCCACAAAACGAACTAAAGCAATTTTTCCATTCCTAAAAATGTTACTGTTTTCAGTTCTGTGATCCCAGTACCTTCATGGCTAGCAACAGGGCAGAGTCACATTGGGAAGCTAGGAATCTTCCCTTTCCAGAGTTAACATTATTCTGTATGCCAAACTTGGTATTTTTATGGCTAAGATACTCAGCTGGTGCAAGATGAAATCTCCCTCTCCCTAAGCCTTGAGGAGGGCTAACTTGTATGTGTTGGGCAGCATTCCACATGTTGGGGACGAGTCTGGAGAAAAACAATTTTTCCACTAGGTTACTTTTTATATTTTGATTTATTTTAATGGCAGATGTTTGATTTTTGCTCGGTAGTCTAAAATGCTAAAATAAGTCCTTGGAGCAGATTGCAGGCAAGGCAGTCAAAAGCACACAATAAATTAATTTATCATGCATGTCTGCAATTTATCACATCTATCAAATGCATATGACCTACACACACACGGCACATACAGAAAGAGGAAGAGGAAGAAAAATGATCCACATAATCAATTCTGTCAAAAAGTAACCAATTGATTGATTAAACTTGTAGTTCATTACAAAAAATGTTTAAGAGACCCAATAAGTAATTTTTGTCAATTTATTTTCTACAGATGATGCAGTACAGTGGAAACAGGAAAGCATTAATACCATATTAATCCTTCAGAGAGGCTTTATTCTCACAGCATATAGTTCATCTTACACAAAAGCGTGTTTCAAACCTCTTAGATTTATAGTACAATTGCTTGTAAGTTAGAAAGCACCTACATATCACATAAGAGCCAAGCCTTGGTTTCTACCCATTCTTTAATTTTTTCTGTAGTTTTTCTTATCTCTGTTTTGGATTTAAATCTGTTGCCTGTGAAGGTACTTATACCAGGACATAGAACAGATGTATCTTGCCTTTGACAAGCTTTATATTTGCTAATGCCAAAAGCTTGCAAAGTATGTATTTCTAGACACAGCTGAACAAAGTGAACAGAGTTGTGGGAAAGATAATATCACTCAGTTAACATAACTGCCTATATAATGGGCATAAAACAAAATTAATATGGTAGCCTATATTTATTCTAGGTGAAGGGCATAACAGTCACCTAGGAAAAATTTTTAAAGGCAAGGTGTTCACCGGAATTCAAAAGTATACTGAATACATAATAAATGCATATTTATGTATATATTTCATGCTGAGTGAAGGACAACTAAGATGTCTGGAAAGAGACAGATGTCTAAAAAGCATGACTGGATATTCTATGATACTAATTACAGTAAAAGCGCTATTATCTGGTGTGTTTGGAGAACGGAGGGTGCTGGGTGACCAGCTATGCTGGTTAACTCTGAGTTATGCTTTAACAATAGAATACCAATTTTCAAAGAATTAGAATGCAAGGAAATAGACATTAAAATAATATACAGGTACTTACCAATCCAGTAGTAGCACTGCACTGCAGAAAGGTTAGATTCTTGAAGCACTTAGGTATACATAGGTAAAGTTTTCTACACGGTAGTGTATCTTATGATACTACATATCACTATGGGCAGTGCATAGCACAAACCCAGATCATTATAAATACTCTCAACACTAAAACTATAGTGAACATAATCTAATCATTCTATGGTGATTCAGAAGGCATGTCAGGATGTTGCGGTGTCTCAGGGGCATCATTATCAACATGAATTATTACTGTGCATGTAGTAGGTATAGGAGATCGGGACAAAAGTGTAATGACCCTATGAAACATGCTGGGAGGTGCTTTTTTACAATGAAGTCCCAATTTCAGCTTGCCAACTTGTCTTCTGCTTATTTTGCATGAAAGTAGAATGCAAAATATGCAATTGCATAATGCATTGGGTCATATACTAGTCCGTTACTAGACTGAAGACTTGTATTGGGAGATACCAGAAATGCAGAGTGAGCTTTCTGGTTATTTGGGTGCCAGATAATAGAGCTTACTGTACTAGAGTCACATGTTTCATTAATCTCTGTTGCCTAACATGACCGTGCTAGCCTTTGTATACTTTAGGTAATAACTGGAAATGATACTATGAAAATGCTGATAATAGTTGACTTGGCTTTCAGACCCAATGATCAGTGTTGAAAAAACTGATCTGAAATCATGGTGGTTGAAGGAAGCTGACCTGTTTTGACCTGGCTGGTTATAAAAATCCACACAGCAGCTGATGGAACATTTTCAAGAGGTCATAGGACAGAGGCACACAAATCCCAAGAGGAATTAGTGTGCGCTTGCTGATGCACATCATACATGATGTCCTGGGAACTGACCTTGCATTGTCTTGCAATTCATAAGCTACCCAGTAGATTGGATAAAACCAACAGCCATATTCAGACAAATTATTAAGGAGATATATGTGTAATACCAGGTACAATTGTCTTGTTTCAGGTTCCTGCTCTTGATTCTAACACATCAGTGATAATTTCTGTTAGTGATATTGCTCCTAAAGGATGATGTTAAGTGTCAATGTCTTCAAAATTACACTACAATCAAGGGAATAACATACACCCACCATCAGCACTGCACTGTCTAGCAAAGCATGCAGCCCAGTGGTTTCTCCAAACTAAATATTGATAACTAATACCTCTCCACAGAAAACTCTGCTTACCTTAGTGCATGCTGAACTCAGGACAGATTTGTGAATTTCCCCATCTGTGTATATCTGCAGTGCAACATAAAGTTCAGTTAAAGGTAAACAAGAACACAATATGGATTGCTTGAATTCCCTAATTTAAATTGCGGAGGCAATCAGGAAATTTACCTACTGTAGCTGTGAATTTTTAGGTGTTTATTCAATAGTGGTTTACATTTTACATCTCAGGGTGACAGTGCTGAGGTGTCTCTCGGTCACTGATTTCATTCTTAGCAGGCCTGCTGATGATGGGGAGGGGGTGGCAAAAGAAGGAGGGTGAAAGGGGACAACTGCTCAGTCATTCAAAAAGGGCCCAGGGCTCCCAGCTGCCATCACTGCTACCACAAGAGTGGCAGCAGAGTTTCAGGTCCTTTAAATGGTCACCAGAGCACCGTGTGGCATGCTCCAGGCAGCTCTGAGGGCTGCCAGAGGGGCTAGGTGTAGCGTGCTCTGGGTAGCACAGCCCTGTCTCTTCTGCCTGATGCTTCACCCTTTTCAACTGCATGGAGCCACCTCCCCCCTTGCCCAGGGGCCCCTAATCCTTAGAGAAGGATAACACAGATCTACGATGATAGGAACATGCAGGGTGTTCATGTGGGTAATTGCCATTGATACTAGAGTATGAAAGAGTAACTTGTGCACTGAAAAATTCCAGCCTTTAAGCATATCGGATATTAAATACTAAAGGAGTGGTGACCAAAAGAAACTGAATGGATTTCCACATCCCGCCGCACCCCTGACCTAGGCCCCACCCCTGCACAAGCGCCCTGAGCTGGAGTTGCCTCTGTGCACGCTGTGCCAGCTGCAAGAATCCAGGGCTCAGAGCCATCCTGCTGCCGTCATGCACTTGTCCCACCAAGTGGTGGGATGCACGCGCAGTAGCAGGAGGGGCACCACAGGTGTGCAGCTCTCCTCAGGCACATTTCATTACATGCCATTGCCCCATTCACCATATGTGGTGAACAGGGAGAGTATTGGACTTTGTGGTACTAAAGTCTTTGCACAGTTTTTACTCAAGGCCAGATTCCAATAGGAGTTAGGCACTTAACCGTCTTAGGAAATTTTGAAAATCCCACTAAGCATCTATCTGCATCTTTAGGCACCTACATATCTTTTGCAAATCTGAAGAAGTGTAGAGTCCTGCACCTGGGATGGAAGAATCCCAAGCATTCTTATAGGCTGGGGACCAACTTGCTAAGCAGCCGTACAGCAGAAAGAGATCTAAGGGTTATGGTGGATGAAAGGCTGGATATGAGTAAACGGTGTGCCCTTGTAGCCAAGAAGGCTAACGCCATAGTAGGGGGCATTAGGAGGTGCATTTCGAGCAGATCTAGAGAAGCTGTTGTTCCCCTTTATTTGGCACTGGTGAGGCCACATCTGGAATATTGTGTCCAGTTTTGGACTTCCCAATATCAAAAGGATGTGGATATGCTGAAGCAGGTTGAGCAGAGGGCAACAAAAATGATTAAGGGGCTGGAGCACGTTACCTTTGAGGAGAGGCTGAGGGATTTGGGCTTGTGTAGTTTACAGAAGAGAAGACTGAGGGGTGATTTAATAGCAGCCTTCAACTTCCTGAAGGGGAGCTCTAAAGAGGATGGAGAGAAACTGTTCTCAGTGGTCTCAGATAGCAGAACAAGGAGGAATGGTCTGAAGTTACAGAAGGAGAGGAGTAGGCTGGATATTAGGAAAAACTACTTCACCAGCAGGGTGGTGACGCATTGTTATGCGTTGCCTAGAGAGGTGGTGGAATCTCTGTCCCTTGAGGTTTTTAAGTCCTGGCTTGACAAGGTCCTGGCTGGGATGATTTAGTTGGGGTTGATCCTGCTTGAAGCAGGGGGCTGAACTAGATGACCTCCTGAGGTCCCTTCCAGCCGTGTGATTCTATGATTCCTCAGTCCTCTTTCAAGCAAGGGCCAATTGAAACCAGTGACTAAGTGCTTGCACACAATGCCCTGCAGGTCAGGTTAAGATGCTATGAATTGCAGTGCACACTAGCACACTAAATGCCCTATGGTTGCTCCTATTTTGCATCAACAGAGCCCTGTTTGAATGAAGACTATGTTAAGGAGCAATAGGCACCTTTTAGTTCACTCCAGCTGTGTCCACACAAGTCAGTCAGAGCACAAAAATGCACTGCATTCTGGAGGTCATACCCCCATAGTCTGCAGCACAATGTAGATCTAACTTAAGTAAAAGCCATGTTCTGCCACACTGAAGGTATGTTGACACTGCAGCGATCAATCCACCACCATCGATTCATCGCATCTGCTTACACAAAACAAATCACTCTCCGAGAGCTCTCCCATCAATGACCATACTCTACCAAAACCAGAAAAGTAGCCAGTGCTGATGGGAGAGCAGGCTCCACCTGTCTTACCACACACAAGAGGCTGTGGTGAGTATGTCAACGTCAGCTACACTACTAGAGTAGATCGACTATGGGAGTTAGTGTAGACAAGGCCTTATGCATGACAAGTAGTAATTGATTTCAATGGGACTAATCAAAAAGTAAGAGACTATTTAGCAGAAATGGCATTGAGCAAGCACTTGAGGGTTTGGAGCATTTTTTTTAACCTGGCACAGCATTCCCACAGGAGTATAACAGTGCAAAGGCCCTTATACAAAAAATATTGCTGCTGTTTTTTAAAATATCCAAAGTCTAGCTCATATACAATAATAAGCTAAGAAATATAAATAGCATTCCAAAAGTACAACCCTACAGTTATGAAATATGAAAAGCACAATTTCAGGCAGTTTCAAGTAATATATATCACATTATAAAAATATATACCTACATCTACTGTAAGTTTCCAAATGATGTACTTACTGTACATTTAAGACTGCACCTGTCCTTAGTGAAATCAGGGGAGTTTTACCATTGTCTTCAATGAGACATAATCGAGTCCCTAGTTAGGAAATTGCATTCGCATCCCTTAAAAAATTTATCAGTGAGCTCAGCCTATATATACATGAATTCAGGTGCAGACATGAATAAAAAATGTGTAATAACTTACTACACTTGTAGAAACAACAGTAAGGGAAATGGAAAGGCAGGGACCACATCTTTTTAAAAATTGATTAAGCATATACTTTATGTAGAAGAATTATTAATATTACACCATTTTAACTACAACTAATGGGAATAAAATACTTCATACATCCACAGGTCTTAAACACATTAATCATTGGGATGATACATGTTATACAATCACAAACTGAGGATGAAATAGGATATCCAAAAGTCAATTAAAAAGGGAGTTGTTTATAGTTCTATAAGAACAAAATGTATACATATTTGTACCATTTAGAATTATTTAATTTATTCTTGCCAGGTTACAGTTTGACGTTATTTTTTTCAAATGACAGCAAATACAATGAAATATTTTTATAATTAATTTATAGTCACCCCTTATTCTGTACATGTATCTCACAATAATACTACTTGCTGTTATTGAGGCAGTATGTTTCACTGCAGAGTATCATGTTATTCACAGCCAGTGTCTTGTGTATCCTAGCTCAGTGGTTTAGAGGATTGGCCTTGTAAACCCAGGGTTGGGAGCTCAGTCTTTGAGGGGGCATTTCAAGGTTCTGGGGCAGGTTACATTTTAAAAAATCTGTCAGGGATGGCAATAGATCCTTCTCTTAGTGCAGGGGACTGGACTCGATGATCTCTCAAGCTCCCTTCCAGCTCTATGAGATATATGTACTGCAGAATCAGGCTCTGTTAATGTATTTGTGAAATGCAGACTACGAAATTTTCACAAGATACAAAAGGAAGAACTTGAAACCTAAACTTTTGTGATTAATAATGACTCCTCCCTCTTTCTATATTCGTTTATGGGAATTTCAAGTTTAGTTAGATCCTCAAAAAAGAAATACTCAAATTTCATTTTAAACAACGTTTAATGAATAGCTGGACAAAGTAAATTCAGTACCTTTGTGTGAATAATTATGTAATAATTCTTTGTTCAGTAAACAGACTGCTATATGGATTTTACTGAGTGTTTAGAAATCAGTGTGCTGTACTTGGTAGCATCCAACAATTAACTGAGTATTTGAAATCAAAATATTATACATGTGAAAAAAACTACTTAGGAACGTTAAAGAAATGTTTCCCTTTTTATCATGGCATAAAGCATTTTATGTAGTATTTTACTTTGTATTTAAACATACCCTGTATCCTGTAACGAAAGTTCCATTGCTACATCCTAATTCATCTACTACAGGTCTGTCCCAGCCAATCATCACGCTGCTTTTCCCCACAGCTTTTATAATATAGACTGAACCAACTGGAGCAGGAGGTCCTATAGAGAAAACATTAAAGTCATGAAGCAAGAAGTTTCTGTCCAACAGCTTTTTAAACTATCAATATAGCATGGCCCTTACAGTGGTAAGCTACCTTTTTTTTATTTTCATTGTCCAACAAAAGCCAGGAACAAGATACTATGTACATGCCTTCAATAGTACAAAGCATAGACAGTATATAAAAACTGACATTTTACATTTTTCCCTCTTTGATTCCAAAAATAACGTATCTTTAAATTCAAATGGGCTTGCACACTTGGAAAAAACAAAAGGAGGGTGAACTAGTTGCTCTCACTGGGACCTTATAAATAAAATG
This sequence comes from Carettochelys insculpta, assembly GCF_033958435.1. Lineage (NCBI taxonomy): Eukaryota > Metazoa > Chordata > Testudines > Carettochelyidae > Carettochelys > Carettochelys insculpta. The sequence continues at coordinate 25,087,111 of NC_134140.1, read as the reverse complement.
GAACTGATCAAGCCTAAAATATCAGTATGAAAAATTGTTGTGTGCAGTGTTGGATCCAGTATATTAGACTAAGTTAGGTAATATCTTTCACTGCAACCATATTCTCTTAGTGAGAAATACCAGCTTTCAAGCTTCTTCAGAGCACTCCTTCAAGCCTGGAAAGCATACTCAGTTTCACAGCTAAATACAACATGCAGCAGATTGTTTAGCATAAATACTTAACACATATTTCAAGAGATCATTCAAGGGGCAGCGGTGGCCTGGTAACAGCCCTCCAACCACAATGAGGAAAGGAATGGGAGAGAGGGGAAGGCAACTGGGGCAACTGTTACAAACAAATGAAATTTAATTGTCAAGATAATGTCAGACCCAGCACTTCCTGGCAACCACGCTAAGACTGGAATTTCAGTAAGCCCTTGACACTACACAGAACGGCTAATATAATTAAAACTGTAATAGGTCCAAATTGCAGCGCCCTCATAGGCAGGCACTGCCACTCTCCTGTATTTTTAAACATTGTTAAACACAGTGGTGTGCCATTCCTCTGTCACCAACCTTATTGAAAAGCACACAGTTGAAAGAAAGCTGGTACTTGGCATCCATTCTTACTTTCTTTGTACACACATAATGCCAAAATTAATCAGTTTCTGGTTCTTTGCTACTTTTTACTAGATTAGAAGGAAACGGTAATCTCTATAGTCCCAACTCAGCAACGTTTTTCTCGCAAATGCTTAATTTTAAACAAGTGACTAATGTCATCTGTATCAGAAAAGCTCTCAAGTTGCATTTTAAACTTAAGCACATGATTAAGGGTTTTGATAAACAGGGACCTACATTTTTAGTATCATAATTTGCTTAGTTTTTATAATTATTATCACTATAAGTCTCTTATTTCTCTGTCTCACACAATCAGCAGTGCTTTAAATGTTACTCATCTTTATTCCTAGTTATAGCCAATAAGTAGCTTTCTGCATTAAAAGCTACATAATCTGTAATCATTTTATCAAACTCTTGAATCATTGGTGCTCCATTTGATTATTTCAACAAAGAATGGCTAAAGGAGACTCGTATTTAACAGTCAAGCAGTAGAAATATCAAGGAAAAAAGCAAGATGAAATAGAATATACTAAACATGATAATGTTTAAGAGAGCAGACAAACCCTCTGTGCATTAAGTGGGAAAAAAGACTTTTTTTTAATCAGAGAAAGCCAGTCCTGCTCCCCTAACAGTGAATGATCGAATTCCTCTGTGCTTACACAGGAACAGAAGCAGGTCTTAAAGATATGCTGCACTGAACTCTCAGTGGCCTAATTTAGGCCAGATAACAGAGAAGGGCAAATGAGACCATATGTAACACTACATCCCATATTGGAACTCTAAGGAGTTCAAAGAGAAAGTCTGAGTCTGGTTTTACCTTTGACTCTGAAATTCACTTCTCCATTAATCTGAAACTGAATCTGAGCCAATGACCTTCAGGGCTAGTTTTAAGGGCTATCTAATCACTCAGGCCTAGATCCTTGGCATCTGTTCTGGCAACTTTGCCCTGAAACAGCACAAAGCAGATGGAGAGCTCTCCAAAAGAGGTAGCCAAGAAGTCCCATGACACAGAGGAATCCTAAGTGATATGAAATAGGCATAATAAATGGAGCTCAGCTGGCACAGAGAAGCAAGCAGGCCCAGCCAGAATCTTACAGAGTACTTCTCTGATCCCCCAACTTACTATTGTGCTCTCTCTCACCCAAACTGACAGGCCCTTGGGACAAGGAACTTATCTTTTACCAATGTTCACACCTTCCAGATTCAGAAGAGTTTGGCTATGGACTATAATTAACATCCGGGTTGAACTTTATCCTTTCAAAATTTGAGAAGGGCAAGGGTGGTACGAAGAAACTGACCTTCAAATCTGTGCCTGCAGTTCTACATGAAGAACAACTGGGAGAGTGGGGGCACAACTGAGGGCAAAACAATCAGCATTCTAGTTAAGGCCATTTTGAAAATTCGGTCAAGGGAGCCAGCAGTTAACAAGACCTACCTTTTCTGGCTGCTCAGCAGAACCAAGCATACATTCTATGACTGCAAATGGAATGCTGCTTACTTGTGAAAGTAATTCTAGGATGTGAAGGGACTGAGGAACTGCAATGCATCTTGCTGGTTTCCAGGCAAGAAATAAAAAAAGAAGTCTATTTGCATTCCCCAGGTACCTCTAGTGTACACCAGCTGAATACTTAAAACAATGCAAACGCCTGGTTAAGCATAAATCATGCTTCAAGGAAATTATTCCTAAAACTGCAGCATCAACAGCGTGAATACTTTCACCATCAATCTACCCAAAGCATGATCTTGATACTTGCATATATGTTTGCCTATGGATAGAGCTCAGCTACAAAGGCTGGCTGCACTGCCTATGTACTGATGTCTTTACTACATTTCACCTTTCTCTATTTTAATATTTTTGTGGTATAAATTAAATAGAAAAGGGTCTGTTAATTTGTGTGAATTATGGCTTCAGGGCAGTGACAACAGTATTTGCATCCTGGAGCAAATAAGGGAATCATGCTTTTTACTGCATGTTTTGTGCTTTCAGGGAAATAAAAAAACTCCATTAGCTGTCCAACAGTAACATGCTGGTAACAAACTTCACCTCTCTTCTTCCACAAACAAACAACCTCTCTTCTTCCACAAATGAGAAATGTTGTCCTGCAGAATTGTAACAAAATATTCCAGATTGTTTTAAAAAAAAGTGTGCTTCTTACATGGGTTTTATTGGCTAGGAAATCAAATGCACTGAATCAGAATCCCTGCCTAGACAATACCTACTCTTTCCTTTTGTTCCTTTTTTATTCAAGGCATTTTTCAGTAGCTAGGGCCACTTGAGTTCGTATATATGTGCTCCTATGTCCACACTTCATAATATTTTCTAGTTACCTAAAAATAGGTTTTTAAATCATAGTTAAATATTATAGAAGGAGAAGGAATTTGATGATTCTGGCACAGAGTTTTTTTAAAAAAATTAAACTAGTTCAACAGTGAGATACAAAAATTGCTTTTTAAAATGTGTAAATTATCTATAAGAGAAGTCAAAACAGAATATTTCTGGATTCTAAAATGGGCATATTTGTCCTTACCCAAAACCAAATTGACAGCATTATCCCAAAACACTAACCAAGGAAACAGACTCTATATTATAGTACATGCTACAATAAAATCTGGAATAAAAAAGCAGTCCAATAGCACTTTAAAGACAAACAAAATAATTTATTAGGTGGTGAGCTTTCGTGGGATAGACCCACTTCTTCAGACCATAGCCATACCAGAACAGACTCAATATTTAAGGCACAGAGAACCAAAAATAGTTATCAAGGTTGACAAATCAGAAACATTGTAACCAAAGGTGGGCAAATCAGAAGAGCAGAGGGGCGGTAAGAAAGGGGGAAGTCAAGGGTCAAATAAAACGAAGTACGTAAATGAGTCCATACAATGACTCAGGTAACTGGCATCCTGGTTCAAACCATGTGTTGAATTTGAATGTAAAAGAGAGCTCAGCATTCTCTCTTTGCAGGCAATTCTTAAAGTTTCTTTTCAGTAAAACACAGACTTTCAGGTTATCATCAGAATGGTCCGCTTCATTAAAGTGCTGGCTGACAGGCTTGTGAGTTAAGAGCTTTTTGATGTCTGTTTTTGTGTCCATTCATTCTTCGTATGTGGGCATTGTTGACACATATTATGTTAGCAGAGGAACATAAGAATGTGCCCGTGATTCTGTGAATAACCTGGTTAGGTCCGGCAATGGTATCTCCAGAAGAGATATGTGAACAAAGCTGGCCCCCAACTCAACCCACTGCAATACATCATTAAAGACCTACAACCCATCCTTAATCAGGATGCCACGCTCCAGAAGGCCCTAGGTGACAGGCCTGTTCTCTCCTACATAAAACCTCACAACCTTATGAGGATTCTCACCAACAACCACAGATTATACCACAAGAATACCAATCCTGGAACTTTTCCTTGCAACAAGCCCTGTTGCCAACTTTGTCCACATATCTATTCTGGAGATACCATCAGTGAACCTAACCAAGTTATTCACAGAATCATGGGCACATTTTCATGTTCCTCAGCTAACATCGTATGTGCCATCATGTGCCAACGATGTCCACATGCGTTGTATATTGGACAGACTTCAACCTCTCTTAGACAAAGAATTAATGGGCATAAAACACACAAAAACACTCCTGATTCACAAGCTTGTCAGCCAGCACTTTAATGGAGTGGGCCATTCTGTTAAAGACCTGAAATCTGTGTTTTACTGAAAAGGAACTTTCAGAATTGCCTGCAAAGAGAGAGTGCCAAGCTCTGTTTTATATTCAAATTCGACACATTAACATGTGGTTTGAACCGGGATGCCAATTACCTGTTCATTATATGGACTCTTTTACATACTTTGTTTTATCTGACTCTTGACTTCCCCCACTTCTACTGTCCCTCTGCTCTTCTGGTTTGCCCACCTTGATTACAATTTTTCTGATTTGTCAACCTTGATAACTATTTTTGGTTCCCTGTGCCTTAAATATTGAGTCTGTTCTGGTATGGCTATGGTCTAAAGAAGTGCGTCTATCCCACGAAAGCTCACAACCTAATAAATTATTTTGTTTGTCTTTAAAGTGCTACTGGACTGCTATTTTGCTTTGATAGTATATAGACTAACACAGCTATCTCTCTGTTACTATTTAATATCTGAAATAACTGTCAATTGATGTCTCAATGTAAAACTTCCTTGCCAGTGAAAATGACTACCTGAAAGCAGCTCAGGCATGTTTCTGAAAAGCAGTTCCTAGTCACAAATACATCTACCATAAAGTATGTAAGATCCTCGCTGCAAAACACACATTCCTGGGGTGAGCAGGAGAGTCACTGGAAAATTAACAATGTTGCAGCTCAAAGAGCACTTTCAATGCATTATGAACAGGGTAGATGGAATCTGCGTTCACAAAATCTGTGCTTCATCAGCCCCTTGCATTCGCACATTCTTCCTTCTAACCTCCCTGCATTCTGGGACTCCTTTATCTTCCTCAACCAGAGCACTGCTCAGACTTCCAGCTGGATCTCTCCTCTTAGTTTGTCTCCCCTTATCGGTTCCAAAAGCAGTCTCTGGATTTCTTACCTACTCACTTCTGTGCTGGGCCTCCTCACACTGACAGGCCTACACCATAATGTATTTTCGATTATTATGTTCCCTACCTCTGGAATGCCTACCTAGATTTCCTTCATTCACCCCAGGCTTCTTCTGTGAAGTCTAAACTGTGGTGTGTTGCACTCCCCTCTCTCTGAGTGCCCCGCAAGGTCTGGGCATAGTGCTGCCGTTCTTTTCAGTTCATAATTCCTCATACATCTTTCAGCCTACCTCTAAGGATCTTCTGCGGATCAGCCCTCTGGCCAGGTCACACAATTTTATCCTCTTCCAGGTCACAAGTAACTTGAATAGAATAAGTTCCTGGCCCTCCAAGGATTTAAAGCAGCAAGGTTCCTCCTGCACTCCTACAGACAACTGTGGCCAACAATAGGCTCTGACACAGCCCCTTGGGCTCTGGCCTACGGCGCATCTGTCTTCACTCCATGAGCTCCAGACAGATATTGTCTTGCTAGCAGCAGACAGCTCCTTTTATCTTGGCATCCAGGGTGTGATTGGCTATTGCTGAGCCCCAGCCCATCCAGTTGCTGGAGGATGAGATACAAATTATCCCCACAATGGCTTCCCTCAAGATGCTTCCTTAGGCAAGAGTGTGGCTCTTAGAAAGCTGTTTCCTGGAGCAGGATACAGCAGAGCAGTGGAGCGTCCAACAGGAGTTGTGAGGGCGTGGTATGTCTTGTTACGAGATAGATAAGCACATCTTCAAAGGCACATCTTCACTAGGAGGAAGAGTGACACTTCCAGAGTTCAATTTAGAGTGTCTCCTGCCCCTCGTTAAGAGTTAGGGAAGTCGATGGGAGCGAAAGTAGCAAAGATGGCACAGAAGCACCACTTAAGGTATGTTGACTTCAGTTACATAATTAAGTGTGTGTGTGACTCAGGCTTCTGAACATGGTGTGGGAAACAGTCTGTATCATTGCAATGGCAACACACTGTCTTTGGGGAAATGGAATATAAGCTCTCTGAGGTGCCATATTTCCACTTTCACTGCCGTGGAGACTTACTGATTGCAAACAGGATCTGATCTCTGCTCAATGCTTGGGATATTGACCTATGTGATGAGAGGCCTCAAGGGAGGTTGGTAAGGAGTAGATAAAAATGGGTTTTCAGGAAGGGTTGGGGCTAACAGCTCACTCTGTCATTCCCTCAGCTCCAGGATTTGTGGACTGTTTTGGATTATTCATTACTATTATTCATTTTATGTTGTACCCTCAATCCAAACACAGTATAAATGCAAAGTAAAATGTAGGGCCAATTCCATTAAGAGCACCACCAGGTGATCCCTGTCTGTTCACAGGAGCACTTAGCTCATTATCATGAGGAGCACTATACTTGAGCACTTGTCTGGCAATGCCAAAGGAGGAAAGGAGACATTTCATGTGTGTGAAATCAGTCCATAGCTTTTATATTAGATGTCTGGGACCACTCAGCAGACAAAAGTGAACAGTGAAACTGCATGTTCATCCAAATAACTCCCTGTGGCTTTCACCAGTCCCCATTGGCTTGGACCTGACCACCCCTCCCCACTGTAGGAGGATTAAGGTGGGCTAAAATAAAAGGTCTTGGCTCCCTGCCATACCATTTACAGGAATTTCTGTCCCACTCCCCCACCCCCACCTCCTGAGCTGTTCTGGCCCTTTCACCAGAATCTCCTTCACTAGGCTATTTACTGTCACTGTCTGCCATCCCTATGGAGTACCTGCACTAGACACCTGTGCCACACGTACAAAATAAATTATGAGGTAGTCTGCCACCCTTTCTCTTCCCCATAATAGGCCTTCCCTGGCACCCACAACGGAGAAGCTGAAAATAACCTAATTCCACAAAGCCAGTGTAAAGGTGAGTGAAAAATCCCTTCCCAGCCTCCAAACCCCGCCCCACAAAAGAGTGATTAGTGCAATGCTCATAGCAGGCCCTAACCCAACCTGACATTCACACCTTTGGGGGTGGGAGGGTGAATTCTGCCTGGCCTGCTATGTGGAGAAAGGGCTTCCAGCACCAGGGACTGCACTTCTACCGTCCTCCAACGAGCACCCCCCCACACACACTTCAGGTGCAGCATGGTTAATCTTCTCAGACATGACAATTCTTACTCACGCCAAGCCTTTTTAACCTGCTTTCTTGAAAGGAGGTGGAGGTACAGAGGGCTTAAGATTCACTATACTTAGCATATAACCCCATGTGAATTCCTTTGTGGTCTCCACTTGCACATACACTGGAGTACAACCACAACCCTTTAGTAGTAAGTGACAACAGTTTGATAAAGATGAAAGTTGAACAAAACCCCAGACACATGGAACAGCTGCCACTAAATTGCCTATTTTATCTTGAATTAGCACACATGGAAGCACATTTGCATTTAGTGATCAGTGGGGGTGGGGATGTCTCTTGACACAGCAATTTACCAGCAGCAGCAAAGCTATTTTAATGTAGAGCAGTTCCAGGAGTGAGTTTCCAAGTGATCAGAGCTAATCAGTCACTCTTCCTTATGGCAAATAAAGAACAAGCCTAGAATCATATTCACTTAGAGCTATGAAATACTCATCTCCAATAACTGCATTTCACATATTGGCAAAGAGCACTGAGCAAATCAAACTGCACCATTCTTAGTGCCCAGAGAACAAATCTAGACTAGAGAAAACGACTCAGAAAACCTGGTGAAAAAAGAGAAAACAAAATGATCAAAACCACCCAGGACTGATTGCTAGACAGGGATGACTCACTGTCTATTTTTTTCACAGGTTCAGCCCCTGCAGTTTCCTTGGCTGATTTCTGTCTGGTCATGCTGCAGCGTCATTTTTGCGGCAGTGTAGCACATGATGTTCCCAAAGCAAAGTGTTTTTTAGACTACTTGACCCATTCTGCTTTTCATCCTCAAGGAAGCAAGCCTTTCCTTTCTAGCCACCAGCCAGAAGGACTCAATTCTCAACCACTTAGTGGCTCCTGCTCCCGCATGCGCTTAAACTGTGTCTATACGTGTCAGATCTTCCGGAAGAACACTGCCTCCTTCTGGAAGATCTGTGGAATGTCCACACTGCGTCTTCCTAACAGTTCTGTAACGGAAATAGCAACTTCTTCCAGAAGATTCTTGGATGCCCACGGGATGCCAGGAGACAGTCTAGCAAGACGCTGGGGGCTCTATGGTACCTGTTCCAGCAGCAGTTAAAGCTGCAAGGACCTAAAAACCCCGGAGCAAAAAGCAGGGGCTGTGGAGGTGGACAGCATGTGCTGTTCTACAGCACCCACACTGCTGCCACCTCTGAAGTGACAGCAAACTCCTTCATGGCCAGCAGCCAGCCACTTGTGCGTCCCCCAGGGCAGCCCTGGGGAATCAGAGAACAGCAGCCCAGAAGGGGAGCAGCCCCAGAAAAGGAAGGCCCCAGCCTGGACTGAGGTAGAGCTGCAAGACCTCCTTGCACTCTGGTGCAAGGAAGAGATGCTGAGGGACACGTCAGGGCACTGAAGGAACACCCCCGCCTGCACCCGCCTGCCACAGCCCTTGCCACCCGTGGCCATCCTGCCCAGACCATGGACCAGGTCCAGTGCAAGATTAGAGAACTGCGCCTGAGCTATGTGCAGGCCAGGGACAGCAGCTGCCGCTCCGGTGTGGACTGAGTGAGGTGTCCCTACTATAGGGAGCTCCGGGATATCCTGGCAGGGGATGACACCTCCCCACTTTGTGGACATGGCAGCCACAGACACCCCTGCTGCACTGGAGGGGGGAAGACAGGGGGTCCTCCAAAGAAGCTGGGGAGGAGGGCAAGCCCAGCAGCCAGCCCCCGGGATCCTCCGAGGACTCCTTCTGAGGGGTCCTTGCTCATAGCCGTGGCCTCAGGGCCGAGCAGCCAAATGACCTTCAGCCAGGCATAACCGAAACTATATGAAGTCACCCCAGGTAAATGCAAGGTGTGGTGCATCCCCCAGTGGGGGAACACACAGGCCCCCATGCCACACCTCCCCCGATGCCCAACACCAGAATGCCCCCCCAGGGCTGCAGGCAAGCTGCAGGGCACCCTGCCCCCACCCCTCCCGGGAGCCCCTGCACTGAGGTGTTGGGGGGGGACCCAGAGTACACAGCCACACCCAGCCTACATGCTCCCTGGGCAGGGAGCCCTTTGTGCCCAACCACACCCATCTTGCTCAGTGCCCCATTCCCGGGGGGAGGGGAGGGACTTCACAGGTGGCAGCATCCACAAGGTGAAGGGCTGTCGAGGCCACCATGCTGGGTCCATGGTCTTGCACTATGTGGCCATCGCTCAGGTCCAGCTTGGGGGAGGTGACCAGGGGGGGCAGGGGACTGCCACACAGGGCTTGGCTGGGGCCCTAACTCCCCCTTTCCCCCCATTGTCTTACAGCAGTTCCATCCCAGGGACAGGAGAGGCACCGGAGGAGCCCAGGGCCCACTGGCAGCATCCAGGCCAGAACTGCAGGAAGTCCCCCAGGTGGGCCATGACCCTCATGAGCAGCTGCAGCCCAGCAAGTGCAGAGGGTCAATCACCAGAGCCTGTTGGAAGAGGCAGCAGCATATGCAGCCGCCCTCTGCCACCAACATGATGTGGTGGAGAGGCACCTGGCCCTGGAGACAGAGGCCCTTCGGTGGCACCAGGACACATGGGGGAAGGCAGTGGGGATGCTCTGCCAGGTGTCCAGAGCCCTCATGGTGCTCCCCCATTCCCTTCTGCTGCCCCTCCTCCCACTGCCCCCACCCCATCCCTTGAGTAAGGGCCCCTCCCCTCCCCTCCCATCCCCTTTCCCACCCAGGTTGCTATGCCCCCACTGTTCAGACACCCTCCTGTAAACAGTTGACCCCAGTTCCTTGCTTTATAGCAAACTTTGCTTTATTGCTTGTAGGCTACGTTTTCGAATGTTCATCTATTTGCACATATGCAGTTTGTTGGCACCCCATTGCGTGATGTATGTGCCCACCTCCATCCAGTAGCACAGGGAGGAGTTCCTAGAGATGCAGGCATTGTGTGCCCCGCTGGGCCAGCCCACATAGACATCTGTGAACTGGCCCGGAGCATCCACCACCACCTGGAGCATGATTGAGTGGTACCTCTTGCAGCTGACGTACTGGCCAACACAGCAGTCCGGGGCCCTGATGGGGCTATGAGTGCTGCCATTGCCCCAAAGCACTGGGGGTCCCAAGCTCAGCAAAGCCCACCACGGACGCATCAAAGTCCCCAAGGTGCACAAGCACATCTTTGATAGCCTTCACAACCTGTGAGGGACAGAGAGCATGCACACACGTGGGACTGCCCAGAGGCACCCCAGGCCAGTCCCCAGCCCTTTCCTCCCTCCCTATGTCCCCGCCTTGCTGGGTGCCCCTCTGGGAGCCGGCCTGTGTACAGGAGGGGCATCAGGGTCCCCTGTGGTGGGGTTCCTGGGTCCCTGGGGTCACCATTGCCTGACACCCCCCTTGTGCTCCCTAAGCTGGGCTGGGGCCTGGCATGTGGCTTACCTCGAGTACAACAGCCCCACCAGGGGACTTGCCCATCCTGAATTGCTGCCCCATTGAGTGGTAGCTATCCAGAGTGGCCAACTCCCAGATGGCGATGGCTAGGTGCTTCTCCACTGGGAGGGCTAGCCGCATCCTCATGTCCTGGTGGCAAAGCAGGGGAGCCAGCCAGGCACAAATCTTGCAGAACACGTCCTTCTGCATGCGCAGGTTCTGCTGCTGCCATTCCTCGTCCCACTGGGACATCACCACCTAGTCCCAACACTTGGGGAACAGGCTGTGGGGGGCCCAGCAGAGGTGAGCCAGGATGGGTGTTCAGGATGCTCCCCACCACCCTTGTTGGGGGGAGCCTGCACTGCTGAAGGACCTCGGGGTCCATGGCCAGCCTGTGGGCTGTTGCAGGAGCAGCAAGATGGTGAGCTATACTGTGGGCAGCACAACTGGCCTCAGCAATTTGTGCAGGGAGGGGCTGTTGAGGGGGCCCTTTAACAGGCTTCATGGCTGGTGCCCTTGAAGGGCTCTCCAGCCTTGCAACCCCATCTGAAGCATTTCCTATCCTGTTCTTCCAGAAAAGCATCCATGCATGTGTGGACATGATTTTCTGGAAGACTGGGCAACTCTTTCGAGCACTGCTTTGTGTGTAGACATTCTCTTCCAGAAGATGATCTTCCAGAAAAGAGCTTCCGGAAGATCCTCTTCCAGAAGATCTGACACATGTAGACACAGCCACAGAGTCTCATTGTTGCTCAATTCACTGAAACTGTGCTAATAACACAACAACTGTCCAATTGTGAATATTTTTCAGGCTAAAGCATTGTTATTCATTGCAAGTACTTATCTATCTTGTAATATTATCTGTTATAGATGCAAGGTGACCATCCAGCCAGTATTTGGAGGGACAGTCCCATATTTGGGACCTCAAAAAGGCATCACTACCTATTTTTAAAAGGGGACTAAATTTTGATGAGTAAAGGGACTTCGAAGTAGCGCAGGCACTTCAAAGTGACTGCGGCTACATGCATGAAGTTTGCTGCAGCACTTCATTAGTAATCTCCTGTGGCCCTGATTACCATGCCCCCTTCGAAGTTGGGGGCAAGTATAGATATAGCCTCATTTTTGCTTTTCATATGCAGCCTTCTACTGCTTAGATATTAATAGCTGTATGTAATGTTGGGGTCAGAAAGAAACTTCCCCTATGTTCAGATTACTCCATTGCACAGTTTCTTGTACCATTCTGTGAAGCATCGGCAGTAGGTGAAAGAATATTTGACTAGATGGGCCATTGGTCTGAGCCAGTATGGTAATTCCTATGTTCCTAGGAAAGCACATGTAAAATGGTTTCTGACATGAAAACCACTGATCTAATGGACTATTCTTTTTATTGTGATCTATTTTATTTTTTAAATATTTCTACTCTAATGAAATGTATTATATTTTACAGAACCAATGACCACCTGTGTACATGGAGGAATACAGACCCAAAACAGAGCAAAGACTAACCTGCACCCAATATCTTTTCCAGCCTCCCACCTGAGACATCTCAATGCAAGTCTGCAGCAGGGAAAAGTCGTCTCATTACCAAAATTAAGAAATCTGCTTGGAGAGTCTGACCAATTCACAAGAGAGAGATGAACACAGTGCAACATCTGTGTTAAATGAGATAATGTTCACCTCTGAAAGATAGATTAGCTAAGCTGCCCACTGGGTTGAAAGAAATTGAACAGATTGCTTAGAAATGTGTAAACCCCATTTTCCTTAGTGCAAGGAAGCAAACTCCATCCAGATGGAGAAAGTAAAAAGTATCAGCTGGTACAAATTACTCACAGAGGGTTTTCTCTCTACTGATCACTCCGTTTATAAGAGGGTTCTACTGTGGCCAGGTCCCCCATGCAGAGTCAAAGTGGTAGAGACCCCTGTTTGTCATTCAATTCAATCAAAACACAACACATTTAAAGTCTTCCTCAGTAAAGGATTAACATTGCCTAAGAGGGAAAAAAAGCTTCCTTCAATATGTCATCATCATGGTAAATATTAAAGGAGCATAAATCTCACTGCAGATGGAATCCCAACCAGATAGATCCTTAAGGAGGTCTGGTTGGATATCCAGTTTATGTCCTTCACTGACCATTTTATCATGCCACTGAAACTTTTGGCAACCACATGCACACTGGCTGTGTAGCATAATTTCTTGTACACTTGCTTCAGGATCATCCATTTCCCATCCTAATGTGTCCATACCAAAAAACCCATCAAAACCAAACCAATGCTGGGGGAGGTGGTTGCTCAGTTTGACTCTGAATATCCTTATTCTTGAGCATATCCTGCCACTAATAGCGAGCAGCTGATGAAGATACAGTAAACTCTTTCATATCTGGCAGCCCCAGGACTGGGAGTTTGCCAAATATTCATATATTCTGGATAACAGAGAGGTATACCTAGCAACACATAACACTAAAGAAAAATAAGATTAGCTATTAAGAAACAAACAAATATGTAGGCAGAGTACTTTGTTTACCAACAGCAGTATTATACACTGTATTTATCTGTATTTACTTTCAGTGTACTGTAGGTATGGAAAACATAACAAAAATTACTTATGGTTAAAATGCCGATTGTTTGAGAGTTCTGGATGATAGAATGCCAGATATGAAAGGGTTTACGACAATGAAAGTCAAAAGGAGAGATGGTGTAAGCATGGTCCTATAGGTCTGCCAATGTCACAATGTCCCCACAGAGTCTGTTGAAGGGCCTAAAACTTGGTAGCAGCTGCTGCTGCTATGTGAGTGTTCCCATTTCCAAGCATTCTCCAGAACTACCTATGGCACTTCCAACTATTTGAGAGTTGCCACCTGTTTGTCTGACCCAGACAAGTTAATCCTGAGCTGATTGTACTCTGTAGCCAGTGACTACTTAAGGGTAAAAGCCAGGGACTTAGGGCAGGTCTACACTAGACCTTAAAGTCAATTGTAGATATGCAGTTCCAGTTACAATTTATTGATAGTCGACTTACCTTGCCATTCACACTTACCTTACTCTGAGAGATTGAGGAGTACACTGGTTGACTGTGAAACCCTGAAAGTTCCATTTTGCACGTCCCAATTAGGTGTGTGAATTTGAACCCTGAAAGATCAACCCGGTTAGAGTTGATCTTTCAGGTAGCAAAGACATACTCTTAGTTTTGTCTGGATTAATAACAAGATAATAACTGCCTCATCTCTCCTGACTAGACTGGCCATCAGCATCAGTGATTCACCAGACTGAGCCAACAAGACAATGTCATCAGTACTCCAAGCAGAAATGACCCCTGAACACCAGTCAATATGTGCATTTATTTAAAAGCTTACAGTCCTTACAGCTTTCCATTCACTCCAGCTTTTGGTGTGTGGGGCGGGCTACATTTTCTCTGTGAATTGAGAGTTCATGCCAGCACCACTTGGTGGCTCACAGTATATGCCAGTTCAGCAGTGCTATTCTTTCATGAGGTTTTAAGAAAAACAAATCCTCAGTCTCAATAAGTCAAGCCCAGGGATCCTTGCTCGGCTGGCTTTACTGTGTGTGACACTTCCGTGGGAGCTTTCCTTAATAAGGAGACCAAGTGCTAGGCCTAATATGAATCTCTGACTGCGTTAAAATATTTGAGGGAAGATTTTCAAAGGCACAGAGGACTTTTAGGCACCTATCTACTAGTTGTAACTCCCTGGTCTGGCATCATTAGGACGTGCCAGGTTCCAAACAAGACAATTTGCTGGACTAGGGGAGGTCCAGGGATTCTACCTCCAAGTGGTCCTGCACTCCCCAGGCTGCTGGGCTCCAGCCTCACTCCTCCAGGAGTCTGTCCCCAGCCCATCTCCCCTGGGCTGCCACGGTGCTGCAGCTCCACCCCCAGGCTTCTGCAGGGCTGCCAAAGGGTTCCAGCTATGTTCTCTGGCCCTGTGGGGCAGCTGGGGGCTTCTATTCCAATACCAGTCCCCTCACTGGTGCAGGACAGGACAGGACAGGACAGGATTCTGACCCTGGCCTGGCCCAGCTGGGCTGCCAGCCACCACTTCCATTCTGGCCTGGCCTGTGGACCCTAACATGCTAGTAGCCCCAGCCTTGGTACTCCCTTGTCCTGGAACATTAATGGCCCTGCCAGACCACGGATATTGCCGAACAAAAGAGTACTGGATTTGAGAAGTGCAACCTGTACCATGAGAACTCAATGAGATCTGGGCAACTAGCTGCTCCATAATGTTTTTAATATTTTAAACTTATTTCTTTGTAGTTGAAGTCTTATGATGCATTTTGTATGTTTATTTACATTTACTTCTTGTCTTACTGAGCCAGATGGATGTCTCCTGGCTATGGTTTTTTTCCCCTCATAACATGGTTGTCTTAAGGGTTGAAAGGTTCATACCACACAGTCTAGCCTTTAGATGAGAACAGCTATACATGAACAGCTGTGGCTGAGTGTCAGGAATAAAATAAATGCACTGGGCCATGTCACACAGCTCTTTATTTTCCATTAATCTTTGAACTAAACTAGTGACCTAGGACTCAGGGGGTGGGGTCTAAATGGATGCTTTGGGAATGACATTCTCCAAGTTTTCTCATCTACAACAATTCTAAAACATCAGGGATCCCACTGCTTCAGGAAATGAAGAAACACAAGAGACAAGAAAGTGAAAATGAACCAAGTACCAATAACAGGCTGTGGGGGTCTACGTAAGAATGCTACAGATAACAACAAAAGCACTAACTGGAACTGATACATGTAAACCGTGCAAGAGCTGTGATTACAATTGTGTCCCACTACTATAGTATTGTAAGTAAATCCAGCTGGCAAGTTGCATATGGCTGCACAATATGTTCCTCCAAGAGGTCAGAAAATGAGGAGATTAAATGATAGACAAGGGGAGATTAGGAGGCTGTTATGCATATGGGATCCAAGGTAAAAACACATTGGTAGAAATGGAATTCTTTGCACTGGTGTCCAGAGGCACTGCCTCAGACTCCTGGTTATTTTGTTCAGTTATATGATTTCATGAGGATTAGGAAGAACAGGTTCCTACGGTTCCGAGGTATATGAGGAGAGACAGAAAACAGAAGTATTATGGCCTTGGTTCAACGGACAATACAGAAACAGTCATAGGATTGCAAATCTAGTTCTCCACGTCGAGAAAGTAAATTATATGGAGGAGATGATGTGGGCGCCTTTGTAGTTATAATTGGTTTGGGGGAACAAAATCTGAGCTTCTTTATATTCAAATGGGTTGCTGTCTACCTTCAACACAAATTACCACTGCATTATTATTATTATTATTATTATTATTATTATTATTTTAAATTTAATTAATACATTTATAAATTATAAATTTAATTTATTTATTTATAAAGTTTCTTACTTCCAAGGCACTCAGGGAGTTGCACAAGCAATTTTAAAACTCCTTTTAAAATAGAAAGAAAAGAGCTTTTCTTTCACTGGAGAATTTGTATATTTTTCATGTACCCCATTATCTAAGGTGGCCAATTCTTTTACTAACAGCAGAGCAATTTTTGAAATTAAATGCTGGGTTTTGCCAAAATTATTATTTCTCCTCAGCTTGCCATTGAGGACAGTCAGGGTCATTCTCTGCAGACACACATTTTTCTGGCAACTTGTAGGAAGAGGGATATTATTTTTATTCTGAAGTTGCAGACACAATTTCCTTCCCCCTGTATAAATGCTATCAAAGCAATGTATCAAACAGTTTCACTCTCTTTTTAATAGCTGTTTATTCAATTAAGGAGCATGAGAATTAAGGGAATTAGGATGAGAACACAAAGCAGGCCTATTGACCCCAAGATGAAGAAAACATATGCTTAAAGAGACTCAGAGAAAAAAGCTGACGAGAGATGGTACTTAAATACAGACGGTCAGACTTAATCTTTCCATGTATTTGAATGTTTCCCTTTATACACAGTTCTTCTGCCTTCCGCAGAATATTTAATATTATGTAAGAGAAAATACATACTCAGCTGTCAGATAAATGGTGAGTTTGTCTTCTCACGCAAGGCTCAAGAATAGCTGTGCAGCTGTTGGACCTAATGGGTGCAAATTGCCTGATTAGCATGTGCACATATTATCTAACATTCTTGGCATGAAGAGAACCTCTTTTAGGTATGTATAGTTGAAGGACTCAACAACTATGTCTCAACTGTGACAAGATACCCCTGTGTCTTGTGGAGTGTCCACACTAAAAATGTGTTCTTTCGACATACTGTCAACAGAGCTTGGCACTTTTGTCAACAGCCTTCTGCCTCTCCCCCATGAGACAGAATGCCTTTCTTAACAGAATCTGTCAACAAAAAAGCTGTGTGGACACTCCAGGGGACCTTCTGTCAACAGACAGGGCTTCCAGGTCACTGGGTAGCCCTGTTTGCTGTGCTTCCAGTTGGTTGTTCTGTTGAGAGAGCGACTGGGCAGTCTGGCCACTCTCTGTCGACAGAGCAATCCACTTTCATGCGTGCCTTCAATCTGTCGACAGAAGTTTTGTTGGAAGATATCTTCTGAAAGCAACTTCTATCGACAGATCACTCTAGTGCAGATATTGCCACACTGATATCAATCAAGAGCAAGTTCACTAACTCAGTTTCTTGATAGACCTGGGCAGCTCAAACGAAGATTCGACCCATGAAGCTGAAGTGGACGTGGGCATAACAGTCCACTTTTGTAATGTAAACAAGGGTTTTGCCAGCTTCTCTCCTTTCAAAGGTTCTCTAGATTCTCCTCCTTCCCCAGTGGAGATTCTTTGACTCCCAAAGGGATACATAGGTGACGTTGTGTGTACCTTAAATATAAGGGTCCTTTGGGAATCACTTGAATGTCCTGGAATGAATAACATTACAACTGGGACATTATTATTTATGGGAAAGCTATTTAATGTCTTTTTTAGAAGTTTTTAAAATTTTGTTGATAAACATGTTAATTTTCCTTTTCCAACCTGTACACTGAGGGAGCCTGGAGTTAGAGATGGAGGAGTATGAAATATAGTTTGAATAATAAATTTAAAACAACACTTAAGGTAGTTATGAAAAATATGTGGTGGGTGCAGAATTCATGATGGTATGGTATATGGGTTTTATTGGCATTCTTTTACAATGACTTTCATAACTCATTTATGGACTATTAAGATATGTGTTGTGCCATTTTAAAGTGTAGCAAAAATAATTGGACAGGAAGTGAATGGGATAAGATCTTGGCATGAACTTTTTAGTGAAGCTCAGAAGCAAAGAGGGAGAAAGTATCTTTTGGGATAGTATTGGGTTTTTTGTTCCAATAAAGTTCCTTGATCAGCACTGGAAGATAGTGAATGCTTTTTGAACCATTCTCACATGATAGCCGCGTCTACACGTGCACGCTACTTCGAAGTAGCGGCGCCAACTTCGAAATAGCGCCCGTCACGGCTACACGTGTTGGGCGGTATTTTGAAGTTAACTTCGACGTTAGGCAGTGAGACATTGAAGTCACTAACCCCATGAGGGGATGGGAATAGCGCCCTACTTCGATGTTGAACGTCGAAGTAGGGAATGTGTAGATGATCCGCGTCCCGCAACATTGAAATAGCGGGGTTCTCCATGGCGGCCATCAGCTGAGGGGTTGAGAGACGCTCTCTCTCCAGCCCCTGCGGGGCTCTATGGTCACCGTGTGCAGCAGCCCTTAGCCCAGGGCTTCTGGCTGCTGCTGCTGCAGCTGGGGATCCATGCTGCATGCACAGGGTCTGCAACTAGTTGTTGGCTCTGTGGATCTTGTGCTGTTTAGTGCAAGTGTGTCTGGGAGGGGCCCTTTAAGGGAGCGGCTTGCTGTTGAGTCCGCCCTGTGACCCTGTCTGCAGCTGTTCCTGTCACCCTTATTTTGATGTGTGCTACTCTGGCATGTAGACGTTCCCTCGCAGCGCCTATTTCGATGTGGTGCTGCCCAACGTCAATGTTCAACGTCGACGGCACCAGCCCTGGAGGACGTGTAGACGCTATTCATTGAAATAGCTTATTTCGATGTCGCTACATCGAAATAAGCTATTTCGATGTAGCGTGCACATGTAGACGTAGCCGATATTGCCTATGAACACTTTATTAATCAGACCTTGGTATACTTCACGTTATATTTATACATTATTGATTTTTTGAAAAAAGAATTTGTCCTTAAGATTAAATGCTTGGGCTGTAAGACTGGAAATCTCAATAATAAAAGTGAATATAATGTGGGCAAATATTGCAAAAATATACTGACAAATAGTCATTTCAGTGGGTACTAAAACCATACTGATTTGCCCACCTTGATTACAATTTTTCTGATCTGACAACCTTGATAGTTATTTTTGGTTCTCTGTGCTTTAAATATTGAGTCTTCTGGTATGGCTATGGTCTGAAGAAGTGGGTGTATCCCACGAAAGCTCACCACCTATTAAATTCTTTTGTTAGTCTTTAAAGTGCTACTGGACTGCTGTTTTATTTTGATAGAGTATAGACTAACATGGCTATCTCTCTGTTACTATTCACACAGAATAATTTATCATGATTCTTGCTATGAATAAATCATTAATTTATTCTATATGAACCACTCACCAAGCCCTAATTATATACCCAGTGTCCCAGAGGGCCTCAACTTGGCAGGACACAATATATGGGCCATCTGGCCCGTGATTGGCACAAGGTGGAGCTGGCTTCTATATATATAATGAATTATTATATGTAAAGAATTTGAAGGACATGGTGATGATGAGGTAGCACATTCTCTAGTCTTTATTCACACACACACGTACAACCTGATCTATCATTTCTCACACTCATTTGGGTGCTATGCAGGAGAGTGATGGAGGGGAGGATTTAGGAAGTAAATCTTTAGGTAACTGATTTTTCATGTAATAATCTATGGGGGTTGCCACTGAAAAGGTGGCATTTTCCAAGTGCCATAGCTAAAATTCTATATTTTTTCATTATACTGAGAAGGAAGCTAACCTTATAGTAGTTAGCCAATGATAACTAATGTCAACCACTGTATTTGCACCTATTTAATCTTATTTTTGCACAAGAAATAATGTACTTGCTATATAAACTGGAGATATTTATATTTAATTGAAGTCTGCTGTTTCTAATATGACACGATCTTGCATTCATTCAATTAATCCATTTCTTTTATTTGATTATTTTCTTTTACACTATAGCCACGTTTACACGTGCCAGCTACTTCGAAATAGCTGCGTCAACTTCGAAACAGCGCCAGCCACATCTACACGGACGAGCGCTATTTCGAAGTTGACATCGACGTAAGACAGCGAGATGTCGAAGTTGCTATCCCCATCAGGGGATGGGAATAGCACCCTACTTCAACATTGAACGTCGAAGTAGGGCACGTGTAGCCGATCCGGGTCCCGCAACATCGAAAGAGCGGGTTCCGCCATGGCGGCCATCTGCTGAGGGGTTGAGAGATGCTCTCTCCAGCCCCTGAGCTCTATGGTCACCACGTGCAGCGGCCCCTTAAAGCTCCCCGCCCCCTGCCTTCCTGTGCAGGAAGCTGAGAGCGTGTGCAGGCAGCAGCAGTAACACGCGGCTAGCCTGAACGCCTCCCTGCAGCCCCAAGACACCCCCCCGCTGCGCTGGCCGCCCGCCAGCCCCCCAAGAGCCCCCAGGGCACCCCCCCCAAGGGGAGCCAGGGCTACCAGCCTGGAAGCCAGCCTGGGAAAAGGCAGCGGGGCCCCTCCTGGACAGAGGTCGAGATCCGGGACCTGCTGGGGCTCTGGAGCAAGGAGGAGGTGCTCCAGGTAATGGGGAGCAAGAGGCGGAACGCGGATGCGTTCGCTCAGCTGGCTGAGGGCCTGGCTGCCCGGGGAACCCTGCCTGCACTCCTGACCACATCAGGAGTAAGGTTAAGGAGCTGCAACAGGGTAACGCCCGAGCCCAGGATGCAGCCAGCCGATCTGGGGCCGCCCCCGCCACTTGCCCCTTTTACAGGGAGCTCAGGTCCATCCTGGGCCCCCGGTACACCTCCTCCCCGCCAGCCACTCTTGACACCTCGGCCGACAAGCCCCAGCAGGCCCCGGAGGCGGAGTCCACCCCGGAGGCAAGCCCCGCACCCCAGGAGCCCACCCCTGCAATGCCGGAGCAGGAGGAGGAGGAGGGGGAATCCTCCTCCAGCGATGGGGGGGTGCGGATCGTCCTGCCGTCCTGGAGCTCCAGCAGGGCGTCCACCCAGAGGGTGTCCCCCGACCGTGGGAGCGGACCGTTAGGTATGTACCCCCCCGGTGCACACCCCCGGAGTTGAGGAGTGGGGACAAGAGACATGACCAGGGCCCTCCACATGCCCAGATGACCACGGCCCCAAGGACAGCAGTGGCATGTCCCTCAGAAGAGTACATCAGCCCCTACCCCCCCAGCAGGACAGTGCCATGCCCCATCCCTGGGGATGGGGGGGAGTGGAACCTACGGTCCCCCGGGGGGGACGACACCCATCAGCAGCAGCAGCATCTCCCGGGGCCGGGGATGGGGAACCAGCAGCAGAGGGGTGGGGGGACAAGGGCCACAGCTTGGGGGCCACACTAACGGCTGTCTCCACTCTTCTTCCCCCCTGTGTTCTGCAGCAGCAGCATCGGAGGGCCTGGAGAGTGCCGGCGAGGTGTCCGTTGTCCCGGAGAGCCCACCAGGGCCATTGCTGCAGGCCAGCCCCTTGGCGGAGCACCAGTCAGCCCCAGGGCGGGGCCGACGGCAGAGCCACGACCATCCGAGGATGGCGACGGACCCCCAGCTGCCCGCGACCCTCCAGCGGCAGCTGGAGGTGTCGGAGCGGCGCCTGCGGGTGGACGAGCGGCGGCTGGAATTGCAGGAGTGGGCGCTGGCCTGGTGCCAGGAGGCATGGGGGGCCCTTATGCGCACTTTTGAGCGCATAGCGGACTACCTGGCCCCCCATGCCACGCCGCCTGCCGCTCTGCCTGCCCTGACCGCTGCTCCCACCCACTGCTCCGACCGCTGTCCCACTGCCGTCCGCCACCCCAGGGCCTTCCGCTGAGGGGGACCTGGGGCCTTCTGACACCCGCCGGCCATACCTGCCGGTTCTCCCAGCCCCCAGCCAGCCTCGGCCAGGGCTGAGGCCGAGGCAAGGGTTGTGCCCGCCAACCCCAGGTGCCGGACAGTAGGGGGTGCGGGGCCCAGGACGTGGCCCCCCCTCCCCCTTTGTACATATCCCCCATCATATAATATTTGTGTATATAGTTTGTGTTAGACCCCTGTTCTTTTATGGTACCTGCCCCCCATGTAAATAGTTCCCCCCTTTTGTTCTCACTATATATATATATATTGTTAGTATTTTAATATAAGAGAAATCACTGTTTTGTTTGGGTTTCAAAAACAACAGGTCTATTTTTATTTGCAAGAAAAGTAGGGGGGGTGCTCTTGGGTGCTCTGTGGTGTGGGCATGGGGGCAGGGAGTGTTGTGGAGGATGGGGGGGTGCAGTGGGGGGCCTGCCAGTGTTCACCCCACGGCCTGGTCGAAATGGGCCCGCAGGGCCTCCTGGACCCGGATCCCCTTGCGGTCCACCTGGCAACTGGGGGCAGCGGGTGGCTGCATGTCAGCCCTGCCAGCCTCCACAGCCCAGCCCTGAAAGAATGCCTCCCCCTTGCTCTTGACCAGGTTGTGGAGTGCGCTGCACACGCCCACAATCTGGGGGATGTTGGTGGGGCCTGCATCCAGGCAGGTGAGGAGACACCTCCAGCGCCCTTTGAGGCGGCCAAAAGTGTGCTCAACCACCTGGCGCGCATGGTTCAGGCGCGTGTTGAAGCGCTCCTGGCTGGCTGACAGATGGCCCGCGTAAGGGTGCATGATCCAGGGCCAGAGGGGGTACGCCGCATCTGCGACGATGCAGAGGGGCATGGTGGGGGATATAGGTCCCCGCCTCCAGCCGGTGGCACAGGCCCGAATTCCTGAACACCCGGGCATCGTGGGTGCTGCCAGGCCAGCCAACATAAATGTCCAGGAAGCGGCCCTGGCTGTCCACCAACGCCTGGAGGACCACCAAATGGTAGCCCTTCCTGTTCAGGAAGCATCCTCCGCTGTGCTCCAGAGCACGGATGGGGATATGGGTCCCATCCAGAGCCCCAAAGCAATTTGGGAAGCCCAGGCTGGCAAACCCCACGATGGCAGTATCCGGGTCCCCAAGCCGCTCAAGCCTGTGGAGGAGCAGGGCATTGATGGCACGGAAGGACATGGGAGAGCACCAGTGAGGGGTGTGCAGAGTGTGTCTGGCCCTCCCCCCAAGGGCTCCCTCCACCCCCAGGGCTGCCCCCCACCACCACGGCTCCCTCCCCCGTGGGTCCTCTTACCTCCATGAGGACAGCCCCGACGGTGGCCTTGCCCACACCAAACTACTGCCCCACGGATCGGTAGCTGTCTGGAGTGGCCAGCTTCCAGACAGCAATGCCGACCCGTTTCTCGACACTGAGGGCACGCCGCATGAAGGTATCCTGGTGCCTCAGTGCGGGGGTGAGCCACTGGCAGAGCTCCAGGAGTGTCTGCCGGCTCATGCGAAAGTTCTGGAGCCAGCGGTCATTGTCCCATTCGCTGAGCACCAGCCGCTCCCACCAGTCGGTGCTCGTGGGGTAGCTCCACAGCCGGCGGTGTGTGCGGCGGGGGGTGGGGTGGGGTGGGGGGCGGAGGACAGCAGGGTCTGGGGCTGCTTCCTCCTCCCCTGGGGGCAGCTCCTCTTCTTCTGTGACTAAAACGTGATCAGCTGCCTCCTGCATAGCATTGAGCAGGGCAAGCACTGCTCCTGCAGGGGCGGCTGTGTGGACCTCTGGCTGCTGCTGCTGCTGCTGCTGCTGCTGCTGCTGGGGTCCATACTGCTGCAATGGGTGTGCGTGCCTGTGGCTCTGCAGGCCACATGCTGTGCAGGCTCAGTGTGTCTGGGAGGGGCCCTTTAAGGGAGCAGCTAGCTGTTGCCCCGGAAGTGCTAGTCCGCCCTGTGACCCTGTCTGCAGCTGTTCCTGCACCCTTATTTTGATGTGGGCCACTTTGGCGTGTAGACGCTCCTGCAGCGCCTACTTTGATGTGGTGCTGCCCAACGTTGACGTTGAACGTCGACGGCACCAGCCCTGGAGGACATGTAGACGCTATTCATCGAAATAGCTTATTTTGATGTTGCTACATCGAAATAAGCTATTTCGATGTAGCATACACGTGTAGACGTAGCTGAAAAGTGGTGGTGTTCAAAGGGAATGTTCATCAGAGTCTATCACACCATAGCCGTGTCTACACTAGCCCCAAACTTTGAAATGGCCACACAAATGGCCATTTCGAAGTTTACTAATGAAGCGCTGAAATGCATATTCAGCGCGTCATTAGCATGCGGGCAGCTGCGGCCCTTCAAAATTGATGCGGCTCGCGGCTGCGTGGCTCGTCCCGACTGGGCTCCTTTTCGAAAGGACCCCGCCTACTTCGAAGTCCCCTTATTCCCATCTGCTCACAGGAATAAGGGGACTTCGAAGTAGGCAGGGTCCTTTCGAAAAGGAGCCCCATCAGGATGAGCCGCGCGGTCGCGAGCCGCAACAATTTCGAAGTGCCGCTGCCGCCTGCATGCTAATGAAGCGCTGAATATGCATTTCAGCGCTTCATTAGTAAACTTCGAAATGGCCATTTGTGTGGCCATTTCAAAGTTTGGGGCTAGTGTAGACATGGCCCATGTGTACTGTTGTACGTATCTAAAATATAGTCTGGTAAATAACCCTATTCAGAGATGTATACCCAATGATTATTCAAAAGATAGGGCCTATAGTGGAATGACGGGGCCAATATTCTTATGTTTAATATAACAGAGTTTGGTGTACAGACTAAATTCAAGAATAAGTATCCACCTCCTCACTTATATCTGGAAGGCAAAACTTCAATAAAAATGATTATAAAAGTACTTTATCATTTTACCGATACACCGTGTTACATTTTATCCACGCATTTTCCATATTGAAAAAGTGCTAGCATTAAGCAAGATAGTTTGACTTCTCATTTACTATGTGTTTGTTTCTATAGAATTGTTGGCTGAGCATTAGGAATTGCAGGCAGAGATGCCATAGTGCTATTCTGACCATCAGCTGCAGGATTCTGAGTTGTGGAGCCCCAAGGGGAACTTATCTGTTGAGAGAGCGTGCCAAGATATTGTTCTGCTTTCCCTTGGCAGCTGGTGTGTATTTATTATAGAAAGCACTGAACAAGGATCAGTTTGATTATTGCCATGTGTACCTTACCATTCCAAGCAAAAAACAGATGCTACCCCATAAAAATGCAGCCCATATATTTGTGCGTTAAGATGTTCTCACTACAAATCAATGTCCTGCGTTTCTGATCTCTGAAGAGCAGAATGAAGAAGAGAATGCTCACTTACTAGGACAAAAGAATGATTAGGTGGCTCAGAAAGGATAAGCATGTAGTTAAAACATGCCAAAATGGGCACTTTACTGGTAAAAAAACCCCACAGTATCTTGTTTTAAAAATACAGCAAGAGAGTTCCTTCAAATGTCCCAGACTGACTATACAATAGAGAATTTTCCTTGACAGTAGTAGGGTTGATAGGAGCTCAGTATAATCCAGGCCTTTAGTGGCTTTGGTATTTTTACCCCCATACTTATGGTCTAAGGTTCTAAAAATGATGTGGACTGGTGACAGTGCTGGTGAAATTATTTTCCTAAAAGGACTTGTGAAGTCAACATCTAGTACATGCTTACATAATTTTAAAAGTAATTCTTTGCAAAGTAAAGCCTTCCACTGAATCACTCAGTTGTTCTTCTGAAAGCACTAAGATTACCCTGATTCACCCTATATATCATATATTGCCTTTTTTGTATATCACCTTTTCACATTGCCATGTCAAACTCTGATTTCTAGAACCAACTGCCTCCATCACTGACGGATTTGTGATTTGTTTTTCTTTTTGCTTTTGTGGTGCTATGCACAACTAAGAATAGAGGGCAAGAAAAAGAGACTACACTGCAGGGGTGATACAACAAGCTAACTTTAGCATGTGTGGATGAAGGCATCACTTAATGAGATTGTGACCACCTTTATTCATGATGATGAAAAGTTACTCTCACCAGTACTCATATTTCAGTCAACGGGACTACTTGGGTAAGCAAATTTTCCAATATGAGTAAGGGACATCCAGTCTAGACCTTAAGAAACAACTTAAACAGACATGCAGTGATATTTTTCAGATCCTATACCCAACAAGAATAAACTGCTTTATCATTCAGAAAAACAGAAATATGTATAATTTCTGATTCACTGAAAATAAATAAAACTACCTTTCATAAAACTAATGTCCATTATTTATTTCCTTAAATTCCAAAGGAACCATACAAATACTCTCCTCTACTATTTGCCATAGTATATGGAAGCAACGGGCTATAAAAACATGAAACTAACAATTGATTTGAAACCAAGATAAGTGAAAAATAGGAAGTTAGCAGCACAAAGAAAATTGGAAGGTAAATTGGATGTTGAAAATTCTGTGGGTTTGGATGGTTTATGGTGATAAGAGAAAATGCTGGCAAAATTTATTCAATTTGTTTGAAAAATATTGTTTCCAATAAATTTCCTAGCCACCTCTAGTTATTAATAATATTGGTCAAGAAATTGATTTGTTTAAAATAGATTATTTAAAGTTGGCACATTCTCTTAGTCTGTCTTGCAGAGAGCAGACACAAAAGATTCATATCTTTATAACAATTGGAAAATAAGGTGATTAAGTCTCTTTACCTTGTTTTATTTCTGAGGCTTTTACTCTTCCCAGGGCAGCTGATTTCTCCCCTCTAGGATTCTGACCTTTATTGCTTGCTGACAGCACATCTGACAAATAGCTTTTCACGGCAGTAGCTGAGGTTGAACCATCTGTTTTTTCTCTCGAGAACCATGTGTTGTTCACAATGACATTTTTGTTTTGCTTTCCCTGGAGAATAGCACCTGCATGCTGATTTACTGCATGACCATGGAATGTGTCATCAAATTTAGACAACTGGTCCCTCCCATTAGTGGGATGGAAAGAGCTCCTGTCTGAAAGTTGCAGTGAATTGCTCGTTTTTGACACCACAGGCTGGTAAGTCACATCTTGAGCTGGATGAGAGGCAGACAAATTGCAATTTGCCTTCAGTTTGGAATTGGAAGAGGCAAATGAAGGTATCTGAGGAGGACAGAGGAGAAGAGTATGTAACTTTTGAACATTCACAACCACAAAAAGGCATCTATCAAGATACAGTAAAACAGACTGTGGGATTCTGTGCATTAAGATCTCTGTCAGCAGTACTTTTCCATTTTATGAGCTGCACAGTACATCTAATATGCTTTCAATGGAATTAACTCTCAAGTGCCTGTTCCACATACCAAGAACACACTGCATCAGCAGGGAGATGGACTAGGTGATACAAGAGTTCTTTGTTTTTTTGTCATCTCTAAGATCTTTGACAATAATGGTAACATCATCGGTCCTTTATATACATGATCTGTTGTTGTATAGATTACCAGGAAACAGGGACTGAGTGGTACAAACATTTGGCTGTTTATATTGTTCTATTTAATAACATATTAACAGAATAATACTTCTGTTACTGTTATAGCATTACATATACTATATTATTTATTTATTTAGTATTGTATTATAGTGTTATTGGTATTATTTACATTATTTGGAATATGCTTTACTGTTTACGTGATTACTGTGATAAGAGAGAATGTGGTTTTGGTGGATTTATTTCAATTATTTATTCTCAGATCTTCAAGAAAATTCAGCAATGTAATGTGCAAAAAGCTAGCATGGATTTATATTAAATCTAGCAGTTTCTCATCTTCATACAATTAAAGGATGATTGTATTGCCTTTAAGTGGATAAAATCTCCTGCCTGTTTAAAATAGCAGCAGACTGTCACAAATGCAACTGCAATTGATCAGTGCTGTTCTTAACAGAATTCCTGCAGTTAACGGAAATTACTATGAAGAGCTTCAGGGCACAGGAATAATGGAATCATTTAAAAAAGGGAAGAAAGAAAAAGAAAGGTCAGTATCTACATATTGTTAAGGTTTTGCTGTTTTCTTTTTGTTACACTACTGAAATTCCCAAGCTGATTTACTAGAAGTTACAATAGTGAAAACAAGCCCTAGATTTTTTTTCCCACACCCTGTAGGACAACCACCAATTCTTAAATAATAGGTAAGAATATTCATAATGAAATACACTGTGTGTTTATAGTCCTCAGATTGTCCTTGCTACCAATAAAGAGGCTATTTAAATATTTCATGTTATCCACAAAGCGATGGCTAAGAATAATTGATCCCATTAAATTAATAACTATGAAAGTGACTTATTGACCTGGTAATTACTGCGATGGTTTTGTCTAAGCTCTCGATGCAAAGCTATGATCCTCTCTGGGCAGGTTAATTTTAAAGGAGAAGTACTGCACTTTTTTTGAGTGGTATCAGCACAGCGGATGTCATCTGACTTCTGTAGAAAGCTTGCAGGAATTAGCCCCATCTTCTCATTCAGTTCAGCACAGTAAGTCCCATGATTATTTGGCAGTCCATCCATCTGTGATGTGTCTACAACAGGATGCAGTAGCTGCAACCAAGAATGCTGTTATCAGAATTCAGATTAGAAAAAAATTCTGATAGGAATTATTTGGTTTTGTATCAACAGAAGTCCCTACATTACACATGTCGCTGGTACATTTATGAAAACAATTTTGGAAACCATACTTACAGAAATCAAGGATAATACATTATTTTACTTTGAACACTTTCAGGTACCCTAGAATCATCCTGTTGTCAATCCAAAGTAGAAATGTCTCTTACTGTAGCACATGCTTGAGTTTAGATAGCTCCTAAAATTCTCTCTCAGGGTACGTCTACACAGCAGTGTTATTTCAGAATTAGTTATTCTGGAAGAGATTTTCTAGAACAGTTTATTCAAAAAATGTGTCTAAACACAAAATGCATATTGAATTATTGCTCAGCTATTTCAAAATAGAGCATCCACAAACAATAGAGCCTATTTCAGATTAGAGCCCCTGGAAGCACAATAGCTTATTTCA
Organism: Carettochelys insculpta; assembly: GCF_033958435.1. NCBI lineage: Eukaryota > Metazoa > Chordata > Testudines > Carettochelyidae > Carettochelys > Carettochelys insculpta. The sequence goes on along the minus strand of NC_134140.1, from coordinate 25,058,393 downwards.
AAAGACTCTAATCCTTATCCACACAGCCCCTATTTCAAAATATCTATTTCAGAATAGACACTATTCCTCACAGAATGAGGTTTTCAGAATTCAAAATAAGCCATCTGGGCTACATCTACACTAGCCCAAAACTTCACAATGGCCATGCAAATGGCCATTTCAAAGTTTACTAATGAAATTCTGAAATACATATTTAGTGCCTCATTAGAATGCCAGCAGCCGCGACACTTCGAAATTGATGCAGATCGCCGCCACGCAGCTCGTCCAGACGCGGCTCCTTTTCAAAAGGACCCCGGCAACTTCGAAATCCCTTTATTCCTATCTGCTGTTAGGGATAAGGGGATTTTGAAGTAGCTGGGGTCCTTTCGAAAAGGAGCCCCGTGTGGACGAGCTGCACGGTGGCGAGCTGCATCAATTTAGAAGTGCCGTGGCTGCCAGCATTCTAATGAGACGCTGAATATGTATTTTAGTGTTTCATTAGTAAACTTCGAAATGGCCTTTTCCATGGCCATTTCGAGGTTTTGGGTAAGTGTAGACACAGCCCTGCTATTTGGAAATTATTTCAAAATAGCAGCTCTGCTGTGCAGATGCGTGCAAAGTTATTTAAGAATAGTGGCCATCATTCTGAAAATAACTTTGTTGTGTAGACACACACACCCTCACTGTCCCTCTTTGTATTCCAAAGTAGAAAGAGTTAAGTGAAAATATCCATAACTCTCCTCCCAAACAAACAGAGACCTCAGACCACCTAATGCTCTTTCTCATTCTAGGGCCTAGTTATAACAGCCTTACAGTGATGAAAGACTAATAATTAAGGCCAAGTACTGGATCTTCAATGGGCTTCAGTTCAAACTATTAATGAGTTAGTTGTTATAATTAAATTTACCAACAAGGCTAACGTGGAGACCTTGAGGTAATCCAGAAAAAGCTTCAGAAAATCTTAGCAGCTCTGCCTAATATACACATATATAAGGGATGTACTCACAGGCCATAATGTAAGGAGCAATTACAAACATTCTGGAATGAAGATATTAGATCTCAAATTAGCAAATCAGAATTTACTCACTACAGGAAGCACAGTTGGAGGAATGTCTGGTGACTGATGGATGTCAGCAGTGGCAGTGCAGGTTTTAGAACGAAATGACCCACTCAGGTGCAAATCACTATCCTCTCCAGTGGGTATAAAAGTCTGTGAAGCTACCAGAGAACCACAGCATCAAATCAACAAAAGTTTTGTAGTTGTGATACATTTGGTTTGCTACTCTCCACATAAAAATCAACTTGGTATTTAGTTAAAATGATCTGATGCATGAAATGTTGTTTTTTTTTAGAAGTATCTATTTCTCAGTACCAGTACCACTGTTCTGCACCTCAGGGGACTGAGGGCTCCAAGAATCAGGGTACTGACACTCCACCGGCAGTTCATAACCATGAGCTTTACTGAACAAGTCTTCACTAGATGTTTATCTTTACAACACTGACTCCATTCACAAAGTGTACACTGGGTTATATTTAAAATCTTGGCTGAGTTACTGGGGACAGGTTCTTTTCTAATTGCTCTGACATTCCTAAAATGTGCCTCAATTCTGCCACAAGTCATTTCCCTGTCTTACTCTTAAGGTACACATTCTACCTCCTCAAAATTAAATAATGTATTTTCAGACCATTTCAGAATTTTTGCATCTTAATTTTTCTAATAATTAATTCCATCTTTCCAAATTCCCTTTGGAATGAGTTTTGTCTTCCTTTATATAGTTTCTGCAGACTACACAGAATGGAAGGGATGTAGAAGAATCTACTTGAATAATTAGAAGAAATTGCTATTTCATAAGTGAGGTCACACATTGGTAAATCCTGAAAATCACCCAATTTTTAACTTTCACATGTTTGGACAATTTTCACCGCACATTTTCTCTGAAGCTAGGATGTAATACTTATCTGCAAAACACAAGACCCACAAGGCCTTTAGGAAAACACTTTAACAATTAATTATGGATGCTACTCTGCTAACCATGTTTGTTTTTTCACTCTCAACTGTTTCCTGGCTATATATTGGAACAAAACCAATTTCTACACATCTACAGTGTATTATGAGTGAGGCCAGAAAACAGTTTACAAACTACCTAAGCTACAAGCAACTTTATTTTAAAATAAGAAAAACCTAACCTCGCCTGTGTGCTGTCTTCTCAGGCACTGCAAATTCTTGGGATCGTCTCTGTAAGAACAGACATTAAAACAATTATTGATCAGAATTGCTTATCTGAATCAAATATTACATCTAAAAGGATGCTGGTTCTAGTACTTTCTTAACGTGCTATTTTGTATGCAGCTATTTTCAATCATCTTTTTGAAGGTCAAAGATAGTAAGTCTCACATAATGAATCTGCCCTCTTGTATCTGAAAAAAACAATACAGGCTCCTCTATTCCTTCCTCTTCTTCCCCTTTCTTTTAACAGAACAAAAGTCACTGTTGTCTGCTCCTGTGATGTGACAATGATAAGGCTGAGTCTGGGATGAATATTGGGCCTTAAAAAGGGTGTTAAAGGCACTCCTTCCCTGTCAGGAGCAATCAGCACCTCACAGGCTCAGGCTCTGCAGCTGAATTGGCAGGAGACTCCAAGAGGCAGATCCACTCCCCTCCCTAAAAGCTGGGTGAGAACAGATTCTGACCTCTTAGACAGAGAGCTCTTTTATTACATGGTTTTGGAAAGCCATTTCGAGCCTATTTTTCTCAAATCGGATACACATGACAATAGAAGCTAAAGCTTTATTTATACAAATATGGACCAGATCCCACTGTTCCACTTAAAAGGCCTCAGAAAATGTTGTTCGAGCATTTTGGAGGAAGCAGAGTGACTGTTCTGGTCACCATTTAGTCCCTGTCTTACAAATAAAAAAGTGCTCACTCAACTGGAGATCTGTACCTGCAGCTTCCTTTCTTTACAGTTTCAGGCTAATGTATAAAAATCCAGTATATCCCATGAAAGCAGAAAAACTCTGGCCTGCACTGCCTCAGTCCCTTGGTTTCAGTGCTTCCTGGGCCCAAATGTCAGAGCCCTCACCACTCTTGCATCACATTGAGAGTGTTTTACACTGAATTCATCTGAGCACCTGAGGGAGACTTACACACCCAACGGGAGCAACGTGCTCCCAGCTTGCTTAAATGAGAGATGCCCAGATAGCATTGAAAAGCAGGATGATTTATCATCTGTCTAGTACACAGCATAGTAAGTCCTTGGTTAACAGAAAACATAAAGTGACAGCACAGACCATCTGAGTTAGTCTCTGTCCCTGCTGTAGTGTCTGCAGAAGTGTCATCATCCAATAGCAGGCACTGAACAAATCCAAAGGCCCCTCTTTGCTCTTGTTCTTTAGTCCATTGCTCTTGTTCTTTAGTCATCTGACCATCCTCCTTAGCCCTTTTTTCTCCAATTGGCTTCCTGCAGAGGGTGGGCCATTCATGGTCACTTGCTGTTAGGGACCCAATATCTGTGCAGTTGGAGTAGCCATTGCCTTTTCTAGGGTTTCCGTGGGCTTGGGCCCTGGCCTTACATAGCCTTACACATTAATCCCACCTGGATCTTGGCAAAGAACAAGCAACCATTTCTGTCTATCTAGTTAATCATGTCTCTCAGTATTCATATTGGTTGGGTCTACACTCAAGAGTTTTGTCGACAGAAGGGCCTTCTGTTCTGTCGACAGATTCTTGACAGAACTCTGCATTTGCCTCGACAGTATTATCCCTCAAAAATTTGAAGCATAACAATCTGTCTACAGAGCACTGACGACAGAAATGCAGTGTGTACACTTCTGTCAACAGAGAGGGCTTCTGGTTGTTGGGCAGCCCTCTTTGAAGAGCTGACATTCTTTTTTCTGGCACCAGAGGGCAGTGCAGTCTGGCAGTTATCTGTCGACAGAGCAACTTGTGTGTAGATGCAATCTGTTGACAAGGTTCTGTCAAGATTTCCCTGTCAACAGTTAATTCTGGCAGCAAATGCTTCTAGTGTAGACATAGGCATTATGAAAAATTCCCACTCCAACATAATTAGTCTTAATAAAGGAGGTCTTCAGAAGTTTAGCTCTTCTTCAAAAATTTACAATCAGGCTGGTTAGAAATAAACTACAGTTAGTTCTCTGCCTGCCCAGCTCTCCCTGTTTATATTAGACACAAATGAATGTTAAAGGTGCCCCAGACAGCATATTCTCCTGTGAAACAACTTAGAGGAGTGATGCCTGTTCTCTTATATGGACCGTTTTGAAGTGAGGAAATGCCTCCAGCATGACTAAATTGAAGATGCTCATCTTATGAGATTCATACCATGATCCCGGATGTGTTTCTTTCCTTAAGCTTATTAGTTCAATTTGTACTCTGGCATTAGAAGAAAGCCTTGTATTTAAAACAAGGATACTGAAGGTTAACTTAGGAAAACACAACCTCATTAGTCAATTGAATTAGCTATGTCACTGAAAACCCCTTTAAATATATAACGTTGGGCTGCAAAAGTAACCAGCCCAGGAGATTCAGAATGATGGCTGCTACCCTGTGCTTAACACATGCTTGATCTTCCAGTGGTGTGAATCAGCCTCTATTGAAGTCACTGGAGAATGCTGATTTACACCAGCTGACGATCTAGCCAGAACTATTAACTCAAATTCACATTTTCCAGGTTGTTTGTTTTATAAAACACAGCCTTAATATTCTACCAATTTTTCAAATGTAATTTTTGTCAAGTCTTAATAAATTCATACACTGTTATTCTTGCTTCTTAGGCTTCAATGAGTTTAGGATCAGGCCTTATATCCCAGCCAAATCTTGAGTCTCTGCTCTCCTCAATAGGATAGACAAGTTGCACAAGCTTGATGAGTTTCAAGGTATCATACCTTAAATTTATCTCCGGTTGAGAAATAAGTGAAATCAATTTCATATCAAGAATCTTATGTGAGGGAACTTTGTCTATATTGAAGTTTTCTATGGTATTCTATAGAAAGGTTGGGGATGATTTATGGGAAAAGAAAGAAATGTTTGTGTTAGATTTATTTTTGATTGATTGCTTAATGGCAGTTTGAAAATGGGTCATAGCTTCAGAATGTTAGAAACAGGCTTTGATGAGAACAGTAGTAACAAAATACAGGTGAAATGCTCAAAGATGCAAAATAAATCCAGTTTACCATATAGCAGCAAAATTGAATAGTTGCTTATGAAAATAGGAGTATGTGTCAAATTAATACAAATGTACGTTCTGTCTTCTCAGTTACTGCAATCATTATTTGTTATATTTAAATTAATTTAGGTTCCAGCCATACGTTGTGGTCCATTAAATTGGATCATACGTATCTGTACAGAGTCCCATTGCTACACACTGGAAGTACCCATATTTATTGAACTAAACACTAAACACTAAACTGAACACATCTTTCCACACTATATAGTTTAATAATGTAATAAATGCAATTAAATTTTTAACGTAATTGATAGGTTTTTCCATGATGTTCGTCCACAGCAATATCTGAGCATCTCATATATATTAATTCGTCTCCCCAACAGCCACTGGAAACTGTGAAACATCACCTCCACTTCAGCTGAGGAATGGAGACACAGAGAAATGAGTTACTTGTCCAAAGCCATGTTCAAAGCATAAGGCAAAAGAACTCAGAACAGAGTCCAGGCTAATTTTTCTCTTACTTGAGAAAACATATTTTCTAGGATATAATATAATCACACCATCTGTCATATAATCTCTTTCTGGTTATAAGATCCTCAGGGCAACAGATTAAAAGAATAAAGGTTACCAAATAAACATTGTTCAAATTTTTGTATACAAATTACAGTACACACACACACACACACACACACACACACACAGCGTAGCTGAACTGTAAACCTGGTTGGTTTGTGGGTAGGAAGGAAAAGCAGGCCCACCAATGGGGTGGAGTGGCAAAGAAGGCGGTTGCCCTGGGCCCCAGTGGTACAAAATGGCTAAGGGATTTTGGCTGCTGCTGCCGCTTGAGCAGTGCTGCCCCTTCTGACCTAGGCCCCACCCCTTCCAGGAACACAGAGTGAGCCCCTCCACCACCTTTGTCCAGGGGACGCAGCAAGTCTGTCTGCTTCCCTGAGGAAAAGTGAAAACTCCAGAAGATAAATCCAAATAACAATCTTAAATAACTTTCCTAATTGTTGTTAAACTGAACAAAGTTGTTAATTTTATCAAGAGCCTAGTGTACAGCTAACTAACTTATAGAATTAAATTAGTCTTTTAGCAAGACACAGAAGCAAGAAATATTTCATGAAGCTCTTAAAATGTAATGGGTTACAACAGGGGTCAGCAACCCCTGGCACAGGTGCCAAGAGTGGCACACAAGCCAATTTTCAGCAGCACATGAGGCAGGAGCTCAACTCTCCCCCTCTTTCCCAAGCTGGCGGGAGTGTGCATGAAGAAGTGTGGAGCTTTGGAATGCAATACCATTTAGGCAAAGACAACACAGTGACTTATAGCAAAATAAGAATTATGTTAGTGTTTCTTTTTCTGCATGTTGCACTGAAGAGATTGGTTTGTTCTTTGTTATTCTGATATATATATATCTGAGCACAGCAGGAGCTAAGAAAGTGCATTAAAAGTGTGAAGCAAATAGTTCTCATTCCATGTGTACATCACTTCTGCTCTTGAGTTTCCTGGTGCACGTTGCCTGCCAATAAATGAAGTGTGTACTTCTGTCGATCTCTTAATTGACACTTGTAGCAGAAAAGTCCTTTGATAATTAAGTGTTTTAAGGTGTTTTGTTGCAAATTGGTATATTTTCACTAACCTGGCATATATCAACTCTGAACCATCCCCACTACTGCTAATAAATACAGTACCAGTCCAAAACTGAAAAATTAATTGTTTCTAGGATCTAGACCTGCAATGATGCCTCAGTGTAATGCTCTGAGCCTTTGGAGTAAAATATGGTTGGAGGATGAATATATTAAAAATTGTGAAGTCCTTTCAAATCTGAGTACAGGGCATTATGGAAAGCTAGATGAATAATAATAATAATAATAATAATAGTTAGTTAACTTAACAGAGCTGCTCAATTTTTCCAGAACACAAGAGTGATCATTCCACTACTGCACTCAACAGCAGATGCATGTAAACACACAGTTTGACAGCCACACTTTCAAACGTGACCTTTAGCAGTTATGTTGTCCTTGTTTCAGTGAAGGGCATAACCTACAAATTTGACCTCAGACCCACTGTCTCTCACCAAGAATTTGGTGCAATAAATCCAAAGATAAGGTGAAGGGAGATACTGGAGTAAGGAGAAGGAAGAATGGAAAGAAGGAGAGGAAGAATGGAAACAGAATGGATAGTTTTCCACTCTATTAACAACAGTTTCAACATCAGCAGTTAGTCATGCTTTTCCTAGTATTCACATACCTCAGCACTAGGCTTATCACATCAAAAGCTGAACTTACAGTATGCCTCATTTCTTACCACAAAATAGAAAAAAAAATCCTATGTTTCTATATTGGAAGGTTGGTGAAGAAGACATTTCAGGGAACATGGGCGTATTATGTGTGTTACATCTTCATTTGATTGTCACATGGGTGGCAGATGTACCACCTCACCACCTCCAGAGGTCTACAGCTGGGGTAAATTGGCATAGCTCCACCGAACTATGATGTAACACAGCTGGGACTCTGGTCCCCTATATTTTATGATACACATTTTGGGCCCTCAATCATTGACTTAATAAAAGTAAGTAAAATTTAAGAATACACATTTCACCATCTGGCTACTTACGTTTTATACTAGGGTGACAAGATATCCCGATTTCATTGGGATTCTCTGGATATTTGGGGCTTTTTCTTCGATAGTCACTTACTGCTTTTCTACCTACATCCCGATTTTTCACATTTGCCATCTGGTCACTTTATTTTATACAGAGTGCCAGTGTTGGCTGGTATGGTTGGGAATTTGCATGCATTTACCTCTCGACTGCATACAGATGGATAGGTTGTAGTGTACTCTGCTAGTGCCATGTCATTCACCAACTTCTTTGCCTCTTCACTGAAAATGGAATCCACGATGCCATGCCTGTGAAATTCCCTGACCAGCTGGGTAATCAAGCTGTTTCTTTCATGACATTTCCGGACTAGGCAAGCCAGCTTAGCCTATCCAGCATGACAATAGACAAATAGACTTTAGTTCCCCAATGGGTTTATATTTTGTGTCTAATCCAAGTAAGCACATTTTAATATCAGGTCTAAGACACAGCTCATATTCCTACATTTATGAAACATCAAATTCTGCAGCCTCAAAACAGCTACAAACACATGTCAATAACTAGACATGGATAGTTCAGTTCTCTGTGTACTAGTCCCCTCTGGTGGCAAGATGAACAGTAACAGTATCAGTGGCACGTGTTGCCTCTCCCGAGTCAGGCATGCAGTCTAATTGAAGTCAAATGGCTAACACTAAGGAGGGTCTTCCTGGAAACAGGTGTACAGCACACTACAGAAAGAGCACTGTTACTAAGAATAACCAGACTAGGCTTGCTCTGTAACTAGTGAAAAGGGTCAGCGATGCTGCAACAGTTTCAGCAAAACATATTACCTTGAGTGGGGCTACTGTCAAGTCTGCTTCAATCTTTCTTTTCTGAAGTTCTTTGATCTAAAAGAATGGAAAACATTTTGTACTGAGTTATTCAAGATTTCCTTTATTCTGTTTTGGTAGTTTAAGAGATTCCTTCATCACTGGCCATCTAAGATTACTTGATCACAGCAGCACATTACAGACCTTTTCCTGGTATCAGTCATTACACATGCATATCCCCATGTACCCTATGAATCTATTGGTAACATGCCAGAAATCAGGAGAGATTTTCCCCCTCAACATTTGATGATGGACTTCAGATTTGTGCATTCAAAACATCTGCTTTACACTTTGGGTGAAGAAGGTACAACTTTCAGGGTTACAGGTATAAAACTCTACATTTTGCAGCCTAGGATGAAAATGTTTATAGCTTATAGGAAATCTGCTTTCAAATCCCTTGGACAGAAGTATTCAGATTTTTCAAATTATAAAATCAGTTTCATATGAATAACTTTGAATTTTGTAATAAAATATAGATTTCTTCATGTTCATGTATATATACTTGGAGTGATAGCAGTGACTTGCATTTATACAATGTAATTATGACATACAAAGCATGCGTGCGCACACACACAAAAAATCATTGCTTGAGAACAAACATGCTCTTACTGGAAGCGCTCACAATGCCATTTTAGATTATTGTTTGTGGGTTTGGGAAGGACAATACCATTTAGCAGAAACGAAATTTTTTTAAATTTCCACTATATTTAGGGGAGCAAAGAAGCCTAAGAGAGACTTTTCATTAGACATTTCATTTATGCTGCCACAAGAAGCAAAATACCTGGATGGATGGATGGATGGATTCTATTGCTCAACTCTGACATGGTGCATTGACAGTATGGCTGCCAATGGGTTCAGCAGGCATGAGTCAGAGAGGGAAGTAGACAGGTAGCAAAGGAAAATAAGTAGACCACAATTTCAGCAGTAGCAAAATGGGCCATTAGTACATCTTTTGCAAGGTGCTGAAGAGGTCTTTGCCACTTCTGAGAGATGCAATTCTAAGTACTGTCCTAAATGGATAGTTCGGTCTGCTACTCCTGCTGTTAAGCAGCATTCTTTTACCACTCTGTCTATTCCTGCTGTTCAACAGGATAATCTACTGAGAAAGCCCATTATCTTGAGGGACTTTATGTTGGTTATTTACTGTTTAAATTTAAATTTTCTTGAAAGAAAGTAAAATAAAAATAAACTAGCATCATTAAAACCCAAATAGATCAGCTAAAACTAATGCAAAGCATCAGGAAATATCATTTTAAAGGGCTTCTTTGCAGGCATCTTTCATCAGAAGCATAGCATGGCTCCCATAGTTGTTCAGACATCAAATTTTGTTTTCAGAATAGTGAACAGCAAAGCCACCTTTCATGTGAGCTGTTGGCTTTCGGCCTATTTTATTTATTTATAGTTTTAGAGTTTTGATATGCTGAATATTATTCAAAAGCCAGTGAGTTACCACACAGTGGTGATGGCAGTGCGAGTATATTTTCCCACATTTATGAACAGGAACTAACTGTGGCATCTCAGATGGCACTTTGTGGTAACTGTGGGCAGATGTAGACTTTCTAGCCCTGGACCATCTAGGCTCTGTGGCTCATGTGTGAGGCCAATGAAGGGAGCGTCGACATTTTTCTTTTTCAGTCAGGGAGCACATCACTGAGGGCTTTCTTTTGTATTTTTGTTTTTGTCCCCGACCCAAAAAAGGTTCCCCAGGCCTGGGCTACAGCTTTTGCACCACAGCTACTAGGTAGTTTCACACTGGGGCCACTTCCTTGCATGAAGGGTTGAGAGAAAGGAAATTATAATGCCTGAAGAAGGCTGAGAATGGAAGAATTGATGGTTTAGGGTGGCGGGAAAATATGGAACTGAACTAATTTGGGGGAAAGAAGAATATTAGATTGGTGAGCAGGGGTGGGGGTGCTGAGGGAAAGCAGTGGAAAGAGTATTTCCCCCAGTGAGAGCCACACAGATTTGCCATTAAAATTTTGGGAAGACATCACTGGTTCTGCCTCATTTAGTGCAAACAGTTAACACTTCATCAATTTGTAACAGGAGTTTCTCAGATAAGTGTGACTTAACAAAAATTGATGGCACACAAAAGCAATTAAGACCTGTGTACACTTGAAAGTTATGCTGTCATAATGAAAGCAGCAACCTTTCTCTCCTAGCGTAGGCACAATTATAAAAGTGCATAGATTATTCTGGTGCAGTGAAGTGAAATAAAGTAGTTTATATAGTTCATCTACACTAGGCGTCTATGAGCATAACTGAACAAAACATAATCCCACTCTTAACTGACATATCTGTGCTGGGGAACTTTTAAAGTGCTTTTAAAACCTGATGCCTGAAACCAAAGAAATGCTGGTGGATCTTGGCACAACTTTGAACAGACACCACTATGTTTTGTAGTCTTGTAAGGAATCTAGCTGTAACCTGCAGACACAGAGACACTGACAAAGGAGAGTGAAGATTGCACTATGGTCTTAGCTGATAACCATTAGCTTTTAGCTCATGCAGTAGTGGAGATTTCATTTCTAAAGTTGCAAGTTCTGTCCCTCCTGCCAATGAAGAGAGTCCATTGGCTTTACATTCATATTACACAGATGGGAATTTTAGAAATCCAGACATTGGAGAAAGGAGAGCAAGGCTGCCCATAGAAGAAATTTAGATCCCATTTTGCCCGCACTTGGGCTACAGAATTATAAAGGGCGTTGGCAGCAACCGTAGCCACAGAGAGACTATCATCTTTCCAGCTTGACTGTACCTTTTCATGCAGCTGAGCCCGAAGGCGTTCCACTTCATTTTGCAAGTCGTGAAACTGACTTTGTAATGGTGTCTGGTCCTTTAGTTGGGATTTCAAGGTCAGCACTTGCTGTTCTAATCTCTGATTGGCTATCATATTCTCCTTCAGTTCTCGGACATCCTTCAGCACGTAGTCAGTCTAGAAAACACACAGACGTATATTTTTAAGCTAGATGTATAAATTTATGAAACTCTTCTTAGTTTAGAATGATACATGAATACCTAAAATCTGTCAATCAAAGTATGAACCTTTTCATATGCCAATTTACTTTACCTTTAAAGATAGTATAGGTATTATTAGCACCATTACAGTACCTGTCAAACAAGAACATGAAAGCACCTTTGGGCCCATACGTTCCCCAAACCCCTGTGAGAGTGCTGTCATAGCACTACCTATTTCACTTATAGGAACTGAGTATAGACAAGTTAAGTGACTTACCCAAGGTCACAAGGAAGAGGGAGACAAGAATAGAACCCAGGAGTGCTCATTCCAAACTATCATTTCTGTCTAACTCATCCCTTCTTTTCCACACACATTCATTTCACACCGCAAAGTGCAGCAGTTTCTCTCACCTGTTTTAGTGTCTGGACACCTTTAAAATTAGCTGAGCTGCTGACATGTTATTTACTTTGAAAAGGTAATAAGAGGTTATGGAATTTGGGGAAAGACAGGCTTTTGAACATAACTTCTGTTCTTTGGATTTGTTCTTTTTCATACATTTAAAATCAAAGATTTTTGAGGACTAAATTTATGGCCTGAACCATTATATGAACTCCAAGAATATACACGAGTAACAAACAAGGTAGAATATACAGTCTAAGACTGGGAGTGCATATGGCCTCCCGGCTTTGTATACAGAAAAGACTGTAGTGCTGTTCACTTTTCCTGCACTGTGCTGTAAAGTGTAAGTTCATATTGATTAAACTTTAAAAACCTTAATTAACTAACTCTAGTTAAATCCACCAAACACCATTCTAAGATTACAGTCAGGGTGATTAGGATTGAGACATCAAGATACGATGATTTCTAGGGATAACTACAGTCAATGATAGGGAGATATATCATGGTTGTTCTATGTTACAGAAATCCTCCAGTTTTTTATTCATTAAGTAAACACCTGCTGGTGATTGTGGTGAGTGCAATTGCTGATTGAACTAAGGAATCATAATTCAGAGAGGAGGAAAATGCTTTAAACTCAGTTTAAATATATTGATTCTGTGAATTTGCTGACCAGCTCTGTAAACAGAACTTCTAGAGCAAATATAGTACTGTTCACAGAGGCATACGTTTTAAGGACAGGAAGGATAATTTATGATCATCTGATTAACCCCCTAGCCATTGAAATCACTTGCCTAGGGAGTGGTTCCCATTTAAACTCCCAGATAAGGCCAGATTTTTAAAAAGCGCTCAGCATCCAGCAGCTCCCACTGTGAAACCTATATCCAGGTTTTCAAAATATCAACCACTCAACATGCTGCAGTTAATAATAATAATAATAATAATAATAATAGGTGCTCAGTTAGCTGTCTCAATGAGTGCTAAGCTCTTTTGGCATATCTGGCCCGGTTCTGCATGCTGCACAGTTTTGAAAAACAATTCCGTGATTACAGAGGTAGAAGATCTAGTGAGTTCTAGGACTCAGTCAGAAATCCAATGTGAGTTCTGCAACTGATATTCTGTAAGACCTTGGGCTTCTCCTTTCTGTGTATCATTATCTCACCTTTAAAATTATTCCCTCCTGTATGGCAGCTCAGTGCCCCATATCACCCTTCTGCATGGTGGCGCTGAAAGTCTTGCATTTGCCCTCAGCACTGTGTGCAGACTCTGAGGTAAGTGACACATGTCAGTCGATGTTTCCCAGAGGCAACCCTCATTTAAGAACAGGCAGACAAGCAATCCTAGCTATATGCATCTTCTCTCTCTTGTGTAGAGCACTAAACTCTGTTGCTTTCTCTTTGCAGAGTTGATACTGTTTGTGATAAAGCCTGTGAGGTAGGATAGTTTAGCACTGAAATTAAGCTATAGTGATTTCTTACAAATTAACTATGTTAATACCTTCCAGGGGGTGAAGTGGAATCTTTTGTCTATGGTGATAACTCACTGTAAATACAGCTATCAAAACAAAAAGCAGTCAAGTACCACTTTAAAGACTAGCAAAATAATTTATTAGGTGAGCTTTCGTGGGACAGACCCACTTCTTCAGACCATAGCCAGACCAGAACAGACTCAATATTTAAGGCACAGAGAACCAAAAACAGTAATCAAGGAGGACAAATCAGAAAAAAATGATCAAGGTGAGCAAATCAGAGAGTGGATGGGGGGAAAGGTCAAGAATTAGATCAAGCCAAGTATGCAGACAAGCCTCATAGTGGCTTAATCTAATTCTTGACCTTTCCCCACCCTACCCCTCCACTCTCTGATTTGCTCACCTTGGTCATTTTTTTCTGATTTGTCTTCCTTGATTACTGTTTTTGGTTCTCTGTGCCTTAAATATTGAGTTTGTTCTGGTCTGGCTATGGTCTGAAGAAGTGGGTCTGTCCCACGAAAGCTCACCTAATAAATTATTTTGCTAGTCTTTAAAGTGGTACTTGACTGCTTTTTGTTTTGATAGCATACACACTAACACGGCTCCCGCTCTGTTACTGTAAATACAGCTGTGAACCTCAGTCCAACCACTGACTATCAAGAGGGGAAACATGCCCAGAAAAGCTGCTCATATTAATCCCTGTGACAAATCTCTTAAATGCGTTTGTTTTAATTAACAGAATGGCTTTCTACCAGGCAAATTTCAGATCACTTTCTTCTCATTGCACAAGAAGCCACTATTATTTATAGCTTGATAGTCGTAGGGAGGTTTCATCTCAGCCAGAAATTTCAAATACAAGCAAACTGAGAATAGAACATTTATTAAAATAAATTCAGTGCATATCTCCACAATAGGGCCTTGGATATTGTTATGACATTTTGCGTATAACAGCCTTCTTCCTTTCAGCTTCCTGATTTGTTTAATCCTGACAGTGAAGTCAAGTTCCTGTGTTTAAGGCATCACAGATTCTTGCCATGGATATAATTATGGAGTCATACGCTCATCTTAAGGAAGCAAACTGTTCCTTCAGATATATGTTGATAGTAGCCCCTTTGATCTCACTGGGAGCTGGGTGCACACACATCCAAGAATAGAATTTGACCCCACAACTTAAATGAGAGTTTGAACTGGACTGTGAAAGGGGAAGCTACTGCATAAATGAATACCCATAATTAGCAAACACCAAGAGAACAGATGAAAGCAAGACAAGATCGGCAATGAGGATGTTCATAGTTTGGTTTCAACAACTTCTCAGACATTAAAATATTATTATGAGGAAAGACCAACAAATTGCAAAGGGTGTTCACTGAGGAATGTTGCTACATGGCTGCCAATCCCGTAGCTGCCAGAAGTGTCAGTGGCACAATAATATTGCCCACAATGGATAAAGACTGAACGTCCAGGTAGACTGTCTAACTACCTAGCCAGAGCATGATCTGGGTAGCACTCAGTCTGGAAGGAGCACTTACTTGCAGTAAGTAATTTTCTTCCCACTCTCCCCCTACCTCCTTTGCTCCCCTCCTTCTGTCCTGTGTA
Organism: Carettochelys insculpta; assembly: GCF_033958435.1. Lineage (NCBI taxonomy): Eukaryota > Metazoa > Chordata > Testudines > Carettochelyidae > Carettochelys > Carettochelys insculpta. Next base: position 25,043,341 of record NC_134140.1, on the reverse strand, counting down.
GCTGATTCATCAATTTTCAGTTTTTTTCCCTATCTTTCTGTTAAACACACATTGTGTCAGTTTATTTTTATCAGAATTTCCCAGATCTGAAGAAGTGGGTCTGTCCCACAAAAGCTCATCACCTAATACATTATTTTGTTAGTCTTTAAAGTGCTACAGGACTGCTTTTTTGTTCTGCAAGGAGGTTGTATCTTTTTGGTTTTTGCCTTGATGCTGATATTTATTTCAACAGAGTTCTTCAGTACACATGTTTATGTAAAATTTTGTCAATAGTACTTGTTGCAATACTTTCTGAGCACTTCATGAACACCAGTTGACCTACCTTCACAACACTCTTGTGAAGTATGGAAATATTACTTGAAGGGCTGGTTTAAAATTTTCTATTAATGGAAAATTGAATTTTCAATTAAACAGAAGTTTTCAAGACAAAAAAAAACTCTTGTTTTCTTCAAAGTTTTTGATCTTTCATCAAAAGTCAAAGCCCTGAAAACCAAATAGGTTTAGGTTTAAGGATGAAAACAAAAATATTTAAATTCAGATACATGTCTCATGGGAGATGAAGTTCAGATTTTTGTATGTCTATTCTCTATGGTCTGGGATCTCCAAGACTACATATATCTCCTACAAGTCCCATGGCGCAAAAAGGAGACTCTCTGATGTATCTCCAATCAGGGAGTTTACTCACAGATTAAAGTGGGAGTAAGACCAGCTCTAATTACTCCCACTTCTGACCATTAGGAAATTGGGGCACAGAGAGCTAAAGTGACTTGACCAAGGTGACTCAGGAACCTGTGGCAGAGCAAGGAGAAAGAACTCATGATCTGAGTCCCAGTTTAGTTCCTCAATCTCTCATCAAGTTCCTGTGCAAATCTGGTTTTCATATTTATTTTGCCTGAATTTTCATTTCTTTTACTATACACTTTCTGCAGCTTATTTTCAACTACATAAACAAACATACTGGTCAATTGAATTAATCAAGACATATGCTGGCTGAACTGCAAGCAGAGTTTGGTCCATCTGTTCCTATCATTCCTTTTTTCTCAGCTGCCCTGAATATATAGATGTAAAGAATTCCATAAAGACTAGCTGGCATCAGAGAAAATCTCCCATAGAATACAGTAGGGCCAGGATTTCACCTACTGTGTCCTCATAACAGACTGATCCTGAGAAATGCAGAGAAGCCATCTCTCAGTGGGATTTGTGGGTAATCAACACCTTCCAAGACCAGGCCAAACAACCATAGTAACAGCCTCATCTTGAACTAGCCCAACAGGCTTTACAAGATGCATGCTCGCAGCAGCAGCACTGAAATAAAGAGAAGACAGCAGCTAGGCCAATAACCAGAGTACGTTACAGTGCATAGTAGAGAGGAAAAGGAAAACTTAAGACAAAAAAAGTGTATTCTCTAGTGTCTCTCCAGAGCAAAAGGTCTTTGCATTTAAAGTTGTTACCCACAATATGAACAGTGCTGCTCAATAGTTAATTTATCTGTTTTGGAAAAGTTGAATTATCCCTGACTGTATTTGAACCTCTATTTCCAGGAAAACTATATGCTTCTGGCTCTTTTCAAAATCTGTTATTCTGAACAGTAACCCATTTACCACATCCAAATTGTCTTCTCCCAAGGAGTGTGTTTTCCCTTGGTTACAATTACTCACATACCATTAATGGGTAACACTGCGTTCCATATCTCTTGCCCCCATCTGTTTGTTTAAGTCGATGTAATTCTGAGAGTGTCTCTGTCAACTGAGTTCTGACTTCTTCATATTTTGCTTCTATGAGGCCAAGTTCCCGGTACCACTTCTGAGCCTGCCAGAGAGAAAGGAATGAACCAATAAAATTAGACAGTAGTTAACATCACTTCCCAGTATGTGTGTACCACTTTAAAACTGGATTCTGATCTTGCAGACACTGGTGTGACCCTACTGAAGAAGGGAATCAGACCATGTGAAGTTGGCCTGGCAACCAACAGAACCAGGCCCTTCGAATAATGCAGAGAAAATTATCCATCTGGAGTACATGCACACTCTGAGTAATGCTCTGTATCTGATACACACAATATTTCAAAGTAATGTAAGTAGGCCTGTCAACTTAACGTGTGTTAACGGCTGTGATTAACACAGGGCAGACCTAACGCATTAAAAATTTAGCACCTATTAATCTCAGGTCTTAACAAGTGTTAATTGACAGCAGTACTTTAAATAGTAATAGAGAGATAGCCGTGCTAATTTATATACTATCAAAAAAAAGGCAGTCCAGTAGCACTTTAAAGACTAACAAAATAATGTATTAGGTTATGAGCTTCCATGGGACAGACCCGCTTCTTCAGATCATAGCCATACCAGAACAGACTCAATATTTAAGGCACAGAGAACCAAATATAGTAATCAAGGTAGACAAATCAGAAAAATTATCAAGGTGAGCAAATCACAGAGCAGAGGGGCAGAATAAGTCTGAGTTATTTTTGAGACTTTAAAGTGTGCTTGCTGCCTCAGCCTCTCCTGGGTACTTGCATATACACGTGGGGCTCTACACCCAGCCATCCAGCTCTCAGCTCTGGGACTGCCAGGATTTGCCCACCCCTGACCAAGTCACACAGCTGCAGGACTTCTGATGGGCCTCCCAGCCCTTGGGTTCTCAGGGCTCCCACAGCTGCAGTCAGGTCCCGGGAGGTGGAGTTTCCAGCTGGCTCCCAGCCCCGGGGCTGCTGCCCAAGGCTAGAGCTGCTAGTGGGACTCCCAGCCCTGTGACTGATGAGGTTTGCCTTGCCAGGGTCCCTGCAGCTGCACAATCCTGGCAGGGGGCAGCCCTGGGGCTGGGAGCCACCTAGGGCATGGACCCCACTGGCAGCCCCACAGCTGTGGGGATCTCGGCAGCCCTGTGATTAATCACTCAATTAATCATGATTAAATTTGTAATCGCTTGACAGCCCTAATCTTAAATGAAAATCAGACTAAAGCCGTGTCTACACGTGCACGCTACTTCGAAGTAGCGGCACTAACTTTGAAATAGCGCCCATCACGGCTACACGTGTTGGGCGCTATTTCGATGTTAACATCGACGTTAGGCGGCGAGACATCGAAGCTGCTAACCCCATGAGGGGATGGGAATAGCACCCTACTTCGACGTTCAACGTCGAAGTAGGACACGTGTAGACGATCCGCGTCCCGCAACATCGAAATAGCAGGGTCCGCCAGGGTGGCCATCAGCTGAGGGGTTGAGAGACGCTCTCTCTCCAGCCCCTGCGGGGCTCTATGGTCACCGTGTGCAGCAGCCCTTAGCCCAGGGCTTCTGGCTGCTGCTGCGGCAGCTGGGGATCCATGCTGCGTGCACAGGGTCTGCAACCAGTTGTCGGCTCTGTGGATCTTGTGTTGTTTAGTGCAACTGTGTCTGGGAGGGGCCCTTTAAGGGAACGGCTTGCTGTTGAGTCCGCCCTGTGACCCTGTCTGCAGCTGTGCCTGGCACCCTTATTTTGATGTGTGCTACTTTGGCGTGTAGATGTTCCCTCGCAGCGCCTATTTCGATGTGGTGCTGCGCAACGTCGATGTTCAACATCGACGTTGCCAGCCCTGGAGGACGTGTAGAGGTTATTCATCCAAATAGCCTATTTCGATGTCGCTACATCGAAATAAGCTACTTCGATGTAGGCTTCACGTGTAGACGTAGCTTAAAAGTATCAGAGGGGTGGCTGTCTTTATCTGTATCTGAAAACCAATGAGGAGTCTTGTGGCACCTTAAAGACTAATAGATTTATTTGAGCATAAGCTTTCATGTGCAAAAACCCACTTCACCAAATGCATGACTAAAAAGAGGATTTTATTAGTTAGAAATTTTTTTTAAAAAATGTTGCCTTTAAAAAGCTGGAATAGGGAACCCAAAAGAAATAGGTCATCTGTCTGTTTTTGCATTATTTTCATAATACTTTCATTACTCTTAATTGTAATTTTGAAAATGGAATTGCTTGATGGCATGCCATTAAGCATCTGACTATCCTGTTACCATCTTACACGTCAGACCTCAGATCTTCCTTCTGCACCTTTTTCTATTTTAACAAAGGAAGTTTTTTGTACTTTTGTGAATAGAAGAAAATGTTAAAAGGACCAAAGTTGGTAACGTAAAGAGTAGATTCCTGGGACAGTCTCTTCACGTGCAGTTTAAGAGTTATTGGTTGCAGTGTGAACAAGAATAGCATCACTCATTCAAAGGCATAAAAACAACCACTTTTCTTCCTGAGAGCAGTGAGTTTACCTTTAAAACAATTTAAAAAAAATAGAACTAAAATTTTCATCAAACTATCCATACATAAGTATGCCACTGTGAAATCTTATTACTATTACTGATTTGCTGAATGTATCTACAAGTGCTTGTTGCTAAGAGTTACTGCACCATGTCTAAAATTATTTTTGCCAACCCCCATTTTGCAGCAGCTAGGAAATGCAGATTTGCCATTAAACTTTGGAGGAATATATTTCCATTGAGATAATGCACCACGTGGTTTGTTTTTGCAACAGAAAAAGAGGATGAACTCTGAAGTTGGTCTGTTATGAAAGGCTCAACTCAAAAAGACGTTTCCTTTGATTGGTGTTAGGTGGGTGATCTTAGGCATTGTGGCTCAATTAGACTATGTTTACACACCAGCGTTATTATGAAATAATCCATTCTGGAATAGCTGTTCCAAAATAGCTTATTTTGAAATAACACAGCTACATACAAAATTGTATTTTGAAATAGCACTCATCTATTTCAGAGGAGCATGTCGGGACACATAGTGCCTACTTCAATATAATGCCCATGGATGCCATTATAGCTTATTTTGAAATAGTGCTATTCCCTGTATTAATAGCACCCTTTTTGAAATAGGCATTATTCCTCCTGCAATAAGGTTTATGAAATTCAAAATAACGCACCCGCTATTTCAAATTTATTTTGAAATAGCATGTGATTAGTGGAGATGCTTGCAAAGTTACTTGGAAATAATGGCTGTTATTTCGGAATAACTTTGCTATGTAGATGTAGCCTTAGATGGCAACACATGACAAAATTTAAGACTTCCAAAGGCAAGGGTACTCATCCAGTGAAGATTACTCCATAATATGGAACTTCATGGTTACTGTGTGTCCTGTGATTAGACTCTGCAATTTGTTTCTCTTTATCCCTGGGTAAAGGAAAAACACCATTATGCATATCTGAGATTTGCATGCTTTTGTTTCTTAAATAAACGCTTCTCAATTGAAACCTGAAAACTTTATTAAGTGCTCTGTTTCTGATATGATTCTGATAATGGAATGCAATGGTTATTCAAATTTTGACCAACAAAGAATGACCGTGACCATTACTTAACTGGGAGATCAAAGAGACACAGGCTGGTTCTCTAGATCAGAGACTTTTTCCTTTTATAATTCTTTTGAACGCTGGTGGAAACAAGAGTACCAGAAGAAAACAAGAAAAGGATTTGCTTCACATTACTACACCAAAAGGGAGATTACCTCTTTTTTGGCCTTTTCTAATTCCCTTTGTTGTATTTTTAGATGTTCCTTTGTCCTTTCCAGTTGTTCTTGCATTGCATGGTAGCTTTCAGATGTGCTGCTCTAGATAAAGGACAGAAACAATTCCCTTCATGCATTTAAAGTAACACACAACTTTTTAAAGGTGTGTGTGAATTGTCATCACTTCTTGAAAGGAGGACTTTAATTTCGGAAATGTAAAAGTAAGCGATGTACAAGATTTCCTTCTGTGTACTGTGGGTCAGATCAACAGCACAAACAAGATTGAAGATTGCATTAAGGAAACAGTAGAGGACTCTCCTCGTACCAGGGAGTCTTTAGCTAGTATACATCAGCTTCTCTTGGCCCCTTGACACAATGGAAGCCCTGACCAAACTGCAGTGGCCAGGGTTATGTCAAAGACAGGTCTGTATTTTCTTCTTCTACTGCCCTCTTCTCCCCAGGTATACCAAGCACTGTTCTGCCACAATAGGGATTTAGCGCTGTATCTTTTGCAGCATCTCAACCCAAACTCAAATATTTTGGATTCCCCTTTTAAAGAGACACAGATACTTCAAATATGGAAAAATATCTCAGCACATTTTGTACCAGATTCACACAGTTTTAATCGTGTAATCATAGGCCAATGGGGAGAGATATTTCTGATCATTCTAATAAGTACTACAGAGTTTTTCCTTATTTTTTCATTTACATTACTAAGAATATTTGCATGAAAATAGGATCTTTGAGGTAAATCTGCTCATCATCATCATCTTCAGCAGCAGTAAAATTCTGTGTTTATGATATTAAAATTATCTCCTCAGAAAACAAGTGATATCAGAGAGTTTTATGACTTGGAGTGGGGAGTAAGAGCAGAAGAACCATTAAGAAATAAAGATCCCATGTTCAGGCAAATATCCCTAGCAATCAAAACAATGAAGAACAATCCACACCTTTTTTTTCTTAATGTGAATATTTTTCACAGTTTACCAAAAAAAAATCACTGCTAGGGGCACCCCTAAAGATTTCACTTCTATCAAACATGAACATGGATAGTAGCACTTGGAGGGAACTGGATTTCCATTTTGAAATGGATCAAACCCAGAAAATTTCAAAATTTTCCATGAAACAAAATTCTGAAAAAAAAAACAACTTGAGCCAAATGCTTAGTTTTGATAGAACTGAAACAACTCATTATGAATTTCAAATATAAAAAGTGCAAAATCATAGTTATATATCTCTTGAAATTCATTTAAATGAAAAAAATGCTCTATTCTGACAATGTCACAGAATGACATTTTGACATTATTGAAATATTTCATTTATTTATTTCTAGTTGAGATATTATTTGTAAATTTCTCACTCTCTCTTCTTCCAGTTGATGAGTTTTTTCTATGTATTTCTCTTTGTCTTGTAATAGTTTAACTATTTTTCTGAAAAATCTATTTCTTTCCTCTTTAAGACCAGAAAGCAGCCGGAAATATTTATTCTTCCTTTCATCAGGAACAACAGTTTTCCTGGGAAGTCTATTTGATTCCATCACAGATGTTTCTTTTTCAGAATTTCTAGTGTCCTCCTTATCCAGGTGAGAGAAGTTGTCAGAATGGGTTTGAGTCTCTCCCAAGAGAACACATATTGCTCCTGGGCACCGATAATTACTAGCTTTTAAAACACCGTTGTAACATTTACCAAATATTTCCTCTGAGGCTAATAACTTTTGCAACGAGTCAAGATCAGCCCCATATACTGTTAGTATGTGTTGAGAATAAGCATCTATCCCGTCCTCTAGTTCACACATCTTCTGGTAATACTTATTATTCTCTTCTTGTAACATGAGGAGTTTCTGTGAGTTATTCCCATTCTTTTCAATCAGTGCAGATATTCTCTGAGAATAAACATTCACTAGCTTCTCTAACTTATCTATTTTCTGTGTATATCCATTGTTATCTTCTTTTGCTGATGATAAATAATGAAAGTGTTCAGCATATTTGTCCTCTGTTGATAATCCTTGCCTTAAGAATACATTTCTCTCTTGTGCGGGACACAGTATATGCAGTGGATACAAAGACTTGTCTTCCTTCAGCACAGACAGTTTATGAGAGCATTCACTGTATTTCTCTATCTGATCAGTCATTTGTTTGCACGATGACTTCTCCTGCGCACCCAGTTGCAAACATTGCACTCTCTTTTCTTTCAGTCGAACACTTTTTTGTAGACACACTTTTGTGTGGTCAGTTAGATTTTTGGGTTGTTTGCCCTTCTTTTCTGCTGCAATAATATTCTCTTCCCTGCATCTCCTGTTCACTTCATCAAAGGTGCAGACTGCTATATGTTTTACATGTTCCTCCTTAAGTTCAGTGTTCCTTTGGGAATAATCCTGTATTTCCTTGTGTAGGATGGATGGACATTGGTTACCTAAAATGTTTGCTAGATGATATCTTGAGTTTACTTCTTGCTTCCCAGTTTCAGCATGTGCAACTTTAAAAAAAAAATTGTTGCCTTTTCTTCTGATTTGTGCTTTCTCATCCCACTGGTCTTCTTGCTGAGATTTTTCTGAACCATTTCTAAGTTGATTTTTCCCATCATTTAGTTCTTTATTTGAGTTTTTCTCTCCATCTGTGCTTTTCTGTATCACTTCTTTTTTTTGCAAACATTTTTCCATATAATGTTTTTCAATCTGGAATCTGAAAATTTCAGTCTCAGTGTTAGTAAACTTTTCCTTTAGAATCTCAGAATCACTGCCAAAAGATACTCCTTTCACGACATGAAAAACACCATTAGAAAGACATAGGTTATTGTTATATATCTGGTTGTAATTCAAATTCAGCACTTTGCTCACTGGGAAAACAGATTCACCTAGGACACTGTGGGTCGCAGGTTCCAGCAAGACAAACTGAGGCTCAATCAAAGTGTCAACCATGAAGACATTTGAAGGATCAGCTGGTTGATTTGCAGATTCTTGCTTTACGAAAAAGAAATATTCTTCTTTACTCCCCTTACTTCTCCCATCATTGCTTAGCCTCTCAGAGCAAGATACAAGTAACTTTCTGTTTTTAAGTCGGCTTGGCGTAAATCCAAACAGCAGAGAAGCTCCATCTGATCTTTGTGTACTGAGTATGACCTGGTAATAAAGAAATGAGAAAGTGTCTCAAAATGAAAATTATGAAGTATAGAAAGTTGTTATTTTCCTGTTTTACATATGATGTATTTGCCTTTAGAACCGACAGTCTTGAAACATTGTACTACATATATATTGTTAGCCAATCTCTTATAATCTCAGAATGTCTTGTATTCATGCTAAATTTCATAGTGGAAATCTACTCACCGTTAAACTGTTGCAACCTCTGTTCTTCGTATGTGTACAATTTTTGGAAACAAGATGTATGTACTGTTAACATTTGCCAGACAGGAAGACTGCGCTAGGTACAGTTAGCTTAAATGGCTCTGTGGTATACTGATATCTGGAAAGTTATATATGAAACATAGATTTTAAAAGGTAACAAAGAGGAAGCCGTGCTAGTTATACACTATCAAAACAAAAAGCAGTCAAGTAGCACTTTCAAGACTAGCAAAATGGTTTATTAATTTTGCTAGTCTTTAAAGTGCTACATGACTGCTTTTTGTTTTGATATATTTTAAAAGGGTGTGTGAGGTTGCATCAATGCATGAGGTTCCTTTGGCAGTGAATTAAGTAAGACATACACATGATCCTGGCAAGTGATGTGCACTCCACACTGCAGAAGAAGACAAAGACAAAGGTCACTGGCAATTTGAACTGAGGGGAAAAGTCCTTCCTGACCCCACATATGGTGACTAGTTAGAACCTGAGTGTGTGACCACAAACCAGTCAGTCAAGCACCTCACAGAGGCTATGTCTACATGAGCCCCAGAACTTCAAAAGGGGCATGATAATGAACCTAATTGAAAGATGCTAATGAGACACTTCCATGAATATGCATCACCTCATTAACATAATGGTGGCCACAGCCCATCGGAAGTGCTGCTTTCAGTCATGCGCAGCTCATCTATGTGCGGTCCTTTTCAAATGGACCCCTCATGCTTTGAAATCCCCTTATTCCTATAACCAAATAGTTCATAGAAATAAGGTTTGGTTATAGGAATAAAGGGATTTTTGGTTATAGGAATAAGGGGATTTCGAAGTGTGCAGGGTCCTTTCAAAAAGGACCCCATGTAGATGAGCCGCACACAATCAAAAGCGGCTGCCATTATGCTAATGAGGCTCTGCATATTCATGGAAGTGCCTCACTATCATATTTCAATTAGATTCATTATCATGCCCCTTTTGAAGTTCTGGGGCAAGCATAGACATAATCAGAGGGTGTGTCTATACAAGCCCACACAGAATCACAGGGCTGGAAGGGATCTCAGGAGGTCATCTAGTCCAGCCCCCTGCTTCAAGCAGGATCAACCCCCAGTAAGTCATCCCAGCTAGGACCTTGTCCAGCCAGGAGTTAAAAACCTCAAGGGATGGAGAATCTACCACCTCTCTCGACAACGCATTCCAATGCTTCACCACCCGCCTGGTGAAGTAGTTTTTCCTAACCTACACCTTTCCCTCTTTAACTTCAGACCATTACTCCTTGTTCTGCCATCTGACACCACTGAGAACAGTTTCTCACCCTCCTTTTTAGAGCTCTCCTTCAGGAAGTTGAGGGCTGCTATTAAATCACCTCTAAGTCTTCTCTTCTGTAAACTAAACAAGCCCAAATCCCTCAGCCTATCCTCATAGGTCCTGTGCTCCAGACCCTTAATTATTTTTGTTGCCCTTCGCTGAACCTGCTCCAGCAAATCCACATCCTTTTTATACTGGGGGGCCCAAAACTGGACACAATATTCCAGATGTGGCCTCACCAGTGCAGAATAAAGAGGAACAACTACTTCTCTAGATCTGCTTGAAATGCTCCTCCTAATGCACCCCAGTATGTTGTTAGCCTTCTTGGCTACCAGGGCACACTGTTTACTCATATCCAGCCTTTCATCCACCATAACCCCTAGATCCCTTTCCATCATACTGCTGCTGAGCCAGTCGGTCCCCAGCCTGTAACAATGTTTGGGATTCTTCCACCCCAGGTGCAGGACTCTACACTTCTCCTTATTGAACCGCATCAGATTTATTTTAGCCCAGTCCTCCAATTTATCCAGGTCCCTCTGGATTCTCTCTCTACCCTCCAATGAATCTACCTCTCCCCCTAGTTTTGTGTCATCCGCAAACTTGCTGAGGGTGCAATCCAGTCTCTCATCTGGGTCATTAATAAAGGTGTTGAATAACACCAGCCCCAGAACCAAGCCTTGTGGCACGCCACTTGAAACAGACCATCATCCAGATATTGAGCCATCGACCACTACCCGTTGGGCCCGACCATCAACCCAGCTTTCTATCCATCTTATAGTCCAAGGATCCAATCCATATTTCCTTAACTTATGGACAAGAATTTTGTGGGAGACCGTATCAAAAGCCTTGCTGAAGTCAAGGTATATCACATCCACTGACTTCCCCGTGTGCACAGAGCTTGTTACCTCGTCATAGAAGCTAATCAGATTAGTCAGGCAGGATTTGCCCCTAGTAAATCCATGTTGGCTACTTTTGATCACTTCCCCTCTTCCAAGTGCTCCAAAATGGATTCCTTGAGGAGTCCCTCCATTATTTTCCCAGGGATTGAGGTAAAGCTGACAGGTCTATAGTTCCCTGGATTGTCCTTCTTTCCTTTTTTAAAGATGTGCACTACGTTTGCCTTCTTCTTTCGGAAGGGGCATGCTAATGAGGGAGTTTGGAAGATGCTAATGAGCTGCTGCCATAAATAGGCAGTGCCTCGTTAGCATAATGGCAGCCACAGTGATTTGAAAGTGCCGCTTTTGAATCAACTCCCCAGTCTTCGAAAGCCCCTTCTTATTCCCTTGAGTTTACCCTCTGATGTATTTATTGAGAGCAACTGTATCCTTGCCTAGTTTTCTTTATGCTAGGCAAAACAAGCTAAAATCTTTTAGTATCCTCACATAAGACAGGCCCTGTATTTCTTTTCTCAGAACTTGCTCCAGTTTGAATTCATCTTTCTCAAGTACAGGTGACTGGACTTGTACACAGCATCACAAATGAGGTCTTCTAGATTATCTGTGCAACCTTAATCCAGCCCCCACCTTCCCCATGTGTGAGTGTGTGAGAGAGAGAGAAAGGGGAAGAAGAGAGAGAGAGATGATACAGCTTCTCCACAGGATCTTTGCCTCATTCAGTGTACAGGATAGACCTGCTCTGGGAATGAATCAGACCTGATTAAGGGTAGGACTGCAAAAGTAAGAAGTTGTGAAATGAATAGGTGTGGAACTGCAGGAAGAAAAAAGATGGTCACAGGATTAAGGCTACCCTGAAGAGTTGGATTCTATAACTGCCCCTGCCACAGAGTTTGTACATGATGCTAGTCAAGTGACTTAAACCACACTCTTCACAATCACTGATTGTTTGTTTCTCTTTTTTCTGAGTACCCAACTTGAGACCCTGATGTGAGGGACCAGGACATAGGTAGTCTGTCGAGCAGTCACAGCTAGGTTGGAGTCCACACATCAAGGCCAGCAGACAGTGAGTTGGGGTCAGAAGCCTCACTAGAGTGGTGCTCAGTCAGGATGGGGATGGAGACTGGAGAGCCAGGGTGGAGTCAAGTGCCTGGAATAAGGGCCAGTGGTAGGCCAGAGGCAGAGGTCAGAGATAGCACCCGGCTACCATGAGGAGGCAAGAGTCAACATCAGACTCAGGCTGCAACCAGAGGCCAACAATCAGGAAACAAGCTGAGGGCTGGAGTCTTGACTAAAATACTGCAGATAATCACTTCCCAGTCTTACTGCACTGGAAGAGCAACATTTGTCATCAAATGCTGTGTGATTTGTTCAGCAATTTTCATAATATGCTAAATATAGTATTACAATCTCCTCAGTTTAATCAAAGTAATTTGTTCTTTCTAAATGAGGACATGGGCAGTTAGGATTAAAACCTACCCTACCCACACGTACTGTTGCGCTCTAGTGACTAATCTGCACTTGAACATGATGTGCAGTTCTCTCTCCCTTTGAGGGTGAAATCCTGACTTCACTGACATTAATAGCAAAAGTCCCATTGACTGTAGTGGAGTGAAGATTTCACCCTGAACAAAAAATGTCTCACCAGTGGAGATTCAAGAGCTGGAATTCATTATTTTCTTCTATGAACAGAAAATCTGCATATTATATGTGCAGAGTAATAACATTTGTAAAAGGAAAATGCCAACAAGTAAATGGTATTTTTCTGAGTAGATCTATCTTCACCTTAGAGTCAAATTTTGACAGCCTGTTCTGGAAGACATACTTTTATACTAATTCCTAAATTTGCTTGGTCTGCTCCTTATTTATCTTGTGATTCACAGATTATGCTGTGCGAGCAAAGGGAGCAAAAATACCTACAATTTTTTTCTTACCTGTTCAGTGTCAACTAGTTCTTCAGCAATTTCTACCAAGGCACTGGATCTGTGGTCTACAAATGCCATGAGATGTTCCTCTGGTAAGTTCTGCACATTTTGATGCCAGCCATACCCACCCTCTGTTATGATAGAACATTTGAACAGGTGTAAGACTGAAGAACGAAATACACCAAGTAACAAAAAATCTGGCCTGAGGAATTAGAATGAAAAATATTGTAACTTCTGTTTATGCAAAACCAGTATATGTGCTTAAATCATACACACTTAGATGGGCAGATAAACCTCTGCAATTTAATAAAAAATATTAATAAATGATAATGATTATATTACAATTCCTTTTTCAGAAACTAGTTAGGAATTGAGGAGTTCACAAAATAGAAATGTTCATAAAATTAGACATCTCAAAAATACAGTAGATTCAGTGGTTGAAGAATCTCCATCATTGAAGATATTTATGAATAGGTTAGATAAATATATAGCAGGGATGATATAGATGATACTTGGTCCTGCTGTAAGGCCATTGAACCGGACTTGATGACAGTTGAGGTTCTGTCTAGATCTAGTATTTCATAATTTATTACAATATGATATATCATATCACCTCTTTTTGTCCTTCAAATCACTGCAAATTAATTTCAATGCACTGGAGTTGTTATAATGAGAATGGATGTCAGTTCATCATCAAGATAACTTTCATTATGTGATTTTTCTTTCAACTAGAAAAAGGTTTCCTGAAACTGGACAGTTGTAAGGTGGGCGTTTGTGAAAACATAGGTTCTATTGGAATATTAATGAATTTTTATATAGAGTATTTCATGCACAAATCTCAAAGCACTTTACAGAAGGAGGTTAAATGCAATCTGTATTTTATAGATGATACAGAGAAGTTATTTTAAAAAAATGGCCTCCATTGGCTTACACTGAAACCAACTGAAAAAACTCCTGTTGACTGTGATGGGAACAGCTTAGTGAATGCTTAGTACTTTTGTGATCCAAGGATCCAGGATGCTTATTTTGCATTTGATCTGAAAGACAACTCCTACAGTCACACATAGCACACGCAAATACTAACCTGCAACTTTGGTTCAGAAATGACTATAGGGACAAGTGTCTCCTAATGAATCACCTCTACAACTTCTTGTAGGTGCTAATTTTCCTGAAAGGTCCCACATTCAAGTACTACCACAGCCCGACTCTCTTGAGCTTATGAGGTAAGTTAGGATCAGAGTTCGCAGTAGCATGGCACTAGAATATATACATCTGATAAATCCAAACAACCCCTTAGACACATGAAATTCTTCCTGAAGTAATAGTATATATCAACAACAAAGGTGAATTCTTACTTGCTGTTGTACAAGACTGCTTGGTATGTTGCGGAAAAGATGAAGTTTGGCTAGCTTTATTTCTAGCTGGATCCAAGACTGCTTTCCACTTCTGATTTAGCTGCTCATCCTGGAAAATCTGGTCACCATTCTTAATGGAAAAAGGGTGAAAGAAAGAGAAACATAGCAGAATAAAACTACAGTTTTTAGTAATGTAACAAAAACTGCAGCACAATTTTCTTTATTGTGTTCCTTATGTTTTTCTCCCAATCCCAATTACTGCCTCACAGCCAATCATACGTTATAACAATAAATATTTTATTTTCTACAGCAACTTCCATCTAATGTTTTTGGCATGCTGCCTATTCGCCTGAATTTATGCAAGTGGAAACTAAGGGTAGGTCTACAACAGGGGAGAAAGTTGACCTAAAATACACAACTCTAGCTACAAGAATAGCATAGTTGGAATCGATGTACCTTAGGTCAACTTCATCATCTCCACAGAAGGATGTCAATGGAGAAAACCTCTCTTGTTGACTCCCCTTATTCCTCGTGACTGCAAGGAGGACTGAAGTTCATGGGGGTGCTCTGAATATTTGCTTTAGTGTGTCTAGATGTGCTAAATCAAACCCCAGAAGATCAACTTCTGGAGCGTCCATCTTCCTGTACGTATAGATGTGCCATAAGACACATATCAGCAAAGGGACTTGGGCAAGTTCATAGTAACAGTTTGAAGGGGTTAGGAGTAGAATCCAAATTCTATGACTCAAAATCCTGTAAACACTACAAAGACCATTCTTTCTTTCCTAGTCATAAGAAGTTATTTATTTATCCATTTAATTGGAAATCATCTGTCATCTCGTCTGAGAGAAAGCATAAAAGGGTAAACTGGTAGCAAATTACTGGGAGGAAAGAGAGCAGAAAAGGGATTGTGACTTTCCGATTATTCATCATCCCACACTGATGGCAGAGTGCAACAGCAGAGGTGATCCATTTAAATGATTTGCATAAGAGAGAGGTACTGAATCCACTCATATCTCCAGTCATTTCAGAAGTGTTCACAGATATGCAGATACAGTGAACCCTCAAGTTATGCAGAAATGCAACCCCTGCATCAATCAAATGTTCATGCAGGTTGAGGGGAAAGAGGAGGGGAGGACTGGTCTGTTTCCTGGCTCCCAGAGTGGCAGAAAGCCTGGAACCAGAAAATCCTGGTTCCTGTCTCTCTGCTGCTTGCCCTTTGCGGGACCCAGGAAACTGTCCAGCTGGTGGGGAGCTGCTGCCCTCCTACATTTCTCAGCTATGCAAGCAGAGGGGAGCCAGGAGCCAGGTTACTGCCTGATTCCCAGCTCCCCACAACTCCAGAGACCAGGAAACCCCCCTGAGGAGCGGCAGTCACATTAACCTGAGACACACACAATTTGATTGTACATATCTCAAGGGTTTACTGTATACCTATCTCACAGAATTGGAAGGGACCTTCAGAGGTCATCAGTCCTAGTCCCTTGCATTCACAGCAGGACCTATTACCATCCCTCACAGATTTTTTTTAATCCATTTGCTCCAGATCCTTAAATGATCTCCTCAAGGACTGAGCTCACACCCCAGGGTTTAGCAGGCCAGTGTTCAAACCACTGAGCTACCCCTCTCCCCAAGCAATGTGTGTGACAATGCAGGAATTTTGAAGTTATTTGATAAATTCACAAAAATACATGGCCAATGTTTTGGGAAAGTCTTTCTAAATTTCAAGGTGACTTTTCATGACTACATACCACCAGACAGTGCTCATTCTTCAGAGAGAAATGATTCAAAAGGCAAGATGGCTACACAGCAGTGATATAATGTAAAAGTTGCTACACTGTAGATTATTACATATATATATTTATATTTATTTAATATAAATTAAATATTAAATAAATATTGTGTTCCTTTATTTATCTTTATTTATATATATAGTGGAATTACACTGCCTTAAATCAATCCTTCTTGTCATCTCCTACAGCCCTCTTGTCCTTTCCCCACTCAATCCATTCACCAGAGCTCTGATCTTTATTTCCCATGAATAGCGACTTAAGAAATGAACTGATGTTTTCAGGAAGCTGCCTGTCCAAAATCTGTGATTCATGCGCACACTGGGGAGAACACACTTTGTGCTGAGTGCAGTGCCCTTCTCATATCTCTGAAGCGATGTCTAGTTTGCAGGCTTCTGTCAACAGAAGTTCTGTCGTGTGAGCGCTCATCCCAATTGCTGCTTTCTCGGAAGAGATCTGCCAGTCAAGACCATTCTGTCAACTTCTCTACACACCTTGTTCCATGAGGAAGAAGGGATGTGTCGATGGGGGGGGGGGCAGTTTTCTGACATTTGATCCCATGTAAATGGACCAAATGTCGAGAAAGCCTCTCCCGACAGAACTGTTGGCAAAAGATATGCAAATGTGTTGCGCAATTTGCATATCTTTTGCCAATAGTTCTTAGCAATCTAGACACGGCCTGAGAAAGCTCCATAAAATTCCAGACTTTCAATGGGCTTTTTGTGGCTTAGAACCTAGAACCATGTGGGTCGCTTTGCAGAAACTGAGCTAATTCAATAATATTGCATGATAAAGTTTAGCAACTGTACTAGCTTTGAAGGATTGTAGGAGAGCCTGTTGCTTGATGCAATGTTTACTGATAGCTTTACCATCCTTCATGCCTTAGTATGATATATGTATGTAGGCACATTTCCTTTCCACCTCCCCATTCATTGCTTCAATAAGTATAAAATGATTCATTTCATGGACTGGCTGAAAAGTTACCAACTTTAAAAACCTCCTTTGAAGCTTTCTTCTGTTGACAGTAATGATGGAACACTAATGAGATTAACATGTCAATCAGGACACTTTGCAAATACTCCATCTTAGCTACTAGGAGATCAGTGCAATGAGAAAGTCAGTGAACCCTACTGAAATACAAGGGGAAAAAAAACTTCAGCATTCCTACAACATACCACTGGAGGGCTCCCTTCTCCTTTTACTAAACAGATCTTAAAGCTGTACCGTAGTATCCTAACGTAATGTTTCGTGCTAGAATAATTCTAATTAATACTTTACAAAAGAGGAAAAATATAACCACCAATCCAGAAAATGACAAGAGGTGCTGTCATTGCTGTTTGACATGGGATTTAAGAGATCAGGTCTTTCAAGAAACAGAAAAAAATGAGTAAACGCATCATTAATGTATTTAGGCACACTTTACACACTGAAGGATACCAACAGTTCTGCTCCTTGGGCTTTGACATCTTCCTACAAGACAAGGATACATATTAGTTCCAATTAAACCCTTGTCAGAAAGGAGTTATGAATATGAGAGGAAGAATAGTTGTATAGTCAATGCAATGGAGTGGCACTCAGAAGATGAGGATTCTATTCCTGTGTGACCCTGGACAAGTATTCTAACGTCCTGATTTCCCTTCCCCCATGCCAACATCTAACCCTGCCCAATGGAAACTTTAGTACTTAAAGTTTTACATCTGGAAAATGATAAGGGCCCAAAGCATTTAATGTTGATAAAATATTCCCTTGGCCCCTTGTATGCCCCTATTTATTTACTGCAATATATAATGGACTTTTCAAACCCTTAATCCAGCGGTGGGTGACCTCCAGCCTATGGATTGGATGAGGCCTGCTGCTTAATTTCATCCCCTCTGTTGCAAATTACCATGCCATGGGCCGTAAATCTCAGCATGTCCCTACAGCCCCTACATGCAGAGGCAATCAGGGAAGCTCCATGGGCTGCCCCTGCCACAGCACCCACTCCACAGCTCCCATTGGCTGCAAACTGTGGCCAATGGGAGCTGAGGGGCTAGAAGCTGTGAGCATGGGCAGCATACACCATGTAGAGCCACCTTATCCTTCCAGCCAGATGTGGTGGCTGCTTTGGGAGCAGTGCAGAGCCAACCCAGGCAGGGAGCCTGCCTTAGCCCTGCTGCACCACTGACCAGGAGCCACTTGAGGTAAACGCCTTTGGGCCAGTGCTCACCTCACAAACCTCCTACTCCAGAATGTAACCCCCTCCTGCACCCCCACTTCAAACTCCCTGCCTCAGGTCAGAACTATCTTCCAGCCCCTCAGACTCCACAGCTCTACCCCACCTCCCCTGTCCTGGTCCAGAGCATCTGGACTCCAAGCCTCTCAACCCCACCCCAGAGACCACGCCCCTTGCACACCCCAACCCCCTGCCCTAGCTTGAAGCCTCCTCACATATTCTGAACCTCTCACTTTTGGCCACTCTGCAAGCGTCTGCACCCTTTGTTGGAGCTGAAGCCATGAGTGCCAGCTCACTCCACTGAACCAAGAACCCCTGAGCCTCTGCAGTCCCCCACAGGGCTGTGTGTAGCCAGCAGCTGAGTTTTTTGGGGGGCAGTCTATGGCTGCTGATAGGAAAAAGGTTCCCACCCCTGCCTTAATTGATGGGTTACAGTGCTGACTGACAGGGTTCTCCACTAACAAGAGGCTCCATATTCTTTCCCCCTCTGCTCAACTGAAGGATGACTTGCTGACTGTCAATTCCTCTGCTGAACCATATCGTCCGCTCACTTCAATCGGCTCAAATATTGGTTGGTGCATTGATCAATGCTGACTTTAATCAATGTAATGTTGTCATCTTTGTCTATAAACATCATTCTTCTATTCTGTTCCAGACAATAAAGAAGTCCAATATATGTTTATGGAATAGAGGTTTTTAAATTGCTGTGATGTGCATTTAGTCTACACTGCAGATATGTGCTATAAGAGACAGTTAAATATGATCCACTAAACATCTGCCCAACCTTTTAAAGCAGTTTCCTTAGTGTAAGGTAGAATTCTGTATTTCTATCAAGGCTCATATCATGAAATACTTCACTGGAGTGTCTGTAGGCTGCCCAAGAGAAAATTGGTGATAACTGATAAACTGCAAGGTAATTAAATTCCCTGTTTTAAATTCATACACCTTCACACACAAATATAATGTAATGCTGGGGCACGTTACTTCTTAGGTACTCAGTGTGAGATGAGATTTTGCACAATACCCCACATTGGCCTCTAGTAACTGGATGTCACTGTCTCCACAGGCCTTCTCTTGGCAAGTGGTAAATTCCACTGGCACTGAAAGAAACAAGCCAACATTGCTAGAGCCTTGTTCAGATACAAAATTACTATCCACATCTGTAGCTGCAAAAATGAACTGCGGATACCTGCACTGACATCTGCAGATGGGGACATCCATGGATATAAAGCAGATATCCGCGGATTTGCAGACTGCCCTTGCCAACTTGAGGCATCATTTCCACAGTAAATAGATGTCACCCTCTTCTTCAATTATGTCCTTAACGGTTGTTATTAGTCTAACAGCGCCATAGTTATGTAAAGTTAAGCTACAGTCAGGCCCGCTGACAGTGGGCTAAGGGGACAGCTGCACAGGGGCCCGGAGCTCTGGCCACTGCTTCTGCTTTGGTTCTGTGAGGCTATGAGGGGAGGAGGGAGCCCAGCCATTTGAGCAGTGCTAAGCCCTAGGCTCTGCTCCTGGCCCCATCCCTTCCAAGGTCACAGAGCCAGGCCTCCCTCCCACCTTGTCCCAGGGCCCACAGTGCCTGTCAGCTCTGCTGGCTACAGTACTCCACCTCCCTACTCACGCAAAACGCCTGTCAGCTTCATTATTTAGAAAACACTCTACTTCTGTGGGAGTTTTTGCCTCAATAGGGATGGCAGAATCTGGTCCTAAATTAATGCTGTGTTCACTGAAGAGGAAGGAGGAGACAGAGAACAAATTCAATTGCCTCAAGCAAGCCACTGTTCTCCTGAATACTGAGAAGTAGGAATTTCCTTGTAAGACTTATCAGCTGATTACAGCAACCATAGAACAAAATAAACCTCATTGTCCTGCAACAGGTGTTAAGGCAAGTTAACTTCTTTTCAGGCACACACTGCAAAGATTGTATTTCAAAGAAAGAAGAAAACTGAGCATTATTATTTCTTCCTGATAAAGCTGTGAAGGCAGCCCTTGTTGTTAGTCCAAAGATAAAGCAAAAAAAAGTTCATCAAATTCTCCTATTACACATCCTGCAGCATATTTTAAAAAGCTGGAAAAAGAGATGACCTCCCTGTTTCTGAGGCAGCTTAAATTTCTATGACCAAAACTAAGACAGAATCAAATCAAATACCTTAACAGCTTTATAGAGATATTTTTATAGCCTCCATTTTCCAACATGCTGTGACAGACTGGCAATATCCTACCTTGACAAACCTTATCAAATTAAATTTGTTGTATTAAACAAAGCAAATCTTTATGTACTATTGTGGACTTCCATAGCACTTTCAGAGCTTGTCTACCCTAGCCCCCTCCTTCGAAGGGAGCATGTAAATGATTCGGAGTGGTGAATAGCAATGAAGTGCTGCGCTGCATATGCAGCACCTCATTAGCATAATTCTTGCTGCACGAACTTTGAAGTTGCAAACTTCAAAACACCAGCAAGCCGTGTAGCCGTGGTCACTTTGAAGTACCCGCTCAATTTCAAAGTGCCCTCACTCTGAAAATAGTTGCACGGCACTCTGCGGCTACATGGCTCATTGCTATTCACCGCTCTGGATTATTTACATGCTCCCTTCAAAGCAGGGGACTAGTGTAGACAAGCCCTGGTGGGAAGAGAGAATTAATGCCATCACAGGGAGACATGAGGAACCTCAAAGGACTTGTTGGGACAATGCATATGTAAGTGAACTTCTCAGCAAATACCTGGGTGAGGAGAGGACAAATGACACTCTTCAGACACATCCTTCTGAAGCTAATTCCAGGGAAGGCAAACCAATTATCTTTTAATTACCTGATCCTGGAAACGCCGTATCAAAGACCCCTAAATGGTACAGAGGACAGACTAAATATATCATGGGGGTGCTGTTCCCACCTGAAACTGAAATGAATTTGAAACTACATAGAAAATCCTGGGGTGGTGTTTTGTAGGATTGGTCCTTCCAGAGCCCATATTTGAATTGTGGTAACATCTGGTAAGTTTATTAGCATGTGTGTAAGTTCTTTTATTATTTTCAATACAGTTTCTCTGTAGTGCTTTTAACTTTAGAATAAAATAGGCTTACGCAGGAAGTTCTCCATGGTAACATAACTATGGGCAATCAGTCTGGTACTAGTTTCTGAAAAGAAGGCAAAGGAAGCTGGCTTAGGTAGCCTGTCTTTCACTGGAATAACACAATGAGGGTATGGAACTGTCCACTCTGGAGATACTCTGTTCAGAAAGTAGGATGTGTACAGGTGCAGTTGCTTTGAACTATGAAACATGCATGCTCCTAGCCTCAGACTGATGGGTCTCCTTTTACTACCTATTTTAGGCGGGGAGAGGGGGCAGGCGGAACTGCCCCAGGCACAGTGGTACAAAGGGGGCTGGGGCTCCCAACCACCACTGTTGCAACTGCAGTAGCCCAGGGCCCTTTGAATCACAACTGGCGCACTGAGCCACATATTCCATGCAGCTCTGGTGGTGGTGCAGCTTTGGGTGGTGCTGAAAGCTGGATGCCCCCGGCCTAGCACCTTCCATTGGAGACCCCACCCCTTCCGTGGGGCCACAGAAGCACTCGGCCCTCCAACTTTCAGGTGTCTCTGCCGTACTCTCCCTTATACGAGCAGGAGCCGACCGATGATGTAAAATGACACCTCAAGGCCCAGTGCTGCAGAAGTGAGTGATGCTTCCCACTCAGATAGAAATAGTAACCAGTCATCCCATCAGCCCAGGGCTGTTAAAGAGATATAGGCAGTGAGGCAATTTTTAAACCTTAAACATGTAGGGCTCTATTTCATACTCTCTATGATTAAAATAAAGGTTAATCACATTCTGTATTATACTCACTTACCCAGTTGCCACTGACAGCTTTATTTTCTCCAATTTCCCTTCTCACCTGCCATAGTTCCTTTTCTGTTTCTTTTAGTGACTTTGCTCCAAATTTGTTCTTTAAAGCACTGCTTTCCTCCACAAATTCCCCCACTTGTTGAAGGTTGTTTTCAGACAATTTCATTTCATAAACATGACAGCAAGATGCTTTTAATTTCCTTGGCAGAAAGTCCTTGTTGTCCTGAAATTTAGTTAGCAGGTCTGCTTGTTCTCTGTTATTGCCTTCTTTTTCCTCTAACCTCTTCAGATTTTGCTGCAGTGTCTGTATGTGGTTTTTCACATAATGATCCACATCTTCAATGAGAGTTTTGATTTTAGTTATAGCTACATCAATGTGCAAAGACCCCTGAATTCCATTGACTACAGCTTCTAGTTTGCCTTGGATATATCGTACAATTCCCTCTCCTAGTTCAGAGAATAGAAAAGCTGTAGTGACACTGAGATCTCGGACTTCTTTCTCCAGCCTTGACACATGACCCTGAAGAGACAACTCCCGTTCTCTCAATACTGTGGTCTGCTGCTTCTGCTTTTGTTTGTAGTGCTCAAAATAAGCTGACTGACTCTTTACTTCCTCCTCTTTTGTCTTCAACTGGTCCTGAAGTCGCCATAGCTTTTCTTTTTGTTTTCTTTCTGCCTTTTCTTGCTTTTGAACCTGCAAATTTCAGTAGGAATGACAACAGAAGGCAAATCTATGATTCAGAATCTCTTTCACAATACTTCTCCTTTTCTTAATTATGCATAATTTTGCCCATTTCTTCTGAATTGTCCTATATCATCCAAGAATAATATGAACAAAAGCTCTTTGGAAATCAACTTTTTAACACCATGGCGTGAAGGTTAGAGCAAAATTTTGCCCATTACCCCATCATTTCAGCCGCCACTAAACATCGTAATTCAAAATATGTCTGCTTTGATATTTAATATTTTAGTTTATTTTGCGTCACCTAGGATACTCATCAAATCAAACCCTTTAATGGGCTAATATGCATATAATCACTTCTTAACTATATAATATATTATTGCAGTATTTATTCTGCTGTAGTATCCAGAAGTCGCAAATAAATTGCTAGTCCCATTGGCAAGGGGCTGTTCAGTCCCAAAAACCTTACAATTTAAGATAACAAGTGACATATGAAGTGTGGAGGGAAAGGGTGCAATGAAATATATAAATCAAATTTGTATTCATAAGTCAAATTAACCCATTTGACCTCTAATTTAACCATAATTAATTAGCTCAGTTATTACAGGTCCCCTGGAAATGGAGGCACAAAATGAAGGAGGAAAGCGTAGTAGGGCCTATTAGTCTATCACAGAATATGTTCCACATGTAAATGGATACAAATACTTTTCATTTTCTGATTAACGTGACACTTTACATGAGCTTGTGAGTCATCATATGCAATCCAAATGGGTCAGATGAAAGAAAAGTAAATATTTCAAGTCATATTAATTAGTTCTGATCTAACTAAAGACCATCAAACAACATAATGCCAACTTGGAAAATTTTTCAGCAGATACTGAAGTCCAGCAAAGGTCTGACCAAGGCATTTGCAATATCCCACTAAGCAGTTCATCTCAATGTTTTCACACTCCAATGATGACACAGAAGCAATGAGATTAACATTGGGCATGAAAGTCAAACAGTGTCAGACAGGCTAAGACAAATAAAGTGGATGCAATAGGGCAGTTAGTGGAGAGATACAACTTTTATACTTGCATGTTCAAATCAATGAGCAAGAATGAGGAGTGTAACAGCTGCATTTTGTTTGGGCTGAAACAGGACAATACACGTGACTGGCAGAATGAAAAAGAGGCTACTGCTGTAGTTGAGACATGGCTCTTTACGCTCTTCCGACCAGTGGATTTGGAAGACTCAGGTTGAATCCCCCTCCAGTGAGAACCCTAACCATAAGTCCCCTCTGGGATGGGTTTTCTCAGTTTCTGCTGCTGAAGCTGTTTCACGTTTTGTAACTACTTAAGTGTTCTTTAGGCCAAAGAGAGAAAGAATGACTCAGTTTGTTACTCACCCAACACTAGCTCTGATTACTGAAATGCAGTCCTGGATCTAGTGAGGAGTTGATACAATGAGGCGATTTAGCTTCGGGGTTGGAAACAGCAGGACTGATCTTTAGAGAGTGACAATGTTGACCTGGATATGGGGCAAGGGAAAAGGAGGAATCCAAAGTACCCCTGAGACTGTACACATAGATTGTATGAACTGTCTGTATGTATTGGATGTAGACTGTAGATGGGAGGATGGTGGTGGTGTTAGTTGTGGCAGAAAAGTGGGGAACAGAAAGAAGCTCTGCTCCATTTATGCCCAGTTTAAGATGACAAGTCATCAAGGACATGTCAACCAGACAGGCTGAGATGTGAGAACAGACGAAAGGAGGACATTTAGTGGTGGATATACTGATTTGTAAGTCATCCACATGGAGATAAGCTCAACCATTACATTTAAACAATAGCCAGCTTACCAAATCTGTCAGTTCTCCCTGAACGTTTTGGAGCTTCCCCTTAACACGTAGGTTTGCATTTTCTACTTGCTGTAGTTTTGCATTCAGTTGCTCAACTGTTTCAAAAAGTTTCTTCTGTGACAGCTGCAGCTCCTTTGCTCTGCAGGATTGAAAACCAGGATTGCTTCTGAATCAGTACTTCACAAGAGAAGTTTCAAGAGAAATAATCTATCATCAATTTTCTATTTATATTCTTTTCTCTCTCAGCAATAATAGTATTAATACTACATCAGTGATAATTAATAACTGATCATTGATAACAAATTAACAATTAATTATAAATAGTGTTTGCGTGTATGCAGCACATTTCTCTGGAAACTCTAAAACACCCTTATGGGCACTACTTAATTGTAAATGTTTACATTACAATCTTCCTCTAGGATGCAAAGGAGGAAAGATAATCCTGGGTTGAAATCCATAAGCAAACAGAAGCATGTGATTGGTGTTTATGACAGCTTTTTGTGGCACAAAAACATAACAATGGGACATACTTTGTACCCAAAGAGCTGTGTATCTGACAACAGGATTCTGCTAGACCTTTAACTTTTAAATGTAAATGTTACCAGCAGCAACAGTTACATCATATATTCCTCCTATTTAGAGAACCAGTAAGAAGTACCCCACCATGAATTATGCTGCCTTAATGCAAGATATAGTGTCCCGTAACTTCTCTTATAGGGCATCTTTTGCACTGGACACTCCCAAGTCTTATACCCATCTGCTTTGGCTTTTGGCAATAAAGCTGAGATTTAGCATAAAATATGCTCCTTTCCCTGTGAGTAACTGCTCTCTGGCCAAGGCTCACAATGTGAGAGCCAGCTCAGACTCCTCCATCTCACCCAAGACATATCCAAATCTTCGCATTCTAAACACTTCTAAACTCCATATTTTCCTCCCTTTTGTAGAAAAAAAAAAGCTTTTCCAGTCTCTGATTACCTCCTGTCTTAAATAGCACAACCTTCTTTTCTTAGTGATACCCACCTCATCTTCCACCAGCCTGCTCCTGCATTAGGCCTTGTCTCCTTGTTCTGTCATCCTGCAATGATGCCTGTTCCTCTCCTTTTCCCAGTCCCATTTCTACACATTTTACCATATAGTCACCTATGTGAGAATGGCCCTATTCTAGTATGCCAAGTCACCAACTTCTTCTTAATCAATTCTCCCTTAGAAATCCCAGTTCTTCCGCACAGCATATAATTACATGTACAACACAGTTATACACTCACTTCTCAAACAAATCACCTCACAAAATCCTCCCTTTCTCTAGATTTCTCTGTTCATTCTTCAAGATCTTTAGGCCACAGACTGTGCGCTCTACAGGCTGACAGCCTTGGTAACAAAATGAATAAAATATACTGATGGAGACAATTATCTTTGAACCTATTTTATCTAGTTTAACTTTGAATAGCATCATTGCCACCCATCAAGAACCATTCATCCTGGGCAACTGATGCTGAATAGAATCATTAGTTTGAGCAGTACTGTAGTTGGGACCAGCAGACTAAATTACTACGTAGTTTCTGAAACACTAATTTGTTTGACAATACAGAGCATAATTACAAATGTGAACATTTGACATTAACCATGTTTTTATTCCAAAGTTACCTTTTCACTTTAAAAAGGGGAAGAAATATAACTTATGTTAGGAGGATATTCAAATAAGTCTCATGGACTTAAATGTGTGAATAATGCAATAAAATGCTAGACTTTGGTTATAAATGTAATCTGATAATTCAGGCACTCTGGAGTCGACGTTTCCCTTCATTCTCAAACTGTTAAGATACATTTATACATCCACATATTTCACATACTTTAAAAGACTAAAATGCGAAAAAGAAAAGAATCAGTTACCTGTTTCTTAGTGCAGAATTTGACTTTGCGTAGTCCTCTAAAATTTCTTTCAGTTTTTGCTCTGACTTTTCCAGCTGTTTTATTCTGAGGTTCAAGGTCTCCACTTCAGTACTGTGTACTTCCCTTTCACACTCCCTTGCACTTCCATGCTCTACATCTTCTAAATCCTGGAAAATCCAGGAAGTATCAATTTTAACATGAAGATTCAGAACATCAAATCCTTCATTACTGGGTGCTCTAATACAATAACAAAATTCTTGCCCTCTTTCAGATGAAGGCTCCATGGTTAAAAATATTGTTTAAGTTTCACCACATGTAATATAATCTAGATATTTTCTCTTTTTCTGAAGATGCTTAAGTGATTGCCTTAGCTTCTGTGGAGCTTGGATGAATGTCTTCCATTGATACTGAACATGTTTATTATTTATGAGAGAACCACATACATTTCATTAGACCAAAGTCACTCAACATGAATGAAGGTAGTCTCAGTTTACAGCAGAAGGGAACACTATACAAGACATTATTAGCCAAATTCATGGAGGAATGATGCATCAGACCGGAGACTGAAAAGGACATAATTTCCTGGTAAACACAAAAGATGACATAAATATGAAGTATTTTTATGGATTTACAATAGCTCTTCCACTCCTGGAACAACAGTATCATTCTTTGGATTATCTGAATGCATAAAAACAGACTACACAGAAGTTACTGGTTCAAAAGGCAAATTATGAATATTTATGAGAAACATTCAGAATCTTTAACTGATAGTTAAAAGCATGCAGGATGAAAATGTATTTCTGCTTCAGTCTTTTATAGAATTATATCCCAAAGTATTTTCTGAACATAAAAAATTGCAACAGAGATAAAACAACTCTCACACAACCAGAGAAATACAGGTTGAAGTATTCTGAGGTACAGACGTTGTAACTTAGCCTTCTCCACAGTGGAAGGAAAAAGAGAAAAACTTGCTTGGTGCTAAAAGCCTATATGAGAATGTTTTCAAGATCATAGGAGAAGATGAACATAAAAATCCCATTACTTATTACAAGGATTTTAGTGCCACATTTTAAGTACATCATTTGGAAATTATGTTATTTATTTGTATTGTATTGTGTTCCCTAGAAACCAGAGTGGTGTTGTACTAGACACTGTACAAACATATAGAAAAGGAGATGCCTCCCCAGCCCTGAAGAATGTATAGTCTAATTGTAGGCCCAAGTCCAGCGAGTAGATTGTGTGTTCCCCCACCCACAAAGGGCCCCACTGACTTCAGTGGGGCTCCATACAGGCACAGAGGTTCCCTCACGCATTGTGATAAGCAGGATCAGATCCTTAACCTACAATGACAGATAACTTATACATTGCTCAAAGTATGGTTTCACTCTGAGAAATGTTAAAATTTGCACCCTGGGTTTCCATATTTACCACATTGGGATTTCCTATTGAAATATGCCAGCGCTGCAAAGTCAATCTGGGTTTTAAAAGTCAAACTGCCTTTTTTCCTTTGTCATCATCAACAACAGTACTAAAGTTCTTCAGGCCATACTATATCCTCATTTACATATTTTGCCCTCAGTATAGGCCCATAAGTGATTTCTGTGCAATTCCATTGTGTTTGATGTTTGCATAACATAACTGATAATAGAACTATAATAGACATGTATAATAAAAACTGATAATAGACCTATGCATGCTATTGATAAATGAAAACCAAATTAAGAGCCTTTTAAATTTATTCCTTAATGCTCTGTCATAAAATGTAACTTGAATGGCAACATGAAAATGAGCAAAAAGTTCAGTGTACTGTGTATTGTAAAAAGTAGCCTACAGATATAATAGGAGAGGATGGATTGGCCATGAATTAACCATCAATTTAAAAAGCTGTGTATTTTTTCATGTCCACACAATTCCATTTGTTGTTCTTGCTAATAATGGAATTTCTATTCATTAATATGAATATAATGAAATCTGATGCAATTTATATCAACAGATATAGCATCATAAAAGCTGTGTCGACACTTGCATTCCTCTTTCGAAAGAGTCATGCAAATGAGGGGATGGAAATGCAAATGAGGTGCAGATTTGCATAGCTGGCACTTCATTTGCATATTCTCTCAAAAGAGCTTCTTTTGAAAGAAGAAAAGCAGCGTAGACGCTGCTCTTTTGAAAGTAAACTCCACCTTCGAAAGAGCCCTTCTTCCCATAAAAAAAGGGAGGAAGGGTTCTTTCGAAGATTGGGTTTATTTTTGAAAAAGCCACGTCTACAGTGGTTTTCTTCTTTCAAAAGAAGCTCTTTCGAAAAAATACGCAAATGAGGTGCCAGATATGCAAATATGCACCTCATTTGCATTTCCATCCCCATCATTTGCATGCTTCTTTTGAAAGAGGAATGCAAGTATAGACGCAGCCAAATTGTCTGACTAGAACAAAGCTTCTAGTACATTCATAATATTCTGGAAAAACTGTGCTGAGTGCTCCAGACCCAATCTAGCAAAGAATTTAAGCAACTGATTAAACTTTAAGTAACTGAGTATTCCAGAAGGTTCAACAGGACTACTTTTGCAATTAAATAGTGTCAGAGATGTAGTCCTGCTTCTGTAGCTTCACAACAAACAAGCAGTCCTGTAGCACCTTAAAAACTAGCAATTTTATGTCCACAAAAGCTCATTATACAAAGCTAATAAAACTGTTAGTCTTTAAGGTGCCACAGGACTGTTTGCTTTTTGCAATTAAAGTTAAGCAGGTGCTTAGATGCTTTTTTGGATGTGGACAGATTGTAATGGCTGTTAATATAACTTTACATTTTTATATAATTTTAACTCTGTGAGTTATCAATGTACAACTAGGTAGGCAATCTACATGACACATTGATCATAACAATTCATGCAACTCCATTGCACAGTTGGTACAGACTTCAGCTCATATTTTAAAAACATTGCCAACTCTGTGTAACTGTCTGGCAAAAAAAGGATTTCCCTTAGTTAATTACACTTAGAATGAGGAGAATTAACCTAACCTTTGTGTCCACTAGAAAGAGATTTAATATATTCTCAGTGCATCCCATACCATTGATATGCTTTGTAAATGTATTAGGTAAGAGTGTGTTCTTGTTTCCTTCCTCTAATTTTAATAATGAATGTAGTGTACGTGTATTGTATGTACTGAGGACAGCATGCTAAGTGTGGATTAAAGCTTTTATCTTCAGGATAACTGCAGAAAAGGTAAAAGTAGAATTACCACCTTCCCACCCATGTGCTTCACACTGAATCATCGAGAAGGCAACATAGTCTTGCTTTAGCATCTGTGAACAGGGAGAGAGAGAACCAGATGATAAACACTGATGAAAAACCCGTGGCAACCAGGTCCAATGTATTTTGCACAAAGTTTAATACAATCAGTTAACAAGTAACGATTACTCTCATTCGTATGGTGAAAGATTAGTAAGGTGAGAGTAAAAATATCAGACTTCAAAAACCATCAATCCGAGCAGCCCAGCAATAAGACAAGAAAAATGCCACAAATTAGGAGGAAAAAAATCAACCTGCATCAGCAGATTCTATTGCTACAGAATATAATGCACCAATTAAAACACAAGAATTAAAAGGTACAAAAACAAACCTGTTCCATCCTTTGCTGATTTGCAATGAGACCAACTCCTGTCCCTCCACAGCACTTATTGCTTAACCAAATGCTGAGTGACAAATTTGTTCTTGTGCTTTTAGTTTTACTTCCAAAGTGGAAATAAACGAGTAGAGTTTCTGGGGTTTTTTACTATGCAAACCATATTCTTCAGTTGTATTCTTCTTGCTTCTTTCCCATCACCCACTTTAGGTACTGTCTTTCTTCAAGTCTGAAGCTATATCCTTCCTCTTAATGGCTACACTTTTTGTAGTGAAGACATCCTCTTTGCAAGTTCCATACTGCAGTGCTGAAGTCTTTAATTAAATAATAATTTTCTCTATTGTTTTTAAAGACAAGTTCTCTAAAAACTCCATTTTTTATTTGGTTCATGCATGCTTTATGAGGGGAAGAATTTTCCAGACTATTCAATCATGCCTTTGACTTGCTGGATTCTATATAAATTCAGTTGTGCTTTGTGTCATCAGAACAAGTCATCTTCCTGTTGTTTAGCTCCCCACATAAACCAGTTTCTCTTGCAGAACAGTGAGTTAACCTCTTGGAAACACAAAATTTCTTCAGCATCTCATCCCGACTGCTATCTTTATTTGAAATCTAAGTCATCCATCTTATTTCATAGCCTAACCAATGTCTAGGTGGATCCATCTACTCAGAGGCATATGTTCTTTTACATCCAGTATTCAGTTTCCATCTTATATCTTTCCACTTTTTTTTGTATTTGTCATTTTTATCTTGCCTCTGAAGTGTTAGAAACCCCAGAGACTACCTCCATTTCTTGATATTTTCTTTCCAGATCTAAAATTAATGCACTATAATTTATTTTCCTTCTTTTGGCAATAGGATCTCTGTTGATGTTCTAATCTTGGTCCATTGTTAACAACTTTCCCCATATCTGATTATTTTTCAATCTGTATTTCATCATACATTTTGTCTCCTACTTCAAACAGTCAGTGTCAGTGTTTGTGTTTAACTCTGTTGGTTGGGATAATGTCATATTTATTTCTTTGTGGTTATATTTTTCCTTTATTTCACCCACGAGACTAGTGTGTTTCCCTTTAAGATATTTCTTTTACAATCATTATCCTCTACTTGTCTATTCCTATGTTGAAATCTTAAGTCAATTTCCTCTTTATGCTTTAAGGCATCATTGACTATGGGGTACTGTATCTTGTGCAGTCATATGTTGTGCTCTCCTGTGCTTCCATTCATCTCAAGGTCATTCATTCTTCCAGTGAAATCCTTCTAAGTATTTGGTTTAATTTTCAAGTGGTCTTCAAATATTTGATTCTCTGATGCAACGCCTACCCTCGTCACACTTTTACTGAATTTAGTGAGTCTAGTTCCTTCTGTTGCTTCATGTCTACCTCTCTCTGTCCCAGAGTCAACTACTCACTTCTAAGAGCTCCACTTCAGTCACTTTATCTGTGTGGTTTCAGACTAACAATTTGGTATGAATTTTACCATTATATATTTCTAACATTTTTTCCAATTTTGTACATTTCCCCCCAATCCAGATATGTACTATGTCACTTATTGTGAGAATTAAACTTCGATGAAAGCATGCAATATGGAGACGCAAAGCACATGGTATTATAATAAAAATTTTGGTAGGTAATAGTTCATAAAGCAGCCAGTAATTGCACTTGTTATATTTTCTCCCCTGTGTTTGGGTCTTTTTTGTAAATTCTGGATAAAATTTCCTAATGTTCATGGTGTGCTGGTCCTTATCTGATTATCAAATCATTCCAGTTTGAAACTATATCTTTATAAAATTCCTAATTTTAATTCAATTATCTTGCAGCTTGAATTATTATGCAAAGAGTTTCATGATAAAATGCACCAATTTAAAGCTGCTCAAATAAATATTTTGTTTTTTGCATGGTGGATTCAGTTGTTCACTCCACAGGCTCTTTTAATATCCTACAGGACAAAGAGAACATTGTAAGTTAAATCTTCTTTATTTAGACATTTTTGTTGACACCAAACCCCAAGCACCCACATATGACAACATCTAAAAGAATGGAGATCCACCTGTCTTCACAACAGAAAGCATCAAAGACTAGCATTATTAAGATACTCCAATATTCCCTACTTGTCTTCACCTGGAGGTGCAAGAGTCCAGCTTAAAATTGGATGTAGTTCCATTAACATAACTAAGACTTTCTCTGTACACTAAAGTTGCATTGGTATGGCAATATCGTTAACATGGTACAACTTCTCCAGTGCAGATGTAATATTACTACTATAAATGGACTTTCACCTGTATAGCTAATTCTTTTATGGGAAGGAGAATAAGCTATGTGAATATAAGGCACCTTTATGCCACTATAGCTACGTCTACACGTGAATGCTACATCGAAGTAGCTTATTTCAATGTAGCGACACATCCTCCAGGGCTGGCAACGTCAACGTTCAACATCGACGTTGCGCAGCACCACATCGAAATAGGCGCTGCGAGGGAACGTCTACACGCCAAAGTAGCACACATCGAAATAAGGGTGCCAGGAACAGCTGCAGACAGGGTCACAGGGCGGACTAGCGCTTCTGGGGCAACAGCTAGCCGCTCTCTTAAAGGGCCCCTCCCAGACACACGCAGCCTGCACAGCACGCGGTCTGCAGACCCATAGGCACGCACACCTCGAGCGACGCAGTCATGGACCCACAGCAGAAGCAGCAGCAGCAGCAGCAGCAGCAGCAGCAGCAGCCACCAGAGGTCCACACAGCCACCCCTGCAGGAGCAGTGCTCGCCCTGCTCGATGCCATGCAGGAGGCAGCTGAGCACCTCCTTGCCACAGAGGAGGAGCTGCCTGCAGAGGAGGAGGACTCAACCCACAACCCTGCAGCACCCCGCCGCCCCTCGCGCTGCACACACCGCCGGCTGTGGAGCTACCCCACCAGCACCGACTGGTGGGAGCAGCTGGTGCTCGGAGAGTGGGACAACGACCGCTGGCTCCAGAACTTTCGGATGAGCCGGCAGACATTTCTGGAGCCATGCCAGTGGCTCACCCCCACACTGAGGCACCAGGACACCGCCATGCGGCGTGCCCTCAGCGTCGAGAAACGGGTCAGCATCGCTGTCTGGAAGCTGGCCACTCCAGACAGCTACCGATCCGTGAGCCAGCAGTTTGGCGTCGGCAAGGCCACCGTCGGGGCTGTCCTCATGGAGGTAAGAGGACCGACGGGGGGAGGGGGAGGCAGCCCTGGCAGGGGAGGGGAGGGGGGGGAGCCCTGGCAGGGGAGGGCCACACATACCCTGCACACCCCTCATTGGTGCTCTCCCATATGCTTCCCCTGCAGGTCGTCTGCGCCATCAACACCCTGCTCCTCCACAGGCTCGTGAGGCTTGGGGACCCGGATGCCGCCATTGCAGGCTTTGCCACCCTGGGCTTCCCCAAATGCTTCGGGGCTCTGGATGGGACTCACATCCCCATCCGTGCCCCGGAGCACAGTGGAGGACACTACATAAAGCGGAAGGGCTACCACTCAGTGGTCCTCCAGGCCTTGGTGGACAGCCGGGGCCGTTTCCTGGACATTTATGTGGGCTGGCCTGGCAGCACCCACGACGCCCGGGTATTCCGGAACTTGGGCCTGTGCCGCCGGCTGGAGGCAGGGACCTACATCCCCCAGCAGGAGAGCCCTGTGGGGGACACCACCATGCCCCTCTGCGTCATCGCGGATGCGGCATACCCCCTCCGGCCCTGGCTCATGCACCCGTACACGGGCCATCTGTCTGCCAGCCAGGAGCGCTTCAACCAGTGCCTGAACCACACGCGCCAGGTGGTGGAGCGCACATTTGGCCACCTCAAAAGGCTCTGGAGGTGTCTCCTCACCCGCCTTGATGCGGGCCCCACCAACTTCCCCCAGATTGTGGGTGTATGCAGCGCCCTACACAAGCTGGTGGAGAGCAAGGGGGAGGCCTTCTTTCAGGGCTGGGCTGTGGAGGCTGGCAGGGCCGATGTGCAGCCACCCGCTGCCCCCAGTCGCCAGGTGGACCCCGGGGGGACCCGGGTCCATGAGGCCCTGTGGGCCCAGTTCGATGAGGCCGCGGGGTGAATGCTGGCAGGCCCCGCACTGCACCCCCCCATCCTCCACAACACTCCCTGCCCCTATGCCCACACCACAGAGCACCCAAGAGCACCCCCCCCCACTTTTCTTGTAAAAATAAAAGCAGACAGTTGTTTGTCAACTCAAACACTTTACTGGAACTCTTATTATTATTATTATTATTATTAATATTATGAACAAGACAAACTATGTACAGGGGAAATCTAACTGATAAATATATATACATTATAAAAATCGGGATAACATGAAAGGGGAAGACAAGGAAGGGGAGAACTATTTACATGGGGGGTAAGGATCAGCATAGTAATGGGTCACAAATACAAACTATTTACAACAAAATAACAATAAACTGGGGGGAATATATACAAAGAGGGAGGGAGGGGGCCACGCCCTGGGCCCCACGCCCCTACAGTCCAGCGCTGGGGGTGGGCGGCCGGGATCCCCGCCTCGGCCGCAGCCCTGGCCAGGGCTGGCTGGGGGCCGGGCGGACCAGGAGATACAGCCGGTGAGTGTCAGCTGGCCCCAGGTCCCCCTTGGCGGAATGGCCCTCGGTGGCGGGTGGCAGTGCGACGGTGGACGGCGCAGCGGGTGGAGCAGCGGGTGGAGCAGCAGGTGGAGCAGGCGCGGTGGGCGCTGGGGCGGCCGGCGCGGCCTGGGGGGCCAGGGAGTCCGCGATGCGGTTGAGGGTGCACATGTAGGCCCCCCATGCCTCCTGGCGCCAGGCCAGCGCCCGCTCCTGCAGGTGGAGGCGGCGTTCCTCCACCCGCAGCCACTGCTCAGCGACCTCCAGCTGCCGACGGTGGAGGGCCAGCAGCTGGGGGTCCGTCGCCATCGGCTGGTGGTGCTGTGTCTGCCGTCTTCCCCGCTGTGGGCCCGGTCGGTGCTCCGCCGAGGGGCTGGCCTGGAGTGATGGCCCCGGAGGGCCTTCTGGGACCACCGATGCCTTGCCGGTGCTCTCCGGTCCTTCCAATGGTGCAGCTGCGGAACACAGAAGGGGTGGGGGAAGAAGAGTGGAGACAGCCGTTAGTGTGGGCCCCGAGCCGTGGCTCTTGTCCCCGCACCCCTCTGCTGCAGGTTCCCCATCCCCGTCCCCGGGAGATGCTGCTGTGATGGGGTTCTGGGGTCCCCCTGCACTGCACCCCATCCGCTGGCAGGAGTGACTCTCACTCAGCAGGTACAACAGGAGGTTTATTAGGCAAGAGATGCCCAGTTTCTCACAGAAGCGACAGTACAGCAGTCAGAGACGGTCCTTCTAACCTGTCCTGGGGAGAAGACCCCAAGGGGTGCCCCTCTGGGGTGTAGCTTTCCCCCTCCTCAGGCTGGCTGCCTTCTAGCTCTCCCTTCCCCTAGCGTCTAACTGCCGCCCCCAATTCAAACCCAGCTCGGCTCCTCCCTCCTCTTTGTTCAGGGCAGAGGTGTAACCTGCCAGTTGTAGCCCCAGGATCATCATTAGCCACTGGGAGCTATTCAGCTTGTTTCTCATATCTAGCCTGAGTCTCGCATTTGCACTCCCCCCACTCCATCACATGCTGCTGCTGCTGCTGCTGCTGCTGCTGGGTGTCCCACCCCCTCCCCCCGGGGGACCCTAGAGGTTCTGCTCCCCCCAGCCCCAGGGATGGGGCATGGCACTGTCGTGCTGGAGGGGGCAGGGGCGGATGCACTCTTCTGAGGGACATGTCACTGCTGTCCTTGGGGCCATGGTCATCTGGGCATGTGGAGGGCCCTGGCCATATCTATTACCCCCGCCCCTCAATCCCAGGGGTGTGCACCGGGGGGGTACATACCTGACGGTCCACTCCCACGGTCGGGGGACACCCGGGGGGCGGACGCCCGGCTGGAGCTCCTGGATGGGAGGATGATGTGGAGGCCGGCGTCACTGGAGGAGGAGTCCCTCTCCTCCTCCTTCTCCTCCGGTGCCCCGGGGGTGGGCTCCTGGGGGGGCCCCCAGCGTGCGGGCCTTGCCTCCGGGGCGGACTCCGCCTCCAGGGCCTGCTGGGGCTCCTCGGCTGAGGTATCAAGAGTGGCCGGAGGGGAGGAGGTGTGCCAGGGGCCCAGGATGTCCCTGAGCTCCCTGTAAAAGGGGCAAGTGATGGGGGCGGCCCCAGATTGGCTGGCCGCATCCCGGGCCCGGGCATAACCCTGCTGCAGCTCCTTCACTTTACTCCAGACATGATCCAGAGTGCGGGCAGGGTGACCCTGGGTGGCCAGGCCCTCAGCCAGCCAAGCGAACGCATCCACGTTCCGCCTCTTGTTCCCCATTACTTGGAGCACCTCCTCCTCGCTCCAGAGCCCCAGCAGGTCCCGAAGCTTGGCCTCCGTCCAGGAGGGGCCCCGCTGCCGCTTCCCCGCCTGGCTGCTGGGCTGTGAGCCCTGGCTTCCCTTGGGGGGGGGTCCCCTGGGGGCGCTGGCAGGCGGCCATCACGGCGGGTGGGGGTATGTGTGGCTGCGGAGGAGCGTGCAGGCTAGCCGCGTGTTACTGCTGCTGCCTGCACACTCTCTCAGCTTCCTGCACAGGAAGGCAGGGGTGGAGACCTCTAAGGGGCTGCTCCACGCGGCCACCATTGAGCTGAGGGGCTGGAGAGAGCATCTCTCAACCCCTCAGCTGATGGCCGCCATGGAGGACCCCGCAATTTCGATGTTGCGGGACGCGCAACGACTACACGTTCCCTACTTCGACATTGAATGTCGAAGTAGGGCGCTATTCCCATCCCCTCATGGGGTTAGCGACTTCGACGTCTCGCCGCCTAATGTCGATGTTAACTTCGAAATAGCGCCCAACACGTGTAGCCGTGACGGGCACTATTTCGCAGGTTGGTGCCGCTACTTCGAAGTAGTGTGCACATGTAGACGCACCTTAAGACTGCATCCACACTAGGGATTGCACCAGTATAACTATAGCAGGTTTTTAAAAAAACAAATTACTCTAACTGGCATAGTTGTACAATTGTACTGATTGTGTACAGATCAGGCTTACAACTAGCTAGAGCTGTTCAACCTTTTTTTTTAAATTTAAATTTTCAAAATTGCAACAAATATTTGGTGACAATATTGAGAGTTTTGGGGTTTTTTACCAAAAAAATTTACTAGCATTTTCTAAAGTTTCATATATGTCTAGTATTCATTTGTAAACAATATTTTGTTGTTGACTTTTGAAAAAAAATGTTCAGCATTTTGCGACGTGCTCAAGTGAAGACTGAGCTAAACAAAATCAGATGAAACCTCCCTAACAAAAATAATTTAGTGGTTGCTTTTATTTTGATATCCCATTTACTCTCTCACATCCAAATTATCTCTGTTTCCTTTGGTAGTGGCAAAACCAAATCTTCTCAGAGACAGAAATCTCAACTAAACAAGGTTCAGGCAAGTCACATCCCAACAGACTCTCCACTGCTCTGAACAGTTCCTCTCCGCAAGACTTTACTGGGGCCATGGCAGAGGATAAGAATAACTTGCCTCACCCACTGGTATAGCACAGGAATATATTATCATCTGTATGAGATGGGTTTGCCACAGATACTTTAGTCTGATTCCTTATTGCTTCGTTATTTGCAGGCTACCAGTAATCTGTGGACACCTGCAAGGACAACTAATGAGACAATTAAAAGACGAACAAAAAATCTATAAGGTAATAACAGACTGTCAGCCGTTTCTTCGCTATAACATTGCTCAATCTTGGAAAGGTGGTGTTCCAACTTCACTTTGATTTTTCATTGGTCTTTTGTTTAACTATCGCAGCATGACTATTACACTTGCATAAAACCAATAAATAGTATTTGAATAACCATGCCCATCACTACTGTTACTTTACTCAAGGTCAATAAACAGCTTAAGAAAAATGTAAAATACAAAAAAGTACGTAGCAGTGCAACATACTGCAGGGCCTGACCCAATTGAAATTAGTACAATGCAAAGATAACCACTGATCTTACTGGGAGTCAAGTAAGTCCCAAATAAAGCACAGCCAATATTACGTTAAAATAAAAGTTCCCGTGACCTCAATATGCAGAAGAACTTCACAGGTTCAAACTCAGATCTCAACATAAGCCAAATATGATAATATTTCAGGGGGGTGACTATTATACTTTCATCCCTGTGACTTTTCTCTAAGCAAAAATGTAAATGTTGAAATAATTTGGGCAGCCTTATTTTCAGGCTGCAAAAAGTTTGAGGAAAAAGAGGGGTAAAGAGTGAATGAATGACCATTTTTGAATTTGTGGCCCATTAGTTTTAGTCCCAGGGGTTTTGAGTTAGACCCTGACATCATACTCAGGCACTTCAATAAAAGAACCCCAACTTTTAGGAGTGCTAAGCTCTAGCAATCCCCCCGAAGTCAACAGAAGCAGCAGACGCTCAGCATCTTTAAAAACTGGTTAAATGTAGGTACCCAAGTCAGAATTTAGGAGCCAAATTTTAGACATCCTGGTTTGAATGTGTTGGTTGTTGTAATTTCTTTTCACGTAGGCATTGACATGGCAGTCTTCACTATGGTCTTCATCATCCTGCAAAGGAAAAGTCTCAAAATGCAGCAAAATCTAGCAGTTGGATAGTAGGTACATTAAATATAAAGAATACCAACCATATATCTTGGCTCAGGAGTGTCATCAAGGCCACACAATGAATGCTAGTGAGAAAAACAAAAAAAGGAACAAAAACTATAAAATAAGATCAAAAGAAAATGAGAAAAAAGAAAAGAAAAAAGATGTAAGATATGTAATAAAGAATTCAGTGACATTATTTTACAGTAGTTAGCTCCAGTTGAAATTATTTGAAAAGGATATACAGTGTTCAGGAGTTTTTCTTCTGATCTTACACTGAAAACAGAGGGAATATGTAAAATTCAATACTCAGTAGTAGCGTTAGAAACTGTAACTCCCAAAGATTATGGACATCAATACAAGCAATATGAGCCTGGGCAATGACGTCTGAGCATATGCTTAAAGTTAATTATGTTAATTATGTTCTTAGGTGCTTTCCTGATTCAGGAACTAAATAGTCTGAAGTACGAATGAATGGAAGTCACAGCGTAAAAAATTAATTTTAGCAAGTTGGTATAATCTTAAACAGGGATATAATCTAACAGTATACAAATTTTAGTATATATTTCTCTACTTTTAAAAATATTTCTGGAGTCTCTTCATTGTTGAGTCGTCCGGCTGGCATTCCACAACTTTGGTGTGTATAACCTTAAGGAAGGAGACAGACAAGCTGAGGAACCCAAAGGGCAAAAAAACTATAGGCAAAATCAGAAAGTGAAGTGACAAACCTATCCCCAGCCACACACTTCAGAAATAAATTACTACAGCTTCAAAAACGTACCACTTCACTAGACAGCAAATTCATTATGCGCAGCGTCATCTACATGCACTAATCACTCTGCATTCGCTGACATGATTAATTTCCAAGGCTACAGTTACACTACAGTGATCTGTTGACAGAAGTCACTGTTGGAGGAGACTCCCTGACAAAATTTCTGTTGACAAAGTGCGGCCACACACAAAAGCCAATTGGAAGAGCACTCCACTCTTTCGACAGAGCGGCCAGACTGCCCAGCTGCCCTCTCGACAAAACAGGCACCCAGAAGCACAGCAGACAGGGCTGCCCATTGTTCTGGATGCCCTGTCAGTTGAGAGAAGGCCCCTGCAAAGCATCCACGCAGCTTTTTTTTTTTTTTTTGACAGAATCTGTCGACAGCAGCGTTATGCCTAATGGCTGAGAGGCAGAGCAGTGCTGGCGAAAGTGCTGAGTTTTGTCAACAAACTGTTGATAAAATATATTTTGTGTGTGGATGTTCCACTAGTTTTGTCAACAAAACCAGGGTATTGTCAGCAAAACTCACTAGTGTAACCATAGCTCAGTAGAACAATGAACTAAAACTGATGCCATTTATTGATTCACTTCCTGCTTAAGCTTCTCTAAGTGCAGTCAAATGTGGAATTTAATCTACATCAGCAGCCCACAGGAGGGGTTAGTGCACATGCACAGGCACAGAACAGGGTTAGAAATGCGACACCAACATTATAAATGCAAGTAGTCACTGAAGAAGTATCCAGTGACAGAAGCTGAAGAACACAGAAATAATTCTGTAGGTACCTGTGGGCAATCACCAGCAGTAGCAACCTCAGTTTATGACAGATATGGGAAGTCCCTCAAAAAAACTGGCTATGAGCTGAGAAGTTTTCTGCTCAAGTAGTACAATATGGGAACATAAATAAATGTGACCTGCTACCAACATTCTGTCAAGTAAATAGGCTTAAGATTTTTCTCTGTAACCTCGTTTTACACTTTCACTGTTCTGGCAAGTCAAATGAGGAAACACTGACAACATCCATCTAAAAATAATAGTCTCCCTCTTACATTTATTTTATGAACTATAACTGTATTGAATTAATAAAATATATTTTGTCAGATTTTGTGTCTCCGTATTAGGGCCTCCAGGCTAGTGGCTAGATTGTTGGTTGGGGCAGCAGGGAGACCAGATCTCTCCTTTTCCTTCAGGTCCTATCCCAGAGGCCTGAATTGCTCAACCCCGAAGCAGATGTGTCATGCTCCCAGCTGGGGGAAAGAAGGGGCAGGACCTGTTTTCCTGAGCTGCTCCCATGCAACTCCTTTTGGTTTGGGATGTGGCCTGCTAGTCCAGTTTCCACACAGCTGGGTCTTGTCTGCAGACTTCCCTTGCCCTCCAGTGGCTGCATTGGCAGAGCTTCTGCCTCTACACCAGACAGCCCCTGATTGATCCACCGTCCCTTCTTTTCTCCCCACTCTGGGTCTGCCATTTGCAAATCAAACCACAGAAATGCAAGCTAGGCATTCAGAAAACCAACCTAATTTTGTATGTGTTTATAATCCAGTGCCATGTCCTGTGAGCATTTCAGACAATAGGGCACATCAGCTAAGTAAGGTTTGGAAAATGGACTCCCAGTAAGCTCAGTAACCAAGTCCTCCTGACACAGCAGGGCTAAGCAGGACAGAGGCACCATAGCTCAAGTGCTTTAGTCCTGGATCTCTACTGAGCTGATTTAGCTGAAGTGTTTTAGCAAATGGACTTAAAGCACTAGCACTCATCTCCTCACTGAATCCTGCAGAACTGTTTGCCTACAGGCAGGCGATCTAGGAAGCACTGATGCCTGCAGTCCTGAGACCCCACTGAGAAATTGTTTGGCTGTCATGTGAAAAATACGAACTTCTTCAAAGCATTGCAGCATTTGAAACCAGGGTATTGATTCGGGCTCTGTCTACACCTAAAGACCAGTGTTCCCTGTAAGCTGAGCTGTTTAGTGACCAACCATAAGAGATTCAAATTCTGCCCAACTAATTAGCAGAGTACCCATAGTGCCCACAGCCAGCAGCATGTGTTTGTACTGGTGGAGCACATCCACACATGCTTTGGTGCACATAACAAAAATTCGAGGGAACATTGCTAAGGAACATACTCTACCCTCCATTATTCCCAATTAATATGATGCTTGCTCTGATGTGTTCCATTATCCATTAATTATCTGCTTCTAAAACAACTTGAGCAATTATTCACACCCAGTTTCCCTGATGTTAAAATTATTCCAATATTGCCAAATGTAGACCTATTGTTTTGCTTTCTGTCTATAGACTTGTGTATCTCTTATCTGGGCTACACACACCCCTTTTCTATTCAACGACATTTTTAGACCCTTCTACTTCCTGTCTATAACTGACAAGCACCAAAGCCAAGGTGGCAAAATAATAACCATGTGCAGATTAGAAATTAAGCTAATATTCACATGTTGTTTGATTTTATATAGTGCATTAGATATGGAAAGAACAGCTTGCATGAATCAAGGAGGGCCAAGTTCTGCTCACCACAAAATAAGGGAAAAGAACAATTTAATGATATGCGACTACGTGTAAAGAGAATTGGCTGTATTCTCAGCTTTTTCACAGACTTCTTTTGTAACCTTGGGGAAATCAACTAGTGTGTGATCTACAGGAT
Organism: Carettochelys insculpta; assembly: GCF_033958435.1. NCBI lineage: Eukaryota > Metazoa > Chordata > Testudines > Carettochelyidae > Carettochelys > Carettochelys insculpta. The sequence continues at coordinate 25,001,121 of NC_134140.1, read as the reverse complement.
CCCAAGACTTCAGTGTATGTCCTGGGCATAAAGTTACCTTGTTTCAGAATTATGACCTCAATCTTTCAAAGCCCCTTTTTCAAATTTGGGAACCTAAAGTTATTCATGCATTCACTTTACAATACAGAGCCTTTTTTAGTTCCCTAAATATAAATTTGGATTCCTAGTTTTGGGCAAATGTATTTGAATACAGGGCCCACAATGCCACAAAATGGGGATAAGGTTTTCCTACCTAACAGGCATTTTCTGAGTCATCAAAGTTTATATAGTACAGGGCGCCTCAGCCTGAAGGTGGCCTGACACAAATGAAGAAGGAGGGAGTCCACGTGTATGGGATTTCCCCAGAACGTATTTGACTCTTTCTTAAATAGTATAAACTAAAGGATATTCATGCTCCAGCCCACGTTAGTCAGGTTTTTTTTTTCCAAAACCCAGTTGATGAAAACAATCACTGGGTATTCTGAGTTGGCTTTCACTCGCTATGTAACAATGGAAAAGATATGTAGTCATTCCCCAAAGTGCTTGGCAGTTCTTTGTTAATTCGAAAGTTTCTTTGAAATCCAGATGAGAAAAGTTTCCATGTTAATATAGGTTATTCAGATCTAATGACCACATGTGACACTGCACTTCCACTGTGCACTGGAGCTTCCTGAAAGCTGCTGCAGAAAATTGTACACAGAAAGGAAAATGGGTTTTAAAAAGTGATGGACTTTTCCAGACTGAGTGCTTATATTACTAATCAAGATTTAAATAGAGTTTTTCATGCATTGAAATAATGCCACTGGAACTTGAGGACATGTGCAGTGAGATGAGAAGACAACATTAGAGGACAAAACTCATGAATTACTAATGCTCAGTACATTTACCTTCTCTTCTATTTCTTTAAGTTGCCGCTTTTGCAGTTCCATTTTGTCTTCTAACTCTCGAATCCGCTATAACAAACATGTAAAATAGAATACAAAATATTTATAAAAACTAATGTTTATCCAGAAAAATGTAAATAACTTTTAAAAGCAATGGATGAAAAGATGCTCATTAATGTGTTCAGAAGTTTCATGCACACAAAATTCGGTGCACAACAGATTCAACTGTAGGTTATAGGAGTTAAACTGGCCAAATACTGGTCTGGAGTAAATCAGCTTAGCTCCTTTCAAACCTCTGTGTCCTTGATTTAAATGGTATTAGTGATTTACAACAGAAGTCAATCTGGCCCATTCTGTTTATTAGCAGAAATGCCCATGTATTAGAATATAGGCTGGCCCCAATGCTATATTGCCAGTCACATACAGACACGGAGCAAGATTGCCACCAACATTGTGTGGCTAAGAGCAAAATTACCTTTGCTGGATTTATGGGAGAGTTTTCATTTACCCAGCTCATGTCTAGTGGACACTTCTTTGCTTCATTTTAATCCCTTTTTTCCAATATAACATAGCTATTCTACTTGGGGGGCAATCATACATTATCAGCAGAAGATGCTAGGAGATCTGGGCATGCAGACATTCCTCATGGAGCCTGAGGGGATCATCTTACCTATGCTCTGAGGAACTTGCCTAAGCAAGAATCCTGAGAAAAGTTCATCCCATGTAACGACCAGTTCAAACTTCCACCAAAGGGGGTGGAAAGATGCAATGGGAGTTAAACTGGATGATAAATTATGGTGAAGTTCTTCCTACCTTTAAATAGCCTTCAAAGAATTAAATTTTTATTGGTAAATGTAAATTTTATTGTACACCCACCTCCAACACAAATAATCAAAATGCATAGATAGGTGAAGTAAGCTTTTCGAGTTTGATTTAAGCACATTTGTTTTGTATATTCTGAGAGTTGATGATGACCATTTGTGTTTTTTATGGTCATAAAGGTTTAATTTTCTGACTCTCAGCATATACTGCCATTAAGTATGTATTGTCTGTCCCCAGTAATTAACCACAATGGTGGAAATTTAAAGAGATAATTTTAAAAGTGCTTACAAGTAAACATGGTCATTACTCTTTATAATTATAATAAATAAAAATTGATTTTTGCCATCCCTACTATTAATAAGTATCATACATTTTGTTTCCAGAACAGATTCCTAAAATGACAGTAACAGAGAGAAAGCCATGCTAGTCTATATACTATCAAAACAAAAAAGCAGTCCAGTCGCACTTTAAAGACTAACAGAATAATTTATTAGGTGATGAGCTTTCGTGGGACAGACCCACTTCTTGAGATCATAGCCATACCAGAACAGACTCAATATTTAAGGCACAGAGAACCAAAAATATTAATCAAGGCTGATAAATCAGAAAAAAATCATCAAGGTGAGCAAATCAGAGAGCACAGGGGAAAAAGCGGGGGTGGATTTATATTTCCTATCTTCCTTCAGTGCTTTCTTTTCCTGTGCATAAGTCACATCATTTTGTGTATTTCTAGGCTTTCCAGAGGGGGTATTTTATTATGTTTTTAGTGTACTGTGTTTGGCTTAATTACAGGTACTTTGCTCTAAGTGCTTTGCATCTGGGATGTTTTGTAAATAACACTAAATTTCATCTCTCACGTTGCCAAACCACCTAACATCAATTAATCCTTCTGAAATTGCTAACAACCCTCTCTAGCTCTTATTAACCTCATATGACATATAACGAACCGTTTTCAACCTCGCTATTCACCCTTACTTCTAGGTCAATGGTAAATATAATAGATAGCAATGGTTCCTATATGGAATAATGAAGCAGATTTGAAAATGGTGTGCTTGGGTTGACAAAGAGTTAAAGCAAAAGTACTGCTTTCTTTACTCTGATTCAGCAGAAAAGGAACTAGAATTGAGCAATTTTCCAGAGTCTTATTAACAGGAAAAATTCAAAAACAAGAGCAAAGCAACTCAGAACATTTGTTTCAACTACCAGAGACCCTGCTAGCTTTTGGCATGACGCTTGACTTCAGCTCCAGAGAAGAACTGAATTGGGGCTGTCCTTCAAGCAATCATTTCTATATTTAAAGTTCCACTCTACTTAGCAATGCTTTAGCTCTTTCTCTTACTTCTTTTCAACCCATCTGCTTGTGGGCACATGTAACACACAGGCTACGTCTACACGTGCACACTACATCGAAATAGCTTAGTTCGATGTAGCGACATCGCAATAAGCTATTTCGATGAATAACATCTACACGTCCTCCAGGGCTGGCAACGTCGACATTCAACTTCGACGTTGGGCAGCACCACATCGAAATAGGCGCTGCGAGGGAACGTCTACACGCCAAAGTAGCACACATGGAAATAAGGGTGCCAGGAACAGCTGCAGACAGGGTCACAGGGCGGACTCAACAGCAAGCTGCTCCCTTAAAGGGCCCCTCCCAGACACAGTTGCACTAAACAACACAAGATCCACAGAGCCGACAACTGGTTGCAGACCCTGTGCACGCAGCATGGATCCCCAGCAGCCGCAGCAGCAGCCAGAAGCCCTGGGCTAAGGGCTGCTGCACACGGTGACCATAGAGCCCCGCAGGGGCTGGAGAGAGAGCGTCTCTCAACCCCTCAGCTGATGGCCGCCATGGCAGACCCCGCTATTTTGATGTTGCAGGACGCGGATCGGCTACACGTGCCCTACTTCGATGTTCAACTTTGAAGTAGGGCGCTATTCCCATCCCCTCATGGGGTTAGCGATTTCGACGTTTCACCGCCTAATGTCGATTTCAACTTCGAAATAGCGCCCAACACGTGTAGCCATGACGGGCGCTATTTCGAAGTTGGCACCGCTACTTCGAAGTAGCGTGCACGTGTAGACACGGCCACAGTGTCTTTGCTCACACGTTAAGAATATCAAAATATCAGAAATCAAATGGTCAAACAAAATCCAAAATTCTACCTTTGGCAAGTAACACAGGAAAGATGCAAGAACAAGAGCAAAGCAATTCAGAACATTTGTTTCAATCACCAGAAACTTAGGAGCTGATTAAGAACTGGTGGTACCCTGGAACAACAGAGCCACAAGCCTACCCTCCCTCTATATATGAAAAGATTAATGTAAGATCATTATTTATGCTTTAAAATCTATTTGTGCTTATTATTACCCATGCTGCATAATACAATGACACAAATTATTTTAAAGTAAGAATGACACGACACATTTCTTTTTCTTCATTAAAGTGAATTGTTTAAATAAAATAGAGTTACGGAGCCTTGGGCCCAACACGCCGGTGGGCCTGGGACAACTGCCCCTTTTGCTCTTACGTTAATCAAACACTGCAGAGGCCTATCTAGCTTACAGCAAGCTTTGCAGAGAAAATACAAGCCTTTCCTTCTCTTTGCACTTTTATAACCCAATCCAGGTCACCTAGGTGGTAAACAGAGAACCTGACAATTTGGGACCCAGGAGTAACAATATTTTTTCACATGTAGAGGAACTTCACCTTGGGCTCTTCTATAGCTAAATGTAGTTTTTCTAACAGAGTGGCAGGCCTGAATGGATAATTATGAACTTTTAGCTTGATCTTTTGCATAATATAGATCAAAGAACTTCACCCAATAACATAGAATCATAGAATGCAAGGACTGGAAGGGACCTTGAGAGGTCATCTAGTCCAGCCCCCTGCCCTCATGGCAGGACCAAGTACTGTCTAGACCATCCCTGATAGACATTTATCCAACCTGTTCTTAAATATCTCCAGAGATGGAGATTCCACAACCTCCCTAGGCAATTTATTCCTGTGTTTGACCACCCTGACCGTTAGGAACTTTTTCCTGATGTCCAGCCTAAACCTCTCTTGCTGCAGTTTAAGCCCATTGCTTCTTGTTCTATCCTCAGAGGCCAAGAAGAACAAGTTTTCTCCCTCCTCTTTATCATACCCTTTTAGATACCTGAAAACCACTATCATGTCTCCCCTTAATCTTCATCTTCCTCAAGTCCTTGACTTCTATTTGCACTGAAGCAGATCTTTCAGGAAGACATCCAGCCTTGATTAAACATTTTGAACGATAAAAAATCTACCATATCCCTAGGTACATGTGCTAGTTCCAGGAAAGAAGCAAATACAATGAAAATACAGAGTATCTTGAGATTCTCTGAAAGGTGGCGGTATGCATTTCAGATCCAGAGACAATATTCCAAATTCCAACAGTTTTCATATCTCAGCCTCTCTCTATTTAATCTTACTATGACACGTCACTTTGCACACAGATATGTCATGGAGAAATGGTTAGCTACAGCTTCCACAGGAGGAGGCTACACTGGAGAGTTTTCTCAACAAAACCTACAGAGCGTCCACATTCCCAAGGTGTTCTGTTGACAGTGAAGCAGCAGACCACAGCACTTTTGTTGACAGTGTTCTGCCTCTGTCAATAGGGATCAGTTGACAGAAGCCAGTCCGGATGTTCTGGGGGGCCTTCTGTCAACAGACAGAGCTTCTAGGACACTGAGTAGCTCTGGCTGCTGTGCTTCCAGTTGGCTGCTTTGTTGAGAGTGGGCAGTCTGGCCACTCTCTGACAAGGAGTGGATGGTCTTTTATCCACTTTGCAGTCTGGCCACAATCTGTCAAAAGAAGTTTTGCTGGAAGATATCTTCCAACAGTAACTTCTGTCAACAGTGTAGTCATAGCCAAAGTGTTTAAGTCTCTGTATTAATATTGTTTTTTTAATGTTGTGTGATAGTTAACCCAAATTCCCATTGTATCATACTGAACCACAGAGATACAGATGGATATTCACAGTTATTCCCAAAATAATTAATGCAAATATAAAACTAGATTTCCACCACGTAAAAGTAGCATGTACACCTCTGACACCAGTAATAAATGCCTGGAGCAGAGCTGAATTAATTTCACTCATCCTCTGTTGGATATGGATTGATAAACGCTTAATCTACGCCTCATTTGAGACCTATCTACCAATAAAATGATCATATTTCTATATATTTCAGAGATTTCTTGTCACCGTAAACATCCTATGTAATGAGAAACAGTTAGAAAATTTTATCACCTTTGAGATTATGAACACATCATAGTATTTCCCTCCATAAATTATTTTAAATTAAGTTATGTTGATTCCCACTTACAATCATATCCCCAGTTTGCGTGACAGAATCTTTAATTTCCTGCATTGCCTGTCTGTTCTCTTTGTAACAGAATTTGACCTTGTTGAGATAAAGAGGAAAAAATTAAAATATCCTTTTTAACTCGAGAACTATCATGTGGCTTCTTTTTTAATTCCAGTTTTCAATACTGTCTCTGGTCAGAACTTTTAAAAATAACACCTTCATTGACAAATGCTTTCCTAATGGTAAGACAGAAACAAAACCCCAAGCACTGTAGTAAATGTTTTATGTAAAATCAGGGCAATTTTAACTAAATATGTGTGACGCTTTCTCCATGCTTTTAACCAGCAATAGAACTTATCTTTTTTATCTCTAATTATATTACACTCTTGTATAGGAAATCATTTTAAAGTTGCTTAACAAACAAGTAATATGCTGGAGTAAAACATTAATATCTCTTGTTCTACTCTTGTTCACTTCCAATTAAAATATTGGATTTCTTTTTACTTGTGTTGTGTGAATTTGCCTGCACTTTGTGTGTTTGCTAAGCAAGTTTACCTTAAAAGTGAGTAACTATAATATTTCAAGCACTACAAAAGAAAAGATGATGGGTTGAATGTAATAGGAGTTAAATTAAGCTTCAACTTAAAATGGAAACTTTGTGCTCAATACTTTCAAGGTATATTGAGAAGTAGGTTGTGCCTCTAGGACTAATTGTTTGCACTTGTGTTCAATTTTAAAAAACAGCCACCTTAGAGAACAGAAAAAAAGCCTTAGGCTATTGTTACATGGCACTCTTATCTCAAAATAAGATACACGATTTGTGCTATGCAAATTGCATATCCTATTCTGAGTCATTTTGAAATAGGCTATTTTGGGATTTGGTGCTGTCTACATAGCGCCAAATTTCAAAATGCAGGGCTATTCTGAGGCATCCCTTAACTCCTCCTTCAATGAGGGTAGAGGGATACTGAAATAGCACGGCCAGTATTTCAAATATTTCAAAATATTGGGTGCATTTCCTAGACATGGAGTTTTCTTTTGGGATACCTCAGTATGCCAAAATAGTTCTGCAGTGTAAACATAGCCTTAGAGAAGACAGAGATTCTTCCCAACATAAAGACTGTCCCCAAAAGTCCTCAGAAGTGTTGTTCATTTTATGTGGTACCCATTGATCAATAGGAATCACTTCTCTGATTAGGCAAAGAGGAGATATTTTGGTCATCATCTAATTGGACTAGTCACATGACAAATTTACCAAATTAAGGATTCCCAGTGAACTGATCCAGAATATGCTTATAAACAACATATTGCCATTCTATATTGTAACAGTTTACACTATCAAGCTGCTGTAGCTGCATTTTGTATTGTAGAGGCTTTACAGTCTAGAGCAAGAATAGTGGATGGGCTGCATAAGCTGCCTGCAGCCCACTGGGGTTCCCTGTGCAGCCGCCTCTCTCCCCCATGCATCTCTCGTACACCGGGGCATAAGAGCCACACACTTACCTGCTCCTCCCCATCTTTCCCAGCTCTTTCTAAATGTGCAAATCATCTGACTCATGCTCCATGCCCACTTCTTCCGCTCCCTCCCAGAGCCGGAACACTGAATCCCAGCATTCCCACTCTGGGAGGGTGGTGAAGGAGCAGGGCTCCGAAAGTCCTGATAGGAGGTGGAAGGTGAAGGAACTGCAGGGCTCCAGTGTCCTCATGCATGGCACATGACATAGAGGGGCTCATGCCTCCATAGGCCACAGGTGAAGCCTCAGTGGGCCACATGACACTACTAATCTGTGACTTTAGGCAAGCTGCTTATGCCCGAGTCTTTGCATTTCCCATAGTAAAGAAAGGATAATACCAATGTCCTACCTGAAACATTTGACCAACAGTTTCATAATGTCAACTGTTAGGTGACCAGGTCTGTTTTCTTTCAGTGCAAGGATGTTCTCCGCAGAACACTGAAGATCTACTGTGAAAATTACTCAGTACACTTTGTATAAGGGTAGAATATATCCAAAAATCATATGTGTATGCTTTTGGAATATTCAAACAGTATACCAGCCGCAGGGGATCTTCAGCGTCCTGAATTTACTCTTGGTTTCAAAGTACACAATTAAAAGCCTGCAAATTAATTTTAATTGCTTTTGTATTTTGGAAGTATGAATTCTGGCACATATAAGTCAGAAACTATATAGTATTCTATATTTTTCTATTATTTATTAATCTATATTTATTCTATTGTTTAGTTATATATTTATGCTATTGCTAAAGCATAAGAGGTTGATCAGGTGAAACAGGAAAATGTTTCTTATCATGATATCATGGCATTTTATAACAGTTGTATTCATAAAAGAACCTTCTCAATTTATGTCCTAGCATAATCCATTGGGACACTGCACAAATTATGCCATTAAATCTTTTGGTGGCTAAAAGAGCACACAAAGGAGCTACTGACAGCAAACAAAGAGCCACAGTCACCACAAAACAGCAAAATGAGTATGTAGACCTTAAAGAGAGGTAAGCAAGTATCAGTAACAACGTCACCACAGATTCTTAACATGATTTTCCTGCGTTCAGAATGAACGCCCATAAAAATTCCATCTGCTGATTTTATTGGTAGCAATGGGAACATTATCAAAGAGGACTCGGTATGGAACATTACTACTGGTAAGACTGTGGGTAGGCTCCTTTAGCCGTTCTAGTCACATGAGCATTCCAGCCGTACATATATTATCAATGATCACATATTACATTTGAAAAGACAAAGAAAATAGGAGATTCCAGAGGACTGCAAAAGGACACAAACAGGGTCCATTTGACAAAAAGGAAACACAATAAACTCTTTCATATCCGGCAACCCCCAGACCAGGAGGTTGCCAGATATTCAAATTTGTCACTTAATGGAGAGGCAGCTGGGGAACCCCGGCAGGAGGGCAGGGGATCCTGACAGCCCCGTGGCTGGGAGCTGGCTGGGGCACTGCCAGCAGCCACAGGGCTGAGAGCTGGCCAGGGCTTGAGGAACTCCAGTGGCCCAGGATGTGGGGCTCTGCCAGTGGGCCTGGAGCACGTGGGTCTGCTGGTGGGCCAAGGGCACAGGGCTGGGAGCCCGCCAGCACAGGGGAATGCTGGCAGCTGTGGAGCAGGGGAACTCCGTTGGGGAGGGAGCTCCACCGACAGCCCTGGGCCAGGGTCTGGAGCTTTGCAGGGGCCAGGGGAACAATGGTAGCCCCAGGGCTGAGATCTGGCAACTCTAGCCCCAGGTCCTGGGGCAGCCTCAGCCAGGAGAACCCAGAGGCAAAGCCAGCAGAGGATGGTTGCAGTTAATTGAGAGTTCCAGTTGAACGAATACAGGATAAGAGGGAGTTTACTGTAAGCACAACCCAGGCAATTACAAACCAGTCAGTGTAACTTCAGTATCTGGAAAGATAATGAGTAAATAGTTAAGTAATCATTTTTCAAGCACTTAGAAGATAATAAGACTATAAAAAGAGTCAATATGAACTTGCAAAAACCAATCATGTCAAACTAAACTAATCATTTTCTTTGACAGTGTAACAAGACCAGTGACAGAGGTGGGCTATCTTTATATTTGTAGGCTTTTGATATGGTCTTGTATGGCCTTCTCAGAAACAATCTAGGGAAATGCAACCTAAATTCAAGGGTGCTAGAACAATATTTATAGTGGAGGTTCCAAGAGCCATTGAAATAAACTGTAATCCTTGTAAATAATGGGCACGTTTTCAGGTCAGGGCATCGTACCCCACCACCCTCCTAGCTAGTTACAGTACTTATATCTAGAAGGAGCTCCTATAAGGTGGGTGCAAAACTGTTCTCAGAGCATAGTTATCAGTGGTTTAGAGTCGTGCTAGGAAGGCATATTGAATCAGATCCTGAAGACATTAGTTTTGGGACCAGTTCTATTCAATATCTTCATCAATGGTTTAGATAATGACATAAAGAATATGATTATAAAGCTTGCATATCATACCAAGCTGGGAGGGATTGCAAGTGTTTTGCAGAATAGGAATAAAATTGAAAATAATGTGAACAATTGGAGAAATAATCTCAAAAATATGATGAAATTCAACAAGGACAAATTCAAAGAACTCCACTTAGGAAGGAACAATCATTTGCCACATAGAAAACGGGAAATGATTGTCTGGGGAGGAGAACAACAGAAAGGGATCTGGGGGTCATATCTGATCACAAGTTAAATAGGTAATAAGGTAATGCATGTTGGAAAAAATAACCCAAATTACACGTACTACATGATGGGGTCAAATTTAGCTACGACAGATCAGGAAAGGGATCTTGGAGTTATAGTGGATAGTTCTCTGAAGACATCCACGCAGTGTGCAGCGGCAGTTAGTAAGGCAAATAGGATGTTAGGAATTATTAAAAAAGGGATCGATAATAAGACAAAAGATATCATACTTCCCCTATATAAAACTATGGTACGCCCACATCTCGAGTACTGCGTGCAGATGTGGTCTCCTCACCTCAAAAAAGATATATTGGCATTAGAAAAGGTTCAGAAAAGGGCGACTAAGATGATTAGGGGCTTGGAAAGGGTCCCATATGGGGAGAGGCTAGAGAGACTGGGACTTTTCAGTTTGGAAAAGAGGCGATTGAGGGGCGATATGATAGAGGTATATAAAATCATGAATGGTGTGGAGAAAGTGAATATAGAAAAATTATTTACCTTTTCCCATAATACAAGAACTAGGGGACACCAAATGAAATTGATGGGTAGTGGGTTCAAAACTAATAAAAGGAAATTTTTCTTCACACAGCGCACAGTCAACCTGTGGAACTCCTTGCCCGAGGCGGCTGTGAAGGCCAGGACTCTATTAGGGTTTAAAAAAGAGCTTGATAAATTTTTGCAGGTCAGGTCCATAAATGGCTATTAGCCAGGGATAAAGTATGGTGCCCTAGCCTTCATAACAAGGGCAGGAGATGGATGGCAGGAGATAAATCACTTGTCTTCTGTTCTCCTTCTCTGGGGCGCCTGGCATTGGCCACCGTCGGCAGATGGGATGCTGGGCTTGATGGACCTTTGGTCTGACCCAGTATGGCCATTCTTATGTTCTTATGTTCTTATGTTCTTATGAGCAAGGAGGTTAATACTGATGCAATAAAAATGAATATCATTCTGGTTTGTATTACCAGCAATGTTGTAAGCAAGACTTGAGAAGTAATTCTTCCAAACTTCTCTGGGTTGATTAGACTTCTGCTGGAGTATCATGTCAGGTTTCGGGCACCACGTTACAGGACAGATGGGGATAAATTGGGAAAAGTCCAGCGAAAAGCAACAACAATGATTAAGGGTCTAGAAAATAGGACTAGTGAGGAAAAATTGAAAAATAAATGATTTATTTAGTGTAGAGAAGTGATGAGAAGACTGGCAGTGGAGGGGGAGTGATAATAGTTTTCAAGTACATAAAAGGAAGAGGGAGAAAATTATTCTCCTTAACTCTAAGGACAGGACAAAAAGTAATGAGCTGAAGTTGCAACAAGGGAGATGTAGGTTGGATATTAGGGAAAACTTCCTGTTGGGGCGGTTAAACACTGGAATACATTGTTTAAGACGATTGTGGGATCTCCATAATTCTAGATTTCTTACGGCAAGTTAGACAACCACTGGTCAAACTTAGTCCTGTCATGAGTACAGGGGACTGGACAGGATGACCTCTCATAGTCCCTTCTGTGCTATGATTCTCCAATTTTATATGCCACACACTTACACAGGTCACCTAAGTCGTGCAAAGGGCCTTGCACTGGCCTTCTACATCAGAAGAAACATCCATCAATTTGACCCACTATCTTGGACTGAGAAAAACATCTGCCAGTTTTGATTAGATAAATTAAGACTACAGAATTTGAAGGAAGTTTAATTAGGGTATGTTGTGCATGGTGTCACCTAGTGGTGTAACAGTCTAATACAGGTTAGCATATCATTATAAAGCACAGTAACAGAGAGGTAACCATGTTAGTCTGCACTCCAACAAAACAAAACAGCAGAAATGCAGCCCTTTAAAGACTAACAAAATGATTTATTTGGTGACAAGCTTTCATGGGACAGACCCATGAAACCCCAGGGTTTTCTAAGGAAAAGCCTCTTCCAGAAGCACAATCAAGCAAGATTATGCAAAGGAAATACAAGGTTTGTAAATCAGCATTTCATTTGCATTTTCAATCTCCCTCATTTGCATTCTTCCTCCGAAAGGGGAATGTGGTGTACACACAGCCTTAAAGACTAACAAATCTATGGGCAAAAGCTTTTGCTATAAAGGTGCACTGGACTCTTTGTTGTTTTTGCTGACTCAGACTAACCCACCTACCCCTCTGAAACATGTCTCAATGAGATGTGAGTGTTAGCGTAAAGAGGCTTGCTATGCATGCTACTCCTTGCACAGAATACTGAAAATGTTACTGTACACTTCTGTATAAAAGTTCCCTTTTGTGATAATCATAACTGTGTCTGTGATATTTACAAGAGAAAGATTTATAAACTTGTTAGCACTTTGTAAATAAATAAATATTTTAAAATACTACCTATAGTTCCAAATCAAAGTATAGTCCTATAGTGGATACGCCCAAACCATAATCAACTGATCAGAGGGCTTTTCACTACCAAATACTGAGATAAAAATATTTTAAGTACCTCGAAACTCAGGGAGAAAGGCTCAGCAACACTCTGGTTTAAAATATTGCATAAAAGGTGATGAGTTGTAAGCAGATTGTTCAAATATGGGGCCAGATCCAATGGAGCTGCAATTTGTGGTTGATATACTGATGAAGTTTGCAGATGACACTGAGATGGGAGGGGTTACAAGTGCTTTAGAGGATAGGTTCAGAATTCAAAATGATCTGCACAAAGTGGGGAGATTGTCTGAGGTAAATAGGATAAAATTCAACAACAAATGCAAAGTACTCCACTTAGGAAAGAACACTCAGTTGCACACATACAAAATAGGAAATGACTATCTAGGCAGGCATAATGCAGGAAGGGATTGAGGGGTCATAGTGAACCACAAGCTAAATATGAATCAACAGTGTAACATGGTTGCAAAAAAGTAAACATAATTCTGGGAGTATTAACAGGAGTATTGTAAGCAAGTGTTGTAAGTTTAAATTACAGCAAGGGACATTTAGGCTGGACATTAAGAAAAACTTCCCAACTGTAAGGGGGGTTAAGCCTGATGATAAATTTCCTAGGGAGCTTTTGGCATCTTTATGCCAATTTTGTGCATACACTCTCCACAAATATTGTCAACAAAACTGTGGTTTTGCCAGCAAAACTCACTAGTGTAACGGCAGCCTTATTGGATATGTCTTTTTTTCTACATATGTGTCGGGCAAGACGCAGATGACCTCTGTTTTAATTTTTTCTTGATCCTCTTTTAAAAATCTCATGTATGTAATGCATATATTATATACAGAATAATTTAGAGACATGGTTTTCCAGGAATTGCTTTGACCTGGGTTTTCTGTCACTGTATGTTTTACATTTGTTAGCATGTGTGTTCAGAGAGACATGGAGAGAGAGTGCTTGAAATTTCAAAAATCAGATGGAGAGAGAAATCTCTGATCTGCAATTTATTTCCAAATTTGACTGCCTCAACCAAGGATTAAACAGAGACTGGGGCTATGTCTAGACTAGCCCAAAACTTCAAAATGGCCATGCAAATGGCCATTTCGAAGTTTACTAATGAAGCGCTGAAATACATATTCAGCACCTCATTAGCATGCGGGCAGCTGCGGCACTTCAAAATTGACGCGGCTTGCCGCCGTGCGGCTCGTCCAGGCGGGGCTCCTTTTCGAAAGGACTCCGCCTACTTCGAAGTCCCCTTATTCCTATGAGCAGATGGGAATAAGGGGACTTCGAAGTAGGCAGGGTCCTTTTGAAAAGGAACACTGTCTGGACCAGCTGCGTCAATTTCGAAGTGCCACGGCCGCCCGCATGCTAATGAGGTGCTTAATATGTATTTCAGCGCTTCATTAGTAACCTTCGAAATGGCTATTTGCATGGCCATTTCGAAGATTTTGGCTAGTGTAGACGTAGCCTGGGAGACACTGGCTCCCAGTGGCTTCTCTGCCCTGGATGTTAACATGTCCACATCAGACTCTGACAATGGGCCACATCCCCCTTGTCTGATCTGACTCTTTTGATACATACTACTGATAATGGGCCATTTTCACCTTGACTGAATAGACCTTGTCAGCTCTGGCCCTCCCTTTTACTGGGACCCCACTCTTTAAATACCCCTCTGAACCCCCCTCCCCCACTCATGCATCCAATGAAGCGGGTCTTCGCCCATAAAAGCTTAAGCTCCAAAATATCTGTTAGTCTATAAGGTGCCACTGGACTTCTTGTTCTGCCTGTCTCTCATTTGGCAGTGCTGCACATGGGAGAAGAACCAGGAAGTGAGGAATGGAGTGAAGGTACTCCAAGCCAGCCAGCCACTTCTGCTTCTCTGCACCACCTAGGTTGACTCTGCAACAAAAAGACCGCCCAACATAGTGAAAATCTTCCTGAGGGAGTTAATCCAAACCGATGGCTGCTTTAAGGCACTATACCATTGCAAAGCTGCTGGATTGCACTGCTGAGTTTTGTGTGTGTGTGTATTATGTATACAAGCTTACACATACACAAACATGTAACAATATCTAGAAATACACTAAGTCGCAACTTGTCTGAGAGCTCTGGTCTGAACTCCATCCCGTCTACCAAGCTCACTTACTCGGGCTTTGTGCAGAAAGGGGTGATTTTTATAGAATCATAGACTTACTAAAATTGGAAGGGACCATGAGATGTCATCAAGTCCAGGCCCCTGCCCACATGGCAGGATCAAGCACCATCTAGAGCACCCCGAGAGATGTTTATCTAGCCAGCTCTTCAATAGGTCCAGTGATGGAGACTTCATAACATTAGCCTAAGCATACTGGCACTGACATGATCAGATACTCTTGGAAAGTAATGTAGCACAGAAAAGCCTCTAACAAAAACAGAACAGTGGATACTAAATTTAAAAGATTAAAAATATCAAATGGGATGTGATACTGGGGTGTTCTGATACCACTTGACATCAGGATGTATTTGTATGAGTACACTGTGTCTAGCACTTCTCAGTTTTCACCCTCAGTACAGCAGCATCTTAGCACTGAACGTGAACATGGTCACAATTACCATTTGACTCCCATAGTTGACATACCCTATAGCTGCTGCATGTTTCTAGGTTAACGTCAGTAGCTCTGTGATCAATGGCAATGGATAGTTTTGTATTAAGCAAAATAACAAAGGTGTTTGCACCTTTGATTTCATTTTTGACAATTAGTCTGCTTTCCTGCATATCCTAAAAAAGGTACTACATTCTTTAAAACAATGTGATCAAGAAGATTAATTGGTCTAGTTAAGAAGTGTTCCTTTAGCAATGTTACCGGAGTTGTGAAAACAAAAGAATAATACACCAAGTAGGAGTTCAGAAATCACCTTACTAGTTCCCGTGATTCATTCTTATTGGATTTACATTCATCAGCAAATCCAAGAAAACAATTTGGTAATTTTAGCACAAAGCAGACAAAGAAGGATTTGCTAAGCAGCTTAGTGATTTGGCTGTGAAATGTTTGGAAGGCTCAGTTTGATATACATTTACAAGATATGCACTATGGATGGGCAATCTGAGACGCAAACATTATTTTGCAACTAAACTGTGCTGTAGAGTATGTCCAATTCTGAAGCAGGGATTAAAAAGGGAAATGGTTTACCACGCATAATGGTAAGAGGCAAGACTGTCTTGTTATACTCACACTTTTTATCAGTTTGTCAACAATATAAATAAACAGATGTGTTTGATCTTTAATAATGTCAATGCAGCCTAGTAATTTTCAGTAGAAATGTGGAGACTTTTATCTTAACGTATAGATGAACAGAGGTTACTATGGACTGACTTGTCTCTGGCAATTACTCAGATTGCTAAGCTGATGGATAACAATCACTGATGGTAATTTATTTCTATTTTACCTTCTTTTTAAACTCTTCGCTAACCTATGGTGTTTTTTCAAGCTCTAGTACTTTAAAGCTCTAATTCTATCCATTTACCAACCAGCAAATTAAAACAAACCTTTAATTTGATGTTAGTCTGAATATATAAAAATATTATATGAGTGTTAAAGAACATGTTCTAGATAAAAGAGCGCCAGTATTTTATGACAAGACAGTCATAAAATCTTCACTGTATTTCACATGGCACATCATAAAGGTTCAAGTTATTTCTCAATGCCCTTTCCTTGTGACTCAGTCATACAAACACATGTAGCCACTCAGATGGTTAGTGTCTAATTCCATGCAATTACCTTCACTATTAGATGAGGATGCAAAGCACCTCGCACAAGGGGCTCTGCATATTGCAGACCTGAGCACAGAACTATCAACTTATTAATCTCTCTGTGTTGTATATAAGGAAAATGAGAAAGCCAATGACAACAAGATTACTCAATGGCAGAAATAATGTCACCTTATTAATGAGACAAAACATGGGATAATTTTAACTATGAAGACATAACAACAATACACCATTTGGGATGAAGTGCAACATCTTAAAAGTCAGCAGAGTTCCTTACTGACACAGCAGGTATCTTAATATAATTTCCTTCAATGCTTTTAATTGTAACTAAAGTCAGAGTATTGTTCCTATTAATTTTTATTATGCATTTGCAGGTTCTATTTTTCTTCTTAAATAGAATGAATCCTCCAGCAGCTCCTGTGACACATTCATTGTAAAAAAATTAATATGCATTAAATTTCACTTGTCTTGGTATTACATTAGTGAAGTTTATTAATAAAACTAATCTTAACTTTATTGTTTGCCACTTGCTGATACAGGGTTACTTGCTGAAACTGAATGCACAGCTATTGATATTTCCTAGTATGCTACTTTTTTATTAGCATTGATGCTCTTAATTTAAGCTTTAAGAAAATTAAATTAATGCATGCATATTGATATAGGACTATGAACCATCCTGTCATCTCTCAGCCTGTTTTTTTTTAAATTATTGTGTGACCACAATAAATTTGAACTTAACATAATACTATTGACAATATTCATCTATTGTCTTAACACATGATATCAGAATATCAGAGATAATAAAAAGCAAGCAAGTGACAATATCAAATGACTGTCTTTGCTGTTTAATCACTTAATCATTTTAGGACGTTCAATTTTGAAGTTTAGAAAAAAGTTGAACCTCCTAAAATTATCGTCATTTTTAGCATGACATTTGAAAAAAAAAGTTCTCCATATTTAATTTAGAAATAGACATATTAAGAAAATTGAACATCAGTTTTTTCATTCAAAACAATTAACAATTTTTGTCTTTCTTGACTGATATGAAACTGTACAATTATTAAAAAAAACCTAATCTTTGTGTCACCACTATTGTGGGGTAGAGGCTAATTTTTAAAAAATGCTGAGCACCTTCAGCTTGCTTTGGTTTTATTTATGTTTAGCAGCACACCTATAGTTCACATTGACACTTGTCACCCATTGTATTAAATTTCAGATGATAAAAGCATGAATTTGGCTTGCATTTGGAAGGGATTTGTTTCATTTAGCTGGGATTCTTTCCCAAATAGTCACTGGAGATTATGCTGTTCCATAAATTTATGTAAACAAGTTGCTTAAACTGTTCACTCTCTCATATTGTTGTTTAAGTAGAAGGCTGAGGTTTTTCTGAGTGGTTGTTTTTATAGTTTTTCCTCAGTTTGGATCTGATGGATAAACTTTATCAATGAGTCCTTTTTATTTACCAACTTTAGAGATTTTCTCCTAAAGCAAATTATTGCTCCAAACAGAAAGGTAACCAGTATAAAAGCTGGTAACATATGCCAGTTCTATCGCTCTATATAAATGTTCAATCCACACTGATCATAATAGATCATGGACCCATGTAATTCTTGAATGTGCTCAGATGCCATGGTGATGCTAGATAACTGCTGGAGAGATGATGTTATACTTTGCATTGGTCTCTATTATACATTTGGCAAATGGGGCATAACTGACCTCAGTTTGTGTATTTCATAAAAAATAGTTTAAAATCAGAAACTGTATGAGAAAGGCTAGTGTGGTGCTATGGTAAACCAGGCATTTCAACAGCAGTCATTAAAAACAGCTACCACGCCTATTGGGAGACCATCCCTCCCGCCACAATTCTGGAGGTCCTTGTAACAACTTCTTTGTGAGAAGCTCAGTAGTGGCAGTGGGTATCTGAGACAGTGTTGTAGGAAATCCAGGTCATGACAGAAGTAAACATGGTTAAGCTGTTTATAGGCAGGAATGCTTATGCTCTTAATCTTCCACTGACGTACATGTCTTACACTCATGTCTGCAAAGCCAGACCCAGCACTAGAGAATATCTCATAGGTATTTATAAATCACCCTTCACTACAATATTGAAATTCTAATCTAGCACAGGGAAGAATCTGATTTGTAGAGGTGAACAAACAGGTCTGTTTCTTTCCCCTATGATTTCCTAAAAAGAAGATGTGACAGATGAGATGGCAAGCAGGACTTTGATTTATGAAAAAAAATCTCTCTCCCTCTCTCTCTCTCTCCGCCACCATTTCTGAAGCAGGGTACATGTCAATCAGCTGCCCTTTAAGGACTTTCCAACATTGTAAAATGCAGGAAAAAATAAAGTTAGAAGTAGTTCAGGTTTTATTATGCTTTTTTTTTGTTTTGCATTTGAATACTGCCAAGAAAATTAACTAACCACTCTTGGTAGGTGACTACTCCATGAGTTGCCCTGGGAATGCTTATGAAGTATGAGCCTACTCAGTGTAAATGGTCCTCAATAATGTACTCATTTCGGCAGAGAATATAAATTCACACATTTACTTCAGTGTGTTGATACATGCTATCATTTTGAAAAAATCTGCTTTCTTAAAAGATCTTTAACAAACATCACTGCAGCTTTTGCTCTAGTAAAATATTACACTGCATGCTATGGAACCAACCCAGTGCTCTGTTCAATGCTTTTTGCAGCAGCATGGCAGTCTCTAACTTTTCTGTACTCTGAAACTTACCGTATTTAAAATAAGATCTTTTAACTAAACACATTTGTAGTGAATTGGCAGTATTGTCACATATGCAAAAATCATGGGGTTGTACTGGTTGTTACACATTAATTCTGTTAAATGAAGTTCTCCATTAAAAAGTCTGACATACACAACAGTAGCTTTTCAAATAGCTGTACAACACCACACCACATTTTTTAATGGCAACAGGTGTGCTCAAAGCAGTTGGATTGCACTTAGCTTATTGCTGGAAGCAAATATCACAAACTGCTCACAACAGATTTTTAATTAACATATTTTTGCCTCCCACAAGTACACAGTAGTGTAAATTAATCCATGGTCATTGAATTCAATAGTGTTTTGCCAACATGCATTATCTGTGGCCCAAAATCTGCACGTTGCAGTTAGAGTTCAATAAAAGCAACATTATGGCCTAGGCTATCTCTATATGACCGCCTAAACTTGAAATAAGTGACAACTTGTGCAGCTCATTTTGAGCGTAGTTCAAGAAGGGCTATTTCAGCATTTGAAACAGTGCCAAATGTAGAAATAAAGTGCTATTTCGAAACATCCCTTACTCGTCCTGCAATGAGGACTGCAGGGATGCCAAAACAGCCTGCCCGCTATTTCAGAAAAATACTTTGAAATAACAGGCACATGTCAGAGACACAGAGTAGTAGCTATTTCAGGATACCAAAGTACCCCAAAATAGCTCTGCCATGCAGATATATCCTTAGTGAGCCAATATAACCACACAGAAAGGCCTGGTCTCCTTAATGCACAGTGGAGATCAGGCCTGGCAATAGTATAGTTGAGGGGCTCGTTATTTACAACTTTCCTCGTCTGAAAGATGGTCTGGAGCGTACAGAGCCAGCGCTTCAGGGCTAGTCTCCTTAAAGTGTCTACAACTTCTTGCCAGCAGGCCATACCATGCCACTGATGTTTTAAGTAGAATTTCCCAGGGACTCAGTGAGAAGGTCTGCTTAAGAATTGATGGTGATATATAGCTCAGTGTAATTTCCAAAAGAAAAATTACTGCCCCAGTATTCACTGCAATGAACCCCTGACTGCACCAATTTGACTGCATATAGGCAGCTGGAGGCACAGAACTTGGAACTTACGGTTTTAAAAAGCAAATGGTTGTATTATTTAAGCTAAAAGAAAATCTCTGAAGCAGGATCAGAACTTATTCTCTACAGCCACAGACTTTAATCATAGATCTAAATAGTCTGGCATTCCATTCAAATCAGGATAGTCAATACATAATCACATCCACACCTGTATCAGCTGTTCCACCACCTGAAAGTGATAGATGGCAACTGGGCAGAGGACTGCTTTTGATGGTATTGAAATACCTGGTACTAGAAACACTTTTTGGAGTCCCCAGTAGAAACACAAAAACATTTTGCTAAGAAATGGGACCTGCCTCTGTAAAACTGAGATCCCTGTCAGATGTATTAACCCCAATACTAAATGCCCGGAATTATAGCTTAAAGAGATGAAACATGAGAGAGACACAACTGCTTTTTCCAACACAAAGTCTGACACTCCAGCCAGCTGAGGACAGTGGCATACGCACTCACTAGCGGAGCTGGTCAAAAAGTTCAGTCACTTTCATTCTGTAGCTGGTCCACTGATTGGGGGAGGAGTAAAGGGGGAGATGTTCCAGGGCCCAGCAGTTTAAAAGGGCCTGGTGTTCCTGGCCACTGCTCCTGCTTCTCCAGCCCTTTAAATCATTGCTGGGGCCCTGGGCAGTCCTGAAGGGCTGTCTGGGGGAGGCTTGGCCCAGCACCAGCCTTCTGTCCCTTTTTCCTTGTCGCCCCTTTCCCACATCTAGCTCAGGTGCCCGACGTGTCTGTCAGCAGCCCTGTTCCATAGTTTTTGAAAAAGTTGTTTTATTTTTGCTTATTCAAATATTTTCATAGTAATGTTAATCAAAACACTTTTCTCTTTGAATGTTCCATTTTTCTCCCTTTCCCCTCTTCCCATTAACTACTGAAAAAAGATTTGAGAGCGCAAAACTGACTAAAAGTTTTTGTTTTCCAGTTTCACTGAATGCATAGAAAATTTTTGGTGGAAAAAACCCTATTTTTATGTCAGGAACATTTCCAGAATAAATATAAAGTTTTTCAGTTTAAAGGTTGAAGCCCTGGCTCTACTGCAATCTATACAAGTTCTACTCCCAAACAATTTTTATTTGAAAATTTCAACCAGCTCTGTTCACTAGCCAGTGTATTACACCATCTGTCACAGGGAATAGGTGTTATTTCTTCAAGCTTTTCCAATCATAGCACTAGCGTAACATTCATCATAAAATTTAAAATGTATCCCTGCCTTCCTGATCTTGTTATATCTTGCAAACCCAAGCTGTAGAAATAAACAGCAAAACACTGAACTGAAGAGATCTATGGGAAGGCACAGTGAGACTCACACGGACATCACTAATCAGAAAAAAAAATCTATTTTGGAAAGATTCTTCTGAAGCATTTACAAACATTCACACTGAGAATCAAAAAATACTGTATTTCCACAAATATTCACACAACAAAGGAAATCCAGAAATTGTGCCAGAGGGCATGCCCATGGAAATTATTACAGGACCATTTTTGCAAGCTGAGTAAGACAGATTCTAAATCCAAAAGGGTTGATTTCTCTAGCTACTGAATACAGATGAAAAACTAGTTTATGCAAAAATCCTTCACCTGGAAAGACGAGGCAAACCAACCTTCTGTACATCTGTGGAAGATCCTGACTTAAGAGAAAGTCAGTCCTAGCTGGAAAGAAAAGGATTTGTTAGAGCTAGATTGAATCAAGACTGTAGCTTGTTTATGTTTCAGACACCAGGAAGCATAATTTACCTTTTTTGTTTGTAACAATTTTGTCTTTATCCCTTGCATTTTAACTCCCTTAAAACCTCTCTTTTGTTAGTCAGCAAGATACTTTTAAGGGCTACTGCCAACTGCTTCTAATTCTGCTTTGTATGCTGCTTCTGCTGAGCAGCTTTTTTGGGTCTAGTCCCTCCTCAGTATCTCTGGTCCCCTGACCAAAGAAGAACATCTCTCCCGTTAGGGCCTGCCTCACTTCAGGCAACTGAGGTTCACACAATCCCCTTAACAGACTATACTGTTCCGCCCATCGTAAGTCTGTCCTAGGTGACATTTTTCTAATACCCTACCGTGATTCTGTCAGAGCTTGTGCCAGCCCATGCCAAGGCCCCAGGGCCTCACTGAATACTGTCAAATGAACAGCCTTGGCAAAGTTCACATGCCACAGGTCAACTGGATTTACACCATAATCCAAAACCATTAAAAGTTTAAACTAGATGTTGTGTGTTTCTGAAGGATAAAGATTATACACAATTTGTGAACCAGAGTTATATGATAATCTTGAGACAAAAGGTCTTGAATATCTCTGCTTTCAGAGGGGAATATCTTACACAAGGACAACCTCAGATCAGAACTGAGATCTTTCCTTAACATTTTGATTAGATACCCAAGGACCTTCCTGCACCAGAAGGCATAGAGATGCCAGCAGGGAAACTCATCTGATTCCAGAACATGGTGGCCTAGGAAGTGCATAATCATGAAGGACAGATGGCAGAACTGTGAATCAGGGAACTGATTCAGAGAAACAAAGTAGCAAGCAAAGCCAGCGAAGAGAGAAATACCACGAAAGATGCATGGTCAGCAAAAAGGGCCATCAAAGACACTCGGAACAAACAGCAGTAGTCAAAGACAATGCTGAAGCAAGGACACACCTCAGAAGCAGATGGAAGCTCACACTTTGCAGCTCAGAATGGGAGAAAAATTGCCTGATATATAAAGAGACTGACTGTACAGAAGAGTTCCTGTGCTCTTTTGAGAAACTGGGGATGCCACAAGATCTCAGAGAATAACTGACTGGAGAAACTGGGAAGGCAGGAAAAGCTTTTAAGGATATGGAGGAGGTGACGCTATGGCATATAAGAAATGTAAAAGAAAATTGAAAATTTTAAGATTATCCCTAAATCTTGTTAAAGTATAGAAATCTTTAAATGGTTGACAATATCACATATGTTGAATATGTGTGCAAAATGTATCTGTTTCCTAGATAATGCAGGATGGGGTTGCAGGTCATTAAGAAAAACTGACCTAATGGCTTAGAACAGTTGTCGTGGATAGTTACGGGTGAACTAAAGGCAGCCATCTGTGACAAAAAACTTTCTGCACTTACAGAGGTTGAAGAAATTGCTGATGAATGTGTTGCATCAAGAGTTCATAAAGCACACAAATCCCAAGGGAAGAAAAATTCCCCTATGCTGCAAGTTAAAAAAGGGTTTTTTTTAAAAAATGTCCAAGGGATCCCAGGTTTTAAACCCCCTACTCTAACGATAGGTAGGGCACACTAGTTTATCACAAAAGTTATCATCTCCTGTGCAACTAAAGAAGGTCTAGAGATACCAGAAAATGTGTTGTGGAACATCAGTGTACAAAGGGCTTTGTTGACTGCTTTCCCCCATGCCTATTAACAGGGTAAATGCACAGACCCTCACCTCCTCACACTTTGAACATGAGCAATAAGGAACAAAAGTGCCTGTAAAAGACAAACTATTATCACTGTGGTGCTTGGAATTCAGAGAGGACAATATTTCTTAGCATAAACAAGGGCTCCCCAAGCTGCTTAATATGGGTTATCCCTAGCAGACATATAGAGCTTGCATATATAGCAGCTATTTTTGCTTTTTGGAAACTAATTTGTCTCATTTGTGTATGTTTACCTGTTTTAATCTTGTAAATACGTCTTTTTTCTCTCTGAGTTAATAAATCTTTAGTTATTATTATAGGACTCACTACAAGCACTGTCTTTGTTTCAGACCTGAAGTACAACTGACTTGGGTAAGCAACTGCTCCTTTGGGACTGGGATTAACCTGAATGATTGTCATTTTTGATATCATCTTTCACAAAGGCAAGCTTGTCTGCATGGCAAGATAGACCAGAGTGCCCAAGGGGACTGTTTGTGACTCCATATGAAGGCTGTTCAAACTGCTTGAGGAGCTCACACTTGATGCTTTGTTGATGAAATATAGAACACCCAATCAGTTTGCAGTTTGTGTCCTGTTTCTTAATAGTCCTCCCTGAAGTTGTAAACTACTCTAGACTCTTACAACCCGTGGTTTTAAGCCACTCTACTCTTGACACCTACATTCAGGACTGTGCAGGATTTGGTCCCTCTGAGAGTTTCCCAGACTCCCCACGTTAGATTAACTCCTATTCTCACCTTCCCTGATGGAGTACTCTTGGTCTACCTTGCTGCTGAGGTCCCCCTGCTCTGTCCACTACCTCACACACAGGTCATGGCTGAAAAGGACCTGTTCAGCTTTGGAGTCTTACAAACAGGATCCTCAAGAAATGTTCCAGAATGCTCAGGTCCATGATTGTTTCCACAACCAATGGGTGACACTCAAGTGGACTCCTTCCATCTAGCAGCGCTGGATACTGCACTTAGAAGTAAAGAGGAAGGCTTCAGGGTCATCTTCTATGCCCAACTTTACCAATCCATGGCCAGGCCTACCTGAGCTATCAGCTCAGGACCGGTAAGAATCCCTGGTACACATTTCTGGGTGCTTCAGGAACTGTTTTTGTTGACTGTTTGGGTGTAGTGGCTGGGATTGTACCTGTTGTGCTGCCAACAGGTGGACATCTCCTTCCCTACTATGACATCTGAGGCTATATCTACACTCAGCAAAGTAAGTCGACCACAGATTTGCAATTCTAGCTACAGCTAAAATTAATATTTCTGCACTTGGCTAACTTGGCTGTCTATACCGGGAAGGTCGACAGGAGAGTTTCTCCCATTGACCTCCCTTATCCTCATGTCTTGTGAAGAGTACAGGGTAGACTGCAACTCTTGAGAGGTCAATTTCATATGTCCATAGAAGACACATACAATTGAACCCAGGGAGATTGACCCTGAGTGGGTTGATCTTCCACGGTATTGTAGACATAGCCTTACTGAAAAATAGCAAGGAAGGGATCCACCACGCAAACTATGATTCTGTCACTGTCCTTTCTGTAACTGCTTTCCTGTTCTCCCTCACTTTTCCTTCTGCTGCCTCAATTTCCTCTCAGTTCCAGAAGCTATCTACCTGCCCACATTCTCCACTATGTATGGGGCTGCTAGATGCCCCAGACCAAGGAGGAATAGCAAAATCCCCCTCAGGACACAGTTTATTAACTTAATTATATAAAATTACAGAAGTAACACAATACCAAGTTATTTCCCTGATCAACCCAGGTTGCAAGGGATCCAAAGGACTTTCAATCCGCATCTCTTCTTGTTCCAGTGCCAGTCACAAGAGCCTGCCTTCAGCTTTGAACTGACTAAATTCCCTCAGCACTTTGTAGGGATCATCTGATCCTATCTCAGTCGGATTAGATAATCTGACAGGATTAGATAGCCACAAGGTTGCTGGCCCTTATATGTGCAGGCCAACCTCTTACAATGTTCAGTACAGGCAGATCCCGTTGTCCATGGAGCCCCCCAGGCAAAGAATAGCTTTGCCCACATGGAAATATTTACAGGATGGTGGCTTAGACTGTAAACTCTCTGGGGCAGCCCATTGTGATTTGCGCGTACACAGTGCTCATGCAGCCCCGTGGCATGACAAAGGTGTCAGAGAAGGTAACAGGGAAGTGGTGCTCTTGTGCTGACAGTGGTGGAGACACAGCTGTGGGGGAAGGAATGGTCCATTACCTGCTGTGCCTGCTGCAGCAGCTCCATGCGCTCATGCAAGATCTGGCTATCAAACTCGCGGCTCTGTCTCAGGATCTGCCTCCGCACCTTCTCCACCGCAGCTCGCAAATCTTCCCTTTGCACTTCATTCAATGACTCACTTGTCCACCTTCCAGGGTCCTGCTGCAGAGCGTTATACAGCGTGGCTTCCAGCTCCTGGATTTTCTAATGGCAATCCAAATCACACACAAACAAGCTCATGTTGGAACAGAGCAGGCAAACAAACCAACATGACAACAATAATGCTTGCAAGCCAAGCTTAAAGGGAGGAAGGACACGACTAGACAGCAGAAAAGCAGCACCCATGTGAGCAGTGAGGAGCATTTCATACACAGTGCAGATGTTCTTATGAGACTGTTTGCAGCATGGGCCTTATGTTCTGTTCAACTGCATGACTGATTTGTTTAATTTAACCAGAGTTCACAGTACGTGTTGGGAAAGACAAAAGCTTCAGCGTTTTCTCTGATGCCAAGTTTCTGTTCAATTCACAACAGGGCCCCACTGCCAATTCTGAGTTACAAAGTTAGCCCCAGACAAGCAGTTTCCCTCACTGCCCCTGGATTGTTAAATCAGCCTATGGAATAAAACTATTTAAAACGTGTAAAAAATAGAACTTTGGGTAAAGTAGTAACATACTACATGTCAAAAAAAAGCACACCAGTCGTTTCTCTCTCTCTCTCTCTCTCTCTCTCTCTCTCTCTGACTCTACAAGTTTCCTCACTTTCTTTATTCTAAGTTGCCAGAAGATATTCCAAAGGCTCATCTCTCGAGAGCATCAAAGGTTAAAGCACAGAATCAGAAACTTCATCAAGCAAGAAGAGAAACACCTGTGTTTACTAATCTGTGAGGCTACTTGAGGGACAGGGCGCACCAATAGATCTTTTGTTTCTTGTTAATAGTCAATTTTGCTTTCCATTTCTCATGCACTAACTAAATGCACAAAATATTTGGAGGCGAAAGAAAAGAATGTTAGAATCCAAACAGAAATCCATATTCACAGACTAAAATAAGAAATCTAATTTCTTTTACCATTAAGTTTTGTATGATCATGTGAAAGGACAACATCCAGAACAACATTATTTGGATCTAAACTATCTTGCAGCAATGCACAAAGCCTTACAACATATTTAGGAGGTAGGTAGTTGTATTAATTTTACAGATGCATAAACTATAGTGCAAAGTTTAAATTGGATGCCCAAGGACAAACAGGTTAAGGAGTGGAACCCAGATGCCTAATTGCTGAGTTACTTCATTTAAACACCAGACTGCACTGCTACCATAACCCATCCTTTTTCAGTTTCAAATACCTACAATACGTAAACAGTTCATGTCACAATATTTCTATTTTTGAGGTTTACTCTACCTAATGAAGCTGAGTGCACTAAAGTGCTAACTACTAGGTAATTCAGAGGACTTTCCTAACTTTGCTGCTGAACGTAAGAAGACCAAAACCTGTGGTTTTATTTAAGAAGTTCATATGAGGTAAGTGTGGATAGGATGGAGAGGATAAATATCTCTGGGTCTGGAGAAGTTAATAGGAAAATATTTACAAATAGCTGGCAAAATTACATTTAAAATGTTTTAAAGTCATTTTCTGCATATTTTACTCATGATCATTGTGCAGAGTTATCCTTATTCTGGCAAGCAATTTTACCACCACCATGTTGCATTTTGTATATTTTAGAATAAAATGCAATACAAAAACATAACAATTCCAATGATTTTAACACATTTCCTGTGCCGTCTATTCTCCATTTACGTAATTTTGGTTTCCTAATTTCACAGAACAAAAAAATCATTACAAAAAATCCTATTTATATTTTTTAATCTGTATTTTATTGAGTTTGATCAAGCATGAAAATTTAATGACTGGTCTTTGCCTACCATGTAAGCCTGGTCCAGAGCTTGTTTCCTGTAGTCGAGTTCTTCCTCTAAATAACCCTTCTGTTTACTGAACAGGTCCTGAGCAATAATAAAAACAATGGAGGGTTTGTTCTTTAGCCTAACTCATGAGGAATCAAAGTTCACCATTTTTTGTATATGATCTCTCTGTCACCTTCACCTGAAAGCAACAGGTCATAAGATCATATTTATTGTATGGATATTTGGAGTATTAGATTAATTTTTTTTAAAAAAGCGCATCATATTAAATAGTAACAGAGAGAAAGCCATGCTAGTCTATATACGATCAAAACAAGAACGCAATCCAGTATCATTTTAAAGACTAACAAAATAATTTATTAGGTGATGAGCTTTCTATGATCTAAAGAAGTGGGTCTGTCCCACGAAAGCTCATCACCTAATTATTTTCTTAGTCTTTAAAGTGCTACTGCACTGCTTTTTTGTTTCCATCATATTAACAATGTGTATCTAGAAAACACCTTTCCTTTGATGATCTCTAAATCCCAGTACAAGCTGTAAGGGCAAGATTCTGTCTTATCTCACAGAGGTACATGCAAAGGACGGAAAGGAGTAGAACCTGTCTACTATGTATGTTGCAGGCCAAGGGAGGGGACAAAACTATGTTAAGCGCTCTTTATTGCTTCTTTGAAAATGAGTAATATATACTCCTGAGGGGTTGATTCTGCAGACCTCAGTCCATGTACTAACTGGCCAAATGTGCAGATACATATTCTAGTCAGCAAATCGAATTTGTCTTAGGAAGCGGGGAGATTTCCTCATGTGGCATCCAGGAGCCTTCGTTAAGCGCAAGGCAAAGATCCTGCCTTGATTTTAGCATAGAATAAAAAGAGGATCTTTATGCCCACTGATCCATCAAACTGGGCTGGTGGAGGGCAAGATTTGGTCCTAAATCTCACAATACCCCTATTAAGACAGGTAAATCTAATCTGAGATGCATAAACTGAGAGCCAGAGATGATAACGAATTCTGCCTACACAGTTGCAGAAGCTAGCATTAGATCTCAAGATTTCTGAGTATTTTTCAATAATAAAACTTACTCTCTGTATTGAAGCCTTACCTGTGTGTTGCTATACCCCATTTTTCCCAACCAACTGGCTGCAAGATTTTTTACAAACCACCAATAGACTAGGATTCCACCGAATTAAATATTCAAAACTGATGCTAGAGGACGATTATGGATTTTAGAATGAGACCCTGAATAGTCAAGTTAGAATTTAGACAGTAGAGAGGCCATCAACATTGCTCTTGAAATGAGTGCTCTGGAACTTTTAATGGGCACCATAAAACACCACAATCAGGCAGGGGAAATATTAGCTTTAAATCATTCTCTCTCTTGAAGCGGTGGTGCGCATAAACAAGTAGTCCAGAAAGTGGAAAGGTAATTTGGGTAGACTTACCATTTATAGTCATTTTTTCTTTAAAGATAAACTTTTGTGTTTCCTCAACATATGGAACAAAAAGCAATTTAAATATAAATCCATGTACTTCACAATAAAGGCCTTTAGCTTTTATTAAAATACAAAATGGGCTGATGTGTGTTTGTGTATAACAAAAAGCTTTTAAAAACAGAAAGGGTTGCCAATCTGGATAACCTATTTTAGCAATAGAACCATTCCAAAACATAGAATGGTGTCATTAACAGAAACTCTTGGCCTATGTCAGTGGTCAAAAAAGGTGTTCAGATTAACCTTGTTTGCATTTACTGGGCCAGATTTTGCTATTAAATGAAACATAATCAGTGGGAATTGTGCAGGAAAGCCAAACATCAGTAATTAGTACTAAATCAAAATTCCCATGCTGCTTATCTTAAAAAGACTGCTCAGCCCAGCAATTAGACAGTCTGAAGAGGCAATAAGCACAAGAATGAATTATAATGTATGTTGTTCCTTGTTGGAATTATCTCAGCTGTTAAAAGAAGCCATTACTTCATACAATGGCAGTATGGAAGGCAAATATGGGAGACTAGAACAAGGTTTCTTGCTATTTACATTCTGATATAATCCACCAACATGGTGTTCATGTTGTAAATTTTGTTAACAAACATGGGTTTTTGATGATCCATGAACCAATATGGAAACTTATTTCAGTCTTGGCAATGGCACAATTATTGTTCATTATTATTTCTACTACAGTAGCACCTAAATGGGCCCAATATGAGATTCAGGTCCCATTGTGTGCTGTGCAAACATACAGTTAGTAACAATCTCAGTCCTAAAGGGCTTGCAACGCAAATAAACAGGAGAAAATGTCAGAAGGGAAAGAGGAACAGAGAAGGGAAGTGACTTGCTCAAAAGTACTGTACGCAGCAGGACATTGGCAGAACTAAAAGTGAATTGCAATCTAATGTCCTAGCCACAGGACTACATTGACTCTTAGGTGATCACTATTATTTAAGCTGGGAGGCCATTACCATCAAGAGAGTCAGAAATGTTAAAAAGGATGTGATTTTCAGAAGCACTCAGAATTGGCCAAACTCTGCTTCTATAGAAAGTAGCGAGGCTGATGCTGAGCATTTCTGAAAATCTCACCATGAAATATGTTTTCATATTCATTATGCAAATTGTGCTTAGCAAGATGTGACTATTGATTTTAAGATTGACAGACTACTTAGCTGAGCAAATAGATAGTTACTTGGGGAGTAAATTCTCAGAAGCTTGAAGTGTACATGAATTCCAGATACCACAGATTGCAGATGAAAACATGTGCACATCAAGTTAGAAAGAAATGGCATATTTGTTCCAATTTACTTTTTAAAACAATTTTGTGTTTTTCATTTTTCCCTATTTTTTAAATTTTCCAACTCTGATTTACAAATATAACAATTCTTGGTATAATACAGATAGATGAAAGAACCCACACCTTGCATTGCACAATTATTGGTATCACACTCCATTCTCAATGGCAGCCTGAGTACCACAGAATTAGCCACAAAAGCCTAATTCTAATCTTGGAGCTGACAGCCACCAGCAAGAAAGTCACTTCACCATCTGCCTCAGTCTCCCTTTCTGTAAGATGTGGATAGTGTTGCTTATTTATCCACCTAGAAAGCATATGGTGAGGATTAATCAGTATTTGTAAAGCAACTGGAAGATGAAAAGCACTCCATGCATGATAACTCAACAAAGCTAAACATTCATTCGGAAAATCTTTATACAACATACAGCAAAGGGACATATAGCCAATTTGTAGTGAAAAACTTAATTGCACTTAATTGAGAGCAAAGAGAGGATAAGGCCAAAGAGTGAAATAAGTAAGAGGACTTCATTCGCTGAAATTGCATGCCATAGCAGGTCAAATGAGTCCCTGGTGCAATTCTAATGAAATGTGACTTCATGGCTCCAAAAAATCTGCTGGTGCCAAACAAAACAACACATTCAGAAAGCACGCGGACGAGTCTCGTATTGGTTGCTTATTGCACCCCGGAGAAGTGTGCCTTGTGGGATTTTTTTAAGATACAGCCACATTTCAGTCTCAGTTCAATTAGTTGTTTTGCTACACCTCAAAGGCATTAGCTATTTAGCAGTGTTTTGTGAATCTATTCCTGACAGCAACACAAGGTCACCTCTACTATACAGAATATGGCAAGTGCTGAAAGTGACAGATTTCTCTCTGATACAGAGCTCTGGCTGAGCTAGTGACTTTCTTAAAATGATAATTTCTTACCTTTTCATTCTCCAGGTCCAACATCTTCTGTGTCAGCGCAGCTTCTGTTCCTTCTATTTGTTTTAGCCACTGTATAAACATGGCAGGAACAAGAGGAATAAACAAAGGTGAGAACACAGCCCTTGGAAGAGTGACACAAAGTAGTGTAAGCTAATGTGTTGATAACAGTCCCACTTGCATGCTTCACACCTTTCTATCTGTTGAGCTTTTTCATACTACAGATGAATAAATCAGGAGGGGGTAACTGGCAAACAAATATAGACTAATTAAGAGTGGAGGCTGCTACAGCACAGTGAGTTAATTCATCTCCCTCTGAAGGCTGATGTTCAAATTGGACTGAGGTCAATAATGCAAAATTAGTTGATGATTTCATCCTTGCTGCTCCCCAAGCACATTTGTCCACATCACAAATCCAGTCTATGGTGTCAGGGCCCAACCTTGCAACCTTTACTTATGGTAACTTAAACCAAGAGGAGGATTAGCATGAGGAATGGTTACAGAAACCATCACGGATATGGCACAATTCATAGCACGTGCTGAGAGCAAGCCCATTACTAGAATGACAGGATGCTGATGGTAGGTGAAGATTCAGACATGCAAGCAGAACTATGGGAAGAAATTCATGCAATGGCTATCATCAGATCAATGTCTTATTATGATGCTTTAAAAATGAAAAAAAGAGCAGTTATTGCATTCCAACAGTACAAACACACATGGTGTAAACTAAAATTATGGAGTACAAGGGCCTTGCTTATTAAATACCAATGATGGTTAAGAGTGTAGTATTGTAGTGTTCATGTTTTGTGTTGTCAGGGCGAAAGGGAATTCTCATTCTCATTCATGGTTTGGTTTGGTTTTGTTTGATTACAGGATTCCCTTACAGTACACCTAGTTAATTGTTATTTTTGTACAGCCTGCTCCCAGTGAAGTCAATAGGAGCTTGCTTCATGAATAAGAGAAGCAAGGCAGGGCAATTAGCACAGATGTCCTTTGCAGAGAATGAAGAATCTTTGTTAACCTCAGTTTTGAAACCTTGATTTAAGCCTCCTATGATTTAGGATTCTACCGATATTTAAGGATCTGATAACACTGCTGATAAACATGTTTTGTTTCTAATCAACGCCTTTTGTGGGTTCAGGTACACTCTCATGTAACTAAATGTTTTCAATAACAGTGTCACAATTCATAAACTACAGTCAGCGATCCAGAGGACAGATGTTTGGGTTTGAAGAATGCAAATTCTTTCTTAAAATCAGCTGCAAGTGGCATTTTTAAAAAATATCCATCTGCACTTTCCTTGTTTAAAGGAACGATAGTCAAAGATGTAAGTTTGCTCAGCCTGCTTGGTAGGTTTAACTCCTAAAATACATATAAAGCCGGTGAAAGAGATTCTGTTCCAGTGATAATCTTTGTGCCACCTTCTACATTAAATGAAATAGTGTAAATTTAGAAAATCATTTTATATTCCCCCCACCCCACCCCACCTCCATGCAGCCAATCCCCGCACACCATCTAAGTAAAAAAGACTTCGAATGGGACACTATATGCTCTTGGGCAGTGACCTCATATCTCCTGTGCACTTCTGTGGACTGAAGTAATAATTGACCCCAAAGGCTGTCTCTCTTCCTTTGTTCAGACCCTATTAACTCTCCCCCTAGTGGCCTATGACAGCTCTTGCATTATGTGCCTGATTCACCCACCCTCTCCCACAGTAGCAATGGGGAATTTTTGCTGTCACTATGACCTTGTGTCAGTTTCATCCACACACAAGTTATCAGACGCTTGTCTGATGCTTCTTTCAGGAGAAGAATTTCAGCGCAGATCAGCACAATGTACTACAGTTATTCCCATCCAAAGGAAACCATCATTGTTTCCTGTGTTATACTGAGCACCCTGAAGACCCAGTTAAGCCAATGGGAGCTGAAAATACTCATTATTTACAAGAAATTCCAGCATCTTACAGGGTTGGGCCCAATATTTAGCTGATAAATATCAGCTGCCTGTATTACATTTATCCTACATTTCCCAATGACCCGCCTCTCACTTTTTTTTTTTTTTGGAAGAGGCAAATGGTAAATGGTAAATGGTAAGCAATTCTCTTTAAGAAAGAATCTGCATACTTCATACTTCCAAACACCTAATCTCTGGATCACTAAGCTGCATTGCTGGAGAGTCACAGCACATTGGCAGGAATCATATTAAAATAAGTTTTTATTTAGATGAGTGCTAACACTTTCATCTGTCTAGCAAACTGATCCCCAGAAGCCTCACATCTAGGAAAGGCAGAGCATTGAATAAACATGGAATGTTACTATGTGTAGTATGTGGATGTCTATGCAAATTTAATAACCATCATGTTTGTGAGTATGTGGAAACCATTAAAAGGGCAATGATACGTTGGTTTATTTTGATTAAGGAACATCCCAGGTGCATGGAAATAAAAAATAAATCACACAGTTCAAAAGGAAGCTAACTCGTACTCAGTTACTGGGCCAACCCTTGATTCTTGGTTACAGTGATATGAATCCAAACCTACAATTGTTTTGTTGAAGAAGTCAGTGGCAGTGCTTTAGACTAGAATTGGTGTAAACTAAAGCAGATTTTGACCACTGAATTCTATTGAGCTTATGCAAAAATCCATAATTATCTAATATTATCTAATATTATATTTCTATAGAATGAAATTTTTATTCCTCTTTGGTTCATGCCAAATAATATGGAATAAGTTGCTGTGACCAATAATACCTAGGAGAAGGGAAACTGATTTGAAACGGGGGCAGACTGAGCTCTCTAAACCTGCTTAGGAGCATCAGTCTAGGACAAGTCACTCTGATCTCAAACCTGTGCTCTCTCCCTCCAGTGCACATGTTGCAGTTCTTGTGCCTGTGCATGGTGGTCAGTGGGAGAAGAGAGAGTGGCATTAGAACTCACAAGTCAGCTTCACTTAAATCCATTTATATGTAAACATATTTCTCTTGACACTGAAGATTTCTCTCTTGATGAAAGTCCTAAAGTGATGGGCAAGTGATGTCAGATGCAGGTGAAGGATACCACTGGAAGCATTTAGTCACAAACCTGCACATAAGCGGCCCAGATGTGATGGTCGTCTGTCTGTTGAACTGGCACAACAGCAGCATCCATATCCTGCTTAGTGGCAAAGCAGCCCTATTTAGGGATAGTGCTGCTTTCTTTGAAAGGGGAGAGAAAACATCCCTAAACACAGCTTGTTCCAGTTGCTCCCTGTCACTTAACCGCAACCAACTGGATATCCAATTTTGCATTCACAAGGAAAAATGAATGACTAAACAGAAACTATGCTTTGCATCCTGAAATGTATGCACACTTCCGGATCATGATAATCACCATGAATGCAGGACAGCAATCATTGGTTGAAAACTTGCAAGTTATAACATGGATGTTGCAGCTCTAAGTGAAACCTGTATTTCTGGTACCATCTAGTTCACTGAGGTTGGGAGAAGGAGCTAGTCTCTCAGGACTTCAAAGATGCCCTGATCGTACACTTATACAAGAGAAAAGGTGACTGTGCAGTTGTGATGACCATTGAGGCATCTCTCTGGTCTCCAAAGCTGATAAGATCATGCTTGCATCCTTTACAACTGGTTTTCACTACATGTTTGCAGAAATGGCATCATTCCTGAAACCTAGTGTGGATTTTGTGCTGGTCAAGGCGCTGCCAATATGTCATTTACAGCCAGACAGATACCAGAGAAATGTAGAGAGAAACATCAGGACCTCTACGTAATCTTTATTGAATTGACCAAGACATTTGATGTGGTCAACAGGAATGGGCTCTAGAAAACACTTGGGTGAACTGGCTGTGCTGAAAAAATTATCAATATTGTTCAGTCTTTTCATGATGGCATGCTTGGTCACCTCCTAAATGCTGGAGAGACATCAACACCTTTTGAAATATCAGACAGTGCAAAGGTGCTCCTCTCCTGTTCAATATCTACTTTTCAATGATGCTATTAGTTATTTTTAAGGACTGTGAGTTGGACATATCTATTCAGTTCCAAACAGATGGCAGTATTTTCAATCTCTGGAGCTTCAGGCTTGCACTGAAGTGATTACTACAACTATCCATGTCCTTCTCTTTGCTGGTGACCGTGCATTGTTGGCTCATTCAGTGAAGGATGCACAGGAACTTCTTGATCACTTTGTTACTTCTGCTTGACACTTTGCACTCACAAGTAGACTCAAGAAGACAGAAGTTATGCCTCAGCCTGTCTGGAAAGAGCCCAGCACTCCATGATCACTGCTGCTGGTACAGTTCTTAAGGCTGTTGACAAGTTCTGCTAAGTCAGAAGTGTACTATCCTCTAGCATAAATGTGGATCATGATGTATCTACTCAATTGGCCAAAGCCTTTGGAAAACTCACCAAATGCCTATTGAATGGCCATGGTATTAAACTACTACCTAGGTACAGCATTTATCAGGCAGATGTCCTGAATATCCTACTGTAAGGCTCAGAGTCATGGA
The DNA here is from genome assembly GCF_033958435.1 of Carettochelys insculpta. Taxonomy (NCBI): domain Eukaryota; kingdom Metazoa; phylum Chordata; order Testudines; family Carettochelyidae; genus Carettochelys; species Carettochelys insculpta. The sequence goes on along the minus strand of NC_134140.1, from coordinate 24,965,176 downwards.
CAATATATTGCCACTCAATCAGTTCCATCTGCACTGTCTGAGGAAGATTGCCCATGTGGATTGTTGCGACAAAACTCCTAACACAGAGGTTCTTAAGCTGTGTGGTGCCATCGGTATGGAAACAATGCTCACAAACAGATAGTTTTGCTGGATTGGTCACGTTATGAGGATGGATGATACATGGATACGACCAGCTAGATCATGGAAAGCACTCTATCAGTGTTCAATATAAGCGCTATAAAGACTTCTTAAAGGCCAACGTGAAGTCATATGGCATATCTCCCAATGATCTGGAAACTCTAGTTCAGGTCATGTTGTTCTGGAAGCAAGCCAGCATACAAGATCTTCCTAATTGCTTTGAGGATCACTATATCCAGGCACTACAGGAAAAGCATAGTATCCAAAATGAACATACAACACTTGCAGTTGGCAGCTTTTTATGGGACATCTGTAATGGGCTCTGCCAATCAAGGATTGGTTTAGTTGCTCACCAATGGCATCATAGAAGATGAGATCTGTCGATCGATGTTTCAGTTCAGGAAGAAGAAGAAAATTGTAATCCGTGTATCTCTGATGCAATACACTTGCCACTTTTTTACAGATACAATTTAGCATGCAGAAACTTCAATGAATTACTGCTGCCTCCATGTATTGGGAGTGTTGTCTAGTGGAAAGGACACCAAGAAACCTGGGATTGGTTTGCCATGTGAGTCAAATCCCCATCAGAAAAATGGAGATAATACTTCCCTACCTCACAGGTGTGCTATGTGGATCAATCATTAATTGACTGAGAAGCACTAAGACTACGGGGGAGTAAAAGTACATAGATAGACTTTCATGTTGAAACAGAAGTACCATAGAAGTTCTTCACAGGTCAGTTGAGGACTGATGGAAGTACTATCAATAGGGAGAGTTCTTATGAGTTAAATAAACATGGATTTTTAAAATTTTTTATTTATGTATTTGTTGCTTTTTTTTTTCTTTTTAACCAGAGAAGTGTAAAAGAGCCCATTATTTTAAGAACTGAAGCCTCTTTTATAATTTTTTTCTGTTGTTATAAAGCGTTCCCATACACTGACAATAAACTATAGCTTATTGTTAAAGGCAGGGTTGCAGTGACTGGACACTAATGGAAATAACCTGCAAATGGCCACTAATCCTTCTATAAATGTGTCATTTACTCACTCAAACATTCATTGATACAGTGATATTACTCTTGTGAATACAAACCAGCTTGAGTCACTCAAGCCCTTAATGCTTGTGTAATTTTGCACTTCCTCTTGTCTACTGATCTACCCATTTGCTGTAGATTTTTGTTTGTATTTTTCTCATTATAGCTTAAGGTCTGTGATTGCCTGTTGGGACAGACAGAATATTTGTCACAGCTTATTCGGTTTCATTTTGTTTACACTCATCAGTTGAATCATTAACCAATTAGTCTGAGTGGTGGTGGTGTCATGCCAGAGTTCCATTTTTAAGTTAAGAAATGGACCTGTGCAGATCTAGATATATCCCTACAAAAGGCAGAGTTACTTACTCTTCCTTCCTAGACAATTTTAAATGGAATCATTACTGGCTTCATTACTACATTCTCTCTACTAAAGATGAACATGGAGAGCAAGTTTTACAGACACATGGAAGTGGGTGACAATTTCTCTATGCCATGGAAACCGTTTTTGATCATATTCCATGACAATGCTGAATGAGTGAAGATCACATTTACTAAAAGGAAATTGTTGCCTACTAGACCTTGTCTTTCTTCCTTGATTGTTAGGGTCAGAAGGTCATAATAATCTGTTGTGTTTGATCACAGATCCGTTGCTGAACAACAAGGATGTTTATGACACAAGAAGGAAAAGGTAGCTGGATAAATCAGTGGTGCACGTGCTTGCGTGCATGTGTATGTGAGAGATATACCGGTAATTTTCAGATTGGGAAGTAAAAATAACATTTCAATGATAAATGGTTTGATGTATTACATTTCAGTTGTGTGCTATTGGTTTTTAAGAACATGGGTAAATGGAGTTGCTACTTTCTAGGAGTGGATGACTGTTTATATTTTATGTTCTTATTCTTCAGTAAGACATGTAGAAAGTTGTCCACTTAATACACAATAGCACAAGCCAGCTGTACAGTGCTAGCTCAGTGAAGTCCCTGGAGAGGACCAAGCCCTAACAACAAAAATACTGAATCATGTTTTCATAATTCTATTTCTCCCATGTGGCATGAAGGGCAATAACAAGAACCAAGTACAAAGTGCTTGAATTGTGTGATCAAAGAGGTGAACAACAGGCAAATTGAGGTTACGACAAACTTCTTGCTAACATACACAGCTAAGTAAAGCAAAGAATGGGAAGTTAAAGGGCAGTACAGTATTTTTGATTGTTTTGAAAGACAGACATTTGTGGCTGTGCAATGGAAAAATATTAAGAGCCAGTTTTTCAAAAGCCAACAGCCTGTGCTGTACTTACAAAACAATGCATGGGTGGCACATGATGGGAACAATCTTGTTAGGTGCTGAACACCCTCCTATTCTACTGAGAACTTTGGAGAATTGGACTCAGGACAGTCTTCATGATATGAGCCCTGCAAAGCTCTGAGAACCTTCAGTCATGTGATGAGCACCCTCAATTCCCCAAATAAAGATCAGTGGTAGTTGAGGTGGAGGTCATTTCCCTGACTAGCCCCTTTTATCCAAAAGATTTTTGCATCTTTAATGGCAATGCCTGTGGTGGAAGTTTTCATTTTTGAAGTTATATTTTAAAAGCTTGAGGGTATGGTTTGGCCCTCTACAAGTACAATCACAATAAAGCTCTTGGTTATGCTTCCTCCATGCTCACACACATGTTAATTTAACAGAAAGGCCATGCACCACTGACAAATCATCATTCCAGTTCCAGGCTGGTATGCTCAGCGTTTATGCAAGCAAAAATCTTTAGGGAATTCTACCTTTTCACAGAGCGAAAGCACAGTCCCAGCTTGGATTATTGCAACCTGTTCTTCATTTCTCAAATTCTAAAATACAAAAAGGTGCAACTGCATTTCACATTGGATTATAAATCCATTCTTCAAAACACGCGAGAGAAATTTTGATTTCATTGTGTATATTACAGAACACTAACTTTTTTTTTTAAAAAAAGCATAGAATTTATCCAATGATTACAAATAATAAAGCTAAAGTGTGGGTGGGTGGGGGTGCAAACCCTATACTTGTTCATTCATTGCATCCTTCTCACTATGCCTTGCAAAAAGAGCCTGGTTTACATTAGTCTCAGTCTCGTGAATTTTTTTTCAAATAGGAAAAATATTCATTTGTCGGACTGCCCTCAAAGCAAAAAACCAAACCTTGTATTGAAGCCCAGACAGCATGGCAGAATTAGCCATGTTATTAAACAAGACAGCAATGGTGCTTAGAAATTGCTTCTGGATCTTGCTGCTTAGAATACAACCTAGAACCAACCTTCAAACTTTGTGGATAATCTAGAACCAAACTTCACAGTTGGAGGAAGCCTCTTTCCCTTGCTATTCATCCTAGATCATCCTTTTCTCAGAACTTGATCATCTCTTTTTCTTTGCTGAAGAAATCTCTCCTGTGTAAGGTATTTCTAGGACACCTTAGCCGTGTCTACACGTGCACGCTACTTCGAAGTAGCGGCACTAACTTCGAAATAGCGCCCGTCACGGCTACACGTGTTGGGCGCTATTTCGATGTTAACATCGACGTTAGGCGGCGAGACGTCGAAGCCGCTAACCCCATGAGGGGATGGGAATAGCGCCCTACTTCGACATTCAACGTCGAAGTAAGGACCGTGTAGACGATCCGCGTCCCGCCACACCGAAATAGCAGGGTCCGCCATGGAAGCCATCAGCTGAGGGGTTGAGAGATGCTCTCTCTCCAGCCCCTGCGGGGTTCTATGGTCACCGTGGGCAGCAGCCCTTAGCCCAGGGCTTCTGGCTGCTGCTGCGGCAGCTGAGGATCCATGCTGCGTGCACAGGGTCTGCAACCAGTTGTTGGCTCTGTGGATCTTGTGTTGTTTAGTGCAACTGTGTCTGAGAGGGGCCTTTTAAGGGAGTGGCTTGCTGTTGAGTCCGCCCTGTGACCCTGTCTGCAGCTGTTCCTGGCACCCTTATTTCGATGTGTGCTACTTTGGTGTGTAGACGTTCCCTTGCAGCGCCTATTTCGATGTGGTGCTGCCCAACGTCAAAGTTGAACGTCGACGTTGCCAGCCCTGGAGGACGTGTAGACGTTATTCATCGAAATAGCTTATTTCGATGTCGCTACATCGATGTAGTGTGCACGTGTAGACGTAGCCCTTTTGTTGTAGAATCTAACCTTTTGTGTTACTATCTGAGGGAAACAATATAGAAAAATGCATTTTAACTCATTTCCTCCATTAATTTTATTCTAATTTTTATGACACAATGTCCTCCCTTTACAGCCATTCATCAAGGACCGACATCCCTCCTGAAAAAACACAACTGTGACTCCTGTCAAAGTTCAGTAAGCAAATAGGGTTACAACCAAATTCCAAACCAAGAGATTTAAATAAAGGAATTGTTACCCCATTATCTCCAAGGATATCAAGCTTCTTCATAAGTTCAGAAATGTTCACATCCTGGAAAATATTTTTAACGTTCATTGTTCATAAAGGAGAAAACACATCATTTGATACTAATTTTATAGGGTCTTTTTGCACCTTATCATCCCAACATGCGGTGTTTGGGCCAGTTTTCAGATCAAGACATTTAGCTCAGAGTAATGTCTAATACTATTAAATGAAAAATGCTTATGATAAGAGTGGACATGGATATGATTCAATGAAATGGAACAGAGCCTAGAAATGCATATTTTTTAGTTTACTAATCCTATTAAGTCCAGAAATTCTTACTGTTTTTATTTACTTCAGTTATTGAGCACATTGGAATAGTTAAAAATCAAATCCCATTTTAAATACGCAATATGTAAAGTCTACAGTAAAAATCATTTCTCAAAGGCTCCCACACTTTAAAACAATTAATTAAGCCTCATAACAACCATGAGTACTACAATATCTATCACTCATTTCATAGATGGCAAAGGGAAGTACAGGGTAATGGATATTAAAACAGCTTTTGTCATGACAAAATTAAATATGAGAGGCCATTTTAAAATAGTGAAGTTTTGGCCTTGGAAAGCTGTATAATTTGCAAAGGGAACGTGCTCACTGGTCATTTTCAATGGTGTATCAGCTGAAAGTCTGATTCTAATTTTTCAGGTTACTCAGTTTCACAAAGATATAGAACTTAAAATTGTAGTTTATTACCCATTATTAATAGCTTTGTGAATATGAAAACATTTCATTCTGGTACATAGTCAAATATTCACAAGCCCTTTATTGTTACAGTACATATCAAAGAGGCTAAGGTAGCAAGTATATTAATTACAATTTGTGTCCGAGTTTGCTAGAACATGGTATGGTCCACACACTACAGGAATTACTCACAGAGAAGTTAGTTTAATAATAGCACAGTGGAATTCATGTTCATTGTGTCTCAGTGATTTTTAGATCTAATTGTCACAGTCCACAAAGAAAAATATTTTTATGACTACCACAACTGCCCATTGAATGTGTAGTATAATAGTACATTTGTGTTTTCTCTGACCTGTTATGCACAGCACTGACATTACACATTCTCAAATAAATTATGAGTGAATCAACATGGAAACCAGTTCACACTAAGGCCGTGTCTACACGTGCCCCAAACTTCGAAATGGCCATGCAAATGGCCATTTCGAAGTTTACTAATGAAGTGCTGAAATGCATATTCAATGCTTCATTAGCATGCGGGCGGCAGCGGCGCTTCGAAATTGACGTGCCTTGCCGCCGCGCGGCGCGTCCAGACGGGGCTCCTTTTCGAAAGGGCCCCGCCTACTTCGAAGTCCCCTTATTCCCATGAACTCATGGGAATAAGGGGACTTCGAAGTAGGCGGGGCCCTTTCGAAAAGAAGCCCCGTCTGGACGCGCCGCGCGGCGGCAAGGCACGTCAATTTCGAAGCGCCGCTGCCGCCCGCATGCTAATGAAGCGCTGAATATGCATTTCAGCGCTTCATTAGTAAACTTCGAAATGGCCATTTGCATGGCCATTTCGAAGTTTGGGGCACGTGTAGACGTAGCCAAAGTGTGTTCAGGGCAAAGCTAGCAAGTAACATAAAACTGACTGGTCTCATTGAGGCAGACAGGTGAGATGTTGGTTATTTACTTTATTACTTGCTCATCTTGGGCCTGATCTGAAGCTAACTGAAGCAAACAGAAAGTTAAACACACAACGTCTAGTAGTGCTGTTGCACCTCCCAGCCACAGGTGACAGCGTCTCAGCAGGCATCATATAAAGTTCCCAAATCTGGATCAATCCTGCAAATGACCAGACCTCAGAGATAGTGCCACAGGCTAGGGCAGAGTGCCAGATTGTGATACTTTGCACAAAGTTAAACTACTTTTTGTTCAGGTTTTGACACTGACAGCACATATAGGAATGCCTCTATCTGCTCCTAAATCTGCCTGTAAGGAGCCAGGTTTCTGACCTATTTAGCGGTACAGGCAAGACACAGGTTGGATCAATCCTATACTTTGCCTCCGCACAAAAGTTTTTTTTGTGCCCATGAGCAAGACAGACCATGTGCAAAAGTTGGTGAGACCAATGGAAAAATGGTCACATTGAGTTGAAAAGACCTTGCATCATGTTTCTTACAGTCCAAAGTTCTGATTCAACAACAACAAAACCCTTAAGCACATTACTTCAATAGGACTTATGCAGGTGCTTAATTGTTTTGCTGAACAGGGTCCTTCTTATTATCTAGATCACTACTTTACTTTCTAAGGGCTTGCCTGTCCAAAGTGGAAGATAGACCCGGTCAGAATTGATCTTCTAGAGTTTGATTTTGAGCTTCCGGTGAAGATGCAGCAAAATCAATCTCTCTGGGGTCAGCAGTCAACCTCTGTATTCCATACAATTGTGTAGAGTATGGGAGGTCGACGCAAGAGTACAGAAGCTAAGTCTTCGTGAAGGAAATAAGTCAATTCTGATACTTCGATTCTAGCTATGCAAATACTGTAGCTAGAACTGTGTATCTGAAATCAATTTATTCCCCTAATATGGACTTAACCTAAGATAATTATGATTTTAAGATTTCATGTGGTTAACAAGAGTGTTGCTGATAATGCTGCTGGTTAGCCAACCATTGCAAGAGCTATTGAAGCCACATCTACCTTTATTCCTTCCTGGTGACAGAACAGCTGAAGTGCACTTCCATTGTTTTCAGGGAAGGTGGTTATATGGAGGTTAAATGCCGGTGACCTTCGTTCTCTCTCCTGGGGAAAGATTTTGTTTAAAAAAACAATATATGTGATTACACAATAATGTCAGCTTCTCTTCACCTGTCAGTTTGTCTCCAAGTTATTCATGACAAATCTAAATTTACTGATATTAAGAAATCTGTAGCTTTTTAATCACAGTCAAAGCATATGGCAGTATTCATGTTCTTCAGTGTACTTTAAGGGCTTTGGAGTAATTGGAGCATTCAAGTCCTGTTTCAACACACAAATCCATGGAAGATTGTCTACAACATTGAAAGTAACACAGGTCCACTTATGTAGGACCAACTGTAAAGTTGGGGGACTTAAGCATTCCTCTAAATTATTCCATATTCGGTGGACTCCTATTTAATCTATCACTTTCATGACCAAAATATTGACTATTGTGAATAGGCTACAGAATAAAATATCAAATCGTATTATGATCTTGAGAAGACTGTGTCTATTCTAAAATAACATGCATTTTTGTTCTGAAAAATTTCAGTATCATAGCCAAGTGTTGACCAGTGTAAACCAACAATGCAATTAGCTAAACCTTACATTTCAGCATTTTCATTCCTCCAGGACAGCAATTCACTATTTGTCCAGAACATTTTCTGTGCCAAGAAGCATGAATACTATCTCTAAAATTATAACATTAAAAATACATTCAGCACACTTCTTCAAAATACTGATCCATTATTTCAGTGCAATAAATAGCTGTATTCCTACTTTCAGCAAATGAGGGCCTTTTGTTAAATTATTATTTGCTTATTAAAGTGGCTGGACTAAAATATCCGGAAGCTGTATCTGTGAGCTGTATTCTCAACATGAGTAGCCCTGCTGATATTAGTGGCATTACAGCAGTGTGAGCTCCAAATTACCCTTCCTTCTTTAGTGACAAAACAGAGGCAGACATAAGTTCTAGTTTCCCCACAACTACCTAAAAAAGGCTATGTCTACACTACAGCCATCTGTCAACACAAGTTACTGTCAGAAGATATCTTCTGAAAAAACTTCTGCTGACAGATTGCGGCCAGACAGCAAAGCGGATAGAAAAAGCGATCTCTTCTGTTGACAGAGAGCAGCCAGACTTTCCACCCACTCTCTCAACAGAACAGCTGACAGGGCTGCCCAGTGACCCAAAAGCTCTGTCTGTCCACAGAGGGGCCCCCTGTACCATCCCCACAGCTTTTCTGTCAACAGATTCTGTCAAGAAAGTGGTTGTGCCCCATGGGGCAAAGGCAGAAGGCTGTTGACAAAAGTACTGCATTCCATCAATTTACTGTCAACAGAATGCATTTTTAGCGTGGACGCTCTGCGAAGTTTTGTCGACAAAACCCGCCTTTTATCAACAAAAATCTCTAATGTAGCCGTAGCTGAAGTGTTTTACAGAAGTTGTACTTTGCAGCGAGAAGTAGAGGTGAAAGGACAGTTCAGCTCCCATGCCTATTCTGTCCATGGCTTGACTTCCAAAACTGCAGATGAGGGAAATTTGTTGGTTTGCGATATGGACACTTGCCTTTGGGAAAAGAGCTGTGGTCTGTTTTACAGGTCACCACAGGGTAATGATTTAGTCACTTTGAGCTTTGGCTGAATTTGAAGCTGCAACCAAGAGCTGAAAGAATTTGTTCCACGTTACCTTTCACCCCACACACTATCTCCCAAAAAGACCTTTTCTACTTAACAGTCTAATTTAAATGGGATCACACACACACCCCCCAAAATTTATATGAAATCTATTCTTTTAATCTCTTGGTACATTAAATTTGTCATTTTCTGCCTGTGCTAAATGATAAACAACTGACACTGTTTTCTAACCTACTCTAATTTTCATCTGAATGAATTCAGTCTATCACCATGCACACAAATATTTTCACCAACAGATGCATAATTTTGCAAAAGCAGTCAGTCATTTTTGTGCCTATGCACTTGCCCACCATTTGAGAGAGATTTCTTTTGCTCATGCTTTATTTACAATCACATGAACATCCTTCTGTTGTTGTTCAGTAAATAGGTACTCAGTGAGGAGAATACAATGTACTGTGTGCTTTCATGAGATTCTCTCATTAAATGAACAATGTTCTTATACTAAACATGCTTTGAAGAGTTTATTTTTAAATATGTAATATATACAAGGTCACATTTACCTAAAAGACTTAAATTTTGGAAAACTGGTTGTTAGGTTAGTTGCCGGTTTTAAACTTGTTCTGTATTTTCATTTAAAATTAATACAGTATACAGAATGTAAGTTACTCTGCATTTTAAATTTTCTAGAATGACTACTGAGACACTAATATCTCAAAATGCAAAAATCTGCGTTACATGCTATGGACAAACTATGAAAGTGGTTAAAATAAAATGATAAAATAAAAGCTTTTAAGAAGAGTCAAAGATTAAAAGCAGAATGACCACATAGAATGATGAAAATAGGATTTTCATCTTTACCACAGAGGTTATACATGCCAAGGATTTTGGTGAAATGAACCGGATGAAGGAAATTGTCGAACTGTAACAGAGTCCTTTGGAGGGTTTATTCTTGTATATAAATAGGGTTAAAGTGTTTCTTTTCAAACTGGATATTGTGTTATCAGGTAATGTGACAGTGTGACAATGCACCAAACACCATAGTGGCAACATCTTAGCTCTCTTACATTCTCTATGTTCCTACCCATGAGATGATGAGCATCATATATATTCCCATGAAAATTGTAGGCCATATGTTGCTATTTTGTTAATAAAAGTAACTTGATTATTCTGTTTACTTAAAGGAAAGTATTTGTGAAAGAAACTTGCTATGAAGAACACATTACTCTCACTTGCACACATTATATCCGTGACTTGCACTTTTAAATTGCACTTCTGGTTGTAAGATTTGCCTTTTGACATTTATGAATGTCCCACCATTGATGTTCTATACCAGCAGAAGAGAGACTTCAGGTAAGTAAAATTCTTTCAAACAGGTGCCATGAAAATGTGCCCTTTAAAGTTTGCTTTATTTATATTAGTGTTGTCAATTGGAAAACTGGCTTAATCAAAAACAATTACAGATTGATGTGATGGAGGTGTGGAATCCTGAGGTTTCCTTGCATGCAAGATGTGAGAAGATGTGTTAATTGAAACAATGCCAACTGAGTCCATATTATGCATACCAAGTGATTTCACATGCAGGAAAAGGTGTAGTTATGGAAATGAAACAAATAAAATAGGCAAAATATTGCAAAACAAAATATTTTATTAAGTGCAAAACAAACTATATGCAGTATATATTAGCTATTTTACATCTTCATAAAAATTAGTGAGCATTCTCTCCAAATCATATTAAGGCTGTGGTTTTCATTTTCCGAATCCAAACATACAGCATTCAAAAAAGAATCTAAAATATTTTCCCTTACACATGCAGCAGACATTAGTGAACTTCATATGCACTTCAACTTGGGTTCAAACACAATTTCTGTTCCATTTGAGAGTTTACAACTGAGAGAATCTCTTACTTCAAGCTCGAGCACTCTGAATTCTAACAGCTCATTCTGGTCTTTTGCATCCTGCATCTCATTCTTCAGCTGATGCTCTTCCAGTTCCATTCTGTAAATCTATGAGGCAATAACATTTCATAACACTACATTATGGGAAAAAGCTATGTATCCAGGTAAGTGCACTGATCCTCTACACTTATAAGAAGAAATTAAATTCTCAGTGAAGAATCACAAATTTGCTGGAATCCATGCAGCAGATTGAGAGCCATTGTTACAATTCATGACTTCCCAATTCTCAGTGATGTGCTCATGGCAAAAGCCATAATGTTGCTTTCCTCTGGCCTTGTTCTGGGAGACGCTGAGTGTCCTCAATACCTAAGAAGATCAGGAACTTAACTTTTTACAATTAAATCAGATCTCCTCTCAGGACTCATTCTAATTTTCAAATTGTATGCTTAGAGGCTGTAGTCTATTTAAACAGCAGCAAAACAGAATATCACAAGTTAATTACCTTTTCCCTGGGTCCAGCCAAAAACACTGTTACTATTGGCTGACATAAATGGCTTATCTTATGTATATGTAAACAAAGGGGGTTATGACAGCAAACATAGCATGTGCTTATAACAGTACTTATAACATCCATAAAAGTGTCTGAATGAAGTATAATTCTAGCTGAAGATTTTCAGTTGTGGATATTCCCTTGGCTCTCATTTGTGTTGCTTTTGTTAATAATTTTAACTCACTAATTAAGAGGCCTCATTCTCTGAGTTACTGACAGACCTCAACTCTCCCACTGAAGTCCATGGACAGCGTTCAACACCTTGAAGTCATTCAGTATCTCAGGCTCTAAATGGCAGTTTTTTATTATGTTAAATCATCCACAACACTAGAATTTTAAAGTGATTGATATTGTTTGAAATACTCGGTTCTGCATTTTCAGTATCAAAATGGGTGACCCCATTAAACAGAACAAAGTGAGTGGGATTTACTATAATCCAAGATTTTCCTCCAATTCTACTCTGTGTGTGTCTTGCATATCGTAGCTGCCCTTCATTAGTATTGTTTTACATTTATATTGTGGTGGCATTTCAAGGCATCAGCCTGGTTGAGTCTCTGTAGAGCTAGAAATTTTACAAGCAGATAGCACATAGTAGGCCATGAACCCCAAAGAGCTCACGATTCTATAGCACTTTAATCTCAGGCTCTGAGGGGAACATTTTTGGACAGGAGAAGAAAATTTAATTTTACCTGGACACATCAACACTTAGCACCCCAGTTTCCTTTGAAGAGCAGTGATTAGATGGCACATTGATTCAGAACACGTACCTTTTCTAACAACTCCTGGTTTGTTCTGATAAGGAGCTGCTTTTCTTCTATCCATTTTGAATCCTGTGGGAGAAAATTGAAAAAAAAACATTTTTTTCAACATGAATTATACAAGGTCAGTCATTGCTTACAAGTAGGTATATAATGGATTCCACAGCAAAGAGCAAAACTGTTGTTAGTATTTTTAAGGACTAGATAGTTTCCAAAACTGAAGAAAAATGAATAAATCCCGTCTTCTTTAGTTTGGTTTTTCTTTCCTACTTTGTCTAACCTAATCATTTACATAGTAAAACTTTAAATGTTAGGCTCTAAGAATTTTGAAGTAATGTTATCAATATTAATTTAACATATAAGCAGTAACATATTTGCCCAACTTGGATTAATATTACTATTATAAAAATTATTCCTTTTCCCTTCATTTGAAGGATTTCAGCTTGCTTAGTAGTTCCACTTTAAAATGTAGAGCTTTTAGCTCTGTTATATACTCCTTTAAAGGGAAGTGGTAGAAAAGCATGTACTACTCATAAGTAGTACAACTAGAGTCCAGTGGCCTGAAGTAAACAGTCCTCAGCTGGAAGTGAAATGGGTCTAATGATCTGCAGCTGTTCAAGTGTAGAATACAAGGGAAGATGGTGGTGCAAGTGGCAATCATACATGATCTCCTGCCACATTAATAGGACGGCATTCCCATGTGATAACATGGGGGTCTTGGCATATTGACGGGCATGAATGTGTCTCTTTCTATAGAGTTCAGTGGATTTTGGATCAGGCTGATAAGGCCCAATCCTGCAAAATTTACTACTACTGCTCAATAGCATTTGCAATATTAGATCCATATTGCTCTATTAATACATTCAAATACTAACGTGAGTGACTCACTCCAAATTACCCAAGTAACCCTCTGTTAAACAAGAGGAAATTTATGTGAACTCTAAAACAGATCTAGCTCAATTCTCTGACTGAGATTTCCTAAAGTGGCAATAGATTTGGATACCCAGTTGCCATTAAGAATTCATAAGAGTTGGGCAAGCCTGCCCCAAAACTGCTTTAAAAGCTCAGCCCAAATAATGTTTACTCAATAACTATTTACATCAACTATTCTTTGACGAGACATTTCACATGGATATTTAACTATAGCAGCAATATAATGATCAGTTATTTCATGATATTTACTAATTTTAATCTTGCTCCCTCCCCAGCCCCCAACACAAGCCTGGAAAAGTTCACATATATTTTCCTGGAGAGGTTACTTCTTTGAGAGATGGAGGATTATCTTGATTTGTTTTAGGAGAATTTACCAGACTGAAAGCTTAAAAGGTAGTTCTCTTGTTTTGGCCAGTAAGGTAGACAGGAAAGAACTCCAGGCATACAAACACTCAGGTGAACACTCCCATACATGGACATACTGAGGAAAGGGGTGTTTGCACATATTTTCTGCAGGTTCAACTATTTTGGTCTATAGTGAAACACATGCCTGATATCAATTTCCTCTTTTAAAAGTTTAATTTTGCCTGAAAACTAGGTACTGGCTCCTTTTAAAACTTGGCAATTAGAAGTCTCATCTTGACTTCAGTGGAAATTGAGGGCACTGAGAGAGCTAATCTGGTTAAGTGCCATGTATCTCCTTCTAGGGCCTTATGCCTAATATTTTGAAAATCATGCTATTATCTATTATTATTAATTAATTAAATGATAAATAATATTTTCCATTATGGCAATGTCTTTGGTATAGGCCTGAAAGTACCATACAGAAGTAAATTATCAACATTATTCCTATTTTACAGCTAAAGAAACACAGGCAAAGAAAGCTCAAAGAAAGTTAATTTGGAGTCTTTGGCACATTTGAAAACTGGATCACTTATTTAGCCTTCTAATATAGATTTGGGAGCCTGACTTGAGGCACCTGTTTTTGAAAATCTTGGCCCATACTTCTATCTTGACTCTTTCACTGTTTGCTTGTTTGACTTCAGATAAGTCATGCAAACGCTTGCTGCCTCTATTTCTAAAATATAAGTACAATAATCTTCACAATCGCTTTTTTGGAAATCTGTTGTTTGATTCATAATGTTCTTCTCAAAGCACTAGACACCACTAGTTGAGTGAACAGTTCACAGTTATAACTAAATCATAATTATCTCAAGCCAAATAACATTTTTTTAAAAAAATCTCATTGGGCACAGATAGCTAGTTCATTTCAAATAAAAATTTATTTTGTCAAATAGATGAACTGACAGTTCAGTATTACCATATAACCAACCACTAAGCAGGTGTGGCCATATCAGAAGCCCCACACCCAAGAATGATTTCTGATGAAGTTTTAAGGCTTCTTTTTCAAACGAACCCCTAGATGACAATTTTTTTAATTGCATAATACCACCACAACTTGCATATTTCATTTCTCTGGCTTACCGGGCGATAGATGACTGTGGTGTGGTTACAGATCTTAAAAGGTTATAATGATTAGGCCTACTTTCCAAGCAAACAAACTGTATACACCAAATTTGAAAGCACAAATCACAAAAGTAATTTTTACATGGGTATTCATGTTCACTCTGACCTAATTTACATGCATCATATTTAAACTTTACACCCTCACAGTAAAAATATTTTGTTAATGCTTTAGCTCTGCAGCGTTTTATCTACCATAGCTACAGCCTTATTTATCAATATGTCAAAAAGTAACAGCAACAGATTCTCAAGAGAAGGCCATCTTAACTCTTGGGAAGCCTCATGGACTTGGAATATTTTAGATTTTATAATCTGCTGCTCAATTTTGTTTAATTTTGTAATCACATACTTTATTTAAGAATTACTTATTAAAATTGGTAGTTGTGGGCAAACTAATAATATTGTTTATATTCTTTATTTGGTAAAGGTTATTTTGTAGTCATGCAACATTCGTGAGGAATATACATTACACAGAATAAACCATTAAAAGATGGAGTGAGGTTAAAATAAAAAAGTTTATGAAATATTACAATTTTAATGTCATGTTTTTATTTGTCTGTTAGATATACACTTTTGCATCTTATTACATCTTACTACTATGTGACTCTTCAATTATTAACTTTTCAGCAACAAATATGGTCTTTACAATACAGCCAGAACTCTGAAGAGATCCCTGTAGTTATGAAACTGAACACTTTTGAAGTGCACATTCATATTTCTCTGCAACTTTCCTGAACACCCTAAAATACCATCTCTGCTAAGAGCCAGGGTTTACCCTTGCTAAACACTATCCAAAAACAACAATGAGGCCTAGGTCCTGATTTTTATCTAAGTGATGCTGGTGAGAGTTGAGAGCATTTGGTTCATCACAGGATAGGACCCCAAGAAGCTGTGTTGAAAGTAGCTTCCAGAGATCAACACCCTTTTAGTGGTTCATTTTTCCAACTGAAGTGTGTGTGGCAGCAACAAATTTATAATTTTTCCAGGCAGGGCACCAAAAATTATGTCCAGGGGAAATTTCATAACATAAAATTATGTCCCAAACTTGTCTGGAAGAAAACCAAGAGATGGGGAAGGCCCTGGGCTGGGCAAGAAAAGGGAAATTTTAACAATCATGTGCATGCAGACATTAGTGTATTCAGTTTTGGAAAACAAATCTTTAACAGGATTTTTTTTCCCATCTATACAATATGTTCCTTTAATTAGGTTGTCCAGGTGGTGGAATAATAACTAAGTTGCATCAGACACATTCACACACCAGCAAGCGATGAAAAGGACAAAAACACTGCTGCATGCAACGGAGAGGATGAGTTGACAGAGGGCATTAAGAGAGCCTTTTACCTGTCCTTTTTCAACCAGTGATTTCTCCAGATCTTCAATTTTTGCCTGGTACCGGAGGAGATCAGCTTGCAGTTGTTCACGAGTCTGAAAAGGTAAAAAAAAAAAGTGTGCACATGGTGTCACGATGCTCATACTGATTAGGATGTACACTTCATATGTAGCTCCACTTTCTCAAATATTCAATTATTGAAGAATCAAATACTGATAAATTCAATAGTTCCTGTACATTATCAGCCAGTGAGGTGAACTTCAAAACACCACATTTATTCAGATTTTATTTGGCAAAATATTTACCTCATTTCCACACAAAAGTTTTTCCTTCATAAACTACGCACTACTTAATTTTATGTTATCAGGGGCAAAAGCACTTCCTAAAAAACTGGTGCTACAAAAACCAGTAAGATTCAGACCATAATGACTCTGTTTGCAATACTTGGGATTTACTTTAGGCACTTTGGCTATGTCTACACTAGAAGGATCTGTCATCAGAAGTTACTGTCAACAGAGAAGTCTCGACAGAGCCTCTGTTGACATACAGCTGCTACACACAACTTGCTCTGTCAACAGAGAACTGCCAGACTGCACTGTATTCTGGTGAGAGAAAAGAGAATGGCAGCTCTGCAAACAGGGCTTCCTGGCAGCTGGACGCCCTCTCTGTCAACAGAAGTGTCTACGCTGCACTTTCTGTCGACAGAGTGTTCTGCCTCAAATTTTTGAGGGATAACTGTCGAGGCAACAGCACAGTTCTGTCACAACTCCGTTGACAGAAGACGTTGAGTGTAGGTGCTCCATGAATTCTGTCAACAGAAGGCCCCTTCAGCTGACAGAACTCTCCAGTGTAGACACAGCCTTTAACAAACAAATGTAATACGTGCTACATAAGTTGGCGTGTACAAAATACGTGTGATACCTGAATATTGTATACCCTTAAAAAGTAAGAATTTTTGTCACTGACAAGCCAGCCAAATTTATTTGTTTACCCTTCAGGATAGCAGCTTCCCTTATGAGTGTTGAGTCACTTAACCTGCAAAGTTTCCTCAATTGGTGCTGAATCATGTGGGGTGCTGACCATCTCCTGTAACGTACTGGGACCCTCATCCCTAAGGAACTGGAAGCATTTAGGCCAGACTTGTAAAGAAGTTTAGAGTTGCAGACAGCTACCTGCATCTCTGGACAGCTAAATATCTTCAAAAATTAGGCTTCTGGGAACTAATAGGATCAGGGCCGTGCTGAAAACACTTTATTTCAAGTAATAGATGTTGAGGACAATCACTGCCTCCCAGAATTGGTCCCTTCAAGACATAACCAACTGTAAACCTTTCAGACCAGTCAGCTGTTGAAAACATAAAAAAACAGAAACAAAAACAAACCAAAAAAAAACCAGTGAGGCCATCAGGTAACAGAGGGATTATTTCAGATTCTATAATAAAATTGTATTTCTTCAAAAGCCTAAAATGCCATTTCAGAAACATTTAATCTGCAACACATCCCATTCTCTCTAACACGGAGAAAGCATTTAACGGTTCTATAGATCTGTCAAATACATAGATGCTTGAGAAATCTTATTTTAATAAAATATGTGATTATGTCTTTTTAGAAGAAATAAAATAACTTCTTTCCTCTCCCGGGGGACAAAAATGAAAGCCAGCCACGATTATGTGATTAAGAGCAGCGGCAGCCTGGCTGGCATTCTGCAAGCAATCCACTGTTCCCAGCAGCAAGGGCTCAAACTAAAGGCAGACACTAGTAGCAAATGTGTAATGGAAGACTTATTTTCTTATTTAAATTAAAATGCCACTTATTTGTTTTGGAAGGCAGAGTATTTTCATGACATTCTTCAACTCTTCTTTACACTATCATAAATTTTAGAAACTTGGACCACCAACATTTTGAGTGATGTTCAAAGTCAAGGGACACAATGAGGAAAACCAACTGGAAACCATTCGTATGTGTCTTTAAAAAAGAGAGTTTCATCTCATCCAGGACTATAAACATAAGAAGTAAGTAAGCCCTTCTGGATAATGCGCTGAACTAGGATCTAGATTATATTTCTTGTCTGCTGGGTGACCAAGGGCAAATTTATTTTGTCTCTCTGCACCCTTTTTCCCCATCTGCAAAATGGAGATAATGATTCTGGCCTTCTTTTTATCAGGAGCTCTCCAAAAGCTCTGCAAAACTCTACACAAAAGCTAGGCATTGTGTTTGATGTGCAAGGTAGAGTTAGTTGTTTCCACTGCAGGCCAAAAGGCAGGCTGCCAAGCAGGCAGGAAAGATTATTTAGCCCTTGTGATTTCCTTAAGTTCAACAAACCAACACGTTCCTGCAAAATGTTTAGATTTGGACATGCTGGCAAATTTTGATGAGAAAATTTTATGTGAAAATTTTCTGACCAGCTCTTCTAGGCAAGACAGCACATCACGTGGAAAATGCAGAGACACTCACTGAGCAGTGGATTCTGTGCAATGCGAGACACAGAAGGACAGACAAGGTGCATTTTAAAGCCTCCACGCAGACTACTAAATTCCCCGTTAATCACGCTCAGAGTTACACTTCCAGTTACAAACATCTCATATGTAGGATGTTAAAAATGATATTGCACTGAAAGGCATTTTACTCCAGTCACATCTCGACAGCATTTTGAAACCAGAAATGGATTTTTTTGGACAGATCAGTAAGATAATGCTTGGCAGCAGGGAAAAGAAAATATGATCATAAACATGACTCCAAAATTATTTGGTTTAATAGGATTGATGGCAGGGATGAGGCACTCACTTTCACTCACTCATCACATGGCCCTGCATATCAAATAATTTAACATGGGATTCCTGTTAGCTGCATTCCAAGATATGCTTGGTGCAGGACTGGGTGAATGAGGCAAAGAGTCTCTTTGCAGCTCACTGATCCTATGCCCACAAGGGGGCAACTTAGTCTGCAATCAGAAACCACTATGGCATAACAGCAACGAAGGGTCCTGTGGCACCTTACAGACTAACAGAAAAGTTTTGAGCATGAGCTTTCGTGAGCACAGACTCACTTCATCAGATGCAGACTAACACGGCTACCCCCTCCGATACTATGGCATAACAGTGTGTTGGCCTTCCCTTATTTGCTGGGTAAAAGGAGATGGCATAGACTGGGGGAATACACATGAACCCAGGTCAGCTGGTTTTTGTGCTACCAGAACTGAACAAACAGGAAGTTGCGGGGGGCGGGGGCGAGAACCTGCTTTTTAAAGCTTAGTGATTCACTTTGAAGCATCAGAGTTTAACACCACAATGGACCACCAAGAAACCTAGTCCAACCTTCTGTAGAACACATGCTGCTAAACTCCATTCACCCACTCCCACACTAAATCCAATACCCAGGTTTGGATTAAGGTATTACAGACTTCAAGCAACTAAATTATCGTGTAGCACTTCAAAGAACAGCAGGGACTGAGGTGCTCCAATGCACAAGGTTCTGGCAATGGCACTGACTGAGTGAAATATTTACAGAGTGAGATATACTCACTAAGGGGTCTTCCAAGGATGAAATCCATTAATGGCTGTGAGGACCACATATACATTCAGACAGACATTTGTTCTAACAGGGCAAATGATTAGTTAAGTAGTATTAGATCAGAAATATTAAGTACAGTTTATGGCTTTCATTTATCCTACTAAATGCCTGAAGGACATATCCAGCAAGGAACTTTTTCAGGCCCTTTGTTTACTTGTCTGACAGAAATGAATATTGTAATTGTTTATCCTTTGTAAATGTGTCAGTTTAGCAGCCACATACAATTTCTGGTGGATCATCTTCCTGAATTAGAAAGCACTGCTTCTGCTTAAAAAAACAGGGCTATTTTAATCGATTGTGCATGCAATAAAAAAGTCAGGATAACATGCACTGAAATCTCCTTTACATAGGCCTGATAAATCTAGAACAAATGTTCCACTGTAATAATCTTCCTCAGAAGCACTTACTTAATACCTTTACTGCACTGCAATCCACTGACTTGCAAATGTACATTTCGCATGAGGGGTAATCAGATTTCTGAGAGTTTCAATCAAAATTGTTTACCCTTGCTTCTCTCTCTGCATCCAGGGTCCCACCAACTTGCTCTTGAAGTAATGCATATGCTCGTTGTAAAGCTTGATATTCTCTGGTTAGTTGACAGAACCTTAAATCAGCTTCGTCTTTAGATGTACTCTTTAAAGAACAGAAACAAAACAGTATTTGATCTTCTGTGGTTTCCAGCACTAAACCTGTTGTGCAGCTAAAACATGGTTAGCACTAGTTTCACAGATTTCACAGTAGCAAGTAGAAAATACAGATATTGACAGATTTTTTTTAATCTGTTGACAGACAAAATTGCTGAGAGGAAACAAAAAGGACAAGCAAAAACTTCATCCAGGACCTGGGGCTTACAAAGAGGCCAAGGACTGCAGTGTACAGACGTTTGTTAAAATTCTGCTTTTACACACACACACACACACACACACACACACACACACAGAGCCAGCCAGCGCACGCACACACACACACACACACACACAGAGCCAGCCCAGATGATTCTTTCCTCCACTGGCAAACCCTAATGCCTAGTAGCTGCCCCTTCCAGTTCTGTGAATGGGAAGCCTGATACCCAATGCTGCTAGCTCAAACTGCTACCCCAATTAACACCTAAGAGAGACATGTAAGGAATGTATCAGAGAGGTAGCCATGTTAGTCTGTAGCTTCGAGAACAACAAGAAGTCTTGTGGCACCTTATAGACTAACAGATATTTTGGAGCATAAGCTTTCGTGGGCAAAGATCCGCTTCATCAGATGCATGAGTCATGTAAGGAATGTAGAAGCAGGAATTTGAAGATGTGTTCCTTAAGATCACTTACATGGAAGGGGAAAGTTTCAGGGTGTATCTATGTAAATAAATAGTTGCCTTGCTTGCAATGCCTGCTGGGTAGTACATGAAGCAGTGGTGTTTTGCCTATTGTAAACAACTTGTTGTTGTAAAGTCACAACTTCTGTTACCATCCAATGTGAGAAATGTGGAATATCACCAATGCTTGAAATATTGTGGGCAGTCATCACTGTGGGACATGTATGTCATACAAGGCTCCCCTCAGCAGAGCACTCTAGAGCAGAAGCGGGGAGGGCATATTGGTTGAGCCAGCTGGGAGCCTTCTGGTCCTGCAGCCTTAAGTCTGCTTTGACTAGTCCTTCCCCCCACTGTCTGAAGACAGAATTAAAGCCCAGACCAACGCTGGTGTCTGTAGTTGTTCTGAGAGATTCTACCCTGGTGGATACTGAGATTCTTGTGGCTGGGCCAAGAGCTGAAATCACTGGCAGCTGAAGCCAGAGAGAGCTGAAATTGCAGGGTTTTGCCTAGAACCAAACCCACAAAACAGCAGGCAAGCAGACAGCCCGGCAGCTGATGGAGTGTGGTGGGCAAGTGGACGGCAAGGAGTGGCCAGCAGAGCGCAGCAGGCAAGCAAATGGGAAATGATCCTGCCCTGGCGTGGCAAGAGTCTCCATGTTGACGGACCTGTGAACTCTGGGTTGGTACGGACCAGACTGCACTATGAGCAGAGTTGAGGCAGAGGTGCACTCTATGGCTAGGATTCACTACAGTGCTCTGTCAACAAAAGTCACTGTCGGAAGAGCTTTTCCAGCAAAACTTCTGTTGACAGAATGTGGCCACACACAAAAGGCAACTGGGAGAGCACTCTGCTCTGTCGACGGAGCAGCCAGACTACGCAGCAAACAGGTCTGCCCATTGTTGTGGATGCCCTGTCTGTCAAGAGCGGCCCCCGGAGGAGTTTAAACAGCTTTTTCACTGACAAAATCTCTTAACAGCAGGACTACCCCTAAAAGCTTTGAGGCAAAGTGCTGCTGGCAAAACTGCTGTGTTTTGTCAAGATACTGTTGACAAATCCCATGTTGTGTGTGCATGCTCCACGAGCTTTTCTGACAATACCAGGGTTTTGCCAGCAAAACTTGCTAGTGTAACCTTAGCCTGTAAGTGGGGGTGTGCAGGTAAAGAGCTCTAAGCAAGGGAGTTAGGTCAGCAGACTCTGGGGACAGTCCCTTGCTTAATGGAGTTTACCTTTCCTTTGTTTAGAAATATTGCATGTGTCACTGTGCAAATTTATGTTATGCCACTGTTATTATCTCAGACAGGAAGAACTGTCTTTACAGGCACCCAGCAGGTAGGGTGAGATTGTCCTAGGTTACTGGATGGGGGCTCAAGCCAGTTGGTTGCATTAGTGACCGGACCTCCTAGGAAATGAAGTTGGCCCTTCTGGCAGATATCTATCATTAACAGAAGGGTTACAGAAGAATGGAGAGAGAAAAGTGCCTCATTCCAATCAACTCTCACTTCTGCATCCCCCTGTGTTCTGAATGATAAATTTTGAATTGAAGGATTGGGGGATGGGGTTGGGGAATAAGAACAACAAGAAAGAACACAAAGAAACTGAAATGCAGAGACAATTTTAGAGACTTCCCCAGCTCGAAGTGCCCTTAAGACACTAGCAGAGGTTTTGGCTGGAGAGACGAATGCTGAATTCCCTGTCTTATGTTTAGAACTTGAGTACAGCCTAAATTGGTTTGACAGAAAAAGAGCATGTGTAAGAACAGAGAGTGAATAGGAGACAGTGTATGTGAATGCTGAAAAGAGTGTTGAATGGAAAGCATTTGTGTGGAAGGTGGGCAGAGAGTGAATGGTTAATGATAGAAATGAGACAAGACACATGAGGGAGGGAGTTACAGCATGTGAAAGCAAGAAGGAGCAAAGGCTGATGGGTAGGGAGGAGTTATTATGACAACACCTGCTGCATGTACATGCAGAGAAATACACACCTGCCTCTCAGTCACCTAACCCGAGAGTTTGGGCCAAAAATAATTTAAATACAGGAAAATTAGCAAAAGTTATATTCTGGTTACAGATTTCTAAGTAAAACAATATGGTCAACTTCAGGCGTGCAAAAACCACACCGCACCCCTCAATCATGAAAAATTATGAAATTGGCTTCAAATTACTAATTTTTGAAAACAGTATTATTTGGGTCTTTTCATTTTCCTTCTGGGTTCAAGGTTTTCAAACTTTTCTGCACAGTACTGGCTGCAGTACATATTTTGCGGGTTAGCGAAAGCTTTTTCTGCATACATTTAGTATATAGGCTTTAATAAATTCACAAAATTCTCAATATCAAAAATGTAGCAAGACGACCCTGACAGTACCAAATAAATGATAACATTCTAGGATCAGCTACTGTGGAGCTGCTGTGCATTTTGTCAGTGTAAGTGCCTATTGATTCTCTTATTTTGACGAGCAAGAAATATTGTGATAAAAGGAAGGCTATTTCCCAAGCACTTTTAATATTTACTGGGTTTGACTTAAGAGGCGCATGGGGGAGGGAAGCAGCCAGATGGTCTGCGGGTCCCAGGTGACACCCTACTGAGCCAGCGGTGGCTCACCACTGCTGTAGCCTTTCCCCACAATAAGCCAAAAGTATATATTTTTTAGAAAAAAAAATCCAGTCTTTATTTTAAAATTTCAGTTATGTAGACTCCATCATGAGTTTTGATAAGTTGTTCCAATGATTAATTGTTAAAAATAGTTTAAAATGTATACCGTACTTCCCATCTTTTACTAGACTTAAAATTGTTCAAGTTGCAAATGCAGATATACTGAGAAACAGAAGAATTATTTCCATTCATTTTGTATGTTTCATTATGAAGACATTCTGCTACTCACATCATCCAAGTCTTCTTCTGGCGTTGCTGGTGTTCTGTCTGTTCTGTCTGTGTTATATGAAGTTACGGATGAGGTTTCCGAGTCAACAGATTCTTCATCAAATCCAAAAAATGTCTCCACAACATGCCTCTGAAAAGTCAGGTTTTCAAGGTTACCAATAAAACTCAGTAACAATTTAGCCATGATATCCAACCAGTTCTCAAGCAACAGCCACTATAGCCACAATTTATTCTGAAAACATATTTATTGTTCAAGCCAACTAGCTACACTCAACTGACCAAATAGCCAACTGACCAAATAGTTGGAGACCACAAGCTATAGCCTGTTCAAACAGACAAGCAGACAGCAAACAAGGTCTTCACTATCCCCTATTCTAGCTTTAGTTCCTAGATATATTGATTCTTACCAACAAGGACAAGAGGTTCAATATGAGACACTTTAGCAGTCCTGTTGATTCAACTGAACTACTAAGGACTGTAGGATTAAGTCTGTGGTCATCAACTGAGGGGGGACTGGGAAGACAATCATTAGAGAAAGAGAGGAAAGAAGAGTGTACTTCTCTCCATATGTACGTACCATTTGAATGCTTGTAAATAAATTATTTTTTCAGCATCTGTAACTTGAGTGCTTCAAAGAATCAAGCTGCACATTGCACTGGATAGCTTCCAAATATATTTATGCTCTACCACATGTATAAAATGCACTTAACCACACAAAAAAATTCATCTGTGTTTTGAGACATTAGGTAACTAACCCACTGGGATGCAATATATAAGACAGTGTTTGAAGAGGACTATATTGAATTCAAAAAATTATTCATTGGCATTTGTGATTCACATTGTTAATATCTCAAAATAGTAAAAGCAAAAATAAAAATATCAGCATTTAAAGCTTAAAATAACTATTGTTCAAAATTATTGCTATCAAGTTGAAGATACCAGTTCATATATCTCCATCTGTCTCAAATATTATCTTTTTAAAAATGTATTCTCTAAAACAAACAAATAAAATTACTGGCATGTTTAAGGAAAATTAATCTCATTTAATGAGATTTAATATTTCAATGAATATTCCTAAGGACTGAAAACACAAAATGGAATTAGTGTGTACGTATTACAACAGAACCACATTAAAAGGTGTAGTCAAGTAGCATATACATAATACTTATCACGAGAGATATTACATCAGCTATCAATGACAGCAGACAAATAAAAAGTCACAACTGTAATGAACCTGTATAGGATTGATTAAAAAGTAAAGTTGTCTTAAAATCATGACTCTGTCCTCCCCTTCTTTTACTTTCTTGACACATGCCCAGATTATACACACAAAATTCTCCCACTTGAAAAGCAAAACCATAGTTCAGACACTCAATTGTTAAAAAAATTAAGCTTAGCTTTTACTCTTCAAAATTATTTGAAAGTTGACAGTCAATACACAATATTTCTGTAATTTTTCACAAGCAAAAACTGCAGTATTTCTTCAATCACTGAGCAGCTCCTCAATGACTGAGCTTAGAATAGCTTAAAAAATAAAAGTAGGTGGCCAGCCAGCCATCTAGTGAATTCAGCATTGATGAATGTAAAATAATATGGGCTATCGTGCTTCCCCCTGCTCCACTTCAAAGATTCTAGAATCTAGCCAAAACAAGTCCCTTAGTAGTTCACAATTTATCTACTAGCGTCTCTTCAACATCCAATTAAAGTTACCAATTATCTGTGCATTATCTCTAATCACCAAAAAATGACCACACGTACTCCCCTTCTAGTGTTGTCCTGTGGAATATTTTGTGACTGTATTGTTGCTTTCACAAGGCTTAAGAACCGAATCTCAAAGTTCTCATATTTCATGGGTGTCTTCATTGCAATGTTGACTTGAGGCATAAACATAAACATTGTCCGTCACTCAGCCCCCTTTCCACATACACAAATTTCTAGCTTGAGCTAACTGGCACTTTCAGTTTGGGCAACTTAGCATTTTGGGGACATGGGTGAAGTTTAATGGTAACTACAACTGGAGCTGGTAACACAGTGGGGATATAATCTATGTGGTAAATTAGAACAACTAATCAATCACTAATCCAAATATTCTGTCCTGCCAATCAAGCCATTCGCTCTCGGATAAAGCAGTATTGCCTAGTGGATAGGGAACAGAAGATCTGGGTTCAATTTCTGGCTCTACGATTTCTATTGGATGACCTTGGACAAGCCATTTCACCTCTCATTTCCTAAGTTTCCTCATCTGTAAAATGGAGAGTAAATTGCTTTGAGATCTACTGATGTCAACAACAGTGTAAGAGGTGGCTCTTACTGCTTTGCAGCATTGCCACTCTCACTTGAGCTAGGCTGACTTGAGCAAAGTAACTCAAGTGGAATAGTTTCAACTAACTGTTGCTATGAAAACAAGCCCTTTTACTAGTTAAAAAGTTTCATTTACAAACTGAATGAAGAGCCTAATGTTTCTAGTATAAAATCTTCATTCAGATATGTTATGTTTGTGGTGAAAAAAAGTTCAAAACTTGAAAGGAAATAAAAGTGTAAAACAACTGGATTCTTCAGAACTCCACAGAGGCCACAAATATAGACACAATGCAACTGATAGATCTCAAGAGATGAGCCTTCCCTCAAGAGGTCGTTGAATCATTAGGAACTGCTATCCTGTCTATGCAGACACAAGCAAAAACGAAGGGGTCTGAAGTGCTAAAACCTGTTCAGGTACACCACTATTTTTAGTTATTCAATAAGCACCATGATTTTGCTAACGTTATTATGCTTAGGACAAAACATTTGGGACAGAAATAAATCTGAGCATTTTAATTCTTTCATTCGTATGCTCCCCAACCCTTTGCTTTATAGAAAGTTTTGCTTCCTTTCATTAAAAGTCCCATAGAAAGGAACAAATAAACCATGATGCACAATCAGACTATGAACCACAGACGTAAACACAGCAATATCTAAAGGGCGCATCAAGCACCTTCATTAACCTGAGGACAAAAGAATGTTTGTCAACACTGAGATGCTCTTCGCAAAGATTCAGACAAACTGTGGCAAGTTTCCTGAGTAATTCAACGCTGAATTCCTGTTGCTTTGAAAAGAGGAGGTGTTTTCATGGAATTAAAAAAAAAACACACACACAGAAGGCTCAAAGGGGTACTCATGTTAGTCTGTTGCTTCACAAACAACAAGCAGTCCTGTAGCACCTTAAAGACTTACAAATTTATTATGCAATGAGCTTTCATCTGAGGCAGTGGCTCTTACCCACAAAAGCTCATGACACAAAAGACCGGTCCTTTTGGTTTCTATAATAGATTCCTGTTGATTACAGAGATTATTTAAAAATATTAAGTGGTGATCTATATACAGACATATTTGTTACTCATCAGCATATCTAAACACTTAATTGGCATCCAGCCTCTGAGAAACATCCACACAAACTGTAATAAATAATGTAAATGATAATTAGGTAGAGGAAATTAATGCTTCTCATGCCAAAAACACTCAAAATCAAGGATAGGGAAGGACTGCTAATATTACATAAACTTGTGTATAATTATTTTGGTTTAGAGTGAATCTGTTTCATTTACTTTTTAAATACTGATAATTACTGTGCCTCTATGGACAATTTGCTTGTTTGCTTTTGCATTGACTACATAAATGCTGGGCACAATATAGTTTATAGCTATTGCACATCAATGGCATATTTATGAATTATATAATGAAATAATTACACAATTGCCACTCAAATTATCAGTAATTATTGCTTATTGTTGTCAGTGTGATGGCCTAATATTTGTAGTAACAGGTTACAAAATATATTCATAGCCGACACACAACAAACTAACTATCTGGGGACAATTAGGCAGGAGAAAAAAAAATCAGACACACAGCTAACACAAAGTTGATAAAGTGGTAAGAAAATGTTACTACCTGACAAATACTATGACAAACGAGACTATATATATACACACACACACACACACACACACACACACACAGATTATGACAGACTGTACACATTAAAAATTAAAATATATTTCTAAAATGTATATATTCTCATATTTGTTATTTTGCTTGCTTTTTAACTATACTCTTTCATAAAATGTTAAAATGTCCATCTCAATAACTGAAAATATGAAAAAGCAAAATCTGAAATATCTGGCAATAATTGGTGCAAATTAGATGTAATTTTGGATTTGCACACTAATATTTTCACACACACATTTACAGTATAATTGTGCATTAATTTTGCAATTAATGTTTAGAAGTACAACAGAGTAAATATATTTGTAGGACATGGCGATATATAAAATATTCTGCATAGCAGTGGTGACTCCTGTTGGGTCAAAACTAATAAATTTGATTAAAGTTGACAAAAAATTGTGATTCAGAGCCTGAGTTTCAAAATCTATAGACCATATTGCACAGTGATAGCCATAGATTAGTACTACATTTCTTTGAATTAGCTAGGTCTACACACACAAATCTAATTTGTGTACAACTGCAGCAACTTCATCTTCCCACATGATTTAAATATTACATATTATTTTCAAGTGATTAATTAAAACAGGAGAAGTGGCTAAATAACAAGCAACTAAATTACACTGTAATTTGAACAACTCAGCTTCTAATTTAAAGCCTCTTACCTTCATGTTTATAAGTCATTTCCTGGCAGCCAGAAAAATATAGGCACACCAGAGCACACAGACAGATAAAAAAAGAGAAATATAAAACAAGAAGTATGTATTCCATTGCAGTGGTCTGAAGACTGAACACTTTCAGTAATAACCACAAATGCAGCTCATTTAATATAGCCTACAAAGCAGTAATTACAAACCAGAGTCCCGCCATTTTACTTATGGCAATTTTGTTGATTTCAAAGCAGTGACTCTAATTTTCATTTTATTACTGTAATTCCATTCTATAGAGAAAAGCCCTTCCAGGGTTTCGTAGTTATGTCTCCATCATATAGCTCAAAAAACTAGAGAGAGAGGAAAAAAAAGATCTTCAAAATATTCTTATAACTTCAAGGAATCTGATGTTGAATGCAATTAGCAAGAAGGTTCTATCAGCTCTGGCTACTTTGTCTCATTGAAGAAAACCTAGGAGTTGGAATGTGTGGGTTGATTATATTTGTTCTATGGGTACGCTGTACTCAGGTTATAAAGCTCCAACCCACTGTGCTGCTTTTTACGTCCTGGAGACCTAAACTGGTTGCCAGCAATGTTCTACAGATTCATACATCCCACGACAATTAGAAGACGGTACGGTAGCAACAGTAACCTGGTGCAATCCAAGCTTTAGAAACCAGCAAAAGAAATACAGTTGGGAAAAACAGATGAGCCTTTGGCATTTCCAAAAGTGCACCAGCTGAACTTAAACTACAGTACAAGCTTTATGATCCAGCTGGATAATAAAAGATGCTGGTTATTCAAGCTGGGGCCAGCCGCCAGACAGCTCTGTGCGCCTGGCCAGGTAGTGGGCAGTCAGCCCCACAGCAGCTGGCCCTAGATGATCAGCAGCTGCAGCAGATGGCCCCAGACAGTCAGCTGGCCTGGAGGCAGATGCAACAGCCAGCTCTGGCCTGGTAACCAGCCCTGTCCGGTCAGCTGACCCCACTGCAAACATAGTAGCTGGCTCTGGTTGGTCAGCAAGCCCCGCAGCAGCTGGCCATGGCCAGGCAACTGTCCCCTCAGCATGCCAGATAACCAGGCTTTTACTGTACTGCTATGAGAGAAGAATGGATCAGGCAAGTAGACACTTCTCCTATCAGATGTCTTAAGTACCATAATATGAATGTAATGTCCTTTGTTCTACCTGACAAGCAAACTGACTGCAGACTATCAACATTAAAAAACAAATATGGAGGAGCTGTTGCTTCAGCACAACCTTTGCATGCTGAGACTTATGGAAGACAGAGCTTAAAAGCTACTGTCAAGCTCCCCTATACTCTTCAAAAAACTTATTATGAATATGTAGATGCATAACTGGAAAATGCTTTAAGCGAAATGAAACATGCAGCACACTTTTCAGTTACAATCTGCTAAATGTGTTTATTCTGTTTCGTGCATGTATCATTCTTCTGTGTGAAGTTAGAAATATGAAGTGTAAACCTGCTTAATTAATCTAGAACTTCTAGTGAGAACAATTAACAGTGCTGAAGGACTTACCGGCCTACTGTTCAAGGCAACAATCTGTAAATGGCTTTGTGTTTCCTCTAAGCCCAAACTGTGATTGGTCCTACAAGGACATGATGCCAGGCTACTTGATATTGGAACTCATTTTGAATCTTGTACTTTTCCACTCAAGGTGAGAAAGGTTTAAACCAAACACAGAGAATTCTTGCCTTGGCAAAGGGCATAAAAAGTTGGGGAACCAAACAATAGGGGGAGTTGCCAGATGCCAGCAGACCTACATTTACCACCCTCAATACTGGCTAGAAACCTCTCAGACGATACAGTGGGGAGGAATGGGTCCAAGCTAGGAGGCTGCCTAGATCATGAAAAAAATTATTAGAACTACTTTGTTCAATAAGAATTTGCATGTAACAAGTTGCTTGGTGCATCAGGTTTAATTGTCATGTTTTGTTTATTTTGGCTTAGTAACTCGCTTTGATTTGTCTGATTTCTCTTGAATTCACTTAAATCCTCCTATTATACTTAATACAAACACTTGTATTTATTATCAAGCCCAGTGCAAATAACTGTAACTCGTTTGGGAGGTGGGAGAAGAGCCACAGCTGTGCAACTCTCTTTCACTGATAAAGACAGTGAATCTCATGAACTTTCCATGTACAAAACTTTTATGGAGAGTAAGACAGATGTATTTGGGATTTTAATCCCTTTCGAGGGCTGTGTTCCTGGATGCTGTCAAGGCCCAATAGCTAGGGCGATCATATATCCCTTTACCAAATACGGGACAGGGGATATGGGGGGCAGGGGTGGCTCCTCCAAGCCCCAGGGAAGCAGCAGCCGCCAGCCCTCCCGTAGAGCCCAGGGGAAGTGGCAGTCACCAGCCTCCATGGGAGCTCTGGGGAAGCAGCAGCTGCCCACGCTCCCCCTGCTTCCTGGAGGCTCAGGGAAGTGACTCCCTCCAGCAGCTGCTGGCAGAAAAGGGGGCAGGGAGCAAATACGGGACAATGAGTCCCTTTTAAAAAATAAGTCAGGCTGACTTTTTGGCATCCCAAATATGGGGCGGATGATCACCCTACCTAAAGCAGAGACCTCCCATAGATGAGCTGTTTGGCATCTTTGTTGTGCTGCTTCAGGCTGTCACCCCAACTCTGAGCCTTGACTGAGGGAGACCAGAGCTTCTGACCCAGCAGGACAGGGTGATGGGGCACCCCAGAGGGCAGATATGTGGGCTCAGAGGTATGATCAGCACACTAGTGGACTGCTGTGATACAAACTGTCACAGATATCTCAGAAAATAAAAGTGTTTGGGTGCAGTACTTTCCCACTCAGGAGCACATCCATCACCTACTTATTAATTGACAAGTTGCAAAATTAAATCTTTGCTGCTCATGTGGCCCCTTGTTAGACCTTTGTTTTACCCTGGGCCTTCTTTTGTCTTCAACCACTTCTTCCTAAACCTTCCCAGGTCTCTTTCATATAGGACACTTCCATGTAAACCCCTCACAGGTTCTATTTCAAGTCCTCTGGTCTGAGCACTGTCAAGAGCCTCTTATAAAACTTCTCTTTGTCCTTGGCCTCTCTCAGACCGAGACTAAGGCAGCCCTTTTATGGCAGCTACTACGTTCCTGCTTACATGCACCTGAATCTATTCAAGTAAACTTTGACACAGAAAGAAGGCGGCTCAATCCCCCTCCAAAGTCAGTTCACTCTGTGACCATCCACCACATAGGCCATTACAATTTTATATTGAATGAGTCTCAGAAGAACCAAGCACGAAGACTTTATTTTCTCTGAGATAAAAATTATTAAACAACCTCCCTAATTAATACAGCCATCCTTATAATTTCTTCTCTTACTGTACATGTGAGCACAGTCAGATATGGATACAAATACCAGTCCAGACAGACAAAGCCACAAACTAATTTTCACTAGTACTGAAGACTTTCTGGACTTCCACTTTCACACTGTTCAAAAGAAATCTTTGCTTTTATATGCAGTACACAATGCTTGAAATTTGAGTTAGCTATTAACAGATTAAAGCCATGTCTACACGTGCACGATACTTCAAAGTAGCAGCACTAACTTCGAAATAGCGCCCGTCACGGCTACACGTGTTGGGCACTATTTCAATGGTAACATCGATGTTAGGCGGCGAGACGTCGAAGCCGCTAACCCCATGAGGGGATGGGAATAGCGCCCTACTTCGACGTTCAACGTCGAAGTAGGGACCGTGTAGTCGTTGCGCGTCCCGCAACATCGAAATTGCGGGGTCCTCCATGGCGGCCATCAGCTGGGGGGTTGAGAGACGCTCTCTCCAGCCCCTCAGCTCAATAGTGACCGCGTGGAGCGGCCCCTTAAAGGTCCCCTCCCCCTCCCTTTCTGTGCAGATAGCTGAGAGAGCGTGCAGGCGGCAGCCCAGACATGCGGCCAGCCTGCACGCTCTTGAGCAGCCCCAACCACCCCTAACCAACCTCATGGCCGCACGGCAGCCCCCCCAGTGCCCCCAGGGGACCCCCCCCAAGGGGAGCCAGGGCAGCCAGGGCAGCAAGCAGCAGCGGGGCCCCTCCTGGACGGAGACCGAGCTTCGGGACCTGCTGGGGCTCTGGAGTGAGGAGGAGGTGCTCCAGGTAATGGGGAGCAAGAGGTGGAACGCGGATGCATTCGCTCAGCTGGCCAAGAGGCCTGGCCACCCGGGGTCACCCTGCCCACACTCTGGACCATGTCCGCAGTAAAGTGACGGAGCTGCGGCAGGGTTACGCCCGGGCCCGGGATGCGGCCGGCCGATCTGGGGCCGCCCCCGTCACTTGCCCCTTTTACAGGGAGCTCAGGGACATCCTGGGCCCCCGGCACACCTCCTCCCCTCCGGCCACTCTTGACACCTTGGCTGAGGAGCCCCAGCAGGCCCCGGAGCCGGAGTCCGCCCCGGAGGTAAGCCCCGCACCCCAGAGGCCCCCCCTGGAGCCCACCCCGGGGCATTGCAGCAGGAGGAAGAGGAGGAGGAGGAAGAGGGGGACTCCTCCTCCGCTGAGACGGGGCTGCACATCATCCTCCCCTCCCGGAGCAGCAGCCGGGCGTCCGCCCCCCCGGGTGTCCCCGGACCGTGGGAGTGGACCTACACGTATGTACCCCCCCGGTGTACACCCCCGGGGTTGAGGGGCGGTGGTAATAGATATGTGGCCAGGGCCCTCCACATGCCCAGATGGCTATGGCCCCAAGGACAGCAGTGCAATGTCCCTCACAGGAGGGCATCAGCCCCTTCCCCCCGCCCCAGCACGACAGTGCCATGCCCCATCCCCAGGGCAGGGGGGAGCGGAACCTCTAGGGTCCCCTGGGAGGAGGGGGTGGGACACCCCGCAGCAGCAGCAGCAGCCACAGCAGCATGTGATGGAGTGGGGGGAGTGCAAATGCGAGACTCAGGCTAGATATGAGCAGAAAGCTGAATATTTCCCAGGGGCAAAGGATGATCCTGGGGCTACAACTGGCAGGTGACACCCCTGCCCTGAACAAAGAAGGGGGAGGAGCCGAGCTAGCTTTGAATCAGGGGGGGCCGCAGGTAGAGGCTAGGGGAAGGGAGAGCTGGAAGGCAGCCAGCCTGAGGAGGGGGAAAGCTACACCCCAGAGGGGCACCCCTTGGGGTCTTCTCCCCAGGACGGGTTGGAAGGACTGTCTCTGACTGCTGTACTGTCACTCCTGGGAGAAACTGGGCATCTGTGGCCTAAGAAACCTCTCCTGTCAGACCCTACTGAGTGAAGCGAGAGTCACTCCCGCCAGGGGACGGGGTGCAGTGCAGGGGAACCCGTGAACCCCATCACAGCAACATCTCCCGGGGACGGGGATGGGGAACCTGCAGCACAGGGGTGGGGGGACAAGGGCCACAGCTCGGGGCCCACACTAACGCCTGTCTCCACTCTTCTTCCCCACCTCCTGTGTTCCGCAGCTGCACCATCGGAAGGACCGGAGAGCGCCGGTGAGGCTTCAGTGGTCCCGGAATCCCCTCCGGGGCCATCACTCCAGGCCAGCCCCTCGGTGGAGGACCGACCGGCCCCACGGCGGGCAAGACGGCGGACCCCACAACACCACACGGCGGCGACGGACCCCCAGCTGCTGGCCATCCATCGCCGGCAGCTGGAGGTAGCGGAGCAGCGTCTGCAGGTGGAGCAACGCCGCCTCCACCTGCAGGAGCGGGTGCTGGCCTGGCGCCAAGAGGCATGGGGGGCCTACATGGAGACATTCAACCGTCTCGTGGACTACCTGGCCCCCTGTGCCGCGCCGGCTGCCGCAGTGCCTGCCCTGCCCACTCCACCCGCCACGCCACCCGCTTCTCCGCTCGTCGCCGCACCGTCCGCCGTTGCCCCGCCACCCGTCACCGAGGGCCAGACCGCCGAGGGACACCTGGGGCCAGCTGAGACTCGCCGGACGTATCTTCCAGTCCGCCCAGCCCCCAACCAGCCCCGGATAGGGCTGTGGCCGAGGCAGGGCTCCCGGCCGCCCACCCCCAGAGCCGGACTATAGGAGCGTGGGGCCCAGGACATGCCCCCCACCCCCCCGTATAGAGTTGGACTTATGTTTTTGTACCCCCCGTTTGCCCAGTCCCCCCCCCATGTAAATAGTTCTCCCCATCCTTGCAATCCCTGGTTTTCTGTTTTTTGTTACATGTAAATATATGGAAACTTTTTTATTATTCACTTATGTTATGCTTTAGTTAGTTGGTCTTGTACACAGTTTTGTCATTATTAGTTCAAAAACCAGTTGAAAAAAGAAAACCAGTTTCATTTTACCAACAAGTGCGTGCTTTTATTTGTCCAGGAGAAGTGGGGGGGGGGGTGCTGTTGGGTGCTCCGTGGTGTGGGCGTAGGGGCAGGGAGTGTTGTGGAGGAAGGGGGGGGCGCAGTGGGGGGCCTGGCAGAGTTCACCCCGCAGCCTCCTCGAAGTGGGCCCACAGGGCCTCCCGGACCTGGGTCCCTTTGGGGTCCACCTGGCGACTGGGGGCAGTGGGTGGCTGCAAGTCGCCCCTGCCGGCTTCCACAGCCCAGCCCTGAAAAAAGGCCTCCCCCTTGCTCTCCACCAAATTGTGTAGGGAGCAGCAGGCACCCACAATCTGGGGGATGTTGTTGGGGCCCGCATCCAGGCGGGTCAGGAGACATCTCCAGTGCCCTTTGAGGTGGCCAAATGAGCGCTCCACCACCTGGCGCGTGTGGTTCAGGCGCTGGTTGAAGCGCTCCTGGCTGGCAGAGAGATGGCCTGTGTACGGGTGCATGAGCCAGGGCCAGAGGGGGTATGCCGCATCTGCGACGACGCAGAGGGGCATGGTGGTGTCCCCCACAGGGATCTCCCGCTGGGGGATGTAGGTCCCCGCCTCCAGCCGGCGGCACAGGCCCAAGTTCCGGAAAACCCGGGCATCGTAGGTGCTGCCAGGCCAGCCCACATAAACATCCTGGAAACGGCCCCGGCTGTCCACCAAGGCCTGGAGGACCACTGAGTGGTAGCCCTTGCAGTTGATGTACCATCCTCCACTGTGTTGCGGGGCGCGGATGGGGATGTGAGTCCCATCCAGAGCCCCGAAGCAACTGGGGAAGCCCAGTGTGACAAAGCCCGCGATGGTAGCATCTGGGTCCCCCAGCCTCATGAGCCTGTGGAGGAGCGTGGCGTTGATGGCACGCACGAACTGCAGGGAAAGCACATGGGAGAGCACCAATGAGGGGTGTGCAGGGTGTGCATGGCCCTGCCCTCCCCTGCCCTGCCCTGCCAGGGCCCCCCTGCCCTGCCAGGGCCCCTCTGCCCCCCTGCCCCATGGGTCCTCTTACCTCCATAAGGACAGCCCCGACGGTGGCCTTGCCGATGCCAAACTGCTGTCCCACGGATCGGTAGCTGTCTGGAGTGGCCAGCCTCCAGACAGCGATGCCGACCCATTTCTCCACTGGGAGGGCAGGCTGCATGGCAGTGTCCTGGTGCCTGAGTGCGGGAGTGAGCCACTGGCACAGCTCCATAAATGTCTGCCGGCTCATCCTGAAGTTCCTGAGCCAGCGGTCATCGTCCCACTCCTCAAGCACCAGCCGCTCCCACCAGTCGGTGCTGGTGGGGTAGCTCCACAGGCGGCGGCATGTGAGGTGGGGGTGGGGGTCGGGGTGCTGCTGGGTTGGGGGTTGAGACCTGCTCCCCTGGGGGCCGCTCCTCCTCCGGTGTGGCAAGGAGGTGCTCAGCTGCCTCCTGCATGGCATGGATCAGGGCGAGTACTGCTCCTGCAGGGGGGGCTGGGTGGACCTCTGGCTGCTGCTGCTGCTGCTTGGGGTCCATGACTGCATCGCCCGAGGTCTGTGTGCCTATGGCTCCTCAGACCGCGTGCTGTGCAGGCTGAGTGTGTCTGGGAGGGGCCCTTTAAGGGAGCGGCTAGCTGTTGCCCCGGAAGCGCTAGTCCGCCCTGTGACCCTGTCTGCAGCTGTGCCTGGCATCCCTATTTCGATGTGTGCTACTTTGGCGTGTAGACGTTCCCTCGCTGCGCCTATTTCAATGTGGTGCTGCGCAACGTCGATGCTGAACATCGACGTTGCCAGCCCTGGAGGACATGTAGACGTTATTCATCGAAATAGCCTATTTTGATGTCGCCACATCGAAATAGGCTACTTCGAAGTAGGCTTCACGTGTAGACGTAGCTTAAGTGTAAGATATTCTTTCATTGATATTGACTTTTTTTAGCTTCCATTCTGAGATAAAATGATTTTATTAGTGTGTTTGAATCTGACTTGCTGAGCTCAGCTATGGGAGGCAATGTCCAATCAAACCAATCTGCCTATGTTTATGTTAGCTTCATTTATCTATCTACGCAAAAGTTTTGTGGAAAGGCCCTCTTGCTTGTTTTGCTGCTCAGCTGATTTCTATTAATTTTGCTGGACTTGATTATTTAGCCACCATTTTTAAATCATGTCTTGTCCATGAAACCTGGGAGTTGAGACAAAAGCACAGGCTTGTGGCCAGCTCCTGTCCAGAGATGTATGCAGAAAATATTCATTAAATTAATTTACTTCAGGACAAAATTTTGGCTCTTCATGAACGTTTCAGGAAGCTTGGCGTAGACCTACGTCAGACCTTTGAGACACTGCTACTTAAGGTAGTGGAGCTACTGTGGTTCCCATTTGCGGTGAGAGTTCTAGTCCACATACAGCAACAAAAGGAAAAACCATGACAAATCTAATGTGTCTTTAAAATCAATGTAATCTAATTTGGAGCTACACTAATTAATACATTAATCATAATTTTATGGTTTGTTTGGGTGCCTTAACTGAATTTACAGAACCTGAGATATTTAGATTACTTTTAGAGTCAATTCTAACTCTGAATTTCCTGAAATTATAAGGTTTTTTTATGATTATTACAACATCTCTGCCTTATGTTTCCCCTATGTATTTTCAACTTCTAATCAATATAGGAGTTTTTCTCTAGAAATTAAATAGAGTGGAACATAAAATATACACAGATATAAGGCGCGACGCTGAATATTTCACTCAAATAATATTATACGGAAGATAGAGTTTTCTGATATTACGTAGCTTCCTTTTAGTTACAACTTCTCCCTTCGTTACTTGAAGTCTGTCAGACAAAAGTGATCTAATAAGTGGCTTAGATTCTAAAAACTAGTCTACAATCTAACTCTAAATGATGATTTTGAAGTACATGACCTTGCACTAGCAATATTTTGCAAACATTTACAAGAAAATATTTACTTTTTTGAAGTATAAACCAATGGCCTCTCAGTGCCATTTATCACGAAAGAAAAAAAAATCAACATTTGTTTTATTTTTTCTACCATAATCCAAAGCAACAATGCTATCTATGTGGCAACTGCAAAGCACATCTGGGAAGGAGGGCTCCTTCAATAGTTTCTTTTCACTTTATAATCACTTATGAGCAGCATGTACAGTTATTCCTTTTTTTTTTTTTTGACCACCTTCTTACTAAGGACAAAAAATATCACAAACAGAGAGGCTAACAACTTTGACTTAATGCCAAAGGCTCAATTATTACGCAAGAACACTTCAAGAAATCTTGGCTGTTTGCCATGGTACGATTTATGAAGTTATTATTGACATCAATTAAGATTCCACAGTAAAAGAACTGCCTCCTGGTGACGTGAGAAAATGGGCAATCATTAGAACACTTCCAAACCCTTTGGACCTTTGGGTGGTCATGCTCTATTTATGAGTTTTAACTCAGGCTAGTGACAATGTTTTGTTCAATTGCTCTTAAATAAAAATGCACTTTTTTTTCAAATCCAAAATTTTTTGGGAGCAAGGCGGGGCAGGAGACCCCACCACAAAGGGAATGTCAAAGTGGAGTGCTTATTTCAAAGCTGCCCCCATCTTCACTGTTAATCTGAAATTCAACGTTTGTTCATGCGACTGCCATTATGCTAATGAGGTGCTGAATATGCGTGTCAGTGACTCATTAGCCTGCTTCGAATTGCCTCATTACTGTGCCCCCTCCAATGGGACAATGGTAGTGCAGCAGCAGCCCCAGTTTAGCCTTACCCCTGAGATTTATCTCCTTCCACACATTCATTTCTTCAATCCCCAAAATTCCTTCTCCTGCAAGAAATAACAAACGAGCCAACATCTGCTCCTCTAAGGCCAGGTCTACACTATGCTACTTCTACACTATGCTACTTCTACACTATGAGATAAATTTGAATTTAAGGCAGTTGGCTCGATATTACCTTTTCTATCCTCTTTCTTCTAACTTTGCACCCTTCACGCAGGGAAGAGTGGGTGGAGGACCAGTCGAGAATACAGACTGTTCACAGAAGTTGTATAATGAACTGGGAACCCAAAAAACCCACTCTTCGGCAACTCTTTTTTTCCCCACCCCTAAATCTTTACTATCAACTCTTTCTTCAGGCTTTTCATTATCCCTGTGTTATTTTCAGGGGTCAGATGTAATCGAGGGAGGGGGGAAGGGGGGATAGTCAGTGGATGGCCAGTGGAGAAGACACACACTTACTGACTGTTATAAAATCTTTGATAATTTAGTTACAGAAGAAAGATTTCTATTAACTTTGCCATCTTTTTTGATGCCCTACTTTTCTTTCCTTCTGACTGGAAAAATGGACATTTGCTCACCATGGAAGGGGAATGATGGCAAAGCAATGTGGTAAGATGATGTCAAATACCAGTAAACATACCCAGAATGCTATGGGGATGAGGGAACTGTGGGTTAGTATCCCACAATACACTGTCGCAACAGTCAATGTTTGCCGATTGAGTGTGGCAGCAATAAGTCGACTTTGTGAGGAGCATGTAGGGAGGTGAGGATAGTCAAACTTGAATTTATAAAATCCAGCATTACAAAATTAGTATTAACAAATTTGAATTTATCTTGTAGTATAGACATAGCCCTAGGGGAATACACTGATTTCAGATATGCAGTTCTAGCAACTGAGTACCTAGAATCAACGTATCTGAAATCAACTTAACTGACTGAGGGAGGTCAATGTGAGCGTTTTGCCCATTATCCTCCCTTACTCCTCATGACAGCCAGGAATACAGGGGTTGACTGTCGACTGCCCAGACAGATTGATTTCATATGTCTCTACCAGATGCATAAAATCAAATTCCACATAGTAAGGACAAGCCCTTAGACAAGGTAGAGAATTATCTGTTCTCCCATCACTGTTCCCAGGAGCAGGGCTCACTTCACCCTTTTGTTTAGCTGGCTCTTCTCTGCATGTCTATCTAGCACAGTATGCCACATCTCTCCTGGTGACCCTCGGCCTGAAGAAATGGAAGGATGTTCCCAAACTGCAAAAAAGGCAAAACCAGACAGTATTTATAAAGAAAGACCAGACTGGTCCATCCCCTCACCAGCTACAAACTTTACTTTCCCATCTCCTTCCACATCATCCTTTCTGGGCTCCCTAGGAACTATAGCTACTGGCCACTTATCCTGGTAATATGTAACACTTCAGGTACAGCCAGTGTCTTAAGAGTTAAAATATATTACTTATGCAAAATGAAGTTAAATTCTGCTACTTCTTCTACAACTGTCCTCCTCTTTTCACTATTCTGGTATTTACAATTCCACCTTTGTTTTGCATAGGCAATATGAAATAATATTTTGTATTGTAGGTCTGTTGGTAGTTGTATCCATCTCCCTTCTTAGGAAGGGATGGACTGTGTAATTTTTGCTTGATATTTTATGTCTCTTCCTGATACAGTTGCTACATTCTTACTAAAACAGAGAAACCCCATTGATACTTGTGCTCACTTAAGGCTTAGTATGGTAAGCACAAATAATCAGAAAACAGAATATTGAATAAATCAATTTTTGATGACACCATAGACTCAGAACTGGAAGACACATTAACTTTTGTAAATGGCTGCCAACTAATCAGCAGGACAATGGAAATGTTCCTAAATATCTATGTAAACACCCATAGTTTACAGGTCTACAGGGTTGCTTTTGGGGGAATGGAGTACATTAGGTCTTCACTAAGTTTTCTGGTAACATTAGCCATTCCCAAATCAGATAATTTATTCATTTCTCTTTTTTTCCACATTTTTCCATCAGTAAGGAGAAGACACATTTAATTATCTTATGCTGGTAAAAATGTATGTTCAGGGACAATCATGCAGAGCTACTGACAGTTAGGGTCTCACAAAAAGGTGGCATAGTGTGTACCAAGAATGCCATTCAGAAGGATTTTGATGTCTTTACTGGTCTGGATCTAAACTGTCATCCCATTCATGGGGAAAACAAGGTAGATAAAAAGTTTCTTTTGCAATTGTGGGAGTCATTATTTAAAAGGTGAGACTGATACATGGTGGATGTGAAAGGCAATGACCAATCACATTGAAGCAGATATAATTATTTTTAAAATTATTAAATATGAATAGGTTGAATTTATGGGGAAAATTTCACATTTGTCAGTTGGAAAAAGTCTGGTCATGCATGCCCTATTAGGTAGATAATTTAAATATTAATGTAAAATATCTTCTGGGAAGTGAAGGAAATGTTAAAAAAATACATAAAATTGATTCTTAAATCATTCAATAGCTCTTAGCAAAAGTGTTCAAAAAAAATCAACGTAATCTCCACAGAAGTGTGTCTACACGTGCCCCAAACTTCGAAATGGCCATGCAAATGGCCATTTTGAAGTTTACTAATGAAGCGCTGAAATGCATATTCAGCGCTTCATTAGCATGCGGGCGGCAGCCGCGCTTCGAAATTGACGCTCCTTGCCGCTGCGCGGCGGGTCCAGACGGGACTCCTTTTCGAAAGGATGCTGCCTACTTCGAAGTCCCCTTATTCCCATGAGCTCATGGGAATAAGGGGACTTCGAAGAAGGTGGCGTCCTTTCGAAAAGGAGCCCCATCTGGACGCGCCGCGCGGCGGCAAGGCTCATCAATTTCGAAGCGCCGCTGCCGCCCGCATGCTAATGAAGCGCTGAATATGCATTTCAGCGCTTCATTAGTAAACTTCGAAATGGCCATTTGCATGGCCATTTCGAAGTTTGGGGCACGTGTAGACGTAGCCAAGGTGATCAATGATAAATCTATTGACATGGTCAGAACGATAGTAGAGCAACCGAGTAGAGCAAACCTTGTTTGCTTTTGGAGTCAAATTGTTCCAGATCTGATTTTGATGAGCCTGAGTAAACAGCAGCACCCATAATATGCTATGCGCATTCCGGAGAGAAAACTAGGCATTAGAGAATAGCAAACAGCCAGAGGGTAGGCAGGAAAAGGATGCCATATGAGAAGAGAGAGTCAAGGCAATTAGGTGACTTTACTATGATTTGGTAATATACAATTATATTAACACAGTATCATAGAAGCTTCAGCCTATCACATTCCTTCATTATTGATATTTATAATATCACACAAAACGGCTATCTCCATCTCATTAAAAAAATGAAATAGTGGACTACTTTTAATAAAAACAAATATTTTATAATCCCAAAGACTACTGTTTAAACGAATGCTAGGGATTTTTATTGAACAATATTGTACTATTTTAATAACAAACATATGATCAGATACATAAAGATGATTTTTATGTTTAAAAAGCTTCACTTTTATCTCTGCCACAATGTACTTCCAAGTATGTTATGAATGATAAAATCTGGTGTAACATCAATGTATAGCAGGCTTTTGCAAGTCTTCAGGATTTCTTTGAAACTATTTCCTTCTGTAACTTCTACCTTTATCAGCTATTAGCAGCATTTATGGATTCCTTTGAACTTATTTTCTGCATGCAACACAACTGCAAATTTACAAACATGGTTTAAAATATTTTTAGTAAGACTCAGACCCAAAAACATATCTAAAGTTGTTCTTTCAGAACCTATAAACTGTAACAGAGAAAGTAATAAAAAAGCGCCACCATGAGGACATAATGAGTGTGCCATCGGATTATAAAGCAAGTGTTATTTCAGTGTAAAGCAGAATCACACTAATTCTCACTTCTGTTAGCCCAAAAATGTGCAGTATGTATGTGTATACACACACACACACACACACAAGCATGTTAGCAACTAGCTCTTCAGGAAAGGTTTCATAATGGATTTCTTAAACTACATTACTACAATAAAACAATTAGAATTTGAATGAATAACATTAAAACAAAAGTCACAGTTGTCTAAATAAGTGAATACCACATATTTTCTTGTTTCATTTTTGCATTCAATATTGCATGTCGATTCAAATTTAGTTACGCTCCATTTTACTGCTTAGAGATCAAATACTGCTCGAGTTAAATTTCCAAAGACATATAGGACTACATTTTCAAATGTGATTAGTAATTTGGGGCATCCAACTTGGGATACCATAAAAGAGCATGATTTTTAGGATGTACTAAGCACCAGCCCTCAGAAAAATCAGATTACTTTTAAAGTTGTATCAAGTCACACTTGAAAATTCTCGGCATGGTGACGACAAACAATTTCATTATCTTTTAAGGAGTATCATCTTCCTTTGTGTCATAGAAAACTTTGGCTAGAAACATTCACTTAGGGTGTGTTAATTATCACTAGTTAGAAATAAGGAGCAAAATCCTGACCCTAATCAAGTCAACAGGAGTTTTGACCTTGACTTCAATGGAGTGTATATTGTTCCCAAAAAGTCTGTATGGCATTTGCAAGATACAGAATAGCTGGTGCACCAGACTCTCACCTTTGAAGGTTTCAGACTTTTCCTTTTTGGTTTCTTAGGGCGTAACAACCGTTCTCTTTCCTAGAGTAAGAGAGAAGGTTTTATTTGTTTATCATGTATTCAGATTACATATGACCAAAGGAAACATCATTAAATGTTTTCTTAAAGCATGAGACAAAGTTACAAACAGTAAAGACTTTTTGTACTATTTCAGCAAGAGCAGAATGGATATTTTCCCCTTGAAGCCCAGGAACATTCAGCAACCTACTTCACTGGTTTATCTTGAAATTGGCACATGAAGATTTGTAAAATACTAGGGCAGAGGTTTCTAACAGTTCTTTTTTTCTCTGCAGATTACAGAACCACTCATTGAGAGGCAAGACTGTACCCTGCCCTTCTCAGGCCGAAGGTCAACAGCAAAGGCTTGCTCTACTTTATTAAGGTAAAGCCAAACTGCAAAATACATTCTGACACGGAACCACATATATGAAGGTATTTTCTGTTTGCTGTGGCTTCTCTAAATCAAAAAGAAGCACATGTAAGTTGTTTAGCTTCCTAAGGGCAGAAC
Source organism: Carettochelys insculpta (assembly GCF_033958435.1). Taxonomy (NCBI): domain Eukaryota; kingdom Metazoa; phylum Chordata; order Testudines; family Carettochelyidae; genus Carettochelys; species Carettochelys insculpta. Next base: position 24,921,676 of record NC_134140.1, on the reverse strand, counting down.
TGGTAAGAATTTAAGACATTGATTATTCATGTTTACAAGACTCAGTTCTGAATACAAATTAGGAAGCTCAAGCATAAATTTGTTAGCTTCTGGTGAAACATATATCTCACCTTGTGCCTTTTTATAGCATCAGCTTAGAAGGTTGTAACAACTCTACACTGTCACATAAGGTGGTTACCTAAGAGTTTTAGATCATGTGATCATTCAGCCACAGAATATCTTCTTGGTCTTCAGAGGGGGTAGAGAATGTAATAGTAGGCGGAAACAAACAAGAGGGAGGGAAGGAAAAAATAACAGGTGGGTCCTTCCTCCTAACTTCTTTTTTAATTGTCCTTTACTTTGCTAGCCCCACCCCCATCCTAATTCTATTAACCTTTCCAGCTGTACTCTCATCCACCAATTTGTGTCCTTCCCTATGAGTGTTTCTGTTTTAAAAGGATTACTGTGATGTTGAATTTCTAACTCTAATTGCTGCTAAAGAAGCAGTCCCTCATCTCCCAACTTTGAACTACATCCTGCTGGAATGTGGACCTCTTCTTAATAATAAAACCCAGAAAGTGGAAGAACAGTAAACCACCCATGGTAAAATGCTTGTTTTGAAATGGTGGAGGAATCCTGACCTCCCAGCACATGGTACCAGGAGAGAAAATTTGGGAACGTACACAGCAATTTAGCATAATGGTAGTAACCTAAACAACTCCTTTAATTCAGATGGTTCTCCAAAGCATTTTACAAACTTCACCTTCTCCTCAAGGCAACAGCTTCTGAGGTGAAATGTGGCAGGTGTTTCACATTGCCCAGCAACACAGCAGGTTAGAGCAGGAAGTGAACAATACAACTGGGGGAGTTTTAGATGCATAGGAAACTGGTTAGGACACAGATCGTGCCTGCCCCTGTCCTGCAAACAACAGTATTGTAAGTGCTTTGACCATGAGCAATCAAGATGTCAGTGTAATGGCTCACTTCCCCTAATAGCATGATGAGAAGCTGGATCACTAATGATGCGAACGAAAGCACTGCTTGATGAATCTTCAGCACAATTGTTTGCTGCACCTTGGAAATCAACTCTTCAGGTATTCACAAGGTAAGTCTGAGTTATGAGCTCACCACTTGGTATGGTGGCAATAAGACCATAGGTGTGCAATGGAAACTCATACATTTGCTACAAAGAGGAAGAACCAAAATGCCAAAGAACTCTTCTGCATGTTATTACACTGTTCATTTTAACTGTACTTAAACCAAATTAACTTGAATATTGCTCCCAAATGCTAGGATTGAATGTTGGGTTATGCACATGTATGTACTGAACAATTTGATATTACCACTGTGAGATCATCAATAACATGCTGTTGCTCTAGGACTTGCAGTTTCAGGAATTCCATTTCTTGTTCCTCTCGTGTGCTACTGAGATCGTTCAAAGAAGTGTGCCTCTTCAAAATCGGCTGTGCGGATAACTTTTCTTTCTGCAAAAATAAAATTTATTGTTAATGCAACCAGCTCTTAAATCTCTTCCTGAAACACGAAGTAAAACCCTCATCTCTGATACACTAACATGATTTTTTTTTTTCAGAAATCTGCTCCAGCCCAGCAAAAGGTCCTTTTTCCACCAAGAAAATAGTGGTAATTTAACACATAAAATATACTCATTATGTCTCACTTGGATGTCTAAAACTAGGATGGAGAAAGCACTCGAGAATATACCCTGAGCCACAGAATAATTCTGAAGAGGGCCTTTTCGACCTCTAGTTTCTACAGCTCAAATTCAGCTCTGACAAATACATACATGCAAAACCCCTTGGTATGTCAAGGTCAGTGCTAGCCCTATATTTTATGCTCCCCCAAATGTACTTTATACATTAAAACCACAAAAATTCTTAATCAATTTTATTTAATAAATGACAGACCATTCAAAATTTCCCAGGGCTTTTCCTGTGTACCAGGGAGAGCAGCAGGGTTGAAAGTGCTGGCCAGAGTGCTCACATTATGGCACTGTTCAGGAACACTGACTTTAGTAGCACTGTGTCTGCACTATCCCAAAGTTGCCCACACAAGGTTGAATTTAGCACTACTGCTGTGGTCAAGGAGTACAGAAATCAACTTTAACTGCTCATAAAGTCAATGGAAGGGGCTTAGTGATGTAGACTCATTGGTTATAAAAGCAACTAAATGCGGCTAACTTCAAAGTAACCTGATAGTGTAGACCAGTCCTAAACTACTAAGAGCAGCTGCTCTTACAAAGTAATCTCTGATGCAAAACAAAAAAACAATCATATAGCTCTTTAAAGACTACCAAAATAATCTATTAGGTGATAAACTTTTGTGGGGAAGACCCACGTCTTCAGAAGAGGTTTTGTGAAGATACAGACTAACACGGCTACTTCTCTGTGACTAATCTCTGATACGTATGTGCTAATTGCTTACCATTTCTGCATTTTCCCTTGTGAGATTTTTAATTTTTTCTTCCATCCTCTGGATACACTGCAATATGTCCTCATTCTTTTTGGTCATCCTCTTGTTTTTCTCTACAAGGGGCTTCAGCTGTCCTTCTGTCTCCCGAGAACGTTTCAGCTGCAAAGGAGGAGAAAATATCAGTTAATCATAATCTGAGCTACAATGACCTGCAAGGAAGATTTTCACTTCCCCTTTATTTCTCTTTCATTCAGTCATTCATTCAAAATATGTCTTCTGCTTACATATTGCTGCTGATCTACAATGTATGCATCTAAAAATTTTATAGCCATAGTTTGTTACCACAAGTGAAATTAACATGGAAGTCAATGCAGGCTTGAATAAAAATCAGTGCCAGAGATGCAGCATTCACTATTAACAGAAGCACTTTTGCAGGGGCTGCAAAATGCCCTCAATTCTAAGGATGGACTTTGTCATTATACGTCATATCTTGTTGTTGGAACGCACGCAAATTTCCCATGGTCTACAAAAGCATTTTCTCAATAAACTGAGAATCTTTTTATTCATGTGCTTCCAAATGAGCTAAGAGCCCTTTCCTAGAGAATGAAATATAATAGTTACTTTTTACCCATTTAAATATCTTTTACTGGAAATATACCACATTCCCGTTTTTTAAGAAAATTATACTTAATGTCTGATTAGCTAAATCAGGGAGTCAACCAAAGGGCACAGATTCAGTCTCAGGGTCATGCTGACATTTTCAGGTGCTCAGTTTTATTCCTATGTTTTTATAATGTCAGACTATAATCTCATTACTGCCCTTTCCCCAATTTTTGAGATTTGGCATTTTTCTAGTTTTATTTCCATAATCCTTTGACTGCTCTGTTTTCCTATTTACTGATCATCAAAAAACCTCTCAGTTAAAGCCCAGTGTATATTAAACTTCAGGAAGATAATGATTTTCGTAAACATTTGTTTCTTGTTTCAGATAGGGAAATATATAAGTTCTTGTCAAAAGAATCCAAATACAGCCATTTACAAAGTGCCTCCTCATATGGCAAAGCCGGCTTTACCTTTCCTAAGACATCTTAGTGATTATTTCATTCCAGGCATTCAGAAGCCTAAGTCATATATGCCCCACATCCCACTATAATATAATAGACCCCAAAGATTTCAGACGGCAGTATCTTAGCATTCCTTAAGGGTGTGAAGAAAGGCAAACAGGACCTCCAGGGACGCAATCCAGTTACTGAATAACATTTTCCTCCCAACACACACCCCATAAAAGAAAGAAAGAAAGAAAAAGTAATGACTAGCTAGACAAAAAAAACAATGAGATCGTCAAGATCACAAAGAACATTTGTTATCCAAGAGTAATACTAGGGAAATTACTTAAAGCAGAATATCACCTTATCCAGGTTAACCATACCTGTCTGTCTTATGCTAACAGACACGAACGAGTAAGGATCATGCAATATGATCCGAAAACCACTTCAAGACAGTGGGAATGGTCACACTTCCCCACCACCCATGCATGCCCCCTTCCCCCATGCCCTTAGACTCAGCACCTATGAAAGTACAGCTTAGAATATAAGAAATTATTCTATGAGAAAAGCTATAGAAAAAGGGCATAATATGTCTCACTTCATCAAGTTTTTATACTATGGTAGGACCATTAGCATCATTAGTCCTGATCTGCATGAAGGCTAGAGTGTCCAGTTTCTTTAAAGTGGCCTACTGATTACCCTAACTGAAGAAGCAGAACATAAGGATTGCATCAGTGCTCTGTCACAATACATATTCTCTTAGAATATACATAAGAATAATTACTTACTGTAACTGTGTCTCTTCAGAAAGTTGATATGCACGTGTTCAGTTGCCAGAGCCTTTTGTCTAGCTATGTCTGCAGAGGGGCAATACTCATTCCCCACACCTCTGACCTCTTCTCTGGCAGTAATGAATCACTGCCCCAAACCCACCTCAGTTTCTTTGCACTGAAGCCCATAAGAGGAGACTCCGATGGAGAGGGGTGGTGAGCATATCCCAAACCAGAGGCGGGCCTTGAGTCTACCAAAACAGGGATTGCAGGACTGCCCATCCAAGGCCTGGGTCCACTATGGATTATGGGGTAATGGCATAATGGTCCATAAACCTATGGCTGGATGACCACGTGGCCATCCTTCAAATATTCAGTATGGAAGTGCCACTGAGGAATTCTACTGATGTCACTTGTTCTCTTGTGGAAAAAGCCCATATTTGCTGAGAGGCTGTAGCTGAATCTCTCTCACACAATCTTAAAAATAGCATATTATCCATCCAGAGATGATCTGTGTGGAGAGACTGCTTGCTCCTTCACATAGTCTGCGCATGAACGGGCAAGGCAAAATATGAAACGTTTGAGTTCTTTCTATACAAAAGGCTGGCCATCCCTTGGCATCCAGAAATTGAGTTCTTCTAGGGAAAAGAATAGCCTAGAAAAATGTACATACAACTACACTGACTGATTCAAATGAAACCGAGAGAATACCTTGGAGAGAAACTTCGGTTGTAGTCATGGCATTACCTTGTCCTTAGAGATCTGAGCATAAGGCAGCTCAGCCACTGAGGTCTGCAATTCACACACCTTTCTTGTCAAAACCATGGCTGTTGAAAATGTGGTTTTCTAAGACAGGAGGATCAGGGAACAGAATACAAGGGGCCCAAATGGAGGGGCCACCAGAGCCACATTTATGTCCTACAAGGAAAGGAATTCTCAGATCAGAAGATGCAAGTGAAGAAGGCCCTTCAGAAATCTAATCACTGGGGAAAAATGACTTCCTCTAAACTGGAGTATGAAACACAGATATAACTGTCAAATACACTCTCAGAAAACTGAACAAAAGACACAGTTTCTGAAAACACTGCAGGTACCTCAAGAAATCCTGGATGGAAGCCACAGTTAGCTGGGACTCATGGGACAAGAACCACAGCAAAACCTCCACTTTACTAACTAGGCTGTCCTAGTGGAGGACTTCCTACTATTGAGTAAACCCTGTTGGACAGCCAACAAGAACTGCCCTTCCTGTTCATTCAGCCAGGTAGCAGCTACACAGTAAGGTGCAGAGAGCTGATCACAGTATGGAGGTTGCAGCCATAGTCTTGACTAACTAGAGCAAAATGGAGAGAAAGCATTAGTATGGGTGAGCTAAACCAACAGAGCAAGGAAGTCTGAGAAACTGTGCTGTTCCCACCACATTAGAACAATGAGGATGGCCTTGGTCCAGTCTCCCTTGATCTGGAGGAATAAACAGAGTAGGGGAAAGGGATACAGAAGAGTCAACTGCCATATGGAAGGCATTGTAATGGTGGCCTGGACTGAGGCCCACAACAGAGCAAAACTGGTGACATTTTCTCTTTTCTCACCCCACAAACCAACTGATTTTGGAGATGCCCCACTTTGGAAAGATGACCTGGAGGGACACCCGATATAAGGTGGGTCAGGAGACAAGCCTGCTGAAATGGTCCACAAAATGATTTTGCGCATCTAGCAAGTAGACTGCTATTGGAGCGCATCTTCTTCAATACAGAATTGCCACAGGCTGACCACCTCCAAGCAGAGTCACCTGGAACGTGCTTCCCCTTTCTTTGTTCACACCATACATTGCAGTGGCACTATTGGTAAGTATATGAATCACTGAATGTCTGACGCAGTCCTGGAAGGCACAATGTATTGTGGATAGCCCAATTTCCCAGTATGTTGATATGGAGGTCCCAGTAAGCTAAAGGCACTGCACTGGCTTTGAGTCCAAATGCATCCACCCACCACACACAGAATGGAAGCTTTGTTAACCACTGATTTATTTGGAGAAGACCATACAAAGACGACTTCTGGGCGCACATTGGATAAGGATTCTCACCAGTGCAGGGAGTTTAGGACAGGTGGAGGAAGGCAAACCAACTGTCCTGAGAATGCAGGGCACAGAGTAGATCATCCTGAACCACGTCTGAAGAGGGTGAAGGTGCAGCCTGTTGAACTGGACCATTATGAAACAAGCAAATATGTGATGCAACAGGTTCAGGCACACATGGGCTGTCATGGAGGGCTGAAATTGAAGACTACAGCAGAGCTGTTCAATTACCTGGGAGGAGCTGATCATTTGAAATGCCCTCGCAGAATTTAACAGGGTCACAGTGAATTCTATTTTTGAACGACAGCCCAGGCTAACTTTCAGTTGTTCAAAGCGAGTCCCAGATTAGACCCTCCTTTCTGGAGCCACTTTTCAGTAAAAATCATTGAGGGATGGGACAATGTGAATTCCTTTCCTTCTGAGATATGTTATGACCAGTGCCATGCATTTGGTGAAGACTTGTGGGGCAGAAGAGAGACCAAACTGAAGAACAGTGTAGTAGAAGTGGCATTCTGCCACAAAATGAAGACATTTCTTGTAGCTCCACAGAACTGCCACATGAAAGTAGGCATCCTGAAGGTCTAGAGAAGTGAATCACTCATTCTGAGACAGCACTGGGAGAATAACCAAATGAGTGACCATGCAGAATCTCAAATGCTTAATTAATTTGTTGAGGCCATGAACTTTGAGACTGGATCTCATCCTGCTGTTGGATTTTGGTATCAGGAACAGCTGGGAGTGGAAGCTGTGCCCCTAGTGTTCCTGCAAAATTCCCTCCACTATTCCCAATGTTAGCACAGAACTGAGCTATTGAGTGGGCAGTGTCTTGGGAGAGGGACTGCATAGCCCAGGGGTGTCCAGCAGGCAGCCCTTGGGCCAGAATTTGACCTGTTGAGCCTTTTTTAATCCAGCCTACAGAGCCGGCTGCTGTGGCAGGACCAGCTTGTGGGGTGGGGGGGGTGGCAGCTGCCACAGAACCCCGGCAGCACAGAACGGCCATCAGCCCCAGAGCTGGCAGCAGAGCCCTGGCATCCAGAGCGCCTAGTTGCTGCTGGCCCTGGGGGGCAGAGCCCTGGCTGGGGTGTGAAGACAGCAGCAGAGCCCCAGCAGCCAGAGCAATGAGCCACCGCTGGCCCCCAGGTCAGAGCCCTGGCTGAGGCACAGGGCTGGCAGCAGAACAGTTTGGGGTGTGAGAGAGGTTAAGCCTGGGGGTGGGTGGGGGACAGTTTTAGGTTGCAATGGAGGTGGGGGTTAGGCCTGGGAGCTGGGGGTGAGGAGCGGTTTAGGGTTGTGAGGGGTGGGGTTCAGCCTGGGGGTGGGCAGGGGACAGTCTGGGGCTGTGGGAGGTCTTAGGCTGGGGGCAGTTTGGGGCTGTGGGGGGGTTTAAGGCTGGGAGTGGGGGCAGTTTGGTACTGTGAGGGGTTTAAGGCTGGGCTGGTGGTTTGAGTCTATTTTATGTTCAGCCCCCCAGAGCACATAAAAGTTTGCCATGTGGCCCCCAATGAAAAAAGGTTGGACATCCCTAGGAAACAGACACACATCTCCAGCAGCACTTTGGAACAATTTGTATAGTGGAGGTGATGAGAGCCATTGAACAAAACTTTAAAGCCTATATATGATGGAAATTACTTCAAGACAAGGTACTACAGGATCCCTAGCTCCAGTACCCCCAGCATAACTCATGATATGTAGCCAGAGAGAATGAAATAAAAGTGGGATTTTCAAAAGTTCTCAGTGTTGCCATAACTCTGCATCCATTTCAGTCAGTGTGAATTTTGCCATTAACGTTAACTCAACAATTGTTTTGATAATGGCATAGAGAGTACATTTACAGAGTTTGCAGGTGATCCCAAGCTGGGAGGGGTTGCAAGTGCATTGGAGGATAGCGTCATAATTCAAAGTAAGCTGCACGAACTGGAGAAATGGTTTGAGGTAAACAGGCTGAAGTTCAATAAGGACAAATACAAAGTATTCCACTTAAGAAAAAAACATCAATTACACATATACAAAATGTGTAATGACTGGGAAGGACTGCTGCAGAAAGGGATCAAGGAATCATAGTGGATCACAAACTAAATGAGTGAACAGAGTGAAACCGTTGCAAAAAAACACAAACATCATTCTGGGATGCATTAAGAAGAGCATCATAAACAAGATACAGGAAGCAATTCTTACACTCTACTCTGCATTGATTAGGCCTCAATTGGAGTACTCTGTCCAGTTCTGAGCAGCACATTTCAAGAAAAATGTGGAGAAATCGGAGAAGGTCCAGAGAAGAGCAACAAAATGATTAAAGGTCTAAAAAAACATGACCTATGAGGGACAACTGAAAGAACTGTTTGTTTAGTATGGAAAAGAAAAGACAGAGGGGACATGATAGCAGCTTTCAAGTATCTAAAAGGGTGTTACAAGGAGGAGGGAGAAAAATTATTCACCTTAACCTTGGATGATAGGACAAAAAGCAATGGGCTTAAACTGCAATAAAGGAGGTTTTGGTTGGACATAAGGAAAAGCTTCCTGTCAAGGTGGTTAAGCACTGGAATAAATTGTTTAGGGAGGCTGTGGAATCTCCATCATTAGAGAAATTTAAGAGCATGTTAGATAAACATCTGGCTGGGATGATCCAGGGTGCTTATTCCTGTCATGAGTTCAGGGAACTGGACTCAATGACCTCTTGAGGTCCCTTTCAGTTCTAGTATTCTATGAGATTCTGTGAGAACAGAGTTAGACCAACACTGGATGCTTTTGAAACTTGCATCCTAACTATCCAGCATGATGCATTTCTTCAATTCTCCTCATTTCTTTTTATTTCTAAGTTGCTCTGTCTGACTCACAATACCTCTACTTATTTCAAGAGTTTCCCTGGAGATAGGCAATGGTAGATTTTTTCCATTAGAAAAAGCAGCTTTGTCGTTCCTAGGCAGCATAAGAAATTCACAAAACAATGGTGGCATTGTCAAGTTTCATTACTTCAAAAAGTAATACAGTAAATTAGTTACATAAGTTACATTCACATCATGGTGCCATATGTCACCAAATGGTGCGTGCAAACTGCCACTCATAATTTGATGCACACTTTGTATAACAATCACAGAAAGTTTTGAAGAAGATGAAAAGGAAGAGGGATCACTTCAGAGCCTTTCTTATGTTAAATTTCCCACCCTTTGAAAAAGGAAAATGACTTTTACAAGGAATATCAGCCTGCAGAGCAACAGATTTAGGTTTGAACCCTGCAAATGCTCCATCCTTGTGCACAAAATGAACCATTCCTAGATAAGGAAAAGCACCCAGAAAATGGCATAACACCATTTTTAGTCTACACCACCATTTTCAAAGTCCTGGATAATTAGCTACCATAGTGTTAGACACCTTGGAAATTGGAAAGAGGAAAAAATATTCTTGGGAAGGATGTTGGCAATGGTGAAGAAAGAAATGGTGAATTTGCATGAAAATTAATTAAACATCTTAACATCAGCTGATGATCTATAGTGAGGTTATGTGGGGCATAAAAGGGACAGTTTCTTCCTAGAATATATATGTATTAAGTAAAATGAAAAAAGGTTAGTTTTTAAGGAATCTCATAAGAATTAAAGAAAATAAAACAGAAGTTGAACCTCTTTTGTCCAGCACTCTCAGAACCCGACCAGTGCCGGAGAAGAGAATTTGCCGGACCAAGGGAGGTCAATATAGCCTAGCACATTACTATCACATTCACTGCTTATTATGATTGTAGAACACATTTAGTGGGTAAATTACAGCTAAATAACAGCACAGAACACTATGAGCCAGGGGATGGTGGCTGTAATAAACTTTATGGGACCACAGGAAACTTGGCCACACACATGAAAAGTGATCATCCAGCTAACTAAAATCATGCCAGACTACAGATGTTTCCAGATGATAGAGTTCCAGATTGGAGAAGTTCAACCTGTAATGAATATATGAGTCAAGCTACGTGCAAAGAATGTATGTGGTGACAGGATATACAATAAGGGGACAAGAAATAAGGAAAAGAAAAGCAACCAATCAGGAACATTTTTTAAAAAAATCTATAAATTCTGCAATTTGTCAGTTTGTTAGCAAAAGGGAAATAAGTTAAAATCTGCCTGAAAACACAACTTCTCCAAGTACTACTAAAATATTGTCTTGCAAGTCACCATCTGTGTTATCACTAATTATTTTACCAATTCATTTCTTTCATCTGCTAAAAGCGTATTTCTGTCTTCCAGCTTCCGTATTACAGCATTCAGTTCAGCAATTTTTAGTTGAAATCTCCGTATGTCTCGTTCATCCATATGCTGCTCCTTTAAAAACACACAAACCAAAAAGGGTTTTTTTTCCTTCATATATTAAACAGAAACATATACTTAAGATTATAACAAGCAGAGTTATAGAGACTGTAGAGAATATCTGTAGGTGTTTGTATCAATTGGAAAATATTTTCCATTGACACAAATGATTGCAAATACCTAATAAGAGCTACATGGTTGCGGAAGCTGAAAAGCACAAGCAGCCAACTCTAAACTACATCATGTAAATAATTAAAATAATAACTTTAAATTATGAAAGTAAGACAAATTACCCACATTCTTTGTACTGGGCTATTTCAGTCTCATGCCAGAATGCACAGCACTGTGCAATAGTATAGTATACTTGTAATAGTATAGCAATAATACTGTGCATATAAAACAGAAAACAGTACAGATATGAAAAAGACTAAGTGCAAATTCCCTTTTAATGTTAACTTATGTTGTATAGAATAGTGCATATTCATAAAATAAATAAATGTCTGAAGGAAACAAATGGTTCATGGTTACAATCAAAGAAAAACACTTAATCCGTCATTACTTACAGGTGGTAATTCCACACTGTGGCACATTTTTCTAGTTTAAATAGCCTAAACTCAAATGTTTTAAGCATTTGTTGAAATCCAAGAGGTATGTGAAGTTTTTCATACTGCAAATACTTTTACTACAACAATGTTATTAATGCAACGGTGCTATTAGCAATGCAATGGTCCCTTGGCAAGGATTAAGCATAACTCACAATTCCATGGTTTCAGAGTATCCAGAAACACTGTGAAAGCAGATACAGTAACTGACCTAAGAAGATTATCTGCTTCTCTTACCGGACTTCCCATCATTTCAGAGATATCGCCTACTCCAGCAGGAAGTTCCTTCTTGGGGCTACCATGGTACCGCTCTGCCTCCTTTACTTGGACAAGTTGTTCATCCAAAGCTTCTTTCTGAAGCAGCAGCTTTTGTGCATGGCCTGCCTGGACACCAAGATCTTTTTCCAAAGCCAAAATCACTCTGTCTTTGCCTTTGATCTCATCCATCTACAAGGGAATTCAGAAAGAGGGTAACCCCTGAAACATTTCCAAGTATTTACAACAGAGCAGCAAGCAAACCCACAAAACAGAGTTCTGCTCTCAAAACCACAGTGGCCACCTCATTGTGACTCTTCAAAATCAAACTCCATCTACCAGAAATAAACAAACATTCTTTTTCCTGCAAAAAAATTTCCATCTTCCATTTGCTAAGGTCTCAATCCTACACCCATAGAAATCACTGCTTATTTAACTGAGGTTGGAATAGGTCCTATGTGGCAAAATGCTGGAAGCTAACAAATGAGCCAACACTCATTGTTAGACACTACTCAGCTTCCCTAGAGAAGGCTAACTGAAAATATGCAACTAATTAGCCGACTAGGTTAATGAACAAATTAGCCATCAGATGAGGACAACAAAAAAAAGAAAGACACTGGAAGTGGGGGGAGGACCTAGGCTAGCTCAGCCTACCACACACTGAGTCCTTAAGGAAGGGAGATGCCTGTTTCTGCTTGCCCCATTTGGAAAGAGCCAGACCCTGCAGATACTTTACTGCACAAGACTCTACACCCATAATAGGAAGATAAATACATTCTCATAATTTGCTCCCTGGAGTCTGAGACATTCCCAGGGCTTGCCCTATTATACCCTACATGAGTATATAAAACAAAGAGGAAAAACACTCTCCATTTGAGGAGTCAATTTTGGAGGACCAAAAAGAACTTTTCTTCACTATATTATGGGACAGTCAGTCATCTGTGGTGCAGAGGAACCAGAGGGAGCAAATGCACCATTTCAATCACCCCTAAGGCTTATTTTGAGGCTCAAGTGACACCTCAGCCTCCTGCTGCCCGTCTGTATAAGAGTGAATTTCAGACATGACAAATCTATCCATAGACAAGCGCTATTAATTCAACATGCATACATGTAATCTTTAATTCTTAAATATACCTTTCTCCTTGTCATGAGATTAAAACATAGGCTACTCTTTGCACAGCATGACAAAGGAAATGTTTTATGTCACAGTTTCAGCATGTCAGGGAGAAACACTGCCATAAATCCTGTCTATATTTACCTAGATGTAGCGCCTCCTTTGTTGCCAGCACTTGCTGGTACTGAATACCGGCACTTTGGCAGCCTCAGCCACGGGATGGGCTGAGGGGTGGAGGCAGGGAGTGGGTGGATTGTAAGCCCCCCCTCTTTTTTTTTTAAACCAAGAAAGCACTGCCTAGATGTGTTGCTCACACATTGAATACTGTCAGCAGTAATCCACTGGATGTGCCTCTCACAGCTTCAGCTACATTGACTTTGGTAACACTCCAAACACCAGGGGAAGTGACAATCTCTGCCAGTTACTATAGAAACAGATTTCTTACCATGTATGCTAACAAAAGTGCCATATACTTATTAGGAGTCTGCTACATGCTCTCTTTTTCCATTTATTGCCTCATTTCCTACCTTCCCCAAAATGTAAATCCAGGACAACATGAAAAACCCCAAAATTAAATCTATGATGTTATATCATACATGTAACATTCTTTATCGCAATCCCATATAAAAAGAACATTAACTTTAAACAGTCAAATGTTCAATAGGAAATGTCAGAATTAAGGTTGTCCTTACAATTGTAATTTTGGTGCCTTGTTTGTTTGCATTACAATGCATACTCTTTATTACATGATCACAAGCCATTTGTTTTCCTCCGGATTCTTGCCTTACTCAGTTCCAGGGACTGAAGCAAGGCTATGCACCCTACTTCAGGTACCCTAGTTCAGACACTGCAGAAATCAGACACTGTGAAGCAAATGAAAGCTGGGTCCTTCGTAAGAGCAAGGACAAGCTTGTTATTAAGAAACTGGACAGGGTCCCAGAAGATCTAGTTTCTAGAACCACCTCTGCCACAGATTTCCTATAGAATGCTGGGTAAGTCACTTAATCATTCCAAGCCTCAGTTTCCCCATCTTACTAAATGCATGAAGACAAATTAAGTAAATACTTGTGAAGTTCTCAGCTACTATGGTGATAAATGTAAACAGAAAAGCTTCTCAGAAATGAAAAAATTGTTATTCACAGAGCAATTTGTACAATGTATATGTGACACCAACAAACCTGAGTTGTTAGCAAGAGGGACTGAATGTGCAACCATAAGGGCTAAAGCCCTGTGCTATAGCACATGAGATAAAGGCCAGCTGGCTCTCAGCCATGGCTGTACAGCAGAGACTTCACTATCCCTAATATATGGTCTCAGTGCCTGTGGGCTACACATACTTTTTGAAGCTGGTGATGACAAGAAACAATAAAAATATATTTTCAACAGCTGCCTCATTCACTGAACACCATCCATCACATGTACTGAACTAGATGGATAAAATAATATCTGATTATGAAACTAAACATGAAGGCTATGGTTACACTGACTCAAACCACCAGCAGCAGTATGCAAATGGACGATCTCCAAAATGCAAATAGCCACTCATTTCCACATCCACTCACCAGTAGACACTGCCGATGGCACAAAAAAGCTGAGTAAATGGGGCTCTCCCAGCAAAACACACCCTTGGTCAGCAGGCTCTTATGCCTAATTTTGTGTGTGCGCGCGTGTGCGCGCGCGCATTGCTTCCTTCTCCCCACCAACTTAATTTTCCATACTTAAAAACTGGTAATTTATTTTGGTGAAACATTGAGGCAAAAATAATCACAGTTCAGTCAAAAATGTTAAACTTAGAGAAAGTTATAAGAAACTGAAAAATATCAGAGGCGTAGCCGTGTTAGTCTGTGGCTGCAAAAATGAAGTCCTGTGGCACCTTATGGACTAGCAGACTACATGCATCTCATGAAGAGGGTCTTTGCTCAAGAAAGGTTATGCTCCAATAAATCTGGTAGTCTAACAAGGTGCTACAGGACTTCTCATTGTTTTTTAAGAAACTTGAAATGACCCCTTTAATTGTCAATGTATGGGCAATTTTACATCAGATTATATTATTTTTAATATAAATCTCTCTCTCTCTCTCTCTTACTCACTCACACACACACACACAATAAGCTCTCATATCCTGTAGTGCATGTTTTATTATGGACAAAAAGAGGCAGAAGAAATTTAAGCAATTCAATACATAAACAGAACAGTGGCACAGTTGCAAACATCCATCTGTCTTATGCTGCTATAAGCAGCACTATCTCCATGTTGAAAAATAAACATATCTGAGGATGGAACAGTAAGAGAGAAACTACTGTCATCTCAGGAGGCTTTAGATTGATAAATTACATCTTTTGATGGTGAAAGGATATTTTTGTCTATTTATTGAATGAATATTCAGAAAAACATTTAAATATGCACTTTGTATCCAACTATCACCTCTTGGATCTTTTCATTTTTATCTGTTTTTAGAGCAAGAGTTAGGAAGTAGCTGACGCAATGTATACTTTAGTGACAGAGGTTAATCCTCTTTCAGCATGTTAGGTCAAAATTTAATTCCTTCCTTTCTTCTGCTGAAGCTTTTCACCTTTGATCTGTCCAGCACTGTTAATGCAATCCTGCTGCTTCCTCACTTCCACAGACTCAACTGGCCCCCTCCACCATCTCCAGCATTTCTGCCTTCCTTTCACCCTGACCAAAACCCAACACAATTAAGAACATAAGAACAGCCATACTGGGTCAGACCAAAGGTACATCTAACCCAGTATCCTGTCTGCCAACAGTGGCCAATAGCAGGTGCCCCAGAGGGAGTGGACCGAATAGGTAACGATTAAGCGCTCTCTCTCCTGTCATCTGTCTCCAACTTCTGACAGAGGCTAGAGACACCATTTCTTATCCATCCTGGCTAATAGCCATTAATGAGCCTAACCTCCATGAATATATCAAGCTCATTTTTAAACCCTGTTATAGTCCTAGCCTTCACAGCTTCCTCTGGCAAGGAGTTCCACAGGTTGACTGTGCGCTGTGGGAAGAAGAACTTCCTTTTACTTATTTTAACCCTGCTGCCCATTAATTTCATTTGGTGTCCTCTAGTTCTGATATTATGGAACAAGCACACAATTTTTTTCTAATTCACTTTCTACACACCACTCAATTTTAAATACCTCTATCATCTCCCCCTTAGTCTTCTCTTTCCTAAACTGAAAAGTCCTAGTCTCTTTAATCTCTCTTCGTATGGGACCTGTTCCAAACCCCTAATCATTTTCGTTGCCCTTTTTTGAACCTTTTCTAATGCCAATACACCTTTTTTGAGATGAGGACACCACATCTGTACACAGTATTCAAACTGTGGGTGTACCTAGGTTTTATATAAGGGCAATAAGCTATTCTCCGTTTTATTCTCTATCCCTTTTTTAATGATCCCTAACATACCATTTGCTTTTTTGACTGCTGCTGCATACTGCATGGATGTTTTCAGAGAACTGTCTACAATGACTCCAAGATCTCTTTCCTGATGAGTTGTAGCTAAATTAGTCCCCATCAGACTGTATGTATAGCTATTTTTTCCAACAGGCATTACTCTACATTTACCCAGATTAAATTCCATTTGCCAATTTGTTGCCCAATCACTCAGTTTTGTGAGATCTTTTTTGAAGTTCTTCACAGTCTGCTTTGGTCTCAACTATATTGGGCAAATTTGGTGTCATCTGCAAACTGCCACCTCACTGTTGACCCCTTTCTCCAGATCATTTATGAATAAGTTGAATAGGATTGGTCCTAGGACTGGCCCTTGGGGAACACCACTTGTTACCCCTCTCCATTCTGAAAATTTACCATTTATTCCTACCCTTTGTTTCCTGCCTTTTAACCAGTTCTCAATCAATTCCAAAAGCTCTTCTAATGACCCCTCAATCTTGGGCAATTCCTCAGATTTGTCACCTACAAAGGATGGTTCAGGTTTGGGAATCTTCCTGACATTCTCAGTTGTGAAGACTGAAGCAAAGACCAGCTTCGTTGAGTTTCTCCACAATGACTTAGTCGTCTTTGAGTGCCCTTTTTGTACCTTGATTATCTACAGCCCCACTGTCTGTTTAGCAAGCTTTCTGCTTCTGATGTACTTAAAAAACATTTTGTTATTGCTTTTTGAGTTTTTGGCCAGCTGTTCTTCAAACTCCTTTTTGGCTTTTCTTACAGCATTTTTACATTTAATTTGGCAGTATTTATGCTCCTTTCTATTTTCCTCACTAGGATTTGACTTCCACTTTTTTAAAATATGCCTTTTTGTCTCTCACCAATTCTTTTCCATGGTTGTTAAGCCATGGTGGCTCATTGTTGGGTCATTTACTATGTATTTTTAATTTGGAGTATAGATTTAAATTGGGCCACTATTATGGTGTCCATTTTCTATTGTCTTCCCATTACATATCAAAACTAATGCAGTGCCATGGGGACTACTGTCCATTCAGTCTAGCACAGTCTGCAGCCTTGAGGAGAAAAAGTTCTGTTGCCCTCTGATATTGTGCATAGTATCCAGATCTTGGCTATGTGTCACACAGACAAGTCACGTAGAAGTGTGCACTGCCAATCACATACATTAGGCCAATGCTCTAGCTACTCACACTTAAGTCAGCTGATAAAAGTCTCTGGGAGTCCAAAATGTACCTGTCAATCAGCTTGGCTTAGGTGTGGTCTCGGCACTTCCATTTCCTCTGGCAAGGGCCCAGGGCTGGGCATGCCAGTTCTAGACCACTGAAGGATCTCTTTTTGCACAGGACTAACTCTTGCCAGAGCTGGTCACACTGAATTTATAGACAATATGCTGGCAGCATGGTGCTGGTTTGATTCCATGGTGGAAAAGGGAAGATGTTCTAATATTAAAGTGACTTAATCATAATGAATTAATCTATTTGGCTACTTTGTTAGGCACTATGTTAATTAAATGACACAAGAATTCTGACCAAGTGTCTGATTCTAATCTCACTTATACCTACCTTCCATGAATGTAACACTATTGGCTTTAGTAGACCTACTCCTGATTTTTGCTGGTGCAAATAAGAAAGTGTCATCCTTCCTTCCTTTCTCCCCCGAAGACAAAAAATCAGCATGCTTGAACATTTGAACTACAGTCTGTGGTTCCATTAGAGGAACATTCATTCACCCTAAGGGATTTTGAATTTGGTAGCACAACATGACCAACATGATTCTTTCCAAAATGCACAGTTAGGTTTGGAGCTCAAAAAGACACTTTTTTAGTTTGGCAGATCCAGGATGATGCCTGTAACTAAGCTACATAACATATGCACTCACTGTTGTTCACCTTCTAATGGCATTTGAAGACTTTAGACTATTCTAATATTTCTGTATACAGGGAGAGCTCATTATAAGTTGCCTTGCTATAAGTTGTTTCACATATACGTCATTAATTAATTCAGCAAAGTAAATTCATTGTATGTTGCACTGATCTGCACTTATGTTGTTTGGGGGTTGAGGGATCAAAAGCCAGGAACATAGCTGAGTTGTATGATGGCCAGGTGGCAGGCACTGTAGTGCAGGGGGCCCTGGAAGCTAGTGCCGAAGTCATGGGGGATCGGCAGGGAGCTGTGGAAAGCTGGAGGTGGGACGGGGAGGTCAGTGGAGAGTGGCAGGGAGCTGTGGGAAGCTGGGGGGGACTGACAGGAAGCTGCAAGGAGCTTGGGGTGCAGTGGGGCAGTTGTGGGGATCCAGTGGGGGTCTGATGGGGGAGCTGCAGGGAGCTGGAGGGGGGCCAATAGGGGAGCTGCAGGGAGCAGGCGGGGGAATGATAGGGAGCTGGGAGGAGCCGGGGGGGACTGGCAGGGAGCCAGGGGTGACCATCAGGGAGCTTGAGGGAGCTGTAGGGGACTGGCAGGGAGCCATGGGGAACTGGCATGGAGCTGCAGAGGGGCGAGCAGGGAAGCTAAGGGATTGGGGATGGGGACCTGCAGGGAAGTGCGGGAAGTCAGTGGGGGCCCTGGAAAGCCAGGGGAGACCACCGGGGAGCTTCAGGAAGCTGGGAGAGACTGACAGGGAGACATGGGAAGCTGGGAGGGACCGGCAGGGAGACATGGGAAGCTGGGGGGAGTTTCAGGGAGCCTGGGGGAATCAGTGGGGAATCGCGGGAAGCCAGGACAGTGGGAAGCCAGGACAGCAGCTGTTGACAGCTGCAGGTTCTCTGGATCTGTGGCTGGCAGGGCTCCATGGTGGATGGTGGCAGCTAGGACCTAGGAACAGCCAGAAGCTGGGACCTGGCTGTCAGCACATGGGATCAATCAGGAGCCAGCTGCGGGAGCTGAGGGAAGGTGACTTTTCCTCGTTTGGAAAATTCTCTTATCCAGCTCAGGTCAGGTCCCAAGGGTGCCAGATAAGAGAGGTACAACCTTTACAGGTACTGTATGGAGTGCGACCAGGTGGCAGAGGAGGCAGCCACATTGTCCAGCAAAGGCAGCTGGAGGCAGGAAGAGGCAGCGAGTGAGGCTAAAGGGAGGACTGGACCTCAAACTAATTACATGATTCCTTATGGATATTAATTCACCTTTATAAGTCGTTTCACTATAAACTGCATTATTTAGGAACGTAACCCGGACTCACAACTAGAATACCCCCCGCACCTCATACATACCAGTCAACAGTGAACTTGCATACAGCAGATATAGGCAGGGAAGGGCTGGAGTTTCATGGGATTCAAATTGATTTAAAATTACTCACTTTGAGTGTAACTATGCTATATTATGCAGCCTGATTCTCGAAGCAGTTTTATGGGGGAAAGACTGATCATCCACCAGGCGCTGCTGGAGTATAGCAGTGCAACACCACAGCATAGGGCACTCCATTATTTAGAGTAAATCCTAGTTAAAATTACAGTTTTCTAGAATATTGTTTCTTATTCACATTTAAAGGATGTTTTTTGCATTGCCAAATGGTTGGTTGTTAAATAGAGAAATTACCTTTGTCATTTTGGTGAAGAGATGACTTTAGCAATCTGTGGCAACATCAAAACTGGCTGTCTAAGAACATTTATTTTCACCCATCAACTGGGAGAAACAGGCAGAAATAAATGTTTTGACAATATTCATCTTTCAAACAATCATGCTCAAGATCTCCTTTGGCAAATCTCTTATACTTGCATGGCCAGCAATAAGATTAAGAAAGAGACTTTCTGAGATGAGCTTTGGCCTCTCATAAAGTTGATAGACAAAATTATCAGGGAATTGGTTTTCAAAATGGAAAAAGCCACCTTCTGCACTGCCAAGTATAGGATTTTCCTCTCTACTCATCTATCTCAAAGCAATCTCTAAGTCAACTGTAGCACAAACTATATAGTGCCTTTCCCAGAAGCCAAATGATTCTCTAAGTTACATCCTTGAGATTAAACATAAGGATGCCCTGACAGTGAGACAAATCAGTAGCTGGATCAGACTACCAAAGGAGGGAAGTATATATCAGCTAAAAGGAGAAATGAATTAATAAACAACAATTTCCCTTACGTTGCAAGGGAACAGATTACAGGATCTAAATGAAAACAAAAAAGCAGTCAAGTAGCACTTTAAAGACTCACAAAATAATTTATTAGGTGAGCTTTCATGGACAGACCCACTTCTTCAGACCATAGCCATACCAGCACAGACTCAATATTCAAGGCACAGAGAACCAAAAGCAGTGATCAAGGTTGACAAATCAGAAAAAAATGATCAAGGTGAGCAAATCAGAGAGCAGAGGGGCGGGGGGGTCAAGAATTAGGTTAAACCAAGTACGCAAAAGAGCCCCTATAATGTCCCAGAAAATTTGTATCCCGGTTGAAACTACATGTTAATGTGTCGAATTTGAATATGAAAGAGAGTTCAGCAGTTTCTCTTTCCATCACTGGACCTAACCAGGTTATTCACAGAATCACAGGCACATTCTCATGTTCCTCAACTAACATCATATATGCCATCATGTGCCAACAATGCCCAGATGCTTTGTACATTGGACAGACTTCAAACTCTCTTAGACAAAGAGTTAATGGGCACAAAACAGACATCAAAACATTTCTGATCCACAAACCAGTTAGTGTATATTTTAATGGAGTCGGCCATTCCGTTAGTGACTTAAGAGTTTGCATCTTATTGAAGAAGAATTTTCAGTCTGCTTTGGAAAGAGAAACTGCTGAACTCTCTTTCATATTCAAATTTGACACATTAACACATGGTTTGAACCAGGATGCAAATTTTCTGGGAGATTATAGGGGCTCTTTTGCATACTCAGCTTAATCTAATTCTTGACATGCCCCCCTCCGCCCCTCTACTCACTGATTTGCTCACCTTGATAATTTTTTTCTGATTTGTCAACCGTGATCACTGTTTTTGGTTCTCTGTGCCTTGAATATCGAGTCTGTTCTGGGATGGCTATGGTCTGAAGAAGTGGGTCTAGCCCATGAAAGCTCATCACCTAATGCGTTATTTTGTTAGTCTTTAAAGTGCTACTTGACTGCTTTTTTGTCTTGATAGCATATAACTAGCATGGCTCCCTCTCTCTTACTAGGATCTAAATGGTCTCGCTCAGCTCTGTCATCTATAATTCTATGACTATTAGACTTGGTCTACACTAAGTAGATCAGTCAATTGCAGATACGCAATTCTAGCTACAGCAACTGCGTACCTAGAACTGACTTATCTGAAATCGACTTACCTGGCCATCTACACAGAGGGAGGCCGACAGGAGAAACTCTCCTGTTGACCTCCCTTACTCCTCATGATATCATGGAGTACAGGGGTTGACTGCTGACCTCAGATAGTTTGATTTTGCACATCTCTATTAGGAGTGCAAAAATACAACTCCAGAAGATCGACCCAGTCAGGGTCAATCTTCCCCTCAATGTAGACATATCCTTAGATGTGAACACAGAATATGGAGTGAGGAAGTAAACCATGCATTGACTATGGAAATCTATCTCTGCGTAGATATATTAACTAATTTGTATTTAAAGCATATTTCTTGCTAATTCAGTAAGAGCATCTCATGTCAACATTCAGGAACAGGAAAAATGGACAGAGTTACATTTTTAGAAGTGTCCCAAAGTCCCTTTGGGACATGAAGGCCAAGTCACTTGAGTGCTTTAATTTTTTCTACCAGGTTTTTAAACAAAATATCCTCATGCCCTCATCTTTATAAACATGGGCTAAAAGCTATTAGGCTTTTAGAGTGTACACGCTGAGATGTTTAGTAAGAAATGTCTGTACGAGCAGGTTATTCCATGAGTGTTCAAACAAGAATTCTTGCATATTTCTCTGAAGCAACTGGTACTGGCAACTGTCAGAAACAGCATACAGACTAAAAGATGGACCACTGCTCCAATATATTATGGCAGGTCTTATGTTCACTAACACAGATATTCAAAGTTTAAAAAAAAATTGTCGATCATTGCTGGGAAAAATGAAATGGAGTATGAAGAACAATTGAAACAGAGTTTTTTTATCTAAATTCCCTGGCTTAATATACCTCATTCTAGTGATATTTTTAGTAAGAAAAAATATATAAAGAATAGAGTACTTTGTAAAGAGATATGAAAGATGAGCCACATTTCAGCCCTACCAGCCTTGATAATGTTATGTGTGAAAGCTAAAAATAAACAAGGGATGCTTAGGCTTGCAACTGTATCTGCTGGGTTCATGGTAAGGAATGCCATGGTGGAATGTTTTATTCATCAGCTTCTAAACTGAAGGACAAAAATCTACACCATGTTTAGACAAGTATAAGTGAAACAATGAAATGCTGAATGAGGAAGTGAGGTCTTTACTGAAGGTTAGTTTATCCTTGGAATGTAACTGTGAGAAGGTCTCCGGAACAGATGGCAAGATCCACAGCAGAAGGCTACCACTTGACGTGAGTAGCTGTGTATAACAGTGACACATTCACGTTTAATGGATGGACTGTAAGCTGTACTCCAGAGACTCCTTTCTTCTCAGCTCTGCCTGACTTCATAAATTGGGGTTGGTCCCAGGCCTCCCTCAAACCCCTTTGTGCTCCTCCTGCACAGAAACAAGGTACAATTGTCGCCCTTGCAAAGAGAGGCAACAAGAATCATGAGTGTAGCACCATTGCTCTCAGGAGCGGAGAAAGCCAAGAGGCTCCCCATCCCTGCTCTTCAAAGGCAGTGGTGCACCCTGCACATAGGATGCATATTCATAGCGCAACTTGTCCAAAGACTGTGCAGAGAGTGATGACCCCTTGTGCTCCTGAACAGAGACAAAGTGCCTCTATGATCCTCCTACAGAGACAAGGAGCTTCTATACCATTCTCAGTGTGGTCTGTTCTTTAAAGGTGCAATTTAACAGGAGTAACGTCAACAAGTTCGGCTCCCTTATATTAGGAACCTGGGGAGCAAATATTTTCTTAAAAGCTGATTAGGATGAAACACAATATTTGTTTTTATTGGAAAGTTAATCCTTTGCTAGCAATGTCTCGGTGTTGTTTTATTGTAAAATAAAAGTTAGTTGCCTGAGAGCAAGGAAGGTGAAAAGATTTCTCTGAGCATTTTGAATAAATCTGTGAGAGTTTTACCCCTTAAAGAAACCAAAGAGAAACAAACGTTTCTAAACTGATTCTGATTTGTTCAACAGATGAGCACATCAGTATTCGCCGTTGTTAGAGACAAGTGTGGTAGTCTCTGACAGAGCTGTGTGAGAGACAGCTATTCCATTTCAGGAAGGATTTTGAGATTTTGAAATGTAGCTTCATTACGTAGCAGAATGAAAGTCAAAAATAGTGAAATTTGCTCCACAGGAAACTTTCAACTTTGTATTTGTTTCTTTCAAGTAATCGAAAAGTTTTATTTGTATAAAATCAAAAAGTTTCTTTT
Organism: Carettochelys insculpta; assembly: GCF_033958435.1. Taxonomy (NCBI): domain Eukaryota; kingdom Metazoa; phylum Chordata; order Testudines; family Carettochelyidae; genus Carettochelys; species Carettochelys insculpta. The sequence goes on along the minus strand of NC_134140.1, from coordinate 24,898,280 downwards.
CAACATATGCTCTTTTATACGGATGAGTCTGTATTCTGCTATACAATGCAATACAAATTAAAACCAGCAAAACGTCATTTCAAAACACAAATCTCCATTTTGTTATTTGGACAAATGTCAAAAGAGGATGGATCACTTGGTGATTACCTGTTCTGTTCGTTCCCTCTAGGGCACCTGTCATTAGTCACCGTCAGACGACAAGCTACTAGGCTAGATGGACCTTTGGTCTGACCCAGTATGGCCATTCTTATGACACTGCAACGTTGTTGGAATTTTTTTCCTCCTGTTTCATTAGAAGGGATTTCAAAAACATCTACACTTGCAAATCATTTAGATTTTGACCACCTACATATTCTGATGCAATATTGGTCTGTAAAAGTTTCTCGGGGCAGCTCTTTTTCCAATTCATATAATTAGATCTTTTAGACTTGGAAGTCACAAGGATATTTAATAATTCTCCGTCTAGTTTCACAGGCACATAGTTAATCACTGTTTCTCCTGAAAAAAAAAATCTCTTTCTGCTCTAATTCATTTAACATGAGCAAGAATTTTTTTCCTCTTTCAAGGATGAAGTCAAAATAATATCAAAATATACTTAACCAATTTTGTGAGATAACAATGTTTGATTATACAGTAGCAAACAATACTAATTAATTTTATATTAAATACTCCAATCTTTGTTAATATGGGGTTGATTGTGTATCATTGATTTAACGCCTGGAAAAATCAGGCCTTGTGGACCCAATTTTTACTCTTTCAAAGAGTCTTTCCATTTACTTTAATCAGAGCTATTTTGGAGACTTGATAATCAGTAATACTATACACACATACTACTCATCAATTTTGACCAGAGTTTTGCATGTGAAAAGATTGTAACTGTGATTTTGTAAGGGGTTTTCTATTAAAGGAATTACAATACCTATCAAAAACAAACTTATGTCTAGTTATCTTCAGCACAGAACAGAAAAAGTGAATATTCATTCACTCAGAGGCAAAAAAGTGAACTATGTAGCCAACCTGTCCCAAAGTTTATGCATATTAGTGCCTACAGTACATATGACAAATACTCAAATTTCCTTTTACTAAAATAATACAGCAAAGGAACAGAGTGCAAAATGAATGACAAGATCAATTTAATATATTTGTAATAGCTATCCTTTGTAGTATTTTCACAGGAAGCAGCAAGAAGCAGCCCTATGTATTTTAGCACATGAACCATATAGGAGTTTCCTCTATCTAATAAGAGCCCTGCTGGTAGCTGTAGTCCTGCAGTCACAGAATGAATGAAATTTTATTTGTTCTTTCCAGCTAAAACAGTACTTTAATAGTAAACTTGCACTTTTATGCAGTCAAAGAAAAACAGTGTGGAGTGTATTACAAAACTCAGCAAGTGTCTGGCTGTAGTGGCTTAAAACATGCTAGGGCAAAATTGATATCTCACTATAAATGCTATAGCAACTAACTTTAAAATTCTGTATGCCAATCAAATGTAAGTCTTAGTTGACACTCAAGTAAGAGCATCAAAATATGTGTTACAAAAATCAATAACTGCAGTTAATTTTCTTAGTCCTATCCATGCCATCTCCTTGTATTTCTCTCTACTAGGACAATGAAACCTGCCCCCCACCCCCAATTTCATCTCTCCTGTTTGTTTCTGAGAAATTTAATTTTCAGGTTCTCATACTGTACCTAAGATGAACTGTGCTGCATTTGGATTCCACATGTTGCAAGAGAATGTTTGCATTTTAAAAACAGTTTCTACAGGAATATTAAAAGTTAAAACATTTCTGTGGCTCCTCTGTAGAATCTGTTTTATGAACACTGCCATATGAACAAAACATTTATACTGAATTTGTTTTAAATGTTATTTTATGACTGTGCTTTTTTTAAGAGGTCTAAAGAAGTCTACAGAAGCATGGCTTATGGACAGAACTTACTTTTCATAGTTTCTGTGCATATATGAAAACTCCTTATGCAGTTTCTGAAGCTCATTTTCAACAGCTTGCAAGGTTTGCAGCTTTAGTAAAAAATGAATATGACTTTATTTAGTTGTACCTACAGTCTGTTTTCAGATAATAGCCAACACGATCGACAGATAGTGGGTGGATAATGTCTTATCTTCTTTCATATTAGTTTTCCAGGTTACAAGCAAGGGAGACCAAATGCTTGGACTAAAATTACTTGAGGGTGCCAAAAATCAATCTGAAAATTGGAAGTGAGCCTCAGCTACAACTAGGGAGAGCCTAGCTTTTTAACATATGTGAAAAACCCTCATCAAGATGAAGTGTATATTTGTTTAGATCTAGTCACTATTACATTTAAATAACTGTAAGTTGGACAGATTTTAAATCCGGAATTTGATACTTTTCTTTCAAGCCAGTCCTGGCCAGAAGGCAGGGGGTAAGCCTTTTTAGAGTGCTATCATCCCCTATATTCTTACTATACAGCAAGACAGGAAAGCAGATTGCAAAACTGAATCTTATTTTCAGACTTGTGCTGACAATTGTTGCACAGAAAAAGGGAAATAAATACCAAAACCCCCCACCACACACACCCAAATCAAACTGATGACTTTAATTGAAAAGGCAGGCAAACGTCCTTTTCTGCCAAGTGGAAGAAAGGAAATGTACTTGTGGTCTCTCCAAAGCTACAATAAATTATTATAACCAACAGAGAAATGCTTCACCACCAACCATGAACTGCTATTTAAACTAAAAACTGAAGCTAGACTATGGAACGAACCCTGTTCAGAGCATTTACCTAATTTCACATCTTGTTGAAATTCTGCCAAGCACTTAAAGAAGGTCAATGTTCTGGCTTGTTTGTATACTTCAGTAGAGCTTGTCCAACTGATTTTGTGGTAGTAAAAATTCCAGCATAACTGTAATTTAATAACTATATGTTTTCAGTTGTTGGCAACCAGAACAAATTGGACTAACTGTTCTGTTTGCAGAACTTTAACTATGAGTAGGCTGGAATGGTATCTCCTGCTTTTCATCCAGTGAAAGCAAAAGGGTTCTATCAGTTGTGGGTGGAGCTTATTTTGGTGAGATTACATATGACCAAGTGACACATATGCGCAATGTTGCAGTGTTTTGTAATTTCTACAGTCACTGTCAGATTATCATTGTTCAGGCAATCCTCCAGAAGCACAGACTCTGGTTCTGGTCTATTACTGTTCTGCCTCTTTACACTTGCTCTTCAAATGGTGAAAAAGGACACTGCCAAGGATGCTAGATGTAAAATTGAGTCCGTTTATTCTGAGGGAGTATGCGTGTGCAGGTATCTGCAGTGTCCTCTCTCCCCAGCACTATTTATTTGCTTTCTTCTAAGCAAAGACATAGAAATCAACATGATCCATGGGTTCTCATGGAGACACTGTGTACTCAGAGTTACATGTTCTATGCCATGTGATCACTTAGAATCATTTAGACCTCAACTCCTGTACTTTGTAGCTGTCTTTGAGATTTTTAAGAACATATAATGGAGTATGAAAGGGAAATTATGCTCACTAAAGTCTCAGCGCTGCCACCACTCTTAGTAAGCTGTGTTGCCCATAGCCTATCAGTAACCAATTTACTTAAGGGACAAAGTAAGAGCAGTGGAAGCTTTCACTGCCTTAGACTGTAATTACTGCCATAAAATCTTATTTGTCTGTAGCTTGTCATTGCCATCATTTATACGAAAGAGTAGGAGAAAGCATGTGCATGTGTGCATAGAATGACTAACCTGTTCTTATTTTGTACTTCACTCAAATTCAAGACACAACATGAAACAAAGAATCTCCTTAACATTAAAGGAAAGACTACTCCTCTTATAATTCATCTTCTTTATTATTTGAAGCCCTATTAGCATACTAAAAGTTTATGTTAGTAAGCAAATCTCAAAACTCCATGCATGGAAATAATCATGATGCCAAAAATCATATTTCATTATACATTGTTTCAGGTCTATCATTGTGCAGTAATTTCCCAAACACTGCAGTATCACTGGTGTAAAGTGTAGCATTTTGGATCAGTACTGTTGGAATCATCACTTTTGCTTTGTGCTTAAGGGGAGAGCTGCTGTCTATGGTGAACTTCTACCCTGGCCCCAAACTAACATCCTTGCCCTTTAAAGGAGTGTTGAACAAATGACAAGGTCAAACAACTCTTTGAGAGCAAGTGATACAGACAATACTTTGGAAGCAGAAGGGACTCCTCTCGTTGGTCTTCCACAGTGGTTCGCACAAGGAGACACACTGCTGCAGCAGATACAGTATACAGGGTGAACCTCTCTCTTCCAGCACCCTTGGGACCTGACCAGTGCTGGACAAGAGAATTTGCTGGACCATGGGAAATGAATATTGTCTAGCACATTACCAATACTTCCACTGCTTACTGGGCTCTTAGAGTGACATTTAGGGGTAAATTAGAGCTAAATAATAACACAGAACACTGAGAGCCAGGACTGATGGCTGTAAACAAACTTTATGGGACCATGGGAAAATTGGCCACATCTACGACAAGTAACTAAAATGATGCCGGATTACAGATGTTGCCAGACAAGAGAGTTCCAGTATAGAGAGGTTCAACCTGTATTTGAAATAGCTAGAATGCCCTTCATGGAGAGTGAACCTTTGTTCTGCAGAGTTAGCACATCATGAATCCTTCTCTAGAGGCGGCCTTGGAAGGAAAGGCATTTCAGGCAAAGAGGGAGAGAAAGCTACGGAATAACTTACTGGATCCTTTGAGCAGAAAACCCCCTACAGCAGATTGGTACTGACACTCCCTTTATGTACTGCTGTGGACTGGATTCTAATTAGTGGATTGGGGTGGGGCCAATAATCCTCTGTGCCACAGGAAAAGTATGAATTGGGAGGTTTATTATCCAAACAACAAATGGTTAAATAAACCACTTCAAAACAGGACTCTCACATATTTCATGGGCGGCACAACAATGTTCTACCAGCCCCTGTAAACTCAAATACATTTACTGTTTAATGAAACTTACCAGTCTACGAATATCCCTCTCACATTCACGCTTTATCCGATTAACCTCATCTTGATGGGACTGATAAGCTGTACGCAGGTCGGCAGCCTTCATTTTATCTGCCTGCATAATGTTGTTCAAAGCTTCTTCAAGCTGCTTTTTACCAGACTTCAGCTCTAGTATCTCCTGCTGCATCTTTATACGTTCACAATCAAATGCTTTCCGAGCTTCTTCCCTGGCTTCATTTAACAATGCGATTTTCACTTTGTCAGCTGCCCCATCCCGCAGTACGTTCACTGTAGACTGTAGGCGCTGAATTTCACCGTCTTTTATTTTTATCATACGAGCTACTTCCTGTTCATGCTGCCGGATAAGCAGTTCCCTGACAGCCTGGAGTTCCTTCATTTTCTCCTCATGGAGTTTAGCCTTAAGTTCCGAGATGTAGGCAGTGTGCTTGTGCTGCTCCTGCTCTCTTTCTTGCTTGACTTCCTGGATTCTCTCTCTCAGTTTACCCACCTGGAACGGAACAATAAATAAAACTTCATTTACCATAACTGCTCATGATGCTGACTCTCCAAACATGTCATCATGGGTGCCCCAAAAAGGAATAAAACTAGATTCCCCCGAGAATCTTAGACTTAGGAAAAGTTTGCATCTGGATTCAAACATCATAGCTTTGGCCTTTCTCTAGGCAAAATTAACATATTTTCTTATACCCTTAGGAAACTGGAATATTTTCTCTTACTCTATAAAATAGGCTGGAGAATTTCCAGGTTTTTTTAGTAATCCATTAGAGGGCCTTCTACTGGCTCAGAGTTTCATATAGCTCAGGAGAAGTGAATCCTGTTTTCTCCTGACTCCCTCCACCAAAATCTGCCATAACTTGTTTTCCTGACCCATAATCGTAAACTGCCAGTTCTTGACTTCTCCTTTGGGATGGGAATAAGTTTAGGGAGATGGGTCAGACAGAGGGTATTGCTGGAATTATTGAGAATTAGGAAGCCTCTTTGGCTACATCTACACTAGACAGTTTTGTTGACAAAACTCAAAGTGTCCACAGTAAAAATGACTTCTGTCCACATACTGATGACAGAACTTGGCACTTTCATTGACAGCCTTCTGCCTCTCCCCCATGGAGCAAAATGCCTTTCTCAACAGAATCTGTCGACAAAAAGGCTGTGTGGACACTCTGGGGGGTCTTCTGTTGACAGACAGGGCTTCCAGATCACTGGGCAGTCCTGTCGGCTATGCTTCCCGTTGGCTGTTCTGTTGAAAGAGTAGCTGGGCAGTCTGGCCACTTTTGTCCGGGGCCGCAATCTGTCAACAGAAATTTTGTCAGAAGATCTCTTCTGACAGCAACTTCTGTCAACACATCACTCTAGTGCAGAGTAGACTTTGTATGTAGGGTTGGAGGGGAGATGTGAGAAAAAATTCTAGTGCTCTGACAGACTGGTGGGTAACTTGTTTGCTTCTTCTGTGGTATTCATATTGTTTCAGAATACCAAAAGCATTAAACTAATTTATCCTCAGAGTGCTTATTCTGTGGAGAATTGTGATGCTTGTTTTATAGATGGGAAGCTGAGAGGCAGAGAGATTAAATGACTTGCCTAAATTTACACAGGAAGCCTGTGACAGAGCAGAGGCTGAACCCAGAACTCCTGAGTCTTGGTCCACTGCTTTAATTACAAAGCCGCCATTCCTCACGTTACTGCTAAGAATCTCTCCTTCAGGGGATGAAGAAGGGAGCAACAACTAGGCAGGAAAAAAGGCTTCCTATCAATAGGGTGAGAGTGAAGAAGTAAAAGCTGGAGACTAGGGCTTAACATTCTCATGTACAGGTTTGTATCTCCCTGGTCTGGCATGGTTGGGAACTGATAGGTCCTGATCAAGAGAATTTGCTGGATCAGGGGAGGTCCAGGGCTACTATCCCAAGGAGCCCCAACCTCCCCAGGACTCCGGTTCCCACCTAGGCTCTTCTGGGGCTGCCACAGGCCTACCGTCCTGGCCCCTCACTGCCTTGGGACAGGCAAGGGCTCCAATCCTGGCCCCACACTGCCACAGGGCAGGCAAGGGCTCTGATCCCCAGTCCCATCCAGGCTGTCATCCAACACTCTATTACCAACCCCACGGACCTGCGGATGGCGATCTGGCCCTAGCCTCGGGACTGTCTGGTCCTGGAATATCTGTGGTCCTGATTTTCAGAGGCCTGTTACTGAGAGCTTTGTGACTATCAGGAACCTTCCTGGTGTTTAAGATTGCACACCTCAAAATTGAGGCATCAAAAATCACTGGCCACTATTTAAAATGTAGGCTAAGGTATATAAGGGTTAAACATAGTGTTATAACCTATTATATCAAAGCATACTGTGATGAGACCACACTATAATGACACTCATCAAGTTGCGTGAACAGTGATGCTCTTACCATGTGAAATTATATACTAATCCAGAAGAAGCGTTCAGAGGTAAGTTTGCTTCCCCTAGAGAAATGTATTTGGTACAGTGTAATAAATTCTACTACAACCACTGTTAGCAACACGTCTGGCATCTCCATCATAATTACTGCCAAAACATAGAAATGGCATAAGATTGTGTAATCTAATGCAAAGTCACAGAGATGCAGAGAATTCAAGGCCCTGTGCTCTTGAATCATACCAAAAACATGCAAACCTGTTTGTGTCAGAATGAGGTTACTGCACAGCAAGGGAAAGAAAAACTACAATGCTGAAAGAGAGTACAAACACTATGAATAGAATAAATACTGATCATGACTGCAGTACCCAAAGCTAGGCATTTAATGGCATTTTAAACCATGAAGATTAGCACAGAATTTTAGTGAACAAACGCTATCTTACACTAAGAATCTGCAAAGAGATGCAGAGCAAAGAATATTTGCCTACAGCAGGGGTCTGCAACCAAAATAATGAGAAGAACCATTTCTTTTTTTCAAATTCAGTTACAAAATTCAGTACTTCAGTGCCATGTGAATACATGGCAGTCCTTAATAAATAATGTCAAACCATGCTTTACATCACAGCACACACAAAATGATTTGTACCAGTTACAAAGTTGTTACCTCCATCTCCAGGCTTCACCCAGCTCAGCCCCCAAATCCAAAACCCCATCTCCAAACTTTATGCCCCATCCTGCAAACCCACCCCTCTCCCATCCCCAAGCTTAACCCCTCTCAGCCCCAAACCTGGATGAACCTGTCTCAGTCAAAGAACTCTTCCAGTTACATGCAGGCTGCCACTGCTCCTCTGCAGCTGCCGCCTCCCCTCTACCTCACACTGCTCCTTCTCCGGCACCTCCTTCCCAGCAGGGCTGCATGGCTCCAGCCAGGGCAGACTCAGCCACCCCTCCCCACCAGCTCTCCTGCTCAGTTTCCCCCACCTGCAGCACAGGCGGCTCCCTGCCCTGCAGAGCTGAAATAATGGGATTAAATTGAATTGGTTCAATGGCTGGATCCCTCCCACCGGCCATTAACCCAATTAAATTTAGTTCCCTTATTTCAGCTTTGGCAGTGCAGGGAGCTGCAAAAGGAGTCAGCTGCAGCAGCAGCCAGAGCTGCAAATGATTCCTTAAAGAGCCACATGTGGCTCCAGAGATGCACATTGATGACTCCTGGCCTAGAGTAACATATCTCATTAATAGAAATAGATCATATAACTTGGTTTACCCCAGTTACATTTAATCCACCAGTAACCGTATCTCCTGAAGATGAAAGGGACGTGGTGACAATACTTATTTCTAAAACTTGAACCATCACGTTCAGTCTTAAAAACTTCAGTGCTTCTGTGAGGCCATGTAATTCTGCACGTGGGCTTAAAGTCAACCCTAGACTTAAGACTGAATATTTATTTACCTACCCACTAATCTAAAAGGTGAAATGTGGAAATAGAGAGTGATTGAGGCATCCATACCTGATTAATGGGACAAATACCTCTCTTTTAAATACATCACAGCTATTTTTTTAGGAATGGGAAAAAAAAAAGAAACTTGCTGGAATCATGGAATCTTTTTAAAATGAAACAAAGAAAACCAACACTCTCCAAATGGGAGTCATAAATCAGTTACAACAATTTATCAAGGCATACATTACCTAAAAATATTCTTATTCTACATATATGACAGGCAAAGAGTCGTTTTTTGATTTTTTTTTTTTTACTCTAAAGTAGCTGTGGGTGTGGTGAATTTCAAAAGAATTTACTAACAACTGAATTAGTCTTTAAAAACATGTTTCCAAACAACATTTTACCCTCAAATGACTGAGCACACAGGAAACCACCAAAATAAGTATGGAGGGCTGAAGGTTCTTAGGAGCCTACATACCATTTTCCAAAATGCCTTTCGGATTTAATCACCTAAGTCTCATGAGAATTTTGTTTGTTTGCTTGTTCTTTTTAATTCAGGAGCGTTCCATGTACGCATGGACCATATCCTATACAGGCCATCTGCTATAAAAGCTGACAGATCTGTCAGGAGATCAAGGTGAACAAGGTGTTTTCACCCTGGGCACCACTGAGTTGAACACCTAGCCCACTGGCCTTTGTAAATTAACCCTCCAGCCCAAGGGCAGGCAACATACAGCCTGTTGGGTGGACTGCATCCAGCACAACAAGTGTTTTAATTCAGCCTCCAATTGGCTCCTACATCTGCGGGAGTGGAGGTGAAAAGCTTCAGGTGATGCTCCATACCCAGTAAAATTTCTCAGCTTCTCCTGGCTAAAAACTGGCCAATGGGAGCTGAGAGATTTTGCTTTCTAAAATCTAGGATTGGGCCACAATCAAGAATAACTGCACACCCTCGCTTCAGCCTATGCATGTAGATACAACAACAACGCCAAAGCAATAGCTGGCTCGTCAGGAAAAGAATATCAAAGGTCATTCTTCCTTTCCAGTTTTATTCATTCCTATGTTAATCAGTATATATTTAGGTTTGGACAACATCTGAAAGACAAACGCTTTCTTTAACCTATGTACTAAACACTTTAAAAAATATGTGATTCACAGTTACTTTCCCTTTTACAAGCAATTTGCATATGCAAAAGACAAAACAATGACTATAGGCCTTGGGGTCTGTGAGTTAAAAGTAAGTTTTCATGATAACCATAGCTGCTGTAAGAACCAGATTTATCAGGCACATAAATTATATATGTTGTTTTATCCTCTGCAAAAGTAATTAAAATCCTCACCATCACTGCGTGGCTATATTTTCTCTCATTTTAACTTAATTTTTAAAAAAATGCTTCATTCTTACCATAAGGATCCTATGCCACATATTCTCAGACACTTAAGTTTCCTGTCACAAGCTGTTGTCACTTAGGATGGCTAGGAGCCAAGGATGTTTCATCCATTTTAGGTCATTTTTAAATTTAGTGCAATAGTTTCCTCCCAAAACTAAAATCTTCAATCTCTGTGTTTTATATCACAAAATATATACATTGGTTCCACTTGTTTTCCACCAGCACACTAAAGGCCTGACACAATGCTCATTGAAATCAACGGGAGTCCTTCCACTGACTTTAGCAGAAATTGGCTCAGGCACTAAATGTGAATCACCCAAACAATAGCAGCAGTAGCAGCAAGTCATCCTGGTTAAATGCAATTACCTCAGGGGACCTTTTTGGACTACCAACCTATAATTCAATTAGTAGTTATGTCATGTTCACAGCCTACAGAGAAGTAAAATAAAAATGTAACATTCTCCAGAAGGTTGCAACATACCACTACTTTAGTGCTTAAAAATCCAGAACTTTACTACATAAGAATCTAAGAATTTAAGGTGATAGTTTTAATATGCTGCAGTTTCATACACCATAGATGAACATGGACTTTGGAAGCAATACTTTCCTCTAACAACAGGGCTTGCATAGAGCAGTAAACACACTGACTTTGTACTCACCACACATAACAACTTCATCATTAATGTTTACAGCAATTTAGAGGCTATGCTTCACACCATGCATTTCCAAACTAGACTAATGAACATTAGGTTACACGACAACCTACACACCATAACTAAAATCAGACACTGTGAAGAAAAGCTTTTACCTTTCCATAATTATTGTAGAAGCAACGTTAGCCAAATTATACTAAAGAAAGTGACAGCTTGAAAAAACGAATAAAATATTTATCATGGAATAGTGTAAGTTCACCCATTTTAATCGCCTAGTCGTATTTTCAGATACAAATGGACTGCAATTCGAGAACTTATGCTTAAAACTCAGAAACATCCACCTTCCTTGCAGGTGAGGGACAAAACTTATCTCCATGTTATGCTCATATTGATATAGCTACCCCCCGTAATTTCTGGCAACTGTGAAATTTTAAATCAGAAAGAATTGAGAAAAAGGCTTAATGCCCATATTTATGTGGAATTAGGAAAACATAAGTAATAAAAATAGAAAAAAATACTTAAAATGATCAGTCTTACCCTAATCTACCCTACAGAATTGGATCAACGTAAGGCAGTTTATGTTGACTTTATTATTTCAATGTGCAGACTACAGCCTTTTCCCACCAATATCAGGGCCGTACAACACTGACATAATTACTCTACTTCTCTGAGAGGGATACCACTTCTGTTGTAATGAGGGCAACAGAGTTGACCATCTGGACACTACAATACTTACATCACATGGTGACTGTCTTGTCAATTTTACGGCTCCATCTTAGAACCTGACTGCTGGGTCTCCCCCAGAGCTGCTGCCCAGAGGCTTTCAGCTCAGGGACCTGAGAAGCTCAGATGGCTGCTCCCTGCTTCCAGCCTAGAGTCAGGGGAGATCCACAGAATTTAAAGTACTGGTTCTCAGTTTTAGTCCTCTCCTGCCCCACTGCCTCTCTTCAGTGGATGGAAGTGCTCTAGGGGAGGATGTGCACAACATAGAGAAGGGAGTAGAGTGGATATCATCCACTGTAGTAATTCCTCCCATGGCTGTAAGCCAACCTAACATAGGATGAATTAAGGCTATAGAGTAGGCGTGTCCTAATCCTTAAAGCCAAAATTTGCAGAACAAGTAAAATACATTGTATCTTTTACTATGGACCCAGTGCCTCAACTTGATTTCTTACATAAACTTTATTATTATTATTATTAACCTCTAACTGTAGGAAATGGAACAGCAAATAGTTCACTAACAAAGAGCACACGGATTCTCTGAAATAAAGGAACATTTATTGAAAACAACCTTCCTGAAAAGCTTTAAACAGGAAAGTATGTGAAATGCTCTGAGATAAGTATTTTGACTATTGTTACTGATTTATAATAACTTTACAAGGGTTATAATGATGAAGCCAGTACATGGATCAATTATCATCTTCCTTTCCCCCACCCCAACAACCCACCCAACCTGCCAAACAATCCAGTAAAAATTCAATCCTACTCCCTCTAAGATCAGTAACAAAATTTTCAGTTAGTTTAATGGGAACAGGATTGCCCCCCCGCCCCCCAGATAAAAGCAGCTTCTTGGGCAAGACCTTGCAAATTTCTAAGTATCTCTTGTAAGCTGCTGTGAATCCTCAACTCCCAATGACTTCAGAGGCAGCGAAAGGCATTCATGATCACAGGATGCTAAACACCTGGCAGAATTGGATCTTCGTGTTTCTAGCTAATGACATTCTTAATGAATGATGCTTCATCTATTCTATTAGCATAACATTTGCTATTGTTATCTCAGTGGACTCACTTAAATTTCATTTTATAGTGATACATCATTTCATAGGGCTCTATCTTGCAAGATGCAGAATTTCCTACTAAACTTAATGTGAAAATATTCTGTCTTCTCTTGGACATCGAAAGCCAAACTGGAATACAGTTCTTCTGGAATTCACTATTTTGAGGGTTTGCAAGCTTGCCCACCTGTGAAATATAACAGAACTTCAACCAATAGGCTTCTACTGCAACATAACAAGTTCTATAAACATGACCATAAAACACCTCCATATTTAATAGAATTTCCCCCCTTTTTCTCAATTTGCCCTTCCCCAGTATCCACCTTCAAACAGTCCAGTATTTCAATGATGTTTTATTTGGGGTCTATCACTTCTGCCCCTGTTGCTGGATAACAGACATAGTTCTCAGGGCTCACAGAGCAGCTAACTTGCCAATGCCAGCTTGCAGGTCAAACCATTAAGCTGAAGATATGAACGCTAATGAGCCATCGCTAGGCCACCAAAAAAGACTTTACTAAAATGCTCTTTTATACCCACATTGATCAAACTGAAACTGTAGCTGTTCCAATCCAATCAAATAAACCATTTTGTTTGATCTCTTCCAAAGAGTTGGCTTTATACTGAAAGAAATTGCACTTGGAAGAGAATCAGTTACATTGTCTACAGAACGGCCTCCTATGTCTGGAATCAATGGAGAATGAGAAAACCGATCCATCAAAGACATTGCTTTGGAGTGACTGTAACATCTCTACTGCGATGCTATGTGGCACAAGGGATGAAGACCAAGTGCAAAGTAACACAAATCTGCACTAAGGATGCTTGAAAGCCCTAGAATATAGAGAATCAAAATAGAAAGAGGTACATGTAGAGAAGTGACAAGCTCTCCCCTTTTTGTCTCTACATAGGAAATTAGGCAGCTCACCCTTGGAACACCAGAGCTGCGTCTACACGTGCACGCTACTTCGAAGTAGCGGCACCAACTTCGAAATAGCGCCCGTCACGTCTACACGCGTCGGGCGCTATTTCGAAATTAACTTCGACGTTAGGCGGCGAGACGTCGAAGTCGCTAACCTCATGAGGAGATAGGAATAGCGCCCTACTTCGACGTTCAACGTCGAAGTAGGGACAGTGTAGACGATCCGCGTCCCGCAACGTCGAAATTGACGGATCCTCCATGGCGGCCATCAGCTGGGGGGTTGAGAGACGCTCTCTCCAGCCCTGCAGCTCACTGGTGGCCGCGTGGAGCGGCCCCTTAAAGGGCCCCTCCCCCGCCCTGACTGCAGGAGGCTGAGGCAACGTGCAGGCTCCTGCCTGTACACGCGGCAGCGAGCCTGCACAGCCCTCAGCCCCTGACAGCAGCCATGGCTGCCCAGCAGCCCCCCCAGCGCCCCCAGGGGACCCCCCCAAGAGAAGCCAGAGCAGCCAGAGCAGCCAGGGGACCACGCAGTCTGGGAAGCGGCAGCGGGGCCCCTCTTGGACGGAGGCCGAGATGCGGGACCTGCTGGGGCTCTGGAGCGAGGAGGAGGTGCTCCAGGTAATGGGGAGCAAGAGGCAGAACGCAGATGCGTTCGCTCAGCTGGCCGATGGCCTGGCTGCCCGGGGTCACCCTGCCCGCACTCCGGACCATGTCCGGAGTAAGGTCAAGGAGCTGCGGCAGGGTTATGCCCGGGCCCGGGATGCGGCCAGCCGATCTGGGGCCGCCCCCGTCACTTGCCCCTTTTACAGGGAGCTCAGGGACATCCTGGGCTCCCGGCACACCTCCTCCCCTCCGGCCACCCTTGACACCTTGGCTGACGAGCCCCAGCAGGCCCTGCAGCCGGGCTCCGCCCCGGAGGTAAGCCCCACACCCCGGGGGTCCCCCCCGGAGGCCATCCCCGGGACATCGCGGCAGGAGGAGGAGGAGGGGGGCTCCTCCTCCACCGATTCCAGCCTGCAGATCCTCCTCCTGCCATCCCGGAGCAGCAGCAGGGCCTCCGACCCCCGGGGATCTCCGGACCATGGGAGCGGACCCACAGGTAGGTACCCCTCTCTGGTGGACACCCCGGGGCTTGAGGGGCAGGGGGAACAGAGATGTGTCCAGGGCCCCCCACACGCTCACATGGCCATGGCCCCAAGGACACCAGGGCCATGGCCCTCACAGCACTGCAGCCATCAGCCCCTGACCCCCGCCACCCTGCATGACAGTGCCATGCCCCATCCCCGGGCCAGGGGGGAGCGGAACCTCGAGGGGCCCCCAGGCGGAGGGGGTCGGACACCCCGCAGCAGCAGCATGTGATAGAGTGGGGGGAGTGCCAAAGGGAGACTCAGGCTACATATGAGCCACCCGAGCCGAGGAGCTCCCAGGGCCAAAGGAGGATCCTGGCGCTACAGCTGGCAGGTGACACCTCTGCTCTGAACAAACAGGAGGGAGGAGCCGAGCTGGCTTGGAATTGGGGGGCGAGGGCGGGGGCCACAGGTAGAGGCTAGGGGAAGGGAGAGCTGGTAGGCAGCCAGCCAGAGGAGGGGGAAAGCTGCATTCCAGAGGGGTCCCCCTTGGGGTCTTCTCCCCACGACGGGTTGGAAGGACTGTCTCTTCCGACAGCTGGTGCTGTCACTCCTGCCAGA
Organism: Carettochelys insculpta; assembly: GCF_033958435.1. Classification (NCBI taxonomy): domain Eukaryota; kingdom Metazoa; phylum Chordata; order Testudines; family Carettochelyidae; genus Carettochelys; species Carettochelys insculpta. The sequence continues at coordinate 24,883,033 of NC_134140.1, read as the reverse complement.
AACTGGCCATCTGTGGCCTAAGAAACCTCTCCTGCTCTCAGACCCTGCGGGGTGAAGTGAGAGTCGCTCCCACCAGGGGACGGGCTGCAGGGCAGGGGGACCCCTGAACCCCATCCATCACAGCAGCATCTCCCGGGGACGGGGATGGGGAACCTGCAGCACAGGGCGGGGGGGACAAAGGCCACGCCTCGGGGCCCACACTAACGCCTGTCTCCATTCTTCTTTCCCCCCTCCTCTCCTGTGTCCTGCACCTGCACCATCCGAAGGACCGGAAGAGAGCGCCGGCGAGGCATCGGTCGTCCCAGAGACCCCTCCGGGACCCTCGCTCCAGGGCAGCCCCTCGGCCGAGGAACGACCGGCCCCGCGGAGGGCCAGACGGCGGACCCCGCGCCTGCTACCGGCGGCGGCCACAGACCCCCAGCTGCTGGCCATCCACCGCCGGCAGCTGGAGGTGTCGGAGCAGCACCTCCAGCTGCAGGAGCAGGCGCTGGCCTGGTGCAGAGAGGCATGGGGGGCCTTTCTGGATACCATCAATCGGCTGATTGATTCCCTGGCCCCCCATGCCGCGCCGGCCGTGCCACCGCCCGCCATGCCCGCTCCTGCAGTCCCACCACCGGCTGCTCCAGCCGTCGCCGGGCCATCCGCCGTCGCCCCACCACCTCCCCGCGAGGGCCACCGCGCCGAGGGACCCCTGGAGCCACCCGCGACTCGCTGGCGCCGCTACCTTCCGGTGGAGCCCGCTCCCACCCAGCCGCGCACCAGACTGCAGGCCCGGTGGAGCTCCCGGCCGGGCACGCCCACTGCTGGGCTGTAGGGGCGAGGGGCCCAGGACGTGGCCCCCCCCCTTGTTGGACAGACTTTGGGGACTGGGTGGGTGGGGTGGGTGTTTCCCCTGTTTGCCCCGTCCCCCCCCCGTACATAGTTCTCCCCGTTCTCCTCCCTGCTTTTTGTTTTTCTTTTGATGGCGCACAGTGCTTTCATTTTTATTGTTGTACATAGTTTTATTTGTGCCCATCTTGGTTTTGTTGAACGTTTGTCCCTCCTTTTTGGTTTCTGTCTCACATATATATATTTTTTTATTTAAAAAAAAAAAAAATCGTGAGGACAAAAAAAACATTTACGTTCACCCACAAGTTCGTGCTGTCATTTCTCCTGGACAAGTGGGGGGGGGGCGGTGGGGTGCTCCATGGTGGTGTGGGCATTGGGGCAGGAGTGTGGGGGAGGAAGGGGCGGGCAGTAGGGGGCCTGGACACAGTTCACCCCGCGGCCTGGTCGTCGAAGTGGGCCCGCAGGGCCTCCCGGACCCGGGTCCCCTCTGGGTCCACCTGCCGACTGGGGGCAGCAGGTGGCTGGAGGTGTGCCCTGCCGGCCTCGGCGGCCCAGCCCTGAAGAAAGCTCTCCCCCTTGCTCTCCACGAGGTTGTGCAGGGCGCAGCAGGCACCCACAATCTAGGGGATGTTGTTGGGGCTGGCATCCAGGCGGGTGAGGAGACATCGCCATCGTCCCTTGAGGCGGCCAAATGAGCGCTCCACCACCTGGCACGCACGGTTCAGGCGCCCGTTGAAGCGCTCCTGGCTGGCGGAGAGGTGGCCCGTGTAGGGGCGCATGAGCCACGGCCGGAGGGGGTAGGCCGCATCCGCGATGATGCAGAAGGGCATGGTGGTGTCCCCCAGAGGGATCTCCTGCTGGGGGATGTAGGTCCCCGCCTCCAGCCGGTGGCACAGGCCCGAGTTGCGGAACACCCGGGCGTCGTGGGTGCTGCCAGGCCAGCCCACGTAAATGTCCTGGAACCGTCCCCGGCTGTCCACCAAGGCCTGCAGGACGACTGAATGGTAGCCCTTCCGATTGACATATCGGCCTCCACTGTGGTCCGGGGCACGGATGGGGATGTGAGTCCCATCCAGAGCCCCGAAGCAGTTGGGGAAGCCCAGGGTGGCAAAGGCGGCGACAGTGGCACGTGGGTTCCCCAGCCTCACGAGCCTGTGCAGGAGCATGGAGTTGATGGCACGCACGACCTGCAGAGAAAGCACATGGGACAGCCCCAATGAGGGGTGAGCAGGGTGTGCATGGCCCTGCCCTGCCCTGCCCTGGCCCCCCTGCCCTGCTCTGCCCTGGCCCCCCTGGCCTGCTCTGCCCTGCCCTGGCCCCCCTGCCCTGCTCTGCCCTGGCCCCCCTGCCCTGCCCTGCTCTGCCCTGGCCCCCCTGCCCTGCTCTGGCCCCCCTGGCCTGCCCTGCCCTGGCCTGGCTCCCTTGCCCTGCCCTGCTCTGCCCTGGCCCCCCTGCCCTGCCCTGGCCCCCATGCCCTGCTCTGGCCCCCCTGCCCTGCTCTGGCCCCCCTGCCCTGGCCCCCCTGCCCTGGCTCCCCTACCCTGCCCTGCCCTGGCCCCCCTGGCCTGCCCTGCCCTGGCCCTGTGGGTTCTCTTACCTCCATGAACACAGCCCCGACGGTGGCCTTTCCGATGCCAAACTGCTGCCCCACGGATCGGTAGCTGTCTGGAGTGGCCAGCTTCCAGACAGCAATGCCGACCCGTTTCTCCACAGGGAGGGCACGCCACATGGCAGTGTCCCGGTGCCTGAGTGCGGGGCTGAGCCACTGGCACAGCTCCAGGAATGTCTGTCGGGTCATCCTGAAGTGGCGGACCCAGTGGTCGTCGTCCCACTCCCCAAGCACCAGCCGCTCCCACCAGTCGGTGCTGGTGGGGTAGCTCCACAGCCGCCGGCGTGTGAGGCGGGGGGGTGGAGCGGGGTGCTGCAAGGGTAGGGGCTGAGCCCTGCTGCCCTGGGGGCATGTCCTCCCCTGGGGCAAGAAGGTGCTCAGCTGCCCCCAACATGACAAGAGCCAGGGCAAGCCCTGCTTCTGCCGGGAGGGCTGGGTGGACCTCCAGCTGCTGCTGCTGCTGCTGCTGGGGGTCCATGCCTGCGGCGCTCGGGGTCTGTGTGCCTATATGGCTCGTCAGACCGCGTGCTGTGCAGGCTGAGTGTATGTGGGAGGGGCCCTTTAAGGGAGCGGCTAGCTGTTGCCCCGGAAGCGCTAGTCCGCCCGTTGACCCTGTCTGCAGCTGTGCCTGGCATCCCTATTTCGATGTGTGCTACTTTGACGTGTAGACGTTCCCTCGCTGCGCCTATTTCGATGTCGGGCTGCGCAACGTCGAAGTTGAACATCGACGTTGCCGGCCCTGGAGGACGTGTAGACGTTATTCATCGAAATAGCCTATTTCGATGTCGCAACATCGAAATAAGCTACTTCGATGTAGGGTGCACGTGTAGACGTAGCCCAGATGACCTACACATTACACTGTCAAGAATTGCAAGACCCACCTTAAAATGAGTGACCAAAGCATGAACAGCTCAATCAGGAAGCTCAAACTAGAAATAAGATGCAAATTTTAAAAGTGAGGGTGCTTAAAGCATTGGGACAGACTACCATGTAATGTGATCCATTATACATCACCATCTCGAACCGGGTAATGTTCTAGTGATAAAATAGACTGAGCTACAGAAACCAGAAGGGACATTAGGAGCCAGCAAACCAGCTAGCCCTCTATGGTATTTAATAGGACTTAAAACAGTAGGCTTCTACAGAACCTGTTACGTTTCTATAAAAATCACTCTAAAATCCTTTCCATTTAATTGAAAATTACAACTTTTCCAAAAGATTTTGTACCATTTTATGGGATTGTTTTTTTGTTTAATTTTATATTCTTGCAACCCAAGAAAGACAAAAAAGCAAAGGAAAGCATTTTGAGTGGATTACAGACATGGAGCAGTACACACCCACAACTGATCAATTGAGTCCTTTGTTTAGGAATGTTCCTCAATTCTCTGAAGATGATCAGTGCTCACACAGCACTATCTGCCAGTCATACTTTCTACCGTCTCTTGCTGCCTCAGAGACATTATCCTATCCTGGCAGAAATAACCTGGCCTGAGCTATTCACACCTTTGTTGTCTCTTTGGTGCATAACAACAATCCAATGGTGCTGGGCATGCGGCACTCCGGTCCCAGAGCCCAGCTGGCAGAAAACATTGCAGTACATTTCCTCATTGATACTGGCTACCACAAACACATTAAACCTCCCAAAACCCCACTCCATATATTGGCTTTCCATAGGATGCTGAACTAAGTTCAAGGTGTCAGCCTTTATCTTCAAGGAGCTCAGTGACCAGGATGAAGCCCATGGTCAACCACATTGCTCCTTTGGCAAAATGGAACTTACTATAGTAAAAGTAAAGTTTGTCTGTGCAGGAGACATATTTCTGAGGGTGCTGGCATAAGACTTTGGCATGAGCTCCTGCAGAAATTAAAAGAACCATCACAAACTTCACAATGCTCTGCTCCAAGCACAAGGCATGTTTCTTCAGCTTTGTAATTTATAACAAACATATAGCCACATGTACGTTTCATATTACAGATTTAAAAAATCCCAGAACAAAAAACACATCTCCCCCTGCACAGAGGATGAGAAACCACACATGTGACTAAAGTCAGCCACACTGCTTAATGTTCTCTTGGAAGGCACTCAGATACTACAGTAATGAGAATGCTAGGCACATGTATATAGACTAACAGAAAGAAACATTAGCCATCTATAAAATTTAATTTATATATGCAAATCCTCCAGAAAATTTTCTCAGACTTTTCTGTACTAGACACAGGCTGGCCAGCCTCCTGTGGCCTCTCCACTATTCATCAGACATTAAGACAAATAGGGTCCCAACCTATAGTCTCTACCAGGCATCTCCTTCTCTGTGCCTTTGTTCCAAACTTCTGAGACTGAAAGTGGCAAATGCAACAGACAGCATGTAAGTTTACAGCTACACTGTCACCACTTCAGTCCTCCAGAAGTCAGAACTCGTCTACCATCACACCACACACAGCGTCAAATATAAATCAACCTTGTTGCCAGCAATCATTTTTTTCCCCTGTCAGTCTTGCCTCAAGCATTATTATGTATATGATTTTTCTCACCACCCCTTCCCCACCACATCAGCTTTGCTCTGTACTCGCTTCCTCACCAGATAACATCACTGCTCACAAGTACTCTCTGGACCACCTCCACACACCCTTAACCAGATGCACACATGCCAGTCCAGAACTTCCTTTTTCTCCCCTCCCTATTCTTTCCCATTCTTTATTACTCTTATTGCTGGGGTCTTTTTAGATTGTTTGTCAGGACCACGTGACTCCCTTTATATTTTACAATCTGAGAACAATGTGCTTTATGCACAAAACTGAACAAGAGACTTTTATTAAATTAAGGAAAACAGGATCACTTATTCCCAAAGCTATTTTCTTGTCTCTCCCCTTCACTGTCCAATTTCTTCCTCGACTCTTACTCAGATCTTCGCACATGGGGTAGAGTACTTATTGTGAGGACCCTAGTTTAGTTTTGGGCTAAAGTATCATAGATTATATTATACTGCATTTTAAGATCATCTAATTTCCTGTTCTCCAGCACCTCAAGGTCTCTTCCGGTATTATGATCTTCCCATTATCTCCCTACCACTGAAAGTGTAGGAACGTACTGGCTTGAATTTTATATTGTTGTTCCGGGGAATATTTGTAAACCTTTTAGACTCCATTGTATTGTATCTCTTTCCACACCACATCCCAGCTTGGTACTATCTGTGAGTTTAATTAAATATGCTTTATTATATATTCTTCCCAACAATAAAGAAGTCTGTCAATCTACAAGTCATACTCTCCCACCACAATGAATCATGATTTTGTGCTCCAGAAATCAAATGATCATATTTACTGTATTCCCTTCATTTAATAAATTTACATTACAGTCTAATGAGGGTGGCCTTATTTAGTCTTTAAAAACTTCTGTTGCTTATTTTTGTTACCCTTCAGCTGTTTAGAAGTTCTCTCTTGTATTCCCCCCACCTGACCCACCTCACCCCATTAATTTACTGGGAATTGAGAAAGTAGCCTTTACAAAACACAAACACAGAACTTCAAAATCAGAATATCTACATTGTTCTCAATATATTCTGCCTCTAACTACAAGTCACGTTCAGATATTTCAAGAAAACCCAGTAACAATCACAGAATAAGTTGCCCAAAAACAAAGCTTCTTTCTAACTCCAAGCATTTAGTGGTTAACTTGTGCCCTGCAACATACGAGTTTTACAAGTAATCTATCATTCAGTGACTATATTTTAAATTCTTCCATGTATTGAAGATGGTTTTCCACACCTTTCTTCATATAAACAGAAATTTAAAAGAACTGTTGCTCTTGTAACACCATGTTTTTTTCTTAACTTGCACACATCAACAGTTAAGTTCTTAAAACTCACTTTTCAGACATAACATTGTACTGCCCACTGACTCCCTCTTGGAGGTACCAGTCCATCACAGGCAAAGTAAATTTCAAGAAATGAGATTTTTATGAAGCCAATTAATTTAGAAATCATAAAACCAAATATACAGAGTTCACAGGGAAGAGGGGGTGGAACCTCTCATTTAGAATGAACCCCAGGTGCACCTCACTTATGGTGAGAGCAATACTAACTGGGTCACAAGCTGCAGATGTCAAATAGCTATGCTGCTGCTGGATTTCTGCAGTATGAACAAAGCTCCTGGAACAATGCAAAGTTGTCAGTCCTCAGTACTTGGCAAAGGATACTGCTTCATCAGGGGAAGAGAAAAAAAAAGGTATGCCTAGGCTAAAATACAAAACTGGTAGCATGGCTGCAACAGGCCTGAACCAGCTTACTCAGGCTCATGGAGCTCAGGCTGCGGGGCTCTAAAATTGCAATGCAGATTTTTGGATTCTGGCTTTGAGAACCTCTCCCCAAAGGGGTTTCAGAATCTGGACTTCAGGCTGAAACGTCAAGCCTACAGCGCAATTTTATAACCTTGTAGCCCAAGTCTGGTGAGCCCACTTAAGCTGACTCAGGTTTTGAGACTTGGTGCTGCAGGTTTCTTACCATAGCATAGGCATACCCAAAGACAAAATTGCTTTGGCAGTGGTCCCATGGATCTGATTCCTGCTGGTGTTCCAGCCAAGATGGGCTAGCCAGAGACACTGATGGACAGTGTTATCTTTTTCCTCCCTCAGCGTGATGGAGCATCTTCTCCTTGTGCAGATGGTAGACCCTAGTAATTCCATGGTAACATGCCACAAGAATATGTCTGGCATACTGAAGTCCAGTACCAGTGTTGATGGGCTGATGGTGGCAGAGCCCTGCAGGCGAATGTGTCCCTTGTGTCAATCAGTGACATTAGAGGAGAGGGCTCTCCGTCTGAAGAACCAAAGCACACGTCTTGGTAACAATGAAAACAAACAGACCTCTAAGAGCTGGCAGACAAGTGTATGCACTACCAATATTGGTCAATGCTTTGGCACTGATAATGTTGTCCCCTCAGCTAATGTTGCTAGCTTTCATGCCACTGATGTTAAGATTGGCTCTGGCACCATGGACATCTGTGCTGGTACTGATTATTTTCGTGCTTCCTTCTTCTCTGTGCTGAATAATGGTGTTTCTTCTCTATTAGACTAGCTAGTGAATGATGCTAACAGGATACCGGTGCTCATCCTCTCAGGCACATATGAGGCCTTGATAGATTGTTCCAGAAGGTTGAGCATCAGCCTCAGGTAACTAGCAGAGAACTACAGGAACACCAAACATTTGATCAGCATAAGCAACTCTTTTAAGCAAAAGAGGTACTCATATCCACATTTTAAGCGAATTAACTCATTGTTGGATGGACACAGCTTGATGCTCACAGGCTTCAAGTGGGCCATATCAAGGGGCAGGTCTAACAATCAATCCTAAACTCAAACTAGTAGATACGATCATAGCAGTCATAAGGCAAGGTAAATTAGACACGTTATGAAAGTTTTTAGATTTAGCCAAAAGCACAGAACTATTGGGTCAGACACTCTCGAGTTTCCAGCCTTCTGCCATATCTTTTCTTTTATGCCCTTGTATGGGAGCATCAGAAGGCAAAAGGGAGATGGTGACCCAATGGACACTGCTATTCAAAAAAATCTGATCTCGCAGACGAATATCTAGGTCCAGATCCAAGTTCCTCTTTGCTTTACCATTCAGTTTAGGTATCATCTCGCACACATGCTGTAGTAACCGCACGCTTATAACTGTAGCTTAATAAACTTGTAACTAGTTAAGATCCAAGCCTAACTATTTTGTTAACCCTTTTGTCACTGCAACACAGCCGGCACAACAAAAGAACTTTAACCGTTTGGTTACTACAGCCTGGCCGTGGGTGAGTGTGCTAGGAGCTGCCTGCTCTAACAGTAAAAAACTGGGTTGCTTAGGACCCAGGGGAGTACCTCACCGCACATTACCTGGCCACCGGCTAACACATATACAGGAGTAAGTTTGCAAATTTTAAATCGTTCAGCAACAAATACAGGCCATTTGGGAGATGTACTGGGGCTTGTGATTGCTCATATAAGATTTGGTTTCACAAGAGCCATAGTTTTATGGTTTATAGCAATATGCTAAGGTTAATTTTTAAAAGTGTCACACTTCATTACGTGATCTGGGACTGAACCTCTCAACGATTATAAAAGCAGCTAAGAACATTTCTAGCTTCTTATCTAATGATGTTCAGGATGTTCCCAGGAAAATTTAGAAAGCTGTTCCTCAAATACCTCATTAAGATATCATATGTGTACATGTACCTACCTAAACAGAGAGGCAGCATGTTTGAGAGATTTAAATTATGTCAATTAAACCAAAAGAGTTTGCTTCCTTAGTCAGCACTGATGATGATATTGTCCCCTCAGCTAATCTTCCAAAATAAGTACTGATGCCAAGAGGTGTATTGCCAGAGCCCATGACAGCAAGGTACACTGAGCTACAGACCCTTCCTTCTCCCCAGCCCCTGACACCATGTGGGTCCCAAAGAGTTTATCTGTGGAAATTTCATACTGTCAGTCCTCATGGGAGGTCATTGAGCTCTATATCAAGTACCTGTCTCTGTGTTCAGAGCTGCTAGCTGCTGCTAGCTTTGATGCCACTGAATGATCTGTGTTCCAGATGCCATCAAAATGTTTCTTGAAAAGTTCCAATGCTTTCCCTTTCACTTCTGTGTCAGTAAAGCCATTACGCATTCATTTAGGTCCTTTGGGGACAATGCTTCCTGATTCCTGAAACTGTTTATTTTTCTATTGAATTATAGTTCATTTTCACATTATTCAGTTTGAATTAATGCATAAAAAGAATTATTCCCACAGGGCTTGAATGTATTCAACTTTTGATACAAAACTTTCCCTTACTTTACACATGCTACCTCAGTGAGTCCCAAGAGTGCTGCAAAATTTCCTGCAGTATTCTTGACCAGCTCAGAAACAGCACAAATTTCTACTTGATCCTATATTATGGAGGGCTCAAAGGCACAGCACATCAGTCACACCCACTTCTCTCTAGGTGAAATCCTAGTCCCATTAATGTTGGTAGGACCACGATTTAGTCTTCTGTCTCAAGTCTTATCCCTATACTCTGACAACAAGAAACAACTAGAATGACCTAATCTTTTCAGATTTACTGTTTCCTATTGACCACTTATATCTAACTTTTACTTCTCCATTAAACACATTGATTATGTAGCTCCCCTCCTTGACTACCTTCATGGTGAAAGAATGTGGTTTAACAGCAAGTATAGGACATGAAGTGTGGATGGCATCTCCTGCACTGTAAGGCAGGGATGAGCAACCTTTTTAAGCCAGCCACCACTTTTTGTCCCTGCAACTAGCAGCCTCCATCCCCCAACCCCCACAACCTGTCTAATGTAATCCAAACAGACATGAAAAAAACCCTTTTGGTATGTGTAAGTCTGTAGAAAGTAAAAACTTTATTAATCAGTATATAAATGTGAATACACATTCATAAATAAAGTGATCTAGTTCAACACTTCAAGTGAGACAGATGAGCCTGAGACCCAGCAGCCAGTTGTGCTCTGCTCCTCTTATGAAATTTCATGGCCCCCATTTTACACACCCCTGATATAGGGGATACAGGTGCTGCTGTGCAATTGATCTGGCTGTGTTAAAGTAGTGCCGGATTTCATAGCAAATGCAGTTTGCCTTCTTTCATCGAGGTATCCCTGTCAAACACAGACTTTCCACCATGGCAACCGTGGATGGCAACGGGCCAGCTGGGAGAATATAAAGTTAAGGTAGCTTCCAAAGCAGATGGTCTCTAATAGCAGAATAATGCAGCAGTCAATGGCATTTGTTGCCTGCATATATGATTTATTTTAAGAAAGAAAATGAAGCAAAATAGCTGAGAATTAAAAAAAAAAACTATAAGTAATTGTTCAGGTTAAGTTGATAAACTGCTCAAATTTAAACTCAGAATTGTCATTTGAAACACAGTGGCACTGAGGTTCTATAAAAGAATAGCAGTGCTAAAGCACAATTGTCTGTCTCTCCTTGGGTTTACAGGGCCTGAATGGCTGGCAAGTTTCCTAACCTGTTGACTAAGGAGCACAGAGGGCTTTACACCACCCCCAGCATCATAGTTTATTCATATTATCTGTGGGGGAGGGGAAAACAGAGAGGAACAACAGTAACATTGGCTGCACTGTTCACACACCAATTTTGCTGACTAATCCATGAGAAGCATTAAGAAGGGATCCAGCTGCAGCTCACAAATGCCACCGATTAAAATTAAACTCTAAATAGGAATGTGCAGGGAGGAGTAAAAATGACTATGTGCAAGTTGGTTTTTCATAACTTTCTGTTCTGCAAAATATTTGAACATTTTCAACCCAACTTGGAATGAAAAAAATAATGTCAATATTAAATTCTGAGTATTCACTAGCACTATATTGATTGTATTATGGCAACTGAATACGAATTTGTTAAAAGGAAAAAGAATCTGAGTTTTCCTCTTTAACATTTTATTTGAATTAACTATATAAAATAAGAAGATTAATATTATTGATCTTGTTAAGAAGATTTTGCTGTCCAAGGCTCAGCACTATTACCCTCTCAGAAGGTTACAGAGGGCACCAAAGAGGAAGCAGAGCACAAGATCGGCTGATAGCCTAATGAAGGACCACAATTCCAAAGATAAGCAGTTCGGTAGCACCTTAAAGACTAACAATTTTATTTATTAGGTAATTAGCTTTTGTGGGTAAGACCCACTTCATCAGATGAAGTTAGTGTTTAAGGTGCTACAGGATTGCTTGTGTTCTGTGAAACTACACACTAGCCAGGCTACCTCTCTGAGACTAACTGCAAAGGTCGTAAGGAAGATTCTGCTGTTAGAGTGAAGAACTGTAGTTAAATGCAAAGACCAAGCAAGGGGGTGTGTGTGTAAAGGTTACATTTGAGACCATTTTTATATATTATAAATGGCAGTTACACAGAAATCCAAAATATTTTCCTTCTAGTTCAAAGTCTATATTAAAATACGATCATGGAAAGAAAGAAGCAGAGCTACATGGAAGTGTCAGTGAGTGGTGGGGTTAGAGGTCTGCTGTGACTACAGGTCTCTGAATCCATGTGCAAATGGGTGTCCGTGAAATCTTTTACTCATCTATGTGAAAAATTCATCTGAGAGATCAGAATTTATACTTTACATGACTATTTCACTTATATTTATTCTTGCTATGGAATACATATAACATTTCAGAGACTACCTTAGAAAAATACTTTTAGTGGATTTAACAATCTATAAAGTTCTGTGTGTTTTGTGGCAGTCTAGAGCATCAATAGTGCTCAACGAATTAATAATAGGACTACTGGTCCATTCATACCCCTGAGATGCTGCAAGAAAATAAAATTATACATACTAACAGCTGTCTCAATATATATAATTGATGAAAGAACAAAAATCTCCTGGGTATGTTACTGATTATTCACCTATCTGGAGCAATTACACTGTAAAGAGCAACGTTTAGAAGGCTGTTTCATATGCAAATAGCCAATACACATGTAAGCTAATGGGGTCAAATCAGAACTGCATCAGTGATTTCCACAGTCAGTCTGCTTTCTGCCTATGCACTTAGGTGGAATGTTTCGAATGTGACTTAGGAGTTGATCTGTTCCTTCAATTCCTTTCACAGCTGCAAATGCTAAACTCTGATACAAACATCCAGATCATACAATGTATTTCTTTAATTCACATTTTGTTAATACCTCTGGGTCTAGCAGCATTGCAATTACAACAACTATATATTTTATCCTGGGGCTTAAGAGAGATCTCCAATATCTTACACATTTCAAAGACAACTTCCCCACCTTTGACATTCAGAGAAAGGGCACCCATCCCACCTAATTTACTTCTTCCACAGGTCTTATTAAGGACATGTGACTCACTTCCCCCCGCCCTTTTTTTCTCCCCCTCTCCCCCCCGTTTCCCCCACTATATAAATGCTGGATTCCTATTATCCACTCCAAATTTGATGAAATGGGTGTTACCCACAAAAGCTCATTATCCAATAAATAGCATTGTTAGTCTTTAAGGTGCTACAGGACGGCTTGTTTTTTGTGAAGCTACAGACTAACATGGTTACCCCTCTGAGACCATTTACCTCTGACAGGTTATTATAAAAAGTTTTAAGCAAGGCTGGACCTTGTACCATCACATTTCACTCCATGCTTCCTTGCTCTGTAATACTTTGCTCTTTATGCCATTCTGTCTACGGTGCTTCAGCCAGTGCTCGGTCCATGTGACAGTGCACAAATCCAAGCCAATTTCAATTAATTCTGAAAACACATTCTGAGAGACATTGGTCCCAAATGCTCTGTGGGTTCATAACCTCACATACCGCTTCAAAGTATTTGCAGAGCGTGCAGAATCATACCTTGTTTTTCTCTTGCTGGAATTCTATCTGGATATTGGTCAGTTTAATCCGTAGTTCCTCATTAGCAGCCTGAACAGCTTCTATCTCCATGTCAGGCCTCTCTCCCTTGGCACGGCTTTTCTTGGACATAGTTATTTTTGAAGTTCACAATAAAAATCCCTCACTACTCACTGGGCCAATAGCCAAGCAGCCCTCAGTGCTTCACATTAACAAATCATGTAGTCTTTATTATAGTCCTTCACATCACATTTTTTCATTATGGCTGATTTCTCTCATATCCTGAAAGAAACAGAAGAAATAGGTCTATTAGACTGCAACTCAGATATCAACAGACAAAATAAATGTCATGGATTATAAAATAAATTGTGTCACTTAAAGCTATCACATAAAAAACTTCAAACATTTACAGTTCTTTTTTCTGGCATATCCAAAAAAGTTACAGCAAACTGTACTTTTACAGAGGAAAACAAAGACCAGAAAAGTAAAAGCTGCCTGTATGTAACTTTTCTGCTACACAACACCTCCTCATCTAAATGGGAACCCACTCCAACTCTATTTCCCAGAAATTCATTTCGTTCTTGTCATGTTCAAAAGTACATAATTACAAAAACATGAATCATATCTTATTTGGGGCCTGATGCTGAGAGAGGCTGAATATTCACAACTGACATTGGACCTGATCTTGTGTTAACTGAAGCCTGTGGGAGTTTGCCATGGACTGCAGTAGGAGACATCACATTTATTTAATGTTGTAAAGAGAACAGGAAATTGTTCAAAATTAACAAAGTTTCATTACAACCTCTTGCCTTAATGAAGTCAGAATCTAAGTTACCTTTAATTATTAACACCACAAATAATTCTGTAATTATAATATTATAAGGTGGTATATGCTGCACAAAACTGCATGAAATCTGAAAATAACGTCCAAACATACTAAACTCTTTTAACTCCGGGTTTATTGCCAAGCCTATGTCCAGATAAAGTGTATATTTAATCAGATTTATGTTATATCCAAAGTCTGTATCAATACCATACAGAGAACTGTTATGGGCTATTTTTATGAATAGAGGCGTACCAAGTAAGCATGAAATTAAAGTTTAGTTTGCACACTGGTAAGTCATAGAAGCTAAATCTGATTTTCCCTCCTAAGTAACTATGGAACACCAAGCTATCCACAAATCACAGAAGCCTCATTTCTCATGTACGTAAACAGAGCCATAGGAGTGAAGAGGCTTGGACAAAGTCACACCTCTCTGCTCAGATCATAACAAACAAGGAACAGGACCCTGGAGACCTCATGCCCAGGAGCCTGATTTAATTACTGTGCTAGACAACATTCCCAGTGAGTATTTGATTCAGTTGGCTATTACGATCCTGTATAAATCGACTGGTATTTTTTTAATTGACTGGTATTAAAAAAATGATTGTTTGGTTTTATGGTATTTCCCTTATCTCTTTCAAACTATAAAATCTCACTGTGACAGAGCAGTCTGCCCCTTAAAAGTACTAGAACTTAGCTGACAATCCGCTACCCCGCCACAGCATAAAACATAGCCATTTATGAATATAAGAGTTCCACTGCAAGGAGGAAGGGAGGTATGGAGAGAGAGGAAATAGTCTTGGAGTGAGTGATGTTTGACAATGTATCTTTAAAGGCTAAGAAGCCTTGCAGACAAGGCAGGGCAAGGCTCCCTTTTCACACAAACATCTGGTTATGGGGACTGGCATACATCCAACCTAGTCCCTCATAAAAGGGCAGACAGCAGCAGAAGGCAGCTACCCAACTCTCTGAGCCTGTGAACTATGTGCAACAGTTCAGAGAGAAGCTGGCTAAGGTCCTGTGCTGGGCTAAATTACATCCCAGATGCAGCACCACTGGACAATCCTGGCCTAAGGAGAGTTACCAACTGCCTGAATTTCCAGCCCCACCAAACAAGTGGAATCTCCTGCAATAAAGGGGGGAGGAGGAGAGGGAGGGAGAGAGAGAGAGAGAGAGATTGAGAGAGAGACTGAGAAGTAACTGAAGGGACTGGGAACATGGCACAGGTGGAACACTGGAGGCCAGAATTAACTTTTACTTACTTGGGATTTTTGTTACCTGGTCCATTTTAGTCAATTTCACAGTCATAGGATTTTGAAAATCCTAGGCTGCGTCTACACGTGCACGCTACTTCAAAGTAGCGGCGCCAACTTCGAAATAGCGCCCATCACGACTACACGTGTTGGGCGCTATTTCGAAGTTGAAATCGACGTTAGGCAGCGAGACGTCGAAGTCGCTAACCCCATGAGGGGATGGGAATAGCGCCCTACTTCAAAGTTGAACGTCGAAGTAGGGCACATGTAGACGATCCGCGTCCCGCAACATCGAAATAGTGGGGTCCGCCATGGCAGCCATCAGCTGAGGGGTTGAGAGACACTCTCTCCAGCCCCTGCGAGCTCTATGGTCAGCGTGTGCAGCAGCCCTTAGCCCAGGGCTTCTGGCTGCTGCTGCTGCAGCTGGGGATCCATGCTGCATGCACAGGGTCTGCAACCAGTTGTCGGCTCTGTGGATCTTGTGTTGTTTAGTGCAACTGTGTCTGGGAGGGGCCCTTTAAGGGAGCAGCTTGCTGTTGAGTCCGCCCTGTGACCCTGGCTGCAGCTGTTCCTGGCACCCTTATTTCGATGTGTGCTACTTTGGTGTGTAGACGTTCCCTCGCAGCGCCTATTTCGATGTGGTGCTGCCCAACGTCGAAGTTGAACATCAACGTTGCCAGCCCTGGAGGACGTGTAGACGTTATTCATCAAAATAGACTATTTCGATGTCGCTACATCGAAATAAGCTATTTCGATGTAGCGTGCACGTGTAGACGTAGCCCTAGTCACTCCTCCTCAGAACTCCACACAGTTACCCATGGGCTCACCCATGAGGTGGAGGTGAACATGGACACCAATTAGTGTCAGATTCCATGCGGGGAGAGCAAATCTCATAGACCATGAAGCATGTTTAATGTCCACGAATCTGGTAGGACCACGTGTATGAGGTTTTACAATAAACCAGTCCCACAGAGGGTATAAATGAGTCAGGGGGACCTGAAATGGAGTTAGTTATTAAGGTTCCTGAGATGGACAACTGAGTTCTGCTGGATGCCTGGCCAGTAGTCACTGCTCTCTGGAAGCACAGAAGTAAGGATGGCAATACCACAATGCCCCCTACAATAACCTTTTGGCCTCCCACAACCGTTTTTTGGAATTGGAACCACGTATTTCGGAAATGATGGTTTCCCCTGTGAAAGCTGGTCTCCTCTGCAAGAGTATGGGGTGAAAGTACATAACAAGACCAGATTTCATAGGGGAGACCAAATCGCATAGTCCATGAAGTGAGTTTAATGCCCGTGAATCTGG
Source organism: Carettochelys insculpta (assembly GCF_033958435.1). NCBI lineage: Eukaryota > Metazoa > Chordata > Testudines > Carettochelyidae > Carettochelys > Carettochelys insculpta. The sequence goes on along the minus strand of NC_134140.1, from coordinate 24,866,862 downwards.
TAGGGCCCTGTGTATGAGGTTTTATAATAAACTAGTCCCACAGAGGGTATAATTGAGTACAAGGACCTGAGTTAGTTATAAGGTTCCTGAGATGGGTAACACAGAGGGAGCATCTGGAATGTCCTATTTAGCCATAAAAGGGTGCTGGAAGGCAGTCACACCCTGTGACGTTGATCATCTAATTATTCCATACAGTTAAACATATACTATGATTTTATGTAAAGTCAGTCATAAAGCAGGTGTTCCAACTTGCTTGAAGTATTGCAGCAATTCCAGAGGATAAATTCAAATGCAAGGCCAAAAAAACAAAACAAAACAAAACAAAACAAAAACAACCTCTAAATAACATGAATCCTTCATAGAACAGGTGGCTCTTAATGCCTTTTTTGCCTCTATTATTAAAGGAGAAGAATGGCTTGATTGTGTATACAGCATAGTTCATTAGCTTCTAGATTACAGATGACTTGTAATCAAAATGCTGCCTCTGCTACCCCTTAGGTCTGTGGGAAACCACATTTAATAAGAACACGCATATTGGGTCAGACCAAACATCCATGTAGCTAAGTATCCTGTCTTCAAACAATGGCCAATGCTGGGTGTCCTAAAGGTAATGAACAGACGTAAGCCATCCCCTGTTGCCCATTCCCAGTTTCTGAAAAGCACAGGCTAGGGACACTATCCCTCTCCACCACGGTTAACAGTCATTGATGGAGCTATCCTCCATGAATTAATCTAGCTCATTTCAGAACTCTGTTAATGTCTTGACATTCACATTATTCTCTGATAAAGAGTTCTACAGGTTGACTATGTGTTACGTGAAGAAGTGCTTCCTTTTGTTTGTTTTAAACTTAATGCCTATTAATTTCATTTGGTAACCCTTAGTTATTGTGTTATAAGAAGAAAATAACACTTCCTTATCTACTTTTTCTTTCCCAGTAGTGATTTTATAGACATCTATCATGCCCCTCCTCAATCATCTCTTTTCCAAACTTTAAAGTCAAATTCTTTTTAATCTCTGCCCATATAGAAGCCTTTTCCATATCCTCATTTTTTGTTGCCTTTTTCTAAATCATATCCAATTCCCGTGCATCTTTTTTGAGATGGGCAGACCACATCTGCACCCAGTTTTCAAGATGTGGGCATACCTTGAATTTATATAGAAGTAATATGATATTTTCTGTCTTATTATCTATATCCTTCTTAATAATTTCCAGCATTCTGTTATCTTTTTTGACTGCTGCTGTACATTGAGAGGATGTTTTCAGAGAACTATCCACAATGATATTTAATATGTGGAATTGGAATTTTGTTTTCCAGTGTAAATTATTTTTCATTTATCAGTACTGAATTTCATTTGCCATTTTGTTGCCAAGTTTTGAATAAGACTGCTCCCACTACAAATTGTGGGGGACACCTCTCTCCATTTTGACAGCTGGCCTGTTATGCTTATCCTTTGTTTCCCATCTTTGAACCAGTTACCAATCCATGAGAGGAATTTCCCTCTTATCCCATGACAGCTTAATTTGCTCAAGAGCCTTTGGTGAAGGACACTATCAAAAGCTTTCTGAGTAGTCTATCTGAGTAGTCTATCTCTACTGACTCCCTCTAAGAATTCTAGAAGAGGTTCAACTGAAATGAGGCTGTAATTAGAAGTATACTGTGTCATGATCAAAGCTTCAAACAGTATGAATTCTTTCTAAACTTGAAAGCAGACTGAATTCAATGTGAACTTAGCCTAAGTGAAATCCATTTCACCCTGGCTTATTGGGATTGTTAGAAATCTTTCCTCTCATATGATCTTTCTAAAAAATGTGACCATGTTTAAATAACCACAGAATCACAGAATAAGAGCAAGAACACCTGAGTTAGATATTTTGGTATATACATTTAGAAATGGAATTTATTCTTCTATTGCATAAGACAAAAATCACTGAAATAGCCTTAAATAGTGAGAGAGGCATCAGACACCAACAGGCGCTGAGCCCACAGTTATTGATTATGATGACGATGACGATACAGGAAATTTGGAGGAAAAAAAAGAAGTCAAAGTGATATTGATGCTGTACTGGAAAATTACAACATACCTTGGAGTCAGTAACTTTATATTATCCCTGAACTCAAACTGAGCCAGAGCCATTCCATAAAGACCAATCTTTTCAATATGGGTACTTAAAGCTAGACACTTCAATCCACATGTATGCATGAAAGAGGTAGACTGATATATAGGGCTGCTGAACATGACTCATGTAGAATTCCCCCAGGCTCCCAGAGGAAGAATTACACCCTTATTCACCAGCCCTATACCCAGTGTAGATACTTAACATGCCACTCACCCTCTGCTTCCTCCATCAGCCAGGGTGTATTGAGCAAAGCAGTACTGGTAACCCCCAGTGTGGAAACAATGATGAGTCATGGCCTTCCCCCTCTCCCAGAATAATGAGATTAGGGGGACACAATTTTTAGAAAATGCCTCTTGGGTTTTCTCTTGATTTTTGAGACTCTCTCATAGACTTGGATCACATGTTCAAACTTCTCTGGGTCATCACAAGAGCTAGACTGAAATGAAAGCCGACATCATCATCATCTAATCACTGGACTACAGGATTTAAAAAAAAAATCACTGTAGTTAGTTGCATTGAGGAAATGAAGAGGGCTCCCATTCCACACCTCTCCCCCACCCCTTCTCTGGCCCCATTCTCACAGAAAATACTTACAGGCTGCTCTCAACTGCAATTCTGTACCTGGCAGCCACATGCAGGTAGGCCATGCAAGGATGGAGTGCACATAACTCCCCACATGTGTCTTGTGCAGCTCCATTAGGACCAGCGATGGTCTAGTCCCAAGCTGGGCATACTTCCCACAGCTATCAGTTCTCCTGATCCAGGACATCAGACAATGCAGTCAGACTGTGAACAATAGGACAGTGACAGAAAAAGAAGGAATACTGCACAGTCTGGCAAAATTTGATTCTCTCTACCCAGAAGCGTCACAACTCCTCATTTAATAACTTACAAGGTGCAACTTGACACATGGACACATGGCATCAAAAAAAAAAAGAACCACCTGAAGTGTAATCCCACAGTCCATTATAACAGAAAACTTCCAGTGACTTTGGTGAAAGTTGTGTTAGCATGTGTATGTGTGTGAATGTATGATGACCTTGGCAATACTCGAAAACGAATCGCTTTTAGCAAAAATGGAGGAAGATGATGTGGGGAAAAGGTAAATTTTAAACCACTCCTTTTCCCCTCTTCCAAATCCCAATAATGAAAAATGTTCCTTACCAACCATAGTCTATGGATTCTCAGTCTCTTAATTCCCTCTGCAGTGCAGTAACTATCACACTTCCATATGAAACAAAATGTAAGGACGATTTTTAAAAAAAAAATCTTACAAAATGCTCTAAGATTCCACTGGTGACTTAATTTTTTGGGTGGGGAGGAAATGGGAAACATGTATGTGGCCAGCAAATCTTGCCTAACTGATTTATTTTACAGTAACTGCAAGGAAAAGATTGTGTCCAATTTCCATGCCATTCCAGTGACGTTAGTGATGGGAAATCCATTAAACAGTGATGTCAGGAAACCTGATTGGTTGAATAATATCAATTAATAGTTCTAATTTCTCTTCCTCCTATTTATCTTTTTGTGGTTTCAAGGAGTCACTCTGTCATCATGAGAAGTCATTCCCTGCTTCAGAACAATCACTGAACTGCTAAATAGATAATTCTAGACTTTTCTTCCTAAAAACAAAATGAGAAATTGCTATCTAATGTGCCCAGCAATTTATAGATGTTAAATTTTAATGAAACATTTCAGCAACTTGCTAATAATCAATCAATTTCCTGGTAAGTGCTGTAGCTTTATAAATGTGTTGTACCTTTATAAATACTCTAGAATATGCAAGTTACAAAAGAAAAAAAATCAATTTTCCTCCTAGGACGTGTGAAAAAACCTAGGACTACATTTGCTTAGAAGTCACAAAAGCATGATTTTTACTGTGTCTTCTGTAAAAGTAATTTATTTTTAATAAATCCAGAATTCTGTAAAGTCATTCTCTGCTGAACACATACTATTTACAGAGAGAGACGTAACTTTAGGTTACATGACTCATATGCTTTCAGAATAGGAAACAGTGTGACTGGCCCATTATTTTATGCCAACATGCAGACTTTACTCAGCACATCCAGGCAAAATTTAGAATTTCAGCCCTGATTTCAAAATAAAGTAACATTACTCAGATTCAATTTGATTTCTAGCAGGTAAATTGTTAATTAGTCACCATGACTGAAATATTAGAACAGAGATGCAGAAAATGTGTGGGAAAGAAATCATGTCAGTTAAAAAGAATCTTCCCACATATCAGGCAAAAAACAATTGCTTTTCTGTTTGGTTTATGACTAAACTGACAGGCAAAAATTCTGATTCCATTTAAAAAATCATGTCTCTTTTTACAAGGATTTTTCCTGTGCAGAATGATTTCTTCTTCTACCTTCAAGCCAAGGATTACAAACAACACACTACATGCAGTACAGACTCATTTTTATGATTTAGTGAATCATAAGAACAGAAAGTGAAGAAGCCATAGTGAAACTAACCTATCCACCAAGATCAGCTTGTTTCTGTTACTGCTTTATTTATCCAGTTGTACCTCAAAATTTTATAACTGATTTTCAAAATTTGGATTTTTATAAAGAAATGTGTTATTTGCTTATATTTAGTAAGATCAAGATATTGTTCTTAAAAATAGACACTTACTTTGGCAAAACTGCCCTATGTATTTCAGCAGTGTAGGGTTGATGTATAATCACATTAAAACCAATTTTATAGACCAAATTTCCACGGCTGCATAGTCTCAGGCACTCTGCATATGGCGTCCCTTTTATGAGCAGGGAATTTTGCGCAAAAGTAAGTGCAATTAACATAGCTTGGCAAAGATTTGTAAAGTAATAAGGAATTTTATGATACTTTATTAACACAATAGTCTTGACTAGTATATGCCAATTTCATACAGATAATAATTACAAGGCTTAAATTAAAAGGTCTTCCACTTTCTAGCACACAAACCTGAATTAATGTTTTAAGTGCAAAAAGTAGTACAGATGTGCTATGAAGGAAGGTAGGCTCCACTTAAGTAAAGCATTGAACTACATACTCACTTTTAAACAGTTAAAAGCTTGAGTGCTTTTCTGAAGAGAGATTAACTTAAAGCGTGTGCTAAAATGTTTTGCCAGATTGCAGCCTTAACACATTACAGGATGAAAAGTAGTATAGAAAATATCTAACAAGCATTATTGAATAGTATCGGAGGGGTAGCCGTGTTAGTCTGGATCTGTAACAGCAACAAAGGGTCCTGTGGCACCTTATAGACTAACAGAAAAGTTTTGAGCATGAGCTTTCGTGAGCAGAGGGAATTAAGAGACTGAGAATCCATAGACTATGGTTGGTAAGGAACATTTTTCATTATTGGGATTTGGAAGAGGGGAAAAGGAGTGGTTTAAAATTTACCTTTTCCCCACATCATCTTCCTCCATTTTTGCTAAAAGCGATTCGTTTTCGAGTATTGCCAAGGTCATCATACATTCACACACATACACATGCTCAAAACTTTTCTGTAAGTCTATAAGGTGCCACAGGACCCTTCACTGCTGTTAAGTATTATTGAAGACATCAGATTACTTTCCCTAAATGCATGGGAGAGCTCAGTGAAACTCTAAAGCCTTTCCAATAGAGCTTGGTCCAACTACAGACAAGATCTGGTCTCAGATACTACTTAAAACATTCAATTAGAGTCAATCTGCCTGCAACTTTCTGAGTCTATGAGTGAATTGCAAGAGGATTCCAGCAATTTTCCAAGCAGAGATTTTGTTCCTTGCAACAGTTTTTTCCATTTCAGCTGAAGAACTTGCAGGTCTCTTTCTGTTTGTAGCACTTACAATATATAAGGCGGCAGGAATAAGAGATTGCAACCCAACCATCTGTCACAACATCAATTACACTAACAATGAGAGAAGATAACCAGCCAAGGAATTCACTTGTAGCATATAATTTAGGTTCATGGGAATTTAATTTCACACTAACACAAGCCAGGACATAGCACCATATTATGACTGCATAGAACTGAGGGAGACATAAAAATTGATCATCTCTCTCCAACAGTGTATTCACAGGTCTGTTTATAAATACATTCTGAAGTACTTGATTGATGAGTATTTCAGATTTCAATTCTGAACCAAGGCTAGGACTCTGTTTTGTTTTAGTTGTACCTTCTTGTGTTAAAGGTTCTCTTCAAATATCTTAGCAGTTAGAGCAGCCACAGTAGAAGTTAAGACTGTATAGAAGTTCCCATTCTAACCACTCTACAGCCATTCATCTCTTTCAGAAAGACACAAGACTGGACTTGTCCTTGCTTGGTCTTCCCAAGGTGTGCAGAAGGAGAAATTCCGCTCCCTTCACTCCTGCAGGCCTGTACAGGAGGTAAGTTCCTCCATGGAAGAGAGGAGCACCTGCTATCACAATGAATGTCTAAGATGTGCCATTAAAATCTGATTCCAAAGTTAATGGTTCCATGCCCCCACTTCCCTGGAGACCACCTGGTGACAGGCATTTCTGTAACTGTGGGCCTGTTAACAAGTCCCAAACAGGAGTTCTCCCATTCCCTGATAAACTTACATGCTTTTGCAATAGTGAAAGGTGCCTGCTAGGACAGCTAGCATGTCTTCTCATGCAAACCATGTCTTCCTGTGACACTGTTCCCCACCTCTGTCCACAACCTGACAATCCACTATCCTCTACAATGGGGGTGAGAAAAGTGGGGGAGCACTCCCCCCCGGGGGTGTGAAATTTCATAAGGAGGGCACAACGCGCTCAGCCTCCCTCCCCTATGGCCTCCACTGACTCCCCCAGCCTCCACTGTCTCCGGCCCCTTCTGCCTGCCCAGTCCTGCTCTCTCCTCCCCAGCACAGCTGCAGGCAAGCGGTGCCAGCCATATGCAAGCAACTGTCACTGCTGCCCCACATGCACCCTGAGCTCACTGCCAGCAGTTATGCTGGCCTCTGGAGGAAGTCAGACAGAGGGCACCAGAAGACTGCTCTTAAGCAGCCCATGACCCCCACCAGAGGCAGTGAGAGGGAGGAGTGCAAGCCATTTGTAAGGGAACTGCAATACCCTGCTACTGGTCCCTCCAGCCCAGGGAGGGAGCCTTGAACTTTTCAACCAAAACATTTGCCTGGGCTTCTCTGGATCCTTTGAGAGGAGATGCTGGGGGAGCAGGTGCCAGAGCTGGGCAGGGGGTGAGCATGGAAAGGATGTGTAGAGGCTCAGACAGCAGAGGCAGGGGGTGAGGCCCAGTGTCTGGGGGAGCATGTGGGGGACAGTTCATTCAAACTGAACTGATAATCTGTTAGACAAATCACACTTTTATTTCCTTCTCTACCTGCTCAACACTATGGCTGCATCTACACGAAGAGCTAACTTCAAAGTTAGGCATTACTTCGAAGTAGCCAGCAGAGATTCTACACATATTTCCCCTTACTTCAAAGTTAACTTTGTTTCACAGCTTTGTGCCTCAGTTTCCCACCTATGAAAAGATAATACAACTTTTTTTAAAAAATGCTTATTCCTTTAGGTTAAGGTTGTTCTTTAAATACTTCATTTCAGGTTTCACACAAAATACCTTTGGGTTGCCTGCTTTCAACGTGAAGGTGAAATGAATTGCATGAGCTGCTTCAGTATATGAAGGAACACATTATTCCCTTTATCACATACAACAGCTGGGAAAAAGTCTCCATCTTCCTAAACTGTTGAATCATACCTTATTTGATACTCCATTGATTCCTAGGTAACAGTAAGATGCTTAAAAATGACATTGCTTTTTCTTTTTAGGAAATAATGTGTTCACCCATCACCCTTACAATATCTAGCACTCCTTTCACATAGAACTGACTTACAGGCTGGGGCCACACTAGCCCCTCCTTTCAGAGGGGCTGTGGTAATATGGCACTTTGGGATATGCTAATGAGGCACTGCCATGAATATGCAGTGCCTTATTAGCATAACGGCGGTCACATGCGCTTCAAAACTGCTGGTTTTAAAATGCAGCCACCTGTGTAGCTAGGGGGCCTTTCGAAATGGACTCCTGATTTTGAAAGTCTCTTATTCCCAAAACTAGATGGGAATTAAGGGGCTTTCGAAATCAGGAGGTCATTTCGAAAGCCCCCCCCCAGTTACACGGGCAGCTGCATTTCAAAACCAGCAGTTTCGAAGCGCACGCAGCTGCCATTACGCTAATTAGACACTGCATATTCATGGAGCGCCTCATTAGCATATCCCAAAGTACCACATTACCATAGCCCCTCCAAAAGGAGGGGTGAGGGTGGTCACAGCCATAGAGTTCTAAGTGATACTTGGAACACAGGTCAATACACTTGGATTTAAATTCTATATTACACCAAATTGCAAAACAATCACTCTGACATACCACACTGCATTTACACAGAATAACAAGTACCATTTTCTTCCATTTCTAATTCTTTTTTAAAGAAAAACAGAACATCCCCAGAGAAACAAACGAAACATAATGAGTTTCAAACATTGGGAATCACTCCCAAAACTCAGAGCTACAAAGAATTAAAATCCCTGCTCCCGTGCTGAACAAACAATTAAAGACAGGGTCCCAGATTAATTGCAATTCAGTACAAGTGCATTCACTCTACAATGTTCCTCTGGTCTTCCTTTTCTTGTGAATGCTCAGGCTGTGTCTACCCAAGTCCCCTTCCTAAAACCAAATAGAAAGAAGGTGCTTTTGAAGTCACGGGGGCGGTGGCATTCTGAAAGCAGCACTTTTGAATCATGCACGGGCGCCATTATGCTCACTTTAAGGGATATTGATTTCAACTATCTTTTGTTTGAGCCTTGACAGCAAATGCCAGATGGGCAGAAAGACAGTGCTATTCTCCCACAGATGCTACTTACAGATTACTCAGAGGTTAGAATCACAGGACTGGCAGCTACCTCAGGAGGTTTTTCTACTCCAATCCCTGCACTCACCCAGACCTTTCAAAATATAACCATGCATGCTTTCAGGGCTTAGCGCCTCTCAATGGAGTCCAAAGACAGTCATGGACTGTGTTAGGTCCCCCAGGCCTGTTAACCCTGTTAACCATGCCCTGCATGGCTTCTTGAGCTTGGCTCTAAGATGCTCAGATGGTCCAATGAGCTTTTCTCCTTCCTGTCTGATGGGGCAAGGGGTGAAAAGAGCAACGGTTCTTCATCAGGGAAGTTCCAAAATGAGCCGGAGCACTCACGGGAGATAAACAGATCTGCACAATCCTCCCTCTCTCCGTTTTCTTACATGCTTTGATAAACAGTGAGTTATCAGTGTTGATATTTAAAATGTTGTCTCTAACCCTGAGTCTCCAGGCAGAGACAAATGGGGTAGGTGATGCTAATCAGACCTACTATTTCAGGTTCTGCATATGCGGGCCAATGTGACTTTAGCCAGGTTTCCACTAGAACTTAAAGTCAATCAGAGATGCACAATTCCAGCTATGGCAATTGCATAACTGAAATTGACTTACCTGCAATTGGCTTACATGGTTGTCTCACTGAGGGAGGTCAAAGGGAGTAACTCTCCTGTCAACCACCCTTACTAAGGAATGCAGGAGTCAACTGTGGACCCCTGATAGCTCCATTTTGCATGTCCCCACTAAGTACACAAAATCAAACCCCAGAAGATTGAACCTAACTGGATTGTTCTACTGGGTAGTGTAGATGTACCCTTAGTCAGTTAGTGTCAGAAAGCTCGTCTGACCACCTCAGCTAGAGACTTACCTCTCACTCTCAGGAAAGCTTAAATTCTAACAGTATCACAGAGGTGTGCCAGTATGCCATGCTGCCATGTACCACTGAAGCAGAGCCCTGAGTGAAACCCTCATGCAACCTGCAAAGATTAGGTTTTTAAAAAATATCTCCAGCTTTGACATTATTGGGTAGATCAAGAGCGCTCGGGTCTAAGACTGCAAATGAATTACTGAAAAACCACCCCCCTGACAAGGGATCAGGTGTGGAGGACAAACTGACACACTGCAGCTTCAAAACAGCACTGATATGGGCATGACACCAAACAACAAGAGAATTTCAGGGACCTCACAAATGTTCTCAGTGTAAATATCCTTCACCATCCACAAGCTGCAAACTCCTCCCTACCACAGAAACAATGCCAATAAAATTCACTTCTACCAACCGTAACAGCCAACAAAACTGATTCAAACACTGCCAAAATTTGTTGGAAAGGATGCTGGCAAGCAGGTCACTTAACATAGGCAATTTTTGCAGGGGAATGACAAGACTCAAGCCAGGTCAAAAACAATGTTTCAAAATCGTTCACTTATTTTTGGATAAAATACTAGCCTTGAATCCACAAACAGGAAAGGTATTTATTCAGAAATCTGGACAACTGGGAAGAACTAGCAAATGACCGCAGCAGATGGAGGCAGGGGTTACACAAGGGCCTTCACAAGGGCGAGATGAAGATCAGACAGCTAGCAGAGGAGAAGCGAGCGCACAAAAAAGCACAATAAGGACTTGCCAGACACCCACTACATCTGCAAGAGATGCAGCAAGGACTGTCACTCATGTGGGTCTTCATAGTCACAATAGACGCTGTAAATGAAGTCCTCAATTGAAACTTTAAAGGGCACAATCCATAGTCTATGCAGACTGAAGGATGCCTACTACTACTACTAACAGTAGCAAAAAATGTGTCTCTGTAATATGGTTCAAAAGAAAGAAACCTGCAATTAGTTACAATTGCAAGATCTAGAATTAGTGGGTGGCACATCTGAACACATGCTGTGGTAGAGAAGTCAGATCAGATCAGAGAGTCCCAAATATATTTTGAGGATTTTTGGGATTTAGACAATGTAGAAGACAAGAAACACACAAGAATAATCAGCCACCTAATAATGAAAGCTTAGTTGTTATAGAAAAGAGAAATTATTGCACATGCATTGTAACATCTCCTAGGCTGCATCTCTGCCAGCAGCATGATACAAATGAGGGTTCATGAAATTGCCAATTACAGCTCATTTGCATATTCACATGATTCATTTGCATTTTTTCAGCAGCAAACAAGCAGTGGAGATGTGGTTCTGCCGGCAAAACTCCCCCACGTCCCCAGCTCCTTATCCCTGATTTTTTTCCCAGGGATAAGGGGCTGGCAACAGAGGGGGTTTGCATATGCATTTCAGCGCTTCATTAGTAAACTTCGAAATGGCCATTTGCATGGCCATTTCGAAGTTTGGGGCACGTGTAGACACAGCCCTTGAGAGGCAAAGTTGTTTTACGTGGTAGTGCAGTAGTTAGCAGTGTGAGGGAATCTTCTGCAGTGCACTGTACCAAAACACAAGCAACACAAACATAACATCAAAGCTCCTGGCAGACAACACCTCTTAGTTAAAGTTTCACAAAAGGAAGGGGTACTGGAAAAGTACTACCATGAACACTGGAGGGGCAACACTCTCAAGTGTTCCATGGAGCCTCAGAGAGCCTGAGTAGCAGTAGCTCCAAGGCACAGAATAATAGAACTGTAGAACAGGAAGGAACCTCGAGAGGTCATCTAGTCCAGTTTCTTGCATTCATGGGAGGACTAAATATCATATGAACTACCGCATTTGTTTCAAAGGGTGATAATTCAAATGCCAATCATGATACTTTAAATGTTAACTAGATTAATACAAAAAACATGTAAGGAGATAGAGGAAGGAAAAAGAAGAGAGGCCATATTGGCCAACTACTCTTTTGATCAGATTTATTTAGTAGTTCATCCGGCAACAGCAGACAGGGAGCATAAAAATCTTTAGGAATTATGGGTTCAATCGTGGGAGACTCTGTGCAGTCTTAATTCATAGCAGTGTCAATTACCCCTCCAATTTCCAACTCATTGCGTCACTGTCAGCTTGAGATGAAAGTTATAGGTTCCAAAATCATACAGCTGTAAGCTCCAATGCATTGAACTGTATTTGTGTCTGAAAGATCCATGGTACTCCTGACAAGATGACTTTTCGGACTGTAGAGTCAAACATTAGCTTCCCTCTATAGCTGCAAATTGACCTGTGGACCTTCTCCTGCACCCACATAATAAACAAACTTGTAGCTAATGTTCCCTCATTTTTTCCATCCATGTACATAATAAATCCAGACATCCTAGGAGATCATTTGAAGCATGATTCAAACCCTTACCAGGAAACAGTTTAAACAAGTTTAGATTTTAATTGCACCACCACGCAAAACTGAATGTGATCAAATCAAGCTGGTCTTTCTCCCATTATACTTCTTTTTATTTCATTGTTAATATTGGTGTGTAATATGGTTACATTCAGCCTAGCATGTGTATGTACAAGGCCCTCTGACATAATCATTGCATATCGTTAGGGGGGCATATGGGCACGACGAACCAAAGGAGATGCTGCTGAGTTGCAACTATGTCTTCAGAGAGGAGAATGTTAACAAATGAGATATTATTAAACATGTTATTGACTGTGTCTACACTGGCCCCAAACTTCGAAATGGCCATGCAAATGGCCATTTCAAAGTTTACTAATGAAGCGCTGAAATACATATTCAGCGCCTCATTAGCATGTGGGCGGCCGCGGCACTTTGAAATTGACGCGGCTTGCCACTGCACAGCTCATTCAGATGGGACTCCTTTTCGAAAGGACCCCAGCAACTTCGAAGTCCCCTTATTCCTATGAGCAGATGGGAATAAGGGGATTTCAAAGTAGGCGGGGTCCTTTCGAAAATGAGCCCCCTCTGAACAAGCTGCGCAGCGGTGAGCCACGTCAATTTCAAAGTGCCACAGCCGCCCGCATGCTAATGAGGCGCTGAATATGTATTTCATATTCATTTGCATGGCCATTTCAAAGTTTGGGGCTAGTGTAGACACGGCCATTGAGAGCAGCCAGAGGTGTAATGGCAGCATGTGTAGACAGACAAGTTAGCTTTCAAGTAGCTAGCTCACAGAGCAACAGCAGTGAAACCATGGCAGCATGGATGAACACGTATTATTCAGAGACCCTGGGCGGGACTGTACAGCCTCTGATACTATGGCTTCACTATTACAGGTTGCACCACCCTGGTTCAGCACCTTCTGGACCTCAGGGATTTTTGCCAGACCAGGGCAGGTAAATGCCCCCCTGTCACTGGCCACTCCTCCCCACCCCCCACTGGCCCTCCTGCCTTGGCTCGCCACTGCAACCACCTCCCTGGCACCAGCCACAACTCCATCTGCCAGGGGACATCAGCGTTCTGGCCCTGGCCCTGGCACGTAGGATGCCACCTCCCGGCCTGGCCCTGCAAAGACTTACAAGGGGAACGCTGTCTCTGAGAGCATTCCCCCACCCTTGACTGCTAGAAAGGTGGCTCATCTTGCCCTTCTGCCCAGACTCTCTGCACCAGGAGCATCCCTGGTACTGCTGGACAAGGTATGCTGCTGGACCAGAGAGTGCTAGTCTTAGGAGGTGCAGCCTGTATTACTATTTGACACAGCTACATCAAAGCTGGCTTGGGATGTCTACATATGCTGCACTCACACATCCAATAGCATTGTAGACAGACATACACAGTGTAACGGAGTTATGACTTAACACAGCGTTTCTTAACTTTTTTGATAGCAGGGAACAGCTTACTGCCTTCCTGAAGTGCAGCAGGGAGATCTCAGCAGCTGTTCTACATACCAGCTGTTGAAAGATAGTAATCTTAATTATTACTGAATGAACAGGCACTTTTGTTCTCGTTTTTAATTTCAGTTTTAAAACACATGATAAACTAAATAAAAAGTTTGAACATCTTGAACTCCAAATTATTTTTGCTTTTAAAAAGGAACTAGATCAAATTTACAATCAAAGTTCTGCAAAAAGCTCTCTCAAGATTTCAGACCAATAGGAAAAAATGTGTGACTTAAACAAGAGCTCTGCTAGAAAGCTGTTTCCTTATGCTAATGAGATATGGCACCCTGCAAAGTCTCTAAAACTTCACTATTGTTGTGGAAGATACTCTTTTGTCTCATTTTTAGGTTATTTCATTGTCCAAGATAATTGTTATAAAAATGTACAAAACAGTGAAAAGTATATTTGTACAATGATTTTAAGACTTTATTGTAATACAAAGGTAGCATGTATTTGCTTTATTTAAATGTGCTTATGCGATATTCACTTAGCAATATTGGGGAGGGGGACTGTTTTTCCTTATCATAGTTGATTTTCCTTTTGGACTGGACACCTCTAGAAGTGGTTTTTTTATTTCCCAACTGTTCTTCTGAAAACCAAAATTTGTGCTACTTATAACTAGTTATTTGTATATTTTAAATCTGGGGCATTCTAAATTTATTTCAGAATAATCACAAATAAATGCACAGCCTTTTCTTTAAATCTTTTTTTGAATATTCACATCCCAAATTGTCTTATCCTTAGGAAAACTACATATTCACCCCAGCTCACACCATCCCTACTCTCTATAACTTATATGTAGGACAAATAATTTTCAATAATTGGTAAAATTTTCAAGCCCTGAATTAATTCATATCTTTTGGAAAATCACTTTTACCATCCAGAATATGCCATAAAGATTCACCATCCAAAATATGCCATAAATATTAAACACAGAATCATATCATAGCAACTGTAATTTTACTGGTGAGTACATTCAACTTCAGAGGAAAAGCAGTACAAGCGGTTCATACCGTCTCTTCTATATGAATATACCAATACCTTGACAGTACAGGTTGATCCTCTCTAATCCAGAACGCTCACATCTGGCATACTTCATAAACTGGTATAATTTTAGTTAGCTGGCTGACCATTTATCATGGGTGTGGCCAAGCTTCCCATGGTCCCATAAAGTTTGATTACAGGCACCAGTACTGGCTCTCAGTGTTCTGTGCTGTTTTTAGTTGTAATTTATCCCTAAACGTCTTCTAAGAACCCAGTAAGCAGCGGAAGTGTTGGTAAGATGCTACAAAATACTGACCTCCCATCATCCAGCAAATTCTCTCTTTGGGCATCGGTCAGGTCCCAAGGGTGCTGGACAAGAGATGTTCAACCTGTATTCTGAGATTCTACTGTCTTTAATGCTTGATCACAAACCTCAGACCGTGATGCAAAGTACAACTTCTTATGCCCACAGAAGCTGTTCGTTATGTAAATCGTGTGCACGTGCGCGCATCTGCGTGTGTGTATTTTCACAACACACAAGAACATCGAACATGGGATGAATTCTTGTAAGTCACTCAGCATAACATTGATTAACTTATCTCACCAAAAACACTTGCACCTCTATACTTACCTAATTGTGCAGTGCATGCTGAAACTCTGCCAGCAGTTGTACTGCTATCCAAACCTACTGAATTTCTAGCAAAGCACTGTGCACTGCTTACAGGATAGAAGAAAAGCTACTCAATATTAACACACTACATTATTACTTTGCTGTACTTGGAGAATTTCTGAGCTTTACAAGATAGGGTAAAGTAACTCATGTTTGCACTCAGAGAACAAGTAGTAGTCCTGTGGCAGCTTATAGATGAACGGACATTTTGGAGCATAAGCTTTTGTGGGCAAAGACCCGCTTCATCAGATGCATGAGTGGGGATCTGATGAAGCGGGTCTTTGCCCACAAAAGCTTATGCTCCAAAATGTCTGTTAGGCTATAAGGTGCCACAGGACTTCTTGTTGTTCTTGAAGATACAGACTAACGCAGCTACCTCTCTGATTCATGTTTGTCCTGAGAGCTTGTCAGGATACCAAGTTTTACAATTATAAAAATAAGCTATTACACCTTTATTGTAATGCAAAAACCAAAATTTTTGTTAGGACTTCTTACAATGTACCAAAAGAGAAATCATTTTTTTGCAAATTTCTGCATTCGTGAAACTGTGGAACAGGTAACAGTGATGAAAGTCAAGCTGGAAAATGCTTCGCACCTTCCAAACTGCAGATGCTGGGAGACCAAAGTAAAATACACACATTTTTTTGTGACAGGGTTGCAAAGTTCTCTTTTGTTCCCTACCCCAAACTCAAGAACAGGTGCAACAACAGTCTGATGTGTTTCTCTTCCCATTTCTGTGCTCATCACGTAGACCTGCTGGAGCTTTAAAATCCCACAACCCACAAGGTGAATTTCCAAGCAGTCAATACTATACAGTGAAAGTCACCAAGACAAAGGAAATTAAGACCCTTCTTCACATGAGTAGTCTATCACCACCAGGAAAAGTTAAATTAATTTAGAGGATTTATGTACGATAAAATGTTCAAAAGCACCTAACCCACTTGAAAAGTCACTTTGACCCCTATGACCCAAGAAAAGTAATAAAAATGGTCAATGACAAACACACACCCACACGCGCACACAGAGTGAGAGAGAGAGAGAGAATGCATAAAGCACCAGAATGAATTTGTTTAAATTGACTTATTTAAACTATGCTTTAAATCACCAGGTGGAGAGGCTTTATTTAAATAATCATTTTTGATCAACTTTTTCATCTGTATTTGTTATTTTCTAAAACAAGGCATATGCTCACAGGCTGATATACAATTCAAACATGATGAATTACAATTAAATAGAGTTTTTGCACGTAATTTGGTAAATCTTTTTGCTAGCAGCATCCATAGTAACTATATACATTTATTTAAGCAGTTATCTAGGCTACCATTTTCATATTCTTATTAATTGTACATTCCAGTATGTCAGAAAATGATGAATGATACATTAAATTTTGCTCATTATTTGCATCAATGCATTAGACAGTAACTGGAATTTTATTACACAAAACAGCCTCTCAATTTTTTTTCAATGTGTCAAAACAACCTTGCGCACTCTGGATGCACAAATGTCCCCATTCAGACATGTTTCAGATTTGTAACTGAATGATTTGTTAAAACCGAAGAATTATCTGCAGTTAGTAGATTAAACTGGCTGTTTTAGTTCAGTAAATGATCTTAACAACAGAGGTGATGGAGCTTCCTGAAGTCAGAGGCTGGGTCCCAACATCTGTGATGGCTTTGCCAGTCTCTCGCACCCGCACTTGACATTCAAATAGAATTTTTTACAACTCCACCCCCCCAGTGAAGTAGGAAGTACTATTATCACCTTTTTTACAGAGAAGCAACTGAGGTGAAGAGAGGAGTAGGTGAATTGCCAAATACTCAGCATCAGTAGCTTGCTATTTGCCTTGTGTTCACACAAACTCTGTCATGGAGCGGGCAACCGACCCTGGGATTTCCAAGTTCTAAGCTAATGCCATAATTACTGGGTTTTCTCCCTGATTTCTGTAAAAATTTATTTGCAAGAAAGTCCTGTGAATGCTCATGCAAATGGGTATACTCATACATGTAGTCATTTAGGAATGTGTTCCATGGAACCATTTTAACAGGCCTTTTGCATTTTGGAGTCGTTGGCTGAAGGAACAAACAAGATCACACGATTCAGTTATCTGTCCACTGATACAAAGCAAGTAGTTACTGATGGTAAGTACTTAAAGCAACCACCATAGCAAAAAAGGTCACAGGAAATGAGTAAGATAAAATACTTTTGTACAAGCCATTCATTGAATAATTCTGAACAACAAGCAATTTTGTACAAGACAAGACTTGTTCATTTGCATGCCAAAAAAGACAGTTTGTCAAATACACAGGTTATTGCAAATAGTTTCTTCACCTCTACTTGAAGCACGTGTCCTATGCACAAAGCCAACAGAATCAATAAATGAATCAGCTGAAGATAATCCGCCTAAATTGATTTGCTAATGTATGTTTAACTCTTGCTTTTCAGACGAGTAAGACCAGCATGGACTCAAGGATAAAAGAGTGTCTTTAAATAGGATGAGATTTAAAATCACAGAGCTTTTACCAAATCAGAAAACCAATTTTGAAATGTAGTACTGCTTTGCCTTCCTGCAAGTCAGCATCATCCGTTCTTTGTTAGCTTTTGCTTACAAAAATCATCCCATTATGCCTACCTATAACCTAAGTTTGACCTTTATGCAATTCATTATGAGAAACAAAATCAAGTTGTGAGCCAGGATCAAATGCAGCTGATACCTTTCTACTACAAACTACAAAGCATTTGAGATCACATTCATTTATCATTTGCTTCAACACATGTTCAGCTAAAAACAATACTCTGCTACATATTGAAGTGAATTATGTCAATGATCATTGAAAACAATCTCTATTTTATGCATTTTTCTGTAGCTACATGTGTGTTGATAATGATCTAGCTTTGGTGAACCCACATTCAATCATTAAATGCAAGACGTTAATGAACCACCGATTAGCTGTGTTTACATATCATGCAACACAATCAGCCTGTACTCCAATAAGCCTTAAGGCATATTCTGAGCTTTACATTTCTACTTTATTATGTTCCTCTTCAAGCAAGTTCTCAAATGAAATTATCACCCGTTATACAGATGTTATTTCCTATAGCACTCTTCTTACATGGGGTCAGATTTATCCTACCATGACAAAAAAGCCACCAGCAAGGGAAACTATTTTTCACTTTCTTTGAAGTGGCAGTGGTTGAAGTGGCAGATATTTTGGAATGCATACGTTACAAGCCCCTGGGGGAACGGAGATCCAAAACTGACACAGGCATTCTCCCTGTTCTGTTGGTTGCCCCCATGTGTATGTAACACAGCTCCCAAATAAGCCATGCTGGTATTAGCCTTTCCTTTCTTTAAGCCGGACTTCTTCCTTCCAGGAGACGGAACTTTGCAGTGTAGAAATCAATGGTACTTCCAAGTGAAGTTATTATTTCTGTTTATTCCCATAATAGTATTATACAAGATGCAGCAAGTTTGAGAACAAGAGCAGTTGAGTGCATGGACTAAAGGTGTTGTCCCCATCCATTTTCCACTGCCTACTACCTTTTAAAGATACTTTAAAAAGTTTACATAGAGAAAGTTGTCAATTGGAGTTCATATTCAAATATTAACACGTGGTATGAACAGAGACAACAATTACCTCACATATTACAAGAGCTGCCTCCCTTCCTTTGATGCTCATAATTATCTAAGTCAAGACACTTAACATCCCCTATCATCACCGCCCTCTTTCAGTCTTAGGTACTTGATTTGCCAGTTTTTATTGCAATTTTTTTGGACCTCTGTACTTAGAGATGCCAGTCTGTACTGGAAATGCTATTGATCTGATGAAATGGGTCTGTCCCATAAAAGCTCATCACCGAATAAATCATTGTTATTCTTTAAAGTGCTACACTTCTGCTGCTTTGTTTCGTTAAATTTTTTTGAAGCATAAGCTTATGCACCAAAAAATCTGTTAGTCTTTATAAAGTGCCACAGGACTTCTTGTTGTTTTTCCAAGTAAGCCAGTTAGACAAAACCAAAAGATCAATTTGAAATAAGGCATTACATGACTACAAAAATAATTTGTAAAAAAATATTTATTTTTCATATGTTTGTTCCTCGCATTTCCTGCTGATTCTCTCTCCCCCTCTTATTTGCAACTATATGTTACTGAAGCCAATGACTCATTTCCCTCTACACTTCGGCTGCACCTACACTGAAAGCTGAGGGTGCAATTCCCCTCCTTAGGTTCACATACTTAGGCTAACTCTCACCAAGTTAATGTGAACACAGCAATGTAGCCAGCAGAGGCACAGCTGAGATGTGCCTTGTATAAATCAGCCTGAAAAAGAAGAATTCAACCAGGCCTCCCTTGCCAGCATCTATGTTACCGTGACCACAGAGCTGTAATAGAGGTAGGGATACCAGAATTACAAATTCACCAGTCAACCACACACTCACTAAGAACCCAATGCAGAGAGTCAGGTAGCAGAGACCTCCCCCCATAAAAGAAAAGGAAATACCATAGTGTATGAAAAATTTAGAAAAGGTTTGCCACAGTAATCAAACTTTTCTGTGCTTGTTTAATTTAAATTCAGTGGTTAAAAGCAGCATTTTTCTTCTGCATAGTAAAATTTCAAAGTTGTATTTAGTCTATAGCCAATTGTAAACTTTTGAAAGAACAACCACAATGTTTTGCTCTGAGTTACAAACAACCTTTGTTTCCAAGATATTCTTATCCCTGAGGTTCTACCGTATTTATTCTTTCACTACTTCAAGGAGAGAGAGCATGAGTACCACAAACAGGGGAATCACAGCTCTAGCTCACAGTGTAGTGCAGACACAAACTAAGCTGACCTAACAAAGTAGATAAGTCTAAGACCGTTCAAGAAAACAAGCCTGCAAGAGCACTCCTTCAGGGGACAAACTGCTTGATTTACAATTAAAATTAATTAAAGGGTGAAAATGAATTAAAGGGTAAAAATGCTAGGAGAGCATGCCTAGGAGAAACTTGGTTCAGCTTGATGCAGCTAAGACTTCCTTACTGACCACATAATCAAAAGCTTTATCTAAACAGAATTATAATAAAACTAAAACAGAAGTTGATTGTTTCTTTGATTGCAAAGAGAGGTTGTGTCTCCTTCTCAAACACACTAGAAATAAAAGCTTGCACAGTTAATTTGGAATAAGGTTGTCTACACACTTTTAAATCTAAAATGTACACATCTACAATGTGTTAGCAATGCCATACCTTTATCTGGTCCACAGGCTTCCAAGAGAGTTGTCTCCTATTTAAAGATGAAAATATGTAGTGTGGACAGCACAAATAGTTGAACATTCAGCAATTCATCTATGGGACATTTTCTCCATCAAGCCTGACTTCTATTGATTCAGCCTCTTCCTTTTCAATAAGGAGAAAATACAGCATGGTATTAGTGACATCTGTCAGAACACAAAAGAACAAAGATGTAATCTAAGACATCTGGCTTTACTATGTGACTGAAGTGCCATCAATATCGTCTAAAGAAACGCTGACTTTAAGCATGATAGTCAAGGGTCTTATCTTTGACGTTTGCTACTTGTTATGGCTTCTTACGCTATCAAATTAAACAAGAGTATATCATTCCCTTTGTTCAGTCATAATATAAAGTCGCTGGGCACACAGATTGTCTAGCATCTTACCTGACACTATATACAGCACAGAACTTCCAACAATGCAAAAATAAATGTATATTATTTTACAAGTAGAAATTAAGTAGAATCAGACACCTTATTGCTCAGACATAATATAGCATAGATTAATCTGCTGTAAAATGTTCCTCATGTACAGAAAAAGGGTATTAGAAACCCAATCGTCTTTACCAAATACATCTCTGAACGCCACCAAACGAAAAGATTTGTAACTTCATTAACACTTAATCATATGTATTGCTTAACTTTGCTTTATTCTTAGAATTCCTCAACACCCATAGGAAACCCCTAAAGCAAATAGTGGAAGTACAGGGAAGGTAGAATAAAGTCCAACTACTTTATTGTCTGTTAAAGGGCTGATATACATATACTTCCAAAGTAATCACTAGCAGCCTCCACTCATGGTTGGAATTGTGGGCTGTATCGTTGTTCACTGGGTGTAGAAGTGTCCAGAAGCAGAACACTCTGAGCATTTACATCAATAGGTGTGGATGGTGACTAACAGACCGGTGGTGGCAGAAGAAGAAAGTCAGAGCTGAGCATGCTATTGTGATGCTGAATGACAACCACCGGGATTCAGCACGCAGCCTATGCCTGCTAACTGGGAGGACACATGCACCTGTGGATGTCTGCTCTGGCATCCAGGAATATGTTTATTCCTGACTAAAACTACAATTATAACAGGTGGGGAGAAGAAGAAGCCTGGTCTCCTGACTACTCTGTGGTTTCTAGAGAGCTGATTCTTTCTTTCTTGCATTACACATAAACCAGACTTCCCAGGTACATCCCTAAGCACCCTTCAGTTTCAACTGGCAAAGGGTGCACTGTTCTGTAACAGCAACTCCCATTGGGCTTGACAAATGCAGTGTATGCCACAAGCTACTTTCTTAATACTCATCCAAAAAAGAATCAATATGGTGTTTAATAAAAGTTTATATCATACTGACCCTCATTATCATTGTGAGGCATATGTGCAGATGCTATTGTACAGTGAAAATATGTTTAAGGACCATGTCTCAGGCAAAGGTGACAAACATGTTTCTTCCAGACAGTATATAAGCTATGTATCTTGCAGTCATACAAAGATTACATATTCTGAGTACTTACCTTGGAAGCTCCACCTACATACACAAACAGTATGTTGTGACAGATTACAGTTGACAGGTGCCTGAGGGAGAGGAAACATTGAGTGCTGGAGAAACCCCTCTTTGTTCCCTCTGTAAGTTCACAGAAGGTGCAGTCCTGCAGGATGGATAGGCAGCTGGGTTCATCAGAACTCAGCCCACATTAGGCTGTAATGACTGGACTCCCCACACCACTTCCCCTGGTAGGACCGGCTAACTGGGGCAGAGCTGGAGGAGCTTGAGGCTGGTGGAGAGGGACCTGCTCTACCCAAAATTTGGACTGGACGGTGATGAACACGGCTCGGTAAAGAGAGACCCTGCCTTCAGGAAGTCCTAGGGCAACAAAAGGGGCTTCTGAGTCTCAAAGGAAGCCACGTGGATGTGCAGAACCCTTAAGGGATGGCCGAGGGGTCCGTCACAATGTGAAGACACCTTGAAGGCAGCACCATAGAAAAGAAAACAGAAGAGGGTCAGCCTGGTTCTGGGGATAAAACCTGCGAGCTTTGGGGTGCAAGAGTAAACACCTTTGCGTCCATCACTGAGGGGCTGAATAGGTCAGTGCTTTTGCATCCATCAAGTGGATTCCAGCCAGGAGGGTTGGGGACACCACGGGCTTGCTTTAGGTGAGAAACTACTCTAGTCAAGGAATCCAGCCCATAAAAATTAAATTTAGATGTACATTATACTTCTGATTTTGTATTGTAAATTTATGATTGTTTTACTATAAACATATATTCGGGCTATAATATTCTAAAGGGCCTGATCCTGCATTGTGCCAGTCAAGGTATGTGTATGCTGTTTCTCAGGAGACAGCTTACCTAGTAACTTCTGAGAGTGTCCCAGAGACTGTGGCTGGACAATGCAGGGAGCACTCTGAGGAGCTGCAGGATGGTGTGTATTTATCAATACTCTGCAGACAGAGGCAAAGACATGAATGTCATAGCTTAAGTGTGGCCAGAGGCTACTGGCTTCAGGGAGCTGAACTTCAGCTGGCCCAGACAAGCCTGCTTTATGCTGAGGGCAGGTAGTGGCACCCTTCTGGAATGTAACAGATCTTCTCTGATTAGACATCAACCAATTACCCCAAACTGATGGGGTCTGAATTCATGCAAATACCTGAGGGGTTTAGTGGGCCCATTTGCACCTTGTTAAATTAATAAGATTATGTCATTTTGAGAACTTCTCTGTGTTGGTCTCTAACAATGTAGCTATTGATGGTCTTCAGTACATGTGGAATGAAAGGAAATTATTAGCTGAAATAAATACAAAACAGACCCTGAAGAATCTGGGAACTGACTTGCATTATAGATGTAAGAGATGTCAGATTCCAGAAAGCATCACATCAAAAGCATGCACCAAAGCAAGAAGGATCAAGAAAAGGGGAGCATGATTTGCAGTTAATGAAGTAATCATTTGCAGCATCAGTGTACACAAACAGTTTCCATGCCATGTGAAAACTAAAACACAGAGAGGACAGAATCATGAACTGTACCAGCATCTGAGACTTTGTTATGAGGAGGCAATCAAGGAGAAAGTGATAAAAAGAAATACTGAAATGACATGGAAAGAGGTGACCTGCTCAGTTAGCTACTGCTACAAGAACTTCTAATTTTTTGGAATGAGCATCTCTTTTCTCCCTAGCTAAGCTTTTTATCTAAGCTAAAGAAGCACCGAGATTTCATGTTTTCTTGATGTTTTAAAACACGTAGTTGTCAGAACAAACAAGAGGGAGCATTATGGACTAAGGATCTGTCTACATGGTGTGTCGGTGCTAACTAGAGGAGAGTAAATTCCAGTGCACAGTAGTGCAGTGCACACTGGCTGACCCATGAAAACCCTGCTAGCACACACTAGTGCTCTTTAATGTAGTAAAATTATAAACAGCACTACATTAATGTGCACCAGGGAACCTGTAGTGTGCACCCAAAGGGTTCACATGGGTCAGCTAGTGCATGACATGCTCCTGTGCACTAGAATTTACGCTTCTCCAGTGAAGACTAACGCACATGCAGACAAGCCATAACTTGTACATTTGAAGCATGATCCTGCACAGTGCTGAGCACTTCCTGAAAATCTCCAAGTACCCATGAATTCCTGAAACAATTGGGATTGGGGACAATGATCACCTTACAAGAAAGGTCCACAGTAAATATACAAACCTAGACTGGACCCATTTAAATGTGAACTGAATGTTCTGCTATGAAGTCTCCAAAAACTAATCAACACTAGATATGCAGAAAAAGGGAAATTAGAATTTAAAAGGCTAACCACTAACCAGACACCCATATTGACAACACATGAAGTAAGATCTGAATGAGAATTTGTTCTCCCTTTTGTACTTTCCCCAATGTCTTTATCTTGCTCTTTAGCAGATGTCATTAGCAATAAAAATCAGTTGTTGGGTTCAATCTTCCAATCCTTAATCACTGGAGTGGGGCAGAGAACAACTACTGCTTGTGTGCAGTCTATGAAATCAGGGCCTTTATAACAAAGCCAAATGACAAACAATTGAATCTTAGTCACAATAATCTAGAAACAATGTTACAATTTTCAAACATATCATTAGTTTCCTCCTGTCCATTAACAAAGTGGTCTGAGAACACCTTTAGGCAGTGCCAGCTCTACCTCCTCTCCCCCTGCCTTCCTAAGCCAATCCCATGGCTGGAGCTGCCTGGATGCCAGCACAAAAGAGCACTACATTTAGGCCTTCACTAAACTAAAGGAGATTCTGGGGGTAGAGGCAGGGGGAGGTGTGGAGTTTTTAAAAGGTACTTCATTAAAATACATAAAATACTTTTTAAATTAAGTACATTTTTAAAAAATGTTTTAGTACCTAATGTGGACAGGTTTTGACATCATTAATCTTGTGTAGGCTGGTCCTGGGCAACTCCAAACAGCTATATTAGCTATGCTAATAAAATCTACATTGTTAATTTTGCAACAGTTTCTTTTTTGTGTCTAACAAGAGGAGGATCAGCATTAAGGAGGAGTGGACTGAAGACTGCCAGGGTACATAGTAACAGTCTCCAAACAAGAGGATACATTTAAAATGCTGCTGCAGTGCAGCTATAGTGCTTCAGTGAAGGTGCTATTGTACCTACGCCAGTGGGCAGGCTTCTCCTGTCAGTGTGGGTAATCTGCATCCCCAAGAGAAGGTAGCTAAGCTGATGTGAGAAAGTGCTAGGTCTATGGGAGCAGTCTCCAAGAGTTAGGTTGGATATTTCACTCACTGTCATAATGACCTAACTTAAAAAAAGAGTACACAAAGCCTAAAGTTAATGGCTATTACACAGGGGACTTCATGTTCACTGAAAGCAGAACAAGGAGCAATCAGCTGAACCTGCAGCAACAGAGAAAGAGGTTAGCTAATTAAGAAAATCTTCCTAACTTGGAAGAGTAAGTAATGGAATAGGTTACCAAAGGCGGCTGTGGAATCCCCATCACAGGAGGTTTTTCAGAATAGCTTAGACAAATACCTGATAGGCATTGGCTAGGTATACTTGGTCCTCCTTCAGCACTGGTGCATGAATTAAATGACCTCATTAGGGCCTTTCCTATATTTCTGTGGTTTGTGTGAATTTGTGTCTCTGCACACATGTAGAGACCAGAGCAAGAATGTCAGGTAAGTACCAAGAGAATCCCAGAGGGATGTCAGTTACCGATCATGCTCAGCAAGGTCTCTTGAAGCCCTAAAGAAAGTGTCTGGTATGGTTTGACAGTTCTGCATGGCCTACAAATTTCCCTGCCTCAGAGCTGGGCCAATCTGAGCTCCGAAAAGAAACGGTGTAAAGACCGGAGCTATTGAAGCCTACTCTATACTTAAAAATGAGAACCACCTCACTACTGATCACTCAGGGCTTTTGCACAGTGAGCACTCATTAGCTTAACCTAATCATCAGCACAGGTGTGGCTACGTCAAAAGAAGAATTCTTCTATCAAACTACCTCCCGCCTCTCAGAGAGCTGGATTAACTACACCCCTGGAAAACTCTTCTTGGAGCACTGTACCCATCTTGCTACAGCATAGACATGCCCTGACAGTACTAGGGGATTTGGCCAAACATCATAACACAAGGTCATGAGGTGTGCCAGTGGTCAGGTTTAGCTCATCAGGATTTGTAAACATCTTCCCTGTGTCTCCATGTGCTCCTTTCTTTTGAAAGGGACATGTTAATGAGCGGGTTCAAATGATGCTAATGAGGCACCCCAATGAATATGCAGCTCCTAATTAGCATACTGGCAGCCACGGCAATTCGAAAGTGCGGATTTTCGAATCGCGTTCCGCCCATGGAGATGGGACCTTCCAAAAGGACCCCCCCAGTTTTTGAAAACCCTTCTTCTAATCATGAGATAGGAAGAAGGGCTTTTGAAAACTTGGGGGGGGGTCCTTTCAGAAGGTCCTGTCTCCACGGGCAGCGCATGATTCAAAAAGCCGAACTTTCAAATCGCTGCGGCTGCCATTATGCTAATGAGGTGCTGCATATTCATTGCAGCGCCTCATTAGCATCTTTCGAACCTGCTCATTAACATGCCACTTTCAAAAGGAAGGGGCACATGTAGACCCAGCCCTTGGGTACAAGGATGATATTTCTTTCTGACATGCAAACTGATGTAAACCAGTCATTTATTAATAGAGGAATGGAAGCTGCTAAATAGAAGGATGAATTACCTACACTGGGGTCAGCAAACAAAACAGCAAGAACCACCATTTTTTCCAGTTTGGCAAAAAACCTCAATAATTCAAGAGTCTAGCAGAATTCTGGTATGTTGCCACACCTCTGAAAGTAACACATTGCTGTCATTGTTAACTACTGTTATTTATCCTGCATTCATTGAGAAAGACAGCTTAGCACTGTAATTTTTTCCACTTTTAAAACTTGTACCACCTTTTAATCACATCCTGACTTGAGACTAGAGTCTTATCGTCAGCTGGCATAAATCTCTATACTCAATAGAGTTGTACTATTTATAATCAGCTGAGGATCTTTCTTCTTTAAAAATAATCTTAATGTGGTTCAGCTGTGTTTTGCCTGTACTAAGAAATTACATTCAAATACTTTGCAAAATAAAAACTTTTTTTTTTTAACAGATGCTTTTGAATTTTAAGGGCACAAGAATTTTTTTGGAAAAAACACAACTCTTGCTATATTTAAGGCTCTCTCTTTTCAAAGAAAAATATTTCCCAGGGAGTCCATCTAATTATTACTTGACGTAGAAAAACGAAAGCCAGGTTCCTGACTGATATACCATGTTGTCATTTTAATATCTTCTCGGAGAGGAATTGTTTGACCTCTTTCTGAAGTTTTAAAATACCAACCCACCGCAGCCTATGTTATCAGATGGGTGGAAACCACCACTCACAATGACCTTCTCTGTAGCAATTAAAGCACTGAGTATTTTAAACGAGACTTTTTTTTTTTAAATCTGCCTTTTCCCATATTTCAGTTATGTTACCCCACCATAATAAAGTGCTCTTACAAATTGTTAGGACACTACAAGAACTGTTCATTTCTGGATTGTGACATGGTTTAAATGAGTCTCGAAATAAAACTGGACATGACAGTGCATAATCATTAGTACATAAAATATTCAGGCACATGGTTTGAAAGCATTTGATTCATTTGAGTCAGGTGGGAAAATTGTTTTTACATATTAAATAGTAGTAACAATAAACAAAGAGTTTGAATCTGCCATTCAGGAATCACTGCATGAAGGCAAAGAGCCCTCCCTCAAAAAAGCTGAGAAGGAACAAAGTATAGCTCCCTGGTGTACATTTCCAAACACATGACCTTAAAAAATGCCCAGTAGATCAGCTGTTCAAAGAAACTTTCTAATCTTTTCAAAATCAAACAAACTTAACTGACCCATTCTATCTATAGGACCAACACCTTCAAGTTGTTAATTTTCTGTATAAAATCTGAATAAAAGCAATGGTTTCTATCCAAAATATAGTTAATTTATATCACTCTACAGACAGCTTTTCTATAACAATTAAGGCCCACTTATTTCATTAGGGGAAGAGAATTTGGATAGACATATTACTCCTGAGGAACGGGCTTTGAACTGGAAAAAGGGATCAGCAACCTCAGTCTGTAGCAAGATCAGAAGATTTCTTCTGCATACTGTTTTAATGGTAACTCTCATCAGCCTAATAACAGAGATAGTGAAGTGGAATAGATACTGATATTGTGATGAAAGACTTTACATGGACGATATGTCCAGCCATTAGAGAATACTGGGATGTAATTTGTTGGATGCTTTTTTTTCGGTAACCCTCGTGGTACTTCCATGCAGAAATGGCCATACTCAAATAAATGTTCTAGGAGTTGCTAGGTACTGATAAACCTCTCTTGGGAGGAACTGAAATAACCACAAATTAGAAAAATTGTTTCTATACATGAGGTTCATATGTGAGGTTCATCATGGAAAACTTTACCCATCAATTCCATATCCTCCAAAATAGAGGACAAAGAAATATTTAGTTAGATTTGATTACTATTTATTCAATATCAAACATCATAATTTACCAGTAAAATCTGTATTTTAAATATTAACTTCTGATAGACACACCAGTTTGATAAATAAGCACAATTAACAGTTTCAATTTCATCACCAGAAAGAACACCTCCTGTGTGGTGTAAAAAGGCTCAGTGCAATAAAGTAACATACTGCTAAAAACAGAAGTTTCTGTATGATGTTTATAGTATGATTGGAATGTGTGTTAAAAGATTCCTAAATAAAATAGTTATTCAAAAAGCCAGAAAACAATCCAAGATAAAGTCACAAGATTTGTTTACAAATTGAAACAATTTGTATTGTATTGTATCCAGCTGTATTTCAAGTGCCACTGTCCTGATCACATACATTATGACATTATTTCAGATTGCACAAGGTTCCAAAAGCAGAAGGTACAAAGGGAAGGCTAACACTGCACTCTTATCTTACTGACCAGCAGAATTTTGGACTCCATTTCCTGGGTGTTTTGGACCATGGACAGTCCAGTCCACTTGAAACTTTGTTCTCAGTAACTTGTATCTCCCAAACTATCAACAAAAGCAATTTATAATGCCAGTAAGATGAACAGTGAAAAAATGGGTTATTGCCAAGTTGGAATGGCCGGAGCTATCTGCTAGGGCAGATAGGTAACAGTGGTTGGGGCTACAAACACATGCAGAACCTTCCCTGCCTTGCGCAAGGACCATATAGCAACGCTGGATGGTTCTGTGCCAGTACTCCTGCTCCAGTGGGTGGACACAGCAGCCACTTACAATTCATCTTATTTCTAAAAACAAGTGTCATTCTCCCAATTCTAACAACCTTAAAAGCAACAGCACCCAAGCTCTCTCATTGTTAACACTGGCATTGCCACATGCGGGGGTAGCGCAGGCAGGGAACAGACATGCTGGGCCTCTGGGCAAGGTGTAGGCAGGGATGGTTCTGCACTCCCAGAAGGGGTGGGAATTTGGGCAGACAGGGTGAGGCTAGGGCACCATCAATTATCAGCACTGCCTGGAATGTAGCGCACCGCATCTCCCCACCCCACTCAGGCAGCCCTCAGAGCAGCTGGACAGAGCTCCAGCAGTGATTTAAAGAAACCGGGGCTCCAGCTACCACCACTACTGTGACAGTGATGGCAGCTGCCATGGGGCCCTTTTGTATCAATGGGCTCCAGGGAAGTTGCTCCCTTTGCCCAGCCTGGAGGCAATCCCTATACAGAAGCAGGGACATGAAGCTGCTGTGTCTTATACAGTATTTGCTGCAACAACCTCCACCGCTTTAAAATGGAAAAATATGTTCCAGTACCATTCATTCTGATCCACTGTCAGTTTTCTCTCTTTTTTTGATTTAACACCATATGTTCCATTATAAAAAAGCCATTCAACCTTTCAAAGTACATTAAGATGTAGTTTGTTTGTTGTTCTAAGCCTCTCTAGCATATAGATGTATTTTATATCAGTAAGGTATTTTTGGGTATTTGTCAAACTCTTAGGCAATACTTTGTATCTTTCTCATTCTTGCCCCCAGCTGTAGATTTCTGAAATATGAAATGTGTATTGATTAAGGACAAAGTAGAGTAATACACAACATGAATAAAAGTGGCAGATACACAGTCCTTAATAATTGATACACATGCTGTGCAAAACAAATTTTCCAGATCTGAAGAAGTGAGTCTATCCCACAAAAGCTCATCATCCAATAAATTGTTGTTAGTCTTTGAAGTGCTACAGGACTGCATGTTTGTTTTATGAAGATACAGACTAACAGCATTTCAAAATGTGGAATGCCTCCCTATGGATCTACCAAAGGTAATTGCTGAAAAGCAATAGAAATACTAGTAGCTAAAGAGATCATCACAAACAGACAACTCCTAAGCACAGGTATTTGTGCAAATCTGCAACAGGAGAGGCACCACGGGGAGAGACAGGAAGAACAACAATAATAGGAAAGTCACCCACAGAGGGAAGGGATTGTTCATCTGTGCAATGTTTACATCAAGAACAAATTCTCAACCACTTAAAATGTAAACATTTGGCCCTTATAGGGCCCTTCACATTTCCATAGGTCTATACAAATATTAACAAATGGACCAAGGCTTAAACACCACCATTTCAGAACAGAAAATGGCCATATCGGGTCAAATAAAAGGTCCCTCTAGTCTAGTATCCTGTCTTGTCTCATGAAAAGAGAGGAGTACCAATCAATATTACATTAGTAGATATGCAGGTGAATAAGCCCCTGATGGTGTGGTTGATGTGGTTAGGGCCTGTGATGGCATCACTGGTGTAGATGGCCGTGTCTACACTAGCCCCAAACTTCGAAATGGCCACGCAAATGGCCATTTCGAAGTTTACTAATGAAGCGCTGAAATGCATATTCAGTGCTTCATTAGCATGCGGGCGGCCGCGGCACTTCGAAATTGACGCGCCTCGCCGCCGCGCAGCTCGTCCCGATGGGGCAACTTTTCGAAAGGACCCCGTCTACTTCGAAGTCCCCTTCGAAGTTGCCCCGTCGGGACGAGCTGCGCTGCGGCGAGGCGCGTCAATTTCGAAGTGCCGCAGCCGCCCGCATGCTAATGAAGCACTGAATATGCATTTCAGCACTTCATTAGTAAACTTCGAAATGGCCATTTGCGTGGCCATTTCGAAGTTTGGGGCCAGTGTAGACGTAGCCGATATGTAGTACTCCCGTCTTGTCATGAGCCTGTATATTTAGACCTGCCTCTGGAATCTCCTACACATGCATCTGACAACATGGGTCTTTGCCCATGAAAGCTTATGTTCCAAAAAAATCTGTCAGTTTATAAAAAGTACCACCGAACTTCTCGTTGTTTCTGCAAGAACGTTCAATGTAATTATAATATGATCATTCTTATGAAGCAGATCAGCCATGTTCACTTCTTGGACCAGACCCTGGGCTCCACTTAGAACTAAATCAAGAAATGCCTCTCCCCTGCTGGGTTCTAAGGAAGTAGTCATTTCAACGTGCCTTTCATATATGTCAACATCTTTCCCTTCTCATCCCTGCTTATACAAGGGATTCATACTGTCAGATACAGAACTCAATTTGTTCATATTAAAAAGATGAATAAATATGTCAGTAAATATTAGGCATTTCATTGGCAATAGAGAAAAGCTATTAAATGAAAATCCATTTGATCAATGTAGAGGTTACTAAGTACAGAACTACATTTTTACTCAAATATCACTTAGATATGATGATACCACCGTTTAAAGCACCAAGAGGTTTTATGGTGGAAGGAGGGTTCATTTGTTTGTTTTTTAAACAGTAAACAAAGTTTACAACTCTGTTGGTCTTACTGTCAGGGCTTAATAAGGTCCAATGCTCTAACTTGTCACTGTTGGGAAGGAGGAATTTTAGAAGCTCTTTCCACTTCCTTTGCTTTGTCATCTCATGTTCCCCCTGGCTTTGCATCTGGGACAGACTGAAAGCTGAACATCACCACATTTAACACCATGTTCCTGATCATAAGGACCTCGACAGCCCCAACACTGACTGGAACATACCTTTATGTTCCTTATTAGTTTAAATACTCAGGCCATGCTGCAAATTAAGGGTGTGGAGGATCATTCCCTTGATTTAAGTTTTTCAGTCAGAAACAAGAAACGATGGCAGCAGGACTTCTACTCCCACACCTGCCTCCATGGAGGAATGGTGTCTTTAACTTATTTCTATCAAGTACCTATGTGTATTTTGATTGCTCAAAAAGACATTACATGAAAAAGCACATAAGCTCCTAAAATAACTGCAGGAAGTGGATCTGCAAAGCTCTTAACCACGAGCTTCAAGTTAAACACATATTTAAGTTCCACTGAGTCACCTGTCAGAAATCCATGGAATCTAAATGGACTGAAGTGCTCTGCTGAATCAACCCTACGTTTGTTAGCTAGTCGGCTGTATTTCACAACAATCTTTATATGAGGAAGTCCAAAAAGACAAGTGAAAAAAATCTATACAACTCAAACCTCTGTGCCAATGATTTCTGTCTTCCATTTTTTTAAACAGATATTGCTTATGGAGCCCACTGCTAGAAACAAACATGATAAAGCCTCCAGAGAAACACCAAGACTACCTTCATTCTTCTTTTTAGAAAAAAAGAGGGAAAAGCACCAATTTTCCCCACCCCATTTGCCATGTGAAAATTAATAAATTTCATGAGCAGCTTCTTCCCCAATGCAATATTATGTCATAGTTTGACAATCCACTTCAGAGACGCAGACTCCAAGGTGATGGACATGGTTTAAATGCCTACAAAAAACAGTCTCCTCTCCATCCAGTCACAAAGAACTGGGACTGCTAATCCCTGTTAACTTTCATTTCTGGGAATTACAGGTCAGTGACCCTTACTTAGTGCCAAATATACCTGTTGTCAACAGTGGAAGTTATCTGCAAAACACCTCAATGATCATGAAAAACCTGACAGATGAAGGGTCACCCTACTCCCTTCTCTGTGCCTGAGCAGTATAGTATGATAGTTTCATGTCCCCCAGTCATTCATCATTCCCAAACACTGCCAAAGTATATTAAATGATGTTAGCAATTGACTAATCAGTGACCACCATTATCCAAATAAACAATAACCTCTATGTGGGGAAATACATAAGTGTAGAAACAAACCTATGTTAATTTAATGTTAACTTTACAAATGCAAAAAGGGTAAGGCAATGCCAAGCTTAAAAATAACATCAGTTTTTTTGCATTGTTCAACACTCTTAAATCTGTATTACAGGATAAGCCTAACAGCTGTCTAACCAGCAATCAAAACACATGAAACTTCATATATAATCTTGTAGCAAATTTTTTTTTCCATTTTCCCCACAAGGCACCATGAATTAACATGCACAAGTTTCAAAGAAGGGAATCCCTGATTCCTTCTGATACTTCTTTCTCCAGAGTCCTTCCCCTTTGCCAATCATGCCTAAAGGGAATTCAGGCAGATAGATCTCATGGTCATCTACACCCCTCTCATTCCCAGGCTTGAGCACGAGAAACAGATGTACTGCCTAAATGGGGCAAGCATCAATGCGATAATGCCTGCTCTGCATCAACTGCTTGCTTCCAAATCAACTTCAAGGTGTTGAGTATGAAATTTAAAGTCATGAATTGATCCAGTTATTTTGATTAATATTAATATTAATATTGATTGGGTGCATGTCACCTCAGGACGGGATTCAGAGATTAAATTTCTTGATGCCTTAAATGACTGCTTCTTGGAGCAGCTAGTACAGGAACCCACAAGGGGAGAGTCAATTCTCGATCTAGTCTTGACTGGAACGCAGGATCTGGTCCAAGAGGTAACTGTTACTGGACCGCTTGGAAATAGTGACCACAATATAATAACTTTTAATATTCCTGTGTTGGGAAGAACACCGCAGCGGTCAAACACTCTGGCATTTAATTTCAAAAAGGGGGATTACACTAAAATGAGGAAGCTAGTTAAACAGAAACTAAAAGGTAGAGTAATTAAACTAAAATCCCTGGAAGCTGCATGGAAACTGTTTAAAGACACCATACTAGAGGCCCAACTTAAATGTATACCCCAAATAAAAAAACACAGTAAGAGACCTAACAAAGAACCACCATGGCTAAACAGCCATGTTAAAAAGGCAGTGAGAGAGAAAAGGGCAGCTTTTAAAAAGTGGAAGTCAAATCCTAGTGAGGAAAATAGAAAGGAACATAAACACTCCCAAATTAAGTGTCATAATGTAGTAAGAAAAGCCAAAAAAGATTGAGGAACAGCTAGCCAAAAATTCAAAAAACGATAGTAAAATGTTTTTTAAACACATTAGAAGCAGGAAGCCCGCTAAAAAAGCAGTGGGGCCCTTGGACGATAAAGATATAAAAGGAGCGATCAAGGAAGACAGTGCCATTGCGGAGCGATTAAATGATTTCTTTGCTTCAGTCTTCACGGCTGAGGATGTTACAGAGGTTCCTAAATTTGAGCCAGCCTTTTTAGGTGACAAATCTGAGGAACTCACTCAGATTGAAGTGACATTAGAGGAGGTTTTGGAGTTAATTGATAAGCTGAATAGTAACAAGTCTCCAGGACCAGACGGCATTCACCCAAGGGTTCTGAAAGAACTCAAATGTGAAATTGTGGAGTTATTAACAGTGGTTTGTAACCTATCCTTTAAATCCACTTTGGTACCAAATGACTGGAAGACGGCCAATATAACACCAATATTTAAAAAAGGCTCTAGAGGAGACCCTGGCAATTATAGACCGATAAGTTTAACATCAGTACCAGGCAAATTAGTAGAAACACTAGTAAAGAATAAAATTGCAAGGCACGTAGAAGAGCACGAATTGTTGGGCAAAAGTCAGCATGGTTTCTGCAGAGGGAAGTCGTGTCTAACTAATCTATTAGAATTCTTTGAAGGGGTTAATAAACATGCGGACAAGGGGCACCCAGTGGACATAATATACCTAGATTTCCAGAAAGCCTTTGACACGGTCCCACACCAAAGGCTTTTATGTAAATTAGGCGGTCATGGGATAGGAGGAAAGATCCTTTCATGGATCGGGAATTGGTTAAAAGACAGAAAACAAAGGGTGGGAATAAATGGTAAATTTTCACAATGGAGGAGGGTAACTAGTGGTGTTCCCCAGGGCTCAGTCCTGGGACTGATCCTGTTCAACTTGTTCATCAATGATCTAGAAAATGAGGTAAGCAGTGAGGTGGCCAAGTTTGCAGATGACACCAAGTTGTTCAGGACAGTCAAAACCAAAAGGGATTGTGAAGAACTACAAAAAGATCTCAGCAAACTGAGTGATTGGGCAGCAAAATGGCAAATGAAATTTAATGTGGGTAAGTGTAAGGTAATGCATGTTGGAAAAAATAACCCAAATTACACGTACTACATGATGGGGTCAAATTTAGCTACGACAGATCAGGAAAGGGATCTTGGAGTTATAGTGGATAGTTCTCTGAAGACATCCACGCAGTGTGCAGCGGCAGTTAGTAAGGCAAATAGGATGTTAGGAATTATTAAAAAAGGGATCGATAATAAGACAAAAGATATCATACTTCCCCTATACAAAACTATGGTACGCCCACATCTTGAGTACTGCGTGCAGATGTGGTCTCCTCACCTCAAAAAAGATATATTGGCATTAGAAAAGGTTCAGAAAAGGGCAACTAAGATGATTAGGGGCTTGGAAAGGGTCCCGTATGGGGAGAGGCTAGAGAGACTGGGACTTTTCAGTTTGGAAAAGAGGCGATTGAGGGGCGATATGATAGAGGTATATAAAATCATGAATGGTGTGGAGAAAGTGAATATAGAAAAATTATTTACCTTTTCCCATAATACAAGAACTAGGGGACACCAAATGAAATTGATGGGTAGTAGGTTCAAAACTAATAAAAGGAAATTTTTCTTCACACAGCGCACAGTCAACCTGTGGAACTCCTTGCCCGAGGAGGCTGTGAAGGCCAGGACTCTATTAGGGTTTAAAAAAGAGCTTGATAAATTTTTGCAGGTTAGGTCCATAAATGGCTATTAGCCAGGGATAAAGTATGGTGCCCCTAGCCTTCAGAACAAGGGCAAGAGATGGATGGCAGGAGATAAATCACTTGATCATTGTCTTCTGTTCTCCTTCTCTGGGGCACCTGGCATTGGCCACCGTCGGCAGATGGGATGCTGGGCTGGATGGACCTTTGGTCTGACCCAGGATGGCCATTCTTATGTTCTTATGTTCTCTATTTTTATATATACAGACATACATACATGCACACAAACACATGCCAACACAGGGGTTAAGCTTGACTGGCTTTATTACTTTCTTCTCCTTTGACCTGTAATAGATTTGTATGTCTGAGGTTACTGAGTGAAACCACTCACCTGAGGCTAGCTCACAGAAAAGGATAAAGGACTCACTATTGATACCAGTGAAAGAAGTTGTTCTTTAGATCCAATGGGAGAGGCTTGTGTTTTAGAAGCTTGAAGGACAAAGATCTAATGCTGATTCTCAAATGTAAGCTTTATTGACACGGCAATTTTGTCTCATGTCTGCAGCCCTCATATTTTTCACATGGTGGTAAGGTGAAGGCACTAATTGCAGACGTCCACTCACTCACTTTCTCTGATGGTCATCAGTGTCTAGCTACAACTGGTGTTCAGACACAAAGAAAAGTATGTGTGTTTATTGCAGCCTTTAAGCACCATGACCAATGTATGGTTTGTTCTACTGACAAGAATACTTTACAGTGGTTTGTTTTTGCTTTAGCACCCAAACATCACAGCAATATATAGTGCATAAGCACAGGTCACATTTTTAACGTTACGTATATAGGTACATCAGGCAGATCCCTGCCCTGAAGAGCCTACACTCTGCAGTCACATACTGCAAACCCTCTCCCATGTGACTAGAACTTATTTACAAGTTGTTCCAGTTTTTATTGCGTTCACCTCGGTTGAGTGTCCATAGCAATTTTATACTGTGCCACTTCATGCCATAATGTACTGTTTTCACACCACACATTTTACATTTCTATTGCAACTCTTGTATCCTCTCTGCCTTTAAAGCCAAAATGCCTTATAATTACCATGAGTTTCATTCTCTGGGGCCCAGAGGGAAAGAAAAGTTAAGCCGACACATTTAAAATTCCTGATAAAATGAAGTCAGATACAGGTGCCACCTCCCTCAGCTGGCAACCTCAGGACCTGACCAGTACCAGATGAGAGAATTTGCCTGATGAAGGGAGGTCCCATGCTCTGGCCACCTGCTGCCGGCTCCTCTTTTGCCCACCTCCCTACCCACAACTCCAGCCTCAGGGCTCTCTTACCCCACTGCCTGGACATCGGCCCCTGTTGGACTGACTCCAACCTGGCCACATCGGGCTACTGGCTGTGGAGATCACTGGCTGTGGAGATCACTTCAGTTCACTGGCTGCCAGACACGGCCCAGGCCCCACACGCACTGCCTCTGGATGCAGCCGCAGCCATGGCCTAGGCCACATGGCACCAGTTTAACCCTAACTGGGCTGCCGGCATGGCTCCCAAGGCTGGCAGCCAGCTTTGGCACAGGCTGGGCTGCCTGCTTTGGCCTCAGCCCTGTGGAGACTGGCTATGTCGCAGGCCAGGCTGCCGACTTTGTTCCCAGCCCAATGGAGACCACCTGTAGGTCAGACCAGGTTGCCAGCTCAGGCCACAGCCCATGGAGACCAGCTGTAGCTCAGGCTGGGCTGCCAGCTCTGGCGCCGGCCCCTGGAGATCAGCAAAGCCCCAGCCCCATGGGTGCCTGGTGCAGCCCCAGCCAGGCTGTCAGCGTGGCCCCAGCTCTGCAGGCAGTGGGTGCAGCTGTGGCCCTGTGGAAGCTGGCTCCAGCTGGTTGTGCCTCTGGCCAGGGACAGGTCCCCCTGGGCCTCCCAGCCCAAGGCAGCCAGCCACTCTCTCTATATTTAATTCCCACCCTGCCGTCTCTGGTCCAGTAACGGATGTAGCCAGACAAGAGAATGCCAGGTTTAGGTGTTTCAACCTATACTGTATCGGGATCTTTTCAGGGCTGCAAGCAAATGTTATGCAGCCACCTTAAAAGCCAGAAAACTCTCCTTATTCTGTGATATAAAGTTTCTGGACAATCATGGGTATGGAATCCTAAATTCTTCACTAGTCTGGGATTAAAACTGCTGGTTCTAGTCACAGGCCAGTGTCATTTAATATTTACTTACCTGTTTGAACAGAAGAATGTCAGACGTCTAAAGCTGGTCAAAGGTGTGTAATGTTAGAATAAATCCTGGCTGAGATGATTAGTAGATAGAAGACAAGTGAGGTGATTACAGAAGTAATTCATCAACATGATCTAAGCGCTTCATAAAGCCCTGTAATTATCATCATCTTCATTTTATAAATGGTAGAAAGAGGAAAGAAGTTCATAGTCTTACACAGGGACACATATTGAGTCAATAGTAGACCTTTGAAGCAAATCCACGTTATCTGGATCTCAGTTTGCCTGGTCTGCAGTATTACAGTGAAGATAAAAACTCACTAGGGAAAAGCCTTCATTTTATACTTCTAGAAATCCTTATCAGTATTTCTGTAGGTTAGACAGACACTGATTGAACCTTATGCAACTTAAGCTATTCCTTTGCTGCTCAATCATTTGTAAAGGTGTGTTTTTCCTGGCATCTAAATACATCTATTTCCATAGACACAATGAAATCTCTGCGTTTCCAAGAATTTAGTTAAAGAGCTGAATGCACCAAAATGCTGCTCACTTGAATGAGGAATTCATAACGACCGTAAAAACAATGCACTCTATTTTTTTGTATCTCAGCAAATACTCAGCTTGCCTTTGTCCTTTTTATTTCCAGATATTTAAAAATCAAAATCTGGTTAGCCTACTAGATTTCCCCACCTACTCACAGAAACAGACATCACCCATGTAAAACTACAAAGGATGGACTGCGGTCAGAGATGATAGAAGTGTCCTGCTTTCAGAAATCTTAGCTAGTCCAGTTACAGACAGTCAAGCGTAACAGTCTGGAACACAAACTGTTTGATACAAAGACACAATTATCTTTCAAAGGAGAACTTCCCCATTATTTTATATGATCAAAGCACCACTTCCAATTAGAGACACAGTAGTAGGAAAAAAAAATCAATCCCAGTAATGTTGAGATATTTGCCTCCTTCACTAATGGATCACTGCCATCCCTCTTCTGTCATTTCAGCAAGGACATGTTAAGCTGTCCTTGCTGAACAGTTTTTAAATACGCTATAAGGTGCAAACATTCTGCTTATTAAAAACTGAAACTCTCTGTCAACTCAAAAATTATTTATTCCATTCTAAGAAAATCTGTCAGGAAAATGGAGTTCTCTAGCTTTCCCTCCTGCTGTCGGGATTCTTCTCCTGACAAGCAGTACCACTTGTTATTACAGTAGTCATGTACTCCAAGGGACAGATTCTCAAAAGTATTTTGGCATCCAGAGATGCAGATAGGCACTTACTGAGATTTTTCAAAAGTGCCTAAGAGGGTTAGCTGCCTAAATTCTATTAATCTTATTAATATTCCTTGTTTTAATTGAAAAAAATTCTTCTTTGAAGTTCAAATAGTCTATGGTTTCTTTCAGTCCATAGTGTATTTCTGAAAAGTTTGAAGATGGGCATCCAAAAATATACCTAGCTTTATTCATAGCTCGTGAGTTGAAAAAGCAGGAATGCTTTTTTTTTCTAAAAACTCTTCTTATTAGTTTCTCAACTTTGAATGAACTAGCAGTTACACTGAAGTAGTCAAATAAACTAAAAAGAATATATTCACTCTGCACCCAAAGAAGCTACTGCGGTCAGAATCTGGACTAGCACTTCAACAAACTCTGGTTCCAGATGCTTAGCCAGTAGGCAGGCTCTCTTTGAAACCCATCAGCAAAACACATATTGCTTCATATTATTAGCTGCAATTAATTTACATTTTAATAGAGTGTAATAAATTATGTTTTAACCTTGATTGTCAATTTCAAAGTTAATTTTAAATGCATTTATTTTTAAAACACATACCGGTGTTGACTAAAAACTTAAATTTAAAATAAAAATTATATTATTTTCAAAATATTGGTTTTTATCCAGCCAAAAGAAAACCTTCACATCTGTAAAAACTCTATAGAATAGACATGACTCAACTGAGTAATAGCTAATGATTA
Source organism: Carettochelys insculpta (assembly GCF_033958435.1). Lineage (NCBI taxonomy): Eukaryota > Metazoa > Chordata > Testudines > Carettochelyidae > Carettochelys > Carettochelys insculpta. The sequence continues at coordinate 24,826,536 of NC_134140.1, read as the reverse complement.
CTTGTAGCCCTCAAGAAATAGAAGTTATACCCCTCTGTTAATCCCAAAATAATATCCACTTACAAAGACAACAAGAAAATTGCTCACATAATACTAAACACTTTAAGATCCCACAATTACCTATTCTTGGTCATTCACCTCCCCAAGAACAGAAAATAAAAATGGCCAACAGGATATATTGCTAATTGCCTAAAAAAGAAGGTGTGTCTGTGTTGGGAGTTGCTTCCTTGGCACATTCCATTTTTTTCCTTGGGAAATATTTGAGGCCATATATCTTAGTAAGAAAGTGATTAAAATGCCTGTACAGGTACTCATGATTGCAATGTGAATTTGTACAACACAAAGATGATTTACCATTAGAAAACTGGATGGAAGAGAACTAGAAGGAATACTGATGATGAACCACAAAAGTGCGTGCAACACCATGGAAAATTAGCCCTTCTTATGGACGTACTCTGTTGGAAGATGGTTGGGCACTAAAACCGGAATGTGTGAGCCATCTATCACCTCTCAACAGTTTAGGAAACCCCGTCTCTGCAGCTATCTAATATGTTATGAATAAGTGTCCAGAGTCCCAGTCATTCACAGAGCAATGTTAAAATTCTGCTATCAATATCACACAGAATGTCTGGCACCTGAGAGTCTTCCTCTATCAATAACTGAATAATTAAACTGCACTGCCATGAGTGATGTCCTCATGAAATTTAACAGAGCATAGGCGAGACTGCAGGATCCATCTCATCTCAGTACAGATGCTGGATTCCACAACAAAGAATGGCAGTTGAAAAAAAATGGTGCAAGGGAAAAAAACAAAACAAAACTAAAAACCAGTGGAGGAGTGGAACATGAAACAAAGCATTACAGGACCACTCCATCTTCCCACAACACTTAGGTGTCACTAGGCTCTGCAAGATTCATATCCACAATGCATTCCTCATGTCGTTGATCATGGTGCTCCCAATGTGGATGTGATCTATCAACACAGGGAGCAAGTGTAACATTCTTTTTCAATTTTTACATTGACTTTTGCATGTCAACATAAGTTTGGTCACCAAAACTTTGTAGTGTAGACAAAGCCTCAGTAAAGAATAAATTACATAGCTTGGACCACTTCTTTTCCATCAATCTCCCTCTTGTCTTTAAAGAAAGGGAATTCAAAGCAAAGCAAAAACTAAGACAAAATATCATTAACAAAAGATGTCAAGGAACAAAAACTAAACATTAGCAATAGTTATGTTACTAAATGTACTGTATTTATTTAGAAGACAGACAAGTACATATTACTACAAAAGCCTTTAAGTTTTCTTTTGTGTGTCCTGACTTTAGCCTGTAACCTTAATGTTCCATAGTGTTAATGTTTTCAGTGTTTGATTCACATCTAATAACTCTGAGTACAGAGATTTTATACTGTACCTTGTTTATTGGATATTTGGATAATCGCTTGTGAATGAGATTTCAGGTGAAACAGTCCACTGCTTGGGTCAGCAAAGCCATTAAAAAAAAAAAAACAGAGAAGAGAGGGAGAGAGAGACACTAATGTATGCAAGTGTGCTACCACACCAAAATATCCATATTTATAAGGACAAAAGAGCTGCAAAGACAGGGAAAGAGCAGCTGTCAGCGAAACTAAACATATTGCTAATAAAATAAAAACCACAATGTATAGGGGCTAATGTTATCAGAACCATTTCAGCTAGTTCATATTCAATGCCTTTTCACACATTCAGTGAATTAATGTGTGCTAAAGAAACAAGTCTATTTCACCTCTTGTCTAGACCCTGCAAACCCCTCTAGTCATAAAACTATAAACAACTTAAAATATAACAGTCGTTTGGTAACTTTATTTAGTAGAACACCGAACAGGAAAAGAGCTATAAAAAAAAAAACCCACACCTTTAAAACTTAAACTTTGCACACTTCACTCACAAAAAGTAAAAGTAAAAAAGAAATCATGTAGTTTAAGTGGCTGTCTCAGTAAAAATATGATTAAGGAATGGAAGATAACATGTTCAAAAGCACATTAGTGACATGGCAGCCTAATTCCCATTGATTTTATATTAAACCAAGGTTCCCAAGTCATTCAGGTGCTTTTGAAAAATTTACCCATAAAGCAAACTGGACAGAATTCTGTTCATTGATATACTAGAAATATTTTGACAAACAGCTCCTATAAACAAAATGCAGGGATGCAGAGAAGGAGGTTGAAGATATCTTTTTTTTTTAATATTTATATAGTAATGCTTTTGCACTATGTAGTACATTCAAAGAGGAAAGAGAAATGAGTTAAAACACATGAATCTGTACTTTTCTGGACAGGTATTATATGACCCCAAAGGTTAATCCAGCCATTCCTGTCAATCAAGGTGTCAATCAATGGGTGAGCTCCATTAATCACCCAAGCCCTCCATCAGTTGGATGGCAGAATTTTAACAAAGGGTTTCCAAGAGATCAAGACCATACCTGAAATACAGTGAAGCATTTGAAGAGCTAATGTTATACCAATAATAATCTCTATGCACGCAGATCACCAAATCAGTTCCTACTGGCTTTGTCATGGTCAACAACTGAAAAGAGAGCAAGGGTTGACCAACAGCAAGAGCAAACAATTTTCATTTAAACATGCCACATATTAAAAAAGAAAAAGAAAAAGGTGGTCCATAAGGTAATTTACTGTTTATCCAACCAAGCTGAGTAAACAGGTTACAACACTGTTTGCTGACGTAGCTACGACCCAATTACCATTTGTAACATACTGTACACTGGACTGCAGCCCAGTTAAGAAGCACCAATAATTCTTTTCTATGCTACACAATTTTGTTGCTGGTATAGCAGTTTACTGACATGGCTGTTCTGTTAGTGGATGGGGCCTTAGTGAATGTCATTTGCAGGGCAATTCCATCATGGATGAGCATATGCTTAGGAGCCTCAGCTGTGTAGCCAGACAACTTCCTCTTGGCTAAGTGTACACCACTAATTCCAGCTAATTCAGACAGCCAAATATAAAATCCAGCATTCAGGATATTAGATGGATTAGTGAAATACCCTCTAGGATTTGTAGGTCCATAAACCAATAAAAAGGATTATGTAGGCTGCAACAATGCATTTTCATTTGTAAAGAAGTATCATATTGAGCTCTTAAAATTTCACATGATTTAACCATTCACACCACCTTGTGCGCATTTGACTGGAAACTACCTCTATAGAACGTCGCAATAAATATTAAGCCAGTATATGTATTATTACTTTTACTCTAAGAATGTGCTCAGTTCTATAGACTAGTGGTTCTCAACTGTGTCAGACTATTCAAACCCCATTCAGGTGTCTGATTTCTCTTACGTACCCTCAAGGTTCACCTCACTTAAAAAATGCTTGCTTATAAACTCAGACGTATAAATACAAAAGTGTCACAGCACATTACCAATGAAAAACTGCTTCCTCTCTCATTTTTACCATATTATTATACCATAAGTCAATTTGAAACTAAATGTTTTCCTTACATTACAGTTTATCATATGCAGAACAAGTCAGTGTTGAAGAAATTTCAATTTGTACTGACTTCACTAGAGCTTTTTATGTAGGCTGTTGCAAAACTAGGCAAATATTTGCAAGAGCGGAGGTACCCCAGAAAACTTCTGTGTACCCCAAAGTGTATGTGTATTCCTGGTTGAGAGCTGCTGCTGTAGAACTATTAGAACAGTCCCTGCCCCAAACCAATGACAGCACTAAAACAACACAGTAATGACAGGACCCACTGGGAAATCCAGAGGATAGAATTATTAGTTTTGTTACGAATTTATTGGGAGGTGGGGGCAATGAGGGAAAAAAGGAATTTCTAGAAGACAGTTCTGCATGAGAGCCCTGATGCCACTCTGACAGGCTGGGGTGCTCAGCTGCAGGCAAAGGTGCAGCTTCTCCCAATGCAGCTGCTATGCTAACAGGCAAGCAGCTGGGCAAGTCAAAGGGGCAGGCTGGAGGGTCACCTTCCCTCCACTGGTCCAGGATTCTCCCCAACCCCAAGCCTCCCACCCCTCCAGGATGCCCTTTAGGGAGAATGGGAGGGAGAGGAAGGGGCTGCAAGTACTTTGCAGCTCTTCCTCCCCACCCCCTGAATTTCAGGGAGCATGCTGAAAGTGCACAGCTTGCTACATTCCTCACACTCCTGGCTGCTGAGAAGAGGAGCAGAGGAGTAATTCACTCAGTGTTCACTTTCCCCACATCCCCTCACAGTCAGTGGAAAGGGAAGAAGAGCAGCATGCCCTTTTTGTTCCTTACCGTGCCCCCTCTGTCGACAAAAGAAGCACAAAGTATACTTTGTCAAGCAGTAAGTTATTTTTCCCCCCAACAGAGGCAGATAACTTTAATGCAATCTCTTTCCAACAGCAGAACATAACGCAATGAATCCAAGCATTAGGATCCAGAAGAGGAACTTAGAAGAAAAATTACAGCACATTCTGAAGTCAGACTTAATGACTGACCTAGAAGAACCACACCGATTTGTAGGAGAGCCAGCATTTCCATCTTTATCTTAATGACAAGCCATTATGGCCACCCCCAATCCACGGCAAGGTACTCCTGTGCATTTTCCATTAATGTGCTCATAATCTACCCTGAAATAGCACTGGGCTCAGGCCAACTGATTAAGGGTTTAGGAGGCTGATTTTATGCATCCAGTTCTGAAAATCTTGGCCCAAATACATCCTCTGATAAAAATACAGTTCCCCAAAAATGTTGAAATCAAATCTGTATACTAACATGACCAAGTACAGTACATATGTGCATTATGCTCCTCCTTTGATTTCTGAACAAAAGTCTACTTCACACATAGGGAACTTTCTACTTTGCTCTTACAACAGTCTTTTTCACCACCAGAGCAGGATAGAGTAAAATAAGCTCAGAGTAACAAGCATAACTTACGGAAACAATCAAGACAAAAAGAAGTTTGACAGTTAAAGCTTGTTTTGTTTTGATGGTTTTTTACTTTTAGTAGGAAAACAGTTTTGACTCATAATGTCCAGAAAAAGGAGGAGAGTAGAGAAGGTGATATACAAGGACAGTGCAATATGGTCATTCTGTGTTTCAAGCATACTAGCTGCCTATTGATAAGTTTATCTGTTTTCATATAAGAAACACTACAGAACAGTTCGGACTCACATAATAGCCTGAGGAGATTAATCCTGGCTGCTCACATAAGAAATTCAGTGAAGAGTACAATAGGGTCCCCACATTCGCAAACTTAAAGTTCACAAATTCAATTATTTGTGAGTGGCCACTTCCCCAGGACTCCAAGCCCACCTCCCTATTCTCAAAAATCAACATTCGGGAGGGTTCTGAACACTGAACCCACGCAAATGTTGCGACCCTACTGTACAACCCAAAGTGTCAAAAATCTCACTCAAGGAAGAACTTAATTCCTCCTAGTTACATTCATATTGCTGCTTTTAAAATTAACTGGCTAATGACTTAGGTTAGAGCCACACAACAGTGGAAGATAGATCCCTAAGGGTTGATCTTCCTGGGTTTCATTTTGTGCATGCATGAAATGACGCTCCCAGGGGTCAAGGTCAACCACTGTACTTCTCACAAGAGGAGAGGAATAAGGATGGTCGAGGGGAGAAACAGTCCTGTCGACCTTACTCCATGTGGACAGACATGGAAGTCAACTGCAGATAAATCGAGTTTAGCTACGCAACTGGAGTAGCTATAATTACGTATCTGCAGTCGATTTCTATGTCTACTATAGACATAACCTTATAATTCTATAATAGGAACTACAAAAGAAACTGCATGGGTTAGTTACTTCTCTACTATATTCCAGATACTATTTCAGTGTTTGGATTTATTCCTTGAAATGATGGATATGTGAAAAGGAAACACTATTTTGAACTTTACATTCTTGAATCTTTAAAACATATGTAAAATAAAAATGTCATGACATAAACAAGCGGGACTCTGGACCAATCAAGACCCACTCTCTCTTAGTTGAAAGTTGTGTAAAAACCCTATATGAGAAAACAACAGATATATTTGCTAATTAATACATGAAAACAGCTGTAAGTGGCATACAGATGTCTTCTTCACTTTCACATTCAACCTTACACTTTTTCTAGTGTTTCCTTTCAAAACAAGGGGCCAGGCCATCACATAACACCTTTTACAGGTCTAAATTTCTTGGCAATATGCCATGCTCTAGTGCAGGACCCAATGATGGAACAGCAAGCTTGGTACAAGTTACACTTTTCTATTCCAAGATTCAACTAGGGCACAGGCTCTTCACTCTTCATTGTCTGGCTTTTGCTAGAGTAACTAAAAGAGAAGTACTTCAGACACTCAGCGCGCCTTGGGATTCAATGTCAGTACTTGGGAAACGCTTTTGAGATCAATCCAGCTGATTAAAAATCAATTTCTCTCCTGCAAAGCCATTGTATTTCAATTCCCTCTCATTAGTTACATCTACATTAGAGAGTTTTGTTGACAAAACCTTGGTTTTCTCAAAAATATGCAGGGAGCGTCCACACTAAAATGCATTATGTCAACAGCCTTCTGCCTCTCTCCCATGAGGCAGAACGCGTTTCTCAACAGACTGTCAACAAAATGTATGGGTGGATGTTCCACGGGGCCCTCTGTCCATAGACAGGGTTTCCAGAACAGCAGGCAGCTCTGTCTGCTGTGCTTTTGGTTGGTCCTTCTGTTGAGAGAGAGAATCGACAGAGAGATAGGCTTTTATACGTGGTCATGATCTGTCAACATAAGTTTTGTTGGAAGCTATCTTCTGACAGTAACGTCTGTCAACAGTTTGCTGTAGTGGAGATGTGACCATTGAGCACTGGTGAAATGAAGCTGAGCTGCTTTGTAAAGAAGTCATGAAAAAAAGTAGAAGTGCAAAACAAACATCTATCAATTGGGACCAGAGGGGAAAATGTGTCATCTTGACTGTACTTCATGTACAATGAGAACATCAAAGCTCAGTTTCTCCCTGCTATCCAATGCTTTCAGGAAATAATTTTAAACTCTCAAAAAAATGTTTTAAAATGTTGGCGCCATTTTCCAGCCACCTAATATGTATGTATTTTGGTGTTTATTAAGGCCTAAGTCAAGAAACAAGAGTTCATCTCAGTGAGGGAATGCAAAGACTCTTTAGAACCACGTTGCCTAAACCATACGAGGACACCACTGAGGCACCTTTTGTTTCTTTTAATGTTATTTTCCAAACACTAGTAGCCATAATTTAACCACTGGCTATAAATGTTAAGTCAAGCGTTTGGGTATTGTCTGCCTCAGGAAACACTGCAATATATGCCCAACTGCAACCCTTTCCTCCCCAAAAATTACCAGTATTGTTTTATAAATTGTAGTGTCAAGATACTAATGAGAAGCACAGCTTACTGCAAACAGAATTGCAAAATGAGAAATCCAAAAGACTCTGTCCAGTCCTGCAGGTACAGTACCAGAATACTCAGGTTAACAAAGAAACCTTCAGAATACAAAACCACCAAGTAGATATTTAAATATTTTATGATGGAAAATTAATGTTTGACACAAGCCTGACTAATAAAATATAGATCTAAGAACCGAACATAAAATATATCATGATTAACTTCACTTAATCAGATCGAGCAATTACGTCCTTTTAATACTGAACTCAGAACGGTGCTCAGCACCAGATTCACACAGCAATTAGAATGGAATTTGCCGTTGTTAAACAGCTCAGAAGTTTAAGACCTTTTGAGTAAAAACACTGGGTTTCATTAAGGCATGGATGTTATTCAAAGAAATTAACAGTACTCCAAGCATAGAATGTAAAATATACAAGAGACTGAGAAGCTTTATAAATGCCATGCAATTGGACTTCTCAGATACAACACTATGAAATCGCACATAACTCTGAGCTACTCTGTTTCTCATAGCCCTTAATTTAATAGGAGGGATATGCATACTAAAGGCATACTAGATTATTAGATTGCCGGGGGATTGAAGCAGGCCTATCAACAGGGGGTTCAAAGAGGAAACTTCCCAACATGATTTACACCAGCTAAATGTCGCCCACAAATTTGAGGCCCAGACATCTGCATCCACCTCTGTGAATGTGGCTTCCTGAAGATACAAGGCTGATAGCCATGGATTTGCAAGGCTCTACTAACAGGACGATACATCTAGCAAACACTACCAGCCTAGTACAAGCATTTTAACATAGGCATGGATTTTAGAAGATACTACAAATCCTTTGTTTAAATTCCTCATAGTTTCTCTTAAATGCAATTGCTTTCTTCTGGGACTTGTCACAAAGCTACCAACATGTCACTAGGCACGTTGAAAGGACTCAGGATGATAAAATCTATTATTAAATTCAAAAATAGTTTAGAGACAAATTTCCCCACTCTCTGACAGAATTCACTTCACTTCTGCATACTGCTTAGTCTTGCCGAACAGAAAGACTTCCTCACTGAGGCTGATAAAAATATTTATCAAGATTACATTTGTTTCCCTTTGGAACACAGCAAATGGAGTCTGATTTTTTTTAAATCCCAGTAAAAGATAACCAGAGATAGCATGAAACCTATTTAACATTGTGATAGGCACATTAAATATCTGTATAAAGATACCCCTTGTACCACAGATCCCTGTTGGGAGGTCTTCATATATAAACACACACACACACACACACACACACACACACACACACACACACACACACACACACACACACACACACACACACACACACACACACACACACACACACACACACACACACACACACCTTTTGCTGTTGCAGAACTGCAATGCTAACTCCTTGCTTCTACCTGTTAAGCATGCAAGTAGCCCTACTGAAGTCAATGGGAACAGTGAGATTACTTCTGTGTTCAATGTTACATGTATAAGTGCTCACAGGTTCACTACATGTGTTATACTAATATGCCTAGTATATTGTTTGATCTGGATAACTAAACAAACATTTCCAGCAAGTGCTCTTAATCTAATTTTGTTTGCCAAAAGCTGCAGTCTTTGTCCTCAGAAACAAATTATAAGGAAACTCTCTTCTCCAATTGAGAATACAAATAAACATCTGTAGACCTCACACCCTTCTGCGAGTACATGATCTAACAAAACAAAAAGCAGTCAAGTAACACTTTAAAGACTATTTTGCTAGTCTTTAAAGTGCTACTTGACTGCTTTTTGTTTTGATAGTGTATAGACTAGCACGGCTTCCTCTCTGTTACTATTTTACTTGATCTAAGTATAGGTTCATAGATTCCAAGGCCAGAAGGGACCATTGTGATCATATACTCCGAATTCATGTGTAACATGGGTCATTTCTCCATACCCTGCGATCTCCCCCTTTTCCCCACCTCGTCATACACAATAGGTATAATCACAGTCCAATGGGGAAATTTTGTGGCTCCTCTTTTGTAACATATTGGCAGTGTATCACAAAATGGAGGCTGGTTTCTATTACGGATAGCTTCGGAATACATTGTAAACTCAATTCTTTCAATGTCTATAACTATGGACGCAAGGGAGAAGTAAATGTAACGGCTAGGGTGTATATATTCTACCCAAAATACTTTGCTAAATTTTTGAACATGCCCTGTGATTGGTGTTCGAGAAGCATTAAATTAAGGTCCTATTTTTGGTGGGCTATTTATTTAAAGTTCTTCTTCCAAACAGGCCATTCACTTGACTAACCAGAGTTTGTTTTTATGCAGAGTCAACCTTTAATATTAAATCAAATCAAAACTTACTTTCCTCTATTATAAATATCAAGGTCAAATACTGCCTTCAGTTCTGTTGAAAATATACCCCAATTTCCCTGTTTGCAGATGATCCAAACACTACAACTGCCAAACCATTTCTATAACAAGAGTTCCTCCAGGCATCATGATGTGTGTATGTCACTTTATAAAGAAGCAAATCTCTTTGGTCAGAGTGTGTAAAAAAGAACACTTAATTTATTCACTACCTCTTCACTTACTGTAGGTTTTTTAGTCCTTTGAAGTGACTGGCTGGGTGGCTCTTTTTCTGCCTAAAGATCAGAACTCTTCATTAGCTTACTACAGTACTTTACAATCTTTGAAGCTTGTGCATATAGCACCCGTTGCTCAGCAATAATTCTCTTTTAAACTAACTGACCTCACTAGACACACCTAGAGCAACGGGCTATCTTCAATTTTCCAACTTCCTCTTCTTTAGGACAATTGTGTATGTTGTTTTTGTTATGAGCTCTTCTTACTTCCTTGAACTGTACAAATTTAGTAGCTACATCACAAACAGGAAATATGCAGAGATCAAAAGCTTATACTAGCTTTTACCATCATTCCCCTGCCTTTACATGCCTATTTATGTTGAGTGATTGTTTTAATTCATACTGTAATTTCTTTTGTCTGTGTCATAATAGGCCAAAATTCCTTTCCCTTTACTTTCTAGCTGATAACTTGAAACTATCAGATTTTTCCATTACTGGGAAATTCATCACTAGATGTGTTTAAACCAAACGTGGATATCTTTCCAAAAAACTCATGATTAGCTCAACCAGAAGTTATGGGCTTGATGCTGAAACCACTTGATGGAACTCTACAGCTTGTGTTATCCAGGAGTTCAGACTAGAGGAACATAATGAGATACAACTGAAGACAAGAAATGTAATCAAGATTTTGTTGCAGAGCAGACAGGAGAGCCATGGGAAAAAATAAAGAAGATGCCATAGTATTTGTGCCAGAAATGATGAACAAGCACAAGCTGTAGATCATATATAATTTTCCACTGAATAAAATGAAGACTTAGGGGCTATTGTTTCAACTGTATAAACCATTCTTGCAGCCCATTAGAGTCCAGTTGCCTTCTATGAATGGTGTCACTTCTCCCTGCTATGCCAAGGTACCTGAAGCTGGAAGTCCCTACATGAGGGAATTCTAGGTGGGAGGCCCTTGACTCTGAAATTCAGCTCTTCTCTTTAGTCCAACAGAACCTCAATATGTTGATCATTGGGATATTTTTATAAAACCCACCTACTTATCAAGGCTTCTAAGTTCATGGTTGGGGGGGAACAAGTTGAGGTTCTTCAGGGATGCTGACACTGTGACATTTCTGATATAATTTTATTTTAAAACATGAGTACACCTGAGTTTTCACCAAATGGATTATACACATGTAAGTAATAAATTATTTGTATCTATTTTAGATGGAATAGCAGAGATGGAAAATACCTTCAATACCAAGTCCTTTACCCTGCCATACAGGCTTATTCCATAAAATATATTTTTAACACCCTGTCTTATCTAGTTTTAAATTTCCCCCAGGACTGGGTTTTCACCGTTTACCATGGGAGAACAAACCACAGCCTTTCAGAACTTTTATTTATTTATTTTTATTTAACTCAGAGAGAAATTTTCTCCTGATATTTAGCCTAGTTTTTTTCCCCTAAGGGTACGTGAACACTGAGGGGAAGATCAGTCTGCTGGCAGTCAATCTTCTGGGGTTCCATTTAGCACACCTACTGGGGACACATAAAATTGAACAATCCTGGCACCACTATTGACCCCAGTACTCCTAGGGGGTAGCAAGGAGTAGGGGAAGTTGACAGGAGAGTTTCACCCATTGACCTCCCACTGTATAGATGGTATAAAATCGATTTAAGAAACATGGACTCCAGTTACACAATTCTGGTAGCTGGATTTGCACATCTAAAATTGATTTTACCTCCTAGCATAGACCCCGGTCTAAATTTCATTTTATTAGTGAGATACAGAGAGATATTTCACTACTTCATATCTGCTATTGGCTCTTCAGAGAAGAAATGAATCCTGTGACAATGATAATGACTCCAGTACACAATCCACACACAGCTCTCTGGTCTTTGAGACTCTTCCCCTACACCTCTAGGTTACCTTACTGAATTGCAGCAAAATATTTGACTACACTTTTTCACTATGTACCTATCCTAGCCATAAACATGCACACACATCACATTCTTCCTTAGCTGTGACTTGTATAAGTCTAATGGTGGGAGGAAATCTACAAGGCATCTTCATTATGAAGTTTTTGAAGACTTGCAACTCAGTCCAAGAAAAGTTTCTCTGGAACAAACGAAAGCTTTTTAAACATAATTTTTTACCTTCCGTCCACCACATCCATTATGGCTATTGGGTTATTCAAAGAAAGGCTTCAGAAAAAATTGGAAATTTTACAAAGACAACTCAAAATTGCTGATCCATATTCTGCTCCCCCGCCTCTGACTTTTCAAAAAAATTACAGGTGTTGTACAAAAGCAAATGTCATAGGCTTTGCACAGCACTAATAATGCAAGGCAGTTAGCTATACAGATCTGACCCAATTCATGCACCGGATGTGTTTTTTGTGACTGAACAAGAGTTAGTCAAATATGAATAGAAAAAGGAAGGGAAAAACTCAAACTGATAGAATGTAATTTATGTGGTCACAAGGAAATGGGACATGTTCTAAATCCTTGCAGATTAGTACATTCTGTACAGCACATGCATACTTAAAAATGTGTGGGCATTCTAGAACGCAGATTTCCTACTGGAGAGAGAGATGCACTGTCATGTTAAAACAACAGCTTCAGATAGATTCTCCCCATCTCCATATTCAGTCCCCCCCCCACTCCCTCCCACACACTTTCTTTAAACAATCAAAGCCCAAAACAGCATGGCATGCCTAATTTTCCCTAGCTCTACCAGGTATTTTTTCAAAATGCAAAATGCTAAGAAGAGCAGCAAAGATACAGAACTCTCCATTTTAAGCTTCAGTTTTGAAGTACCAGCAGATGAGCTGCAGCTAGACACGAGCCAGTACTTCAAAGTGTAAAATTTCGAAGGGCTGCAGGGAGCAGGAAGGTGGAATTTGCTTAATGAAGTGCTGCGTATGCAGCACAGCCCTTCATTAGTAAACTCCCAACACCCTAATTACCATCCTTCCTTCGAAGGAGGGCGGTAGTGTAGACAAGCCCTAAGAGTATTTGTATTTTACTACACTGTCCCTAGTGAAAGGGCTGGTGAAAAGGGGAAACAGGTTACCTCACCATCATCTCAGAGCGAGTGATGTGTTTCCAAAAGAGACACAGTGCAAAGGCCTAAAATAACAGCACAGGTACCTTGAGCACTAAGGGAAAAGAAACACGTGCACTGCCAAGGTTGCTAGCAGGTACATCCTGGGCAATTTCTGAATCACACATAATTGACCTGACCTACCATGGCTGGTCTGATGTTCACTACGACATTAAGGAAATTCCAGATCCTGGTGAACACTATCACACTTGTACATTTCTGGTACATTTTTAGGGAATTGTCCAACAAAATAATTTGTGAAGTGGTTCTTAAAATACCTTTACACTTACTCCCATCATAACATACACTTTCACTGACCCATCATTAAAGTGATATATGTCTCTCTGTTTCACCTCGTGACTGAGAATACTCTATAATAAAAGTCCTATGCCAACATAACCTACACAATGCTGCATAGAAATGATGCACATCACATCCTGAAAGTACACACGCATCTTTTTCTTTTCCTCACATACAAGAGAGGTTGGAAAACAGATCCATATCGCAGTCACAGCTCTGCTACACACTTCTGGCCTACGCCATTACAGATGTGGGATGCATCATTTGCATTAAAGTTGTCAAAGAGTGCAAGACTACAGGCTTAAGAAGACAATCAGGTGCCACGAACAGCAAAGGGAATGAAGAACAAACATGCTTTGACATTAAAGCATTATCCTCAGATATTAACAGATTATATTCCTTTTATTTGAAAATGGCCCAGGCAGAACTAAATGGAAACAGTGCAGTATTACTTTGGTTTATATTAAACAAAAATTAAACACAGATTTTTTTTTTAAATATCATCTGCTTTCACTGCAAGCCACTACACATCATTGGACATTTGTGTTCTTACTATTAAATTAAAGGAGGAGAATCTATCTAAAACAAAGTTACCACCACACCCACAACTGAGTTCCTGCTCAGAAGAACTCCCATAAGAGGAATAAATGTCCACATGAAAATATTCTCCATTTTGGGGGTTGTTTTTTTTTCCTTTAGTGAACTTCTCTGACAAACAATTAAGTCAACTTGAAAATATTAGCAATTCCTTAAATATCTTTCCCTATCTTCAAGATCAGTGTCTTACATAGGCACATATCCTTAAGACAGAAATTCAAAACTGATAATGAAAATATTCCTTCACAGGAGTCATTTGACCATAAAATTCACTGACACAGGATGTCACCAAGACAAAGAATTGAGCAAGATTCAAAAAGAGATTGGACTCTTATGGGTAAGCTATTACTAGCAATTCTAACTAAAATTCTGGGGGAAATATAAAACCTTATGCTTCAGATTATGTAGACAGACAGTCTCTAACTACTAGTTACCAGGATGAAACTTTCATGGGGGCAGATTATCCCATATCTGATACTCTGAGATTTCTCATACCTTTGTACAAAGCAGCTGAGATTGGCTCTTGTCAAAAACAAAATACTGGACCATATAGACCACAAATCCAATCCAGTATAGTAATTAATGGTGATGTTGCTTTGCTAACAACTACAGAAGATACACAATGAAAATACTTACGCTGGTCAACTACCATTTAGGCTTCTTCAAGAGCTTACAGGATAGCTTTTGAAGCACAGAAGAAAGAGTGCATGGTGAAGAGTTGCTTCCAGCAAACCAGTGTTTAGGGTAAACTTTCGGCAAGAAGCGAATGCCTGAATGTTATCTTTGGGCAGCTTTGCTCCAAGTGTAGTGTTCAAAATGTACATAAAATGTTGCTTTAAGAAACTACAGTAACCTGTAATGGCAACATCTCATAAAGGACCCCCAAGAGAATTCAAGAAGAACCGACTTCCACAGATGTTCAACTACTTAACAACCCTATATTTTTTATGTGAAGGAAGTCTTTACTTGGATGCTAAATTCCCTAAACCCTGTTCTCTTTAATTAGCTTTACGCTATACTGTGTGCCACTGAAAGTTGGTAGCAAGCACATAGCTTATTTCATTTTTAATAATTTTTATTAATAATACCATACATTTCTTGAAAAAGCAGCCCCTCCCTAATTAAGCAATCATAATTTCCCCTGAAAGGTTACATGCTACTTGACAAAGCTTATGCTTTTATTTTATTTATATTTATAGGCAGAGCCTTGACTCAGCTTCCCTCTGAAAAAAACAGGAACAGCCTTTTTAAATCAATCATTAAAATTAATAATGGACATTAAAGTGTGGGTCGGGGACAAAACTGCCTAAATACTAGCTACAGTCTTTACCCGATATTATCATGTCAAGTTGTCAGAATGAAATTTACTATTAAACGAGAAAAGAAAAGGAAAAGAAATCTGACAGTAATTTACACAGTAAAAGTATTAAAACTATACACATAATATGGATCTCATTTTATTCACCAAGTACTTGTTACCTGGGGGTTTTCTTGCTGTAACTGAAACACTTCACAAAGACTAGGGAAATTCAAACCTAAGGCACTCCTGCACGAGGTGCTATTTCCACCCTCCTTCTTCCCCCTCTAAGGCACCTAGTATTTCCTGGATTCTAAAGGGAGCATATCCAGGGGCTTGGCTGATGTTCACCATCTTCTCAAGGCACCAAATTCATAGCCATTAAAAATATATCATGGACCATGAAATCTAGTCTCCCCCATGAAGTCTTATCTTGTGCTTTTTACCCTATACATGTGTTAGGGTAAAGGTACACAAAAGTACACAATATTTCTCAAATTGGGGGTCCTCAGACAAAAGAGGGTCATGCAAGCCTATTGTAGGGGATTATGGTATTGCCACTCTTACTTACGCACTGCCATCAGAGCTGTGCAGCCAGGGAGTAACAGCTGGGAGCTGAGCACCAAGCTCTGCAGCCCGGGCCACTGCCTGCAGCACAGAAATAGGGGGTGACATGGTACAAACCTATTTGCAAAATTTGTTATTTATGCCATGACCAACCCATGAAAAATGCATGGTTTCTCAGCAATTTAAAATAGATCTCTATCAGTAAGTAAAGCAGAAGAAAATTGCTTGAGATTTGTGGTTCTTGTTGCCAGAGCTGACGAGAAAAAGAAATGCAAGCAGTTAGATATCTAATCTCCAGCATTTTGCAAATATCTTAATCATTAGAACTACAAAGACCGATATTAGTTACAACACTTTCAATGCAAAGCCATCCAATTGCTTTACAAATATTAATTAGTACAACACTGTTGGGGTCCCTTGCTAAGCAATTTGTTCTACCTTATATTTAGAAGCGACAATCTGAATTAGATTCCCAGAGCCAAAGAAGACCTCTGCATAAACTCAGAAGCTTGTTTCTTTCACCAGAAGTTGATCCTACCTTGTCCCAATAATGCCTTGGGAACAACACAAGTTACACCAAATACTGCATATATTTTATAAAGAACACATCCATGCACTTAGTTTAGAATCCAGCTACAGCTCACATTGTACTGAGCTTTAAATTAAAGCGAGGATATATATTGTTACAACATGCAATAATAAATATATTTGACAATAAGAGTATTTTTTCTCTTTCTTTTAAGCAAAAAAAGAAAAAAATCACACCCATTACATTTTCAGACAGACAGACACTCTCTCTCTCCCCGCCCCCAAGATAAATGCGATCCTATCTAAATACAATAGAACTACACCAGGAACACATTTAATCTCCTGAGCTTTTGTCATTACACATTGGCCAGGTAGTATCCATCACATGTTTTATAATTATACTAATTATGTATAATTGTAATGAGTAAGCCCACATTAAGCTTTAGAACTCCCTGCTGGCAGTGGCCTTCCATTACTATTAGAAGAGATAATATAAGACTCAACAGCATTTCCATTTCATATTTTGTTTTCTCTGTATCACACTATGACACCAACCAGACTGGGTGTTGGTTAAAAATTCTTTTATATAATGTGTGAATACAATAAGATGCTTAATATTGTATATGAATGTACTTAATTTCAGTTAAGAGAAATTTAAGATGTCAAAACATGTTGGCCTGCCTTAGGTTCTGCCATAATTTCTAAATCTGTCTTTTAATCCCATTGCAAAGGTGAAAAATCTAATAGCTCTAGCTCTCTCAAAAAAAAAAAAAAAAAAAAAAAAAAAAAGAGCCACACTTGTGTCTACATTCCATAACACAAAGGGTAAAGCGACTCATCCAGGCAGACTTAGTTAGTGGTATCAAAACAAAAAGCAGTCAAGTAGCACTTTAAAGACTAGCAAAATAGTTTATTAGGTGAGCTTTTGTGGGACAGACCCACTTCTTCAGACCATAACCAGACCAGAACAGACTCAATATTTAAGACACAGAGAACCAAAAACAATAAGCAAGGAGGACAAATCAGAAAACGATAATCAAGGTGAGCAAATCAGAGTGGAGGGGTGGGGGGGTAGGTCAAGAATTAGATTAAGCCAAATATGCAGATGAGCCCCAGGAACTTTCTGAGTCACTATAGGGGCTCGTCTGCATACTTGGCTCAATCTAATTCTTGACCTTCCCCCCAACCCCTCCACTCTCTGATTTGCTCACCTTGATTATCTTTTTCTGATTTGTCCTCCTTGCTTACTGTTTTTGGTTCTCTGTCTCTTAAATATTGAGTCTGTTCTGGTCTGGCTATGGTCTGAAGAAGTGGGTCTGTCCCACGAAAGCTCACCTAATAAACTATTTTGCTAGTCTTTAAAGTGCTACTTGACTGCTTTTTGTTTTGATAGTGTATAGACTAGCACGGCTTCCTCTTAGTTAGTGGTAATGTGTGCTAGGTTCTCTTAGACAGTGGAGGAAGGGGGAAAATGACCTGGCCAAAATTAAACTACTCCACTGGCTTTGCCCCATCTTCCAGATCAACAAGAAGTCTTGTAGCACCTCACAGACTAATAGATTTATTGGGGCATGAGCAAGAAATGCAATGTATAAGCCCCAATATATCTGTTAGTCTGTAAGGAGATACAGGACTCCATCTTGTTTTTATAGATACAGACTAATAGGCCTCTCCCTCCGAGAGCCTTCTAGATCATGCGCTCTAATGCCACAAAGCATCTATAGAGGATGCCAAGATAAAATGGGATGGGAGAAGCATACAACTGAGCAGACTTTTCCCTCTTCCTTTCCTGTCTTGTTCCCCACATATGTTCACCCCAAAACTAGGAGAAAGGAAGTATTATACCATTTTACAGGTGGGGAACTGAGGCAAACATTAAGTGACTTGCCTAAGGTCACACAGTCCGTCAACAAAAGAATCAAGAAATTAACTCACGTTTCTCAATTGCCATTCCAGAGCCTTAATCACAAGGGCACCTCTTTGCCAAAGTAATTTACTCTTACAATAAAAGAGACCGGAAAAGGACAGAATAGTCTCAACACAAGAAGAATCTGTTCCTTGTTTCAGGGTTTTCTTGCCTTCAGATTCATCTGTGAACTCTTGTGATCCAAATGTTCCCTCAAAGCACAGCTAGTATGGTATCTAACTGTGTTTTAGAATTTTCCCTCTCCACAAAAGACAAGACTGGCTTATCTGCAAGGTTTGAACTCAGAAAAGATAAAAGTAGTCAGAAATGCAATATACACACAACTAAAACACAAGACTGCAAGGCCAATACATTAAAGCCTTAGAGAAATGTATTCCAAGACCCTTGAATTCTGACATTTTAGTTTTGCTCTCAACCTTGATGGAACATTTAAAAAGCCTCTCAAATTTCCCTGCAGTGTAAAGAAACATATCCACTATTCTGAATAAGCAAAAGTGAAGGACTTTCTAATACCATTATTATGAATAGTAGTATGTAACTCACAAGGTCCTGGTCCTCTCCAAAAGCACTTCACAAAAATCATAATATTAAGCAGAACTTAAGAGATCTTTAGAAGATGGTAGCTACAAAAGTCCAAAGGGCTTTAAAATGTCATTTGTAAAACTTAACTACATTCTAGGAGATGGGCAAGTGACATACCCATTTTAAACATCAAGAGACAGAGGAACAAAAGTTAAATCATACTAAGCAAATGCAGGAAAAAAAAAATCAATTTCCAACTCTCAGTCCTCCAATCTAATCACTTGATCACATGTCCACTTGCAAAACAGAAGCCACCTATATCTTTAATAGTACTGCTATTTAACAACACTTGATTTGTATAAGCATCTAATTTTACAATACTGCTGCTTTTAATTTTTTTCCTAAATTGTGTCCTTGCATGAATAGTTCATTTCTCTGAATCAGATATTTATCCATAACTTCCATTAAACATTCAATGGGCTTGGAAGCAGAACAGAAACGTAACATCTCTGCTGAACTCCCATTTTAAGATTTTAAAAAACAGTTTTAGGGGTCTTAAAGATTCCACTTTGAAACATACCCTGGAAATGGAGTGATGCATAAGCAGCTACATGCAATAATATCTTTCACCTCTCACTCAGCCTGTGCTATGGATTATTGTATGCAGTTTCATCTGGCAATCCATTAGGAATGTTCCCTCTAACCTTTTCCATCTATGTGTGGAATAAATGTGGTTATGTGCACTGAGGCGTGTGCCAATGTGCACCACTAGTAGAAATGCAAAGCTAGCTGTGGGTGCTCTGCTTGTCAGCTGTGCAGCAGCGAAATTTCTCCTGAGCACACACACAAGTGTACAGCTTACAGGGAACACTGTTCCACAGTATGCAACACTTTTTTGGTATGCTGCTCAGATAAGCCGTGTCTACACGTGCACGCTACTTCGAAGTAGCGGCACTAACTTCGAAATAGCGCCCGTCGCGGCTACACGCGCCGGGCGCTATTTCAAAGTTAACTTCGACGTTAGGCGGCGAGACGTCGAAGTCGCTAACCCCATGAGGGGATAGGAATAGCGCCCTACTTCGACGTTCAACGTTGAAGTAGGGACCGTGTAGTCATTGCGCGTCCCGCAACTTCGCAATAGCGGGGTCCGCCATGGCAGCCATCAGCTGAGGGGTTGAGAGATGCTCTCTCTCCAGCCCCTGCAGGGCTCTATGGTCACCGTGGGCAGCAGCCCTTAGCCCAGGGCTTCTGGCTGCTGCTGAGGCAGCTGGGGATCCATGCTGCACGCACAGGGTCTGCAACCAGTTGTAGGCTCTGTGTATCTTGTGTTGTTTAGTGCAACTGTGTCTGGGAGGGGCCCTTTAAGGGAGCAGCTTGCTGTTGAGTCCGCCCTGTGACCCTGTCTGCAGCTGTGCCTGGCACCCTTATTTCGATGTGTGCTACTTTGGCATGTAGACGTTCCCTCGCAGCACCTATTTCGATGTGGTGCCGCGCAACATCGAAGTTGAACATCGACGTTGCCAGCCCTGGAGGACGTGTAGACGTTACTCATCGAAATAGCCTATTTTGATGTTGGCTTCACATGTAGACGTAGCCATACAGTGTAGGAATTAGGGTAGCTGATTTTTTTTCCTGTTTCTGAAAAAAACTAAATTATCATTGTCAGTTGTGAGAAGACTATAGTCCTCCTTCTGGAATGTTATTTAGTACATAGAATAGTCATTGCATAGCAATTTAATTCTCAGTATGTAGTCTGGCAATGTCCCAGGCTAATCTTACTACAAAAGAATATAACATTTTTCATCTTTGAAGAGTTTTAGACATAAAACTCTCCTTAAATAAGTGGATCACACAAATTAGCTCTCTTCTAGAGAATGAGTTGGCAACTTCATGTACTGTGCCTACAGGTGTTCCTCATATACAGTGGGCAATTTAAAAACAGGGTTGCAAATGGAATTGGGACTCCTAAGGAGCAACCAGGCACAAGTTGTAAATACTCTGGGGAAAGCAGAACATACCTCCATGGTCACACGTACTACGGACGGTACCGATAAAGACTGAGATTATCTGTTCTCACATAAAAGAACCCTATTGTTTTGTGGGCAATACCACATTTAATACTTCCTGCTTTCAGACCTCTAAAAGCTAAACTTCAAACTCTAAACTGCAGAGTTGGCTCAATAATACCACTTACACAGCACATACACACTCTTGCCTCATTCTCTTCCCTTGCACTGCCACTAACAAGCATTCCATCTTATTTACATATTCATGATTGTTAAAGAGAGAGAGAAAATGGTGAAAAAAATCTTTTAGACTTCAACAAAGTAAGGCACACAAACCACTTTTACAGACATATATCAACAAGCTATTTTAGAATGATATAAATTACCCTCAACAAATTAAGAGGATGATTGCACTAAACACAGTGACACAGATGTCTCTATGTCATGATATCACTCCCTTATCTTGCAAGCACCCCACCTCTGGTCAGGGGTCTCTGCAGTTTTTCAGTTCAGGTGAGCCGGGGTGGTTTTCCAAGCATTTTCAGTAACTCAAACCTCTGGCCAAGACTCTCTCACATACCCTGCGCATAAATCAGAACAGGGCCCTTCCAGTCCACCAACAGCCTAGCTCTACAGGCCCTCAATTAGCATCCCACTAGCTCTCCCTGGGCTCAGTCTTTAAATAGCCCCAGCTCTGGCATGTGGCCAAACCCTCTGGGCTTCCTCCCCGGCACCACTATCTTCTTGCAGAACTTCCAAGGGCTCAGCTCTTACTCAGTCCCAGAAGCCAGCCAAGTGCTCTCTCGCTCCCCCAGTCTCCGTCCACATTGAGCTCTCCATGGTTCTGCTCCTCTTTCAGCCAGCCAATTGCCCCCTTGCTCTCCTTTACAGTTCAAAGCAGCAACTGACTGACTGTTCCTGCTGCTCTTTTTTATATGGCCCTCCTTGCCCTTGATTGGCCACTCCTGCAGCCTCTCTAGTTAGCTGCTTTCCCTGAAGCCCCTCTAGGACACTTGGAGAGCTTCTTGTCTGCTCCTTTCTAGGACTGGGTCTGACAGGACCCAAAGGCCTGATCCCGCATAAAAGATCATTTCCAAGAGTACCAGGGTTGGCATTCAAGAATTGCAGCACCTTCATCTTTTCTCTCAAAATTTAGACAATTATGAAAAGTAATACAAATTGTCTGTGAACAGTTTTGCAGGCAACACAACTGATACAGCAACTGAGACAGTGACTTACTCTGATCACTTAAAACCTGATGCAGGTGCATGGCTTAGATTGTGGCATGTGAACAGATCAGTCACACTTGAAACTGCACTTAGCGTCTTTGCAAATACAGGCAACAGAATGAACTTGACATTCTGGACAGCAAATAAAATGCTTCAGGATGACTCAGTGACTCAACTTCCAGGATATTTAACATCTTCGTTAAACCAAACTTTGGTCCATTTTGTCATTAGATGCTCTGGCCTGGAGCAGGTACTGCCACTCTACTGTTAAGTACAGTATAGATGCGCACAGAGAAATTCTAAAACTTCAGGGCTACCCCTTGCATTTTACTCCTGAGATTACTGTGTGCTTTCATTTACTTTTACTGACTCAACAAGTCAAATACAGTAATCTCTTTCATACCCAGCATCCTATCATCCAGAACACTCAAATAATGAGCATTTTAACCACAAGTAAATTTTAGTTACGTTTTCCATAAGTACAGTACAGTAAAAATAAATACAAATAAATGCAGTATAAGTTTATAGTATACAATACAACTGTTGGTGGTAAATAAAGTACTCTGCCTACATTTTTGTTTCTTAATATCTAATCTTGTTTTTCTTTAGTGTTATGCGTTGCTAGGTATACCTCTTTATTATCCAGCATATTTGAATATCCAGCAGCCTCCCAGTTCCAGGGCTACTGGATATGAAAGAGTTTACTGTAGCAAGTGGTAAGTAATATGTAAAACAATGCTAACATTTCAAAGACTCGTTATTGTATTATCTCTGGATGTTCAGGCTACAGAGGAAAAACATTAAAAATGTTAATAGTGATGAGCAGCCAGGCTTTTCCACATCTTTTCATTTAAATCATTTTCATAAACATTCATCAAAGCCTGCATTTGTTCTCTGCTTTGAACAGTCCATATATTAAACACAGCTAGAACTTTCTTAGCACTGAACACTCAAATTTTGCAGAAAGTTTCTGAGAAAGAGATACTAATTCTTGACTAGGTATCCAAATAAAAACAGAAGTTTTGAAGTGCACTTAAATCAGTGGGCTTCCCTAGCAAAATACACAACACACAACTGCATATGTCTTTGACCTTTACATCATACCTACTGAAGACAATTGATTAAGGTGAAAAGGTTTCTAGTTTTATTCGCTACATAGTTGCTCCTACCTGATCAGGGATTCAACTAGTTCAAAGCCTGACTGGGCAACTGCAAAGGCTTTAGAATTGCTGCAACCACAAACAAACCTGTGAAATCCTGAGAAGCATTTTGGTGTATCATCAGTGAGACTACAACCTATCCCGTTAAGACTACTGCTGTCCAGTGGAAGCAGCAATTGTCTCAGGCAAAGTAAGGGCTCAACAATTTTATTGGAGTGCTAAATATATTCATAAAGAATTTCAGGGTTTGGAAATGCACTTTACGAGTCTTAGCATTCATCATCGCCACATGCATCCAGACACCTCTAACCGGCTCTTAGACATGCAAGTGGAAGATTATATCAATAATGTAATTTACGATACAACTAGCGTACATCATTCCATAACAACTCATTCTCACTCACCACCAATATGCAAGTTTATTGGAATAGGGTAACCCTACATGCCCTTTTTTCCCTTTAAGTAGTCCAAATGCTAAATAGTTTGCTACAAATATTACAATTCAAAGCTATAAGGGCCATATTGTTTTATCACTGAGAATCACTGGTGGGATAAATATTCTGTGATTTAATCCCCAGAGAACATGGTAGTAGAAGCTTGAGCATAACAGTTCAGAACAACTGTATTGCATTTTGGGTAAGTCTTTAATGTAATACCAAAAACTGAATGCTTTTTATAGCACTCTATTTGACAGTAGAGGGGAAAGTGGCAGGACTGTATCAGCAATGATAGCAGCAGCCAAACCCAGAACCCACTTCTGTCAGCATCCATTTAGTTCCACAGCCTTCTTGGTACAGCTGCAGTATTAGGATGGGAGATCAACCAATTACAAAGCATGTTTATCAGGAAATGTTTTTACATTGTTAGCAATCAGAAGGTCACCCAAAATAGAGTGGCATGATAACATCACCAATGATGGACATAATCTTAATATCCAGCCAGCCAGTTTTAAAGACCTAGCTACATATTCATTCTAGTAATACATGATCTACAAAAAGGCTACATCACTTTAAGATATGCCCTGATACCAGTAAGAATTACGAGATAAAAAACCTGAAATCCTAGTCTGAAGAAGTGGGTCTGTCCCATGAAAGCTCACCTAATAAATTATTTTGTTAGTCTTTAAAGTGCTACTTGACTGCTTTTTTGTTCTGAAATCCCAGGTGAAACTTCCAAAAGAGTAACTGTCAAAAGGTATGTCTAAACTTACGGGAAGATCGTTGCTTCACGATGGATCTTCCAGAGTTTGATTTTGCCGCGTGTGTAAAGACGCTACAAAAATCTCTCTCTCTGGGCTTGCCCATCGACCCTGGTACTCCACACAATAGCTTGGAGCAAGGGACATCAGCGTGCACCTGAAGAGCCCCCATCTATGCAAGGGCAGAAAGTAGATTTTGATACATGGATTCTAGCTATGCTGCTGGCTTAGCTAGAATTGCACATCTGGGATCACCTTTGTTCCCTAGTGCAAACGAGGCCTATGTAATTAAGCCATTTAAAGGGGACAGTCCATCTTTCCAAAAGTAAGCTTGCTCTTATTACCAGTGACACCTATCATTATTGTACCTGAAAGAAGCCATTACTTAAATGTGCACTGTGTAATAAAGTGTTTGCATACAACCTGCTGCCTATTCATTTCATTGTGTGACCTCTATTTTTATTTCATGTCATTCATGACTTTACAGGCCTCTATAATATTCCCTTCACGTCTTTGGGTGTCTTTTTTCTAAACAGCCTAAATGTTTTAAGTTTCTCCTCATAAGGAAATAATTCCAGGCCCTTGATTACCATTGCTGCCATTCACTGGAAACTTTTTCAGTTCCATTGCATCCTTTCATACATGGGGCTACCAGTACCCAACACAGTATTCAAAATGTGAATGCAGCATAGATTTATATAACAGCATTATGACTAGGGTCAACATCCATCTTCCACAATACAAGATCAGCTTGGATTGGTAACTGTTAAAAACTCAACATCTGCCTCAAGTTGCCACAAAGTGCCATTTAAGATTTACTTAAGTCTGGTAACTACCATTAAATCTGTTTTAATTGGTGGTTAAACATTTTCATTGCAACTACATTAGCATATTTCCTATTTTAGCATGTAAGCCGACCTGTGGGTCTAACATAAATAGTGATAGAGGATAATAAATCAGGATAATTCAAAATGTAAAAACACAATATTGTATTATTCTGAACAACACTGTTTGCCTAAGCAGCCTCCATCTCAAAATATGACAGACAGCATCAGTCCCACTTGTATCTTCCAACAGTGATACATCTGCACAGAGCTGCATCTAGTAATGACCCAGGGTGATAGAAGCATGTCCCAATATACATATTTTTCCCCATAATCACTGAAACACAACCCCACATACAGAAAAGTTAGAGCAACATTTTCAGCATCTCTAAGAGAAGTTTCCTTTCTACTACAGAATTTCCAGAAAGTAAAATAATTCAGCATAACTACCACTTGAATTATCTGGGATGCACATTAATCCGAGATCTGCAAAACTGGGTAAGTCTGGGACTATTTATTTCTTTTTTATCCCATGAATGAAGAAAAGATTATCTTTAAAAATTACAGATCCAATTTAAAACTGTTTCAGCACAGCACTTTTACCTATCTTTCTCTTTCTGAAATTCCAAATTGTGATATTTTGAAAGTTTCCAACCACTTAACAGCACTCATTTCCAATACAGACTGACATTTGTAAGTACAGAGGACCAAAAGAAAATTGCAATAAAAACTGACAAATCAATCCTATTTTTATTGCAATTTTCTTTTGGTCCTCTGTACTTATAAATGTCAGTCTGATCTGATCTGATGAAGTGGGTCTGTCCCAGAAAAGCTCGTCACCAAATAAATCATTTTGTTAGTCTTTAAAGTGCTACATTTCTGCTGCTCAGATTTCTACGGCTGCACTGAGATTCTTGGGCAAGGGATCTATTTTTCTACAGTTTATTTTGTGCAGTCTACTTTGCCACGCAACAAGTGAAGAAACAACATCAACTGCATTTAAAAAAAATAGAGAATGACAATTAAGACCGATATTGATGGGGGGAAGTTGTGAGTGCCAGGTGGAATACTCCATATAACTCAACACTTATGTTTAAAATGGCTAGCCTGCACTACCAGTATCTTTCTAAAAGTAAAGAAAAATGTAACAAAATGTAATCACAATGTCCATTTACAAAAAGAAAGCTGTCATAAATGTGAGAGTAATTTAACAAACAGGAAACCATTATCTTGAGACTACGAGACAGGAAATGCAAATTAGTGTCTGAACGTCTGAGACATTTAAAGTGATTTCTAAGACAGTGATCAGTATTTTGTAAAACAATGTTAAATACCCTGCATATAAAATTGCCTTATAATAATTCACCTGAATTCAAATGCTATGCAGCACGTGCACTGTCTCAAACCATTTGGAGAATGGGATTCCTGCTGGGAAGTATCAGTAAAATGCAAGTTTCGACTGAGAGGCTGCACAGTGCTATGAAAACACTCAAACCACTTTTTCCTAAAATGGAATGGATTTTTATAAGATATATTCCTAATTACTGAATATTTGGCAAAACAAAGATCAGAAATGCCATTCACCTGCATCAATGGGTGATAGAAGTTTATGGGAACTGCAATGAAAGACAGACCAACCCAGCAGCAACGGACAGAGACATTTGTCATGGGACAATAGGTAGCTCCTTCCTTGGGAGTCTATGGCACCTACTAGCCAGCATTCCCCATCTCCCAGGATTTAACCCAACACTTGGCCCATATGGGACTTCTTTCACCTCCATTCCAGTAGTCCATCCTGTCCACCCAATTGGCAATAGAAACCCAGCCTGACAAGTGCTGCAAGTCTAGCCAACTTCCAATTTAATAGGTTGGGAAGGAATATTTTCTTCCATTGGACAGTTGCAGAAGAACCAGGGAGCTCTTTGCAGCACCTGCAGGACATTGTGGGTTAAGCAGGAACATGGTTAACTGGGATAGTGTTCTTTACTTGTTGCAATTTATGGCCAGTTTCCAGTGCAGATAAAAGGACAAAACAAACAGTTTCCTGAGGTAAAAGATTTGTGATTTTGGTGATGGGTTTACAAGATGAGTGCACAACATCTCACCCTGTGGACCAAGGTCAGGCCTGGTGACCACCCTGGGCTGAGGTCTCCACACTACAATACCCTCTGTCCCCTTTAATTCCTAGCACCCCTTCCCCCTAAAGAGAGCCAAGTCCTTAAGGGTAGGCTGAGGAAAGCCTACCCTGAATTATAGATCATATGGAAAGGAGCCCTGTAACCCCCAGAACAACAATAAAATGCCTGGTACAGGAGAGTACGAGTGATGGGTGGGTAGAGCCCTGCCCATGTGTTTAAGTTGTTCATTTAAGCATGCCTCTGTGTCCACATCATTTTGACAACACTTTAGAGTATGCTGCACTGAGGGAAGCCCTGTTTTACACATTAATGCCACACACATACACTGAAGTTTGCACTGACCTACCTACCTCATGTGACTATACAAGGCACTGACTTCAATGGGGAATCTCACAGCTTCAGAAACTTGCGTGAGCAGAGCTCACGGCAGGATCAAGACCTAAATCTGACGGGCAACAAGACTACAGAGCTCAAAGGGTCTGGACCTTCTTAAAAGCTACTTGATAAAGGGTGTGTTCTACAGGATACACAGCACGAACGGTTCAGTGAGGTATTTTCTTTAGCCTCTCCAATTATGAGTAGAGCACTCTTTTCTTCAGACAGGGTGGATTCAATTATTACAGCAATGGTGCTCATGCCAGGACTGAGGATCAGCTAGTTAAAGCATGAAATTAACATGACAACATCCAACACTTAATACAAAAAAAAGCAACAAGTGAAATGGGGGAAACCATTCACAATTATGGTTCATTATACTGATGGATAAATCCCAGCAGAGATGATAAAGGAAGACCTGTATATAAAGAGAGGGCTTAAAGTGGTCCAACACACCAGAGACCTGAAATCCTAGCTTCAAAAGATTAGGGGATCCTAGGAAAAAAAAATCAAGCAAAGCCAGGAAGTTGTCAATGTAATTAGACTGTTTAGTATGAGTTTACAGGAAGCATCATCCTCTAGACATTGAATTATACAATGTATGTCTCCTTTGTTTATTTTTGAGCAGCATTCCTCAATCTAGTTTGGCTGCAGAATGCTTTTGGACTTGGAATACATTGATGAAATGCGTGAGTGGAGGGTTTCATAGTGAAAAACTGGCATACACAATGCTCAAAAGTTGATTTAAAAGAGTTAGTTTTAAGATGTGTTTTATTTTACAAAGAACAAAAATAAGAGAAAAATCATCTGAATGAACAACTAATGTGCTTCTGATAAAAGAATGATTAGCAACCCTATAATTAAGTATAAAAATTACAAATTAAGTACAAACCCAAAATAAAACATCAATATAACAATTGAAAGAGGGATGGTTAGTGTCGGTTTCTTCGTACAAAAACAGACAGGCCAAAATTGTTTAAAAGAAAAAAACCACTGTCCTTTAAAGCTTAAAAATTATTTTTATGAAAAACAAATACAAAACAAATTATGTATGGAAAATATTTTTAAATGTTGTGTTTTTATAAATTTATTTTTACAAAAAACTACTGGAAAGTAAAAATAGGTGACAGTTAACCGTTTTTTGTTTTTGTTTTTATTTTTTTATGGGAAGGGTGTTTTTACATCTTTTGATCAGAAGTTAGCCAAATATTAGGAATGATGGAGGAATGATGACATCATTTCACAACTCCTGCCGAAACAATCCAAATTGACTGATTGTTATACGACTCATGCCAAAATAAATATCTTATTATGAATGCATTACAAACATTAATATACCTATAATCTAAATACTATTCAAATCCTTAGTATTTTTGATACACAATTTCATGTTTAATATTTTAGAAGGAATAATATTGCTAGCATCAAAACACAGTTTGGGAAACATTGCTATAGAGTATTAAAACACGTTGGCTAATAAAGGATCTTTAAATCCTACTCTAATGAAGGCCACAAAGTGTTACTCTGCCCTGAAGACGCAGTCTATTTAAACATGCAAGACAACAGAAATATTTAACAGATGGGAAACTGACACATAGAAAGATTACAAAGCCCAGATGTTCAAAACTGACTAGTTATCTTGGGTACTTCCATTTTAAGCCAGACAAGCTGTGTACCTTGGGTACCCTGGTTGTGGGGTACTCTGTAGAAGAGCCTAAAACGCATGTTCCTTTAAAATAAATACTGAGCACTCACCCCTCTGGGGGGGGAGAAAAAAAAATCAAGCCTTCACTACAGTGTCACAAGATGGGAAACTAACAGTTGAAACACACTAAAATCACTTGAGACACTCTTGCCCTAAATTATTTGCCCAGAGTAACACAGAAAGCCTCAGGCACAGAGGAAACAAAACCCAGACCTCCCACAACCAGATCCGGTACCTCACCCATAAGACCAATCCTCCTCAGAACTTTGGCAGCCTATGTAGGATGAGTCATGAAACACTCCAGTGTTAAACAGCTACAGTACCCCTAATCATTGTAAATGGAATAGGAAAAATGACAAACATTATTGAAATCTCAAGGTGGCATTAAAATAGTGTATGAAAGAATTTAGAAGCCAGAAAAGAAGGAACTTATTCATACAAAGTGAGACTAACTGCTAATAACAAAGGCTTAGATCAAGGGTTGCAAGCAGACATACATGCACGTGCTCAGGTAAAGAAAGCATCTGGCAGCCACCACAGGCTAATCCTGGCAAGCCACTTATTGGTCATTCCTGGTTTTAAAATATACATTGTTTATTAATTCTAAATATTTGGAAAAAAATATATCCACTTGCATACCATATCTATTTCCGAAGAGGGACTCAATTTTTGTAATCTCAAAGTTTTGATCAATATAACTTTTTTTTGTATGTTTTCTCATTATAGCATGTCCAGCAGGAATTTAACCACATAAAAGCTACACTTGCAAGTACATTAAAAAACCCTACATTTTAAGGGAACTTAGATATGTTTACAACTGAATTTAGACCTTCATCTTAACAGTGATAGTATTGCATAGTATTAGTGCAATGTCATTTTATATCCTGTTAGACTATAAATACAAGCTCTACACAGCAAGCTAATCAAGGCCACTAAAAAAAATCTAACACTAGCCAAGCTGCAGATAAAGGCAAGGTTAATAAATTCCACCTATAGCCAACCATGCCCTCAATTAGGAGGCAGCACGGCTTAAGGAAAGCCGACAGATGGTGAATGAAAGAAAACTAGGACAAGTCTTCAAACTACCAGAATGCTTTGAAAAGACTACAAGGGGTCCTGTGGCAACTTAAAGACTAACATTCAATATGGCATAAAGGTGCTAGAGGATTCCTCATTGCTTCCGTTAAAACAAAATAACACGGCTTCCTCTTTGAAACCTAGAAAAAACTCAGTATCTTGCCATCCAACAGGTATTACAACACCAGTACCTTTACATATAATTTTGATAACTGAAAAATATTTCAAGATAAGTGAAATAAAATCAGATGCCTATTCCCTGAAAGAAAGAGACACGTTGCTAGATTTTAATCCTTTCACTTAACATTTAAAGAACCAAGATCTGCCATGTGATTCTGCATTACGTAGTTTGTATTGTCCCAATGAGTGCCCCATGAACAATTTTATGGTTACTTCCCAAGGGCTGTCACAAAAATGTGGTTTTTTTCTAATGAATGTATCCCACTGAGCAAAACATTTGTTGACAACATTAAAAATTCTAGGTCATTGTATTCCATGTATTTAAACTCTGTTTCAAAAGTTAGTAAATCATTTCTTTTCTGTTGTTAATTTAAGGTTTTGGATTAATCCGGTGATCAACTGAATTTACTGTTTGATTGCACCAGATGAGCTAGGCACTACACAAGCTTCACCATGCATCATGAATATGGCTATGATTTAGCCACGAGACTTTTAGTAAGAGTCATGGAGATGTCACGAGCAATAAACAAAAATTCACAGCTCATGACCTATCCATGACTTTTACTAAAAATATCTACAATTAAATTGCAGGGCCGGGAGGGGAGGGGGAAGACTGCCAGGAAGGGAGCTGCCAAGGAAGCTACTGCTAAGGGAGCTAGATACCCAGGGCCAATGGCACCAGCTGCGGTGATACAGATGCTCTGGCCTGCCAGTGCTTCACAGCTGCTCCAGCCAGGGATTCCCCTGCTAAGGGCCACAGACCATGGCTGCTCTAGCTGGGAACTGCTGCTGGAGCAGTTGCTGATGCAGTTGTCCCCAGAGCCAGATTGCACAGCCTTGGAGTCAGGAACACCAGCCACTGCTGAAGTCACAGAAATTGTGGAAAGTCATAGCATCTGTGCTTCCATGATAGACATGAAATCCTAATTATGAATTCTGACCTCACTATACAGCAGCTCTGCTATTTTAGTCTCAAACTAAGGCTTGCAGACATGACATATCGTGGACTGATTTTTAAATGTTGGCAATCACTAGGAACTAAGATAATACCACTCTTACCAAAGGTGACATTCAGGGAGGAATTTCACATCTTGGGATCTACATGCATGCTCTGCTAGACACTGACACTATATCAGGAAAATCTGACTAATGAAGTTAAAGGGAGTCTTTGACTGGACGTAAGTGAGCCCGGGTCGAGTCCCAGGATCCACCAAGACTCTTCCGTTGGTTTTACTTCTACAGTTAGTTAGATAGAAGATGACCTCATGCCACAGCCTTAGAAAAATAAAGAGTACACTAGTTTATCTGACCAATGTGTACTATCAAACAGAGACCTACAGTGCCCAATTACAGGTATCAATAGAGGAGGTCTAAAATAGAATGTAAACTAATGATTCAGTGAAAAGCGTATACTTGAACAATCAGCAAACCTATGTCAACGTGCCTCATGAAAGGCTCTTCCACTTGTGGGATAAGGGGGAAAGTCATCGATCAGCAATTAATTAAAAGACAGGAAAAGGAATAGGAATAAATGGTCAGTTTTCAGAATGAAGAGTGGTAGAGTAGGATCTCCAAGGATCAACACATTCATCAACAGTCAGGGAAAAGGGTGTAAAACAGTGAAGAGGACCTGAGATCATACAAAACTATTCAAGATAATTAAATCTGAAGCTGACTGTTAAGAGTTACAAAAGGAACTCAAAAAACTGGGTGACTGTACAACAAAATGTCAGATGAAATTAAATGTTGATAAATGCAAAGTAATGCACGTACAAAATGATGGGGGTCTAAATTAGATGTAACCACTCAAAAAAGATCTTTAAATCATTGTGGATAGTTCTCCGAAAACATCTATTCAGCCTACAGTGGCAGTAAAAATAGCTAGTAGAATGTCAAGAACCTTACAGGGCTGAAAATAAAACACAATGCCATTATATAAATATATGGTACACCTACATCTTTAATACTGCATGCAGTTCTAGCTGCCCCATCTCAGAAAAGACTTACTAAAATTGGAAAAGATACAGAAAAGGTGAGGAAAATTTATTCAGGCGCATGAAACAGACTCCAAATTAGAAGAGATGAAGAAGACTGGGACTGTTCAGTTTAGGAAAAAAAACTTGTCTGGAGGAGGAAAAATATGCTATAGGTTTATAAAAATCACAGATTGTATGGAGAAAGTGAA
Source organism: Carettochelys insculpta (assembly GCF_033958435.1). NCBI lineage: Eukaryota > Metazoa > Chordata > Testudines > Carettochelyidae > Carettochelys > Carettochelys insculpta. Next base: position 24,793,663 of record NC_134140.1, on the reverse strand, counting down.
AAAGGAAGTATTATTTACTCCTTCACTTAAACACATGAAAGAAGGATCATCTAATGAAACTAATAAGCAGATAGTTTAACACAAGCATAAACAATGACTTCTTCCCCCGACCTACAGCAACCTGTGGAACTTGTTGCCCAGAGACATTGCCAAACCTGAAAATGTAAGTGGGTTCAAATAAGATATATTCATGGAGCTAAATCCATTAAGTGGCTATTAACTGAGATGATCAGGGATGCAACCATGTGCTGTAAGGTGTCCTTAAGCCTCTGCCTGGACCACAGGAGCTGGACCACTCGACAGACTCCACTGGTCTATTCATTCCCTGTGAAATATTTAGTACTGGCCACCACAGGAAGATGAGATACTGAGCTGGATGGACCATTGTTCTGACCCAACATGGCTGTACTTGTACACACTACTGTGTAAATATCTCATTTCACAGCAACTCACGTTCAATTAAATGAGTGGCCATCAACTTGGTTTTGGCTGTAGGTCAAGACTGAACTGCTCTGGGAGAGCAGACGAATTTGTATATCATCTTCCTGCATTGTGCAGAGTGACTGTAATTAGTATCATCAGTCTCCTACACTTTAAAAACATATTCCAATGTGCAACATAAAATTGATAAGTGCGTACATAGTACTGCTTGTAAATATGTGGGAATATAAATAATTAACAAGCCATTTTGTTCCACATTATTTATATAGAATTAAGTGTGAGTGACACTGTATGAAATATGCATCAGTATTCAGTATGCATCCTTCAGTCTGCATAGACTATGGATCGCACCCTTTATAGTTTCAATTGAGGACTTCATTTACAGCGTCCACTGTGACTATGAAGACCCACACAAGAGTGACAGTCCTTGCTGCATCTCTTGCAGATGTGATGGGTGTCTGGCAAGTCCTTAGTGTGCTTTCTGTGCCCTCGCTTCTCCTCTGCTAGCTGTCTGATCCTCATCTCGCCCTTCTGAAGGCCCTCGTATAACCCCTACCTCCATCTGCTGCGGTCATCTGCTAGTTCTTCCCAATTGTCCAGCTCGATATCTACCTCTCTGAGGTCTCTCTTGCAGCCATCTTTGTAGCGCAAATGGGGGCGTCCAGGAGGTCTTTTGCCAGAGGCTAGCTCACCATACAGGATGTCTTTTGGAATCCTTCCATCATTCATCCTGTGGACGTGGCCAAGCCAGCAGAGCTGACGCTGCCTGAGGAGGGTGTGCATGGTTGGGATTCCAGCTGGCTCAAGGCTGGTGGTGTTGGTCACTCTGTCCTTCCATGATATTCCAAGGATGCACCTGAGGCAGCGCAAGTGGAAGACGTTCAGCCTCTTTTCCTGGCAGGCATACAGGGTCCAAGTCTCGCTGCCATAAAGGAGGGTGCTGAGGATGCAGGCTCTGTAGACTTGCATTTTGGTGTGAGTGTAGAGCTTGTTGTTATTTCACACTCTCTTGCTGAGTCTGGACAGAGTTGTGGCCGCTTTTCCAATCCTCCTATTTAGCTCAGTGTCCAACGACACAAATATGCATGTTGACTTACATTCTATGGGTCCAATCCTGCCTTCGGCAACTTCAAAGACTGAATAATCAGTCACATGACTTCAGTGGGAGCTCAACAAGTCTGAAGATCCATGTAAACCCCATGAATAAAGGACTTATTTTGCCTGATGGGTGTTACTTAATAAAGGTGAACAAAATAATGTTTCTATTGCTTAATGTTCATCATCAGTCATAGCTAAGCAACTGTTAGCAAGCACCTCTCCAGATCAGACCCTAAGACATAGCAAGGGATGCTGACTATGTCAATGAAAGGTCATGGAAAATGAATGTCACATTCACTTCTTGATCATGCCAGCTGTGTTTTTATTATTAGGTACACTGCTCTTCATTTCAGTGTTCAGAGTGGCAAGTCTAGAGTGACCAGACATTGGTAGTCAAATAGTTACACTGTTTTAATAACCAATGAATATTCAAATTATAAAAAATAAAAATACAGTTCAGTTTTGAATCTACACAAATTTGAAGAAAACATATAATGAGTAAGGAAGCCATGACCAATTTTATTTGAATATTTTTAAATGGCTGTTTTAAAATTTGCCGTAAAGAAGAAAAAGACAGATAATTGGTTTGTCCAGTTAGCCCAAAGCCAGGCAAAATATAGCCCATGTCCCACCAAGCCATTGGACTTAGCCTGCAGAAGCCTCTGAATGCACCCTGCCCGCTCCGCCCTTGCTCCCATCTCAGAGCAGCCAGCTGCAGAGCTTCATGTTCTTCTGTGAATGCCTCCACCCTGAGCAGCTCCCAGCGGCCAGTTTTTAGCCAATAGGAGATGTGTTTGCAGGACAGGCAGCATGTGAAGTACCCCTCTTCTGGGCTCCCAAACTTCAATTTCGAGCACTGCGCATGGCCCCTGGAACTGTTCTGAGCACGTGGGAGCATGGAAGGCAGAGACCCTGGCTGAAGTACCTGCTGGGATGTTGGTCAGGAACCGTCCAGGTAAGCACTTCCTTTTCAGAACCTGCCTCTGGCACCCCTGCCCCTTCCTCCCCGCCCCCCCCCCACATATCATACCAATGTCCCCTGTAATCCAAACCCTCTGCACACTCACTCCTGCATTGCTACCCCTTCCTAGACCCTGCATCCCCTCCTGCACCTCTGGCTCCAGGTCATAACCCCCTTTCAGATCCTAAACACCCTCCTACATCCCTCCCCCTCCCCAGGTCAGTGCTCCTGCATACTTTAGAATCTGCTAACGAGTTACTGCAGTCTAAACAAGCTATACCAAGCAGCAAGACCACTCCTTTGTGCTGAAGGATAGCTGTAGTGACAAGAAGCATGTGTTAAATAGCAAGAAAAAGGTAATAAAAGGCAGCAGGAGTGGAGTGAGTAAAATGCTCATAAACGTACATTTCAGACCAAGGCCTCTCCCTACAAAAGCACTTCCAGACCCTCTGATGACACAGTTTGTGGAACTTGAAAGACAACACAGAACGCAGGAGATGGTGACATCCCAGCTTGGGACAGGAAAAAGGAAGAAGACCTCTAACAACAAAAAAAACCCACAACACCCATTAAGATGGTGATATAATGATTGGTTTATTACTGTAGATCACAAAAATCTAATGTTTCTATACTTGGATTATAGCCAAGATTGCCTGAAACCAGATGTGGACAAAAGGGGACGGACCACACGATGATTGCCTGCTCTGTTCATTCACTCTGAAGTAGCTGGTATTGGACACTACCAGGAGACTGGACACTGGGCTAGGTGGACGATTGGGCTGATCCGGTATTCCCGTTCTTATGTTCTCACGGTATCATGTTTTTAAAAGGACTTTATTCTGCACTCTAAACAGGATGCGAGTCAACAGACTTGAAGGGTGAACGTGGTTATATGTATTGGAGGGGTAGCCGTGTTAGTCTGGATCTGTAACAGCAACGAAGGGTCCTGTGGCACCTTATAGACTAACAGAAAAGTTTTGAGCATGAGCTTTCGTGAGCACACTCACTTCATCAGATGCTGGTCTTGGAAATCTACAGGGCCAGGTATAAATAAGCCAGAGCAAGGGTGGGGATAACAAGGTTAGCTCAGTCGGCAAGGGTGAGGCTTACTACCAGCAGTTGATCTGGAGGTGTGAACACCAAGGGAGGGGAAGCTGGTTATATGGACCACCTTAGTTTACATTAGAAGTGTCTATGGAACAGTGGCTATTTTTCTCCGTACTTTCTAGTGCTACTTTGTATCACCATATGGGTGCTATTTTACACTGGAGATATGCTTCACAAAAAGCAGTAAGAAATGTGGTATGTTCAGAAACCAGGGATTTCGAATTTCCAGATCTTCTCTTGGGCCTTCTGATTCCAGTCTCTGACACTACACCAAGTCAACAGATTTCAAGACAAGGAGATCAGACATGACACAAATGAAGCAGAGACATGGAATTCTAAACACCAAACAAGGCCAGCAGACCATAAACATGGAATCTTGGCTTTGGATAGTAATTATTTCTCAGCAAGTGGTCTTTCATTTAGTGAAAAATTCTTTCACCAATTTATCCCTCTACTAAACAAACACAAAACTGCTTCAAAGGGTAAATATTTTACATTTATCTTACTAAAATATTTTATCAGAAAGAATAGTGCCTGAAGAAACAAATGGCTTCATTTTGAAAAAATAATTAGTATAAAAAGGGTATGGAGGAATGGAGGAAAAGAATATATTTGGTAACTGGCACTCTGAGCCCTAAGCTTGTTTAACTATTACAGACAAACAGATCAGAGATTTGTTCTGCGATGGGAATCTGGCAGCCTGTGAATCCCATTATCTCTCCTACCACGTGATCAATCAATTAAGCTGCTGCGTTTTCACCATGAACATGCAGTCCAAAACACTTCTATCAGGACAATTAGCCTGGGATGTGTCTCAGCTCAGACTGTTTTGTAAAGATTATCATACCAAGATTTCCTGAATTACATTTGCAGCATATCACAAGGACGCAGAAAGTAACAGAGTGTACAAGGGAACATGTAACAGCAACACACAAAGCAAGAAAAAAAAAAACTGAGTTCAACATCTCATTTGATAAAGAACACATAAGTAGCTTTCCAGTCATTACAAATGACCACGCAGTACAGTGCTTGAAGGACTAGTGTTTTAAGCACCCCCATATGCATTAATTTGGTTTCTCTCTTACCTTAACTACTATACTCTTGACTTTTAAATGCGGAAACACTATTTTTTTCAGAAATATCATCCAGATGAATTAGCAGTATTGTTACAGTCACAAAAATAACTCAAAAACAGAGACATCAAGTTTCATGTCTATTTTGTGTCCAACTTCTCTCTCAGAGTTGGTCAGTTAGCAAGTGAGGAATTGACTTTTCTTTATGTACCAACAACGCAAATTCATGCAGGAGCAGCAGAGGGAGAATGGCCATGCACAAATGAAGTCTCTTACTCCCAGCCAATGAAAATAATTCAACAGATAAGTCAACAAATCCTCAACCCCTTGGCAAGGGGTATTCACTTGGCGTGTTGTACACAGTACCATCACAGGTGCAGATGACAACTCCCCACCTTTCTGGGTACCAAGGCCACTGTTATTGCAGCCAGTCTCCACTAGCATCACATATATTATTTTTGCTGTGACCATCCGTCTGTTCAGGCAAGGTGCTACCATGTTCCCTGGCCCCCTCACTTCCTCCCTACAGTGCTGGCCCCAGCCCCTCCCCCACACAGCATGAGGCCCAGCCCTGCCCCCCACACTGTACCATCCCCTCCCCTGCCCAGCACAGGCCCCAGCCCCCCCCAATAGAGACACTCCCCCCCCACACACACACATCATGCCAACCCCAGCCCCTTCCATGGCTAGCGCAGGGCATGTCCCAGTCCATCTAACAGAGTGTCCCTCTTCCCCCCACACACACCAAGCCAGCCCCACCCCTTCCCCGGCCAGCCTAGGGCCCAGCTCATACACTCTGGATGTGTATTACAACAAGTTTCTGTCTAGAACTTTCTTCCAGCCCAACTTCCACTTGCAAGCAGAGCTGCAACCAGGCCTCTATTCTGCTTCTCACCCAATCCAAGACAATGGAGCCACACTGTCCTTGAACCCACACTTTCTGGATGCTCCTACTCAGATCCATGACATGCAGAAATATTCTAGTCCCTTTCTGTAGGCTGTCTGACCACAAGAGAGCCCCTGGACCACAAGACATTTGGAACCCAAAAGGGACCACAGAATGGAAGGTAAAAGGGGATAGAGACCTGATATGAAGAGCACAGCTGAAAGCCTTGCTGATGTGCACATTAGAGGTTTGCTGTTAAAGAAAATTGCTATTGCTTGAACACAGAGCAGATGCCCTGAGAGCAGTAATAATGTTTTTATAGGGACACTTTTTAAGTGGTAGCCCCCCACAAAGAAATTCCATTCATCAAAGACATTGAATTGTATCGGTTAATTATATAATATCCACCCTGATATCCATGTACACAAAGATTACACCGAATTCAGAAAGATAAAAAGCATGCCTGTTAACAGTAATAAAAGCTACCTATTTAAACAAATATGGCATGTAGTGCAATCTCAATGCAAATGTAAATCCATATACAAGATTATAATCACGTCACACATACTTGAGAATCATTATGACTCCCTGACCTACCCCCAAATATCTATGTCACTAACTTAGTCTTATAAAGACAATCTCAATGGAGGAAAAATGGAGAAAGTGCACATTATGTAACAGGAAAAAAACCAGACCACTACACTCTGGAAAGACTTAGCTACATGTGACACAGGAAGCTGATACTTATAAGCGAAGAGGAAGTGAATTGCAGTGAATGAAAAAGCAGGTATGTAGGAGGCAAAATATTTTACTAAAGCTACTGTGAAAATAAAAGTAGATTACCCTGGGGTGAGGAAGGGAACATCTGAAACAGAGCTCTTGCTTTCAAAAGGAAAGCTTTCAAGTGATAGCTGTAAAATGCAAAGACATGAAAGAGCTTCTCCTATACGTACCCATAATGTCTACAGGAGGCACAAAGCATTCTCCTGCTAGACCAATGTCCCATATGGAAAGCTGACGACAATCTGTTGGCTTGCTGCCATGTCAAAACCTATGTGAAACAAGCACGTTTTCAAAACTACTCTCTCTGTCATTGACAGGATTGACTCTGTGACGTACTCCTACACTGAATATTCCAAGCAGATCGAACTCTTCTGATATAAGAGAATTAAAAAGTCTATTTGCATATAGCTCACTTTCCAATCCACCTGATTCAAAAGAGAAAAGAGTGTTTAAACCCAAATTACAGATTGCTTCTCCATTTCATTAAAAATAAAGATTTAGGGCCCACTCCTCCATTTCATTGTACATGAGAGAAGTAAAGTCAAACAAAAAGCTGCAGAATAAAGGCCTTGAACAGACCAATATTGTTAAAAACGTTATCACAATTTCTATTCTTAATTCAAAGCACTGTTTGGATTTAAATATTGGTGTCACAGGCAATGCAGTACATTCTAGTGCTGGGGATTCAGACTGAAATGCATAAAAGTAAAGCTTTAAATTTTTAAAATTCATTCACTTTACACATGTTAAAATATAAAGGTTAGGTTTTGTTTGTTTAAAGAACATGCTAGTTTTAAATGGACAGAGTCATTCTAAAGCCAAGCATTGATTGATGCTTAGATAGATAAGATATTGATATAACAAGCAGCCCAGTAAGAAGCATTCCACAGTCTAAATCTAACATATTGGACAAAATGTGCACTGGGAGAATGGCTCTGTGCATCATTTTATTCACCCATAGGCTCAAGCTGAATGAAAGCCTTAGGCCCCTTTGCTACCTGTTAATTTCATGGGGCTTTGCATCAGTGCCCTAATTGTATTTGCTCTTTAAAACTTAAAGGGGACATAAGGTCCTCTGCCCATGATGAAATGTCTCCAATTGCAGGGAAGAGGACCAAGGCATAACAAGAGTTCTGTGCCAACATACTCCTGTTATACCAATAAGCCTACCTACTCAGACACCCACTCCTTCCTATTTTTTCTGCTCTGAGTCTTTTACCATTCACCCGATCTGTTTCTCTCTCACACACCAACACACCCATTTCCCACTGAACCTCTTCATACTTGTCAACATAAGCAATTTTACTGGCATTGCTACAGAAGCTATTCTGGAATAACTCATTAATGTTGACCTACTATTCTGAAATTCTGGATTAAAGAAGCTTTCATTTCAGGAGCTGAATGTCCAAAGAGACTTAATCCGGAATAGCTAAAGCAGGATATTTTTTCCTACAGTTATGTCAGGAAATCTTCCCCATATGTTTATTTTTCTTTCTTGTTATTTTTGCACATTTTTGATGACACATCTGAATCTATTATATTCTTAACAGACAAAAGGAATGTAAAAATTAAACTACAAAAATATTTTCCTCACTAGCAAAAAGAGACAATTCAAATGCGTGAAGAAGAGAGGGACAAAACACGTTCATAAAAATATTAAATATATAGGTTGAGATCTGGAGGACTAATACATTGAACATTTACACTATCTAAATGTAAAAAATAAATAAATAAATAAATAAATAAAAACTGAAGTTTACTCTAAAACAACCCCACACACTCAATGACACAATAGTACCATAGGACCAAGCAAACGTTAAGGAATTATGTTTAATAGATGCAGAAAGGCAGTTGCTCTAACATTCACGTTGGTCCACTGAATGCACTTATTTTCCCACAGTTAAATTCAGTTTGCATTATCATCTCTCTCATGAGAGCTAATACGTACAACTAGGATAGAATGCACTCCTAGTTTAAATAAGAAGTCAAGGAATGGGAGACAGAAAGCATGTGAATGGATTCTTCTTTAAGAAACAAAGATCTCCAATCTGCAATTTGGATGAGATCCAGTCAAGAAACAAAAAAACAGTTATAGCAAAGCCCACATCAAGCCAGTTCCACCCAGCTGTTAATGAAAGATGAAAGATCAGTTACAATGGAACTGCAAAGATGCAGTTAAATTGCAAGACAGCACTAGAAGAGTGATGTTCTCCACCTCTCAGAGCAGTTTACAGACATCATCCAACAGAAATATCTCCATCAGTTAGTTCTCTCCACCTCATAGGATGGACTTTGAAGTGCATGTTCACCCACGGAAAGGGCAAAAAAGTATTAAATGAAGAAAGTGTGCAGAATTACAGGGCTAGCCAGAACAAACGGCTAAGGACAAATACAAATCACAAGACTGGAAAAATAAGACCCTCCCCTCCACTTGCCTAGATAGGTAGGGGTATAAATACTATCTGACAGAATTTATGAAGTGCTACTGTGACCTCATAATAGGAATCCACACAAAAATCATTGCAATTATCACCAATTTAGGAAGTCTTAACATGAGGGGTCTGGAGAATGAAAGTCCCTTCATCAACATGTGGTCACTACAGAAGACAGCTAAGGCAGCACTGGCAGAAAAGTATAAAAAAGTTGTGCTGTAACTTCCTGTTCTTGCTCCATTATATGGATGAAGAAAAGGACTTCATTCTCCAGGACCAGCAAGCTGCCACCTAGGTTGCTTTGTTTTAAACAAGATGATGACAAGATACTAGAACTAAGTTTTGCCAAAATACATGTTGCTCATTCTTACCTGAATAGGTAAATCAAAGCAAGGAGGGAAGCTCATAAATCTCAAAATGTATACATGCAATTCCCATTAGCTTTAACACAGGTAACGTGCACTCTGTAGAGGATATTCCCAGAAGACAATGCATTTCCTTTTCACCACATGCTGAAAATTAAAGCAAAAGTGAAACTGCAACATGCAGCAGTGTCACACTCACAATGCCACTTCCGTACAGAATGGAGGTGACAGCTAAAATAAAACAAGGGTGACTGAAAATATTTGATAGCCAATACCTTTTTAGAGTGGCTCCAAGGTACTCAAGAGATAAAGAAGGTCTACAGTTGAATTAAAATGGCACTTTGAAATATGACAAAAAATTGCTGAAACTATCTGAAAGTGAAAAAAGAGCGACACAGGAGAAATCTTGATACAGCGAATAAGAGTTGCTGAGCTGATCCTGCAGTGAGCTGCACTAACAAAGCCTGTACCTATGCAGTTAGCAACATCTCAAAGCGGTTCACACAGCGATGATCATGCAGATAATTGGTCTCTTTTAACCTCTACAATGACTAAACTGCATTTCATCTCCATTTAAAAAAAAATACTATATCTTAATAGGACAAAAGGTCTAATTATCTTTAGTGTGTCGAGCGTTCACATAAGCCCCTCCAGCACCTACAAAAACAACCGGTAATGCCAGGGAACTTCCTTAATTTTTAACAATTTCCCACCATTAGACTGAATTAACAAGCAAAGACTCTATGGACTATGCTACCTGGAGGAAATGAAGCTGACACAGACTAGTAATTTGTTTGTTCATAGTTTCTAAACCCCGCTAATATTCCTTTAAGTCATGTATCCTTTGCTAATCTTTCCAGGATCCTGATCTCAGAAATGTAGTTTCAGTGACTCAGGAGAAACCTAAGTAAATATAGTGGACCTTCCATAATATGATAAGAGAGACTATGTGGAGATATTGTGAATGATTAACTAAATGCACTGTAACTATGTAATGAGATGCCCAAAAGTAGCAAAACCAAACACCAAATAGTAGGCAACATAACCTTTCATTCTGTATTCTTCATTACATGTAAAAACAAGTAGGTCAAATGCACAGAAGCATGTAGGGGAGCAATAGGGAACCCAGGCATAAGAAGAGATCTGTACCAAAGTTTTATCATCTCATCTAGGGAAAAGTGAATGCCCTAATATTCTGGACCATGGAAATGGCATGTCAGACCTGTCCTTGAAATATATCAAGAGCAGTAAGAGACCTCTCTGTGCTTCCCCTTCACTTAAACCACAGGTTCTGAGAGAGCAAAGGGAGTTGATGCAAGACTTTAAGTAAGGGACTAAGCTATTGAATCCTTTAAAAGTCATGAATTAAGATATGCTAAAAAAAAAAAAAAAAATTCACCATAATTCACATAAAGCCTCCAGAGACTGAGGACAAAATTGTCCCTGGAATTCAGTGGGTTAAAAACTCCAAAAACATGACCACATAAACATAATATAGTATGTCATTGATCCCTTTTCAGGATTCAGAATGTACTCTTCATTTTTCCCCATGGCATTTTTAATTTAAACCATCAAAAGAAATTCTTGATCAGGAACTAAATGTTTATAATAGCTTTTCAAACTAAAAGTTGTGAAAAAAGGTTTTAAAAACTGAAAGACAACATTCCCCCACCCCCTTTCTGGAAAAAAAGTTATTTTTCAATAAATAAATAAAAATTCTCTCTCCCTCAAAAAAAAAAAAATCAGCTCTACCTTGGAGAAATCTTGGGTTGGGATCAAGTATCAGAGCAGTAGCCGTGTAAGTTTGTATCCGCAAAAACAACAAGAAGTCCTGTGGCACCTTATATACTAACATATTTTGGAGCATAAGCTTTCGTGGGCAAAGACCGGCTTTGCCAGATGGGTTGGTATCACTTCCCTAGCTTACATCATGCATCATTCTGAGACTGTTTTACTGGGGTGTAAAAGTGAGTAGGCTCTAAGGTATGTTTTTCCATACTGTTTAGAAAAACATGCAGGAGTGGGTGATGTATGCTAATGATTTTCTGACATTTTTAATGCAAAAATTATAGTTTAAATCTGATGTTTGAAAAATCTGAAATTTTCCTGTTTGTGTCCATTGGTGTACATTACATATGGCTGGAACTAAGGCTGCTGTTTGCTGTTCAGAATGATGGCAGGTGGTGGATGGCTTGAGATAATGGAAGATAAGAAGGGAAATCATAAATGCACTGAATAACTTTGCTTATTTCCTGGTGTTTAGAATATCCATGAAAAAGCTACACAGTCTAACAATCTCAAAACTAAAGATTTTTTGTGCCATGATCCCATCAAATTACATAATCAAACAGATACATATTCACTTAGATGGCAGTCAAATATATGTATTATATACTCCATATGCCCCGTTGCAGCATCCCAGTTTCCAACATCAATGCACTCATTCATAACCTTTTGCTCCTTAACTGAACAACTCAACTTGGGCAAATGAACAAAATGAAGTGCAGTTTCTGCCTTTGCCACTTAGATGTGCAGACATACCAATCCTACAAGCAAGCATGCATGTATAATGTCAGTAGATCAGCAGTCTACTGTTAGTAGACCAGTAGTCTCAATATTGTGGGAAGAAAGATGAATACATGCATATTTGCTGCAGCAAGGCCTGAGAACATGGTAATGATCTTGGTAAGGAAAAGTCACAAAGGAAAAGCAATCTTGAATGGAACTGGAATTAAGTTTCTACCCAACCATAATATTCGTTGGATACATTTTACATAATTACTTATTTTGAAAAATAGTTTTGTTACAGTTCAGGATTTTGTCTGTTTAACATTGGTGTCTTTTTAAATGCAGGCAACAAAGTACATCAGTCAATTTGACTCATTTAGGGACGAATGATGTATGGTTGGATGATAACTGGGACAAATAAACTGTAAATATTTAACAGCATAATATCATAAAAAATTTTGCATGTTTACTAATTGAGAACTATACCCTCCTTCACTTCCCTTTTAATAAAAAACAAACCCCTTCTTCTCCACTCAACTCCATGCTGTTGCAGAGGCCTAAAATCTGAAGGCTGCCTGTGTTGCCAATGGGAAGGAGGGAAGGGGTACTGGAGGAGAGGGCGAGAATAGAAAACAGTTCTCAAATATCAATCATTAAAGACATATAGACATAACAACAACCAGGAATTACATTGAAAACAAATGTTCAGGCTACGCTTCTCATCAAAATTTCTGGAACAGTTTGTTTTTAAACATTGGTACAGGAAAGGAAATTGAAGACAATCAGTTGTGTGCTTGTAAGCAAATATATTATATAAATAATGTTTATTAGGAGCTGCATGACCCTTTGAGCCCCTTACATAAATGAAGACCTTATCCCGAAAACCCTCTTATCTACTTCAGAAGGAACGTCATGCTTGCATGGCTTGCCGTTGTGGGTGCAAATCCTCTTGGCTTCTCTTACAAGAATAATCCCCATTGAAACCAAGGAAAGCAAGATTTGGCATCAAGCAATACCATTGAACTAAGAAATAAACAAACTAGAAGCCCTACAAATTCAGAGTCATCCGCATAGAGTACAATTATCCCACCCCGACTCTGAAGGCAGGAGATGGCTAGAAGAACAGCTCATTCATGCCAGCTCCCTCTCCAGCAGCACAGTAGGGGGGTGGGCTTTGCCCACTCTGCCCTAGAGTTTGTGAGGCAGGTTCCCACCGCCCCTTCGAAGGGGGTGGACAATGGCCCCTGAGGAGCGACGAAATCTCCCTTAATCAAGGCACTCCCCAGCCCCACCCCAGCTCTGGAGATGGCTGCTCCGTAGTTGCAGAGGGGTGGGGCAGACAAGCCGCTGGCCAGGGCCATCCCGCCTCAGACTGAGCCCCCGGAGGGCTGCTGGCACTGGCGGCCACCCCACAGCCTCAGGGAGGTGGGAGGCAATTTTCCGCAGTGAGCAGCCACCCCGCGGATGAACGCGGCAGGGTGGGTCCCCCCAGCCCTGCCCGGCGAGGGGTGGCAGCGCAGCTTACTGCATCCCGCCCAGCAGGGGCGGGGGTCCCGCGGGTGGCCGCCCCCTCCCGGGGGGCAGAGGCGTGGGCGGGGAGAGGGGTGGAAAGCAGCAGCCTGGCGCGCAGCGCAGCCATGCCCGCTCCCCCTCCCCCCGGGCGGAACGTGGTACCCACTTGCCCCAGCAAAGGCTCCGCGACCGGCTGCATCCTTCGCCCGGGGCCGCTCGCGCAGCCCGCCGCCCAGCCCCGAGGTGCTCACCGGCGCCGCAGCGGAGCCGCCCGCCCGGACCCCGACGCGATCCCCGGAGGAACCTGCCGCTGCGGCTGCGGCTGCAGCTGCAGCGCCGTCTGGATGCAGCCGGGGAGCAGGCGGCGCACCGCCCAGTGTCTGTACCTAGGGGCCGGCTCGGGACCCCGCCCATGCTCTCCAGCTGTCACTGCCGGCCCGCCTCCGGGAGGCGGAGAGCGCCGCTCCCGCCCGGGGCCCGCCCCCGGACCACTCTGCTGTGCGGGGCTTTACCCGCCCGGGAGCTGAGAAAGGCCGCTGCGGCCCAGCAGGCGGGTGAGGAGGAGAGGCCGGGCGGGAAGCGCCGCGGCTGCTGCAGTGGGCGGGCAGCGGCTTACGCTGGGCTGGACGGGCGCGGGGGCGCAGAGCTGCGCTGCAGGTAGCGGCGACGGAGGAGGTGCGGGGGCAAGAGGCCGCTCTGCACGCGCCGGGGCTCGCAGTAGCGGCGCCGGGCACCCGGGAAGGGAGGGAGGGAGCGAGCGAGCGAGCGAGCCTCGTTCTTCCGCTGGAGCCGGTTGCCGCAACCTCCCCGCTTCTCCGTGACCCTCCTGTGCCCCTCTGGGCTGCAGCAGCGCCTGCTCGCGCGCCGTGACCTGCAGGCGCCCCACTGCCTGCCCGGCGCTGTGTTACTGCAGTACCCGGTGGCAGCCAGGCGTGCGCCGCGCAAGCCGGGCCTCCCACGCTCAGCTCAGTGGGAGCCAGTTCCCGGGGCACGAGCCCTCCTTGTAATTCCCCTTTGTGGATGTGTTTTGTCCAATAGGCGTCTTCCCGCACAGGGCGTGCCCCCCCCCTCCGTCAGCCGAGCCCCTAAGTGCCACAGAACAGGTCGGTGATATGCGGGTTACGGGGGAGGTTGCTTAGCACCACTTACGCTTACTGAGGCTGTGTCTACACTACAGTATAAAGTCCACTGTCAGGCACTTAGTTGGATTTTACAGTGTGACACTGCAAGTACCTTTAGATGGATTTTAAGGGGCGCTGAGTTCAAGCTACATCTACACTAAGGCTGTGGCCACACTTGGCCAAAATTTCAAAATGGACATGTTAATGGCCAAACTGAAGAAAACTAATGAGGTGCTGAAGTGAATATTGAGCACCTCGTTAGCATGCTGCGGGCCGTGGTACTTTTAAAGTGCCATGTTTTGCTTGCACATGGCTTGGCTACACGGGGGTCCTTTTCAAACGGACCCTACAGACTTCAAAATCCCCTTACTGCTATCAGCTTGAACTCGGCAAGAAAATTGACCTTAGTGCCCCTTAAAATGCCCCCCTGTGTAGCCAAGCCACACAGGAGAGAAATGCGGCACTTTTGAAGTGCCCTGGACAACAGCATGCTAATGAGGCCCTGAATATTCATTTCAGTGCCTCATTAGTATTCTTCAGTTTGGCTATTAGCATGGCCATTTCAAAATTTTGTCAAAGTGTGGCCACAGCCTAAGAGATAAATTCGAATTTATTAAAATTGATTTTATAATGCCATTTTTATTCGATTTTTAGTATCCTCACTTCCTACAGCCTCCCAACAAATTCGACACATTGCTTCCACACTGAAATCACCAAACATCGATTGTTGCAGCAGTGCAGTGTGGGAACTTATCTCACAGTTCCCTCAGCTCCGCATTCTGAGCCAGGAGCCAAGTGCAGCAGCGCTGTCAGTTTCCCAGGTCCAGCAGCTTGGGTAACCTGGGAAACTGACAGTGCAGCACTGCTGGCCAGTTTCCCAGCACCCACTAGTACCCTAAACCCTCCATTTAATGAACTAATGGGGGGAAGGGCTGTCTGTTCTTCCCAATAGTCAGTTAAATGTGAGGGTTTACTTCCTCTCCCTGCAGGCTCTCCCAGCCCCAGTCCCACTGTAACTTCCCCCCAAAAAACAACCCCCCCAAAACACTGCCCCCTGCAAAAAAAAAAAAAGAGAGAGAGAGAGAAAACCCAAACCCCTGACACTCACCAGCTCTGGTGGAAGAGCTGCTGGAGCCGTAGGAGGCCTGGCCCCATGCTGCAGGAGTGCAGCAGCCCTGGTCAGTGGGAGCTCGGAGCCAGGTGCAGCTTGCGTAGCTTTGTGGATACATAGGGGACACTTGTGGAGGCTAATAAATTCGATTTTAAGACATGGCACTTCCACACTAGCTTTTAATCGAACTTCTGAATTCGAGCTAAATGCTATACCTGTCAGGTAACGGCAATATGTAATCTCGATATCAGTGCTCCCAAAATCAAGCCAATGATATTTACAATGAAGACAGTCACATGATATTGAGCTAACTGCCTTATTCGAATTTATCTCATAGTGTAGCTGCAGCCTATAGTTAAAAGGTTGAATTAATGCTGGTGTGGAAACTATGTTACTTTAAATTGATTTTATCAGCCTCCAAGGTGTCCCACAATGCCCAGAATGTATCCATTCTGGCTGCTTTCACCTCTGCTACTCTCCAGGTGGGCAGAAAGTAGGAAGCAGGAAGCCCGGCAATTTGAATTCATTTTCTGTCTGGACAGCATGGCGATCACATCTAGCCATGAAGGAGAACCCCAACATGGAGCCATGAGGAGAGTAAGAATCTCATTTTGGCTAGTGGGCTGGCCCTATGAAGCAGCCAGCAGGCCCACACCTGCCCCACCACACTGCATGGCAGCTGGGCTGTGAGGATTGTGTTTGCAGACAGTGGCATGCCCTGCACTGCACATGGTGAATGCCTCTTCCCTGCACAGGATTTAGCAGCAGAGTCTGAGAAACTTATTTTCTGTGCTTCACATTTGTACTGGGCAGCTCCCCTCTCCCGAACAAGTGCCATGCAGCTGGCAGGCTATCCCGTGCCCCACCATTCCACATGCTGGCTGTGCAGTGCAGACGAAGCTTCCAGACAGGGAGAAGGCTTCTTCTCTGTGAGAAACTAGTTTTTTCTACTTCACATTTTCCAGGTGGGGCTCACCAAGACTGGCTCCCCAACGGCAAATTTTTTCAGGGGCTGGCCCCTGAGATGCAACGTGCACTGGGGACAGGGCTGGCCACCCGGCAGCAAATATTGCTGGGAGTGGCCCCTTAAAGAGCAACAGATATTTTGGGGGCTGTCCCCCCCACCTAGACAAACGGAGCCCCTGCCAGCTGAGTTTTTTGGGAGCTGACCCCTCAGAGGCAACACATGCCAGTACTCTCCCTTCCCAAAGTATGTGGCTTGGGGGAGCCACAGACCCAGCAGCGACAAATTTGGCATGTTTTCACTGGGGTGGGGAAAGTAGTTGAGCAGCTTGTTGACATGACACAGTCAGCTGTGGGCTCTCAGAGCTCATTTGCTAAGGATGTGTCAGCTTCTGAGGCCCACCATCTGTTTGGTTTTCTTTACCCTGGCATTCCTTACTTTTCCTTCTTTCCTTGAGAATAGTGCGAAGTCCTTCTCTAGTTGCATGGAGCTTGTTTTCCACTTGGGCATCGTGGGTACCTGGTACAGTCAGCTGGGTGTATTTTCACAGGGGGAAGACTACTGGTTTTCATGGTACAGTCAGCTGGTTGCTCCCAGCACTCATTTGCGTGCTTCACCTTCTGAAGCCCACGTTTTTGGTGTATTTTCCCTGGGAATTCCCTACTTTTCCTTCTTTGCTTGAGAATAATATTAAGTCTTTTCCTGTCATATGGAGCCAGCTTGTTCCACTTGGGCAGGTGAAGCCCACCTGTTCGGTGTTTTTCACTGTGGGAGAAGTAGTTGAATGACCTTTTGATGGGTAAAGTCAGTTTATTTTTTAAAGTCACTGAACAGAATGGGACAGAATGGAGAACAGTGCCAGCCATGGATGTGTAGAAATGGCTGGGGAGCGGGCATAATGCGGATGAAGCAAACAATTTCTCTCATTGGGCAAAGAGACTTAAAAAAAAAAAAGTTGTTTGTTTTCAATGGGAGGGGAATGAGGGCAATGCATTCTGGGAAGATGACGTCACACACCCACAGTCACTTGCAGGGCATTTTTTTTCATAATGCACCAGCAAGAAAAACCAGAATGCCACAGGGCTGAGGGTACTGTGGGATAGGTTCCCACAGGCACTGCAGCAACAGTCAAACGTTGTCGATTTACTGGAGACACACTAAGTCAACTATATGGGCAGGTGCAGGAACTCAACTTCAACTTTATAAAACCCAGCGTTACAAAGTTGACATTAATAAATTTTTCAACTTAATTTTGTAGTATAGACATAGCCTGAATGTATATAGGCATGATATTGCTTGTTTAGGAAAGCTTCTTTATAGATTTAATGTAGCGCTATTGATCACCATTAGCTCAAAAAAAATGAATCATGAGTAATCATGTGAGTCAACAATCGAATACCAATTTAAATGTATTAAATATGTTGGATGTTTTCCACTTTGTCAAATATATTGATTTCAGTTATAACATGGAAAACAAAGTACACAGTGCTCACTTTATATTATTTTCATTGCAAATATTTGCACTGTAAAAATCCAAAAGAAATAGCATTTTTCAGGTTAGTCTGGTATTGTAGTGCAGTCTCTTTATCTGGAAAGTGTAACTTAAAAATATAGGTTGTTGTTGTTGTTGTAGTATAACTGCACTCCTAAACAAATCAATATAAAACTTTAGAGCCTATTAAGTCCACTCAGTCCTACTTCTTATTCACCTGATCACTAAGACAAACAATTTTATATACATTTATGGGAAATATTGTTTACTGCTTCTTATATACAGTGTAACCTGAAGGTGAGACCAGGCATTTGTGTGGCACTTTTATAGCCATCGTTGCAAGGTATTTATGTGCTAGATATCCTAAACCTTCATTTGTGCCTTCATGCTTTGGCCACCATTCCAGAAGACCTGCTTCCATGCTGATGATCCTAGTTAAAAATGTGGTAATTAAATTTGTGACTGAAATTTTTTGGGGGAGAGGAGAATTGTATGTCTGTTGTTTTACCTGCATTCTAGCATATATTTCATGTTACAGCACATTTGTTTAAGAACACTTTCACAGAAGACATGACAAAATATAAAGAAGTCTAAAAATAGCTATAGTACTCAACTCAAGATTTAAACATTTGATATGCTGTCCAAAATGTGCAAGATACCAGGTGTGGAGCATGCTTTCAGAAGTGTTAAAAGAGCAACAGTCTGATGTGGAAACTACAGAATCCAAGCTACCGAAAAAGAAAATCAGCCTTCTGCTGGTGGCATCTCACTCAGATGGTGAAAATGAACAAGCATTGCTTTGCTTTGCTTCATATCTTTATCAGACAGAAACCAACATCAGCATGGATGCATGTCCTCTGAAATGGTGATGCAGGTTGCATCTCCCTTGTCTGGCACCCTTGGGACCTGATACATTCTGAACAACAGAATTTGTCAGACAAGGGGAGGTTCCGTGCCCGCCCTCTCCTCCAGCTCTAGCAGCCCTTTACTTGCCACCGGCCCCAACACCATGCATCTGTGGCTCCAGCTGCTTGCCCCTCGGAGGGTGGCTCCAGCTTCAGCCCCAGATGGGCTGATGGCTCCAGCCCCAGCTGGGGAGCCAGCACCAGGGACATAAGCCCCTGGCCTCCCTGCACAGGGCTGCCAGCCCCGCTGTCACTGGGATCGCACCCAGCAGAGCTCCCTGCCACCCTCCTTTCTCATAGCAGCCTCCCAGCCGGCACTCTCTGATCCAGTAACATCCATGGTCCTGCTGGATGACGGATATTGCTGGACAGGAGAATTCTGATTTTGAGAGGTGCAACCTGTAGGAGCATGCAGAGGCACATGAGTCTTTATTGCACCTGGCACATAAATATGTTATGTTACTACTCAAGCTACAATAGTGCCATATGAATGCCTGCTCTCATGTTCAGGTGACATTGTAAAGAAGGAGTCAGCATTATCTCCTACAAATTCTAACGAGACTTGTTTGCCTGATTAATTGGTTGAACAAGAAGTAGGACTGAGTGGACTTGCAGGCTCTAAAATTTTACATTGTTTTATTTTTGAATGCAATTTTTATCTAATTCTATATTTGTAATTTTATCTTTTGTGATAGAGTTTATATTGCAGGACTGGTACTAGGAGAATGGGAAAAGACTTTCCCAAAGACTTTTTTACAGAGCAAGTAACCAAAAATAAAATATATAGTAAATACTGTGTATTTTCTATAATTTATTATAATTGAAATCAGTATATTTGAAAATGTAGAAAATGCCCATAATATTTTAATAAATTGAATTCTATTACTGTTTAACAGCATGCTGAATGTTGTGATCAATCACAATAATTTAAGTGCTTGACAGTTCTAATTTAATTCTTTCATAAAGGTAGATTCTTGCTCATTAAGATTCTGAGGAGATGCCATTTATAAGACTCCTTTTGTTATTTTATGCACTATCACTATCCAATTGGCCCAATTGTCAATTTAATTCAGTTTCTAGGATTTTTTTCCTCAGGACCAGACAGCTGTAGTTTCGAATTGTTTCAAAAGTCTTGTTACATTTAGAGTCTGCTGTTAAATATAGTATCTGGTAGAGGCTCCCAGGCTTTGCCTGCTCTATTGTGACCTCAACAGACTGTGACTTTTTATCTACTGCTGTAAATAGGCTTTGAGCACAGCTTTGCTTTTGAATATATCTGCTTTCCAATATTGTCTTCCTCTGATGGTCTTTGCTATGGATCACTCTATATCAGTTGGCAAAATGGGTGAAAGTGAACAGTGTTACAGTTCAGCCACACGTAAGGTCATCCGTCTGTGAACGAAGAATGGAAACTGTAGCAAATCAGAATCTGTCCTGAAAGTAATGACTCTGAAAAATATTTATGGCAGACCAGTCAAGTCACAGTGGGTAATCTATTAAACCTGACCCCCGAGCACACAGACTATAGCTGTAATGTGGTTGAAAGAAATTGGCTGGCCCTTTAAGGTCTGCTGAACTCAGCCACACCTGTGTCAAATTAACTACCCCCATCACCAGCAGATGGTCCTGATTGGATGGGTAATGTTTTTAACAGAGCTGAGAAAACTCAGTTGAAGAGAAATCATAAGGAGCAAGTTAGTTCTTGTGAAAGGACTCTAAGAAAAATAGACTGGGGATCAGTGCTCTATGCAGAGTCAGAAGGCATGTCTACACTACAGTTAAATACCCCCAGTGGCCCATGTTATCTGACTTAGACTCATAAGCTCTAGACTCTGGTGACATTTAACTGCACTGCAGACCACGGGTTGGCAGCCTTTAGCACACAGCCCATCAGAGTCATCCATTGGCAGGCCACGATACATTTTGTTTACATTGACCATCTGTAGGTATGCCCTGGCCCAGCTCCCAGTGGCCAAGAAGCGTGAACTGCAATCACTTGGATCTGTGGGACCTGTGCCTGGGGATGGTTCACGTAAACAAAATGTCTCACAACCCACCAGCAGATTAGTCTGATGGGCCATTTACTGATGGTTGCCGATCTGTGATATAGATATTCAGGCTCAAGTTCAAGGCAAAGCCCTGGAACCTTCCTCCTTCAACTTGTATTACAACAGCAGCTGAGCTTTATGCATGTCCCTTCTGGAAGCCTAAGTCATGAGAATCTCACAGGCGGAGATTGAGATAGGAAATATTTGCAGCACGTTTGTCCAGACGGCAGCCCAAGAGGACAGCTGTGCTCTATGTGACAGGGATTCTTACGTGTATAATCAGTAGTATTGAGAAAGGCTATATTACCTCTGTATTTGGAGCTGTTGGAATTTCTGCTGAAAGTTTTGTGTTCAGCTCTGAGGTCAGCAATTCCAGAAGGAGGTAGATAAGTTGGAGAGAGTTTGGAGAAAGGCCCCAACAATATTTAAAGGGACAGCAAACTTGCCATAGGGTGGGAGACTCAATCAGCTCAACCTATTTAGCATATCAAAGGGAAAGTTAAGGAATGTGTTGACCTGTCTGGAAATTTGAAAACAGGGGGGCTCCAGTCTAGCAGACAAAGGCATAACAGGCTCTAATAGCTGGAAGTCGAAGTGGACAAATTTAGGCTAGAAACAAGCAGGGCCTTATTAATGCAAAGGCTATAGGGGCTGCAGCAAAATAATAAATAAATTAAAATATAAATGCTAGACAGTGGTCACAAACCCATTGATCACAATCAGATGGTCAAACCTAGAGTCTCTGCCAAATGATTGTGATCGCCAGGTTGCTAGAAATCTGATGGATCAGCAGGGCTCATGCAGGCTGACTGCATGCCATGACCTCACTCCACTCCTGGACATGGCTGGCTATTGGCATGTTTCTGCAGCCCCCTCAGTGGAAAGGGGGAAGAGGTGGCTCCAAATACGGACCCCACCCCCCAGCACAGACCACGGAGCTTCCATTGGTTGTTTTCGAGCCAATGGGAACTGCAGAGGCAGTGCTTGTGGGTGTGGGCAGTTGATGGAGATATGCTGACCCGCTTCCCAGAAGGTTCACAGAGACATGCCATTAGCCATCTTCTTCCAGGAGAGGAATGAGGCCATGTCATGCAGGCAGCCTGCCTAGGCCCTGCTGCACTTACAGTGGGAGCTGCCTATGTTTTACAGGGACCCCACAAAATCTAATGGCCCAGAGCCTACAGGAAAATTAATCCAGTTGGGAAGTGTGATACAAATTTTAACTTTGAGGCTAATTAATTGTTAAAACAATGTAACAAGAGTCATGGTGGATTCTCCATCACTGGAAATTTTTAAAGCGAGATTGAACTACAGCATATCTTTTACAAACATCAAAACAGGAAGTCCTGTGGTCTGCGTTATGCACAAGGTATGGTTAGATGACCACTGTGAATCCTTCTGGCTTTAAGTCTATGAAAGTCAAGGGCATAATCGAGGGCCTGGTCTTAGATACTTATTCTTCTCCCAGTATCAAGGTGTTAAATAAATGCCATATACAAGTTTTCTAGGCAATATAAATCAGTTTGAAGTATACACAGGATTCAACATGAGATAGTCCCATTGTCCTTTATGAGACATTTTGACCTAGTGTTGGCTCCTCTCATCAAAGAGAGAGGACGCTGCTGTGATCCATGAGCCAGAACCCATAGGGTAATCATGTTCAGTATCAGAGCTTAGGCTGATAATTAAAAACCTACGCAGATGCAGAAATGTGGATCTATATCCAATCCAGATCTATCAGGCTCAGCTTCTCATCTGATCCATAGTCCAGATTTTACTTCCATCCACACAACAAGTCTGGACTGGGGGGAGGGAGCACAAGGAAGGGGCAAGCAGCAGGAAAGCAGGGACCTGGGGCTGGAGCTCCCCAGGTTGATACTCACCTGGCAATGAGGGGAGGAGGGCTGTGAAGGATCAGGGAGATTTAGTTTTTCCTTCCCCTGCTAGCAATGCAAGTGCCCAACCTCCAGACACTTTGCTATCAGTGGATATCCACAGATGTGGATATGCCAGGCTCTAATTGATTAGTATTCCATTGCAGCACTTACATTATAGTGCAGCACAGCTATTCTGATTCACATAAGATGTCTAGTTTCAATGCTGCATATGGCTATTATATTTTCAGGTCCTTTTTGCTCATGTTGGAAATTGTCTTAATGAGGTTTATACATCTCATGCTGCTTCATATAAAACTAATATCCTGACCAGCAGTCTGTTGCTTGGTAAAATAATACAGGCTCAGATGTTCACTTCCTACAGTCTGTCACAAACATGCATAGGAGTTGCTGCTTTGGCAAGATTAGGGTTGCGTTCACAGCTGCTATATTACCACATTTTAACTAATTTTCCCAATACTTAATGAAGCATATGAGGTAGAACACCTTAGCTACGTCTACACGTGTATGCTACATCGAAATAGCTTATTTCAATGTAGCGACATCGAAATAAGCTATTTCGATGAATAGCATCTACACGTCCTCCAGGGCTGGTGCCATCGACGTTCAACGTCGACGTTGGGCAGCACCACATCGAAGTAGGCACTGGAGGGGAGCATCTACACGCCAAAGTGGCCCACATCGAAATAAGGGTGCCAGGGACAGCTGCAGACAGGGTCACAGGGCAGACTAGCACTTCCGGGGCAACAGCTAGCCGCTCCCTTAAAGGGCCCCTCCCAGAAACACTCAGCCTGCACAGCACGCGGTCTGCAGAGCCACAGGCACGCACACCCTGTCGAGGCAGTATGGACCCCAAGCAGCAGCAGCAGCAGCAGCCAGAGGTCCACCCACCCGCCCCTGCAGGAGCAGTGCTTGCCCTGCTCAGTACTATGCAGGAGGCAGCTGACCACCTCCTATTCGCAGAAAAGGAGCTGCCCCCAGGGGAAGAGGAAGCAACCCCAGACCTTGCTGCCCTCCGACCCCTCCCCCCTGCCGCACACGCTGCCAGCTGTGGAGCTACCCCATGAGCACCGACTGGTGGGAGCGGCTGGTGCTCAGCGAGTGGGACAACGAGCGCTGGCTCCAGAACTTTCGCATGAGCCAGCAGACATTCCTGGAGCTCTGCCAGTGGCTCACCCCCGCACTGAGGCACCAGGACACCTCCATGCGGCGTGCCCTCAGCGTCGAGAAACAGGTCGGCATCACTGTCTGGAAGCTGGCTGCTCCAGACAGCTACAGATCCGTGGGGCAGAAGTTTGGCGTGGGCAAGGCCACCGTCGGGCCTGTCCTCGTGGAGGTAAGAGGACCCGGGGGGGGGGCTCTGCGGGGGGAGCCCTGGGGTGGAGAGCAGCCCTGGGGGAGGGCAGCCCTGGGGTGGAGGGCCAGACACACCCTGCACACCCCTCACTGGTGCTCTCCCATGTCCTTCCCCTGCAGGTCGTCCGCGCCATCAATGCCCTGCTCCTCCACAGGCTCGTGCGGCTTGGGGACCCAGATGCCGCCATCACGGGCTTTGCCAGCCTGGGCTTCCCAAATTGCTTTGGGGCTCTGGATGGGACCCATATCCCCATCTGTGCTCCAGAGCACAGCGGAGGACGCTTCCTGAACAAGAAGGGCTACCATTCGGTGGTCCTCCAGGCCTTGGTGGACAGCCGGGGCAGCTTCCTGGACATTTATGTTCGGTGGCCTGGCAGCACCCACGACGCCCGGGTGTTCAGGAATTCAGGCCTGTGCCTCTGGCTGGAGGCGGGGACCTACATCCCCCAGTGGGAGATCCCTGTGGGGGACACCACCATGCCCCTCTGCGTTGTCGCAGACACGGCGTACCCCCTCCGGCCCTGGCTCATGCACCCTTACACGGGCCATCTCTTAGCCAGCCAGGAGCGGTTCAACACGCAGTTGAACCATGCGTGCCAGGTGGTTGAGCGCAGTTTTGGCCGCCTCAAAGGGCGCTGGAGGTGTCTCCTCACCCGATTGGATGCAGGCCCCACCAACTTCCCCCAGGTTGTGGGCGCGTGCAGCGCACTCTACAACCTGGTCGAGAGCAAGGGGGAGGCATTCTTCCAGGGCTGGGCTGTGGAGGCTGTCAGGGCTGACCTGCAGCCACCCACTGCCCCCCGAGGGGATCCAGGTCCGGGAGGCCCTGCAGGCCCATTTCGACCAGGCCGCAGGGTGAACGCTGGCAGGCCCCCCACTGCACCCCCCCATCCTCCACAACACTCCCTGCCCCCACACCGACACCACAGAGCACCCAAGAGCACACACACACACACTTTTCTTGCAAATAAAAATGGACCTGTTGTTTTTGAAACCAAAAAACAGTGAAATCTCTTATTATTAATACTACAAATATATATATATAGTAGAACAAAAGGGGGGAACTATTTACATGGTGGGGCAGGTACTATAAAAGAACAGGAGTCTAACACAAACTATATACAAATATATGATGGGGGATATGTACAAAGTGGGAGTGGGGGCCACGTCCTCGGCCCCGCACTCCTCTACTGTACGGCGCCCGGGGTTGGAGGGCGCGACCCTCGCCTCGGCCTGAGCCCTGGCCGAGACTGGGTGCGGGCCGGGCGAACCGGCAGGTATGGCCGGCGGGTGTCAGCAGCCCCAGGTCCCCCTCAGCGGAAGGCCCCAGGGTGGCAGACGGCGGTGGGACGGCGGTCGGAGCAGCGGGTGGAGCGGCAGGCAGGGCGGGCAGAGCAGCGGGCAGCACGGCATGGAGGGTCAGGTATTCCGCTATGCACTTTTACGTGCGCATGAAGGCCCTCCATGCCTCCTGGCACCAGGCCAGCACTCGCTCCTGGAGCTCCAGCCACCGCTCCTCCACCCTCAGGCGCCACTCCAACACCTCCAGCTGATGCCGGAGGGTTGCGAGCAGCTGAGGGTCTGTGGCCGTCCTCGGGATGTGGCTCCGCCGTCGGCCCCGTCCTGGGGCTGGTTGGTGCTCCACCGAGGGGCTGGCCTACAGCGATGGCCCCAGTGGGCTCTCCGGGACCACGGAGACTTCGCCGATGCTCTCCAGGCCCTCCGATGATGCAGCTGCGGAACACGGGGGGAAGAAGAGTGGAGACAGCCGTTAGTGTGGGCCCCAAGCCGTGGCCCTTGTCCCCCTACCCCTCTGCTGCTGGTTCCCCATCCCCGGGAGATGCTGCTGCTGCTGCTGCTGGGTGTCCCAACCCCTCCCCCCCCGGGGGACCCTAGGTTCCGCTCCCCCCATCCCCAGGGATGGGGCATGGCGTTGTCCTACTGGGGGGGAGGGGCTGATGCACTCTTCTGAGGGACATGCCACTGCTGTCCTTGGGGCCATGGTCATCTGGGCATGTGGAGGGCCCTGGTCATGTCTCTTGTCCCCGCCCCTTAACCCCAGGGGTGTGCACCGGGGGGGTACATACCTGGCGGTCCACTCCCACGGTCGGGGGACACCCTCTGGGTGGATGCGCTGCTGGAGCTCCGGGATGGGATGGTGATCCGCAGCTCCCTGTCGCTGGAGGAGGATTCCCCCTCCTCCTCCTCCGGTGTCCCAGGGGTGGGCTCCTGGGGTGGCCCCTGGGGTGCGGGGCTTGCCTCCGTGGCGGACTCCGTCTCCGGGGCCTGCTGGGGCTGGTCGCCCGAGGTGTCAAGAGTGGCCGGGGGGGAGGAGGTGTACCGGGGGCCCAGGATGGACCTAAGCTCCCTGTAAAAGGGGCAAGTGGTGGGGGCGGCCCCAGATTGGCTGGCCGCATCCCGGGCCCAGGCGTAACCCTGCCGCAGCTCCTTAACCTTACTCCTGATGTGGTCAGGAGTGCGGGCAGGGTGACCCCGGGCAGCCAGGCCCTCGGCCAGCCGAGCAAACGCATCCACGTTCCGCCTCTTGCTCCCCATTACCTGGAGCACCTCCTCCTCACCCCAGAGCCCCAGCAGGTCCCGGATCTCGGCCTCCATCCAGGAGGGGCTCCACTGCCTCTTCCCAGACTGGCTGGCTGTCTGGGAGCCCTGATTCCCCTTGGGGGGGTGCCCTGGGGGCGCTTCGGGGGCTGGCGGGCGGCCATTGCAGTGGGGGTGGTGGCTTGGGGCTGCAGGGAGGCATGCAGGCTGGCCGCGTGGCAGTGCTGCCGCCTGCACGCGCTCTCAGCTTCCTGCACAGGAAGGCAGAGGGCAGGGAGTTTTAAGGGGCCGCTGCACGCGGCGACCATAGAGCTCAGGGGCTGGAGAGCTAGTAATGCGGCCCCACAAGATCGTAAACTTTTAACATTATTATGTGATTTATATACATTAACTATATTATATATTTTGTACGCGGCCCAAGACTATCGTCACTCAATGTGGCCCAGGCAAGCCAAAAGGTTGGACACCCATGCTGTAGAGGTTCTAGGTTCAAGTTTGTCTGTGGGCAATTACACTTCCATTGAAGCTAATGGGAATTTTGCCCTTTAGTTCAATGGCAGCAGGGCTGAAGGGGCTATAAAGAGCAACTATTGGAAAATATAATTTAAAAAGTGTTTTGCTGTGTTCAAAACTGAATAGTTAGGAATTACAAAGGCACTTTGATTTGCTTATAGCCCTAATCTTAAACAAAACCTATATAATTAGTAAGGAAGATAAACTCATTATTTCTTCTCCTTACGATTTTTTTTTGCACTGATCTTAAAGAACCTGCACTTAAGTCTGAAGGGCTTCCTCGCATCAGATCAGTGTCATCCTGGTTCTAAATAAACTGCTACCATTAAAAACTGACCTGACACAAAAACATTTTAAATTAAACATCCCTCTCTCTATATTCAAAATCAAGTTGTAAGAATGTCTTAAAAGTTCAGCTCTGAATAAGTACACCTTACACTAATTCCAGAGGTGGTGCCAAATAGATTTATAAAGAATGGCTGAAATCTTCAATTTGTGAATTTAGAAGGCTCTCACTGATTTTTTTAATTGAAAGTCAGAGGCACATGTCAAAAAAGATGTTAGTTTTATATTGTATGTTTTGCAGCTATTAAAATGCAGCCACCTGCGATCAACTGTTTAATAATGCACAGCAACATTAGAAAAATTATATATAATATATTGTCGTATTTAAAACTTCTCATAGCTTGGTAATGAATACTATTAATGTATAATAATTCAGGTCAGAAAATGGAGAACAAACTATTCCTAGGGGAAATTTTAGGGAGGCAGAAAATAATTATCCACTCTAAGAATTGGTGTGTGGGTAATTCACATATGTGAATGAATTATTTTTTTCTATGAA
Source organism: Carettochelys insculpta (assembly GCF_033958435.1). Classification (NCBI taxonomy): domain Eukaryota; kingdom Metazoa; phylum Chordata; order Testudines; family Carettochelyidae; genus Carettochelys; species Carettochelys insculpta. The sequence continues at coordinate 24,765,689 of NC_134140.1, read as the reverse complement.
GCCTGGTTCCAAGACCTTTAGTTCAGTCTGAGAGGTTCACAATAGCTCAACTAGAAGTTATTACAAGGTCTTGAAACCTGCAGTGTAGTTTCATGTGTTAGTTATTTTTAAAATATATATTCAAAATAAATTAATTACATTGTAATCACACAGAGTGACACACCTCTTGGGGTGAACTGACACAGGGATAAAATAGGGATTGTCAGGGAAGTGGCAGCTGTTTATTTGCATGTGATACGTCTGTAAGCCTCTCTGTGAGGTCAATTTATAACAACAGGCTAAGGGTAAAGCTGCACCAAACATCCCATGTAACTGGTGCAGGGGCAGCAGCTCCAAGAATTGAATGGTAATTCTGCAAGAGATTTACATTCTTGGGTTGGTGGCTGCATTTTTACCTCACATTTCACTTGTCTAGAGCCTAAACTATTGTGTTTTGTGGGAGTGGAATGAATTTTGGCCACAATGCGTAATTAGTTGGAACCAAGTCTTTATTTTACAAGTAAAAATACTATTTTGTGGGTGAAATTATACACTTATCTAGGATATGCACTGTAAAGATTTCACTCAGTGCACTGACTTAATGTGCCATAGGTGTATGTGCACTAGGTTGAAAGTAGCACATTACTTAATACTCATTCCAAATAAAGACCATTTTTAAAGTGCTAAACAGTCAAAGCAATATAAATACAATTAAGGACTAAATAAAGCTTTAATGATTCTAGGTTGAAGCGACTACTCATAGAGCTGTGCAATTCTGTCTTTCCAGTGTTTAAATATATATTTATCTCTGGGACACCTGGCACTGGCCACTGTCGGAAGACAGGGTGTTGGCCTAGATGGTCCTTTGGTCTGACCCAGTATGGCCATTCTCATGTTCCCATATGTGTGTGTGCATCAGAGGTGAAAGTGGGCCGGTACGGTATATGGGTAAAAACCAGCCACTGGTACCCACCCATACACTGCTGATGTTCAAGTGCTGCTATTGCAGCACTTCATGTCAGTGTCTCTTTTGCTTTCCCCTACTGGCAGCCTGACCAGCTGGGGGCAGGAGCAAAAGGAACAGCTACCCCAGGCCCTGCCAACATTAAAGGGTCTGGGTTTCCCGGCTGCTGCCCCAGTTTAAAGAGTCCTAGGCTCTTCTAATCACTGCCAGAGACCTGGAGGTCCTGGCTGCCGCCACAGCCCTAAGACTCCTGGCCAGTGTGACGGTAGCACCAGCCACTTCCACCCAAGGCCCCACCTCTTTTGGGGGCTCAGAGTCACCCGCGTCACCTTGCCAAGGAACCTGGTGTACTGGTAAGTCCTGGCAATTATTTTCACCCTGTTGTGTTTGTAATTTTCCCATCATCATCATCATCATCTGTTCCAAAAACAGAGCCATGGCCTGGTATTATCACTCAGCTCATGTGGTTCCTTAGAACTACAGGATGTTGACGGGCATTGCATGAAGCTCTGTTCAGAGATTTGCTAGGGCTAATCGTATTCACATTTGGGTCCTTCCTCAGGTCCTGCTTGTTCTTGTTATCGCCAGTCTATGCTACGCTGCCTCTCACTGTATTTACACAGCATGCAGAGTGTTTGTATGAGGTTAGTGCCTGGAGGATGTCATTCTGAATTAAGTAAGTTATCTATGATACATCTACTTTTGATAGCAATATATGGGGAATCACATTTTTAATGGAAGAAGAATGCTGTGCAAATACACTGGTTAAAAATTCTCACATATTATGTACACAAAACAGCTGAATTAAGCAAAGTCTGACAAACTGTGTCTTTGTATATTGTCAAATCCCATAAAATTAGTAGTGACATTAACATACGTAAAAAAAATCAATGACCATGCTGCCGCATAGCTCAATAAAGTGTTTGGAAATGATACACAGTAAACTAAAGGGGAAACCAGTGAAGTTTTATTAATGCATTGCTGAGGAGGAGCAATATCTGCATCAGAGATACAGCTTTTAAGCACCTATGACGATTGATCTCTAATGCCACATGCATGACTTTCTTTAACACAGATGTGCATATTTACATGATTAGCTGTAGTAAAAAGAGATGGAGGATTATAGTGGTAAAATAGAGGATACTATGGTGCCTAAGAAGAAAATCCCTGAGGCCTTTATCTGTGGCTCACTCTTGATTGTTTTAATACATAACTCACTACTCAGCTGTTAGTGTTTTGCTTCTGAAAGGCTGCTGAAGTGGGTCTTTAAACAGGGGAAAGTGAACATCAGTTATTCCCTATTCTCTCTTTTTAAGGACAGTTATGTTGAAAGGATCATTATTTTTTTCCAAAGACTGAGGTCTCTCCTGTAAAGAGCTCTTCTTTATATGGGCAATTTGGAAAATTATCCTCCTTTTCAAAATAAAATAAAAATTCTACATGCCAAGAAATAAAAATAAAACCAATGTCCTGAAAAAAATAAAACTAATCCCAATGTTAATGGCAATCAAGGTACTGCAGCTGAAGCTGTTTAAGCAGTCAGGTGTGCTTGTTCTGATGGTTGAAATCAGCAGCATATCTGCTATATTTTTAATTTGTGGGTTTTTTTCCACATCAAGCACTATTTTATTTTATTTTATTTTATTTTATTTTATTGTGCTCCTTGTATTCAGTAGTTGCTAAAGATTGCATTTCAAAATAAATCACTTGCGTCTTGAGCTAGGAAGTATTGACATTGGTGGGAGATGCATGTGTTTAGCACCTGGCAAGACCAGACTTGACATGAAGGTTAGTGAGTCAAATTATTTTCTGTTGCACAAATAAAACTCTGTTGAAGCCATTAGAATTTGTATAAGATTAAATGAGAAGAAATTTTGTTTTGTGTCCCTTGTCTCTGTATCTATCTCTGAATATATGCCATATCAGTACATATTTCTGTGGTCAGTGTTTGCTTTCTTCTCTGCATCTTCCTCCAAGTACACCAGTACAAAAAAGGCTTTTACCATAGGCCTGTTCTTAGTATCCAAGCAGGCTAATAATTAAGAGGTGGAATTTTTGAAAGCACTTTGCTTTGTCTTAGTTTTGTTTGTATTCATTTCAAGGGAGATGTGAGCAATTTTATAAAATTCCATACTAACATGCAATTTTTGTACAGTAACAATAATTATATATTAGAGCTATAATGCATAAGAAGTATCTTTCCCTCCCAAACAGAACTCTGTGGATTGCTGCAAATACAAATAGTGATGTGTTTTCGCATATAAAATGATAAAACAAAATATGAAGTTAGAACAACAAACAGACTTTTGATGTCTGACTTTTGATACATTTCTACACTACTTGGCTGCCTGAAATGCTTGTGCTACAATGGACAGTAAAAGTAAAATTTAATTAGTCTGTTGATTCTGACTTTGTATAAAGCAATCACTTTCACTATTACAATATTTTGTCTCCAGTACTAAGACTGCAGTGTGTGTTAGGTTTAATGTTGATGTATTTCAGTGATGCATTTTATATACACCATGGCTTTTGAAATTGCATCTGATGGCCAGTGGATATTGAAAACAGACCTTGTCTACATCAGTAAATTGAATAGAAGAGCAACTCGGGTCATTACCTAAAGTAAGGTATTTTGGACTCTTGATTATGTACTGTAATGCCCATGTTGCATAGAGCATAGTAAAAATGCAGAACGAATACATATTTTGAAAGTATAGGAAAAACACAGCATTTTTAGTTAGCTGCATCTAACATGAAGATGTACAATATAAGAAGAAAGATGAAGATGAAGAAATACAGTATGGCCGTGTCTACACTAGCCCCAAACTTCGAAATGGCCATGCAAATGGCCATTTTGAAGTTTACTAATGAAGCGCTGAAATACATATTCAGCGCCTCATTGGCATGCGGGCGGCTGCGGCACTTCGAAATTGACGCAGCTTACCGCCGCGCGGCTCCTCCAGATGGGGCTCCTTTTCGAAAGGACCCCAGCTACTTCGAAGTCCCTCTATTCCTATGAGCAGATGGGAATAAGGGAACTTCGAAGTAGGCGGGGTCCTTTCAAAAAAGAGCCCCATCTGGATGAGCCGCGCAGCAACGAGCCGCATCAATTTCGAAGTGCTGCGGCCGCCCACATGCTAATGAGGCGCTCAATATGTATTGCAGCGCTTCATTAGGAAACTTCAAAATGGCCATTTGCATGGCCATTTCGAAGTTTGGGGCTAGTGTAGACATAGCCTATAAGATTGCTAGATAGTCAAGTTAGTGTATGAAACAAACATGAATCATCTCCAAAGGCTATAGTAGTAAAATTGTGCCCAAGAACAGCATAGTTCAGCTTTGTGGTATATTGACTGAATTCAGCCAATGTGCACAATAAAAGGAACACATTTCAGGCCATTTTACTATAAGGATTTTGTTTTAAACCTGTTGTCCTTGCAGCCAATCAAGCTGCATTTCATTTCAGGGAAGACTGGGGGGTTGCCTTCTGTAGGACTTACCTCATTTTACAAGTAATTGGGGGAGTCTAGTTGAATCAGTCTTATTGGGAGTGGGGCAGGGATCAAACAGCCCATAAAGGTAGGGGAGAGAGGCCAAAAATGTGCCTTCCATATTCCTTCGCTACTGGATCTACCATTGGAAATTAAGTCCATGTTGGAATGGGGAATGTAAGGGTTTCAGGCCCACTTTCCCTCACCAAGAGCAGTTATTCTGGTGGATTACGGGGAGCTGGGAGGTGAATAATAGACTATTGTGGTCACTTGTCCAACACTCATACTTGGTGGTGGGACAAATATTTAAACAAAGGATATGCCTGAGGACAAGCAGAGGCTCTGCAGAGCTTTAGCTGTTGAACTAGATAGGCTAAAACCCTTGTGTTTTCTGATGCAGAACATAGGAGAGGTCATCCTGTTAGAATTCTGAAGCTGTCAGAATGGATCACCATAACTGCATTACAGAGTGTTACGCTGTCAAAGGAGTAACGCCTTTTGACAAACTTAGCATGTCTGTATTCGGCAGCATTTGTAGCTTGTGTCCCAATTATGGACATACAGTCTTTGATTAACACATTCAGCAGGCGTTACACAATGTCTGCTGCATCCAAGAAGGATACAAATATAGGAGGGCAGTCCTACAGTCCTGGTTACAATGAGACTGTGAGTCCCACCCCCTGGGATAACAGCTTGGGAGTCACCTACGGTGTCAACACATCCAAGCTGTTCTTGGAGATGTGTTTCATGTGCCCATTACATGATGCCCCCTGCTTTCCTGATGCAGAAGAGTCGGCCATCAATTCTGGTGTGAGGGAACTGAAGAAGAGAATGAGTGATTTTTGCTCTTCATACCCTCACTTTCGAGTACAAGGGATATGATAGGTGAGGCTGCCCATAATGCACATGGATTTTTTTCCCCTCATAGAGTCCTGCTGGTTTCAGTGGGCATCTTAAGAGTAAGGCTTTGTGTGTTCATGTCTCATTGAGTGTGGTGGCCCAATATAACAGATGATTGTTTACATTTACCCAAATTCAGACCTGTTTTCGGCAGGTCAAGTCTACTGAAGCAAGGAGCTACATATTTACATGAGGTCTCTTTTTGACCAGTCCTTTCATGATCCACTTTAATTTTCATGTCTGTCTTCACTGCTATTTTTACTGCTTCCTAACTGGTTTTCTCAGTCTTTTTTTTACTATGTTTGATACTACTCAGCTCGTTGAATTTTGAATATACTATACTTAATTTTTAATTAGCTCAGTGTGCTGACTTTTCTCATTCACGTGCATGCTCTTGTATTTCTAAATCTCAACCCCTTTGTCGTGAAAAAAAAAAATTTGTCCTACCTTTAGCCTTGGGAACATTCCACTGTACCAGAAATAAGAAATTATAAATTAAATTTGTGACTAAAACCAAAAGCCAAGTAACTTTTACATTGTCATGTTGAGTTTAGCCATGTAGTTCAATTTGTCAAAATGACTTGTGTGTGCCAAATATTCAAATCTGGGAATAAAAATGAAATTGTTTTGTCATTTTCTTTTCTCATATACTGGTGACTGTGTTGTGTTCTTAACCTAAAACCTTCTGTGCCATTTTAGAGACAGCAGTTGAAATTGGACATGGATTCTGCAGCCATAAAGGCATGCATATGGCAGAACTTTATAAAATGAGCTTGGATATGTAAATATGGTTCCAGAACTGCTCCAGTTTCATTTACAAATAGTGGACTCTAGTAAGTATTTTTTCTTTCGTTTTACTATTATTCAATATATACCATACAGAGCTGTTCAACTGTGGTGAAGATATTTGGGTTTGCGCTGGAGCATGGACTCTGGACACCCACCCACCCCATCCCCTTGCTGTGAGGAGGGAGTGTTGTTAATTGCAATGTAGACAAACCCTGAGTCCAGTTCCTTGGTGTCACAGACAATCACATCTCGTTCATAAACTTAACCAGGTTGCATCTTCAATCTAGTTAGATTGTTTGTCCTTCTTTTTTTTTTTTTTGTTGCAAGGCTGTACCCAAACTGTACTGCTCTGATTGCTAGAAAGCATTGTTTAGTGTTTAGTGCATTGGCTTTGTAAGCTCAAGGGTATGAGCTCAATCCTTGAGAAGAGCCTTTCAAAGTCCTGGGGCAAGTTAGATTTTTTTTTAAAAATCTGTGAAGGATGACTATAGGTCTTGCTGTGAGTGCAGGTAACTGGATTTGATGACCTCTTGAGGTCCCTTCCAGCTCTGTGAGATTATGTATAATCCACATATACACAACTCCCCCATGATTTATTTATAGAGAGCAGTCATATCCCCTCTCAGCCTTTGCCCTGCTAAGCTAAACAAGTCAAGCACTTTTAGTCTTCTCTCCTAAAATGGGCTTTCTCTAGTAGCCCTTCTCTTCACCTGTTCCAGTTTGCATTCATCTTTTTTGAACATGAGCGATCAGAGTTCTAGTATTCCAGATAAGATTTTACAAGTGCTTTGTGCAACTACATTAATACTTTCCAATTGTGACTGGAAATACCTCACCAGACATATCCTAAGATCACATTTGCCTCTTTCATGCTTGTATCGCATTGCTGGCTCATAATCATCCTGGGATCAATTGACATAACCAAGTCTTTCTCATCTGTTTCCAACTGATATGTCCCCTCACATAACTGAAATGCATGTTAGTTCCTAAGTGTATGACCTTGCACTTTGTGCTATAAGGCCTCTAGGTCATTCAGTTCTTCCTGTATAATTATCCATTTAATTTGTACCATGTTAATTTTTTATCATTATTGTGTTTTAATCAAAATGCTATCCAGTACTAAGTCAAACCTGTTGCCAAAGTCACAGTATATATGTTAGCACTTAATTTGACAACCAAATGTGTAATCTCACCTTAAAGTATATCAAGCTAGTTGACGGGATCTGTTTTCCATAAACCCATGTTGATTTATGTTAATTTTCATTCTTAATTAATGGAGTCCTGCATCAATTGTTCCTTTATCTTACACAGGATCAATAGCAGGCTGAAAGACTTACATTTACCTAGGTCATCTCATTTACTTGGGAACTTAGTCTTCTGTAATGACACAACTTTCAGTAGTACGTATCTCTCTAATAATATTAAAGATAGCTCCTATCCAAATTCAAATCAAGACCTCTGGGTCCACTATAGTTGTGCAATAGAACCTCTTATAAAATCCTTCTCTGAAGAGATTTTGACCACATGACAGGGCACACACCTTGACCCTCCGATTTTGACCCCTTGTTCTCTCCTTGCAGTGAATCAAGACACATCAGTCTGAAGCAGTACCCATGCTCGCTGTTCATGATCAGCTTTCCCACCACCGGTTCCCAACTACATACAGGCCTTACAACTGCTTGGCTTACCACAGCTCTGGCCAACAACAGGCTTGGAGGCTCCAACTTCCCTCTGAGCATACCCTGACCTTCTCCTCTTTGTCTCCATCCCCCCGCCCTCTTTCTTCTCACTTCCATCCAGCCTTATAACTCCTGCTAATGAGGCTGGCATGTATGGTTGGGAACTCAACCTCTCCTTTTCTACTGTCTTCATCTTTGCTTTGTTGTCTAAGGTTTAGCTCTCCCATCCCCTGGGGACTTGCATCTTCCTGCTCACTGGGGCCAAGTGGCATAGGGTGACTGCTCTCTTTCTACTGGTGGCTCCCCTCCCACAACCTCCTTCCTCCTTTGGGAAGGAGTCCCAATCTGTTCCCAATACCACAGAGTAGAGTTACCCCTTTACCATCCCACCTGTTGCCAGGCAAACCTGCCCCCTACCTCTATGGAGCAGTGCCTTCAAACCCCATGGATGAACTCTAGCATCATTCTCACCCTGGGGATAAACCCCGGTGGCGTTACCAGTCCTCTCTAATTGAAGGAGTGGACCAAGGGCATGTCCACACAGGCCCCCTCTCCCTCCTCACTTCCTTCCAGCCTTATAGCTCCTGCTATTGAAGCTGGCATGTGCACTCAGCAAGCAAACATAGGGTTGTTCACCCATTCCCAGTCCTTTCTCTCTGAGTGGGGCTGGAGTTGGAGGAGCTGGTTAAGGGCTTATAAGATACCATGGATACATTAATTTGCAAGGGTCTAGACTATATTAATCTGCAATTTCTGTTGTTTTCTCTGCAATGAGATAAGTAGTCATCCAGTTTTGCACCAACTCTTTTCTCTCTCACCATAGCAACACAAGTAAAATAATCTGACCTTGTTGCAGAAGAGTGGCTTTGTCACTGAGGAACATTGTATTGTTTAAAATAAACAGCAGCTGGCATTTATATCACCTTATTTAATGGCTCTGATGTCTTCAGAGCTGAAGGAACCTTGGTCCAGAAACTAATATTCCCCACCTCACCTCCCACCCTGCTTTCTATCATCAGTTGTTTTGCTTTTTTGCAATCCAGTTGTGAGCTTCAGAAAAATGAAGGAGAATGTTTTATATATTAACTTTCAAAACAACAAAATTAATTCTGCATTGAAGTTTTGAAAATCTTTCTTTTTATGTTTAAAATATAAAGTTACATTTTCAACAGCAGTCATAATTTGTAGAGGTCTCATTGAGCTCACAGTTAGCTATTCAACATACCCTATGTAATGGCAAAGTTCTCTGAATTCATGTGTGTACCCCAATTCAGTGAAGTATTGTACTTAAGCACATGCTAAACTACATGTGTGAGTATTCCCATTAAGATAAATACATGGAGGTAGGCATGTGTTTTAAATACACTGCTGAACTGGGACTATTCAATATGACAAAGGTACAGTTTTAACAGGATCCTTAGGCTGGAATTTCCCCTTCTTCCTACCTGGTGATAGGAAGAAAACTGGTGGGGGGGTCCTTTCGGAAGGTCCCATCTCCACTGGCGGCATACGATGCGAAAAGTGCACTTTTGAGTCGCCGCAGCCAACATTATGCTAATGAGGTGCTGCATATTCATTGCAGCACACATTTGAAGGAAGAAAACTAAAATTAAAAGTGAAATAAAACTGGCCTAACTAACGTGGGCTTGGAGTGGCTTCATAAAAGAGGAAAATCGGAGATGAAAATGGAGAATTTTAAACTGAATGGACCCAATCCTTTGCATTTATAGCAAGATCATCTGAGCTCCCTTTATGTCTCATTTGCAATGAGAAATTTGCCAACAACAAAAAATCTTCCTTGCTATGGTGCTCACTTCTGTCCTGCCTTAAGGTGGTACGGGTGGTACTCCTCATCCTTACCCCTCCCAGTGCTTCCTGTGCGCTGCTGAACAGCTGACCGCAGTGGGCAGCAAGCACAGGGAGAGGGGAATGAGGAGATCAGTGGGTGGGTAGGAGGGCTGAGGGAAAGAGAGAGGAGAGCTGATCTGTGTGGCTGGGAGTGGGAACTAAGCACCCACTATTTTTTTCCCTTGTGTGCTGCAGCTCCAGAGCATCCACAGAGTCAGCACCAATGGTACCTCGGATTCCAAAAAGGGACTGTCCCTTAAAACTTCTATTCCTTCAGTGCCCCAGTAAGTGCAGATTCTCCCCCCAAAATTCCCTCAGCCAGTATTGAGAAGGGAACCTCTTCACCTTTAACAAACCATCAGTCCCACAAATTGAAGTCTGTACTATTTGGGCCCTTGAACTTGAAGCTTAGCACCCCCATACCATCTGAAGGCAGCACAGAAGTGAGCACCATAGCAAGGGTGATTCACAACAGCCATCTTCTTCCCTGGAGCAGGAGAAACCTAAGAAGGGGAAGCCAAGTCAACCCCAGTACCAATGGCCAGCACTAGTAATGGTCCCTCTCATCTCTATTAAGGATACCAGTACTTGTATCAAGACTCCCCCAGTACAGAACTTAATATTTATATCCAGGTCTTTGGTGTCCCTGTGGCTTTAACATTAACCACAAATCAAGAGTTCCGGCAACAATCATGGTGCCAGTGTTACTGGTGCTGGCTTCTCTACTGCTTAGCAAATATGTCACCCGCCGTACTCACATTTCTATTCATGAATGATTGTTTCTTTATATATAAATAGGCATAAACCCCTCCAATCTGACAGAGAGCAGAAGTATTTCATTTGAACAGTAACATCAACTTGCCCAAGATCCCACAGGAAATGTGTGGCAGAGAAGGAAACTGAGCCCAAGTCTCCCAAATCCAAGGCCAACATCCAGTTCCAAACTTTATCCAAAGTATGGGTATGTTTGGAGACAGGGTTTAGGCTAGGGCTGTTTTTATAGATATATCAAATTTTATTGTGCTGAACAATGAGTCTAACTCTCATTAAAATCAAGGGAGTTAGGTGCCTTAGGACTTCTAAAAATCTGGTCCTCTGTGCCATACTTTTCCCAACTACATAATGGGGGTAATATCGCCCCACTCCCTCAATGGGGTGGTGTGAGGATAAATATATGTAAGACTGTGAGGGGCTCAGATACTAGAGAGTGGAAGCATACAAGTACCTTTGAATGGCTGAAATATCTAGCTGGGAGGAAGTGAGGCCAGAGGAAGTGGGAATTAGCTGCCACTTTGAAATCTGTACTCGTAATTATTGAATTGTCTCTCCCCACACATTTACACACAACATGCCTCTGGACACAATGAGCTCAATCTGTCCCTGATACAATATGATGTAGCTGACTTCAACAGAAGAATGCCAGGGTTTAATTTGGTCCAGTTTCATCAACAAAGGTTTGATAATGCTTCTGTGTCAATCAACCCCCTGACTTCAATACAGGTTGAACCTCTCTAGTCCAGCACTCTCTAACCCAACAACATCCATGGTCCAGCATGATTTTAGTTAACCAGATATCTACTTATCATGGGTGTGACCAAGTTTCCCATGGTCCCATAAAGTTTATTTACAGCCACCTGTCCTGGCTCCCAGTGTTCTATGCAGTTATTTAGCTCTAATTTACCCTTAAATATCTTTTAGGAGCCCAGTAAGTAGTGGAAGTGTTGGTAATGTGCTAGACAATATTTACTTTCTGTAGTTCTGCAAATGCTCTGGTTTGGCACCAGTCAGGTCCCATGGATGCTAGACCAGAGTGGGTCTATCTGTACCAGCACGATTGGACTCTCTGTAGGCAGGTGTTAGAGATATAGTAGCCTGTCCACTTGAGGGCAGGAAATCATTAAAGAACTAAAACAATTTCAAGGGTATACTGTAATGGAGAACCTTCTTCGGAATACGCTTCTTTCCAAAATCCACAATTTATATAGGTACTCAGATACTACAGTAATGGATTTTAAATAAGAACCTAAGTGGATTTTTCATTCATTTCATACTTGGAGACATGGATTTGATTTGGTCTAAACATTTGCTAGTGAGATTTGTTTTTTGTCTAAGCTTCTGTCAATTTTAATCAGTAAAATAAGAGTTTATATTGCCTATTCCTTAATTCCTCAAAGTCAACATGAACCAATGCAAATTCTGCCTTGGCCATATAGTATTGTTCTTCTTTCTGTTGTGTCATTATCTGGGAACTCCATCATACACCAGGACCTCTTTTGTTAATATTATACAAAAAGAATAAAAAGTCACTACCAGTCCCCTTAAAAAGCTTATGAATCCCTTTTTGTAATGCAGCTGAATTGATGTTTGTAATATGAGGGTTTGGGGAAGCTGCTTTTTCTAATTATTTTATCTTTTCTATAAAGATGACCAATTTTCCCCAAGAGTCACTTGGCAAATATGCATTTTTGCCCTTTAGCAGAGAAGAATGAGGTGTTCAGGAGCCATCTGGTGGGAACCTTATGAATGTCAGTCACATAATTTAGGATCATGAATTAGTGCAGGGTTTAGCAAACTTTTTACATCATCCCCCTTCCCCTCCCAACCTGTTTAATGCAATCGAAACTGACAATAGTTTAGGTTATGTTCATATGAAAAAAAACTTTTGGCATATGTAAGAAAATAAGTATGTAGAATGTAAAAACTTGTTTAATAAATATGTAGAATGTAAAAACTTTATAATATACATGCATAAAAACAGTAACATAGGTCAACATTTTAATGAGATCAGAGAGCCTGAGATCCAACAGCTGATTATGCTGTGCAAAGTTACAAAATTTCATGCCCCTCAGAGAGAGCCCACCCACCGCTTTCCACACCCAAGTTAGCGCACAACAAAATTGTCCCATGCAAGTTTGTCAGATAACAGTGACAATACCTTTGATCTGATGAAGGTGGTGTTAGTGGGGATCTATTCTACATGGAGTACCACTAATTTGCAGCCATTTGCAGATGTGGAACTCTAATTCTTGAAACATATAATCAAAATCTGCATGGGAATAGGTATCACAAACAGCAGCTAAATTATTAAAATCTTTCTCTGGAAGGTAAGGGATTGGTCATGCAGAGAGAATGTTTCAGTTTACCTGATCCCTATTTGTGTAACTACAGTGGAAAAATATAGGGAACTTTTAAAATGTGAGCTTTTTGATGATGTAACTATATAATAATTATTTACCACTCTCCCTTTCCTTTCACACCTGTGCTCATACATTTATGTTCAAAGATTGAATGGCCACTTCTCTGGGCAGGAAGCAGTAAAGACTTGAAGGTATCCAACTCAGTTTCAGTTTGAATATTTCATTCCTAAAGTAATGCTTTTCAGAGTTTAAATAAAGGGCCAAATTCTGTTCTCCACTATGCCAGTAAAACCCCAATCAAGTTGTAGGAATTGATCTGTGATAAAATAAGTGAGAGTAGGCTCTGACCTAAGATATTTCTGCCATGTGGTTTATAGTGAAGTCAGAAACTCTTTCATAGTATTTTAATTTCACATTGTAAAATGTATTAGTTGGATCATAAGAATACCTCTTACAACATACTTTCTGGCAAAGAGATTCAGCATTAAGACATGATGATTAAACTTCCTAGGAAGGGATGAAATGTAAACCTACAGAGAGAAAGAGAAATACAGGGATGAGTTTACTGGAGTGTAGCAAGTGTGGGTTTGGAGGAAAGCAAAACAGATTGCATTCTTGGAGGAGGAGACTAGTTGGCTTTTACCTTGTCATGAAGTTTTGGAGAGCGCAAATGGGAACTTCAGTAGAAAAGTTTTTCACTCTGCAGCTATGCAGAAATGTTTTCATCAGGCCTGGGCTGAAACTGAGCAAAAGGAAAAGAGATTGTGCTTAGCTAAAGTTCTATTCCATTGCGGTTAGTCATTTTAAAATTCATGAATCTGTTGAGTCCGTGCATTTTACAGCATTCTTTCTAGAAGACTATTATGTGAGTGTCACAATTGTAGCTCAGAAGCCAATACGTCTGATTATAGCCTACAGGGCTACACTGCTTGCTTGCCTAAAGATATTTATATGTTTTATTATAGTTTATAGGTTTATATCAAAGTAATCTGGCTGTAATGCAGGAGACCTACAGGCCATATCCTGTACGTTAAGCTAAGGCAAGTTAGTATTTTTGTTTGGGACCTTTCACCCAGATAACACAGTTATCTTACATATGCTTGGGATCTTTCACCCAGACAGCAAAAGATAACTTGCATATGTTAGGGACCTTACACCTAGATAGATGGTGATAAGATAGAATGACTTTTCATGGTATCGGGGCTTCCAATAGTAGCCTCAAGTTAACAAGTACATGAAGAACCAAAATAACATAGAGCTAACACAGGTAATAATGTAGGTCAGAATGATCTAATATCATGAATATGTGTACACAAGTCATCAGTACATACAAATGTATGTGTCTATCCTACGGCATAAGTTCACCCCAATAGTTTGTGGGAGAGGAAGTTAAATTTGGGCATAGAAGCACAGCCCAGGATCCTATGCTTATAAACAGGCTACCCAGAGCTTTTGATTAGAAGAATAATAGAAGTAGAAGAAGAGAAGAGAAGAGAAGAGAAGAGGGAAGGAGAGAGAGAAAAATGAATTTCAAGAAAAGCTAGGAGTCGAGATTAGTCTCTAAACTTCGTCTTTTCAACTTTATTTTTATAATAGTTTCTTAGTTTAATCTAGATTATGGTCAGTCAGTTAAGTAAACTAAGTTAGCTTTAATAAGATTTGATCATTAGCCTTTTCACCTCTCAGTAGGGGACTAAGAATCCTGTACCTGAACTGCTGTACCAGAGGCAAGGTGCATCCTTCATCTCTTATCAACAGGTTATCAGGACGAAGAGTGAGTGTATTAACCAATGTTTTTAGAAAAAAATATAATATGCATCTTAGACTAATAATACTGCATTCAAAACTCTGATTTATTTACTACTCAGACTGCTATCTGATTTTAATTCTATATATTTTAACAAAGCCTAAAATTAACTTTGTCTCAATGTGAAATTTTGTCACACCCTGAAGGTCCCTGGTATAATGTGTATAGTCTGATTCCAGGATAAGAAACTTATCTTCTGATTAGTTCAACTGGTTAGCCTGCAACTCAAATCCTTAAAATTAATAATACTTACAATCCTTAAATTGGGCTACATGATGCAAAGCTACACCAGTTCATATTAAAAACACTTTACATTTTGGGGTTCTCTGAGGGTTTTGGACATTCTCATTGTCACCAAAATACCTCATGGCACATGAAGGGAAAGCTAAATCAGGGTTTGTTTGTTTTTTCCAGATATCCCAGCAGATTTGTAAATTCTATTTTCCTCTTACTGGCTTGGGTTTGTTTCTTTTTTTTAAGGGGGTAGGAATTAGTAATCCATAAAAGACACAGGCATTTAATACATGTGGCATATGTATCTTCTCCAGCTGGCAGCTGGATAGAACACTAGGCTTTCATCACTAGCTGATAGATATGACATTCATTTCCACTAGAGGTCACTACATGCAAATGATTACTTGTCCTCATTTTAATATCAATTACTTCTGTTGGTTTACAGGAGAAAATTCGTAGCACACTTAACAATTCAAGAGGTTAATGAGGCCCAGTAGAGATGACAAAGTGGGTTTTTCCCACAAAAGATCATGACCTCATAAATTTGTTAGTCTCTAAGGTGCCAAAGGACTGCTCTGCACACTAACACAGCTACCCCTCTGAGACAATTAACTGGTAAGCATACCAGTAAGCACAAGGCTTTTACTTACTGATTAACCAGCCCTTGACAGCTGACAGATCTCAAACAGTAGTTGTTCATGGGGAATCATTATCAAACATGAGTGTTTCTAGTGTGGTTCCACTGGGATCAGTAGTAGGTGTGATAGTCAACATTTTGACCTGGAAGTAAATATAAAAGCACCAAGGATAAAATTTGCTGATTGCACAAACTTGGTGGCATGGTAAATAATGATGAGAATGGAACAGTCTGGATCACTTGGTAACTTGTATCGGAGGGGTAGCCGTGTTAGTCTGGATCTGTAACAGCAACAAAGGGTCCTGTGGCACCTTATAGACTAACAGAACAGTTTTGAGCATGCATGACCTCATGCTCAAAACTTTTCTGTTAGTCTATAAGGTGCCACAGGACCCTTTGTTGGTAACTTGTGTCCATTAAATAAATTGTGTCTGTACATCTAGGAACAAGGAATACAAACTATACTGTGGCAGGGTTCATGCAATTCCTGGGCCCCAATCCTCTGTTCAGGCCATAGTCCTGCAGTGTGGAGCCCGGTTGCCCCTGCTGAAGGTTCAGTCTTTGGTTCCAAGTCCCAAAGTGCATCAGGAAGGAGACCCACCTGGCTCAAACAGGCTCAGTCCTCAGTCCCCTCAGCCTTTGGCTGAGCCCTCAGGGTACCTGCAGGAGCTGCTCCGTGCCTCAGCTGTCTCTGGGGTGAATATCAGGTCTCTGGACTGCTCTCTAACTTCCTCCTTACTTGTTTGAATCTCCAACCTCCTTACCTACCTTCTCTTACATATGCCAGCTGATTCCTGGGAACAGTGTAGAGGCGGGCACTGAGCTTTCCTGCCCCACTGTAGAGGGGCACAGGGCAGGTTTTGATGCTCTTTTCTTCTTCTCCATCTCTCCTCATCTGCACTGCAGCGGAACTTCTCACATTGTGCCACTCCCTCACAGATTATCATTCTCCACAGAGGACAGTATTGGGTAAGGTTCTCTCAAGTGTCAACACCAATGCTGCACTTTGTGTGCTTTCAGCCTGTCCTTATATTGCGTTCTCTGGCCCCCAACGCTCCTCTGTCCTTCCTCCAACTCAGAAAACAGAATCTATTTTGGGAGGCACAGATCAGACATCTGAACTTCGTGAC
Organism: Carettochelys insculpta; assembly: GCF_033958435.1. Classification (NCBI taxonomy): domain Eukaryota; kingdom Metazoa; phylum Chordata; order Testudines; family Carettochelyidae; genus Carettochelys; species Carettochelys insculpta. The sequence goes on along the minus strand of NC_134140.1, from coordinate 24,749,094 downwards.
CAGTCCAACAAAGTTTTTGATGAATGATAATGGCTTCAATGCTGCTCATGTTTGACTCTTCCAGGATGCTAGTGTTTGTGAGCCTGCCCTGCCAAGAGATATTTAGAATTCTCCTGAGGCAGCGTTCATGATATTGTTCAAGTGCCTTCAGATTACACTTGTGCATTATCTAGGTTTCACCTACGTACAGTAGTGTTGGAATGACCACTGCATGGTATACAAGGAGCTTACTAAAGACCCGAAGAGGGCGAGGACGTTGCCTCCAGAGGAAGCTCTGTCATATTGTCTTAGCACTGGTATTGCACTATCTATAGACTGCAAGACTAATTAGGGACTTCCATCCAAGGAATGCTACAGAGAGAGAGTGCAGACACACGCACACTTGATTAAGAGGCACCCATGAGAGGTGAGTGCACCACATTTGGGTCCCATTCCTGGTTGGCCCCTAGGCACTAATAATAATAATACCTAAACTCAGTAGTTCAAGAGGTGTGCTAGAGCCCTACATTCCTGATCCTATTCCCACTACACTAATTTTATGCTGGTGTAATGCCAAGGAAGTCAGTGGAATTTTACTGGTGTCCATGCTGTTAGACCAGTTTAGAGTCAGACCTAAGCTCTGGATTGAATGGGAGAGATCGTTCAGCTATCACAAGATTTATTTCTCTCGGTGCATTGCCTCGCATAATACTCCCGATGTTGCACACAGTGTGCATGTGCCACATGGCAATTTCTGAATCCTTACCAATTGCACAGCAATCAACCTCTAACTAATGCTTCATGAAAATATTTATCAGCTTCTAGAAACTGTTCCAGTCAGAGTACACAGGGTTTGTACATAACCTGACTGATAAAATGCAACGAGAAATTGGTTAAAACATGGACTAATAGAAGAGATCACTATATAAGTGTATGGTGTATTTGAATAGAATAGAAGGGAAATAGGTCAGAATAAATACTGTTCTCTTGATTAAACTGTTAAAATTATCACTAAGAATTTCTTCCTCAGAGGAACTGTAAGATGTTTTCATTGAGGCTGGGGAATTACTTTCTTCTCTGCTATAGTGACCCAGAGCTGGTTCCATTTCAGCTGTGGTGGAGGTAGATAATTGTGGGAGAACCTGTTTATTATTTTTAATCACTAAATGACTACATTATATAAACTTGCAGTATTATAGTTGTTTACTGTGATATCATCTCATTATTTTTGTATGCAAAACTTTCCTCTAAGGTCATGGTGTCCAACACGCTAGCCACTAACCACATGTGACTATTTAGCTGGTTAAGTGTGGGTAGTTGGCTTGAGCAATAACTATATTTCAGGATAATGTGGCTAGTTCACTATAGTGCCTACTGCTTGAGAACTGGTTGGACACCACAGCTCTAATGCTGGTGCTCACTTTGGATTACAGATGCTCCAGTAGAAAATAAGAATTTCAAAGACTGCTCCACATTCTACAGCCAAAGTGGGGGATGAGCACTGGCCCCAATGTAGACAATTAACGTTATCTTCAGGTGAGTCTGTTATTTCCTCTATTCCCAGAATTCACCAATACATGTATACTAAGAAGCAATTTACTTCTGCCTGTATGCCAAGTATACCATATATAAGTTCAAGCAATGATTTGTATTACTGTCTCCCATATCTTGATTAAACAGTCTTTAAAAGAACTGGCCAGAATCAATTAGCTCTGACTCTCACTATAAACAGTATTTGTGAAAGCAATTTTGTTCCTGCACAAAATGACATGGAGTGGCTCAGTTATGGGATCCTTTGTTCTTGTTGCTATGGGATTTTGTATAAGCACAGTAAATGTCTGAAATTGAAAGGGCTTGTAATCAAAATTATTGCAATATTCTCTGATTATTTTTGTCTTCTCTACAGATGTGATTGGCAGCTACACTACTGCAAAATCTGACAGCAGCAAATGCAAACCAATTATGAGTAATAAAACATATTGGGGCAGTAAAGCCACTGTAGTTGTCAATGGAAGTTTATACCCTGGGTGAATTTGGTTCATGTTCAAATGGTATTTTCAGCATTTTATATGGAATTTTAGCTGGTTATTTCTGTAGAAGTTAGTGAGACAAACACAGCAGTCAGGTAAATTAATGTAAATGTACATATTAGATATAAACTTATCATGGAGTGTATTGTGTACTGAATAGTTAAGTGCAATGATTGGGAGTTATTGCATGCTGTAAAGACAATATGCAGCCTCAAAGGCAGAGGGAGTGACATGCCATGGGTGAATAAAACCTTGAGGATGATACAGGCATAAGTAACAGAGGAAGACTTCATTTTCATTTTACACCTTTGTGCTAGTTGTTTTTAATGCTATCACCCTCACTTCAGCATGAAGGTTAAACTTGCTGAGTACACCCACTGAGTGTCAGATCGATTGTTCTGTATAGAACTATATCTTAACACAAGTATAAATTGGTGGGGGAAAGCAGATTGCAGTAACAGGATTCATTAAATCTAAATAAAACCAGACTTCCAGCCAAAGGAAGCAACTGAACAAATAACACAATACATGCATTTAAGTCCCTGATAAACACTTCAATAGATTCAGACTGCAAAAAAGTCACTTTCTTAAAAACAACCCTGTTGCTCTAAAATGTCATGTTCATTCGGAGTAATTAGAATTTTAACTGCATGGCTGCTGCAATAAGCACACTTCTCAATTTGCCTCTGAGCTAAAGAAAGAAATAATATTGGCATGACTTCCAAATGCTCAGGAAAAAGTGGATTCCAGAAACCATCATACCTTCATCTCTGGGCAAGACACAGGGAGGGACTTCATTTATGTGCCTTTAGAGATTTTTTTTTCCAAAAATTGGAGTCAAAACTTTGGCTCCGAAATTGAAGATATATTTATTATAGCTCTCCTTGACCTGCTGGATGCACAGAATTTGAAAATCAGGATTTTTCCTTAGCTGTGTCCTATTTCTGAAAATCCTGGCCAATATTCACATTTGTTAATGGTTCTTAAAGTCCTCTGAAGAGTAAAAAATGCCTGTATAAACTGCTAAATATTATTACAATAAAACTTAATTTAGTCCTACCATAGCAGTAACACCATGGTACAGTTATAAAGACACCACTTTTTATACACTTTGAACCCTATAGTCTTCTGTTTCCATGAAGTTTTATGTCATAGTATTACACCATGTCATTAACCATAAATCCTATGCAGATCTAGGAGCTACTTAGTGGTATTCTCCCTCTCCCCCACCTCCCCACTTCCTCATCCCCCAGGATGCCGTTTATCTTACAAAATAGAACTTCGATAAAATATGCCCAAAAGGCAAGAGATTAGACCATAAAATGCTTTAGGGGAATTGTTTAGTTTCTTCTGAAGAGCAGGAAAAACTGAAATTGGTTAATCAACCTGGATTCAATTGTCTTCAATAAAAAGTTCAAATTTTCTCAGACCGCATTGCCAGTTGCTCCTGAAATTAACTAATTTATGTCAAGTTGTGAACCTTTTTAAAACTCTCAGTGGAACTAACTTACCTTTTTTATTTTTGTGATTCACCAGTACTGAAATATTAGTAGATAAACACAAAGTATTATTATTAGTATAACACTGACTTCCAAGATTCCACTGGTATCTTACAGAAGCTGTAGGGGAATCATTGTAATGCTAATTACTTTCTAAGATTCTCTACTATATATAGAATAAAATTATAGGCACCATGGATGGAGTTTGTGATCTTCATATAAGTACTACTCTTTCTAGAGATGACTTGTCTATGCTCTGTCTGCCCTAGTTTTATCCCATCTACTATTAAGTTCTACAAAATAGCTGCTGTCAGGAGTGCCAAAACACAAGGACTAAATCCGCCTACTAGATTTAAAAAACAGGCTGGATGTCAGGGGTGTTGTTTATATGGTCAGTAGCAATTCAAAAGCGAAATTGTGTGTAAAATATCACAGATGTAACAAGCACAGTGATAAATTACAGAGAAAAATGTTAGGGATATGAAGCACACCCCAGAAAAATTACTCATACTATCTTACTATTAGCACACTGATTTATATACAGAGAAAGGGAGAGAGAAAGTTATTGGGCTTCTGTTCATTGTATTACAAAAGCTAAAATATTAAAATTTAATCAACTTACATCATGAAAAATAATTCCATAGTGAGCGGAACAGTTTCATTTTTGAAAATGACATTCATAGCCATGCATTTTGAAACATACAAATATTTCAAAATGTACCTCATTTTCAATATATATGACATTTTCTTCTCGGTAGATGATATTTATTTAACATTTATTGCATCTGTTCATTTTAAAAAAAAATCAATTAACATTAGAACATGGGAATGGCCATATTGGGTCAGATCAATAGTCTATCGAGTCCAGGAGTCTGTCTTCCGACAGGAGCCAGTGGAAATTGCTACAGAAAAATTGAACAGGCACTTAAAGAGTAATCCATCCTCTGTAGTCCAGTCCCAGCTTATGGCAGAGGTTTAGGGACACCCCCGTACAGACGTGCATGGCTGGACATCTTGGGTAATAGCCATTGCTGGACCTATCCTCAGACTTCTATTTTTTTACCCACTTATACTTTTGGCCTTCGCAACATCCCATGGCAATATGTTCTAGGGGTTGAGAGGATTTGTGTGAATGTCTTATGTGTGTTTTTAAACCTGCTGCCCATTAACTTCATTGGGTGACCCCTGCTTCTAGAGGTAAGTGAAGGGAAGTATTACAATTCCCTATTTAGTCCCTCCACACCATTCCTGATTTTAGTCCTCTCATAACACCCCAATCATTTATTTTATAAACTGAAGGCACCCTGTCTTCTTTATCTCTCCCCTCATTGGGAAGCTGTTCCATCTCCCTAATATTCCTGTACCTTTCCAAATTCTAATATAACTCTTCTGACATGGGTCCTACATGCAGTATTCAAGATGTGGCTTTCTATGCATTCATATAGTGGCATACGGGTATTATTTGTCTTATCTACCTCCTTCCTAATGGTTCTTAACAACATGTTAGTTTTTTGACTGCCACTCCACACTGAGCAGATGTTTCTCTAGAACTATACACAATGACTCTGAGATCTTTTTCTGGAGTGGTAACAAATAATTTAGACACCATCACATTGTAGGTAGAGTTGGGATTTTTTCCAATATTCATTACTTTCCATTTATCAACATTGAATTTCAGCTACCAGTTTGTCCTCCACTCTAGTGAGAGCCCTTTCTAACTTTACTACCCTGAGTAATTATGATCCGCAAATTTTGTCATCTCATTGTTCACACATTTATCCAGATCATTTATGAATATGTTGCCCAGTACAGATCCTTAAGGAATCCTTCTGATATTTTTCTACAAGGTGGAAAACTGACCATTTATTCCTGCCCTATTTTTCTTTTACTCTGTTACCGACCCATAAAAATACATTCCCTCTTATCCCATGACTGCTTACTTTGTTTAAGAGCCTCGGGTGTAGGACCTTGTCAAAGGCTTTCTGGAAGTCTAAGTAGACTGTATCAACTGACTCACCCTGGGAGCTTCCTGAACCCTTCAACAACTGAGACTGGTGAGGTACGATTGCCATTCATGAAAGCCATATTAAGTCTTTCCCAGCATAACGTGTTCATCTATATCTAATAGTTCTATTCTTTAGTTTCAACCAATTTGATTCCACTGTGCATGTATAGTATTTCCTTTGTATATGTTACTGTACTAATTTAATGGTTCTACAGCTTTTTCCCCATCTCTTGAGTCCTGTGTTTTGGCCTAAGTCAACAATGTAATGTTCTACATTAGTTTAAGTTCTATGATTGTGTATATGGGTGTTTTGTTTTGTTTTATAGTTTGGGGGTAAAGGGGGTTGGCCACTTAAAATGGTGAAAACTTAACCAGTTTGCTTTGGATTGCATCCACTTGCTGCATGCCCGTGCCTCAGTTTTTTAGTCTAAATTAAAACTAGCTTCTGCTCTGTGCAGATTGAGTACTTTGCAACACCATCATATGATTCTACGAAGCCTTATTCCTGTACATAAGTGAAATTTGACTCACTTTCTAACTTTGCATACTTTCTCCCACTCAGAATGATTTTTTTCAGCATAAAAAATGCCAGTGTAGAATATTAGCCTATTTCAACCAGAGAAGAAAAAAATACACCAAAGATTTAGCGGGGAGGCAAGAAATGGCACTGTTCGTGGTTTCCAGTACCTACATACATGCAGTCACCTTTTTTTTTTACTGCTTTACAGAAGGTACAGGGATATAATCTTCATGGTGCACACACAGGCAGGTTTTGAGCAAGCAAGGTAGGACCAAAGAAGGTTGTAAATTACTACATTTTGCTGAGGTAGGGGAAAAAAAACAACTAAAAAAACTTGTACGACTTTTGGAATTCAAGACTAGGTCCTAATATGGTTTATGTTTCGAAACTTTTGGGATGAAATTCCAGTCCCACTACAGCCAATGAGAATTTTGCTAATTCAATGAAGCTAGGACTTTTTGAGTATGTGTGCATGTCTTTTTTGAGAAGACTCTTCAGGGAAATTAACATACATGTTACTCCCCTTTAACTCTCCATCTGTGTATTAGAGAGCACAATTTAACTCATAAAACAGGAGATTGGATTAGGAAAAAAAGCATGATAGGGAGACCCTGTTCTTTCAGGAAGCAACACAGATATCAGGGTATGTCTACACTAAAAGTTCTACAGTTGCAGAACTGTGGCCCTGCGGCTACAGCACTGAGCTCTGTGGTTTAAACACAAATGGTAGGGGTATTTTTGCCGATGCAGTAAATCCTCCCACTGAAGAAGCTGTTTACAGAAGAACTTTTTTCTGAGATTTACAATGTTTACATTGTTTTTAGGATGGCTCATCTCCATCCCGAGCATCAGTGTTAGGTCAGTGTAATAAAGCTATGGCTGCACTACGAGAAAACCCAAATTTAAGGCAGTTACCTCGATTGTACCAAGTGACTGTCTTCATTGTAAATACCATTAGCTCGATTTTGGGAACACTAATATTAATATCATAACATCTTTGAAAATGGCAGGGTGTAGCATCAAGTTTAAAAGTTTGAATTAAGGCCAATGTGAAAGTGCCATGTCTTAAAATTGAATTTATTAGCCTCCAGAAGTGTCCTGTATATATCCAACAAAGCTATGCCGTTACCCACCATGTATGGCCACTTCCATCTTCGCTGCTCTCCAGGTGCACAGGAAGTAGGTCATAGCAAGACTGCAAATTTGATTTAATCAAAATTCATTTGAATTCATTCAAAAGTGCATGACAGTCTGGGAAATCGCCATAATGGTTTGTGAAATGACTTGAAGCTTTGAGGATCCATGCTTGCGCTAGCACTGTGCCAGAGAAAATGGCACGATCTCCTGTTCGTTTTCACGCTGTTAGTAGGCGCTCTGAATTCTGGGACAGTGACATCAAACACCCACAAGCAACAGAGGCAATCTTTTTCCCCACAACTCATTGGTACAGAACCTCCAGAAAGCAATAGGGCTCAGGCCCTGTGGAAGAGGTACCCATAATGCATTGCTCATGCAGTCAGACTTGGATAAGGCAATGGGGACGCAGTAACTCAACACTTAGAAACGAGGGGTCAAATTTCCAGAAAGTCTGAGGACACTTAAATTCAAATAAGAACGAGGATAAAAAATCAAATTTAGCAAAAGTAAAATTTATTTCTAAGTGTAGACATAGCCTAAGTTTTAGGTGCAAACTAGGCATCATATGCAAAACCTAAACACCTTTACAACAAGTCGAGGTATTTCTCACCCCTGGTAGGAAGAAAGAGATTGGTATCTGTAAATATCTATGCAGCATTCAGACAGTACAACAGAACCTCAATGTCACAAACTTAACAAATACAGTAATGTGTGTTAAACAGAATTATGAAAACCAAAGTTTAAACAGAAGTTTGACAAGGCAAGGAAGCTGTTGCTGTATGTGCTTTTAATTTAAATGAAGAGGTTTAAAAGCACAGTTTGTATGTAGCAGTTTCAAATATGCATTGCCATTTCTAAACTTTTGATTAGCCATAACATTTTGTGCAGCTAGTAGCACTTTAGAATTATGAACAACCTCTGTTGGTGTTAGTAATGTAGATGTCCTTTTAGGGTGTGCACATGCCCACAATTCATCACTAAATATGTTTTACCAGTTGGGTTATCTCACCCAGGCCGGGCTGGGGCCTTACACGGTCTGCAACATGACCACCTACCCATTTCCCCAATCTGAGGTTCTGCTGTGTGCTGATGGGTACTATGATACTTCCTAGATAAAGGTATTAGAGGGGAAGCTGTGAACTACTCCCTTGCCCCAGTCATCTCCATCTGCCCTCTCCTCCTTCCGGAACACAGAAGTCTAGTGGGAAAGAAGTCCAGCTTTATTGTATTTCTTTGTAGTCCTCCCTCCCCACCCCACACCACCCCACCCCACCCCACGCCCGCCTTGCGGCTCAGGCATTAGCCTGGGGCATGGGAGAGCTGGTTAACATCTCCCTGGGGGACCTTACTGCCCCGTGAAAGGCGCTGCTAAGATGCAGAGAGGAATGCTGACACGGGCAGGCATTGAGAAGAGTTCCTAAGCAGATCCAATGACAGAGAGGTAGCCGTGCTAGCCTGTATCCTAACAAACCAAACCAGCAGCCCTGCAGCACTTTAAAGACTAACTAAATAGTTCATTAGGTGATGAGCTGTTGTGGGGCAGACTCACTGCCTCAGCTCTGGAGATAGCGCTGTAATGGAAATGCAGATCTAGCAGGGACGACGCTGGGCTCGCTTGGGGCGGGTCAGGCTGACCTCCCCCCGGGAGGCACTGCACCCCCACCCGGAATCCTGCCCGGTCCAGCTCCGATCGGGTCCGAACGCCGCCGCTCGCTGCGGTGCAGCGCCGTGACTCCCTCCGGCTACCCCACTTTGCACCGCCCCCTTGGTCCTGTCCTGTCCTACCTGGCCCTGGCCCTACGGGCGCCTCGCGCAACCTAGCACTGGCCCGCGCAGTTCCCAGGCCGCTCCCAAGGCCCAGCACAAGGGGAGTGACCACCGCCCGTCCGCCTATCACAGGAAAACACACCCCGCGTCCCTGCCCGCCCGCCCCGGCAATACAAGGTCCCGCCCCCTCCCCGCCGCTCCCAGCCAGCGGCCGGCCGACCCGCCCAGCAGGGGGGCGGGAGCGCGGTGAGTGGCAGGCGAGCTGCCCCTTCGCGCGGCGTCGGGCAGGGATCGGGGGCGGGCTCGCAGCTTCCCCGGCTAGGGCTGCGGGCAGGCAGCGCAGCTTTCGGAGTCTGCGCGCAGCCGTGGATGGAGCCGGAGCTGAACTTCGTCGGGGACTCTTCCTTGCCGGGCGCGGGTGAGTGTTTGGGGGCCTGGAGTCTCCGTCAAATAGTGGAACCTCCCTGCCTGGCTGGGCACGGCCAGCCTTGGGGCGCTCTGCAGCCCTTGGTGGCGGTTGCCTGCACCTTCCCCCCAGCTGCGCCCCCTTCTCGGGAGCGGGACCCCGTCTGCCTGCTCCCGTCCCCCAGCTGCGCGCCCTTTTCGGGAGCGGGACCCTATGGCCCATGTTTGTCTCCCCAGCTATGCACTCCACCTTTGGGAGCGGCAATCTGTTGTCTGTTCCAGCCAGCCGTGTACCCCTCCCCAGCTGTACACACCCCTTCCAGGCTGGACCCCCCCCCCCAGTTCTGCTCCTCCCTTGGCTGTGGAGCCTCCCTTGTGGCTTCCTTTATTTCCCTTTCTCCCCTCACCCTTCTGCGCAGTGCCCAGTGGAAGCAGGATCCAGTACAGGGACCCTGGACCTAGCACTGGGCAATGCAAATAAGTTGCATTGTCATGTCCAGCTTCTTTTCTATGAGCTAAGATGCAGACTCTCGCCAGTTTCATCCATTCCGGGGACCGTTGCTCACAGCACACACCTGCCTCCTAAATCTCCAGCCTCCCCCACTAAGCGACTGCGGGGAGACCTGCGGTGCAGCCCCTAAGATGTACTCAGTTCATTTTCTTGTGATGTTTGCTCCCAACCTGCTAACCTGGAGCAGCTATCTAAGTACCTGCTCTTTCCTAAGCATATTGCTTCCCTCCCTCTCTTGTGCTGTTGTTTTGATGAATCCCCCAGAGCTTCGCGGTTAAAAGTGGTTGGGCCCTGCCTTGCTGAATTTCGGTAGAGTCCCTTCAAGTAACAGTTCTGGCAAGGGCAAACAGAGCATTTGCTCTTTTTGCATAGCTATGCTGGCTCATTGGAGTAAACACCTTTTTTGGTAAGCAGTCTGAAACAGTCCTGCCTCAAACACTGTTTCTTGCATTTTTGTTAAGTTTCTTACATTCCTTCCTGTCCTTTGCAGGATCGAGAACTTACTCTTATTTGGAAAGTTTTCTGAGTGTACAAAAGACTTTTTTTTTTTTTTTCAAACTTGGCTTAGAAACCCTCACTGTGCGCATTCCCTTTTCAGGATTTCACAAGCAAATCATAGGATAGGGATTGTTTCCAGCGTTGTCTGTTGCTGAGGGCTTTTAACATGAAAAGACAGTGAGTTCACTGCATAGATTGGGTCACTGAACAGATACTAGAAATGCTTTGCATTTTGAAAAGGCTGATCCTCTTATAAATCACATGTCAACAAATTTGCCTACATTACTAGTAATCTTTTGGATAATAAAAGTAAGATTGTTTTTCAGTGTAGTTTGCTTTTGTTTAAACTCTTCCTTTACTTTCTGTGTTTCTTTCAGCTTGGACAGAAAGTCAGTTCATGTTTATACAGATTCTTAGTGCTACAGTGGCTGAATATTTTACTTGTTTTAAAAAAGTTGTCTTTGTTAATTTTTCATTGAAAAACACTATGGGGCTTGTTTTATTTTTTCATCCAGTTGAAGGTGCTACAGGTTGAATCTCTCCAGTCCTGCAACATCTGTAATTGAGAGTGCTTTCAGTTAGAGGATCACTTATCATGGGTGTGGCCAAGGTTCCCATGGTCCAGTAAAGTTTTATTTACAGCCACCAGTCCTGGCTTTCAATGTTCTGTGCTCTTATTTGGCTCTAATTTTCCCCTAAGTGTCTTCTAAGAGCCCAGTAAGCAGTAGAAGTGTTGTTAAAGGGGTAGACAATATTGACCACCCATGGTCTGGCAAATTCTCTTGTTGAGCACTGATCAGGTCCTGAGGGTGCTGGACTAGAGTAGTTCAACCTGCACTTTCTCTAACTTTTTTATAGTAAGTTTGTTTTCATCTTCCTTTGAAAATGTTGGAGAGCTGCTTTCCTCACCTGTTGAAGTGAAGAATTGAGAGGAACACCCCCTCACCCCAACTCCAAGAAAACTTTGTAACATAAGATAACAATAATTCCACTACTTTATTGGAAAAGGTCATTTTAATCTGTGTTTTCCTGCATCTGATAAGGCAGAACTGTTTTAGCTGTTCATGCTGTGAAATAGAAGTTGTAATGCAAGATAGCTAGTACAGCAGTCACCATTACTGTAATAATTTTCGGAGCGATAGCTGTGGTAGACTGTTTCAGCAGAAACCACACGGAATCTTGAGACACCTTAAAGACTAACAGTGTTAGTTGGGCAAAAGCACAAAAGCTTATGTGCAAATAAAATTGTTAGTCTTTAAACTGCCATATTACTATAATATTCTTCTTAATAAAAAAAGTCCTGTGAGTTGTCCAAATTACTTAGTACCTTACAAGATAAATATTTATCATAGACATTTTTATTGTTTTATGACTTAGGATTTTAGCGATCACTCTGCTAGTACAATTCAAATTTTGAGCCCCAATTTATTGAAGTCAGTATTCATCTTTGTGACTATAATTATAGTTACTAATTTTGAGCTTGTGTTCATAGCTTGCCTCTATTATGCATGAGCATACACATTTTTTAGGGAAAAAAATGATTAGAAGAGGATTTAATAGGCTGATATTTTAGCTACTCTGTTAAAGTGGCTTCTGTGGAGTTTTTGTGCTCAGGCTTTACACTCAGTTAAGTCAATTTCAGACATAAAGGCTGAGTCTACACTTAAAACATTAAAGTGCTGCTGCTGCACCACCGCTTTAAAGTGAAAGTATGGCCACAGTGGGAGAAGGCACTGGGAGAGGGTCCCTTTACACTAGTGCTTTGCAGTGCTGTAACTTGCTGCAATGGAGGTGAGTGCGAGTGGGTTTCACACCACTGAGCCAGAAAGTTGCAGCACAGTAAAGTGATGGTGTAGGCATGGCACTAGACTTATCACGCTCCTTACTGCGTGGACACACATCTTTGTGTTTCCAGCCTTGTAAAATGTAAACTTCAGTATTCCCTTTTTTTCTGTACAAAATAAATGACCTTTTAATCTTCTAGGGGGAGATTATCAGTCAGAGTTTTTGTTCCTAACTGCCTTTTATGCAAGACCATACAACCTAATTATTGTGTTCTTTTTCTCAGTTATAAATTTAACTTTTTTTTTTTCCCCCTGCAGCTGAAATGGACTCAGAGCCTAATCCTTCAAGCCCTTCTCACCCACAGCAGGGCAGATCTCAGCTAAATGCAGCTGCTACTGTGGGCCATAGTGAGAGTAATCAGAAACCTGGTTCCCCTTCAGGAGATCCATTGTCCTCTGCAACTTTTTCCCCTTCAGCTGCCAGCCAGTGTAACAGCAGGGAGAGGACTGAAAGAAGCGGTGAGTCTGAAATAATACTTGTAAAATCAGAACATTAGAAATACTGTCAAAGTAAATTCCTGCACTTGAAGGGACATGATCAATTTGAAAAAAAAGATTACTGCAGGGATTTTTTTATATGAAAGATGGGAGAAATTTGTTTGAGTATAATTGAGAAACTACAAAAGGGAAGCAATCTGTTTCTCTCTTTTGTGAACACATAGCAACAGAGCACTGAGAAGGTTTATTTTTTAATCACAAACTAATAGGGGGATTCAAGAACAAACAAACTATGTAATCAGAAACTGCTTTTAACTAACTTCTTAAATTAACTAGATTACACTCTTGGGGAGCATCTACTTCGGGGAAGTTTGACCTGGTCAGTGTCGATCTTCCAGAATTCGATTTTTGCATGTCTGATAAAGATGCGCAAAATCAATCTCTTTGGGGTCAGCAAATGACCTTTGTACTCCATGCTATCGCATGGCGTAAGGGGTGTTGATGGAGGGGAAAAATGCTCTTGTTGACTTTCCTTAATTAGGACATTCAGATATATCAATTTCCGATATGTCGGGAAGCTTGCCATAACTTGAATTGTGCATCTGAAATTTGACTTATTTCCCTAGTATAAACTAGCCCTTAGGTCAGGGCTGCAGTGTAGCCCTATCTCAAAATAAGTTACACAGTTTGCGTTGTGCAAAGCGTGTAACTATTATTCTCAGGCATCTTATTTTGAACCCAGTGCAGGCTACACTGCATCAGAGTTCAAAACAAGTGCTTAATTCAAACTCGCTGTTTTCCCTTGTACAAGAAAGGTTACCGGGAGCGAAACACCGGGCTTGGAATAGCCCTGCTATTTTGAGCATCATGTTTGGCCGTGCAGTTTCTATTTCCGAATACAAATGTATGCCAAAATAGAAATAATGGTGTAGCTTTAGCCCTAGAAAGACAGCAAGGGTCAGGCAATATCTTATACCAAATCAACTTGTGTTTATGGAAAAAGATAAGCGATGTCTCTTACACAGAGCTCCTTTTCAGGTCTGGGAAGGGTACTCTGATGTCACAGCTATATACAAGGTGGAACAGATCCTTAAGCATAAGCATGTTACAAGAGACCATTCCAGGTGAGGTGGGCAGTTAAAACTCTACCTTTTCAGAACAAAGGAGGTTTAGTAGGTTACAGATTGGATTTATGGCTTATTACAGCAATATTTTTCAGTTTACAATTTTCATTGTCTAGCACAGGCATCCAGGCTCATCTTTTGAAGGTGGTATCCAGGTTTCTGTTGAGATATCACATATGTGGTGACTGCTTTCTGAAAACTGTTAACCTTGGGGTGATATGGTGTATCTGTCTTTTATTATTTTTTTCTCTTGTGTTCATTTGCAAGCTTAATGATTATCTTGCATCACCGACCTAGTAGTTGTTGGGGTATTAAGTGCATTAGATGAGGTACACCACATTGTGTGATAGGCATGTGTAGGTGCACCTTGTGCTCGTGAATGAATTCACAGGGCAAAATGGGGATAGATTAGTATGTATGTAGGAGTTCTGATCAGGATTCATGATAAATGTTGAAAATCAAAATGCTACTTGCAAGTTACATGGGGGAAAAATGTAATGCATTATTAAAAGTGATGGAGAGTGAAGGTGGTCTCTTTGTAGTTCCTGGAAGAAACAAGTGTCCATCTGCAGTATTTTGGACTCCTGAAAGCAGGTTTTAAACTTACTCTGCAATCTCACACCTGTATACCACTTTAGCCTGTTCCAAATTTCTCCAGTCCACTGTTCTCTTTTCTCTTTTTTGTTGGGGTTTCCCAGTGCTGCAATCTGCTGCTTTTTCTTGTTCTGAGTTTAAGATGGAAATCCATATGAAACTGAAGTGATATAAGTATACTAACAGTCCTGCTATTGATGTTTTTTTTTTGTTTTGTTTTTTCTTTCCTCAGACTGCCACAAAACATAATTTTGAGCAAATATATCTTTGGGTTTATGCTCATATATTTCAGATGTACAGCTTTCATCTAAGCAGGCTGTGGCTACTACAAAATTAAGGCCGTTCACTTGGGCCAGGGAGCAAATTCAGTGGTTGGGGTAATGATTTGTTGAAGTCCCAACTTTCTGATTTGCACCGTTAATATATTATCAGCTTTCTAACTCGCCCAATGAGGAAGTACTACAGAACTGTTGAAGAATTGACACTTTTGACATTAATTACATGATTATGAAATTGCGATTAGAGCTAAGAGGTACTTGTTTCCCCTCTCCCTCATCCACCTGTTTCTTAGTACTCTTCAACATGAAAAAGACAATAGCAACAATATGAAAACCCTGGCATTGAAATGTATCGGGCTTTATGTAATTTTAGAAAAGAGTGGTATTCTATTCATGAGTTATGCAAAATTGTGAAAATATATGCCAACCATTACTATACCGCCATTACATACAGAGGATTCTGATAGGTATGACATCTCCTTTCCAGTCAATTTTGATAATTTCTAATTCTCTATAAATGTCTAGCTTCTTAAAATACTGCTAAACTTTGTCTCTCTTACATCTCTTTGCAGGTCCTTCACTGTGTTAACAATACGTTTTGTTAATTTTACAAAAACATACACTTTATTTTAAGTGTGTTGCTTTTTCATTTTATTTAATGTGCCCTTGTTGTAGTAGGAGGATAAATAATAATATCTGAACAATCTGTATAATAATAAAAACAAAAAGCAGTCATGTAATGTTGTTAGCCTTTAAAGTGCTACATAACTGCTTTTTGGTTTTGTGAGGTTACAAACTAATGCAGCTACCTCTCTGTGACTATAAACCTGTATCATATTTATTACTTATCCCTCATTAAACAAGTACATTACTTATGGGAACTCGCTAAAACGAGGGACACACGTACTTACTTTTGCTCACTAGACGAGTGGACACCTCCCCGCTGCTGATACGAGCCTTACCCCAATCGCCATGGCCCCAACTGGCTCCACAGCCCCACTGGAGCCACCACCAGGTTTTAACCCTCCCTCCCACTTATAGCCCCAAACTGCCCCCAGCCTTTAACCCTCTCTAACACCCCCCACACCACCCCGGAAACCCAAGGTTCACTTACCTTTCAAAGGCAGCACCACATCTTGCCACTCCTTCACTGAGTTAGGAGCACTAGGAACCAGCAGAGACTTTAACCTAATTCTTGACCTTCTTCCCCCTCCCCACCCCTCCACTCTCTGATTTGCTCACCTTGATTATCTTTTTCTGATTTGTCCTCCTTGCTTACTGTTTTTGGTTCTCTGTGCCTTAAATATTGAGTCTGGTCTGGTCTGGCTATGGTCTGAAGAAGTGGGTCTGTCCCACGAAAGCTCACCTAATAAACCATTTTGCTAGTCTTTAAAGTGCTACTTGACTGCTTTTTGTTTTGATAGACTTTAACCTGTATTTAATGGTAACTTAGTGTCCCTCTTACAAGTCTTTTGCCTATGAGCAGACAGTTGGGAACCAATTATCCTGGTATAGCGAGGGATGAGTGTATTGCATTTACTTCTATCATATTTCTTCTCTAAACTATGGAGTGTAAATGTTTTCAGCTCTCTCATTTTGAAAGTGTCTTGATGCTTCTAATTCAGTGATTGGCACACTGTGGCTCATGGGCTGGAGATGGCTTATCAGAATTGTGTGTGTGGCTTGCAAGACATTTTGTTTACCATTGCCAGGTGCAGAGTTGCCAGATTCTGCTGCTTTTTGTCTACATTGTGTTTTTCCTACCAGTATTAACAAGTGACACCCATGTAAAGCAAGGATCCATTAAGTGAGGTGTATGGTGATTGTGCACAACATTGACTGTGACAGCTGGCTGTGCTTTCTGCCTTCAGTCAAAGCGCTGCTACATTTCAGTTGGTACACCCTGTAAATTCTAGGTGTGCAATCAGTTAGTGAAACTATTCTGTCATAACAAAGATAATCTTGTGGCCCTCAGAGATGGAGTACCACTCATGTGGCCCACTTCCTGCCCTAGGTTGTCCATCACTGTTGCAATTACTTTCATCCTCTGCCCTTTTTTCTTTTATTTTTTTCTTCCTCTATCCCTTCTTTTTGTGTTATCTTCCTTGAGATTTGAGCAAAACCAAATACCATTTTGGTTCAGGCATACCATCAGTTTGTAGAGTAGTAGTAGTATGGTTTTGGTATGATTCTCTATCCCTTGCATAATGTAGTCCCCAACATTTTAAGCATTGCTGAACATTAAACAGCTGTTTTCAGTGAGCTGTCTACCATGACCCCTGGGTTGTTGTCTTTTTTTTTTTTCTGCATGATTGATTACATTTAATTTAGACAATATGGCTGTCAAGGCTAAATTATTTCAGGCAACAGGCATGACTTTGCATTTTTCTCCAGCAAATGCTATCTGTCTTAACACTGATACCTTGAATTTGTGGGAAGGAGAATCTCTGCAGTAGCCTCTTCTCCCCTCCAAAAACCAGAACAAAACCTAAAGCTTTATTTGCAGGAGGGGCGTAGAGGTCGTCTTCTGCCCCAACCATGGCCAGTTGAAGCTTAAACATAGAATAATATGGATAGAGTTTTAAAGAGATTCTGATTACAAGGAAGAATAGGTTACTCAAAATGCATTGTTGTTTTTTGCAAAGTAGTAACACTCAAAGACAGGGTATCTCCAGTGGAGAATGACGGAAATCAGAATATCTGAAAGCAGTGGTATTAATAGGAATTTCAGGATCACCACAGTTTATCCTGTCCCAACCCCCACCCCCAACTGCTGGTGACTCACCAGAGCCACTGCTACCACTCTGGAACCTCTGGGCTTTCATGAGCCGCACTGGGCCCCGTGGCTTGCACTGCGGCTGGAGCTGTGCTGGCCACTTCAGGCCACGGCTAGGGCCAAGCCAGCCAGGTCAGAACTGCCACCGGGCACTTGTGCCACCAAGTGGTGGAGGGAACTCCATGTAAATATTGGAGACATATTGGACACCACAGTCTTAAAGTTGTCTCTAAATGAGAGCCACTTTTATTGCTGATGAGCCAAGGAAGAATGAGGAATCGAGATTGTAAGTAGCAATGTTGGCTGATGTGGTCTTTCTGGTTTAAAAAACAAACCAACAAACAAAACCAGAAATAGGCAGCAGGCTCCTCAGGAGAGATCAGATTCCCTTTTTTACTTGGGTGAATTAATGAGTCAATAACTTGGAATAACAGCTGGGGGTCATTATCTTTTTTTTTTTTTTTTGTGGTGATTGAAACTGTGAACAAGGAGGATAATAGTCCATTAAAGTGTTGTTCAGAAATATGTGTAAAACTGCTTATTGTAAATACTTTTTAACAGTTTCAGTGTGTTATCCTTGTAACCCTGAATGAAGTATAGCTAAAAGTTGTGAAATATTAAAAGTACTGACCACTTTCGCCTGACTCATGCCATACAACTAAGATTGCCAATTCTACAGACTTAAATTTGTAGATGAAGTGATTTAAAAGCAGTAATTACTAGTGGCTTAAAGAGTTACTGTGAGGAGGGAGAATTTAGATATTATGGTTGTTTTAAGACTTTTTTTAAAAGATGCATACAGTGTATCAAGCTTGTCTACCTTGATAGCATGATATAAACATATTGGCACTTGTTTGGGGTGGCCTACGGAACTCCTTTATGACTCTAGTACTTCCATACACCTACCAATAATAACTTAGAGAACATCTGTTTATCTTAACAAAGAAGATTATGAGATGGTTGGAATAAAGTCTGAAAGTATCTGTATGGGGAACAAATAATTGATAATGGGATGTTCTGTCTGGCAGAGAAAGCTATAACATCTATTGAAAATAAGACAATTTGAGACTAGAAATAAGGCATACATTTTTAAAAGAAAAATTAACCACAGAGCAATTTACCATGGGTCCTTGTGGATTTTCTATTACTGACAATTTTTAGATCAGGTTTGGATGTTTTTTCGAAAAAGATAAGCTCTAGGATTGGAATTATTTCAGAGAAACTCTGTATCCTGTATTATAGATTAGATGATCACAATAGCCTTGGAATCCACATCTTTATAGTATATTTCTCCTAACTTCATCTGTGTATGCTGCGCTTAAAGGTATAACAATGTTATGCAGATGTCACGAGAACTTTTGTGCTCTAGGTACCCTCTTTATCTTCATTTAGGGAGCAGTCCTGCAAGTTGTTGAGCAGGCTGGCCTTGGTCAAACACATACTCTTAAGCATGTGCTTAATTTTGAGACCATAAGTAGTCCCATTGGATCAAGCTTCTTTTATCAACAAGTCATGCAATCTCTCATTCTAGGTATGTCAAATGGTTAACTGATAAGCATAAGATTCACTGGTATGCTTGCTAGTTAATTGGCCCTTGCTGGTGAACTATGATAGCTAGACTAGGCTGGCTAGGCTGAAGTGGCCATGGAGGGGCCAGCAGGACTGCACGGCTGCAGAGAGGCTGGTCGGCAGACCTTGATTTAAAATGGTTAACTTTTAACATCCCTGCTCAGTTCCTGTGTTAATTTGCTGTTAGGGAATCTGTTTGCTTTCCAAGGGTTATTCATATAGTTGACTTCACTGTGGGTGGTAATGATAACATGAGGATTCTTTATATAAATCAGTACTGGTTTGAATGTAAACTCAGCACGCAACTGGCAGAGACCCAGCAAACATAAAGCACGGAGTCTATTTTCAGTAGAACAAAGGTCCACTCTCACCTCACCCTGTCAGGAATCGTTCAAGTCTTTATGGAGAGCACCTGCAGAAATAAGTGTCTGTATGTTTATGAGAAATGGGGGAAAAGGGTGGTGGCTGAATACTAAATAAAAATAAGAATAACTTTCTATGGATTTAGCATGAGTGTGTCTTGACAGGGAATTTGTCACTGAATTATGTGTATAAATGAGTAATTAGGGCTTCTGCAGCTTGGAATTGATGCATCATCTCTATCATGTCTGAGATTTACAGTTAGTAACCGCTTAAAACCAAAACAATCCTGGTATTCCTCAGAAGTAGTGAAAATACAGAATACCTTTTGAAAATGTGGGAATTGGCTGAGACGACCAGTCTGGACCCTCGGTCCCACTTATAAATTTTACATGTTACCTTGAAAATAGCAGAATAATTAACCCTTTTAAGCTGCGGTCTCTTAGACGAGATTAATTGATGAGCTTCTTTGCCATTAACAATATAGATGATACCCTGGGGCCTGGGCAAAGCTGGGGAATGGAGTGAAGGAGGCTGTCTTTGTGCATATTCGACATACTTACCTACCATAACAATTGTGTTCTACCTGTCAGCAGGGTTTGAGGGGAGCAGTGGGAAAAGGAGGAAATAGTTTGATTGGGAAGTCTGAAAGGTTTTTGAAGTTAAGGACTTTTATTAAGAATTAGGTAATGCTTTGTTTTGTGCATTTGCTCTTACAGGTGTATGGATTTTGTTTATTACAAGCCTATTAAAGAAGGGAAGTTGAGAGCCCTTTGAATGGGAATTACCTTTTATGCCATACTTGTATGTATACTTGGGATTCTCAACATCCTTGGATGAGTCTAGTTATTGTATACGTTTTACAGAAGAGTTAACCTAACTACTGTCGGTTGGGAAGCTGGTGTTCCTGACCCAATGGAAAAACACTTTGGCTGTGTCCACACTGAGATAAATTCAATTTTTTTTAATAAATTTGATTATTTAACCTCGATATTATGAATTCAAATTAAGTGTCTACAAAGCTTCTTGAAATTCGACCCATCTTTTTTTTTCCATTCAAGTTTTCCCATCGCCATTGCCCTGTACAAGTTCAACAGCATGGGCATTGTATCATGAGTACCTATCCCACAGTGCCTTAGCCTCGGTTGGTTGTAGGCATTTCATGTTTGAATCCCAGAATTCAGAGTACCAGTAACCATGCAAAAACTAACTTTATGATGGGCTGGCCCCTGCCCTGAAGCACAGCAACACAAGAATGAGGCCAGCTTTAGCAGGTCAGAAGTGAGTGGCAATCACGCTGTGGAAGTTTTGCAACGCTTGACAGTTATCGGTTAGTGGCAAATCATTTTGGGATGGGCAGATCTACAGTGGGATCCGTGGTGATGGAGGTGGTCTATGCAGTCTGTTGGCATCTCCTCCTGAAGACTGTGACCCTGGGAGATGTACAGGCCATAGTGGATGTCTTTGCTGCCCAGGGGTTTACTAACTGCGATGGGGCAATAGATGGTACACACATCCCTATCATGGCCCCAGACCACCTAGCCTCTCGGTATGTAAACGAAAAGGGACACTTCTCAATGGTGTTGCAGGGGTTGGTAGATTACAAAAGTTGTTCCACTGACATCAGTGTTGGCTGGTCAGGGAGTGTTCATGACATGCACATCTTCTGAAATTCTGGACTGTACAGAAAGCTCCTGGGATGGGACATTTTCCCCCAGCTGGGAAATCACCATTGGCGACATGGAGACACCTATTGTTACATTGGGCAACCCTGCTTACCCTCTGCTCCCGTGCCTTATGAAGCCCTACACAGGAGCCCTGGACCCCAGCAAGGAAAACTTGAATCCCAGACTCAGCAGGTGCAGAATGGTGGTAGAATGCACCTTTGTCCATTTAAAAGTGAGGTTCCGATGCTTATTAACCTGTCGACCTTTCTGAAACAATTGTCCCCACCATTATTACAGTGTACGCTATTTTGCACAACATATGAGAATCCAGGTGGGAGACATTCCCATCCATCTAGAATTCCTAAGCTGAGGCCATAGGCAAGGCTTACATGTAGCTGCCTGCACAACTATTCACCAGTAGCCATGCTGAGGCAGCAAAAATAAGGGACACTTTAAAAAAATAGCTTCATGAATGATCTGTAACGCACATGCTGTCAATGTATTTCTCTGACTTAATGTCAATAAATCATACTGTGTTTTAATGAAATGAATGCTTTTATTTGGTAGGAGGGGCTTAAGTTGCAATAAGTAGAATGCATGTGGCAGGCAGCTGTGCTTTCAGCTGTCCCCCAACCACCCAGTGCTCTCACCCCATGTCTGCTGCAGACCAGGGAGTATGGCTGTGCCTTCAGCAGCAGCCGCGCCCCCCTGGCACACCAGGTAATCACACCGAGCTCAAAGGAATGATATTATTTGGTGAGGAGGAGAGGTTTATCTGGCCAGGAAAAGAAGCCTTCTCAAGGGTACTTGAATGGCCTTTTGCAGCAGGGGGCACAGGACCTCAGTTGCTCCATAACTGCCGTTATGAACTCTGTCATGGTATTGCTCTGCGTTGCCACATGCTGCTGCTGGAAGTCAAGCATTTTCTGCTGAAACTTTGCTTGACTGTGACATCAGTGAGTAGTGTCCTTTATCAGCATGGTGTGCTCAGCTTCATTCCTCTCCATGTGCTGCAGGATAACATCCTGCTTGCACTTCTTTCTTCTGTTCATCTCTGCTGTGCTGGACATTGGTTCTGGAAAATGAAGGTCATAATTAAGATACAAGTCACGTGTGGCTTTTTTTTTTTTTTTGAATGAATGGATCTCGGGTGTGTCTACTATCAGGGAAAGTTACCTTTCTGAAGGCTTATTAAGGATGGGATAGTAAGCATACATTTCACGATACATCATTTGCCTTCACTTAGCACTTATTTCTTTGTGGACGTGATAAGCTACAAGCAATTGTCCACTTTTTGGGGAAAGTGGAGGGCTACAAAGTGGGGCAAGCCTCCAGATGTCCTGGCCAGGTGTCCTGGGGGTATCCTGTGGCAGGGAAGAAAAATTTTCAGCTGTTCCTAGAGCAGTCCTCTGCATTGATGAAGCCACGTAGAGGGGATGTTGGGGAAGGGTTTGATTACAGACACGTGGTCCGCTGTGTGGAGGGGTTCAATGTACAATAAAAGTAAAGGAAAAAAATAAATAATTCAAAGAGATGCTGGATGTAAAGGCACATGGGAGGGGGGGCACCCAGCAGTGTACAGCAGCTGCGTGGCACCAGGGAGTCCTGAAAAATCCAAAAGAAATGCTGGTGGAAAGAGACATGGAAGAGGAAATGCCCAGCAGAGTGGGGTGGCCATGGGGCCCAAGGGATTCCTGAAAAATGAAAAGAAATGCTGGTTGGAAATGGACATGGGTGGGGGGACAAGCCCCACTGACCCGGCAAACTGTGTTGCGGGGTGGGGAGTGGAGCACCCGCTGGCTGAAGCAGGCAAATGTAAAGGGGCAGAAAGCATGTTTTTAAAAAAAAAAAAAAAAAATCCAAATTTTTTTGCTTCTGCAGGTTGCCAAAAAAGAGATCACCCTCCTAAAACTAACATATGGAAAAAGAATATCTCCGCATGCCATGTGACCGAAAGCCTGGAAAGTTTACTAAAATGCTTTGTGGTCCCATGACAACACATTGCTATCTGGTTGTCTGGCATGGCAAGGTATGCTACCGTGGAAGCTGTAACAAGTCAGGTCTGCCCAAGAACCTCCTGAAACAAATAGAAGAATGCCTGGATGAGGCCTTCGAGGAGATCTCTAAATAGGAAACCCCTTCCATCCCAAGAAACATTAACATGCTCTTCTGAGGGGCAGAGAATCATAGCTAGCAAAACTGTACTCCTCCACAACCCTATAGCTATACCCACCCCCAGCCTCCTTCTAGCATGCGCCATACTCACCCGAACTGCTTGGTCCAGGGTGCTTGGGGGCTGCCGTGGAGGAGACCAGTTCCAGGTCTATGATGAAGAGCTCCAGGATGTCTAGCAGAACTTCCTCTGTCTCTTGCTCATTGTCCCCTTCCTCCTCCTCTTTGACCTCTTCCTTCTGGCCCACCCCAAGCTTCTTATCAGGGCCTCCAGAAGTGTTGTAATTCAGACTGGGCTCCATAGTGGGGTTGCTCCCCATAAGCACATGCCGCTATTCATAATAGCAGCACATACGTGACTGCTGGTTGACTTCCTGGACTTTTCATAGGCCTACCAGAGTTCTTTCACCTTCACCTGGCATTGCATTGAGTCCCGGGAGTCACCTCAGGCAGTCGTCTTACACAATATCTGATCATAGATTGCCATGTTCCTCTTGACCTCCCCCCCCCCCCCCCGAGTTTCTTTGCCACCAATTGGTCTCCACAAATCGCAAGATGTTCCAGAGTCTCCTGGTGGGTCCAAGCTGGGGCTCTTTTGTGACCCTGGGAAGTACTAGGCAGATCACTACTCTGAGTGCTCATGATTGCGGTATATGGCTAAGGATGCGATTGTTACCATTGCGGTGCGACACGATGGACAAAGGGATTTTTTTCATAATGGATGCCCATTTTATTTGCAGAGCTGGGCTGCTAAATTCCCATCCAAATTTTAATTCAAATTCAGTCAAAACTTCGCAGGCTTCCTGTGATGATCTTCCTGTGCATCTGGGTGGAGAGCACCGTACAGTGAAGGCTCACAGTGTAGCTTTGTGGGATACATCCAGGACACTTCTGGAGACTGATAAATTTGGATTAAGGACATGGCGCTTCTACACTCATCTTGATTTGAGGTTTTAAATTCAAAATTGATCCTATATGTGTCCTGTAATATTGATATTTTATTGATGATATGGCTCAATAAATCAAGCTAATAATATTAACTGTGAAGACTGACATAGTTCCTTCAAATTCAGTCACTGTAGGCTATGTTTTCACTACAGGTTATGCCACCATCTCTGCAGACCTGTAGCTATGCCGCTGTTTTCCCTATCTAGATATGGCATTAGAATTTTATGGTTTAGCTGGATTTTTGTATTTAGCATTTTGATAACTTTGTATTTGTATTTTCAGAGCATTGTTAAATGAAAACAGATGCAATTGAAATTCATAATATCCATATGTTCCAGAAAAGTGCTCTCATCCTCAGAGTTAAGGTTGCTAAAAGGCTTGTCTTTAAAGCCATATTTAACACTCTGGTGGGAAACTTTCCCATCAGGATAAATGCTGTGTATTGCTGTCTCTTGAAACTTGCCCTATAGTTACCACTCTGTGTTGAAAGATTATGTGATAGCTATGACTGTAGTAGCTATCACCTTTATCTTAAAACCCATGCTTGGATACAGTCCTATGCAGTGACTTGCTGTAAGAATTTTATTTCCACTTCTCATCCTGTGGATATCAGAACCATTGTTTAGTTCTTCACTTTAGTGGAAGTATAATTGATCCCTGTGTATTTGTGAAAATATGTTGAACCCTCTTGATGTGTTTGGTGGTTTTTTGTTTTTTTTTTAATTAAGGTAGGTGATAACTAATGCCGATAAAACATTTCCTTTTCGTCAAGTGATAGATGTCTGTGTATTTGCCATTGCAGGACCAGGATTTTAGGTCTGACAGTGTAGGTATGGGTGGTTTACTATCTAAATGGAGGACAGCTTCTCCATAATTAGTCGAATACAGTTTCCCACAATAAAATTTATATTTATTCCTCTTGTAACTGCTCCCCCAAAAGATACTTCATTTGTAGAGTTAAGTATCTTTGACAACTATGGCTCCTGGATATAATTTTATAGGGAATGACTTTAATTTTCCCCATCGCTTTTTTTTTTTAATTTGAAAGTTGTTAGCGTTTCTTTGTGTCTCTCTGTCTCCCCCCGCACAATTCCCACTACGCTACAAAAATTAAAACATGGGAAAGATTTTATTCTGGGTGATGGAAGCAATGGCCTTCAAGACAAGGACGGTACAGACAGTTTGAAGAAACTGTTCATTATTTAAAAACTGGATACAAACACTTGCCAGTGAATATGTTTAAGTATACTTTATTCACTGCTGCCAATACAGTAAGGACTACTCTTCAAAAGTGAAGGAAAATTCCAACATTTTGTTTTTTTGTGATGTGTAATCTGACATTTCTGGCAAGTAACCCAAACGAGTAGTAGTCTTTCAAAACTGTGATCATATTTGAAGCTAGACAGCCTTTTAATCTAATGGTCAATGACACAACAAATTCCAGTTGCTGGAAGTTGAAGCTGGAAAAATCACATTGGATGTAACACAACTTTTTATCGGTGAGGGTAATTAACTGGTGAAACTTAACACCTGGATTATCACGTGGACTCTTCAAAATGAGTTTGTGTGTTTTGTTTTTTTTTCCCAGAAAGATGCTCTATTTCAACTGTAATTCAATACTACTCCCTTACGTGGTAAGGAAGAATAACTCCCTCAATTTTAGGAATTCTAGAATGCTAATGTAGTTCAGAAAGTCAGATTGGATTTTAGCTGTCTCTTCTGGCTTTAAAATCTATGAATTTATCTGGGGAATGTAAGAGTTATAATTTTACCTATTTACGTGCTTGGATTTCTTAAATTGTATAATAAATTGCTAAGTGAAAACATCCCTTTTTCAAGTAAATATTTTGTGTTATGCACTATAGTAATGACTTATCCTAACCCAAAGCGAGCAAGAGTTTTGGTGCGGGATATTTCTGCAAAAAGAACCTTGTGCAGGGAAAAAAAAAAGTTGTATGTGAATTATTTTAAGTGATTTAAATGTTCATTGTACAATAATAGTTACAGTGGAAAGGAATGCAGATTTCTCTCAATGCCTTTATAATCTTGCTTTTTTTGATAAATCTCTTAAAATATGTAACTTCTGTGATATCACCACTTTCATTTTTCCACCTACACACTTTTAACTGCTCTCTTATCTTAATTTTGTGGGGGTGCAGAAGTTGCTCCCTTTGGAGCGTAATGCAATTTGATTATTTGAGATTGTAGTGTAACTAACTCTATTAACATAACTACAAAAATACTCTGCTGTTCCTGGAGAAAGCGGCACTCAGTTCTTATACTTTTTAATGACCTTGTGAGTGTGCCTGTGCCACAAATGCATTTTGTCATCATGGGTGTTTGGCCAGTGGTCTGTGGAACTGTTTGCAGGCCAAAAAGGGTGAGAACCACAATTCTACCTGATACTGAAAATGGAATGCTTGACACCATTCATTCTGCAAATACTTGATTCAGAATATTGAAAAATATTCCAGGCTTCTTTTACGCAACATATGGAAGTGCCACTTGAAAGATCACACTTCTCATGCCTCTTATAGTATTAAAAGGCTTTAGGTTAAATTTTATGTACAGTAAACCCTCAAGTTACGCAGGGGGTTGCATTTCTGCAGCACCTGTGTAATTCAGATTTTTGTGATTCCTGACTACCTTGGGCTTGCAGGAGCAGGGCTGGTCAATTTCCTGCCTCCCAGAGTGGCAGGGAGGCAGACTGGTTCCTGTCTCCCTGCTGGTCGGTTTCCAGGGTCCCACAAGTGTCAGGGAGCTGGGAACCAGGGCGTGGCCTGGCTCCCAATTCCCCTCTGCTTGCTGAGATGGGAAACTGAGCAGGGCAGTAGCCTTGGTCAGTTTTCTGGCTCCAAGGAGTGGAGGGGATCTGGGAGCCTGGCTGCTGCCCTGCTCAGTTTCCTGGCTCTGCACGTGGAGAGGAGCCAGGAGCTAGGAGCCAGGCACTCTGGGGACTGGGAAACTGCTCCTGTTGGAGGCAGCAAGCCTGACTCTCAGCTGCACCCCAGACAGGGGTGGTTTCCTGCTTCTTTCAGGGCAGCAGTTGCATTAACCTGAGACATGCACAACTTGGTTGTACGTATCTTGAAGGTTTACTGTACCAGGTTGGCCAGTATTGTCTATTAAGCTGCTTTGCTTCTGATTTGAACTGAGTTCCTGAGACTTGATGCCATGGGCCTACAGAATTGTCTCTTACTTCTTGTACTATTTAGCAGTAATTCAAGGAACTGACAGACCTGTTTCCTGTAGGAATTTGTTTTAAGCATGTTAGCATAAGGCTAACAATCTTTGTATTTTGGCATAGGTAGATGGTTTAGCGGTTGCCCTCATCTTTTGGAAGGTTGGGATAAGAGGAAAGCTTATGCACAGCAAACTCTGTTCTAACCGACATTTAAACAATCAGAATTCTCAGTTACCTGGCATTCCCTCCCTCTCCAGACGTAGATGCTGATTCCCCTTCTTACTCTGGTGGTTTCTTATGCATCGCCCAGCATCCCTCCCTGCCACTGCCCTACGTGGCCAGCAGACTCCTCCATTCTACAACATAGCTACATGTGAGCCCCACGTGGCTTCTTGCATGTCACTCTGCCCCTCGCAGGCTAGCCAAGCTAGCATTCTTCCGTGCTGCAGCCACGTGAAGCCAGCTGACTCCTCTACTCTCCAATGTGGCCGTGTGTGAGCCCTGCATGGCGCAACTTCTCATGCATTGCCCCACCTCTCTCGGGCCGGCCTGCCCAGCGTCCCTCCATCCTGCGGCCGTGTGCGACTGGCCAGCTCCTTCTCTCTGGTGCAGCGATGTATGAGCTCTGCATGTAGCTCCCCAGTGTCCCCACCAACAAGGTAACAGGGCAGTGGTTGAGTGGGAGCTGGTGCTGGAGATGTGTGCGGGGGAGCTGAATTTTGTCATTTGGCATATTTGAATATCCAACAACCTCCCAGTCCCAGGGCTGCCGAATATGAAAGAGTTTCCTGTATAGTGATACCGGTTAACTGCAGGACCATTGAACTGATAACCAATCTTTGATATTTTAGGATAAAATTGTCGGCAGGTGTTTAACAATTTACTTGCTTTAGCAAATAGTTGATATCTAAAGTAATAAGAACTTCATATGCTAACCTATATGATAAAGGCACCGCAACATCATTATTAGAGTGAGGAAGTTATATCTGGACATAGGAGGCATGGCATCTATATGGATATGTATTAGAGTCATCCTTAGGCCCTATAATAGACCAGATCATTACAGAGAGGGAGTTGATCTTTGGTCGTCATGGAGCTTGATCTGGACTTGATTGGCATGCCACGTAAAGAGTGTTTCCTTTCTCTCTCACTACCATATCCCCAAGAAAGTATGTAGGTGTATAAGCATATGCCAAGAATGGTAGCAGTAATACAGAATTAGTGGTATCTTTGATATATATTTGGTTTGGAGTTTTCTTGTCTTTAATAATTGGGCTTTATTTTGCTCTTAGTCCCTGTGTCTACACGTGCCCCTTCCTTTCGAAAGGGGTGTGTTAATGAGCGGGTTCAAAAGATACTAATGAGGCGCTCCAATGAATATGCAGCACCTCATTAGCATAATGGCAGCCGTGCCGATTCGAAAGTGTGGCTTTTCGAATCGCACACTGCCCATGGAGATGGGACCTTCCAAAAGGACCCCCCCCCCCCAGTTTTCGAAAGCCCTTCTTCCGATCACCAGATAGGACCCAGCCAGTGTGAATGTCATTGCTATGTATGATGGGGTTCTCCACCATATATTGAACTTTTCTTATAGTTCTGTTATGTCTGATTCTGGGTCTAGAACCGTGTCCGCTCCAGCTCTTTTAAATCAGCACTAACTGGCTATCAATAAGTATTAACTGCATGAATCAAGCTATTTTACATCTTACATATGCTGCAGTTGCACACTCAAGCTGCAAAGTAGACACATCCTAAGATCATATAACATGGAAGCAGAATCTGTGGAATTGCAATTGGATGATATATCTCTTTTTAATATGGCTTTTATATTGCAATGAGGTCTGCACTGGCAGATCTCTGTGCCTGCACAGTGCTCAGTTGATATCAGTAAGTTGCTGCGTGGATAGATTCAGGAGTCTATGCTCATGGATGAGTAGCTGGTGAGTTCAAAGCCGGAGCTAAGTTGAAGAACAGCAGTAATGTTGTGCAAAAAATGTTGTGATTATTTCCAGTCAGGGCTTGTCTGTGTGTATGCTTTCCTTGTTCTGTAAAGCTTGCATGCATGAACATAATGCAGAAGATCTGCTTTTAAATACTTCATTCCTGTATAGGCACAATATAGAGCAGTCCAGAACTTTTTGGAACTTGTGGAATGTGAGTAGGAGTTTTTCTCCAGGGAGGCTGAAACTGGCTCTTCTGCATGCTTAATGGTACAATCTGATGACATTCAAAAGCTATTAGAACACTAATTTTTGTTACAAATGTACAGATCACTTTTCAAAAAGTGCATTGGTAATAGTCTAAATTTGCATCAGAGAACCATTTAAAATCCTATTTATAGCAATCTCACCCTCTCAAGGAGATACATGCCAAACTCCTTACTTTTGCATAGATGTTGTAGCAATATTTTCTACAGCACCAGTTGGTAAAGTTTATTTTGTCGTATGTTTTTATCTACACCTAGAGTGCAGATGGATCTTTTAAAAAAGCTTATTTCATTTTTCAAACTATCCTAGTTAAAAATTCGCAGACCGTTACTAGATAGAATTGATTCAGTATCACAGTACTTTGTAATGATCTTTCTTCTCCCCGGTGCTACTGTTTCCCATCCCAGACAAATGCACACTTTTTTGTTTTTTGAATTCTCAACATATGAATGAGAGAGGTTACCATCTATATGCAATATTATGGGTAGTAGCTGATTGTAACACTTTGTTTCAGTCTTTGATTTTTTGGCATGGCTATTTTTTGCTAAAAGTGGCAGGCAAGATGTAGGCAATAAACAATAAATTTATCGAAGCTGGAGCCCATCTGCCGTGGTGCTGAATTAATGAAATTTTCAGGAAGTCATGGAGGTCTTGTAAAATCCATGACTGACCTTACTTATATTTAGTCTGACTCACGCTTTCTATTTTAAAATATTCCTGTGACCTTTTGTTGAGAAGCCCTCTGCCCTCTATTGCTTGTAGCAGACCTTTGATGGTCAGCAAGGGGAATTCCCTCAGGAGACCAAAGTTAATTTTCTTTTCTCATTAAATTCCATTCAGCTTTTGCTGACCGAGAAGGTGGTAAGGAATTCCCATTTCCTTGCTTGCTTGAATTCTTCAGGAAAATTCTGGCTGCCTGCTGTAATAACGGAGCGCACAAACATTCTGAGCTGTGCTGATGCTGTCTTTACTGCAGCTGGTTCTTTAACACTTAGAAGCTGCCACAGTACCTCTAAAGATGGAGAGAGAACATACCTCCATGACCAGTGATCAGTCTAACCCAGTATTCTGTCTCCAGCAATGGCCTAAACGAGAGATTCAGAGGGACCGAACAGAACTGTGCAATTTATTGAGTCTTTCCTGGCTAGCTTCTGGCAATCATAGGTTTAGGTTGCTCTGAGCATGGGGTTGCATCCCTAATGCACTTGGCTAGTAGCCATTTGTAGATGTCCTTCATAAATATTTTTAGGGGCCAAGCTATATTTTTGGCCATCACAACATCTCAAAGCAAAGCATTCTTTAGGTTAGTTGTGCTTTGTGTGAGAAGGTAAATGGTCTTATCTGTGTTCAGCTTGTTGCCCATTAATTTCATCTGGTAACAGTTTTTATATTGAGTAAAAATT
Source organism: Carettochelys insculpta (assembly GCF_033958435.1). Lineage (NCBI taxonomy): Eukaryota > Metazoa > Chordata > Testudines > Carettochelyidae > Carettochelys > Carettochelys insculpta. The sequence goes on along the minus strand of NC_134140.1, from coordinate 24,718,179 downwards.
GTATTGGGCAAAATCACTAATATTCACTTTCCAGACCATTCCAACTTCTGTCATATCCTTTTCTGGTCGTGGCTGCATGTTAAGCCAAAGTTTTCAGAGAGCTAGCTGTAGTGATTTCTCTTTTGAGTGGTAACAGCTAACAGCTATGCATCTGTATTGTATCAACGTGCACTACTTCATACTTCACATTGAAGTTCATCTGCTGTTATATTGTCCCATCCCTCTCTTTTTAGTGCAGGGGGTCTCAGACTCATTCCATTGGCCATCTACACCCCAAGCACTTCCCCAATCTGGCCTGCAATATATTTTGAAAAAGTTATTTAATCAGACCCATGCAGCTGCTGGCTAGTGGGAGATGGGAGGCACTTGTAGGCTCATGTGTACACATAGCTCCTAGCTGCATTCAGGTACCCCAGTGCCCAAATAGTCACAGTCAGAGAGGGCACCATGCTGTGCCAGAAGCTGCCCTAGCTGTTTCTGCTGTGATGTCAACCATGCTGGCCAGGGAGCCACCTGAGCTGACACACTAAAGCAGCTGCCAGGGCAGGGCCCATAGGTTTCACTTTGTTACCCCTTGCAGAGGATCCCAGCATGACAACATAGCTGGGAGGTTCCAAAAAATAAAGAAGCCCCAGTTATCAGGAGGCTTGTGATCAAATCAGCAGAGTTGACATCACTGATATCCGGTCAGTTTCACAAAGAGTTAATAGTTTTGCAGCTTACACGGATGGACAGGATGGCTCTGCATACGCCTTCCCTGGGTCTCTGGGGACATAGTGGCAGCGTGAAGCTAGCAATGAGAAGCTACTTTAGCACCACTGCACTGTCAATGGTGGCAGCAGGTCCCTCGGTGGTTTTAATTTGCCTGGGGGCAGACGCCAAGAGATGTGTGGGCCAGTGGGCAAGGCCAAGAGGAGTGGGGGGTGAGAAATGCATGGCGGCACCCCCAGCGGCCTACCAGGAGGAGGTGCCTGCTTGTTTACTAGCATTTGAGGACAGACACTGGCCCTGAGGCTGGGAGTGTGGGGTGTGCAACCAGTTAGGGACTAACACATGGATAGAGTGCAAAGAGCCTTGTATTATGTATTTATTTTTACACACATGCACGTGCACACATACGTGTGTGTGTGTGTGTGTGTGTAATATACAATATAATAAAGTGGCTAAGTGCCCTCCTTCTCCCAAAGAGCCAGGCACCCCCAGCCTCCCACTCTAACCCAATGCCATCCCCATCCCCCAGAGCCAGGCACCTCCTGCTCTAACTCGATGCCACCAAGTTACTGGAGCTGCTATCATGCGCTTTTCCCACCAAGTGCTGGGGTGCATGCACAGAGCAGCGGTGGCACTCTCAGCACACAGCTCCGAGCAGGAGCCACATTTAATTGCTCAGAATCACATGCGGCTTGAGAGCCACAGGTTGGCCACCACTGCCATAAAGCAAATTGAGTTTGAGACCCTGGTTTAGTGTGGTTTCCTCCTTCCCCTCACAGAACTCTTCAGTCATCTTTGGACTTAACCATCTTCAGTAATTTTTTTTTATCATCTGCTAGCTTTTCCACTTCACTGTTTACTCCCTTTTGCAGATCATTAACGTATGTGTTGACCAGCAGAGTTCCTAATACAGATCCTGCAGAGTTATCTCTGTTCACCCCTCTCCATTGTGAAAACTGACTGTTTAGTCCTACCCTTTATTTCTATTTTTTTTTCAAACCAGTTACTGATCCAGGAGGGGAACTTCCCCCTTTTCCCATGACCTCTTGAAGAAATTAACAGCCTTTGATAGGGAGCCTTGTCAAAGTCTTTCTGAAAATTGAAGTACCATATATGGACTGCATCAGCTTTATCCACATGCTTCTAGGTGTCCTCGAAGAACTGAAATAGATCAGTGAGGTATGACTTCCCTTTAATAAAAGTTGTGGTGACTCTTCCGCAACACAGCATATTCATCTGTGTTTGATGTGTCTGTTCTTTACTTAATATCGTTTTGACTGCCTAGTGCTGAAATTAGGCCCACTGACCTGCAATAGTCAGGATCACCTCTGGAGCTCTGGTACAGAGGCTTGTTTCAGTGATAGGTAAAATATGACAGTTCTGCAGTTTCACATTCCAGTCTTTGGGACGTTGGGGTGAATACTGTGTGGTCCTAGTGGCGTATTACTTAATTATCAGTTTGTTGTAAAACCTTTTATTCACACATCAATGTGGGACAAAACTTAGGTTAGTTATCCAAAAAAGGATAACATTCTTTGCAGTGAAGGCCAAAGTGCACCCCAAAAATCTAGCATCTCTGCAGTATGTTCCTTGTGTGCAATGTTCCTTCAACATCTTGGTCATGTAGTGGCCCCACTGTCTGTTAGCCAGGCTTCCTGCTGCTGATGTACTTGAAAATTTGCATCCTTTCTTAGCCTGAACTTGTGCACCTTCCTACTGCCTTCGTTAGGGATCTGACTTGCGGATTTTTAAAAGATGCTCTTTGGCCTCTAATGGCCTCCATTATCCTTCTTCTAACCAAAGTGCATTCTTTTGGTCCTCTTGTCTTTTCTGATTGGGGTATACATTTAGTCTGAGTCTTTTTATTGTGGTATTTTTAAGTAGTCCTCATGCTGCTCAAAGGCATTTAACTCTTGTAATAACCTCTTCTGATTTCCATCTAGCTAGCATCTTTACTTTTGTATAGTTCCTTGTAAAAATTACCACGTGGAATGTTTAATATTAGTCTTCCATGCCAGGAAGTTAAATTTAATTATATTATGGTCACTATTACTGAGTTTTCAGCTATATTTATGTTTTGTTCCACTTAGTACTAAATCAAGAATTGCCTCTCTTGTGGGTTCTAGGACTAGCTGCTCCAAAAACCAGGAATTTATGGAGTCTAGAAATTTTATCTTTGCATCATTCGACAAGGTGACACACAGTGCAATAATAATGTGTGATTGACTTGCTTTTTGTAGCCTCTTCAGCTTCCCATAGAATCTGAAAATCACTGTCCAATGTCCTGGTACCGTTGTCAGTAGTGTATTTCTACTCTTAATCTCTTTAATCAAGCACAGAATTTCTGTCCATAGAAATTCTACAGTACAGTTTTTCAAGTAAAATTTTGCGTATTTCATTCTGTGCATCTTGAACGTGTACAGCGCTAGTCCCTCACTGACATGCCCTACTGTCATTCCTATACATTTGTTGGGTCCTCTTGATTATCCTCATTCCACCAAGTTTCAGTGGTGTCTTATATCAGTATCCTCTTCTGAATACCAGATGCTCTAGTTCACTGATCTTAGTACTTAGATTTCTAGCATTGGCATAGAAACACTTGTACATTATCAATATGCAGTTTTTTGCCTTCATGTTACATTTAAATGGGACTTTTCCACTGACTGTTCCTCACTAGGACTGTTCCTCCTGCATTTTATCAACTTCTTTGTGTTCTCATCATCATCATCAATAACCGTGGGCTCAGCGCCCGTTGGTGTCTGATGCCTCTCTCACTATTTCCTTCCATCTTTCCCTGTCCAGTGTGGAGTGGCTTAGTTTCTGTAGACTAGCTCTGCACCAATCTACAATATTATCTACCCATTCTCTGTGGGGTCTGCCTCTCCTATTCGAACCGTACATTATGCTGAATACCAGGATCTTGATTTTTTCATTCGTCTTTCATTCTGCAAGTATGCCCAAATAGTTGTAGCTTCCGTGTAGAACCTCTGCAGCAGGTTCTCTTTTGGCTGTATCTTTCTATATAATTCCTCATTGGTGATCTTCTGCATCCATCCAATTCTCAGAATCTTTCTATAACAACTCCTTTTGAACACCAATATTCTTGTCTTTGAATCTTTCGTTATCATCCATGTCTCACATCTGTACAACATGCTGCTGAATACACACGTTTTCAAGATGCTCGGCTTCATTCTTAAGCTAATCATTTTGCTTTTCCAGGTCTTATCCATCGCCTTCAAACTCACTCGTTTTCGCTATTCTAGTTGCTATTTCCTACTTACAGTCTAGATCGTATGTTACATTGCTCACCAGATATGTGAACTTCTCTACATTTTCTAGTTCAATACCATCAGCACTGGTCTTCCTTCCTATTTTCTTATCTCCAAATACTATTGGTTTTGTTTTATCAATATTCATAATCAGTCCGTACCGCTTCCCTTCTTTGTTTAACACCTGCATCTTTTTGCTAGCTTCTCCTCATCTTCCTCAATGATAACTATATCATCTGCAAACTTCAAGTTGTTAATTCTTTTTCTATGCACAGGTATCCCTTCTACCTCTTCCTTGATCTTGTCCATCACTCTCTCCAGATGTGCAATGAAGATACTTGGTGATGTTGGAGCTCCTTGTCTCATACCTCTACTTATTTTAAACCAACTTCCCAACTCCCCACATGTTCTCACCACTGCCTCCGCATTCTCACTGATATCCTTCAACAGCTATATCAGTCTGCTATCCACTCCATATGACTCCAACACTGCCCAAGTCACTTTCTAACATATACTGTCAAATGCCTTTTGAAAATCGATGAAGCAAGTGTATAAGTCCTTGTTCTTTCGTCGAGCTTTTTCTGCTGTCGGTCTTAGTGCCAATATCTGCTGTATGGTACTTCTATGTTTTCTGAACCCCGCTTGCTCATCTGCTATATGTTCTTATATCTGTGATCTTAACCTCTCAGTCAGTATTATCATCAACACCTTGCCTAGATGACTCATTAGGGCAATCGTTCTGTAGTTCTTGCACTCCAATGTACTTCCTTTCTTGAGTATTGTCACTAGCATAAGTCTTTCCATTTCTTAGGCGCCTTCTCTTCTTTCCATGCTATGTTACATAGTCAGTGTATTTCCTGAATCATGCTTTCTCCACTGTATTTGATCATCTCTCCCGTGATCTTATCATTTCCAGGGCTCTTGTTGTTCTTTAGTCGGTTCCCTGCTTTTTCTACTTCCTCCTTTGAAATATTGTTCTCGTTCTCGATGGAGATATCTCTTTCAGTTCTTCAATCAGTCCCTCTGAGACACTTGAGTCCAACTCTGCTTTGTATAGAACAGTGCAGTATCTCGTCCATCACTGCACAATCTTCTCCCCATTCATGAGCACTTCTTCATCCTCATCTTTGATTGCCATCTGCTTTGGTTGCCATTTCCTATTAATATTCCTTATTCTCTTATACATCTCCCTGATCTTACATTTGCCATAATACCCCTCTATGTATTCACATTGCTCCTCTAACCATTTTTCCTTATCCTTTCCGGCTGCTTTCCTTACTTCATTGCATTTCACCCTATATTGCTGTTCTGCCATCCCAGAAACATCTCTTCTGATCTTCAACACTGTCTTCTCTTAAACCAACTTCAGTGTCTCCTGAGTAATCCATTTCTTATTGATCTTTTCTTCTTCTGGAACAGTCTGCTCCATTGCCTCTTCTATAGTGATGGCTATCCCTGCGACTCTCTTATCTAGGTCTTTCTGTGTGGAGATATTCTTAATCTTCTCTTGGAGCATTGCTCTATATGCATTCCCTGTTTCTTCCTCACATTGCCTCGCCGTGTCTCTTCTTTTCTTAAACTGTGTCTTACACTTTCTTTGAGTTTTATCTTGATGTTTGTGATCACTAGACGGTGGTCTGAGTCTGTATCTGCTCCTTGGAAAGTTCGGAACAGCTGTATTGATGTTATCAGTCTTCTTATCAAAATCATATCTATCATATTCTTGGATTTCCTGTCATTCAATTGCCACTTCCACTTCCTACTGTCCTTTTGTTGGAATCTTGTGTTGCAGATGACCATCTCGTGCTCTATAGCAAACTCTAGTAGTTTTTCACCTCGTTCATTTCTTTCTCCACATCCAAACCTCCCCATGACTCTCTCCCAACCTTTATCTTTTCCAACCTTTGCATTCCAATGTCCTCCGATGATCAACACATCTTTCTTCAGTATCTCCTCCACTGTCTTTGTCAATGTCTTTATAGAATAGCCCAATCTCTTCCTCCGTACTGTCTGACATGGGTGTATGCACCTGAATGACTGAGATGTTCAACGGTTTTGCTTCAAATATCGCAACCATCATTCTTGCACTCACTGCTTTACTAAAATACATAAATTCATACCTCAGGAAGGTTGTCTTCCTGAACTGCATCTTCCTTTGTACCTTTTGGCTTTTCCCAAGCCCTATACTATTGCAAAGTACTTCTTTATATTTTTAGCTTTATGTGCCAGTAATGGTGGAACTTGTCCCCTCCTGTATAGGCTACTCTTTCCCTAGACATTCTTCAGTTCCTGATACTTTTAAATCTCTCTTCCCTGCACTGGTGACTTACCACTCAGTGAAATCTTGCAGTTCTGCCATATAAAAATGGAAGCATTTCAGACAATGTAACCATGGAAGTCTTGGACTTCTTAGACTCTTAGCTACCAGCTTGAATTTAGCCTGCAGGTCCTCTATCCTATTATTTTTCCTTTGTCACTGATACCTAAATATACCATGACCACCAGCTGTTCCTTAGCTCTACCAATAAAGCTATAGGGTATGCTCTATACCATATATATAAAAGCTGTGGGGTATCCTCACCTCAGCCTCCACTGGGTGGGGCAGGTTGTGCTCCCATTGGAGTTATGGTGTGCCAGACAGTCCTCTGGCTGAAAATAGCATGGCTGGAGTCAACTTGTTGGACCTTGGGATCAGGAAATCGTGGCTGATTGGCCCAAATCAATGAAACTGCATCTGAGGTAAGGCCTGTGTCACCCAGTAACCAAAGTCAGTAGCTCCTCCGTGGGCTCAGTCTTGCTGAGTGGCCTGCTGGTTAGTGTTAGCTCTTCCTATGACAGCATCCTTGTGAAGTTGCTTGTGACAGAGGTGTTGGGCTGGGCTTTCTGTGCAGAAGCACTAAGCTGCCTGGGGATAGAGTTCTTTTGTGTGCAAGGGAGTGCTGATCCTCTTCTTGGCTGGGGTCCAGCTGAGGAATCCTTAAGGCAGCACTTCCCTTCTCTGACAAGTCAAACCCAATGGACCTTGCAGGTGGACTCAATGACTCATTCCTATCTGATCTTGGAGCAGGATGTGCCACAGGAACTCTCATGGTTCCTTGAGGAGAGGACAGATGGGCTGAGCTGGGCTTCCTCCAGAACAGCAGTGTATCCCTCACCTGGAATAACTGCGAACTAGTGTAGTTTGTCTTGTAGCTCCAGCAATGAAACATGTTGTGGAGGTAAAGGGTCAGGTTTCAGATCCCACTAATGATGCTTCATGAGATGCTTCTTACAACTACATGTGATAGAAACCACTTAGGAAGTCTTATTTTTAAAAAATACAAGGGGTTAGAACTTTATTTAGGTTGCAAAACCCAGTGTTTGAAAGTTCAGAAATGCTTAGTTTATTGCTTTCTGTACAACTCTTATTTGCCCTTGTTTGACAGTTTTATGAGGGCAAGTACCAGATTTGTGGCAAACATCTGTGTACGTGATACAAAACCACTCACGCTTACCTTTATTCTAGGTGTGTATCAAAGAGACTTGTAAACTAGCTGCTATTGGCCAAGTGTAAACTTAAATTGCATATTTGCGCATATATAGATATGGTTGATTTCTTGGCTCTCCCTGACTGTTAGAGGGTGTTTCTGAAGTATTTGCTATGATGTTAAAAATGTAAAAACTAGTACCAAAATTTTCATATTTTTCCAAACACTGCTTTCTTCCTCCTCCTTCTACAAGACCTTGTCACTTTCTCCCCTGAGCCCACATACAATGCTTGTCGTCGTGATCGTGAAAAATGGGTATGCGAAGCAGGTTTCCTTCGTACACTTAGTGTGGGTGTCACCTAATGCATTAAGATCTTTTGTTCAGTAGCATTTTCCATGCAGTTTTAACATTCACTTGTAAAACCTATTCATTCTTTTAAAGTTACATAGATACAAAATGACTATTTTGCTATCCTTACTGCTTCCTCTTTGTGAATTTTCTTTAGTGTGCAAGTTTAGTCTCATGTTGTTGATGTTTTCAGTGATAAATAATGTCCTGGGTGTGTGTGTGTGTGTGTGTGTGTGTGTGTAATACACTGACCCAGTGTGTTTTGAAAGCATGAATCTATCTACCCCAAGTGACTGTACAGTGGATCACTTGCTTACAGCCAAAGAATAAGTTCTTTAGCTCAAATTAAAGGTATATCGCTTTTTTTCCGTAAGTTATGCATTTAACATCCCTGCCATTTCTAGAAATCTCCCACCCCACATGTAGGCTGCTATGGTTGGTGATTAGGTACCAGTAAATATTCTGATTTCTCTTTTTATTTCCTGTATTCGGTGCACTGCATTATTTGTCTGTGTATATTACATAACTTGCATTGGAAAATAAACTGGAAAGCTTTTTCCTTGTCTTGGGAAGACAGGGCTGTCTAGTGGTTAGAAGAGGGCTTGGAGGCAGTAGATGGAATTTATTATTTCTGACTCTGCCACTGATTTATCTTTGCAACCTACAGCACATCACTTAGTCTGTACTTGTTTTTGTACTTGTAAGAGAGGAATATTAATACCTAACCTTTCATCAAGCACTTCAGAATTCACAAATAGAATGAACCCACATGCTGCTGTAGAGGGCAGCATATGATTACCTGTCATATCAGTGAAACATGCATTAAAGGAAAATAATGATAATATGTTCTAATGTACATTAATATGTCTGGGTAATAATGTATTCTGCTGTCCGACTTACACTGATGTAAAGTCAGCTTAGTTACTGTGGGTGACTTACACTTCCATTAAGTGAGGATGGACGATTCTGCTATTGTCTTGTGCTGTGATATTGGACAGGAGACTATAACCTTTTGGTCACAGGCTTCTCTGCCCTTTTTAGTTTGGTTGAACTTTGAAAATATTTTGTGTTTTAGACTCTTGGATCAGAACATCTTGCTCCTTCCTTCCTGATTGGCCCTAAGCTCTGACACTGTTAATGCTGAAGAGGATTGTTTTCCTCTCTCCTGAAACTATTGTTCATGCACAATGCTTAAAGTGCCTCGTACATGTTTTTTTACTTAAATGTTAGGCAGTAAAGCATTAGAAGCTCTGTCTGACAAGGAGCCACACAACAGTCTAGGTGCATTTATAAATTAGCAAATAAATGAACAAATATGGAAGAAGAAGGTGTACTGCATCATAATTAGGGTTGGAAGGATTAGATTAGATTTTTATTTGTAAATGTCATGTTCACCCAACATCCACAAACCCAGGAAAAAATATTTCAATTGATCATAATCAAAATTGACTGATAAGCAAAATAAGAAAAATGTTGCATGAGAATTTATTAGAGTTTGATTCAAGGTTATTTACTCTGTTTTGGCAGGTGATGCTGCCAATTTTTGTGTTTAATGGTTATAAAGCTTCAGCTTTTTGAATCGGTCTTTACTCTCATTAAATAATAATAATCCTTGCCCTCTACAATTTCCTGCAATTATGAAAATGTGAATAAATATCTGAAAAAGTCTTAAAAGTAAACATAGATAATATTCATCAAAATTATAACATTGAATTCTGCCATCCCTAATTATAATGTGCTTTTCATTTTTGCAAATGAGATTTTATTATCCTTAATACTTACTGATAAATGCTGTGTAGTATTTTTAAAAAAAATTCTCAGATTTTATTACCACATTCTCTACTACATTTTGCAGGTGAGTGAAATGAATTGACTGAGGGATAGATGCTGTAAAAATAAGTGCCTGCTTTCACTAAAGTTAATGATAACTTGCATGGAATTGATTTGTTGCATTTTTGAGTATCGCTGTTAGTTTTATTAAAGCAGGTTACAGTTTATGGCTGAATGAATATATTCTTACATAGTTGTATTATAAATGTAGTTTATGGCTCTGTTTTTATGAAAAGGTCTTGTTATATTTTTTCAAGTAAATACCATGTGCCAAGCACTGTATAAAATCTAAAACCAAAATAAGGACCATGGTCTTGTAGCTGTGCTCTGTTTCTTCTATTATGTATAAAATACTGTATCTACATTTAGCTTGTATTTTGAAAGTCTAATGAGAATTCATGTAAATATATTTACAATTCGGCAAAAATTGGTCTAATAGCAGCATCTCAATAATAGCTTGAAATCTCATTACAGTTACTTTTTAAGAAACTTAGAGTTAAGAAAACGTACACAATGCTTGATACTATGATATGTACAACACTTCATAGTGAAACCTGTGGGGATCTTCAGTAGCCTTTCCAAACGCATTTCTGATTAAGTAATGCTGAGTCCTCTTCCAGAAGGATATTTGATGTGACAGCTTTAACCTTTAAATTGAACACTTAAATGCCTACAGTAAATACTTCAGCAGCGATCCAAGGGATCTAAATGCCTTTTAATAACATGACAATACAAAAGCAGCAGAATGGAAAATTATGTATCTGCTCAATCTCGTGCACTTCGGAAATCTTTTGTATTTGGTTCAACTTCTACACACCCCTTTAGCGCACACATGATGTGAAAAACTAGGAACCCGTATTTTTGGACCCATTTCTTTAGATCTTTCAGGATGCTTGTTTCCACTGAGATTGTGCAATGTTTGAAGAGGACCCTTGTTTTCTAAGTCTTGTGATGTTTGTAGTGAGCTTAGAGGAGTTAAAGAAATAAAACCGGCTTCTAAATGGAGCAAAATATTGTAAGTAAATATTTACTTCATATTATGTAGGTTTACCATATGACACATGATGATAGATGCTGTCCTTCTGAGGACCAAAAGTGTAAATATGACCTGAACATTTTCTGTACCAGCCTTCAGAAAAAAATGGTGGTCATTAGTTGAGTGACTGTTGTTTGTTGTATTCTGTTGCAGTGGTGAGCTAAGAAAAGCAAAAGCGTGCATTGCAAAGTTTTATGCATGAGAGAACTTTATTGAACTTCATGGTTATTTTATTGTACTAGCTGCCGTGCATCAAAAATCAAGTCTGGCATTACTATACGTTACATTTAAAAAGATTCTCCAGCTGAAGTATTTAAATGGCTGCCATCTCAATAGTATCAGAACATCTCATAATCTTTAATGTATTTATCTCAGAAGAGAGAAATTCTGTTATCCCCATTTTACAGCTTGGAAGCTGAAGCACGAGAAACTAAATGATTTTATTCCAGGTCATGGAGAGGGAATCCATGGCAGAATGAAAGATTTGACCTGTAATTTTCAAATTGAACCAGGGTCTCTCACATACAAGGCGAGTGCCCCAACTACTGAAAACTTTTGTTGTTTTTCTCTTTGCTTTATCTTGCAGCACTTATGTTAGGAGCGATACCTGCCCATTTGAGTGTCTTCACTTGCATCCTGTCACATCCCTCGTGCCAATGCTGCTACTTAAAGCAGTAACTGGTAATGTCTCTGCTGATACCAAACAAGCAAGAAGAATCTGTTTTAATTATCAGAAAAGATGTATGCAGTTTTATACATTGAGCATTAATCATTTCTGGAAAATATTTATGTTCAAGATGGAGGGAAATTTGGCATTTAAAAAATTCTGTTTAGTGAGGCTGGAAACTAAAAGCTTTTACTGATCGTATTCTCATTGTTACACTTTAATGTGGGAGCGATACACATGAAAAGGTTGTCTAATAATATGCACGTTAAGGAACAAGGATGATAGATATAAGGTTGGAATAATTGCTTATTTGTGATGTGATTGTTTTTTATGCTTTCACATGTGAAAAGTTGCTTTTTGCATCATCTGTCCTCGTTCTCAAACGTTTCTCAGTGCTTTTAACTTCAATGGGTGACCTAAAGTGGCAACCACCCAACTTCAATCTTTTACACTTATCTTTATTTAATCTTTTGTGTTAAGCCTACTAGTTTTAAATCTCAGTAAGGCTAATATTGTGTTCGTCTTCCTTGCTAATTTTTAAAACTCAGGTGAGTTTCTTTTTTGGGTTATTTGGAATGTTTGCACACTCCTGCAGGTCCATTCAACCAAGTGTGCCAAGTCCAGTGGGCGATCGTGAGTTGTATCATCATTACGAGATTCCCGGAATTGGCGGGGGGAGGAGGGCAGGGAGAGTTGGGATCAGAGAAAGTTTGAAAGATAGTCAACTCATGAGGAATAGTACCTCATGGAACATCAGTTGTTTTTTATTAAGTTCTTTGCAATATTAATAGAAGTATTTAACACATCAGAATATAGCAGAGTTCTCTGACTATACAGCCTTGCTAGCCTTCTGTGTTCTTCCTCATTTACACCAATGACTGATAGTACTTTTTCATTGCTCTTAGTCCATTTTCCCTTTGTACCTAAAGGGAAATTGTAGTACTCACCTCTTTGGCGCCAGTAAGGTCTTTTATCTAGTTTGTCAGGGATTTGTAGTATGTTACCTTTTCAGCTGCTGCTTTTTCAAAAATGTCGTCTTTGTATTCAAACTGGACTGTGACATCTATAACCACTGCCTTCTCTTCCCTTACAAAGATGAGGTCGGGGTTCTTCAACTCTCCATTGATTGTGAGCAGTTGTGTTCTTGGTATATCACCCACTCTTGCCTTTTTAGCTTCACGTTTCAGGATGTCACAGAGTTTGTCTTTGAATGCGGGCTCCCTGCCTCTCTGTTACACTCCAGAACATATCTGATGAGGCTTTTCACCTCTGTTCTATTACTACAAAACACAGTCTGGAGATGTAATCTTAATTATTGTATGCATCATCATTCCCTTCTTTTGATGTTTATAGAACATATGGAAATGAGAGATACTGTGCTATTTTTGTGTCTGTCTGTTTAGAACAGAACCCTGAGAATCAGATCTAAAGTACCATCATTGCTTCTGGCCTATCGTGTAGCTTTTGGCAAGTCACTTGGCAAGATGAGTGATAAACTCAGTTAATCGTGGTCTGGATACTATGAAGTTCTAGTGTTTCATTTAGGCATGTAGCCACTGGTGCTGCTAGCACGATAGGAAGGATCCCCTTTTCACCTAGCCTGCATCTTTTCTCAGCATAATAGTCCCCTGATTAGCAGTTAACCTGGCAGAGTCTATGCCTTTTATTTTTTTCCATTGTTGTGCTTTGTGAACCCAGGCAGTGTTTTTTTTCTGTTGCCCATCCATGGGCAGAATAAATTTTGTGTGTACCAAGGCATGTGCGGATGTGCACCGCTAATAGGAACACATGCTGCCAGATGTGGGCGGTTGTGGGTCCTCCGCGAAATACTGGGCGGCACCTGAGTCTCTCCTGGGAGGCTGCTCAAGCTCTCAGCTTACAGGGAACACTGAACCCAGGCATTTCCCCAATTTGAATTTCCATTAGTCCTGCCTGTAGTTCCTGTATTAACAACCTGGCATGCCCAAAACAGGTCATTGCCTTGATGTACTAGGACGGGGGCCTACAACCTGCAACTCTAGAGCCACATGCAGCTCTTAAAGGACTTCTTTGTGGCTTCCAGTGCTATAATTGCAAAGTTAAAAAAACAAAAACAAAAGATCTCCGATTATTTTTGATAAACAGTGAACGTCTGATAGCCCAAAAATGAACAACTCGTATCTAAATATCAAACGGTATATGATCTCAAAACATTGGTTACCTCCCTATTTAATATTTGCAGTGCATTGTGGGATATGATATTATTATCTGTGTTTTGATAGTGTTGATAATAATGTCTTGATTTTGAAGAGGAAAGAGAAGCTTGCAGCATTCCTGTTGTGAAGGGCAGCAAGCATTTTAAGGAAGAGAACTGAAATTAAACATGAAGTAAAATTGGCATAAATAAAATAGTACAAACAGAGGAAAGTTTGTGAACATGCATGTAAGCATGTATCATTTTACAAATCTTTGTGTGCGCTGTCCTTAAAATAGGAATTAAAAAAAATATGGTTTGATATTATTTTTAAGGACTGTCTCATATTCACGTGTATTGCGGCTCTTGAATTATTGAACTTTTTACCAAATTGGAAAAAATGGCTCTTCTTGCTATTTTAGTTGCTCACCCTGGTACTAGGATGGTTAGTGACTTTTGTCCTATTCCATTGTAAGCGGTTTCCATTTGCCTAATCAGATGTCCTGCTATACTAGCTTCCTGAACATAATGTAGATCCTTTCCTATATACTCATTGTTATGTTTAACTGTCACAGATTTTGTAATTTGGACTCTTGCGTTCTGATTTTCTTCCTACAATACTGTGGTATTCATGTGATTCCATGCTGATGTTCCTAAAACCTTACATTGTTTCTTCTCTCTTCCCCTGAGGAAGACAGAGCTGCTGTGGTAATGTTAAAATTGGTTAAATCCAGTACAACAGGTATCATTTGGTACTGTACATTATTATACGTAATCTCATGTTTACAATTTTTTATTGGTCCAGTGTCAAATACTGCTTCTTTTCCTGGCCATGGGTCATCTTGCTTCAATTCTGGAGAAGGAGGTATTTTTACTTCAATATGTTTAGGAGTGGTAGCCATACTCTGTCAATCCTTCATCTCATTCAGAGAGGAGGGCAAAGTCTCAGACTCTTGTCTGACATAATAAGGAGATTCATGCATCTAAAGTAACTGTCATATTTCCTCTGCTAACTGCTCAGTGAATGGCTAAGTTCAGCCATACCATTCCATTTATAACTAGTGTACCAAGTCCCTGATCCTGAGATTGTTTGTTTGTGCTGCAGGATTCTCCACCTTGGCCATAGGCCAGTCTCCACCAGAACACTAGATTGGTGTGGGCAATAATTTTTGAAAGTGGTCAAACGCTGCACTCTTCCATGATATTAATGGAAGAAGTGTGGGGTATAGGATGGAGGCTGGGTGCAGAATGGAGTTTGGAGTAGGGAATTTTCTTGTTCATCAGAAGGTTGGATTGAGAATCACTTATTCAGCAGGCAGGTTTAGCAAATCTTGATTTGTGGCAAATCATTCAGCAAGTAGTAAGAATTTACTTTCAAGTAGAAAGCTCATTAAGGACAATCTCCTCTCAGTCACCTCCAGCATTGAGCTGTACAGCTTCCCTTTGTTACACAAAATGTATAACTTTGTTATCTTTTCGCATACTTCTGTATTAGTTTCTCATTTCCATGTTAACCTTCCTTTCCTGTCGGTACATTGTCGGTTCAAATGTGTCTTTTTTTTTCAGCTTTCTAACAACTGTATCTTTTCTTTTATTCACAGGCATGATTACTCTGCAATTTTTTAGGTGTGCAGTTTTCCCTATGTTTATGCTGTTAAATGTTATCAGAACAGAGTTTTAAAATTCACAGCAGGTTTTTATCAAGTCATAATAGGCTTTTGCTCTGAACGGTTGCTATAAGTAGAAGTGTGCATGGCTTCCTTACAATTATAATAAGCAAGCACAATGAAATCCAAAACAGTAATATATGTACTTGGACCTTGAATAGGGCAAATTATACGAACCTAAAAACAATCGAGCCAAATCATTGAGTAGGAAGGACTTAATCTCAAAAATGGAATGATAATTGGCAATCATTTAAGAACCTTACTGAATACTCAAAAAACTACAAATGCCCCAAATGAGGAAGAATGGCCACTTTGGTTTAAAAAAATGTGGTTTAGAGGCAAAGTAAAGGCAACTACTGAAAAATATATAACAAGGGGGAAGTTAATTGTGTTGAGTACATATTGAGAGTTTAGAAATTGTAGAAAAAACAAAAGGGCATAAATGCCACATCTACACTAGCCCCCTCCTTTCAGAAGGGGCATGGTAATGAGTGAGTTGGGAAGATGCTAATGAGGCACTTCCATGAATATGCAGCACCTCATTAGCATAATGGCAGCCGCCGGCGATCCAAAAGCACCGCTTTCAAATTGTGCACCACCCATATAGACAGGGGCCTTTCGAAAGGACCCCCTGGACTTCAAAAGCCCCTTCATTCTATTTGGTTTTAGGAAAAAGGTACTTTCAAAGTCCAGGGGGGCCTTTCGAAAGGCCCCTGTCTACACGGGCATTGCACAATTCGAAAGCAGCGCTTTTGGATCGCCTGCGGCTGCCATTATGCTAACGAGGCGCTGCATATTCATGTCAGTGCCTGATTAACATCTTCCCAACTCGCTTATTACCATACCCCTTCCAAAAGGAAGAGGCTAGTGTAGGTGTAGACAAAGAGAAATCCAAGGTCAGCAGAATTAAGGATAGTAATGAGTTTTTAAAGTGTGTTATGAACAAAAAAGAATCCTGGCAGTGGTATGGATCTATTACTACATGGAAATGGTGGTAGAATTTTTGATAATTCTACCAGAAAGACAGAAGTTTTCAATAAACATTTATGTTCTTTATTTGAGGAGAAAAACAGATTATGGCTACGTCTACACGTGAATGCTACATTGAAATAGCTTATTTCGATGAATAACGTCTACACGTCCTCCAGGGCTGGTGCCATCGACGTTCAACGTCGAAGTTGGGCAGCACTACATCGAAGTAGGCGCTGCAGGGGAGCGTCTACGCACCAAAGCGGCCCACATCGAAATAAGGGTGCCAGGAACAGCTGCAGACAGGGTCACAGGGCGGACTCAACAGCAAGCCGCTCCCTTAAAGGGCCCCTCCCAGACACACTTGCACTAAACAGCACAAGATCCACAGAGCCGACAACTGGTTGCAGACCCTGTGCATGCAGCATGGATCCCCAGCTGCCGCAGCAGCAACCAGAAGCCCTGGGCTAAGGGCTGCTGCACACGGTGACCATAGAGCCCCGCAAGGGCTGGACAGAGTGTGTCTCAACCCCTCAGCTGATGGCCACCATGGCGGACCCCACTATTTCGATGTTGCGGGACATGGATCGGCTACACGTGCCCTACTTCAACGTTGAACGTCGAAGTAGGGCCCTATTCCCATCTCCTCATGAGGATAGCGACTTTGACGTCTCGCCGCCTTATGTCGATTTCAACTTCGAAATAGCGCTCGCCATGTGTAGACGTGGCGGGCGCTATTTCAAAGTTGGCACGGCTACTTCGAAGTAGCCGGCACGTGTAGATGCGGCTTATGTAGTCTAATCATATGGTGGTAACACTTCCTATTCCACTAGTATTCTAGAGAATGTTGAACAGCTACTGAAGTGAGACATTTTAAAATCAGCAAGTCTACTGCAACCAGAAGTTTGAAAGGTGGTAGAATAGCTTGCTTGACCATTAACATTGATTTTTTTTTTTTTTTTTTTTTTTTTTAATCTCTTGTGGAGCAGTGTAAAATTGGCAGAAGACTGGAAGAAAGCCATTATGACAATTTAAAAAAAAAAAAAAAAGTAAATTGAGTTTAACATTGATACAATTCTTTAAAAAAATCAAGGAGGGTAATGTAACTAATGCCAATCAGCATGGGATTATGAAAAATAGGTCCTGCCAAACTTGATTTTTATTTTATTTTTTTTAAAGAAATTACAGCTTTGGTTGATAAAGCTAATAGTGTTGATGTTATATACTTATCCTCTTCTGATTTGGTATCTCATAACATTTGTGCTTTTAAAAAAGTGATATAAAACCAACAAGGCAACATAAATTGATTAAAATCTGGCAATCCAATCTCAAAATGCAAGTGTAAATGGGGAATCATCATCTAGTGGCTGTATTTCCAGTGAAGTCCCATTGGGATCAGTTTTTGGCCCTATACTGTCACATTTTTATCAGTACCTGGAAGAAACCATAAAATCAACACTGATAAAATTTTCATATGACAAAAATTGGTAGAGTGGTAAATAATGAGGACAGTTCACTATTTCATGATGAGTATGGTTGAATATTGCTAATGAGGAAGTTTTTATTTTTGGGTTGCTTTATAGAAGTCATGAAAGAAGAACCTGAGATACTCTTTGAGGAGCTTCTGGAAAAGGCCAAAGCTGGAGAAGCAAAAGCCCAGACAGAGGTAACTTGATATGTTTTGTTACTACTTTTTACGCTCTTCAAAGACTATTTATTGATTATAGATAAGACAAAACCTTTGTTAGCTACATCGGAAATTATAGCTTCAGAGAGCACTGAATACTGATTTGAACATCTGTGAATATGTGTGAAACTTCATCCAGTGTTGGTAGAATTTTAATTTACGATATGTTATTACACACTTCCAATTCTTTTGGCGTTATTATCTCTTCCATGAGTTGTTCAACTGAACCACATTCTTTTTAGAATTTTAAATCGCTCGAAGTGAGTTAATGCCAAATACCTTCTTGGCCTGTACAACGATCTGTACTGAGGAAGCATATCCGATTTTTCCAGGTTCCAGCCCTCCACCTGCTTTTGGGGTAGACTTGGAAGTTAATTATGGATTATAAGCAGCTTTGGGCATAGAGTGTCATATAAAGTGGTTAGACCTCCCTGTTCCAGCATCTTTGGGACCTGACTGGTCCTGGACTAGGGAGTTTAAGGGACCAGGGGTCAGTGCCTGGCCGCCAGGCTTCCTGCTGCCATCCCCAGCTGCTGAGCTCTGCTCCCAGCCTCTGGCCCTGGGGCTTTGCTGCTGGTCCACTAGCCCAGCTTCTAGTCTGGTAACTATCCATGTTCATGCTGCGCTTGTTTTTCCCCAAGTGCTCCAACTCTGGAGGGTCCAGGCAGTCACCAACGATGATTGACCACAGATACTGCAGAATCAGAGTGGCCCAGGCCATAGGGGTTCAAACTGTATTTTCTTTTTTCTAGTGTCTAATACAATGAGATTAAGAGGGAAGTGTCCATATAGTGACTGCTGTATACTGTTTTGATTAACTTATCTTTGGAACAAAATGCAAACCCCATTCACACTTGGCACTATGACTATATAAATAATCAACAATACTAGAGGAATGCCATAAACGCAGCAACTCTGTGTTCTTTAAAGGTTTGTGAATGTGTCCCCAGCATTGACCTTGGTATTTGGAGCTGTTTCCTAAAGTTTCAGGAGACGAGCTGAAGCAGAAGATTTGTTTACTTGAAGTATACTCAGTGCAGTGAGAGGGAGATCTTGAAAACTGAAGTGTGTGCATGGGCAACAGTGAAAAGGTGGTAGGAGTACAGTGGGACCAGCAATTAAGTCAGAAACTGAAGAGAAAATTGTACACTGAATGTGTGTTTTCCCTGCCTGCTCTGTGGTTTGGAAATGGCAGGCCATATGGAATGTGGAAGAAAGAGATGGGTAGTAAAATATATACACTGAGGAGAATGGGTGGGAAGTAGAGTGTAAACAATGCACACAGAAGAAATAGGGAGCAGGATGAACTTGGGACTCTCAGTGATAGGCAGGACGTGTGATAAGAATGGGAGAACAAGCACCGTTTAAAGGAGTTTATTAGCCTGGAATATGGTCTTTACTTTCTTGTCAGTAAGTATTTTCATATTACTGTTGCACTACAACTTCAAACATTTTTAAATGAAAGTTGAGCAAAACAGAGTGAAGTTAGTTGGTTTAAATAAGCCCCAAACCTGAAATCTCTAGTTCACTCTACCTCCTCTTAACTCTTCTCTCCTCCAGTCCCCCTTCACTGCTTATAGTGAATAAGGCTCTTGTCCAGAAGGTAATTGTGTTTCTCTCAAAATAAACAGCAAAAAAGGTAGCTGGAGCCCTTCTGTCCTGTGGATAGGGGCAAGAGGAAGGAGGGAAGGAAGATTAAAAACTTTCTGGAAAAATATGTAGTTTCACTTCAGTAGAACTGAGGTGAGAGTGAGAAGCTGAGGTGGTAATCTTCATAACTTGCTTTACATCTTAAAAACAGACTAGGGAAAAAAATTTCAATTCAGCAACTTGGAAAACTCACTGTAAGATTATATAAAAATACCCTGGCACTCTGACTCTCAGCCTCTGTTACTGGGATTTGCGTACAGTACAGTTATTGAAAAGTAGCTGTACAGTGATTATGCAAATGAGACACCCACAGTCAGATCTGTCTAATGAAGAAGAGACATTGAGGTCTCTGTTGTACAGGGTCTTGGCACTCTTGCCTCATTGTGACTACTCCGTTTCAGTTAATAGAGCACAATGGCATGAGGGAGGGAGCGCTCATGTTAAGGAAGTAACCTGAAGATGTATACTGTTAATTGGGTTCTAGCTACCTCCTTCTACTTCCCATCTTACATGGAGATATATCTATTGCATAGAACTGAAACAAACCTTCAGAAATCATTGAGTCCAGTCCCCTATACTTACAGCAGCGCTTATTTGCTCCAATCTCTAAATGGTCCCCTCAGGTATTGAGCTCACAACCCTGGGTTTAGGAGGCCAATGCTCAAAGCACTGAGCTATCCCTGAACCCGTTTAGTTCCCAGTCTGAACAAAGAGCATCCTAAAATTAATCTTACAATGGCCTGAAAAACTGGAATGAGCAGGAACGGATACTGTATAATCAAATGCCCTCAGTCAACACACTTCTAGTCATTTTAATTTTTGGTGTAATACTTGCACAAATGTCTTCATTCTTAAGACTTGTCACCAACCTAATTTTAAAGCCACTGTTGCACAATTCACTCCATAGTATATAGCGTTTTTCAGTGCAGTTGCAGGGAAAGAGTAGATATAGGTTGCTCTGGTTTTTCTGAAGCTTTCAGTACTTTAAAAAAAAACAGTAATTCAAAGAGCTTACGTACCTTAAGAACTAAAATAAGGCTTAAACATTGTATCCAGAAGGTAGCCAGTTATAGTTGCTGCTATTGTACATTAATCAGATTGCGCTATCGCAAAACCCAAGTAACCCTATTCCTTGTGCGTTAGTCATTCTTAGGGCTGATTCCTTGATTTGTATTGGTAAATAGTTTCTGGAACTATGGGATATTTGAAGAGCTGCATAAAGTGCTGCTATTCTTGTGTTTTAGTCAAATATCTGATGGTAGTAAATATAAACACACCGTAAGAAGAGCTGTGCTTGGCACAAGTATTGTTGCCACATGATTTTCAAAACAATAACTTCCATATAAAGCTTGCTTATCTGTAGTGATGACATACTGCCAATGACAGTACTGGTACCTAAACTGAATGCTTGACTTGCTGCCCTGTGTGCTCTTCCCACATTTGCCACTGCATCACTTTACTTTCCCGCGTCACTGGGCTGAGAGATACCACGGTAGTTATTGTACACTGTCATTTTGGTTTACTTGGTCTGAGTTCTCCTGTCTAGTTGCAATTTCATCTGGTAGCTTCAATTCTTCGTAGTGTACATTAATCAAAAAGGCCCTGATCCTGCAGCTGGATCTGGCAGATTGGTAGGGGTAAGGGTCCAACTGAGTGCAGCCAACCTGCTGACCATCCAAGAAAAGTTTGTTTTGTGTAAGGTTGGGATGTTTTTAGCACTGCAGAATCATTCATAACAATAATTAGCAATTCATTTCTGTAGCATAGGTTTGGTTTTATTGAGGAGAAATGTAAAGTTGGGAATAGATTTGAAACACTCAGGCTACGTCTACACGTGCAGCCAACATCGAAATAGCTTATTTCGATGTTGCGACATCGAAATAGTCTATTTCGATGAATAACATCTACACGTCCTCCAGGGCCGGCAACGTCGATGTTCAACTTCGACGTTGCTCAGCCCAACATCGAAATAGGCGCAGCGAGGGAACGTCTACACGTCAAAGTAGCACACATCAAAATAGGGATGCCAGGCACAGCTGCACACAGGGTCACAGGGCGGACTCAACAGCCAGCCGCTCCCTTAAAGGGCCCCTCCCAGACACAGTTGCACTAAACAACACAAGATCCACAGAGCTGACAACTGGTTGCAGACCCTGTGCCTGCAGCATAGATCCCCAGCTGCCGCAGAAGCAGCCAGAAGCCCTGGGCTAAGGGCTGCTGCCCACGGTGACCATAGAGCCCCGCAGGGGCTGGAGAGAGAGCATCTCTCAACCCCCCAGCTGATGGCCGCCATGGAGGACCCGGCAATTTCAAGGTTGCGGGACGCGGATCGTCTACACGGTCCCTACTTCGACGTTGAACGTCGAAGTAGGGCGCTATTCCTATCTCCTCATGAGATTAGCGACTTCGATGTCTCGCCGCCTAACGTCGAAGTTAATTTCGAAATAGCGCCCGACGCGTGTAGACGCGACGGGCGCTATTTCGAAGTTGGTGCCGCTACTTCGAAGTAGCGTGCACGTGTAGACGCAGCTTCAGTGTTTTGGGGCTAATACTGGTAGGAAACTCTTGGAGGAGGTGTGTCACTTTATTTTCATTTAATGTGTAACCATCACCTTGATAATCTTCCCCACACCCCAAAAACAGGTTGGATTGAATTAGTGGAAAACATTTTCTGTATGCTCTACCTACACTGGCATAATGAGTAGTTAGTTACAGCCATTTTTAGCAATAGGTGCCCTTTGATTTCATGAGTACTGGTGTTTAAAAATGTAAATGCTGGGTTTTTTTTAAACTTGATACAGCATTTGCTTTGCTTTTTGTTTCCAAAAATGGTGGTACAATAAGTTGTTCTGTTTAATTCTTTAATATGATAAGAGGCATATAATCTGTATTAACTGATCTTAGTACTTTCAAGTTTTTCAGTGTTTTTCATACCCATTAAGTATAAATGAAATCCTCATTGCTATTAATTTGAATAAATCAGGAAAAAAATTGGAGGGACATCAGAGAGCACATGTTTAGCCATTTGTGACTCATTGTTAATTTCATCCTCCTCACTAGTTAATCATGCTCAATTTCAGCTTTGACCTAAAGATAGCTCTTGTGTTAAGAATCAAGTATTTCAATGTCCATAAGCTCTCACCACATCAGGTTCTTGCAACCTGTGGATCAGGAACCAAAATTGGGTTGCTACAGTGTTTCAGAGGGTCACAGGGCTGCTCCAATGACTCCAGTCCCAGACTGCTTGGGTAGGCCCTATTACTCTATGCAGTGCAACATCTGGAACCCCAGTACCACTCAGGTTTGGCCCAGTTAGCCTGCCAATGGGAGTCCAGGTAGTACAAATGTGAGCAAGTGGAATTGCAACCCCAGGAGCCGAGTCACAAATAACTCTCACAAATTTGGTCTAGTCAGGGGAGAACCTAAGCTGCACATGCAATACCCAGATTGGTGAGCTTTAGGCCAGCTAAATCCAATCCCACAGCACAGGAGCTGCCACTAGGAGATGAGTACGGGACAGGACCTGACTGAAGGTACCCTGTGGCCTTCATCCCAGACAATTTACTGAGTCAGAATGTACCTTAAACATTTATAGACACATCTGGACCCCTGAACAGTTGAGAATTGCTATATCAAAGCCCTCTACAGAGAGATTACTGCATCTAAATTCCTGTCTGTCATTGATACCATGCTGTGACACTTCTTACTGCATTTTTAAAATTGATCTAGCAGTGTTGCATGACCATGAATTAGCTTAACATCTGTTCTTTGCATCTAGCATTGGTAGCATTCCCTGTTGCATCTAGGTGTGTTCAATTTAAGGTTAACTAATTTGCTGACTTCATCAAATGTTCCAGAAATCAATCATTGCTGCTGTTTTTGCATCTTGTTCTGGAAGTTGATTGCTGATCTCTTGCCAGTTTGCTGATGGCATCTTGCAACCATATGCCTTGGTGGTATTTGATCTCCTTCACAGATGTAAACCTCACTAGGTGAGATTTTGAACTAACTAAGAAATTCTGTTTGTTCGCCATGCTTTCTAGGTGGGAAAACACTACTTGAAATTAGCAGAAGAACAGGATGAGGAACTCAACAACTGTAGTGCCATTGACTGGTTGATTCTTGCTGCTAAGCAGGGTCGAAGGGAAGCTGTTAAACTGTTACGTAGATGCTTAGCAGACAGAAGAGGTATGGGCTATTCAGAATTTGAACTCATAATTTTAGTCTGTACTTCAGCTACAAATAATCTGTTCATTAAAGTATTGGTGAAATGGGCTAAAATATTGTAAAATCCGAGTATATTTGTAGTTAAATTATTTGAACAGCTGCTTTCATGTTTCAATAACAGTTAAAAGGACAGCATGTGATCTTATATATAGAAGTATTTGTGTCAATCTTGTACTTGAATTCCTCCACTAGATTCTTCTTTCTTATGAAATCTCATTGAAACTCTTTATCTTAGACTTTAAAGTTAATTTCACACCCACCTACATATCTGCTGCTGTTCTCTTCTCCTGTCTCTCTCATTCTCCTTTTATTCATCTCAGTCCTCTTGCTTAATTGGTTCCCTACATCATATTCTCCCACTTCAAGATTCACGCCTTCTTTCATTCCACTTCCTACGCGTGGAGTAGTCTTCCTCATGTCTGCCAAGTATCTGATCTCTTGCTGAAACCCACTTCTTTAAATAATACTTCCTAACTTGTTCTCATCCCTGTACTTGGGGCTGTCATCTTTCAGCTGCACTGTTGTCCTCATGTCTTATCACCAGGCAAGATGGAGACTCTTTGTGGCAGGGAACATATCTTATGCAATCTGTAAAGTGCACTGTACATTTCAAGAATCAGTAAGGTCTCAACATTTGCAAGGCTTCCATGTTGAGAACCCTTGCAAATGCTGACTTTCGCAAATGGCTCCCACCTGGAACCCAGCTGCTGGCCCTCCTGCCTGGGGCCCGGAGGAAGCAGCCAAGTTGCCGCTTACGAATAATTGATTTCATGAACATTAAGTTTGCAGATCTTGAGACTCTACTGTATATAAGCTATTTAAGTTCTGTAATTTTTGTTGGTGAGCTCTGGACATAGAGCAATGTAAGAAAAATTCAGTTTAACTTGAGAAGGTGAAGTGTGAATCAGCATGTCCAAAAATTTAGAACTGAAATGAAAACAATTGCAAATTGAGAGTGTGTCTAATCACATCTTCCTGAGATGTGGGATGATAATACCTAATATGCTTTCTTTTCCTGAGGTATCACTTCTGAGAATGAGCAAGAAGTGAAGAAATTATCATCTGAGACTGATCTGGAGAGAGCAGTGAGAAAAGCTGCCTTAGTTATGTACTGGAGATTAAATCCAAAGAAGAAGAAGCAGCTAGCAGTGTCTGAGCTACTGGAAAATGTTGGGCAAGTTGACAGTGAAGGTGGGTTTCCTGTAGTCCAGAAAATAGACTGATTCTTTGCTAATGTCTGTCTAAAATACAAAGTTAAAACCAGTTTACAGCTTAAAACCTAAATGGCTGTATAGAAAGAAAATAACTGTAAATCCATTAACGGAAAAATAGTTATGGCAATGACTATTACCAGCAGCCCACTCTTCCTCATTAAGGCTGATTCATGTGCAGTCACAAGTCTTGCTTTAAGGTGGTTCACTTAAATACCAATGAGAACCACCAAAGACTAAGAAAAGTCTAAATTTTTAATCTAAACTCACTGGTTTTTTTTAATCATACTCTTACTTACTTTGATTTTTATCAATAACAAAGCACCCTAGTATCTTGCTAGATAATTTGAAGTTACTTAGAAATACATCACAAAATAAACGTATTGTAATGAGAGACACTATTTGTCTTTTTGACAGTGTAACTGAAATCAAAACATGCCATTGAGCCTGCTTTCCGCAAGGGCATAATGAAATGAGTTCCATTTTTAGAGTTAGTTTTGTGTTGCCACTCTATGCAGTGCTTTCAAGGAACTGAGCAGATTCTCACTCCATGTTCTGTGTTGCAAAGGAGTGGCCAACCCTCAGGATCATAGGTGCTCTGGAGGTAGTTTTGCTTGTCCTTGAATAGGGCTGCTTTAAAAGAATTTCTGCCACAATAGGACCTGATCATATATGCCTTCGTGCAAACCTTTATCTTTTTGGTTTGAGAGGCTACTGTACTCTGTATTGCTTGCTAATGACGTTTCTTGTTTGTTTACTCAATGAC